>NC_048434.1:10821183-12299946 GCF_004353265.1 Vitis riparia | reverse complement strand
TTTGGTAAATTATTTTAATTTAGCATTATTTTTTTCATTTCTTACAAAGATATATTTTTTTCCTTTTAATTTCCCCAATTTCTTGAGGAGTTTCAGGAATAAAAAAGTTATGGTCAATCTCATGCTCATTGTAAAAGGTTTGAAAGTCAATACTTTCAAATTCTCTCCCATAATCACTTTTTATGCAAATGATTATAAATTTTTTTCCATTTTAAACCTTTTTACAAAACTTTGAAAAAACTTGAAAAACTTCATTTTTATGACTTGAAAACATGAATCATGTGAATCTAGAGAAGTCATCTACAATAACATAAGCATAAAAATTTCCTCCAAGACTATGTTTTCTGAAGGGACCAAAGGGATCCACATGTAAGAGTTCTAAAGGTCTTGATGTGGAAATGGAGTTTTTGTCTTTAAAAGAGATTTTTATTTGCTTTCCTACTTAACATGCATTACAAACTTTGTTTTTGAAAATTGATTTTGGGAAAACCTCTTACGAGTTCATTTTTGTTGAGTTGGAAAATAAGGTCCATGTTAGCATGTCCTAAGCTCCTATGCCACAACCAACTTTGATCATGCATGCTAGAAAAACATCATCATGACCATCATATTTTTTAATATAAATTGTATAAATATTGTCACTTCTACCATGCAATGAGATACTTCAAAAATAACTTTAAAACACATAGTTGACTAATACTCAAAAGATCATGTTTTAAACCATCAAGTGGTAACAAATTTTCAGTAAAAGGAGTGATAATATTAACATTTCAATGCTCAATTATTTTTCCTTTTGCATTGTCTCTAAATGTCACATTGTCACTCTTTTTCTTTGTGAGAAATGCAAACTTAGACTCATCTCCGATCATGTGTCTTCAACATCCACTATCCAAGAACCACTTGTCCTTATTTAAGCCCTACAAACATAACTCAAGTAATTTTAGGTACTCATATCTTTTTAAGTCCTTGGGTGTTAGTGACTTTTGACTTTTCAATCCAAATCTTCTTTATTTTTGAAATAGTAGTCTTTTGAGAACTAATTCTATGTGAACAAGTGCTATTAATGTGTCCTCCTCTTCCACAAAAATTGTGATCAAAGGACTTAGACTAAAAGATTCATTTACAAAATAATTTTTGAAATACTTTTGATTCTTTGAAGACTTGTATCCTAGTTTTTTTTAAAAAAAATACATTTTTGGATAGCAAGTATTATATTAAATGATTTTTTACCACAAAAGAAAATTGAAAGTGAGGAGGTCAACCATTCATTCTTCTTTTCTAAGAGAAGTTTTAGAATTTTCAATATTTGAAAATTTTTCTTGCAACTCCTTAAGTAGCACTTGATATAATTCAAACCAAGTTTTTTAAGATCTTCGTATAATTCTTCATATGTATCTTGTAAATCATCATAACTAAGGTTTGAGTTTACCTCATCAGACTCATTAATGGCCATGAAACACATGTTAGGAGCCCCAGATTACTTTGTTCCCATGCCCTGGATCATGTAGGGTGCATGCAAATCTATTCTAAGCTCTTTAAATCTATTAGGAACCCCATATTACTCCATTCTCATGGCCTGGAATGTGTAAGGTGCATGCAAATCCATCATAGGCTCTCTAAATCTATCGCAACAGATAAACATGTATTAAAAAACAATATGGATGCCATAGAAAACATAGATCTAGAGAATAAATCCACATACCTTTGATCCAGATGTTCCCATATCAATTTCAATCGATGTAAATAACTTCAAAGTCATAATAGATCTTGTAAACACCATGATCTTTCGCCCGTTGACTCTTCCTTATGTCTAGGCACTGAGATTGTAAAGATCTCAAGGGTAAAGACTAGGGCTCTCTCATTAGACTAAAGAAGAGAATGGTAAGACCTTAAAACCCTAACCCCTAAAGGGGTATTTATAGGCTTCCTATTGGGCTTAAGTGACTTAAGCCTACCATAGGCTTGGGTCACTTAATCTAGCCGAAAAAGGTTGCTAATTGATTAATTAACCATACAAGGCCCTAATTAGTCAATTAGCCTAATCTAGAGATACCACCCACTTATCCCTATGCAATCTTGTGTAATTACCAAAACACCCTTATGCACAAAATTGAACTAAAAACCCATCCAACCCTCATAAACCATGCCATCAAGGAATATGAATTTAAAGCAAGGACCATTAGGACCTATAGGAGTATTGGTTCCCTTATAATCAAATTCTGAAATTGACTCAACATCTCACTATAGAGAGTCAATTGCACTCCAGTACCCTATGTATATTACAACGAGACACCAAGTGCTTAGGCCTATGACTTGTTATCCACTACATGTCGACTCCTTATGAACTGATGTCCAAAATCTAAAAAGGTAGTGTTATCACCTATTAAGATTACCTCTCAAATCCTTGAGTTACAGGTCTCACTTATTATGTTATCAATTGACATACTCTAGCTCGAAAGAGCATATGTTAAATTCCACTAAAGGAATTATTGTAGCCACAGATTTCATGTTGCCTCTATTGAGAATACTTGTTTTCACCAATCTCCATCAATCGTGACCCAATCCATAGGGATACATGACTACTTTAGGGTCTCACTCATAGGTCAAAGCCTCCTATTTATTTTGGCATAGATTCAATATCCTCTCAAGATTGAGAGTCTATGCAGTATAGTAGTTTGGTGAATCAAGAAAATTGATAGTCTTGCGTCATGATTCACTGCAGGTCCGTAGTCATATTACCTCTCTATACCATCTCACAATAAGGTAACACTTCCACTTTATGTGTTTCCTTTTGTAGTGATACTTCAATTTTTAAACCATGTCATTGTCCTACTATTATCACACAATAGGATCTTAGACGATGTAGAAAAGAAAACTACCAATAAGCCAAAAGGTTTTCTTTGTTGTTATGGAAACAACAAAAAACCACTTCAAGTGTACACATACCCAAAGGTAGACTTGTAAAAGTCCTTATCAGACTGTAGTCTAATTTCCCGGTACAAAGGGAGTACCAACTCATCGCAAAGACTCACAAACATATAATCCCTCGTTCTCCAAATATACTAGAGTATATGTTTGATATCCACCCAAAGCTCTAATTAGGAAATTGATTAATATCCACTCATTATTCCTATAGCAAAACAAATATCTGGTCTAACACATAGCATCGCATACTTAAGGCTATCTATTGCAGAGGCATTAGATACTGCTTTAATGTGATTTATCTCCACAAATGTCCAGGGGCATTGATCCTAAGAAACATAACCCCAAATCCAAAGAATAACAAACCCCTCTTGGAGTTTTGCATCATGTACTTGACCAAATTCTCATCTATGCGGGTGACATGACACAATTTTCCTATTCTTGCAGTCCTAAAGGACCTTAACCCTAAGATTATAAAACATCTTCCTCTAGATTTTCATCTAGAACTGAGTAGACTACCATATCTTGACTTATGACAATATCCCTACATCATATCCAATGAATAAATTGTCATCTACTTGCAAGATCTTAGAGCATCACCACGCTTCCTTGTGTCTTCTTATACACAAAAGGCCCTTTTCTATGAAAATTTTTGGTTGTTATATCTTACAAATGAGACACACTGTAATAGATGAGAGTAATCTAATGGATTTGAGTATGACCATTGTTGAAACAAAGTTTCAAACTATAACCTTTAGCTACAATATTAGCCCCATAAAACTAAAGCTTTCATCTACTCTTGTGTTCTCTCTTGTAGGCCAACTTCCACCTATAGATTTTATCCCTTTAGGTGCTTCTACAGGAACCCAAACTATGTTAGAACATAAAGATACTAACTACTTCTTCATAGCTCCTTCCCTTAAGTGAACACAAACACTACTCACTGCTTCATCATAATTTGTGGGATATGAACCTCCCAAAAGAGGATTAGTCCTATCAAAGAGAAACATGATAAAAGAAGAACGATAACTTAATAGTAGGAAAGACAAAATGTAAGAAGAATTTTACAATATGAAAGAAAAATAAAATAATCTAATAAATAAAAGCTTGTTGGTGATATACTGAGAAGTGAAATAGAAAATAAAAAATAAAATAATAATAATAATAATAATAATAATAACAACAACTTTATTATAAATAAATAAAATGAAAAAATTATTGAGATTTTTCTAAATACCAAAAAATGATAACTCATGAGAGTAGATTTGGAAATAAAAGTTTAATAAAATTTTTGGAATTAATTAATTAAAATAAATAATATTAGAGAAATAAAATTAACAAAGAATATTATAAGGATGCCAAATTATAATTTTGGATAAATAATAAATAGTAAAATTCAATTTTACCTATGTTATGTTGTGTGTGGATTAAGTCCTTCAAGAATTTGAGTCAGTTATTGCTTGTAAGGATAAGTACTACATAAACCCTCCATTTTGTCCTCATAGCACATGCTTTTGATTGTACTTGATACCCTTGCTTTGTGCTTTAGTGTTGTACGTGCGTAAAATCCCCTTCTGTTTTTTTGTTCATCATATTCCTTAGTAGTCTGTCTGCTACTCACCTTTAGCGTTGACTTTTGAGCCACTTTTAATGGTTTCTTTAGATTTATAACACGACTTTACTAGTACCTAAGGAGTACCTAATGTTTCAACGCAATCAAAACTTGAATGGGCTTCATTGGTGCAACCAAAACTCATTTTTGGTATGTGTTATTGGTTCAACCGATAAGATTTAATAGGTTAACCAATTCAACAAATTGCTTAACTAGTTGATCAAGTTTTTCTTATTTTGCCCCATTTTCAGCCTCTTTTTTAGCCTCGTCTTTTTTGCCCTTCTTTACGGATTCACATGGCTAGTTTGGGAGGGTTTTGTGACCTTTAACTCTAGGATAGTGTCTCTTTGGGTCTGAGTTTGGATTTAAAGAGAATTTGAGCCTTAATGGAGGGGATGACACATGTCAACATCTCCATCATTCCTTGCCTTATAAAAAGAGGTCTTCTTGCTCATTCTAAGGGATTGTCTTTTGCATTTTAGAGGGGAAACTCTATCAAATTTTAGAGAGAGTGAGAGAAAAAAGATAGCTTTTGAAGAAAACTTTGGCTTGGAGAAGGGGTTTCAATATAGTAAAAGCCAAGTGCATTCACTTGTGAGGAGCTCCATGGGTTAGTCTTCTTTAGCTCCAGTTTTTATGCTTATTTTCAGTCTCTTTTCATATATGTGAGGATTCTTGAAGTAGAGATTACTTGATTTATGTATATTTAATAATCGAATGCTTGATTTTGGGTTTTTGTTTTTCATCTTTGGTTTCTCTTCTTCTTTGTTTCATTTTGTTCATTTTGATTGCTTGATGAGATGCTTGATCTCTTGATCAATTTTTTGCTTAATAGTTTTTGAAGCCTTGCCTAACTTGGTTTCGTTCTTTTTTAGTTGTTTTCCTTGTTTTAGTAGCTCATTGACTAAATCATGGCATCAGGCTTATTTGGATTTGAAATCCTTAATTTTCTTTTGATTCATTTTTGGGGGATTTCATGTGTTCCATTTATTTAAATGGTTGTTGAAATCTTTGTAACTAATTTTAAAATAAAATTTGAGAGGTATAAGTTGTTTGTTTATTTGCTAAAGAGATTTCCTCTAGAAAAGGCCCTTTAGAGCCTTTTCTTTTTCTTCCCCTTTTGATTTTCTTTGCAAATCTGGTCATAATACGCATTTTTAAAATCTCTTTTTGGCTGAATTTCAAGCATCTTTCATTGGCCAATTTTGTGGCCAAAGGCCAAGCATCTTACCATGAGCTTTGATCTTACCATCATGCTTGAGAGAATGTAGGGTTGCTCTCATTGTTTTTATGATTTTTGAAAGGTATAATTTCTAAACTGATTTTTAGAATACCATTTTCAACCCTTGGGAATCCTATTCATTATGGGCTTGGGATTATGGTATCATATATGGTCATGAATAATTGTTACTAACTTTGGCAAACATGGCTTGGATTTACATAGATGCATACCTCTCCATGGATGACTTCATGTACATTTCAGTCATTTTTTTCATATGTAAGTGTTAATTCAACCTTTCATGCCTCTTATGAGCTTATCTCATACTCATTTGAGGGCTGTGAAGGAATAAAAGTCTTGTATTGAACTATGTCTCACTTCTTGAGCTTACATCACTCATTTTTACCAACTTTTGATTTTCATATTTTTTTGATTTTGTGAACATGGATTATTTTTTAAAATCTTAGATTAATGGGATTATCTTCGACCCTTATAAGCTTATTTCCATTATTATTAAAGGGTTGGGGTGTGGGTTTTGTTAGGATAGATCCCTTAAAAGCATGACATGATGTAATAACTTTTTGAATTTTATTATTTATTAATAATTTTTTAGTTCACTTTTGTCTATCCTAAAAAATGCATTATACTTTGTGAGCATTCTAGCCTACACCTCTTGCATTGTACATGACTTGGCTGCATTAGAAGTTGTACGGAAGATTCAAGTCATGGTTCCTTGTAAGTAGATAACTTGTTCACAACCAATTCGTGGGCCTAGGTAACCTATTAAAGGTTATAGTGGACTACCTCCTAATATGAGGGATGAATGGTCTTGACCATTAAGACAGGTTTCCCATGGTGAGTACATTAGTGGATATGTTTACACATTGAACGGGACCCATGGTAAGTCATGACTAAGGGTTATCAAGTTGTCATAACTTCACAAAGCTGCTTTATTGTATTGTCTCTTAACCTTGAAAGAATACTAAGTTTGTGCTAAAGTTAATAGTGGTTTTAACCTAAAGGTGAGATCATAAGCTAATCATATATTCCCTATGGATTGAGTCACTTTTGATGGAAGCCAGTAGCAATGGGTATTCTCAATAAAGACACCATGATATAGCATGGGATTGAGACAAAGTGTCCTCTTAGGTGATCCTTAAGAAGGAGTATTCATGTAAACTATGGTCATAATAGTTCCTTAAGTGGAACTTCACATAAGCTCTTATAGAGCTAAGATATTTAAGTTGAACACACAATAGGAGGATCCATAGCTTAAGGATAGTAGATGTAGTCTTGAGAAACTGATAGTCTTCACCTTGTTAGATTGTGGACACCAGTTCATGGGGAAACTGAATGCAATGGATAGTAGGTCAAGAACCTGAGCACTTAGTGTCTCATCATTATTTATATAGAGTAATGAACACTGTAGTTAATTCTCTATAATGGCATGTTGAAGTAACTTCAAAATTGGATTCTGAAGGAGCCAATACTATTCTATGGGTCCCAATGGTTCCCACTCGAGCTCATATACCTTGATGGCATGGTCTATGAGGGTTGGATTCACTCTTAGTTTATTTTTGTGCATAAAGTCATTTTGGTAATTACGTAAGGCTGCATAGGGGTAAGTGAACAACATCTCTTGATTAGACTAGTTGATTAATTAGATGACCTTTTACTACTCAAAAAGAGCACATTTTAGATAATAATTCTCATGAGTTTCACATCTTTTGAGTAGTAATTATGCCTAAAACATTAAATTAACATGTTGTTGCCCTTGCAAGAGTTCCTAACAAGTTTTATGAAGTTTTGGAGTCATTTCAAGGTATGATTTTGATAAATTGGTGACAAAAGAAATGAATCAAATTGAAGAGAACAAATAATGTTGATGATGATCCAAATGCATAATAAAAGAAGTAATGCAATTGGTTTGGACCAAAATTTGAGCTGATTTGGAGGTAGTTGAAGTGGAAAAAAAAGAAGTAAATGAAAGAAATGACAAAAGAAAGCTTAAAAATCAAATATTTCCATTTCGCATGATCATGCGAAAATTTAGCATGATTATGGGAAATGGACTAGAAAGTGGAATTGTGCTACAAACAAAGGAGAATTGTCAAGCTGATTTCGCATGATCATGCGAAAATTTCGCATAGTCGTGTGAAATGCTCTAGAAAGTTGTAACAGCTATTGTTGAATTCTTGATTTTGCACAACCATGTCAAATTGGTTGAGCTCGTGTGAAATGATTGTTTTGTTATTAAACTTCAGATTGCTTGATGAAGAAGCTTCTGAAAGACCTCTTAGATGATACCAAGTGTCCACTTGATCTTGGCCTATAAATAGAAACTTGATTTTATCATGAAATGAGCTTTTTGGACATTTCTAATTGTAGAATTTTCCTGATTTTCTCTCTCAATAGAATTCTCTATTTTCCTTCATTTTCTCTCATTTTCTCAATAGCCAAACATGCCCTGTGAGACCAAAACTTCAAGCATGAGTGGCTAGATCTCGTTTTTCTCAAAGGAAGGAGGATCTAGAAGCAAGATCCATGGTGAATTAGAGAAATGAGCTTGAATTAAAAAGGTAATTTGATCCAATTGATTGATTAATTCAATTTTGGGGATTTTTCTCTTCAAATTGTCTTGGATGACTACTACAATGCAAACTAGGTGGATTCATTAAATTCTTAAAGCTAGATTTGATAAGATTGAATAGTTGCATTGTGTGAATCATTGGAAGATAATTTAAGATGAATTGAATGTATGATTTGAATTGATCTCTTGGATTAAATAACCTAATTTGAAGAAAAATTAGATCTAGACCTAAAGTTAAATAAAAAATCGGTTTAGATGAAAATTTAGGTTTTCAATCTAACTTGATGAAAATTAGATCTCAACATCTATTCACCATGAAATTTGTTTTCTAGAAAATTCTAACTCCGAGAATTTCATTTCCTATTAATTTTCTTATATTTCACATTTCATTGTTCTTCTTAATTAGAAACCATTGTTAAATTGATTTTTCACCATAAATTTTCAAATCAATTTCACTTGATCACAATCATTTCTTCTCATCTCATTCAAGCCTTAATTACCGAGAACAATCCATCCTAGTGGACAACACCTAAAAACCACTATACTATAGTAGTTTGTACTAAAACCACTTTTTGATTGGGTACAAGCTACTCTAGAATAGTGAATTAGGTTATAAATTTTGTTTTGATCCAATAAACAACGAAAAATCAATCGATCACCTTATTAGGTTAATTAATCAATTAAAACCCAATTTTGGACTAAATTAAATGACCTAAGCCCTTAGAGGGCTCAAGTCACTTAAGCTAAATTGAAGAACATTATAAATACCCCCTTTGGGGTTAGGATTTTCAAGTTAGTTGTCTTTCACCTCTTAGAGGGAGAAAAGAGAGCCATAGCCTCCTGTGGACCCTCCTCCAATCCACCGACCGGCGCGACTCGCGATTAAAAATATGTGGAGAAAAAGTGTAGTTTTTGAGTTTTGGAAAATCCATCCTCAATGAGGAACAGTTTTGTTTGGAGTCGCCACTTACTTTTTATTTTTATTTTTGAAATGGGGAAAATTAAGTAAGAACAAAAATCCCTCAATGACTCTCGTTAAGAAAAATCCGTCCGTGAAACTCGATTTCTGGGTCTGAGGATCAGGTTACCTATTAGGAAGGTACCTTATGTGAGGTAGCACCCCTCTAGGCTTGGGGTTTGGTCTCTACTAATGAATCGGGTACATTGGAGCATATGGGTCAAAGATCAGTCAATCTCCCCAGGCTACATGGATGACAAGACTCATACAATCCTAGCTGGTATTCAACATGCATAGGAAATCAACAATCAGAACAATGATGAGTACCTGAGGTCCCTAGCCATTGGCTGCAGAAAAGGGTGAGTCCATAAGCACAATCACACAACATATGCAACCACCAAATCTAGTAAAATGTAGTCGTATTTCAACTCAAATTAAGATAATTTTTTGCCATGACCAAACCCTATATATGTAACCTCTAATCTCCACTAAATGGCCACCAAAATGCAACCATGAAACTTCATTACATGGTTGAAATTTAGGTATTCCAATTCCATTGACTTTCAGTTGGGAATTAACATCTTTTCCACTTGAATTTCATCCACTAACAACTAAAAATTCCATAATTTTCCATAAGAAAATTCAGCTGCCAAAGATCAATTATAGGCCACCAAATTCATGAAAGTCACATGCATTTTTTCATTAAAAAAAAAGATTCATCAATTCAAATGTTTAACAACCACCATTTTCACTCTTTCTTATCATGAAAATAATAATTCAAGCCTCCAAAAGTCTCACCATGTTGCTGCCACCTTTTCCATTAAACTTACCAATGTGGCATGAACTTCTACCCCAAATCTCCATGTCCAACCTTGAATTTTAGCCAATTACATTATTTAAAACTTTAGCAAATCTATACTTGAAATATTAGCCATGATTTTCATAAAAAATTTCAGCAAATAATCACTCGAATTTCAGTCATGGTTTTCATTAAAATTTTAGCATTTCTCTACTTAAAATATATAAAATTCAGCCGCTTTATTTAGCAAACACAACCATTAAAATTCAGCTGTGAATATCCATTAATGTGACCACTTTTCTCCATTTTTTCTCTAAAAAAATTAGCCATAGAAATTCACACACACAAGGCCACTATTTCCATAATTTTCCACAAAAATTTAGTCATGATAATTCACCCATTTATGGCCACTAAAATAAGATTTTTAGCTGTTGAAAGTGCCCACCACTGGTTTGCCATGTTTTCTATTCAAGCACAAAAAAAAAAAAAAAAAAAAAAAAAAAAAAAAAAAAGCAAGTTACAAAAAAAAAAAAAAAAAAAAAAAAAAAAAATCAAGAACAGAGAGTTGACAATTCCCTCTCAGATCTGATAATTTGTGATCATCCACTATCTAAAATCACCAAGACTAAAAAAGACAAAAATGAGGATCAACAAGGGGTTTTGAGGCTTTGAGTCTACTTCAAGCGAAGATGAATCAAAAAATGGGCCACCCAAGTATGATCCAATCTTAAACAACAAAGAAAAAAATACACAAAATTAAATGCCCTTTAAAAGAACCAACACAACCCAACCTAACAGTAGATAGAAAACCAAACAGAGATGAAAATGTAGTAGAAATAGAGAAAAGAGTGAATTGTAAGTAGTCATATTTAGATAATATATATATATATATATGTATGAGAGAAGAGTATTACAACACCACGTCCACACCCCAAACAATTGAACAATGCCTAGAAAATTAAAGATAACCAGAGAGAATGAAAGAAAAACAAAGTAATGAGTGGAAATGATTGAAGAAGCTACAATAAACGCACTTGGAAATGCTCCTTCCAACGAGAACAACTGGGCTCCAAGTTGCTCTGTTTTTATTTTTTAAGCTTCCAACAAACCATAACAAAATTAGTTTTCCTTTCTCAAACGTCTCCCTTCTTCTTCTTTCTCTTTTCTTGCTCCTTTCTCTCTCTGCATGCAGAGCCCTCAAAGATGCCAAGAATCCCCCCCCCCTCCCACACTCTCAGTTGTCACCCCAGTAGAGTATCCCTACCCAAAATTTCCAAAACCTTCCTCACACTCTCTCTGAAATGCCTTTTATACCAGTTTGCCCCCCTCAACATCTGCACCACCTCATTTTTCTTCCCTTTCAACCTTGGAATCCCTCACCATTAGCCTCAGAACTTTAGCTTATTCAACTCCTCCTTCAGTCACGAGGTGGGCAACTGCCCCTCATAAATCCACAATTGCTTACTTGTCAAGAATCCACATGGATTCAGGGTGGATTGCAATCAACCCATAAACCGGTCGAGTCGGTTGAGAAAAATTCTTAAATTTTAACAGAATATTCCTTGAAGAGTAAGAAATCCAACAAAAAAATGTTGCATAATTCTGAGCTTGGATGAGAAAGAAATGACTAAACCAAGCTAGAGTGCTCCAAATTTGGATGGACTTCAGTGAGTTGCCCCGACGAAACCAGTCGAGCTGGTTGAGAAAAATTATCAAATTTTGATAGAATATTCCTTGTAGAGTAAGGAATCTAACAAAAAAATGGTACGCAATTTTGAGCTCGGATGGGGGAGAAATGACTAAAACAAGCCAGAGTACTCCAGATTTGGATGGGCTTCAACGAGCTCCAACTGGACTGAAGTTTTTATGGAGACCTTAACCTCTATCCTGTAGCATGATATGAACCAAGGAATTAGCCATGACGACATTTCATAATGGACTAAACGCTCACACTAAATCGAACCATAGGTGAACTCATGTGAGGTCTGAAAACGGATTAAGCCTAACAAGGGTTCTATGGCTGTGACATACAAAAATTGGGTTCGAGTGACACCCCTAAGATACATGCAAGTGGCAAGGGACAAAATTGAGGGTCTACAAATATGCCCCTTTTCAGTAGAGTGAATGAACGAGTGGTTCGCGAGCACAAAGTGCAAGCGATGAATGAGTAGAAATGAACTCTAGTGAAGAAATCAAAGGCTAATAATTTTGTCCCCGCACAACAATACCGAAGGCCAAAGGAGTTAGGTCACAATGATTAAGGACTAAGGGATCCGAGCACGCTGCTGGAGAGCCACCAAAATGATAAGGGATCCGGACACGATGCCGGAGAGCCATCGAAAAGATAGGGAATCCAGACAAGATGTCGGAGAGCCATCGAAAAGATAGGGGATCCAGACACGATGCTGAAGAGTTGCCATAAAGAAATTGGATTTGGACACGATGTCGAAGAACCGTCGAAAAGATAGGGGATACGGACACGATGCCAGAGAGCCACTGAAAAGATAGAGGATCCAGGCACGATGTCAGAGAGCCGTTGAAAAGACTAGGGGATCCGAACACGATGTCGGAGAGCTGTAAAAAAGATAGGGGATCCAGACACGATGTCGAAGAGCCACCGAAAAGATAGAGGATTCGGACATGGTACCAAAGAGTCGCCAAAAAGACTAGGGGATCCGAACACGATGCCAAAGAGCCGTAAAAAAGATAAGAGATCCAGACATGATGCTGGAGAGCCACCAAAAAGATAGGGGATCTGGACATGATGTCGGTGAGCCGCCAAAAAGATAGGGGATCAGAACACGATACCGGAGAGCTGTTGAAAAGATAAAAAAGATCTCGACACGATGTCGGAGAGCCGTCGAAAAGATAAAGGGATCTAGACATGATGTCGGAGAGCCACTGAAAAAATAAGAGATCTGGACACGATGTCAAAGAGCTGTCGAAAAGAAAAGGGATCTGGACACGATGCCGAAGAGTCATCGAAAAGAAAAGGGATTCGGACATGATGTGGAGAGTTGTCGAAAAGATAAGGGATCTGGACATGATGCCAAAGAGTCGTCGAAAAGGTAGGGGATCCGGACACAATGCCGGAGAGCTGTAAAAAAGGTAAGAAATTTGGGCACAATGCCGAAGAGCTGTCGAAAAGATAAGGGATTCGAACACGATGCCGGAGAGTAGTCGAAAAGAAAGGGGATTCGGACACGATGCCAGAGAACCACCGAAAAGATAGGGGATCGCGGCATGATTCCAAAGAGCCATCGAAAAGATAGGGGATATGGACATAATGCTAGAGAGCCATCAAAATGCTAGGGGATCCAGACATGATGTTGGAGAGCCGTCGATGGATTTGGGGAGCAAACAACTCAAAAGGAGAGGGGGTATGCCCCGGTATGGCGTTTAGGAAATGCCAATAAATGACTTGAATAAGCAAGAAAATTAAACACCTAAATCAAGATGAAAGGAGGGGGTATGCCCCTGTAGGACGATACTTTAAACATTAAAGATTGGCAGGAGGTGGAAAGAAAAGGGGTATGCCCTAGTCTAGGATATCAATACCATGTGAAAAAAGGGATATGCCCTAGTCTAAGATATCAGTACCATGTTAGAAATGGGATATGCCCTAGTCTAGGATATCAGTACCATGTCAAAAAGAGGGTATGCCCTAGTCTAGGATATCAATACCATGTCAGAATCTCATAACTGCACATGTGGTTAAAATCAAAGAGCTAAAAGCATCACACATGATCATCCATAACAAATCATGCACTATTTTTCTCAACATCTAGTGTCCACAAAGTTGTTAAGGGGAATGCCCCTGTATGTACATTTGACATATGTACGCTCTGGTGAACCAACTATGAAAACGCATCCCTGAAGACCATCATTCATGTGAACTCGCGAACATGACAATGTAAGGGATATGCCCCAGTGTACACTACTATTGGGTCAATGAATATGGATGAATCTGATCTCGGGCAAGCCCTGGAAGCACTCTGTTATATGAAGAATCCAGGCTGAATGTGGAGTATGTCCAAACATTGATGCCAAACATTTCCAAGTGAAATGGACTGCATGTGTACATGTAAGAACTAATGTCATCATGCAAGGGTAGGGGGTATGCCCCAATATGAAAATGTCAAAGTAGCAAGCAAAGGTGTCCTTGATAGTCCCAAATCTTTACATCATCTATATCTGATCGTAGACCAGAGGCGAAGAGCTTGAATGGAGAAAGCATTATGCGATTCCTCGACATCCTCAAGAAATGGAGGTCGTCCAACATCCCGTACTTCAACTAGTTGATGGAGCCTGTCCAAATGAAATATGTCGAAGCGAACACGAGATCTCGTGACCTTAGGGTGGTCTTACGACTGGGACCGTAATGAAGGCTAGGGGTAAAAGGTGAATGAAATGATGGGAAACAAGGCCTAAATACCCAAAAGATAATACCAAGCCCCTGAGTGCACAATGTCAAATATCGAAGAATCGTGTGAGCCTAGTGACTCAACCTGCATACAAATGAACAATGCCAAATGATAGGTTATAAATGCTAAAGGACATGCCATTCAAGAAGCAAAACGACGATCGACAAAGGTAAAAGAAAACGAAAAGGGATAAGACGGATGATGAAGGGGTGTAGAAGAAAATAGTGAAAAAAAATGGGATAGAAAGCATGACAACGTGTGATTACGATGAACAACTCCCCCCAATAATGACAGGTCGAAGCAGGCCACTATAGGACGGGAATAGTGATGTAGATAATGTTCCAAGCGACCCAGCACTAAGGAAACCCAATCCTCACTCACGACGTGTCTCCCAGATCCATGTAGAAATGGACCATACAATGCTCTTACCCACTCTCAAAAGAAAAATAAAATCCCTTATACGCAAAATGACATTTGATGACTGAGTTATGATACTGATGGCTAACAAGGTTATCCCAAACATTAATGAAATGAAAATCGAACGAGCTTACTCTTTTTTTTTTTTTTTTTTTTAATGAAACCATAAACCAAGTAAGCTGAAGGCTACACTAGCACAATCTAACAAGTGACTCTCCAACCCCAAACCCAAATGGTTCCCCCAAACTAAGATTCCTGGTTCAAAACCTAGGGGTGGAATGAAGGATGTGACATACTTGATTTGAAATACTAGGACGAGAGCACATCATCATCACAAAAGGGAAAACAAAAGAGGGACGGGATGAGATAACCAAAAAAACTCAAAGATAGACGGAGCGAGGATGCCAAATAGAGGAAAGAAAAACCATGAAAGACCTACAAAAGGAACAAACGAACAATGACACAATGTGCTCACAATACTCTCCAATCAAGAAAATAACTGCAAAGTTCATAATAAGAGGCCCCCAACCCAGGCGAGAAAATGTATGCAAGGCTAAGTGAACGAATGGGTCGTAATGTACCATGTAAGGCTCAATGGGCTAGCAATTGGATATATCAATGTATGGATACGCAAAAGGTATATGGCTACTCAAAACGATGGCCACCCATCATTCGACCATGATCTCACGCATAAAACTTCTTTAGCTGATCCACGTTAACTGGCTCAGAAAAACTTATTTTCGTCCAG
Organism: Vitis riparia; assembly: GCF_004353265.1. Classification (NCBI taxonomy): domain Eukaryota; kingdom Viridiplantae; phylum Streptophyta; class Magnoliopsida; order Vitales; family Vitaceae; genus Vitis; species Vitis riparia. The sequence goes on along the minus strand of NC_048434.1, from coordinate 12,284,257 downwards.
ATCTATCAACTAGGCGGCTCCCTCTTGAGTCAACTCTTAGATAACATAAGGGCCGCTCCAACTTGGTCTAAACTTACCCCTAGGGTCATTGATCAATCCCCTAAGGACACTCAAGACTAGGTTATTTTTTTGAAATTTCTAGGCTCAACCCTTTTCCTGAACGCACGGACCATTTTCCTCTGATAAGCATGCATGTGATCTATGGTCCTCAATCTCTTTTCATCAAGTAAATTCAATTGGTCGTATCTAGCTCGCAACCAATCCATCTCAACAATTTGATGCTCCAAAACTATTCTCAATGAACCCACCTCTATCTCAACAGGCAGGATAGCTTCCATGCCATATACCAATGAAAATGGAGTAGCCCCTGTGGATGTGCAAAATGATGTGTGATATGCCCATAATGCAAAAGGAAGTTTCTCTGACCAATTTCGAGATGTCTTGACCATCTTTCGTGGAATCCTCTTGATATTCTTGTTTACATCCTCAACTGCCCCATTAGCCTGCGGCTTGTACGCAAACGACTGATGGTGTTGAATACCATATTCCCGAACTAGTGTATCCACCTTACCTCTGAAATGTACCTCTCTGTCTGAGATCAACTCATGAGGAATCCCGTATCGACAAATAATATGTGATTTGATGAACTTGGCCACCTTAGCTACTGTTAAGCTCGCAAAAGAAGTAGTCTCCACCCATTTGGTGAAATAATCAATAGCTACTAGGATGTACTCATGACCATTGGAGGATTTCAGAGAGACCTTTTCGATCACATCAACACCCCACATTGAAAATGGCCAAGGGGATGTAAGTGCATGTAGCTCAAATGGAGGTACGTGTATCAAATCTCTATGCATCTAACATTTTGGACATCTCTGTACAAATTGGTAGCAATCTGTCTCCATAGTCAACCAAAAGTAGCCAATCCTTATGATTTTTTTGTGCCAGCATATGACCTCCCATGTGTGGTCTGTAGACTCCTGCATGGACCTCTCTCATCACCCTATCTGCTGTGGCTTGGTCTATACATAACAACAACATGCCATCTGATGACCTCCTGTAAAGGGCATCCCCATAAATAACAAATCTGGTGGCCAGCTGTCTTAATACTCTCCTATTCTTGGTCGTGGCTGACTCAGGGTAAGCACCATATGCCAGAAACTGATGAATATCATGATACGATGGTAGCTCAACCTGATCCTCAATATTTCCAATCAAACAATAGTAAGTTGGTGTGGATCTGGTCTCAATCAACAATGGTTGCATATTCATCCCTACAGGAATTTCAATCACAGAAGCCAAGATGGCTAAAGCATCAGTGAACTGATTCTCTGCCCTAGGCAAATGTAAATACCTCAACTCATCAAATCTATCAATCAACAAGTCCAAGTAAGTATGGTAGGGTTTCAACTTCTCATCCCGAGTCCTCTAAATACCCTAAGTTTGTTGTATAACTAAGTTGGAATCCCCATGGATCTCCAATTGTCTGACCCCAAGATCAAGTGCAGTCTCTAGACTTGTGATGCATGCCTCATATTCCACAACATTATTCGTCAACCAGTGATGATCGAAAAATGCTAATCAAATAGACCTAGGGATATAATCACCCTAGGGTGATATCAACAAGATGTCAATGCCAAATCCCGACTGATTGACGGCTCCATCAAAGTACAAGAGCCATCCTGCAATACTGGTAATTGAAACAAACTGCTCATCAAGGAAATCGTCATTAATTGGTCTGTCATCGGATACTAGTAATGAAGTTGTGATCCACGACAATGCTACCCTTCACTGATTTTTGCATGACATACTGAATATCAAACTCTTTCAACAGTACCAACCATCTCATGAGCTTACCAGTCAGAATAGGCCTGTCGAACAGATATCTCAACAGATCCAATCGCGAGACCAAGCATATGGAGTACTTTGTCATGTAGTGTCTCAGCTCCTGGTGGCCCAAACTAGTGCTAAGCAAAGACGCTCAATCATAATGTATCTGCACTCATACTCAAGCATTCTCTTACTCAGGTAGTAAATGGCTCGTTCCTTCCCTAAATCATCGAGTTGAGCTAACATGCCCCCTAAGGCCATGTCTGAAATTGACAAACATAGGAGTAGTGAGCGCCCTAGCATGGGAGGCACTAAAATTGGAGGAGAAAGGAGACATTCCTTAATCTTGTCAAAAACGTGTTGGCAATCATTGTCCAAACTGTAGGTTGGTTCTTTCTCAGAAGATGGAAGATAGGCTCGCATATGTTTGTTAATCTAGCAATGAAACGACTAATATACTGTAATCTGCCTAGAAAGCCTCTTATCTCTCTCTCAGTCCTCAAAGTAGGCATGTCAAGTATAACTCTGATATTCTCCGGATCAACCTCTATACCATGCTTGTTGACGATATGCCCCAACAACTTCCTAGAAGTTACCCCAAATGTGCACTTCTTGGGATTCAATCGCAATCTGAACTATCTGATCCTCTCAAAGAATCTCTGTAAGGCTGCTAGGTGATCTACCCTGTCTCGGGATTTCACTATCATGTCATCCACGTATACCTCAACATCTTTGTGCATCATGTCATGGAACAGAGTAGTAGCGACTCTCTGATTAGTGGCTCCTACGTTCTTCAACCCAAATGGCATGACCCTGTAGCAATAAGTACCTTACTCAGTGATGAAAGATGTCTTCTCCATATCCTTTGGAGCCATCAAAATCCAATTATACCTAGAAAACCCATCCATAAATGATAACATAGAAAACCCTACAGTGCTATCAACCAACATATCAATGTGTGGAATGGATAATCATCCTTAGGACTAGCCTTGTTAAGATCCCTGAAATCGACACAAACCCTAACCTTGTCGTCGTTCTTAAGAACGAAAACAAAATTAGCCAGCCACTTAGGATACTTGACCACAGATAAGAAACCAACACTGAGTTGTTTCTGAATCTCCTCCTTAACCTGTAAACTCCATCGAGGGTGAAGTCTTCTCAATTTCTTCTTAACTAGTTTAGCATGTGGCAAAATGGGCAGGTGATACTAAACTGTAGAGGGGTCAAGGCCTGGCATGTCCTCATATGACCATGCAAATACATCCACGTATGACCTAAGTAGGTTAATCAGTTTGCTCCTCTCATTAAGAGATAAGGAAGAGCCAATCTTAAGCTCCCTAGGCTCATCAGAGGTCCCAAAATCCACTAACTTAGTGCTGCCAAAAACGTGTGTAACTTTCATTTCTTCTAAAATTGAATCACAATCTGAATGACCACTCAATGGGCCATCTGGGTCTCCCACATCATCAATATCATGTATCTCTGTTGTGGGTGCCTGAGGTACGATCAAAGGGAAATGTTATGACACAGGTAAGTACTCGAAAATACTCATGTCATGATTATTTCCATCAGACATAACATCATAACGGGTGATAAACCAGGACATAGAGTCAAAAGAAAGAGGTGGGTCCATAGGATTGGACACTCCCTTAACAGAAGTAAAATTAGGAGTAACAACATCAATAATATAGTCATCTTCATCCATCTAAAGTATAGAAACTCCAAATAGATCAAAAGCATAATGAGGCCCGTGGCGAGCCGCGTCAAGAATATGGCCTATGCCTATCATGTCCATCTTGTTAGTGTAGGCATCATCAAGGGTCACTCCATCAGTTCCACCTCCAGAATCCACGAGCAATCCATAATCAAAGACCTCATCCGGGAAACACATAGAGAGCATGCTGGCTCAGCTTGACGACAAAGGTGCAACTATCACAACATCGGATCTCTCAGTGATTCCAGAACTCAAATGCATTTCACCCAATGCTTGTTGCGTATCCTGAATCTCCACTGTCTCTAAAACATGATCAATCCCCTCCATGCGGGGTACATGCTCTGAACCTCTGATAAAGTAGTCAGCCAAGCGGAGGGGAATAATTAAATGGAATGCTAGACAAATGAGCCCTCATCCTATTCACGCGCAGTAACACCATGTGACGTGCATATTCCTCCATAGGAGTGTAACCCAAACCGTAGGGCGTGTCATGATTAATTGTGAATGCCAACTCATGTGGCCCCTGCTGGCAACAACCCAATCCCAAGCCAGGTAAGTAAGACACGCCACTCATCATGCTAAGTACTAAGGGGCTATTGTATTGATCAAACGACATAGGCACCATGTCTTTACTGTCATCCTATAAGCTGACCACCTGAACCTCATCAAATGTGAACCCAGTCAAATGCAAGTCATCATCACTATGGCTGATATGCAACACAGGCTTAGAGGAGGTGATGACATCTCTGTCAAACTGTATCGAAATGACTCATCCCTCAGGTATGAACTTTACCTTCTGGTGAGGGAAGATGGTATGGCGCCAACCTCATGAATCCAAGGGCGGTCGAGAAACCATTTGAAGGATGACTGGATCCTCAAAACCTGGAATAGCATGGAATATCTTACTAGCCCAATCATAATATGTGCACTAAGTGTACCTATAACAGTCCTCTGAGTCCCATCATAAACTATAACAGTCTGTGTAGAAGGTCCAAAATTAGATGGAGAAAATCCAAGAACAATGGTTGTAGCCAAAGGATAAACATTCAGGGTAAAGTCATTGTCCAGCAAGACTGACGACACTCGATGTCCTGAACATGTAACACTGATATACAAGGGACGAACATGATCTGATCCTTCCAAGGGCAAGTCGTCATTAGAGAACACAATATATGTGGCAATGTCTGCTTTCAAAATGTGTATGAGCCCCTTTGGGGTAGTAGAGGTGTTAATCCTAATCTAAGTGATGGCTTTGACTAATGCATCTTTGTGCATATTGGATGAGTCCAAAAGGCTCCAAATGGATATGCAAGCATGCGTAGTACCAGCAAATGGCCTATCAACGGGTAGAGGCTGGGCTACTCTCCCACTTCATGTAACTATCTAAACATCTCTATGAGCGGGCCCGTACCCCTCAGGGAATAGAATGAAAGTGTCATGGGTGGCACATGCTGGAAATACACTGGTGATACTGAAGGCTGTCTGGGAATCCCGTCTGGGGTCTAAATGGCTTGGGGATTGTTGGTCAGAGGTATATCCAATGAAGTCCGAATCTACATGCAAATTGATCGACTGATGAGCCTTTCCATCCCATCCCATCATAAATATCTCATCCCCTACGGACTTAATCAAATGTACCCCTTCTGGGGGTGGAGGTACGACTCTAATATCATGAGTGGGGAGTGGGTCTATGGTCACACTAGTTCGTCCCAAGTCAACTAGGCCCTGATCAATCAAATCCTGAATAGCATGTCTCAAAGTTGCTGTAGACCCTCAATTTTGTCCCTTTAGCACATGTCTTTAAGTTCACTTCCAGTACTCCACAATAGTTCCTTGGTGGCCTATAGCTACTTATACTACTTACATTTTTTGAGCCACCTCGGAGACTTTGGTTGATAAATTATCTGACCCCTTATTGTGACCCTTGGCAGCCCTAATTTAGACTTAGACTTTTCATTCATTTTTAGGATAGTTTTTAGATACACTTGGCCCATTAAGCACCACCCTAGGCCCACTTAGATTCACCTTGACCCGCTTAAACCCACCTAGGCACCTTCTAGCCTACACACACTCACTTTAGGTCCACTTAGGCATCCTGGCCCACCTATGTCGCCTTTTCAGTAATTCCTACATGACTTACATAATTTGCATGATTTGCACTTTTAATGCTTGCATGTACTCGATTTCTTATTTATTTATTTATCTATTTTATTTTATTTTATTTATTTATTTATTATTATTTGGTTAGTTATTTGTTTTTATTTATTTATTTTATAGAATGTTGCGTGAGATTGATGATTAATAGTGTAAACTGATGTCTTAATTATTTTTGTGTACCTATGATAAACATAATGTTTTTAATTGCATAATTTTAAATTAGTTTTAATTTTCAATTTCATGACTTTTACTAATTTCAATTCTTATTTTATTTTGGCATGAGATTCGAATGCACGCATTGGAGAAGATCCTTGATGTACACGACTGCATATATGTGGGGATATTCTATGCAACATGGAAATGAGATTTATATCCTTAAAGAAAGGAAAGCAGATCACGACTGAATGGAGGATGGAAAGGAGATTTAAAGTGTTAAAGAAAGGAAAACAGATCACGGCTGAATGAAGGATGGAAAGAAGATTTTTTTTATTTTTTCTAAAAAACGGGCTGCCATCTATTTGGAAGGAAGATGACCAAAATTTTAAAGAAAGGAAAGTGACAACTGCATTATTTTATAAAGTTACCTCCACCATGCATATAAGGAAGACACGACCACAAGGAAGAGGAAGAAGTTGCTACCCATAGAAGAATATATGGAAATTTCCATACAAAAAGGAATTTTTTGGAGAGACGCAATCTCTATGAACGGACAGATACATGGAAAGAAAGGCGAGATTTTATGATTTTCTAATTAGAGGCACGAATAGAAAGGGGATTCGATACTGAGATCAGGCACTAAAATGAAGGCATGCATTGCATAAAAAGGAGAAAAGACATCTCCACGTGAGAAAATGGGGGGATTTTCTCAGGGGGGAACTCTCTCGATCGTTTTTGAGAATTTTAGAGAAATAGAAAAAGGAGGTTTTTCAAGAGGGAGTGGCAGATTTGATTCCAAGCAAAAAAAAGTGGCAATCGTAGGATGGGCATAGCAGATAGACATGGCTGACATCTAAAAGAAGAAGGGAGGATTTTTTTAGGGGATTAGAGGCTGTCGTGTGGGAGAAGATCAGGAGGCGTTTTGAAGGGATTAGAGGTTGCTGTTTGGAAAAAGATTAGCCTGCATTTTGAAGCGTGAGAGGCTGCTGTTTGAAGTGATCGGATGAGGGTTTTTTCGGAGCGTTTGAGGTTGTTGTTTGGGAGGAGATCAGGAGGCATTTTGAAGGGATTAGAGGCTGCTTTTTGGAAAAGATCAGCCTGCATTTTGAAACGTGAGAGGATGTTGTTTGAAGTGATCAGATGAGGGATTTTTTTTAGAGCATTTGAGGTTGCCATTTGGGAGGAGATTAGTAGGCGTTTTGAAGGGATCATAGGTTGTTGTTTGGACAAAGATCAGTCCGCGTTTTCTGAGCATGAGAAGTTGTTGTTTGAGATGATCCAAAGAGAGGGTTTTGAGAGCATGAGAGAGGTTATTTCAAGGGATATAAAAGAAAGAGTTTAGAAAGTGTGAGAAGGACTGTTTGAAGGGATCAGTGCAAGGAGATTTGAGAGCAAAGAGGCGGCCGTTTGAACTCACCAACAGAACCATCTGGACAACATCCCATCCATCCATGCATCCTTGAAAACGATGAATCCTCCAATTCCCGTCATTGTCAACTACACAACCAGGCCACATTTTATTCTCTTCTAGCCACTAGAGTGCTACAGATTATAAAAAAAAAAAAAAAAAAAAAATCTGACTTGGAATACATAAAAGAACTTGGTTCGGGTACTTATGGAATTGTATCTTATGAAAAGAGGAAGATGGTCACCACATAAGCCATGCACTAAGAGATGATTTTCTGAAACACGCAAAGAACAACACACATCCAAGAGGGGTCTTCTTACAACAGATTCGACAATATGCATTCTTGAAGGCAAGTTCTTTTTAAAAAATTATATTATTTTAGTTTAATTTTAATTTATTTCGTTAGTTTAGATGTTTTTATAATTAGTTTAATTAATTCTACATGATAAAGTTCTCATTTTTCATTTCAATTTAGTTTAGTGCTGATTTTTTATTTTTTTATTTAGTTTAGATGTGTTTGTGAGTTTCTAATTTTTTTGGTTTAATTAATTTTATGTGAAAAAAAAGTAATGTTTATAGTCTACTTTGATTAAATTTAACTCATCTATTTAGTTTAAACACTTTTATAGTTTTAGATCATTGAAAAAAATTAATCCCATGTTTGAAAGTTCATACTTTTAGTTTGGTTTTGTTTAATTTTGTTCATTTTAATTAGTTTAGGTACTTTTATAATTTTAGTTCATTAATAAAATTAATCCCATATTCGAAAGTTCATTTTTTTTAGTTTGCTTCAATTTAATTTGGTTCATTTTGATTAGTTTAGGTACTTTTATAGTTTTAATTCATTAATAAAATTGATTCTATATTTGAAAGTTCATGCTTTTAGTTTGCTCTGATTTAGCTTCACTCATCTATTTAGTTTAGGTATTCTTATTAATAAAATTAATTTTATGACTGAAAATTCATGTTTGCCCTAACTTAATTTGGTCCATTTTAATCAGTCTAGATGCATTTGTGTGTTTGATTGTTCATGTGCTAATTCTTGATTGTTATTATTAATTGATGTGTTTCTCGAAAATAGTCACTAATTCTTGGTGGGTATCTCGTTAACTTATATGATCTATGTTCGAATAGTTTATTGCTTTGGTAGTGTATGGTAAAATTTTCTTTTTCGGAGGCCATCGGAAAATAGTGAAGATTGGTCTCCATTCCCACCACTTCAATTTTCTTGGTTGTCAAAAACTCTACTTTGTGATTTTATTCTCTTTTGTTTTGCTCGGTATTTTGTTCCTTATGTCTTGTTGTTCTCAAATTAATTTCTTTTATTTTGAAATAAAACACTTTTCTTAAAAGATCCATTTGAAAATCTATTTTAAAAATTCATTTAGAGTCCTTAGAATTGAAATCTCATTTTCTTAAAACAATATGCAATCTTTTTTTATCGGTTTGCATCCTTCTCAGTTTTCAATGAAAATTTCGGTTTTGAACAAAACACAAATCAAAGCTTGTGGTCCCAAAAAAATGGGATGATTCTAAGCTAGATTTGTGTATATCAATTGAGGAATTGGTGAAACCCCTACATAAGAAAATATTTCAAAATTCTTTGCTTGCTACTAGCTTTCACTCAGCCATTGACCCTTTATATTGAAAATTCGTTTTAGCAGCATTAGAATGTTTTTAAAAAATTTCCAAAACTTGTATGATTTTTCTCACTTCTTGAACTTTAATTTAAAGTTTTGTTTGAGTTAGAAATCCACTTTAGAATAGAAGATATAAACAAGTCTTTAGGGGGGCTCTGATTTCACCTAGTTCTGGACATCTGAGAACTTTTTGAAAAAATAAAATAACAGATGACTTTTTAAATTTGATTCAACATTTTTCCTCAATTCTAAGCTTCTTGAAATTGATATTAGACATATAAAATATTGAAAAATGTGTCGTTTTGAGGGAGATATGAGTTTTCAAAATTGTACCTATTGTGCATGATGGAATCTGGACATCTGATTAAGTTGGAGCATTTTAAAAATATTTTTGAGTACTACCCAACCTTGAATTTATTTTCTTTGTGATATAGACACTTTGAATGATGTATGTGATTTTTTGAATAATTTTATGTGATTATTTATTTTTATTTTTTTTTAAAAAAATCGTTTATGCATGATAGGATTTATCTTATTATTTATTATCTAACCCCTCATGTCTTGTGGAAGTGCATTACGAGTTACCTATGCTATTCAGGTATGCTTCTTACCTTCGTATCTTAATTCCATAAATTATGTATTGCTTTATAAATGATCGTTATGTATTGCTTCGTATGCGATTCTCAACCTGTTCAGCATATCCTTTTGATTGTTTGTTTAGCTTGCCATGTTTGATTAAGAGACTAGGATAAAATATATGTTGTGTGTTTTATTTTCCAAACTAATCATTGATGTCTTTTGATGGCGCTTAAGAAGCAGTCCAGGTATGCACCCTAACTCTCCTTCATTGTAATTTGATCCTATTTGGCATGTTATTTTTTGAAATCACCTTAGTCTATCTAGGTATCCTCAATTAATCAATTAATTGCCACATTTCCCCCAATTTAGTCAGTAGAGACCTCTTTAGGGCTTAGAGGGGTGCTACCTTCTAAAGGTATCTTTCCAACAAGTAACCTGATCCCCGGACCTAGACTCAGGTTTTTCAAAGACATACTTTTCCAAAAATTATGGAGTCATTTTTTTAGGGTTTTTCTTTCTTGTTTTATTTCCCCTTTAAAATAAAAATAAAATAAGTGGTGACTCCTTCTTTCTAAAAATTAATTTTTCACAAATAAAAAGTGAGTCTCGTAGATCGAGCGGGAGCGCACGTGAAAAATGCGGGTCCACAGCTGCACCATTGTCTATGTCATGACCTGTCCTTTGGTGGTAAGCACAATGAAAATTTACTCAATATCCCAGTGGGGCCGACTACGACGGTGGTCTGGGCGGTAATGGAGCAATCAATCCCCCTTCAACTAACCTCTGAAAGGCTCAACTCAAGGGCATCCCAAGCTATGAGAACTGTTTAACGGACCGCGGTGGAGACAGTGCTCTATACTGATGATGGAACTGCATAGGTGGCCTTTGAGTCGCCTAAGTGGCGTATACTGGCTATGGTGGTAGGTGCAAATAAGCAAGCCCTACTAGCCTAGTAGGGACAACTGGTCTGTACTGATCATGTTATACTATCGGATAAGGAGTATCTAAAAATTGTCTCTGAGTCTGAGGACGTCGTGAAGCCCTGTGGCCCATCATGCCAATAATACCAACATCTGATGATCTGGGGCTTGACCCGGGTTTCTTCCCCTTTGAGTATGAAGGAGAAGAGTCTACCCATAATCCTCTGGCTATACCATCCTCGATGCCATAGAGGGCCTGTACCAATGAGCCAAAATCAATCTTAGGAAAACCCATGAGATGTCTAGCAAACCGGGGTTGAAGACTATGCATAATCATACTGATCTAATGTCGCTCTGAAGGTCTGTCAATAATATGCGATATCTTCTCCCTCCATAAGGATATGAATGAGGTAACTGACTCATCTGGCCTTTGTTTAAGGGCCTCCAACTCTCTTCGTGATACATCCACTACTGTGTTAAAGGAGTACTATCTGAGGAATTCCTGTGCTAAATCACTCCAAGTCTTACGTCGTGAGGAGTCTAGTGAAGCAAACCAACGTTGCACGACACCACTCAATGATAGGGAAAACAACATAATCATCTGTGACTCATCTAGTATATGTCCGCGCATAACAGCACCATATAACTACAAGTCGATACGGGGACACTTGATCCCCATGTATCTCTCAATATCCGACATGTGGAACTCAACAAACAATGCTACAACTAAAAAATCATTATACACATCCCAACTCATAACTCCATCTGAAACATGCAATGACCTCATTCTCTGCTCAATCCTATCAATACAGGCCTGAGTATCATCTGTAACCTGCACAGGTGCCACAACAAATTGTGGCGTAGTTTGGTCTACCCATGTAGAACAAATGCCCTAGCTTGTGGAGCTAACTGAACTGGTGGTGGAGGAACCGTGTGGTCCTATTGTATGGTATGGCCAGATGGGGGTAGTGGTGGTACAATAGAGTCATGTAGGGTGCTTTCTTGAATCAGCAGTGACTAGGTCTAGTGCCCATCAATTCTTTGTCCCAATCCTAAGATAGCATCTTTGAGCGACGCCATAATGTCTATGATCTCAGCTAGCTGGTTAACAGTAGCATACTGGGGGTCCATATCTCTATGAATTGATGGTTGTCCTATCTAGCTGTATTGATTTGATCCTCTCACAAGTCTACCTCTGACCCTGATCCAAGCTCCAGAACTTAGGTCGTATTCTCAATTAACAATCTTGTGATGAAAGGGAGGGTATCAGCCCCCATGACTATCAAACTTGAAATCAAACCACTAATGTAATCCCACAACTAAATCCTCTAAGGGAATGAATTGTCATGTGATGCCAACAGGTAAACTAATACATGGCCCCATGTACGGGGACGAAACTCTAACATTGCAATATCCTAAAGGTAAGGTAGCTTTATAACTAATGACAGGCGAAAACATGACCAAAAGACTAGATGACCACACCCACTAGGGATGCACAACCTAGGATCATAACCAACAAACAAAGTGACACATTGGCCATGCATGTATCCATGAAATCCAACTCAGGACTATATAGGTCTTCATTGCTCGGATATCCGTCATCTCCATAGTGCTCCCAAACATCGATATAGCCCTTATGCTAGACCCTACTCCAAGCCCCTATCTTGGTCAAAGGAAAATAATTGGGAATGATTCCCATACAATTCGAGAAACCAGTGAGGGACAGTCGACCAAGACTAGAAACCCGGATGTAAGTGGATACATGTGCATCCCACAAAGTCAAGCAGCAAGTAGTAATGCAAGAGATAGTGAGTCATGCAGCAAACAATCATGCGCAAAGAGCTAGCCTACCATAAAATCTATGCACAAACTAATCATCTATGCCTATCATGAACCACAAGACCAAGCACTACCAAAAATGAGTGAACATGCTATAGCCAATCAACTGAACACACATGCAATAACAAATCACAAGTGTAAGCCAAATGCCAACCAAGTAAGTGATCATCAGTCATCTAAATGGCCTAAAAGTCCATTAGTCAAAGAACCATATGCTCCAATATACCCAACTCAAGTTCAAGTTTGATCCTCTTATGAAACCAGAGATTCTGGGTTCGATCCCCAACGGAGTCGCCAATTTGTGGACCCTCCCTTGACCTATTGACCAGCGCGACTCGCGATTAAAAATATGTGGAGAAAAAGTGTGGCTTTCGAGTTTTAGAAAATCCGTCCCCAATGAGGAATGGTTTTTTTGGAGTCGCCACTTACATTTTATTTTATTTTTGAAATGGGGAAAATTAAGTAAGAACAAAAATCCCTCAATGACTCCCGTTAAGAAAAAACGGTCCGCGAAACTCGATTTCTAGGTCCGGGGACCAGGTTACTAATTAGGAAGGTACCTCATGCGAGGTAGCACCCCTCTAAGCCTGGGATATGATCTCTACTAGTGAATTAGCTACATTAGAGCATGTGGGTCAAAGATCAGTCAATTTCCTCCCCGGGCTACATGGATGACAAGACTCATACAATCCTAGTTGGTATTAAGCATGCATAAGAATTCAACAATTAGAATAATGATGCGTACCTGAGGTCCCTAGCCATGTGCTGTAGAAAAAGGTGAGTCAATAAGCACAAGCACACAACATATGCAACCACCAAATCTACTAAAATTTAGTCGTATATCTACTCGAATTAAGAGAATTTTCAGCCATGACCAAACCCTATATATGTAACCTCTAATCTCCACCAAACGGCCACCAAAATGAAGCCATGAAACTTCATTACGTGGCTGAAATTTAGCTATTCCAATTCCATTGAATTTCAGCTAGGAATTAACATCTTTTCCACTTGAATTTCATCCACTAACAACCACAAATTCCATAATTATCCATAAAAAAATTCAGCTGCCAAAGATCAATTATAGGCCACCAAATTCATGAAAGTCAAATGCATTTTTTCATTAAAAAAATTCATCAATTCAAATGTTTTACAGCCACCATTTTCACTCATTCTTACCATGAAAATAATAATTCAAGCCTCCAAAAGTCTCACCATGTTGCTGCCACCTTTTCCATTAAACTTACCAATGCGGCATGAACTTCTACCCCAAATCTCCATGTCCAACCTTGAACTTTAGCCAATTACATTATTTAAAACTTTAGCAAATCTATACTTGAAATTTCAGCCATGATTTTCATTAAAAATTTTGGCAAATAATCACTCGAACTTCAATCATGGTTTTCATTAAAATTTCAGCATTTCTCTACTTAAACTTCCATAAAATTCAGCCACTTTATTTAGCAAACACAACCACTAAAATTCAGTTGTGAATATCCATTAATGTGACCACTTTTCTCCATTTTTTCTCTTAAAACATTAGCCATAGAAATTCACACACACAAGGCCACTATTTCCATAATTTTCCAAAAAAAATCAGTCATGATAATTCACCCATTTATGGCCACTAAAATAAGATTTTCGGCTACTGAAAGTGCCCACCATCGGTTCACCATGTTTTCGATTCAAACACAAAAAAAGATAGCAAGTTACAAAAAAAAAAAAAAAAAAACAATCAAGAACAGAGAGTTGATGATTCCCTCTCAGATCTGATAATTTGTGATCATCCATTGTCCAAAATCACCAAGACTAAAAAAAAAAACAAAAACCAGGATCAATAAGGGGTTTCGAGGCTTTGAGTCTACTCCAAGTGAAGATGAATCAAACAAAGGGCCACCTAAGTATGATCTAATCTTAAACAGCAAAGAAAAAAATACGCAAAATTAAACGCCCTTCAAAAGAACCAACACAACCCAACCTAATAGTAGACAAAACCAAACAGAGATGAAAAAGTAGTGAAAACATAGAAAATAGTGAATTGTAGAGAGAGTAGTCATATCTAGATCAAATATATATATATATATATATATATATATATATATATATATATATATATATATATATCTGTATGAGAGAAGAGTATTACAACACCACATCGACACCCTAAACAATTGAAAAATGCCTAGAAAATTAAAGATAACCAGAGAGAATGAAAGAAAAACAAATTAATGATTGGAAATTATCAAAGAAGCTACAACAAATGCACTTGGAAATGCTCCTTCCAATGAGAACAATTGGGCTCCAAGCTGCTCTGTTTTTATTTTTTAAATCTTCAACAAACCATAGCAAAATCAGTTTCCCTCTCTCAAACGTCTCCCTTCTTCTTCTTCTTTCTCTTCTCTTGCTCTCTTCTCTCTCTGGATGCAAAGCCCTCAGAGATTCCAAGAACCCCCCCCCCCCCCCCCTCGTCATCCCAACAGAGTATCCACACCCAAAATTTCCAAAACCTTCCTCACACTCTCTCTGAAATTCATTTTATACCAACTTACCCTCCTCGGCATCTGCACCACCTCATTTTTCTTCCCCTTTAGACTTAGAATCCCCCATCATCAGCCTCAGAACTCCATCTTATTCAACTCCTCCTTCAATCATGAGGTGGGTAGTTGCCCCTCATAAATCCATTGCTTACCCGTCAAGAATGGATTTAGGGTGGGTCGCAATCAACCCACAAACTAGTCAAGCCGATTGATAAAAATTCTCAAATTTTGAAAAAATATTCCTTGAAGAGCAAAGAATCCAACAAAAATAACAGTGCACAATTCTGAGCTCGGATGAGGGAGAAATGACTAAAACAAGCCAGAGTGCTCCAGATTTGGATGGGCTTCAGCGAGCTGCCCCAATGAGCCGATTGAGCCGATTGCAAACTGGTCGGGCCGATTAAGAAAAATTCTCAAATTTTGATAGAATATTCCTTGAAGAGTAAGGAATCCAACAAAGAAAACAAAGCATAATTCTGAGCTCAGATAAGGAAGAAATTACTAAAATAAGCCCGAGTGCTCTAGATTTGGATGGGCTTCAATGAGCTCCAACTAAACTGAAGTTTTTGTGGAGACCTTATCCTTTATCCTGTAACATGATATGAACCAAGGAATTGGCCATGATGAAATTTCATAATGGACCAAACACTTGCACTAAATCGAACCATAGGTGAACTCATGTGAGGTTCAAAAACCAATTAAGCCCAACAAGGGCTCCATGACCGTGACATACAAAAATTGGGTGCGGGCGACACCCCCAAGATACATGCAAGTGGCAAGGGACAAAATTGAGGGTGTACACCTCCACTATTCCAAACACCCACCTTTGAAGTGCGAAAATCAAGTTAGAGCCATTGAAAAAAAGACTTGGGTGTATGGGACCTTTGAATACATTAGGCTTCATCTTCTCCAAATGGAACAAATTTGGAAATGTCTAAATCTAAGGTAATATTTTCTAGCATTGATATCTAAATCCATATTATTTGGGTGTATGGGACCTTTATATTCTCCCATTTGAAGTCATTTTTCTATGTCTTGCCTTATCACATGTTAATTATATTATTGCCAAGCCATAAGAGGATCTACACCAACTAAATTTATCAATATTAATTGGTTTTGTCAAGGCATATACTAGATTGTCCTTCATATGGATCTTTTGCATATTCACGGTTCCTCATTCCACCACTTTTTGGACAAAGTGATATTGAACTCCTATGTGCTTAGTCTTGGAATGAAATATTGGATTCCTTGCAATGTGCAAAGCACTTTGATTGACACAAAAGAAAGAAATCTTCTCTTGTTCATGCCCAAGCTCCTCTAATGACCTTTTAATTCAAATAGCTTCTTTACAAGTCTATGTAGCTACCATGTACTCTTCTTCTATCGTAGATAAAGCCACAAAAATTCAAAGTTTTGAAACCTAATTCACAGCTCCTCCTGTAAGTGTGAACACAACCTATAGTAAGTTTTCTCTTATCAAGATCACCTACAAAGTTTGAATCAACATAGCCTTTGATGATGAATTCCAATCCTCCAAAACATAATGCAACATTTGAGGTCCCTTTGGTGTATCTAAGTATCCTCTTAACTAAATTCCAATGTTCTCTCTTAGAATTTGCCATGAATCGACTTATCACTCTCACTACTTATGCAATGTTTGGTCTTGTACAAATCATAACAAACATTAAGCTTCCTATTGTTGATGCATACGGTGTTCGAGATAGTTCCATCCTCTCCACTTCATTACTTGGACTCTTACTTGAGGATAATTTGTAATTCATAAGAAGTGGGGTAGAAACTAGTTTACAATCATACATGTTGAAGCGATGGAAATTTTTTTTCAAATAGTTTTTCTATGAGAGCCAAATCTTCCTACTTTGTCTATCTCGATGAATTTGCATCTTTAGAATCTTGTTTGGTGGCCTTAGATCCTTCATCTCAAACATACTAACTAAATGTGCCTTTAATTCTTGGACTCGATCTTTGCTCGGGCTTGCAACCAACATGTTATCCACATATAACAGCAAGATAATAAAATCATCACCCTCAAACCTATTATAATATATACAATGATCTTAACTGAGTCTATTGTACCCAAGGCTCAATATAAAGGAATCAAATCTCTTGTACCAACATCTTGGCGCCTATTTTAGACCATATAGAGATTTGGTTAACTTGCAAACCAAGTTCTCTTTCCCATTTTTCTTCAAAACCTTTTGGGTGGAGCATATAAATTTTCTTTTCAAGCTCTCGAGGAAGAAACACAATTTTCACATCTAACCACTCAATGTGTAAATCAAATCTATCACATATAGCCAAGACTACTCGAATTGATGTAGGTAAAAAACCTAGATTAAAAATCTTGTTGAAATCAACACCTTATTTCTTAGCATATCCTTTAACCACCAATCTTGCATGATACCACTCCACTTTGTCATTGTTATCACGTTTGATCTTATAGATCCACTTGTTTATAATAGTTTTTCTTCTAGGTGGTCATGGCACAAGTTTCCATGTTTGGTTTTTATGCAAGGCTTCCACCTCCTCTTGCATTGTTGTCATCCATAAAGATGAATCTAAACTGTTTATGACCTCCTAATAATTTGAAGGCTCTTCACTTTTTGTAAGAAGATAGTATGCAACATCAGTTGCCATAACAAACTCTAAGTGCCAGGAAGATTCTCTTCTTTCTCGAATTGATCGCCACACTTCAAGTATCTCAAAATCAACTGGTACTTGTTCATTATGCTTTGGAACTACTTCAGAAGATTCTGACTATTCTTGTTCTGATTGTTTGTTTCTAATGAAACTTATAGTGTTTGTTTTTTCATCAATGTGTTATCTTTTTTTTCACTTTGTAGCATGTCTTCTACAAAGATGACATCTCTGCTAATGATAACTATGTGGGTAGTGGGATCCCACAGGCGATGCCTCTTTACTTCATCAACATACCCTAAGAATATGCCTTTTCAGGATTTTGGATCTAGTTTTTTTTTTCTTTTTTGTTCATTATACATCCCATAAGCAAGACACCCAAATATGTGCAAAGAGGAATAGTTCGCTAGCTTACCAATCCATATCTTCATAAGTGTTTTCATCTCAATTTCTGTTAATGGAGACCTATTAATTATATAGCAGGCAATTTTAGTTGCTTTAGCCCAATATGTTTTAGGTAGTCCTATAGTCTTCAACATAGTTCTCATTCTTTCTACAAAAGTTCTATTTGTCCTCTCTACCACGTCGTTTTGTTGTAGAGTGAAAGTAATAGTTTTCTGTTGATGTATGCCTTCTTAACTAAAATACATAAAACTTCTGGCTATAGAATTCTCCTCCATTGTCTATCCTTGAACATTTAATCTTCTTTCCCAATTCAAGCTCTCTTTATGCTTTAAAGGCTTTGAATACTAGAAAAGCATCCAAATTTCTTTTGATGGGGTACACCCAATGTCTTCTTGAATAATCATCTACAAACAACACCAAATAGTTTGCGTCCCCAAGAAATGTGACCAGTAATTCCCAAACATCATAGTAAACCAAGTCTAGAATGCCCTTACTTCTTGCAGTAGACCTACTAAATCTTAATCTATGTTGTTTACTGATAACACAATGCTCACAGAATGGTAGACTTACAATTTTGAGTCCAAGAAGCAACTTTTGATCAAAGAGAATTTTCAATCCCTTTTTCTAAAATGTGACCAAGTTTGTGATGTCACCTCATTGTTAATTATTCTCTAGAGTTTGCAATAGAAGTCTTCACCTCCTTATATGTCCTCCCATGCAACATGTACAAATTTGCAACATATCTTATATGCCTTCGTCACCACAAAAGCACCTCTAATAGCCTTCACGATTCCTTTTTTAGCATGGAATTCATATCCAAGGTCATCCAGTTGTCCTTTGATAGCATATTCTTCTTTAAGCCCTTTACATGTTGTACCTCTTGAATAGTGTGAACCACACTATCATCCATCTTTACTTTGATATAGCCAAGCCTAACAATCTCTAAAGCATGATCTTACCCATGTACATTGATCCTTCTAAGATAGGTTCATATTGGTGAAACGATTCTCTATGAGAAGTCACGTGTCATGTTGCTACTGAGTTAATTAATCAAACTTCAACAAACCCTTCTTTGCCTTCCACAATTGTTGTTGCCTCACTATACAAGATTTTGCCTTCATCTGAAGTACTTTCTACACAACTCTGAGTATTTGATGGCTCAAATTCTTTTCCTTTCATGTTTTTTTGTACCCTTCCTTTATAGTGTCAACATTCCTTTTTTACGTGCCCTTACTTTCCACAATGATAGCATTTAACTTTTGTCTTATCCTAAGACTTTCACCTATAATATTTTCCCCCATAATAATCATGTTTTGTTGATCTTCCTCTAAAGATAATTAAAGCCTCGGTTTGTTAAGAAGATATTCTATCTTCCTTGTTTTTATGCCTACTTTTTTCCTCAAGTACAGTAGTTGCAACATCATTAAAAACTAGCATTATCCTTAAAGCACCATTGGCCACATTCATGATGAGATGATCATATGAATCAAGTAGACTTTGGAATAGAAGTTCAACACATTCCTACTCTTCTATATAATGCTCCATAACTGATAGTTGAGAGAACAAAGTTTTCAAGGTGTTAATATGTTCAGTCACCAAAGTAGATTCTAACATCGAAGAGTATAGAGTTTTCTTTTCAAGAAGATTTTGTTGTGCAACAACTCGACATCATATAAGTTTGTCAAAGTATCCTAAATTTCTTTTGTCGACTCTAATTCTGAGATGCTTGACAGTATATTATTTGCTACTACTAAATGCAAGTTTACAACAACATCCCTATCCATTTGTTCCCACTTTTTGTCCTCAACATTTTCTAACCTTTCACTAATTGTTTCTAGGTAATTTTCCTTCCTCGAGATGGCTTTCATTTTCATTTTCCACAACTCAAAATTGCTCCCATTGAATTTTTCTATTTCAAAATTTGACACCATTTGTTTCACTTCTACAATGAACAGTATCCCATAATAGTAGTAAGTGTCTGTGTTGAATGCACTAGGAAAGTCCCCAGCAAAGTGGAGGGGTTACAACAATCCCGCTTAAAACCCACTTTCCTTAAGCTCTTATAGCCCTTTTGACAAAACTTTCCTAGACATTTACTAACCACACAAATAACCACCTATTGCCCTAAACTGAGGCTTTGATACCACTATTAGGAAATGATACTCGCAACAATAATTTGAAAATAGAATAATAAAAAGGAAAAATAGAGCAATAAATAAAATAATGGGCAAAAGTACTTGCATGTTAAAACTCTCTATAGGGCAAAACCAAAAAATATCAACTATATGAAGACAAAATTACAACCTCTCTCAAAATTAAGAGGAGAGAAAATAAAAGCTTACAAAATAATGAAAGCCCTTTTTAGGATAAATAGTATAGAGGATGGAGGCCTCCTTTTATAGTACAAGGAAACTCCCCTATTTTTGTCTTCTTCTGATGTAGCATGACTTCAACCTTAACATTGTGCATAAGATTTAGAAAAATCCAGGAAGATTCACATACATATAACTTGATCCTAGGATAAATAACAAAGTGATCCTATAGGTTTATCCAATGGAAATTAATTTAGGCTTATATCAAAACCCACATATCTTGATTGCCAACTTTTGACTCTATTGTTCTATTTTTACCTTTAAGTTGTTTTTGTAAATTTGGACCCTTTAGTTTGTCCTAAAATATATTTTAAGTTCAGGATGTGTTTTTAATATATTAGAGAATTTTTGTTTTATTAAAAAAAAAAAACCCTCTCCAAGCTTATTGAATAAATTGGTTTTTTCAAGTGCTCTACTCTTGCCTTATTTCTACATGCCAAAATGTTTTTGTAAATTAATACTAGATCTTTGGTTTTTAATTAATTTTGATTTTTTTTTTGTATTCTATACTTTTTAAATAAGCTTGGAGGCTTTAACCTCGCTTAAAAATCATTTTTTAAGCTTTTGAATTAATTTAATCTTTCCATGCTTACTATGTTGACCTAATATGGAGTTGTGAAATGTTTTTTGGAATCTATACTATTTGGTGAGTGTTTAGGCACATTGGGGCTTTGAATTGTATTCTAGACACCTTGAATATGATGTTGAATTTTTGTATCAATTTTATCTCATCTCTAACCATTTTATTTAGATTTATTTTGTAAATGCTTGTTTTCTGTCGTGTTTCTATACCATTTGAATAACTTATTGTATCAATCCATTTTGGAATTCTTTTAGCCTCATATGACTCTTGATTTGTAATATAACCATCTTATACCTGTGAAAAAAGTATTCCACTATAGCATGATCATCCTTTAACCATTTTATTTGGATTTATTTTGTAACTATACGTTTATTGTCTTGTTCTAATATTTCTACATAATTAGTGAATATTAATTCACTTTTATGCTAATTTAGCCATTTTTTATTCTTGATTTTGATTATATATATTTTTTATACATTTAGTGGCTCTTGTTTTGATATTATATCTCTTATTTTGTTTGTGAACTAACTATTTCTTCCTTATGTAAGTGCATTGCCCTACTTTGGGCACTATTGAAGTAAGCTTCCTTCCTACTTTCTTTGTTTGATTCCCTTGATATACATGCTATGCTATGAGTGTTCCCTATATTTTGTCTCAATCAACATGCCTTGTTGTATATTGCTTGCTATTATTTCTTTGTATCCATAGTTTACTAGTCAATTGCCTTAGTTCCCTCCACATATTTAGTAGAGACCTTTTTAAGGTTTAAAGAGGTGTTATCTTATGGTACCTTCCTAATAAGTAATTTGACCCTCAAATCTAAGCTCGATTTTCATAAAACACTAGGATTTTTTTTTTCCTTTAAAAATAAACAGAAATAAGTAACAACTCCAACTTTTTTGAAAATTAGTTTTTCACAAACAAAAAATGAATTTTGTCGTCGAGTGGGGATGCATGTGAAAAATGGGGGTCCACACGTGTCACAAGTTATTTTATAATTTATTATCTATTTTTAACTTGATATAAAAATTGATAAATTCCTTTATGTGTATCAAGTAACATTTTATAAAATTATTATGATTTGTTCATTAATTTATAAAATAAATTAGAAATGTCATATGATTTATTTGATTGTTATGCAAGTGAAATTGATTTAAAATTTTATTGTAATTATGTTGAAACTTTGGTTAAGTGGCTTTAATTAGCAAAGGATAAACTATTGACCTTCATTACCTTTGGTGGGATAGGGATGCATTGCAACTTACCCAATAAGAAAGTTATTGATTTTGGTAAAACATTGACTGAAATAATTTTGTCCACTAATAAAAGTATCATTATTGATGCATACTGTTAAATCCCAATATTAAGTAATTGTTAGTGGGCTAAAATAAAATGTTTATTTATGTAGCTCTTTTGAATATGAATCAATTATGCAAAATACAACATGCTATTCTTATTTATAAATTGAATTGAAAATAAATTTATGCTATCTTCTAGTGACTATTTTTTTCAAGAAGTAAATAAACTTTGGTATTAAATTGAATAAGCATAATTGTTAATTGATTTTTATAAAAATGTGTTATTTCCAAAGATGTTAATTCCATACTATGTTTGATCATTCTTATTGTATAATTTTTTTTTATTGAGCTATCGAGTTCATTCATTTATATTGTCCCATATTTTAGATACAAGTTATATTAGTTAGAAGTGATTTGTATAGGATGGGTGTTTTTGTTAGGACCAACTTTTAGGATTGATGATTTAAGACTCAACCCAATTATGATTTCCAGGATTTTTATTTAAAATGCTTTGGATAATCATTTAATTTATTGTTGAGAGATGTCAATTAGTTTTAGATTGGTGATTTAATATCTTTTGAATTATGTTTATGCTCTAACTTGAATATAATTAAGGTTGTTAGTTTAATAGTTAGTTACATTATGATTTTGGTTAGTTAGAACCATTTATGTGTTAGACTCTCAAGCTCAACATGTGAAATGATTATGTGTTGGGCTCATGGGCGCAACATGTGAAATGGTTTTGGTGTCGTTGACCTCTAAGTTCGTGTCACAATTTAGTTATTAATTATCTTGATTTGATTAATAAATCTACTCAATTTGATTATATAAATTTACTAACTCAATTTTAACTCAAGCTTGGACTGTAGAGTTAATTCGAGTTTAGATTAGGCAAACTCAAGTCCAATTTCATTGAGATGAGCTTTAGATAAATGAGTTTCAAATTTGGATTAACCTTAGGTTGCCTACTAATTGCACCAAACCTACTTAGGTTATATTGATACCCTCATTGTCAAAAGGGTTCTTTTCTAATCAAGATTCTTTCAAGTAATGGTTAATAGTGTTGAAAGTTATTTGTAAGTTATTATATATTTTGTTTTTTTTTTTAATATCAAAATTGTTGAATTTCTTAATGTGGTTTAAAAAATATATTCTATAATATAATCTATTTTGTTCTTTAGTTTATAAAATAAACTGGGAGTGTTGTATGATTTTATTTGATTTTTATGCAAGTGAAATTGACCTTTTATTTTATTATAATTATTTTAAAACTCTGGTTATTAATGGCATTGGTCAACAAAGGATAAATTATCAACCTTCATTACCCTTTTATAGGTTTAGTGACAAATTACAAGCCAATGGAAAAGTTATTGGTCTTTAGTGTACTATTGATTGAAAAATCATTTTATCCATTCCTAAGAGGAATAATTGAGGTTACCCATTTATTACAAGTCCACTATTTGGATATATTGTCAATTACCAATAATTAAACAATTATTAGTTGACTAGAGTAAAATGTTTATTTATGTAATTCTTTTGAATATGAACTAAACATGGAAAGGGCATTATGCTATTCTTATTTTAAAATTGAATTGAAAATAAATTTATACTATCTACCAATGGCTAGTCTTTTGAGGGAAAAAAAAAAAAAAGAGTAAACTTTTGGTATTAAACTGACTAAGGTTAATTGTTAATTGTTTTATGCAAATGTGTGATATGTCCTAAGGTTTGAATTTGCACTATATTTGATTATTTTTATCTTACTTGTCATATACAAGTGATATTAGTGAGGAGTGATCAAAATAGGAAGACTGCTTCTATTGGGACCAACTTTTAAGATTGATGGTTTGGAACTCAACTTGTTATGATTTCTAGAATTACCATTTAAAATGTTTTGGATATTATTCAATTTATTGTTGTGAGATTTTAATTAGTTTTAGAGTGATGATTTAATATTTTTGAATTATGTTTATGCTTTGATTATTGTTTAGCATAAATGGAATTAAGGTACTTAGCTTAACAACTAATTATATTATGGTTTTGGTTAGTCAATGTAGTTCATGTTTTGGGCTCTTAGACTCGACATGTGAAATGATCATGGTGTCTTTGATCTCTAAGTTTAGGGTGTTATAATTTAGTTTCTTGTTATTTATGTAATGACCTTAGTTTTCATTATGAATAATATTTTTTATGTGTGTTTTTTTTTTTAATTGCCTTCTTATCTATCCTTTAACATGCAATCAAGCATGAGATGTCAAAAGTAGGTAACCAAGTATGAGATATTGAAGCATGCAACCAATCATAAGATATAGAATGCATGCAACCAAGCATAAGGTATCCAAAGCATGCAACCTAGCATAAGGTGCCTAAAACATGCAATCGAGCATGAAGTATCCAAGACATGCAACTAAGCATGAGGTGTCTAAGGCATGCAACCAAGCATGAAGTGTCCAAAGCATGCAATCGAGCATAAAGTATCTAAGGCATGCAACCAAGCATGAGGTGTCCAAGGTATGCAACCAACTATGAGGTGTTGAAATGACATGTCAAAATGCTACAACCAAAAGGAACACTAAGTCGTTGTGAAAAATTGACACCTAACTCAGGGTTTTGACTCATGAACTTACTTTACTTGCCAAGTAACTACAAGGATTAAGCATGTCACCACATGTCATTTCAATAAAATAAAGAAGACACTAATCTACTTCATTTAGATGGCACCTAGCTAAAGCCATGTAGCCAATCACTTATGGGCTCACTTGTTTTAGGTTCCTATAAATAAGAGCATTCACCTACCAAGAAAGGGAAGAAGAAAATTATGAAGAAGCTTATATAGTGTCACTATTTTGAAGTAGGATCTTTACATTAGTGTAACAGAAGTGTTGTTGCAATTCTAGTTTGGAATTTTTATTGTGAGTCATCTTATAATGCATAATTTTATTTAGTTTTAGAATTTTATATCTCATGATTTAAATTTTATATGTATTCATTATTTATCAACTGTCATGAGATATGATTTGAAAGTGTGTTGGTCAATTTCTATGTTCATAACAAATATGTGCTCCATATATATATATATATATATATATATATATAGTTAAGATGGTCCGATGATCATGAAAGGATGGGTACACTTTGGGAAAGCTCTATCTAAGAAGGTTAGGTTTTAAGCGGGACCATTATGACCCCTCTAGTCTTTCCTTGGACCTTACCTTGTATGTACTATTCATTAGAAATCAATGGTATTATCATTATGGTACTTTACATTATTGTTATGGATGTGATTGTTATATACCGTAGACTTATATCATGCCATAGAGATGGAGGGACACATTGTAGCTGATTGACCTTGTGATCTTTTGTGTCGAGAGATGAAGAGGCACTAAAGTAGTTTATCTGAGAAGTTTGTCGAGAAAAGTAGGGGCACTATGTCTATATGATACCATGTTATATGAGATATATGTCATATGTGGGTGTATATGTGATCTATGTCAATGGAGGAAGGGGCACCATAGTGATGTTATTACATGATATTGGGATGTGTCAAGAGTTGAAGTTGCATTGTACTCATGGATTATGCATGTGTTTCATTAATTATACATCGGGTTGTCGAATGTTGTATACCTACTTGATTGTTATACTAAATATTATTTATGTTGAGTGTTGCCTACATGATGAAACTCTATTTTTTATTTTGGACTAACCATCCTAAAACTTGCATTATATTGTCATTCACTAAGTTATACTCACTTTGTAGTTCCCTAAATTTTTTAGATGAGGATTTATTTGAACTAAACACCGAGGAAGTTATGAAAAATGGACAACAAGGCATATAGTCATTGCCGCCCTTTTCTTTTTGTTTCTTTTGAATAGACTAGTGGCATGTAGCCATCTTCGTACATGTATACAAGGCTTGTAAAAGGGCCTTAAGGCCACTTTTGTGTACTAAAAACTTTGTATCTTGAAAAGGTAATGAATATATAGTTCCTTTTATATGCTCCCTTATGCTACTCCGACATATTATATTTGGTTACAAGTTAATTTCTTTTCATAAGATAGTATCTCCATCTGAGTCTTTAGATTAGAAAAGAGACACTGTCTTGCATGGATGGCACCTGCAAGAGTGGGTCATCACAGTTGGTATCAAAGCTTAGGTTATAGGTTTTGTAGACTTGATACTAGGAATTCTCTTCTAGAAATAGGATGGTGATAGTTACTCTTTGCTTTTAGGTCTTTTAACTGGCACTACCAAGTTAATATCAAGTGATAAGATAAGGAATTGAGTCATTTTATGAGTTTCATAAGACTTAAGGTTTAAACACCTTTGGAAAAAGAAGACTTGAGATACATAGACACTTGGTATTAATCTATATGGTTTATAGAACTTGGAAAGTACTTAAAGCTCTCTCTAAGACTTTTGGTGATTCTCTTTGAAACCTGCACATCTCGTATGAGGTAGTATGAATCATGAAACTAATTAACCTAATTAGAGGGTATCCTATAGTAAATTAAAATGTTCCTCCTTGTAGAGTAAGAAATATGGTGCATCCTATCAATGGGTCCAAGGTTCCACAAAGAGTTGTTTACTTGTGGACAAGTGGGGCATGTAAGTTATTCTTGCCCCAAGAGAGTAAAGACTTCATTGCCAATTTCATTGATGGAGTCACACAACTAGTTGTAATAGCCTCACCCCTTACCAAAACCATCTTATCAATTTTCCAACTAAGTCCAATGCGACAACCAATCTAACAAGGAGCAAGGCATGACAAACCTAGTTTTTAATCAACTCAAAGAACTGGAAGTTTGACACGTGGAAGAATCTTTGCTCTCACTTGGTAGGACCTTGAAGCTACACCACCTATTATAGTAGGTATCTTTACTATTTATGGTAAATGAGCTAAAGTTTTAATCGATCTTGGCACAACCCATTTCTTTGTTACCTCAGCCTTTATAGAAGGCTTACCTATAGTAGCAAGTCTATTAGATTGTTGGTTAAGAATTAATACCTCTATGGGAGTTAAAGTAATTATGGACACAATGTATAAAGGGTGTGTAGTGACTACAGGTAAGAGAGTGTTGTTGATGAACTTGGTACTAATGGGCATCCGGGATTTCAATGTTATCCTCAAAATGGATTGGTTGGCTCCTTGTCATGCATCAGTTGACTATTTTCAAAAAAGGGTATGTTAGGATTACCTGAGTTTGGAGTTACATGCTTAGGGGTATTGGAACCACCCTATTTGATCTCAATAATCTAAGAAAAACGACTAATGAGATGAGTGTCAAGGATTCTTAGCCCATATGGTAAACACTGACGCATTAGAGATATGAGTAGCAGACTTATTGATAGTCCAAGAATTCCCAAATGTATTCCTAGAAGAGTTGCAAAGGTTACCACCAATAAGGGAGATTGATTTTGTGATAGACTTGGTACTAAGAACTGAGCCAATTTCGAAAGAATTTTATCAAATGGCACCAATAGATCTTAAAGAGTTGAAGATCCAATTGTAGGAATTGTTAAACCTTGGTTTTATACACTCAAGCATGTCACCATGGGGAGCACTTATTCTTTTTGTACGCCAAAAGGATGGTAGCATAAGGTTATGTATAGACTATCTTGAATTGAATAAGGTTACCATTCATAATCGTTACCCACTTCCTCGCATTGATGATCTATTTGATCAACTCCAAGGGACATCTATCTTTTCAAAGACAGACTTGCAATCAAGATATCTTAAACTTCAGATTAAGGTTGAGAATATTCAAAAGACGACATTCAGGACTCGATATGGTCATTATGAATTTTCGATGGTGCCATTTGGGTTGACTAAAGCCCCAGTTACATTCATGGACCTAATAAATTGAGTCTTCAACCCCTATTTAGACCAATTTGTTGTAGTCTTCATTGACGACATCTTGATCTATTCTCGAAGTACTAGGGATCATAATACTCACTTTCGTATGATTTTGCAATGCCTTAGAAACAACCAATTAAATGTTAAGCTAAAGAAGTGTGAATTTTGGTTGGATTATGTAACATTCTTAGGACATGTTGCCTCTAAAAAATGATATCTATAAACCCAAGTAATGTGGAAGCAGTCATGACGTGGGGTAGACCAATAACCATGATGGAGATTCATAACTTCCTTGGGCTAATAGGATATTATTGAAGATTCATTGAAGCTCATCTATAGTTGTAGACCCTCCATTTTGCCCTCTTGGCACATGATAATCAAAGTCCGTCCTCTGCTACCTCATTATACACTCAATGTCCTTTTTCAAGTTGTTTTTTAGTCCCATTGGTGGTCCACTATGACATTTCGGTCATTATCTTTGGACTTTCTTTGGAGATATCTTGGGAAGCTTTTCAAGGATCCTTGATGTGACTATTTAATGACCTTTGAATTTTTTAGGATTTCGTTTGATTGAGTTTCTTTTGGTATACTTAGATTTGACCCAGTTTTTCTATGGCTTGGCTTTAGGATTAGATGAGTATTGGATTAATTTCTATTTTTAATTGCATGAGATTGATATTTCGATATTTGATTATATGTTATTGACATTTTGATTTTGATACACATTATTGATATTTTTATTTTTTGGATATGCATGTGATTGACTTTTTAATTTTAATTTCATTAAATTGATTTTTAATTTTTGTGGGCATGAGATTGTCCTTGTTTTCTTTTTTTATTGCATGATTTTGATTTTTTTAAAAATTTTATTTTTTAGTTATATGAGATTGTTTTTTAATTTTGAATTGCATGTGAATTAACCTTGATATGTTTTTACATATGATTAGCTTTAATTTTTTAATGTGTGATTTACATTTTGATCATTAGTTTATTCTCTTTTTTATTTTATGTGAGATTATGTGAGCTTGAAGACAACTTAAGGGAATATTCTAGAAGGGGCATTTTTGGAAAATTGAGAGATCTTGTTATTTTGATAGGGAAAAATGTGTAGAAGTCTTTTTGAATTTTTGAGTGAAATTGAGAGGAAAAAAAGAGAAGATTCTAGAGAAGACTATAAAAGGGAATTAGAAATTTTAGAGGACTTTTTGGAACTTGAGAAACTTTTGGGGAGAAAACTTTAAGAAGGTCTTTAAAAAATTTGAGGGGCCTTGAAGGAAGCTTTGGGGGAAAACATGTTTGGATGGCGGGAAAATTTTTCAAGAAGAAAATTAAAGTGGGTTATTTAATTT
Organism: Vitis riparia; assembly: GCF_004353265.1. Lineage (NCBI taxonomy): Eukaryota > Viridiplantae > Streptophyta > Magnoliopsida > Vitales > Vitaceae > Vitis > Vitis riparia. The sequence continues at coordinate 12,254,963 of NC_048434.1, read as the reverse complement.
TCTCAACTTTGATTTTAGTTTCTATATCCCCTTTTTCATCTATTGCTTCTCATTTTATAATTTTTAAATATATTATAATAGGTTGCATGTGGATGAATAGGCCACACATGAGTGTTGTTAGATTTGACATTTAGGAAATTATTTGATTGAATGTTGGTTATTTGATGAATTGAGATTGAGATTAGGTTAATTTTTCTTCAAATTTTTTGCCTAAGATAAGCCACTGGATAATCAAATGACAATTGGCTTTAGATGAACTTTTTAATTTGATTCATGACTCTTTGATTTTGAGTTTGGATATTTGTAATTCACTTTCATAATTCACTCATACACACACTTTTTCTTGATAGTTTGTATTCAAGATTTCATGTATTCTAATATATTTTTTTTAAATTGTTTTTTTAATCTTTTTTCATAATTAAATCAATCCTTAAACTTATATTTAAAATTCAGCTTAGTTCCTTTAAGTATGAGATTTCAATTTTCTAAAAGACAATGCTACCTATTTCATTCGATTTGCATATTTTAAAAGGTTTTTTTTTTTTAATGAATTTTTATTTTTAAATATACACGAATTAAATTTCATAGCTCCAACCAGTGGAGTCTTATGCATTTGTGGAAATTAAAATGGGATTTAATAGATCCTTACATACAAAGTTTTCCAAAACATGATTTTCTATTGACAGTTGTAAATTGGAATCTGACCATTTAGAAACTCTTTAAAGTTTTCCTAATTATTACATGGTATTTTAAACTTCTTGAATTTGATTTTTAGAATCTTATTTGAGTCAAAACTAATTTTCCAATTAGAAGATATAATTCAATCTTTTAGAAGGTTTAGTTTTTACTCTCTTTTTCACACTCTAGATTGTTTTGTAAAATTAAATTACCTCTTTAATTTCATTGGACATTTTCCCCTTAATCTATAATTCTTAAATTTAACTTTTACATATAAAATATTAAGAAACGATTTTTGAAACAAGAGATACTATTTTTTCTTCTTGAACCCACTACATAGGTATTCTTTTGAAGTTGAAATATTTTTATTTAATTTTAAGCATGTTATGTATGTGATCTTGATCTATGGTTATTTTCATATAAATTAGGCTTTCTAAATGAGTTATATGAATTTTTGTATGATTTTAGGATATACCTAAGTTAATTAAATAAATTAATTATTGCATGCTATGGAAAATTGATCTATTTTGGACCTGTTATGATCATTATGAATTCTAGTACTAAATGAGACCTAGTTAATTAATTCGGCCACTTGGATTGTAATCTAAACATATAATAGATGGTCCCTGAAACTTTTTGTAATAAAATTCAACCTCTTGATATTTCTTTTATATTTATTTTTTAGAGTCTTCTGTTCTTATCACTTGCTGATTTTTCTATGAAGTAACCCACTTGTAACTAAATTTGATATTAATTGGAATATAATTAATTAATTTGCACTTTTGGATATTAATCTAGACATGTTAAAGATTTTACATATTTTTATTTGATGACCTTTCTTGTTATTTATTTGGAATTTATTTTGTGAAATCCACTATTCTGCCTATTAATGATAATTCATGTATTTTTGACAAATTGATCACTTTTGAATAGCTTGTAAACCACTTTGACCATTGATTCACATTGTAGATGAAATATGTATATTAGTTGGACTTTTCTTTAAATTAAAATCATTCATTTGATATTTTATGAGGATTGATTCTCTTAGACAAATATAAGTTAGATAATTTGGAATTTGTAAATGGCATACTTGGTTGCTACACTAAATATTATCTACATTAAGTGTTACATGCATGATGAAACTTCATTTTTTTAGTTTGAACTGACCATCTTAAAACCTGCATTATATTATCATTCACTGAGTTATACTTACTTTATAGTTCCCTAAATTTTTAAGATAAGGATCTAATTGAACTAGATACTGAGCAAGGTCTGGAGAACGAACAACAAGGCATATAGTTGTTGTTGCCCTTTTCTTTTTGTTTCTTTTGGATATACTAGTGACATGTAGCCATCTTCATATGTTTGTACAAGGTTTTTAAAAGGGCCCTAAGGCACTTTTGTGTACTAAAAACTTTGTATCTTGAAAAGGTAATGAATATATAGTTTCTTTAAATTGTTTCCTTGTTATGCTCTAAGATATTATATTGGGTTTTAAGTTAATTTCCTTTCATAAGATAGTATCTTCATCTCAATCTTTATACTAGAAATGAGACATTGTCTTGCGTGGATGGCACCTGCAAGGGTGGGTCATCACAATTTAGCTTAATATACTCCATCAACTGTTTTATTTGAATATAAAAATTTATTAAATTCCTTTTTGGATTAACTTCTAAGAAATTGAAAGCTCTTTTTGAAACTCAATAATAGTTTTTGTCTATTTTGCTGAGAATCCTAAATTGCTCCATCCTCTTACCCTAGATTGTATAAGTGCATGCAAAGATACCCTAAGCCTTTAGATCCTAGGCAATAGAAGTAAAAATCATATTTTTACCAATATAGGGTCAATAAGAAAGTCATTAGAAAACTTTACCTTTAATTTGGATGCTCCCAAATCAATTCAACTTGATGAAGATGAAGAACGAAGAATTTGGAAGTTACATACACTCAAGATCTTAACAAAGAATCTGGAAGTCTCATACACCCAAGCTTTCACCCAATTACTTGAACCATAATCTTAGCACTCCAAAGTGTGGGCTTTGGGAAAGAGGAATCATAGGCGAGAAAGAGAGAGAGAGAGAGAAAGAGAGGTGAAAGATAATTGTCTCTCAAAAATTTATGGAAACCCTAGCCCCTAAGGGGGTATGTATAGGGTTCTCTTACTAGGCTTAAGTGACTTGAGCCTACTAAGGCTTAGGTCACTTAATCTAGCCCAAAACAGTCTTAATTGATTAATTAACCACATAAGATCATCTAATTAATTAATTAGCCCAATATAGAAAACTTGTTCACTATCCCATATGCAACCTTGCACAATTACCAAAACGCTCTTATGCATAAGAGTGAACCAAGAGTCGATCCAACCCTCATAAACCAATATACCATCATGATATATGATCTTAGAGCGAGGACAACTAAGACCCATAGGAGTATTGGCTCACTCAAAATCCAATTTTAAATTTGATTCAACATTTCACTAAAGAGAATCCACTATACTCCAGTACCCTATGTAAATAATAACTTGACGAAGCTCAGGTCCGTGACCTACTATCTACTGTATGCAGACTCCTCATGAACAAGTGTCCATAATCTAACGAGGTAGTGTTATCACCTATCAAGATTGTCTCTCTAATCCTTGATTTACAAATCCTACTTATTATGTGATCAATTAACATATTCTAACTCCAAGAAGCATATGTCAAATTTCCACTAAAGGAAATGTTATGACCATAGTCTTTTAGATCACATGTCCTTTGCATCACTGACCAAATTGCTCTATTGTACCAAAATACTTAGCATTTATGTAGCAACTCTAGTCAAGAAAAACTAGAGAAAGAGTCATTATAGCTTTTGTAGTACTCCGGGTATCATCCTCTGGGATAGGCTTATGGAAATTATCAATACTAAAATAAATGAATTGCTTTTGTTTAAATCCTAAAGTGAACAACAATTTGGGAACTATCTTGTATGAAATGGGATTGAGTGAATGAAACTAAATTAATAACAAAATGAATATTGATTTTTAATTCAATCTATTCAAGTTTGGGGCTTTCCATAATCCAACTTAAGGTATAGAAATAGAGAGAACAAGGGTTTCTTAAGTAAAGTGATCTTAGGGATTTAGGATCCTTGGCCGCTCGTGATCAACTTGAGTTCTATAACTCAAAATTGCATTTGAAACCTAATTTTTCCTTTTTAAAACAGATTCCTAAAACCATTAAATGAATGAGATTGATTATCAATTTAAGATTTGGTTTTTAACCCTTCCTACTCCTTATAACTTTGTTTTGGGGCAAATAACAATAGGGAAGACGAGGATAACTAATGATCAAGAATCACCAAGAATCACTAGTATCGAGTAATAACCTACCATATCATTCCCTAAACTAACTCACAAGCTAAGGGTAGGATAAAAAAAAATTGAGAAATTGTCACCCCAACCAATAATTAATCTCATTGTTATAATAATATAATTTACCCATTGTCCTTATAGGTTTCCTAGCCCTTAGGTTTTCATGCTTCAAGCCCCAAGTTGGCTTCTTAGCCTCTCATGGGAGTGATGTCACATTAACAATCCATAATAGGGTAAAAATCCATAATTTGAATCAGAAGAAACTAAAAACAATACATTTAATAAATAAGAAAAAGAAAAACAAACCAAAGTTCTTGTCTTCTTCCACCTTCAATGTCAAAAACTCTGAAAAAAGATCCAAGATTTCTAAAACCTAGAACTAAGAGAGTTTATATAATATCATCAATTAACTAACATGTGGCACACTCTCATTGCCCACTTATTACAAAAATAATTATCTAAAAATGATTAAAAAATAATAAAATGGTGATTTCTAGTCTTGTGGGGTCCACTTAGGGCGGATGGAGTGCCTTAGATGCAATTCTCAAGGTAGAGGAGGCGAAACATCAAAGTGGAAGTGGGTGAATTCGAAATTGGGGTCATTTAATATTGGATTTTGAATTCATAAGTTGAATTTCAAAATCATTTCGAAATGACCCTTCAGCTTTGCCCAGTTGTCTCTAAATGGCCATAACTTCTTCATTTCAACTTTGATTTGCACACTGTTTGAAGCGTTAGACTCTTGAATTCCCAAGATTCGAAACAATATATAGTATGACCAAAATATATTTTAGAAAGTACCCCAAATTTTTTCTTAAAGTCAGAGTACATGTTACCAACAAATTTTAAGTTTTAAATTTCCATGTAGCTTGATGAATCTTGCTTCATGCCTCATTTCCTATGTATTCTTGCCTTCCTTCTTACTCCATAATGGTCATTTCTCTTCTTCCAAACTCATGATATCCTCATCTTGCCTTTCCTCATGGTCCATGAGTCTTGACTCGCTTATTTCCTCATTTAACCCTTTCTTGATCTTTCAAAATTTGATGTGATTCAACTTGCACCCTTTTCTTCCCTTGAACCTGAGATAAATCTCCAAAATACAAGTTAAACTCATGGCTAGGGCCTTAGAATCGATTTAGGTCAAGTTGGGTGATTTGAGTGTCCTTAAGTGCACAAATCATGTCGAATATGTGTCATTAAAGCACATATTTTGGCTCCAATCAATCACCCAAGGGAACACGCTATCTTATTCCATAAGATATCATGGTGCCTTTACTGAGAATACTCATTGCCACTAACCTCCATCAACAGTGACCCAATCCACTAGAATATATGACCACTTTAGGGTCTCACCCTTAGGTCAAAGCCTCCTATTGACTTTGGTACAAGCTCAATATCTTCTCAAGGTTAAGAGATCATGCAATATAGTAGTTTGGTGAATCATGATAGTTAATAGCCTTACGTATTGATTCACCATAAATCTTGTCTAACGAGCATCACATGCAATGGTGCATTCATCATGAGAAAGTCATCTCGACGGTCAGGACAAGTCATCCCTCCAATTAAGAGTTAGTACACTATAATCTCATATGGATTGCCCAAATACATGAGCCAATTGTGGACACCTCATCACTTGACAAGGAACCATGACATGGATTTTCTGTGCAACTCCTAATGCACCTAAATTATGTACAATGCAAGTGATATGGAGCGTGTATGCACAAATAACCAATTAATGCAAATGAGATAATAAAGGGAAACCAAGAAACATAAATAAATAAATTTATAAATGAATCTCAATTTGTTATATCATGTCATGCTTTTCAAGGTTCAATCCTAACATATTTGACTAATTTTATTTGAAAAGTTTATAACTTAAAAAAAATTTAAAAAAAAACAAAAAAAAAAAACTTAATATCCAAACAGGAAAAATACTATTTATTACAAAAGCATTAGTTTAACATATGTAAGAAATTGGTCATGTTTAATAAAATTTACAAGATCAATATTGCCTATTAAAAATTAAAACTTTGGCTATAATTTAAGTTTTCACCTATAGTGAAAAATAGAAAATTATTGTAAATGAAACTTAGACTCCATTTGGAAGTGATTCTAGGAAACACTTTTAACTTAAAAAGTGTTTTTGAAAGAAAAAAAATTAGATGTTTGGTAAAAGTTAGAAAACACTTTCAAAAATTTGAAACATCATTTTTAATGTTGAAAAATCATTTGTGGTGTTTTCTTGAGAAATACTTGATAAGTGATTCTCTTAAAAACACTTCAAAGGAAAACGCTTCCACTAAAAACACTTTGAGTAAAAACATTGTCAAACACATTCTTTTAGAGTCAACGATTCTAGGAAATGCTTTAAGCCTAAAAAGTATTTTTTTTATAAAAAAAAAAAATAGGTTTTTGGCAAAATTTAAGAAACACTATTAAAATATGAAAAATCGCTTATAGTGTTGGAAAATCACTTGTAATGTATTTTGGAGAAATACTTAGAGCCTGTTTGGCATTGATTTTCCCTTAAATAAGTGTTTTTGGTGTGAAAATAAGGTGTTTGGCAAATTTTAAAAAACACTTTTGAAATTTTGGAAAAACACTTAAAAATGATTTTTAGAGAATCACTTGACAGGTGTCCTTTTAAAAAAAACACTTCAACAATTTTGGAATATTCCAAAAATGCCCCCAAGTGATTCCTGATACCTCACTTTCCCTTTCACTCATACCTCTCTCCTTCATTCTCCTCCTTCATTGCTCTCCATCTGAGACTACACAGTAGGAAAGGCATTCCACTTTCATTCGACATCGTTGATTAGATCGAAGGTAACTCTCTGTTCTTTTCTTGTTTTTTTTTTCCTTTTTTTTAATGTTTAATTGTCTTGAAATATTAGTTAGGGTTTTGGGTTTTGGGTTTTGGGATTGTTTGGTTAGGAGGAAAGTATGAGAAAATGAAATGGTTTCATTAAGTGATATTAACAAATGCTATCGAGTGTCAATAAAATCTGTAAATCCTTAAATCATTTTTATAGAAATTACTTCCAAGCCTTAACACTTGTAGATTTGTTTTTCAATAGAGCAATTGAGTCTCATTTCCCAGTACTTGTCTCTCTAAAACTTTCATTCTCTATTTTGGTTCACATATGCAATTACTCTATTTAAGGTTTTTGACTTCAGGTGTTATAGGTCCATTTCGTTTTTAAGGTAGAAAAACTTTGTTTGGTGATATCTTGTTGTTTAAGTTCAATAGGAAATATTGTATATTTAGACTTAGTATCTCCAGAAACAAAGCATAAACTATTAAAAAATAAAACCGATAAATATATGCATTTAGGAATAATAGGACTCCATCGTAAAGAAATTGGAGCACCTGTAAATATTAACCTTTTAAATACTAGAAATAATACAGTAAGACGAGCTCTTTTAGCTAGCACAGAAGTTAATATGAACCAAAATTATGCAATCATTGGTTGTATACCTCAACTTTGTATAGATCCTAAAGAATTCACAGAAAAAATAAAAATAACTATAAATAATAAAGGTTATGATATGGAATTAGGAAGTAAGAACCTTAGCATAGCTATAGGATTTATAGGAAAAACAAATAATGCTTTAAGCCTTAAATGTATAATGGAATTTGATGATATAGTAAAAACCTTTGGAAGTAAAGTTGTAAATATGGTAGAAGCAAAACTTGTAAAAATAGAATATTTATTCAAACGAGAGTGGGAATTACCTCAAATAAATAGATCAATAATAAAATATCCAACATCTAGTAGTTTATATGAAAATCAAGATGGAAGTGCTAGTATAACTTTTGGAAATTACAAAACTGTAAATGTAGATGTAGAGTCAAATAGTGAGATAGAATCTGTAAATGTTATCACAATACACGAAGATATTTTATTGAACATCAAAACAGTGGAAAACTTATTTAGAAATTCAGAACTAGTTAATATAATGTTAGAAGAATTTAGTAACTGAACCTTATCAGAAGAACAGGCAAATCAAGAAAACTGTATTGACATAATGTGTAAAACCTATATAGACGAACAAATAATTGAACAACTTTATAAAACCAATTTGATCAAAAAACTTATAGATATAGAAACAATAAATCAATTTACTATTTAATCAAAAGTTGAAGAAAACCTAGAAACAATCTTAGATGAGTCCGTAAATACAATAGAAGAAGAAAGTAAAAGAGAATTAGTAAATGTAAAAACTGAAATAGTAAGGTACAGTAAGTCGTACAATAAGCCAAAATGACCTCAATGGAAAACTAAAACATAACCTTCTAGCTCTTTACAACCAATATATGAATATGGAACAATATTAGATATAGATAGTCTATAAGACCTTAAGAAAACCATAGAAAATTGGGAGCAATCCTCAAATTTAGCCTGTGTACTATCATCCTTTGAAAATCAATAAGAAATTTATGAATTTTGTAAAAGCACCCTTAGAGGAACCATGTTACAATTCTTTAGAAACATGGAATAAGAAAACAGTAGTTATTTTCAATAAGTTAAAAATAATTTTAGTATATCTATATTTATAAATTTAATAAAACTATATTTTTAGGAACAACTCAAAAAAATAAAAAAAATCTGCACTATATCTCTATAAGTTAGAACAATTGAAATTATGTAACCTTTCGTATATAAAAGAATATGAAAAAAAATTTTGGAAATATGCAATCCTTGCTACAGTAGATAGAACCCCTGAATATTTAAATAAATATATATTTAAAATACAAGGACCTATAGGACTTAGATTGTGGAATGAATTTTCAACCTCTAAATATAAAAACTCTCCTTATATAGGTGCTTGAATAGAATTTGTAAAAAAATTGGTTAGAAAGAAAATGTGTAAGTATAGAGGAAAGAAGCCAAAAAAAGAAACAAGATATAAATCAACAACTTTGTACAAAATTACTCATAGGAGAAAATCTAGACATAGGATGTAGAGAATATAAGTTTAGAAAACCTAAGAATTACAATAGATTTTTAAGAAGAAAGTCAAATACCTTTTCTAAAAAACAACCTTATCAAATAAGATATAAAAACCTAGAAAGTTTTGGATAAAAAGAAAAAGAACTAAGGAAACAAAAAGACAATGTAAATGTTATTTGTATGGTCAAGAAGGCCATATAAAACCTTAATGTCCTAAACTTAAAAAACCATCAAATGAACGAAGTAGAAAAACCAAGCAAAAATCAACGTAATAAATGAGTATCAAGTAGACAGTGAAGAATAAGAACTCATTAGTGAATTAGATTTTGAAAGTGAAAATTCAAGTGTATATAGTATAGATGATAATGAAACCGAAAGAGAAGAAATTTGTATGATTATTGAAAAAGAGGAAAATCAACCAAAGAAAACTTCTTTAAATTTAGAAAAACTTGTACAACCTTTAGAAAGTAAAATAAAACCTTATAATATGTGGAAAAACTTACAAATAATAATTAAAAGAAATATCTCGAAAGAAAAAGAAGGTAATTTAAACTCCAAAGAAGTAAAAGAACCAATAAATATTGTAGAAACAACTATACAAACAATAAAACAAGAAAATATGGCAAATAAAGTTAAATCTATAATTTTCCCAACAACAATTAAATTAAAAACCATATAATTAAAAGTAGATGCAATGTTAGATACCAAAGCCAATAAAAACCTTCTATTTGAAACTTTAGTACCTTAAGAAGACCAGCAAACACTAGTTCAACCAATGGAATTAGTCCAATATAATCAACAAAAACTAATATTAACCAAGTATATTTCAAATGTACCAATCATAATTAATAGTATAACCTTAGTATTACCTCAAATTTATCTTATACCGACTATAAGTTTATATCCTTTTATTTTAGGTCTAAATTTTGTACATTCTTTACACTGAGGGATAACAATACAAAATAACAAAGTTAGTTTTCATCTTAAAACCATAACAATTATTTATACAAATATAGAAAATGCATCAAATAAAAAGCATAATATAACCTCTCATCATATGAACAAAATAGAAGTACAAAATGATAGTATAATTAATGATTATTTAGAACAATTAAGGAATGCAAATAAGTTTTTTTTTTTAAAAAAAAAAAAATCTTATATTAAAAGCAAAAAAAAAAAAAATAGGAATATAGGTGAAGACCCACAAAAATATTGGAATAGAAATAAAACAACCTGTAAAATACCAATTAAGAACCCAAATTTAATAATAAAAATGGTAAATATAGCATGTAACCTTATAAATATAAAGGAATTCAAAATTCAAATAGAAGAAATATTGCAAAATAACCTCATTAAACCAAGCTTTAATTCCCATAGGTCTTCAGTTTTTTTAGTAAGAAACCATAATGAAAAAAAAAAGGTGAAAAGCTATGATGGTTATTAATTATAAAAGATTAAATGATAATACATATGATGATGCCTATAAAATTCCAAATAAAGATTCTTTAATCAATTCTATTCAAGGATGTAAATACTTTTCTCAACTAGATTGTAAAAGTGGATTTTGGCAAATTAGATTAGAAGAAGACAACAAACCATGGACAACATTTTCATGTCCCTGTGGACTATATGAATGGAATGTAATGCCATTTGGACTAAAAATGCTCCTCATATATTTCAATGAATGATGGATAATATTTTTGGTAAATATTCTTTTGTTGTATAAATTGATGATATTCTTGTTTTTTCATATACTTTTCAAGAACATATAAATCATTTAGAATTCATTTATGAAAAACTAATTAGTCATGGATTAATAGTAAGTAAAAAGAAACTAATATTATTTAAAACCCAAATAGAATTTTTAGGATTAGAATTGGAAGATGGACAAATAAAACTGTAAGATCATGTAATACAAAAAATAAATAATTTTCCAAATAAACTTAAAGACTTAAAAACCCTTCAAAGATTTTTAGGATTATTAAATTATGCTAGACCATATATTAAAAACCTAATTGAAGCTAATAACTACTCTTTAGTCGAAACCTTCTTTTTGCAAACCCAATATAACAAAGTGTTTAAAAATCAAGAACTTCTGTACAAACATTTTAAAACCAAAAATGTCGGAATAAAAACAGGGTATATGGCATAACATGACCCTGAATGTTTCTTTGTTATATACTTAGCTTATATGAATATATCTATTGTAAATAAAGAATTTTTTGATCTCATACCCCAGTTTATAAATCAGGGAATTTTAAAAAATGTTTTCATGAACCATATATCTCAAATCCCTGAAATTTTTCCAAAAAAATTAAAAGATATTTTAACCTATCTTTTCAAAACCGAAAAACAAATCAACATTTCTTTTGAAACCATTCCACCTTTATTTCAAACCAATGGATCAATAGTGTCGGCCTATCACCATTTATATAAAACATAATAAAGAACCGCTTATTCCTCAACAATAACCAAAATGGGAAATGACCAATTCAAATGAATTTCCATAATTTTTTACTCGCTTTAGAGCTTTTCAAATTTATGATATTAAACCAACCTGAAATAAATTATTTCATCTCATTAGAGAAACAAAAACCATGTCTATATGGAGACACAAACCTTTAGAACACATTATTGTTCCAAAACCCTTCATTACTTCCAAATAACAAGATTTTATAAGCGAAATCAATGTAGAGTTACTAGACCCATCTTCTTGCCTCAACGATGACGCATCATTTTGGGAAAACCTTAACAACGAGAGTTATTATAATCTGCAAAATGTAATGGAACGTTGATGTCAACAATGACGACATTGAAGCAGTAAATACGTCTCCAACTACAAAAATTTAGTGCAGCAGTAGAAGTCCAGAATCAACAAAGCCATGTATATTGCATGTGATGAAAAAAAAAAACCACTAGATGGATGGTAAACAAAGAAAGAAAAGTCAAATCTCATAAGTCTTCACCATTTTTACATTTATTGTTTACCAAACCTCTAAAAACTTTCTAAAACTTTGTAAATATTTTTGTCTACCATCTACTAACTACCCCAACCACCCAAATTAAGTTTAGTTTGTCATGTTGCAAAAATTGTCTATAAATGACTTGTAAACGACTAATAGTGAATCAATGAGTGAGCGATCAGAGAGCAATCAATAGAGAGATTGAGAGAAATATAGTAAGTTGTATCTTCAGTTGTAAATTTCTACATTCGGTAATAAAAAGTAAAAAATTTCTGTTAAATTTATGTTCTCATTTTATTTAATTAATTAATTAATGTTTTTTTTCTCACCCTTACGGGATAAAAGGGGTAAACAGATAAAGTAGGGAAATAAAAATTATTTGAATCATAGTTCTCTTTTTACCAATTAATATATGCAATATACATAGATCCTATACATACATATATATATATATATATAATATTTTCGTCAAAATTTTTTTTAAAAAAAAACTAGTCTTTTGTCTTAACCCTTGACCTGTAACCCATTTTTGCCGAAAAATTGGCATGTTAGGGAGACTTTGTCTAGTCAAAAAGGGGGTATCACCTTGACATGAAGTGATGTTTTAAAATTCTGAGTTTATTAAAAAATCTTTGAGATATCTATTCTTCAAAAAACATCTTTACTATGTAATAAATGGTTTCACATTATATATTTCTATGTAATAAATGCTTTCACATTGTAAATTGAAAGGTTTTACTTTAAATAAATAATAAATGCGTTCACATTGGTTTTGGTTTTAAACCTTGATTTTTATGGTTATCACTTTGATTTTCAACGAGAAATTTCAAAGTTTCTGTCATTTTCCTTAACTACGAAAAGTTGATGGGAAAAGTTGGTATCACAAGCAAAAATCAACCTAATAAATGAGCACCAAGTAGATAGTGAAGAAGAAGAACTCATTAGTGAATTAGATTTTGAAAGTGAAAATTCAAGTGTATATAGTATAGATGATAGTGACACTAAAAGAGAAGAAATTCCTATGATTATTGAAAAATAGGAAAATCAACCTAAGAAAACTTCTTTAAATTTAGAAAAACTTGTACAACCTTTAGAAAGTAAAATAAAACCTTATAATATGTGGAAAAACTTAAAAATAATAATTAAAGGAAAAATCTAGAAAGAAGAGGAAGGTAATTTAAACTCCAAAGAAGTAAAAGAACCAATAAATACTGTAGAAACAACTATACAAACAATAAAACAAGAAAATATGGCAAATAAAGTTAAATCTATAATTTTACCAACAAAAATTAAATTAAAAACCATATAATTAAAAGTAGATGCAATGTTAGATACCAGCGCCAGTAAAAACCTTCTATTTGAAACTTTAGTACCTTAGGAAGACCAGCAAACACTAGTTAAGGTAAATTGTTCTTGGTTTAAAAATAATTGAAATTTTTCTAAGACTAAGATTATTGCTTCAATTTCTAACTTTGTAGAACTAAGGTTTTTTTTATAATCATTAAAAGTTTCACTATATCTACAAAGTTTTTTTTCTCCAATGTTAGTGACTACTAAAAGTATACCTCCCCATCCTATTTGGCTAACATCAGTTTGAATTCTTTTGTATTCACTTTCTAAGTGTAAGTGTAAAGTTGGAAGATTTTTTACAAGTTCCTTTATTTTATGTGCAAGTTTAATATCTTCTTGGTTAAAATATCTTTGTTTTACTATAAAAGGGTCCAGCTAATCTACTAATTATTTGTTATATACTTAGCTTATGTGAATGTGTCTATTGTAGATAAAGAAATTTTTTATCCCGTACCCCAATTTATGGATTAGGGAATTTTATCCTTTGAAAATCAATAAGAAATGTATGAATTTTGTAAAAACACCCTTAGAAGAACCGTGTTACAATTCTTTAGAAACATGGAACAAGAAAAAAGTAGTTATTTTCAAGAAGTTAAAAATAATTTTAGTATATTTGTATTTAAAATTTTAATAAAACTATATTTTTTAGGAACAACTCAAGAAGATATAAAAGAACCCGCAATATATCTCCATAAGTTAGGACAATTGAAATTATGTAACCTTTCGTATATAAAAGAATATGAACAAAAATTTAGGAAATATGCAATCCTTGCTAGAATATATAGAACCCATAAATATTTAAATATATATATATTACAATACAAGGACCTATAGGACTTAGATTATGGAATGAATTTCCAACCTTTGAATATAAAAACTCTCCTTATATAAGTGCTAAAATAGAATTTGTAAAAAAATTGGTTAGAAAGAGAATGTGTAAGTATAGGGGAAAGAAGCTAAATAAAGAAACAAGATATAAATCAACAACTTTGTAGAAAATTACATATAGGAGAAAATCTAGACATAGGATGTAGAGAACTATCTCACTATCCTACTCTACCTCTAAATTTACAATTTTGTAATTTCCAAAAGTTTTACTAGCACTTCCATCTTGATTTTCATATAAACTACTAGATGTTGGATATTTTCTTAGTGGTTTATTTATTTGAGGTAATTCTCACTCTCGTCCTAATAAATAATCTATTTTTACAGGTTTTGCTTCTACCATATTCAAAAATATTATCCATCATTCGTTGAAAAATCTGAGGAGCATTGTTTAGTCTAAATGGCATTACATTCCATTCATATAGTCCACATGGACATGAAAATGTTGTCCATGGTTTGTTGTCTTCTTCTAATCTAATTTGCCAAAATCCACTTTTACAATTTAGCTGAGAAAAGTATTTACATCCTTGAATAGAATTGATTAAGAAATCTTTATTTTGAATTTTATAGGCATCATCATATGTATTATCATTTAATCTTTTATAATTAATAACCATATTAGTTTTTCCTCTTTTTTCTTCATTATGGTTTCTTACTAAAAAGACTGAAGATATATGGGAACTAAAGCTTGGTTTAATGACGTTATTATACAATAGTTCTTCTATTGATAGTATCTACTATAAATATTGATAGTTTTAAATTTTATTATTATTATTATTATTATTATTATTATTATTTAAATTTTTTTCATACGGGTACTAGAATATCATCTCCATGACAAAGATCTACTATAAATATTGATAGTTTAAAATTTTTTAAAACTAATTAATGCTTTATAGGGGACAACAGTTCTCTCTTACCTTTCATCTACTATTCTCTAATTTTTCCCCTTTTGTAACTTGTACTGTCTCCTTTAATTTCTAGACGATGTGTTAGGTGCCTCAACAATACCAACTGCTAGCATTTTTATTTATTTATTTTCCTTTAGCATTTAGAAATGAAAATGTAGGAATAGGTCCCTCCATAATTGAGTAGGCCCATTCCTTCCACTGGAGTAACGAGATTCTACTCCAGAAGCAAAGAATAGGATTCCAATAGTTTGGACATCTAACTTTTCTTTATCCTAAGTTACCTAGATGCCCCTCTCACTAATCCTAAATATTTTAAAAACTATTAAAATAAATATTTTTCCTATTTGAGCAAAAAATTTAGAAAGAATAAGGTGAAAATCATGGGTTATTCCAAATCAAGAAGTGAAGAAAGAAAATGAAGGAAAGGAAAAAAACAATAGAGAGAAAAATGAAGTTAAAAAAAAAAAAAAAAGTTATAGTTTGGATGGTAGAGGTTGAAAGGTTTCACACCTATAATTTACTTTAGAAAAAAAATGTTGGATGTAGAGATAATTTTGGTTTCTCTTAAATTGACTTCAAATGAGAATATAGAGTTCTCCTTATACTAAGGGAAATGATGTGTCATTGTGATGCTATTAATTCTATTTCTCAAAAATGAGAAAAAATTACAAATTTAGTGTATGTACGGAAACTAGGAAAATGGTATATTTGATGTATGTTTCACAAAGGTTTACAATCCATGACAATTCAAGCTTTTTCTTTCATCTTGGGATGACAGTCCTCCTCATATATCCTATTATTCCTTTTTATTTTTGTTTTTACTTGGTGACCTTAGTGGCCTTCTCCATGTCTTTGAACCTTCATTTAACGAATCGTATCTGCCAAGGGAGTACACAAGAGAGGAAAGACATGTAAATGAAAAGCAAAAAGAAAATCTTCCTTTGAAATTTTAATTCTTTCACAATGGGTGAACTTTGGTTGCAACTCATCTTGTTTTATTTGTATTGACTCCAACCACATGTCTTTGTTGCCATCACCTTGCTTAAACTAGCACCACTAGTTCATTGGGCTAAAATAAGTTCTGAAATAACTTCTTGGTCAATTTTCAATTCAAAGATGACGAGTCCTTAAATTAGCCAAGTCAATCTTGTTCCCAAGTGAACATAGTGCATATACGATCCTGAGAAAATGTATTAGCCTAGAACTAGAGAATTCAAGCTCTAAACCATGTGGGTTGATCATGCCTGGTAATAGTAAAAAGTAGGGAACCCTCACCTATAGACTCTGCCTAACTTACCAAGAGAGCTTCAATAATTCCACTTTATCAAGGGTTGTGTAAATTAGAGAGTCAAATCTAATTTAAGCTATTTGATAATAGGTTAAACTAGTAGAAAAGTAAATATGCAAAAAGTTAAAGAAACGAGAATAGTGTGCAGGAATTTGAAGTGTAAAAAATTAAAATAATTGGAAATGGATGATTGACAAGCAATTAAAAATTACTTATAGTAAAATTGTTTCTAGTGATTTGAAAAAAGTTTGGAGTCTGTGATTGAAGTTCTAAACCTTTCTGGCATAACTTCTAATCATATTTATAGCCTTTGAATAATATTGATTTTAATAAGTTGTCTAACAGGGAGTTGCCCCCTTTTGTTTGGTGTTCTAAACCATGAAGAGTCTTATCTAAGCCTGAGCATGAGTTATATGCTTATTTTACAACGGTCTGCTATTTACCAGCAGGGGTTTGCTAAGGTCTAAGACTCATTTCCAAGATAAACAAGATCTCAATTCTAGTGTAAAAAAATATAAGTTTTATAACTTAGATATTGAAATTACCTTTCTTATGATTGTTTTCTTCATCAAATAGCTCTCTACCTTGCCAATTGGAAGAATCCATGTATCAGTGATACATACTAAGTTTTTCACTTGTCCATCTAGTTTAAAAGTAGCTTTTTGCCACTTTTGCTTATTTTATTTTGCCTATAAAGATTCCTCCAGAGATAGTACAGATTACTATTGATGTCCAATTATGTTGTTATTGTGTTAGGCTAAACTACATAGAATTCCTACTTCATAGAGGCCAAGTCTAATTAAAGTCATGAGTTGATGCTCTTCTTTCCCTCTACTTATGTCATCCCATACATAAGGTTGTCCATGAACTTTCTTGCTCAATGATGGTTCATGCCCTCATATATTATTCTTATCCAATCCTTTCACACAAGACGTTTCAGAGTCTCAGACATAATGATTCATGATCATCTTCCTCATAATTAGACTACCCTTTGCAAGTAATTCTTATGACATTTGCCAATGTTCTTTGGCCTTTGAGTATAAATAAAATAGAAAAAATAGGTAAAATTATACATATTTGGAATATTACTCGCATCTGATTGCTTGGGCAAACCTTGATTTTGATATCTAAGAATCAGGGACCTATTTTTCTAGAGGAATGATCATTCTTTTCAACCAAGAATATTGCACTTGAGGATTTCTTTTTCTTATTTTTTTATTAGGCATTATGGAATTTGCTTGTATGATGCTCAATATTGAATTTACATTTAAAAAATTTAATCATACCAAGCTTTGTTTACACTAGATAACCATATATTCTTGATATTTTGTTTCTTAATTCATTCTTTATTCTTCATTTTAATTATGTGATTTTTGTTTTAAAATTATTATTTCTCTAAGATATATATTTTTTCAAATAGATGATGTCTAGCAATATAGTTCAACCATTACAACAACCAAGTGGTGAAGAAAGCAAAAAAACAAAGCAAGGCTTATTGAGATGATATTACAACGAATGCTTTTATCAAAGTTTATGTGATTGAGACTTTGGTTGGAAATAGACCAAATAGTTACTTTAGCAAGTTGTGATGGAAAAATGTAATAAAAGCCTTCAACAATTTGACTGGAAGAAACTATCGGTATAGGCAACTTAAGAATAAATGGAGTTCTATTAAAAAAGATTGGCAACTTTGGAATACCTTGATTGGGAAAGAGATTGGCCTTGGGTGGAATCCTATGAAGCAAACCATCAATGCAAGCAATGAATGGCAGGATAAGAAATTGAAGGTACTTTTTGTTTATTCATTAAATTTATTTGATTAATTTATATATTAGTTATGGAATATGATATATTAAATGTTCTTATAGGAGAATCCTGAAGCAGTAAAGTTTGAAACAAAGGGCTTGAAAAATGTTGAGTAATTGGACATACGTTTCCAAGATATTGTTGTTACTGGTGAAAGAGCTTCATCACAAGGCTTTGTAGGACAAGATGCTAATGATTCATCTAAGGTATGGGAACACGAAGATAATATAATAGAAGGCCAAGATGACTCTAGTTGCAATCCGTCACTTGATACTATCTCCCATAGTTTTGAAGTTATTACCCAACCTTCTATGGAAAAAAAGAATGAAGGAAGAAGAAAGAGGAAAAAAGATGAAACCAGATATGAGGTTATGGCTATCCAGTTAGAGCACATTTGTAGTGTTGTGGAGAATAGGTCTTCTATCTCATATAGAGCAGATAAGTTAGGTTGTAGCATTGTTGAAGTGATGAAAATCATACATGGCATTCCTGAAGTGAACAATGACTTTGAGTTATATATGAAACCACATATATCACGGTTGTCAAGGAAAATAGAGAGATGTTTGTTGCATTAGAAGACCCAACTAATCAGATTGCATGGCCTAAACATAAACATATTTGATTGTTGGAGTTATTTCTTATTCTTATATGGAAACATATTTTTGCTACCTAATATTTTTTAGTTGTTAGGTTGAGGGGAGGAATGAGATGTTGGTTTGCTTTGTGTGTGAATTGAAAAGTCATTATGCCCTTATTTGATACTTTTTATTATTTCTTTCTCTAAAAATTGTGACTGTTAGATGAGCTTTTGTGGTAAACTTCTTATAAAATTTGGTATTGTTTTTCATTTTATTAATGTTTAGTTCCTCTGTTCTTTATTTATATTTCATCTTAATCATTTAACATTTCTTTTGAGGTTCATCATCTCTACAAGATATTTTTTAATACAGAATGTCTAGCAATGGTGGGAATTATAAACTTTAATGGTGTGCTTTCTATTTTTTTAATATAACTATATTAATTGAAAATAAACATTATTGTTGTTTATTAATGTATTTCTTCTTTTATTTTTGTAGATGTCTTCTAATAATAATGATCAAAATTTTGAAGATGAAAGCGATGATGAACATGATTTTTATCAGTTGGTGCTTGAGAGTTCTATTGCAACTATAACACATACTAGTTTCAAAGAAAAAAAAAAAACCTTGTAGAACTTCTTCCTACACATGACATAAGTTTATAGTGGATGTCTTAAATGGTCATGAAATTAAGTGTTTTGAGCAATTTAGAATGGAAAAACATGTGTTTATGAATTTATTAGAAACACTTACTAAAAGGTATGGCCTAAAAGAAGGTTTTGATGTGCCCTTAATAGAGGTCTTAACAATGTTTCTCACTATAATAGGTCATGGACTAAGCAATAGGATGATTCAAGAAAGATTTCAACACTCTGGTGAATCGGTATCTAGATGGTTTGAGATTGTATTATATGTTATTTGTCTTATGGTTATGGATATTATAAATCCAAGTGATCCAGATTTTAAGGAAATCCCTGATAAAATAAGAAATGGTGATCGGTATTAGTCATATTTTAAGGATTGTATTAGGGTAATTGATGGAACTCATACACCTATTATGGTTCCTAGAGATAGACAAATACCATATATTGGTAGAAAAGCCATGACTACCCAAAATGTTATGGCAATATGTGATTTCAATATGTATTCATGTTTGCATGGGCTGGATGGGAAGTTGTTGCTCTTGATCTGCGGGTCTTTTTGAAGGCATTAAGAAGGCTACAATTGGGTTTTCCTCATCCACCTAAAGGTTTGTGAATGACAATATCAAACTTGTTTTTGTGATCAAATTTTTATTATCTAATATATATTTTTTTGTTTTGTAAGTAAATATTATTTGGTTGATGTTGGTTATCCTCAAATGAGTGGATATTTAGGCCCTTATAAAGGCGAGTGTTACCATCTTCCAGATTTTCGACGAGGTAGTTCACCTAGAGGTAACAAGGGAATATTTAATCATAGGTATTCATCCTTGAAGTGCAAAATTGGGAGAACGTTTACCGTTTTGAAGAATGGATGGAGAATGCTATGAGAAATGCATAGTTTTCCAAAACAATAAATCTAAGCACACAGATTATTATTATTATTATTATTATTATTTTCTTTTAAATTCCAAAAAGAATGTTTAAAATTATTTTAGTTGTTTTCATGTTCAAATGAATTTATAAAGGAATAAAATAAAATTTCTTATGCCATGGGATCAAACCAAACACTTTAAATGAATAATAAATACACAATTGCTTAGAATCTAAAATACGATAGCCCATAAAATAATAGTACACTACAATTCGTGAACTAAGCACCTTATTGCTTGGTGCATATTACAATATAAATATACATGAAATTCCATGATCACTATGCATCAACAATTCCTTAAATAATAAATTTAGTGCACTTTAGATATCTTATAATGTTATAATAGTTAAAGACAAAAATAAAATAAAATCTACTACCTTAAAGCATTGGTGGTGGTCTTTGGCAGTGAAAGAGAAAGCGTGAACCAAAGGACCATGCATGGCTGATTACTACTCAAAAAGTGTTATTTTATAGCTTGTAATTAACTCTTTTAAACACTTTTGAGTAGTAGTTATTACCTTTTAAGTCAATTGGCATGTTAAGGACCCTTGCAATCGTTTCTAATCAAATTGTGTTAAGTTTTGGTGTTTTTGATAGCTTTTTTATCACCAAAGCAATCTAAGATGAGGGAGAGTTCTATATAATACATGGAAAAGAAAATGGAAGCTCATTTACAAGAAGAATGCAAGCTTTGGAGCTTTGTAGTCCTTTGCCAAAAGCAAATCATGAATGCAAGGAGAAGAAACAAAGAGATGAATCTAACATGAAGGAATTCAAGAGGACAGCAACTGTTGGACACATTTCGAGTACTTCCTAGAGTCCATTTTATGCATAATATATTTTGTTTCTAATCTCAGGAAGTCAGGAGTCCAACGCTTCAAACGGTGCATGAATTGGAGTTGAAACGAAGAAGTTATGGCCGTTTGAAGACAACCGCATCAAGCTGTGGGAAAATTTTGCAGCTGCGAAATCAACCTTCCCTTGCGAAATCCACCTGTGCAATCTCAGATGTTTGCCACCAACTAAGTGAGATTTTTTCTCAAGATATTTTGTGTAAATTTATATTTCCTCCTTGTAATAAGCTAAAGATATTATTGGGATATTTCTGAGAAAATATCTTCTATATATATCTCTGAACCAATGTAAAGAAATGGATGATATATCAGATATGTAATCCGACGAGAGGAGAATCAAAGTAAGAAATATATTTTTACAGAGCACTTGCTATGCTTTTCCTTCATATTTTTGTTTTCTCGTTATTTTTATTTCTAGAAAATCAAACTCTGAGGATGTTTCCTCAAAGGATGAGTGGCTAGGCTTTTTGTCTCTTGGAGTGAAGAAAGCCGGGTAAGTTTCCGAATGCAAAAATTGGTAGTTTTGTTGTTTCAGTTTTTAATGAAGAGAAAGTGTGACCCGTTAATGGTTTCTATGTTTTTAGTTAACTTAAAATTCCTTAAAATCACCTGGGCCAACACTTGGCAAGGCAAGTGATCTCCGTCCATAGAGATACACTAGTTTATCTCTTACGAGCCTTTGGGAGGTGGTTTAAAGGTAGGATTTTCTAGAATAGCCAACACTTGGTAAGCTTTTGGACTCCAAGGAGACATCCATTAGTTATCTCTTGCGAGCTTTTAACGGGTAATCCAAGGTTAAGGATCATCTTGAATGGCCAATACTAGGTAAGAAGTATGAACCATTGCAAGATGCATCAGTGAGAGGGATTTAGTGTTTGAACCCATTAAGGGGAAACATCTGTACCACACCGGTTCAGGAAATAACTATATGTTAAATCCCCAACACGAGGAAAAGATTCAAGTGATCGGAACTCCCTTTTTGTATAAGGAACCTGAGCCTAGTGATCTGAAACTCCAAGAAACACTTTTCTTTCTAAGTAATTCCCATTACTTTATTTTAGTTAGCTTAAAACCAACTTTTTCAAACATCTTTATGTTTTCTTTTAAAGCTAACCTTGAAATGAAAAAGCACCAATTCATCTTTGAATTAATATCAATTGTGAAGTGAAAACCCATCCCAGTGAACAATCCTAGAGCTACTATGCTATGCTAGCTGAGGTTATCCTAATACATGGTGTAATAGGTTATAAATTTTGTTGATTACTCCCGTCTGAGGACCAAAATCAAGGTACACCAGCTAGGCACGAATCAAATGGCACCGTTGCCGAGGACCATTAAGAGGACATGAATCAGCTAATACACCAATTGGGAACGAATCAATGGTCATGCAGGACGCGGGCCCTAAGGTGCAACTAGGTGAAGAAAATGACTTGTGGGGATGGATATCCAATAACAGGTTAATCTGAAATTGGACCAAAAGATAGGATGTCCTAAGGTTGCTTAAATGAAGGTTCAAAAGGATGGTCACTCTGGGAGCTTTTTCTATACAAAGTCAACAACTCTACCTCTGTTGAAGAATGTTATGCTTGGAGTCCTTTACTTTAATATCATGTTACTTCCATTGGCAAGTAGTTCTCTCTTCAACCTTTCAGAGAAGGCCTCAGTTTCACCAATACTTGCCAATATGGGTTTCAATATCTTCATGTTCAGCTTAGGTTACACGTTCTCTTTCAACAAGAATTTTCAGGTTGGTTTCTGTCGCAATAGTTGATGGGGGGGCCTATCATGTAGATTGCATGTACATAGGGAAAAGTTGGATTCATGGAGTTCCGTAAGTGGGTATTGATCACATAGGTGTTGTATTGAGCTTTCTCTCACTTGCCTTATGGGCATGATGCACTGCCTGTCTCTGAACTGATATCCAAACCAAGAGCACTCATCTAAAATAAAATAAAATTCAACCAAACCCACACATACTCTCCTCCCATCACTTCTTTATTAAGATTTATTGCTTTCTAAGACTTGAAAGTCAGTCTGTCAACCTAACAATCTCACCATGGAGAAGAAGAACAACCCAGCATCATTTGGGTTGCTCCACTACCCGCCATAATTCCCTCTCAATATCTTCTACAAGGCAGGGTATTTATGTGCTAATTGCTACCAACAATGTGAGTTTAATTGATATATGTGGGGCTTAGGATTAGTAGTAGGCTCTAAGATGGGGAACATACTAGCAAAAGGAGTGATAGACCTCATTGTGAACATTAATGAAAAGGTGCAAAATCAAGGAAACAAAGCCTTAAAGGAATAAAGAAGAAGAAAACTTAATACAAGAAGTTCAAATCGATCACATTTCATCATCTCTTCAACGGGGTTAACATAAATAAATTAAAGGACCCAGAAAGTGGGTTTAACGTACACCAGAATGTGATCTCAAGACATCATGTAACATAAATGAACCTGAATTCATGTAGGTATCCAGAAAAAACCATGTAAACAACAAACAATACCACGCTAGAGAGAATCCATACACAAACCATTATAATAATAAAAGCATTCTAGCATTGATACGCAAATTTGGAAGGTTGGAAGGTTGGAAGGTGGTACGAGAAGTCACAATGATCATACCTGAGAGTTCTACGTTCTTCCAAAATCAACGTTTTCTCCTTCTCTCACTATCTCTTCTTCTTGAGCAAGGTGTTATCTTCTTCTTTCTTCTCTCCTCCTTTCAGTCTCTCTTTTTCTTCCTCCAAATCAGAATCTCTCAACCTTTCCGAAAAATTCCCTAAGATCCCTTATCCTCCTTTTTGCTTTTTGAATCCCCCTTATATGAGATTTTTCTTCTCGGAATAGCCCTTCCCTTTGTTTTCTCCAAAATCCCCTCTTTTCCCATGCAGAAACCCTTTGAAAACCCCCATTTTCCTCCTTCCTAATCCTCTCTCTTTTTCCGTGCCTCTCCATTGCTTCCACAACTTATGATGCAGCCCCATTGGGCTACCACTAGAGTTTTCAAGATTGTGATGCGCTTAGTAACAGGAGAAAGAAAATAATGGGCCTGATACCGATACATACAAGATGATGCATCAAAAGTGGCAATATTAGTTGAACTGTGCATGGCAACCATGAAGTTTCCAATGGACTTCATTCCTTATCAAAAATAATTCTTTCATCTTTCTTCAAAAGACCTTTTTTGCCTAAGTAAATAAGATAAAATAAGCATTTTGAAAAAAATAATAAAAATATAATATAATAGTAAGAATAATAATGATAATAATAAAAATAATGATAACTAAAATATACAATGACCATATATATATAAAAAAAGTAAACAAGAAAATGAATCAATAAATAATAAAAAAAATAGATAAATAGATATAAGTACGTGACACATATTTATAAAATAAATAAACATACAAGCTACGTAAGCCATGCAAGCTACATAAGTCATGTAAGCCATGCAAATGACTTAAGTCTTATAAGTCATGCAAATGACTTAGGGGTAATGGGGTGAGCCCTAAAGGACTAGGTGTACCTAGATAGGCTAAGTGTGCCTAATGGGCCTAAATAAGTCTAAGCAAATTGTCATAAACATGTATCTAGTATCCAGAATAACTAAAAGAGGTAAGATATGTGAGTAACAATAGGCCTCCAAGAACTGCTATAAAGTATTGAAAGAGTACTTAATGATGGTATGTGCCAAGGGGACAAAATGGAGAGTCTACAAATATGGCCCTCTTCGGTAGAGATCATGAGTGTAAGGAATGTGAGTAGCAATACAAGTAATGAGTAGTATGAAGTGAACTATATCGAAGAACTAAGAAAATACCAAAAATTTTATCTTAGCACATGGCCTGATAAGCCGAAAGATAGACCAGTCATAAGAGAAGAAATATCCTAAATAAGAGGTTATAAGAAACTAAAGCAATGGGCTAACTGACATGACAAATACAATGGGATGATGAGGATTAAGAATGGAGACTATCATCTCTAAACACTAAGAAACTATGACCCCTAATGCTAAGAGTAAGAATGAGAATGGCTATGAACACTTATGGCTTTGCATGCCTATGAGGGAAAATGATGGCTCTGAATGCCTATGAGGGCAATGCAAATGGCTTTGAATGACTATTTGAAAATGGTGGCTCTGAACACCTATGAAAATGATGGCTCTGAACGCCTATCTGAAAATGGTGTCTCTGAACGCCAATGCAAATGGTAGCTCTGAACGCCTATGGAAATTATGGTTCTGAACGCCTATACAACTGGAACGCCTATACAACTGGTGGCTATGAACGCCTATGGAAATGATAACTCTAAACACCTATGAAATGGTGGCTCTGAACGCTTATGCAATTGGTGGCTCTAAACGCCTATGCAAATGGTGGCTCTAAACGACTATGAAAATGGAGGCTATGAACACTTATGCAAATGGTGCCTCTGAACTCCTATGCAAATGGTGCCTCTAGACACCTATGAAAATGGTGGCTCTAAACACTTATCGAAATGGTGGCTCTGAATGCCTTGAAAATGGTGCCTTTAAATGCCTATGCAAATGGTGGCTCTGAATGCCTATGAAAATGATGACTCTGAACGCCTATAAAAATAGTGACTCTGAATACCTATGGAAATGATAGCTTTGAATGCCTATGGAAATGATGGCTTTGAATACCTATGCAAATGGTGGGTCTAAACACCTACGAAAATGGTGGCTCTAAACACCTATGCAAATGGTGGCTTTGAACGCCTATGAAAATTGTGGCTAGGAACACCTATACAAATGATGGATCTGAACACCTATGTAAATGGTGGCTCTAACCACCAATGAAAATGGTGGCTCTAAACGCCTATGGAAATGGTGGCTCTAAACACCTATGAAAATGGTGGCTCTCAACGCCTATGCAAATGGTGGCTCTCAACGCCTATGAAAATGGTAGCTCTAAATGCCTAGACAAATGGTTCTGAATGCTTATGGAAATGATGGCTCTGAACGCCTATGGAAATTATGGCTCTGAACGCCTATGGAAATGATGGCTTTGAATGCCTATGAAAATGATGGCTCCGAACGCCTATGGAAA
The DNA here is from genome assembly GCF_004353265.1 of Vitis riparia. Classification (NCBI taxonomy): domain Eukaryota; kingdom Viridiplantae; phylum Streptophyta; class Magnoliopsida; order Vitales; family Vitaceae; genus Vitis; species Vitis riparia. Next base: position 12,228,690 of record NC_048434.1, on the reverse strand, counting down.
TGATGGCTCTGAACGCCTATGAAAATGGTGGCTCTGAATGCCTATGCAAATGGTGACTCTGAACACCAATGCAAATGGTGGCTCTGAACACCAATGCAAATGGTGGCTCCGAATGCCTATGCAAATGGTGGCTCTGAACACCTACGAAAATGGTGGCTCTAAATGCCTATGCAAATGGTGGCTCGAACGCTTAAGGAAATGGTGGCTATGAATGCCTATGGAACTAGTGGCTGTGAACGCCTATACTGATGGCGCCTATGCAAATGGTGGCTCTGAACGCCTATTAAAATGGTGGCTCTAAAGGCCTATGCAAATGGTGGCTCTGAACACCTATGCAAATGGTGGCTCTAAAGGCCTATGGAAATGGTGGCTCTGAACACCTATAGAAATGGTGGCATTAAACGCCTATGGAAATGGTGGCTCAGAAAGCCTATGAAAATGGCGACGCTGCTCATATATGCAAATGGTAGCTCTAAACACCTATGAAAATGATGTCTCTGAATGCCTCTAGAAATGATGGCTCTGAAAGCCTATGCAAATAGTGGCTCTGAACACCTATGGAAATGGTGGCTCTGAACGCCTATGCAAATGGTGGCTCTGAACGCCTATTGAAATGGTGGCTCTAAAAGCCTATGCAAATGGTGGCTCTGAAGGCCTATGCAAACGGTGGCTCTAAAGGCTTATGCAAATGGTGGCTCTGAACGCCTACGGAAATGGTGGCTCTTAACGCATATGCAAATGGTGACTTTGAACGCCTATGGAGATGCTGGCTCGGAACACCTATGCAACTAGTGGCTCTAAACGTGTATGCTAATGGTGGCTCTGAACACCTATGGAAATGGTGGCTCTTAACACCTATGTAAGTGGTGGCTCTGAACGCCTATGCAAATGGTGGCTCTAAATGCCTATAGAAATGATGGCTCTGAACACCTCTGGAAATGGTGGCTCTAAACGCCTACGGAAATGATGGCTCTGAATGCCTATGGAAATGGTGTCTCTAAACGCCTATGCAAATGGTGGCTCTAAAAGCCTATGAAAATGATGGCTTTGAATGCCTATACAAATGGTGGCTTTGAACACCTATGCAAATGATGGCTCTAAACGCCTATAAAAATGGTGGCTTTGAATGCCTATGAAAATGGTGGCTCTAAACGCCTATGAAAATGGTAGCTCTAAACGCCTAGGCAAATGGTGGCTCTGAACTCCTATGGAAATGCTGGCTTTGAACTCCTATGGAAATGGTGGCTCTGAACGCCTATGCAAATGGTGGCTCTAAATGCCTATGCAAATGGTGGCTCTAAACGACTATGAAAATGAAGGCTATGAACGCCTATGCAAATGGTGCCTCTGAACTCCTATGCAAATGGTGGCTCTGAACACCTATGCAAATGGTGGCTTTGAACACTTATCGAAATGGTGGCTCTGAACGCCTATGCAAATGGTGCCTCTAAATGCCTATGAAAATGGTGGCTCTGAATGCCTATGAAAATGATGACTCTGAACGCTTATGAAAATGGTGACTCTGAACGCCTGTGGAAAGGATAGCTTTGAACGCCTATGGAAATGATGGCCTTGAACACCTATGCAAATGGTAGGTTTAAACACCTACGGAAATGGTGGCTCTGAACACCTATGCAAATGGTGGCTTTGAACGCCTATGAAAATGGTGGCTAGGAACACCTATGCAAATGGTGGCTCTTAACACCTATGTAAATGGTGGCTCTGAACACCTATGAAAATGGTGGCTCTAAACGCCTATGGAAACGGTGGCTCTAAACACCTATGAAAATGGTGGCTCTCAACGCCTATGCAAATGGTGGCTCTCAACGCCTATGAAAATGGTAGCTCTAAATGCCTAGACAAATGGTGGCTTTGAATGCTTATGGAAATGATGGCTCTGAACGCCAATGGAAATTAGGGCTCTAAATGCCTATTTAAATGGTGGCTCTAAAGGCCTATGCAAATGGTGGCTCTGAACGGCTATGCAAATGGTGGCTCCAAAGTCCTATGGAAATGGTGGCTTTGAACGCCTATGGAAATGGTGGCTCTGAACGCATATGCAAATGGTGACTTTGAACGCCTATGGAAATGGTTGCTCGAAACACTTATGCAACTGGTGGCTACAAACGCGTATGCTGAGGGTGGCTCTAAACACCTATGGAAATGGTGGCTCTTAACACCTATGTAAGTGATGGCTATGAACGCCTATGCAAATGGTGGCTCTAAATGCCTATAGAAATTGTGGCTCTGAACACCTTTGGAAATGGTGGATCTAAATGCCTGTGGAAATGGTGGCTCTGAATGCCTATGGAAATGGTGTCTCTAAACGCCTATGCAAATGGTGGCTCTAAAAGCCTATGAAAATGATGGCTTTGAACGCCTATGCAAATGGTGGCTCTGAACACCTATGCAAATGATGGCTCTAAACGACTATGAAAATGGTGGCTTTGAACGCCTATAAAAATGGTGGCTCTAAACGCCTATGAAAATGGTAACTCTAAACGCCTAGGCAAATGGTGGCTCTAAACGCTTATAGAAATTATGGTTTTAAATGCCTATGTAAATAGTGGCTATGAACGCCTATGGAAATAATGGCTCTGAACTCCTATGGAAATGGTGGCTTTGAACTCCTATAGAAATGGTGGCTCTGAATGCCTATGCAAATGGTGGCTCTGAATGCCTATGCAAAAGATGGTTCTAAACGACTATGAAAATGGAGGCTATGAACACCTATGCAAATGGTGGCTCTGAACTCCTATGGAAATGATGGCTTTGAACACCTATGCAAATGGTGGCTCTGAATGCCTATCCAAATGGTGGCTCTAAACGACTATGAAAATGGAGGCTATGAACACCTATGCAAATGGTGGCTCTAAACTCCTATGCAAATGGTGGCTCTGAACACCAATGCAAATGGTGGCTCTGAACACTTATCGAAATGGTGGCTCTGAACGCTTATGCAAATGGTGCCTCTAAATGCCTATGCAAATGGTGGCTCTAAATGCCTATGAAAATGATGACTCTAAACACTTATGAAAATGGTGACTCTGAACGCCTATGGAAATGATAACTCTGAACGCCCATGGAAATGATAACTTTGAACACCTATGCAAATGGTGGGTCTAAACACCTACGGAAATGGTGGCTCTGAACGCCTATGTAAATGGTGGCTTTGAACGCCTATGAAAATGGTGGCTAGGAACACCTATACAAATGGTGGCTATGAACACCTATATAAATGGTGGCTCTAAACACCTATGAAAATGGTGGCTCTAAACGCCTACGGAAATGGTGGCTCTAAACACCTATGAAAATGGTGGCTCTCAACGCCTATGCAAATGGTGGCTGTCAACGCCTATGAAAATGGTAGCTCTAAATGCCTAAACAAATGGTTCTAAATGCTTATGGAAATGATGGCTCTGAACGCCTATGGAAATTATGGCTCTCAACGCCTATGGAAATGATGGCTTTGAACGCTTATGAAAATGATGGCTCTGAACGCCTATGGAAATGATGGCTCTGAACGCTTATGAAAATGGTGGCTCTGAATGCCTATGCAAATGGTGGCTCTGAACACCAATGCAAATGGTGGCTCTAAATGCCTACACAAATGGTGGCTCTGAACACCTGTGAAAATGGTGGCACTGAATGCCTATGCATATGGTGGCTCGAACGCTTAAGGAAATGGTGGCTATGAACGCCTATGGAACTGGTGGCTGTGAACGCCTATGCTGATGGCGCCTATGCAAATCGTGGCTCTAAACGCCTATTGAAATGGTGGCTCTAAGGCCTATGCAACCGGTGGCTCTGAACGCCTATGCAAATGGTGGCTCTAAAGGCCTAAGGAAATGGTGGCTCTGAACGCCTATGGAAATGATGGCTCTGAATGCCTATGCAAATGGTGGCTCTGAACGCCTATTGAAATGGTGGCTCTAAAAGCCTATGCAAATGGTGGCTCTGAAGGCTTATGCAAACAGTGGCTCTAAAGGCTTATGCAAATGGTGGCTCTGAACACCTACAAAAATGGTGGCTCTTAACGCATATGCAAATGGTGACTTTGAACGCCTATGGAGATGCTGGCTCGGAACACCTATGCAACTAGTGGCTCTAAACGCGTATGCTAATGGTGGCTCTGAACACCTATGGAAATGGTGGCTCTTAACACCTATGTAAGTGGTGGCTCTGAACGCCTATGCAAATGGTGGCTCTAAACGCCTATAGAAATGGTGGCTCTGAACACCTCTTGAAATGGTGGCTCTAAACGCCTATGGAAATGGTGGCTCTGAATGCCTATGGAAATGGTGTCTCTAAATGCCTATGCAAATGGTGCCTCTAAAAGCCTATGAAAATGATGGCTTTGAACGCCTATGCAAATGGTGGCTCTAAACACTTATGCAAATGATGGCTCTAAACACCTATGAAAATGGTGGTTTTGAACGCCTATGAAAATGGTGGGTCTAAATGCCTATGAAAATGGTAGCTCTAAACGCCTAGGCAAATGGTAGCTCTAAACACTTATAGAAATTATGGCTCTAAACGCCTATGTAAATAGTGGCTCTAAACGCCTATGGAAATGATGGCTCTGAACTCTTATGGAAATGGTGGCTTTGAATGCCTATGCAAATGGCGACTCTGAACGTCTATGAAAATGGTGTCTCTAAATGCCTATGGAAATGGTGGCTCTGAACGCCTATGGAAATGGTGGCTTTGAACGCCTATGAAAATGGTGGCTCAAAACTCTTATGCAAATGGTGGCTTTGAATGCCTAAGGAAATTGTGGCTCTGAAAGCCTATGAAAATGGTGGCTCTGAATGGCTATGCAAATGGTGGCTCTGAACATCTATGCAAATGATGGCTTTGAACGACTATGGAAATGGTGACTTTAAAGGCTTATGGAAACGGTGGCTTGGCACTCCTATGAAAATGGTGGCTCTGAATGCCTATGCAAATGGTGGCTCTGAATGCCTATGGAAATGGTGGCTCTGAATGCCTATGCAAATGGTAGCTCTGAACACCTATGGAAATGGTGGCTCAAAACGCCTATGGAAATTGTGGCTCTGAAAGCCTATGAAAATGGTGGCTTTAAACGCTTATGCAAATGGTGGCTCTGAACGCCTATGGAAATGGTGGCTTTGAACACCTATGCAACTGGTGGCTCTAAACGCCTATGCTGATTGTGACTCTGAATGCCTATGGAAATGGTGGCTCTTAACACCTATGCAAATGGTGGCTATGTTGCCTATGAAAATGGTGGCTCCGAACGCGTATGGAAATGGTGGTTCTAAATGCCTCTAAAAATGGTGGCTCTGAACGCCTATGGAAAATATGCCTCTAAACGCCTTTGAAAATTGTAGTTCTAAACGCATATGCAAATGGTGGCTCTGAATGCCTTTGGAAATGATAGCTTTGAACGCCTATGCAAATAGTGGCTCTGAACACCTATGAAAATGATGGCTCTTAATACCTATGGAAATGATGGCTCTTAATGCCTATGGAAATGGTGGCTTTTAACACCTATGGAAATGGTGGCTCTGAACGCCTATGAAAATGGTGGCTCTGAACACCTATGCAAATGGTGGCTCTGAACACCTATGGAAATGGTGGCTTTAAATGCCTATGCAAATGGTGACTTTGAACGCCTATGTAAATGGTGGCTCTTAAGGCCTATGGAAATGGTGGCTCTAAACGCCTATGGAAATGATGGCTCTAAACGCCTATGAAAATGGTGGCTTTAAATGCCTATGCAAATGGTAGCTCTGAACGCCTATGGAAATGGTGGCTCTGAACACCTATGCAAATGGTGGCTATAAACGCCTATGTTGATAGTGACTCTGAACACCTATGGAAATGGTGTCTCTTAATACTTATGAAAATGTTGGCTTTGAACACCTATGCAAATGATGGCTTCGAACGCCTATGGAAATGGTTGCTTTGGACTCCTATGTAATTGGTGGCTCTGAACGCCTATGAAAATGGTGGCTCTTAACGCCTTTGAAAATGGTGGCTTTGAATGCCTATGGAAATGGTGGCTCTGAATGCCTATGCAAATGGTTGCTCTAAACGCCTATGGAAATGGTGGCTTTGAACACCTATGAAAATGGTGGCTTTGAACGCCTATGCAAACGGTGGCTCTGAATGCCTATGGAAATGGTGACTCTAAATGCCTATGCAAATGGTGGCTTTGAATGCCTATGGAAATTGTTGCTCTGAACACCTATGCAAATGGTGGCTCTGAACGCCTATGCAAATGGTGGCTCTAAAAGCTTATGAAAATGATGGCTCTAAACGCCTATACATATGATGGCTCTGAACGCCTATGGAAATGGTGGCTCTGAACGCCTATGGAATAAGTGGCTCTGAACGCATATGCAAGTTGTGGCTCTGAATGCCTATGAAATGATGGCTCATAACACCTATGCAAATGGTGGCTCTGAACGCTTATGAAAATTGTGGCTCTAAACGCCTATGCAAACGGTGGCTCTTAACATCTTTGAAAATGGTAAAGAAAAATTTCATAATCTCTACATTAGGGATATTCCCCAGTGTGACGACTTGCAAAAATCAAAACCTAACTAGGTAATAACAGATTCTAACCTAAACTTGATAATCTCGAATAAGGGGGTATGTCTCAATACCAAAGGTGCATCAAGTTGCTAAAATGTTAAACGAAGCAAGCAGCATGAAATATCATAATGAGAAAGAAACAACACATAATGATAAAGGTCTGGAGAAGTATAAAAATAAATCTCTTTATATCTCAAATAAATTTCTTGTCGACTAATCTCAAACATAAAGCTCAATAAATGTACATCACAATTTGACAATAAAACAACTATGGTGAAAACAAATCATCTCATAAATACTCGTCTAAGGAATTCATCGATGTTTTTTGCATAGAACCTAATGTGATTCGTATAGTCTAAAGCAAAGTCATATTAAGTTGATTATGATATCACAAATGATGAGAATCTTGAAAAGTATGCTCAAATCAAGAGGTGAACTAGCTACGAAAGTAATAATTGATCATGGATATGTCAATCCTTTGTGTAGAATAGGGAATCATAAATACAAGGCATAAAACTATCCATCTCATCAAGGTGAGAAAAATGCCCCAACATAAGAAATGATTCTCACATGAAGTAATCAATACTAACCATTCGCCCATGCACTACTGCCCTAATTAGATTTCCTCAACAAGAGATGGATATGCCCCAGTATGGCACCTAATTTGCAAATCTCAGGAGGAACAAACAACATCAATTAACCATTTGTGCATCCAACAATCACACAAATCTTACAATCCCAAGGGAAAGATAACATGCCCATATAATGATGACCCAAAGTACTGGACCAAGGTGTAACAGGGTAGATGCATAGCGTATGATAAAGGTCTATCATTACCAATCAAGCACCCCCATAAATCATGGATGTGGGAGTCGTACAAACCAATGACAACTAGGAAAATCCCATGATGAGGATAATATGCCCCAATATAGGCATCTGGTGTGTCAAAGAGACAGAACTGATATTGCCAACTGAATACTATCTCCATACTCAAGTTATGCCAAATATCATTAGACTAAGTAGAAGAGGAAATAAATGTCACTCTAAGCCTCTTCCATAAGGGTAAGCACAACAACACCCATATTTCAACCAGATGCTAAAACCTACCTAAATGAAGACAGTCGAAGATAACATCTAATCTCATAGCCTCAAGGTGGTCTTATGACACGGACCGTAATGTAGGCTTGGGGTAATAAGGTGAAAGAAATAAAGAGAAACTAAGCTCAAGTACCTAATGATCAAACCCAACATCCTCGTGTATAAGATGTAATGTGCAGAATAATCTCGTGAGCCAATGAACTCGATAGCAAACAACGAAAGTGTCAATGATGAAATATAAGAGAAAAGAGAAATGGTCAGGTTGTCAATGTAGTATGGATATGGAGAGGGTAATAAATCAAAGACGTGTATTGATGTAAGAAATGAATAAATATGGAATGACCAGCATGAAAAGAAATGATGGGAAATGAAGGAGAGAAGCGAGAAGGTGCAAAGAATGATGACCAACTCATATTAGTGCAACTAAGGAAAATCATATCACCAAAGATGGAATAGTAATGAAGACAGTGATCCAAAGACCCTAGTGATGGGCTACTCAATCCTCATATCCAATGTATATCAACCCTGATCCATGAAGCGAAGGATCTCATAAAACTCTCACCAAACTGTTGTCACTCTGAAACATAACATAAGTATCACAAGGAGTGGGATGCTCTCAAAAAGCTCACATACGAGCTCAATGATAGATAACCCAATGAACAATCCTCAAATATCAATGAATGCTCAGTGGAATATGCTACTATAAACAAACTTAGCATCGCACTTTTTTTATTTTTTATGAGAACATTATAATATCAACAAACCGAAACTTCACTGAGCAAATAATAGAAATGAATAAACTCTCCTTAATCATTGATGAAAATATGAATCACACACAAACCCTAGAAGTATGTCGACTCCAACCACTGACACGTGCATAAAGCCCCAACCCTGAGGTCACCTCTCAAGCTAAGGTATCAAGATCAAAGTCAATGAGTGGAATGAAGGGTGTGACATGACTACCTTGATGCACTAAAAATGTGAAAAGTCATCAATTAGAGGAAATAAAGATGGTGAGATGAGTAGGAGAAGATAAAACACGAAAATAGACAGAAAATGAACAATAATAAAACATAATCGAAGTGGGATAGTAAGAGGATGGTAACAAAAAGAAAGAAAATAGATCAAAGAGTTCAAAACTCACGAGACTATTCAAGTAAAACATGCATACACAACCAAGGGCCCCTACCTAGGTGATGAAAGGTAAGCAAAGCTATAAGAAAGAAAGATTATAATGTACTTGTGAGACTCAATGGGCTAGCAACGGGTTGTATGTGAAATGGGTGCGATAAGATATAAGGCTAACTGAAACGATGGCCATCCATCCTTCGACCATGATTTTAAACGTAATACTTCTTCAGCTAATCCACGTTGGTTGGCTCTAAAAATTGGTTTCCATCTAGGTCGATTAACCATGCAGCCCCTTTTGGAGTCAGCTCTTGAATAACATAAGGTCCACTCCAACTAGGTCTAAACTTCCCTCTAGGGTCTTCAATCAGACCTCTAAGAATCCTTAAAACCAAATCTCCTTTCTATAATGGCCTAGGCCTGACTCGTTTCTTGAAAGCACGAGTCATCTTCCTCTGATAAGCCTGAATATGATCTGCAACTCTCATCCTTCTTTCATCCAAAAGATTAAGCTGATCAAATCAAGTTTGAGCCCACTCTGCCTCAGAAACCTGCTGCTCAAGGCCACTCTCAATGAACCCATTTCCATCTCAATAGGCAAAACAGCCTTCATACCGTACACTAGGGAGTAAGGTGTAGCTCCTGTAAAAGTGCGAAAAGAAGTACGGTGTGCCCATAAAGCAAAAGGAAGCTTCTCTTACCAATCTCGAGAAGTCTCAACCATCTTTCTCAAAATCCTTTTTATATTCTTATTTGCAGTCTCTACCACTCCATTAGTCTGTGGCTTATATGCAAATGATTTATGATATTGAATGTCATATTTCTGCACAAAGTTTCAACTTCAACTCTAAAGTATGCTCCCTTATCTGAAATCAACTCATAAGGAACTCCATAATGGCAAATAATATGTGACTTGATGAAATTGGCAACTCTAGCAAATGCCAACTTCACATATGATGCAGCATCTACCCACTTAGTAAAATAATCTATGGCTACTAAGATGAACTCATGGCCATTGGAAGATTTTGGCGAGATCTTTCCAATGATATCAATACCCCATACTGAGAATGGCCATGGCGATGTCAAAGCATGCAACTCTAAGGGCAGTACATGAATAAGATCTCCATGCATCTGACACTCTGGCCAATTCTGAACAAACTAACAACAATCACTCTACATAGTCAACCAGAAGTATTCCAATCTCATAATCTTATGTGTTAACATGTGTCTACCCATATGCGAACCACAAACTCCTGCATGAACCTCTCTCATCACTCGATCTGCAGCGACTCGATCCAAATAAGAGAAGCATACCATCAGTCGATCGTTTGTATAAATTCTCTCTACATATCACAAATCTAGTGGCTAACCACCTCAATGCTTTCTGAACCTTGGTTGTCGCAGCCTCAAGGTATGTGCTAGATCTAAGAAACTGATGAATGTCATGAAACCATGATAGGTCATCCTAGACCTTTATCTCATCAATCAAGTGACAATATGCGGTTGCAAATCTAGTCTCAATAAGCAAAGGACAAACTATCACATTAGTTGGAATATCAATTGTAGAAGTTAGGGTAGTTAAGGCATCAGCAAACTGATTATGTGCTCTAGGGATATGAATGTATTTTAACTCCTCAAATTTTTCAATCAATAACTCTAGGTAGGCGTGGTATGGCTTTAGCTTCACATCTCTGGTCTTCCAGTCACCCCGAACTTGTCTAAGAACTAGATTGGAATCACCAAGTATATACATCTGTGTGATGCCAACCTATAATGCAGTCTCTAAACTGAGGATACATGCTTCATACTCAACAATATTATTTAAGTTGGGATGGTAATCAGAAAATGTTAAACGAACAGATCTCGAAATGTGATTAACTTGGGGGAATACCAACAAAACACCTATCCCATACCCCAAATGATTAGTTGCTCCATCAAAGTACATGCGCCAACCTGATAACCTAGTCATAGCGGCAAACTCCTCTTTTGGAAAATCATCATCAACTAGTCTACTCTTGATTGTTGGTAAGGACGCTAAATGATCTACAAAAACGTTCCCCTTAATGGATTTCTGAGAGACGTATTGACTATCCAATTCTGTAAGAAGCATTAGCCATCTCATCAATCTATCATCCAAAGTAAGCCTATCAAACAAGTATCTCAACGGATCAAGATGGGAAAAGTGCACTGAATACTCTGTCATGTAATGTCTCAATCTCCCAGTGGCCTAAACCACTGCCAAGCAGAGGCGCTCAATCACAACATATATCATCTCATACTCCAGCATCCTCTTACTCAAATAGTAGATAGGTTGTTCATTCCCTGAATCATCAAGCTGAGCCAACATGCATCCTAAAGCTATGTCTGAAACTGACAAGTACAAGATCAGTGAACATCTCGGTATAAGAGGCACTAAAATTGGAGGGGAAATGAAACAATCATCATTCCTGACTGTAGGTTGATTCTGCCTTAAAAAACGAAAGATGGGCTCACATATATCTATCAATCTGGCAATGAAGCGATTGATATACTACAATCTACCCAAAAAATCTCTTACCTCTTTCTCAATCTTGGGGGCAGGCATGTCAAGTATGGCTCTAATCTTATCAGGATCGACTTCTTTGCCTCGTTCACTAACCATATATTCTTGTAATTTCCTAGAAGACACATTGAATATGCACTTTTTGAGGTTTAGTCTCAACTTAAATTTCCTGATCCTCTAAAAAAATCTCTCTAGAGCTGCCAAATGGTTTGCCCTATCACGAGACTTTACTATCATGTCGTCAACATACACCTCAACATCCCTATGCATCATGTCATGAAATCAAGTAGTGGCGGCTCGCTGATAAGTGGTTCCTGCATTTTTCAATCCAAATGGCATGACTTTATAACAATAGGTACCCCACTCAGTAATGAAAGCAATCTTTTCCCTATCCTTTGGAGCCATTAGAATCTGATTATATCTAGAAAATCCATCCATAAAAGATAACATCGAGTGGCCTGCAGTGTTTTCCACTGATAAATCAATGTGGGGTAGAGGAAAATCATCCTTAGGACTGACTTTATTAAGGTCTCTGAAATCAACACAAACCCTAACCTTACCGTCCTTTTTGGAAACAGGAACGACATTAGCCAACCACTTAAGGTACTCAACTACTGATAGAAATCCTACACTAAGTTGTTTCTAAATCTCTTCTTTAACCTGTAAACTCCATCGTAGGTGCAATCGTCTTAACTTCTACTTAACCGGTCTAGCATGTGGCAAAATGGGCATATGATGCTTAACTATAGAGGGATCAAGGTCTAGCATGTCCTCATATGACCATGCAAAGACATCTAAGTATGATCTAAGTAAATGGATGAGGCTATCTCTTTCCTCAGTGGATAAGGGTGATCCAATTTTCAACTCTCTAGGTTGGTTAGCTGTACTGAAATTAACAATCTCAACATCCCCTACTGTAAGGGTAGCCCTCTCATCTGAATCATGTTGTGCAATCTCATCATCTATATCAAGTATCTGTGAAGTGGGTGAATAAGGTGCAAGTAACGAAACATCATCACAAGAGACAAACAAATACTTGTAAATGCTGCTCAAATCCATAACTAAATCATTAGAAACATAGTCAAAGTGGGTGACAAATCCCGATAGAAAGTCAAATGAAAGAGGTGGATCCACAAAGTCGGACACTCCCTCAACTGGGCCAATAGTGCCCTCATACATATCAATAGTAGGAATAACAAAATCAGGAAGCTCAGGAGCAGGAACAATATGATCCCCCTTAGTAATCTCGATGACAGATACTCCAAAAAACTCTAATGGCGAGAAAGGCTTGTGCTAAACTGCATCAAGGAACTGACTGATACCCAACATGTCTATCTCATCACAATACTCATCATGAGGAACTACTCCATCAATCATATCTACAGGCTCAATGACTACCCCATAATCAATAGTCCCATCTAGGAAGCACAAGGAGAATAAGCTGACTCGATCTGGAGATGGTGGAGCGATCGTCATAGAAACTGACACGCCATAGGTCTCATCATCCATCTACATCTGATGGAGCATATGTTGAAGCTCATCCACTGTACTATCCTAAAACCTATCTCCTCAATACGAGGTTGCATCTCTAATCCTTTAACAAAGTAATCGGCCAAATTGAAAGTGTAAGGGCGAACAAGATAATCAAATGAGATGCCAGACAATTGAGTCCTCACCTTATCCCTACGTAGTCGTGCCATATAACGAACATCATCCTTTGAAAGGGTGAATCCAAGTCCAAAATGAGTATCATGATCATAGTAGTCACAAACTCACTAGATCCATGTCGGCATCGTCCTAACCCAAAACCAGGTAGAAAGGACATGCCTCTCATCATATCAAGAACAATGGTACTACTATTGTGATGTCCCACATCGGATAGGAGAGAATGTTCCTAGCGCTATATATGTAGAGGTTCTTCTTAACCAAGTAGACGAGTTTTAAAGTCGTGAGGGCCCTTTGGGCCCATAGCGGACAATATCTACACGGTTGGGAGCGGATCGTTACAAATGGTATTAGAGCCGATCCTTGACCCCGGTGTGGGGGTTTTTTTGGTCCCATAAAGGGTGTTGGTCAGTTTGGCCCCGTAATCCCATGGGACACAATGAGGACGTTGTGTCTACATGGGGGGTGTTTGTGATGTTCCACATCAGATAGGGGAGAATGTTCTTGGCGCTATATATGTAGAGGCTCCTCTTAACCAAGTAGACGCATTTTAAAGTCGTGAGGACCCTTTGGGCCCAAAGCGGACAATATCTACACGATTGGGAGCAGGTCGTTACAACTATGCTAGTCAAATGACATGGCCACAAAATCTCTACAAAAATTTTGAATCTCAAGGGTTTGTATCTCATCAAATGTGAATCCTGCCAAAAAAATATCATCATCACTGTGACTGATCTACAATACTGGCTCAGAGAATGAAATCGTGTCTCTAGTATACTGTATTGTACAAACCTACCCATCATGGATAAACTTCACCTTCTGATGAAAGGAAAATGGAATAGCTCCAGCCTGATGAATCCAAGGTCGGCCCAAAAACAGGTTAAAGGATTCAGGAATCCTCCTAACCTGGAACAATATAGAGAATATGGTAGGGTCAATCAGCATATCTATAGTCAAGGTGCCCATGACCTCCCTCTGAGTGTTGTCATAAGCTCTAACTATCTATGTGGAGGGGTTAAAATCTAAGGGTGCAAAGTCGAGGGCTACAACAGTGGCTAATGGGCAAACATTTAGGGTAGAACCATTGTCCAATAAGACAGACAAGACTCTGTGGCCTAAATAAACAATTGAAATATAGAGAGGACTAGTATGGTCAAACCCCTCTGGTGGTAAATCATCGGCAGAAAAGATAATGTAGGTGGCCCTACCGGTTGTCATCATATGAATCAATCCATCTGGAGTAGTAGAGGTCTCAACATGTATATGACTCAAGGCTCGAATAAGTGCATCTCTATGGGTACTAGAAGTGGCCAACAAACTCCAAATGGATATCCGAGCATGGGTGCTCTACAGCTATCTCAAGATCTCATCATCCTCCCTCCTGACCTCCTCGCTAAAGTCCATACCACCAAATGGTCTAGTAATTGGAGGTGTAGTCTGAACTATCCTTCCACTACGAGTCATAACCTATACATCCACATCAACATTCTCAGGCCATAGAATAAACGAAGCAAATGTGACCCCATGCTCAACATCTGATGGCATAGAAGGAATCAACTGTAATGGTGCTCTATCAGGGATCAAACTGAATAGTGAAGGGACTGGAAAATCTAATGTAACTCCTACAATCTCGTGTATGATATCATCTAAAACAATCGGACTAGGCAAGCCATCCTCCCAACACAGCATGTGTATGATGTCATCCTGGTCAAAATCCATGTGATGAATACCACTAAGAGGCAGAGGCATCATATGTGTGGCATGAGCAAGTAGAGGGTTCATGGTCACACTTGGTTGCCCTAACTTAACTAGACTCTAATCTATCAAGTCCTGAATAGCATGTCTCGACACAAAGCAGTGATCAATGTCATGTCTTGGACCCTAATGGTAAGCATAATGAAGGTTCATCCTGAACTGAGGTAGCACAAGTTGAGGTGGTGGTCTCAGTGCTAATGTAGTCAACAATCTTTTCTCTATGAGCTTCTAGAAAAATCGACTCAAAGGCATTCCCAACTGGGAAAACTGCCTCATCTATCTCTGCGTAGGTAGAGCCCTAGGTTGGGGATAAGGGGTGGGTGGCCTCTGTGTGGACCGAGGAGCATAAACTGACTATGGAGCTGAGTGTAGATATGTACGAGTCATAAGTCTAAAAGGAGCAGGTGGCCTATGCTGGACATGGGGTGATAGCGGGTAGTAAACTCCGAAAGTCTGCCCAACTGTCTGATAATGTCTAGGAGGCCTTGGTCTAGTGGCACTGATGGCACTTACGTCTCCTGATCTCTGTCCAATAGTTGGTTTCTTCCCCCTTCGAGTCTGAAAAGGAAGACTCAGGCCACAATCCTCTAGCAATACCCTCTTCAATACCATATAATGCCTACACCAAAGATCCAAAGTCCACATGTGGGAATCCGATCAAATGCCTAACAAATCGAGGTTGTAGGTTCCTCATAATCATGCTAATTTTATCCTTATCAGATGGCCTATCAATGATCTAGGAAATCTTCTCCCTCCAATGGGAAATGAACGATGTGACTATCTCATCAAGCCTCTACCTAAGGGTCTCCAACTCCCTCTATGAGACATCTATGATTCTATTAAATGCAAACTACCGTAGGAATTCTTGGGCTAAATTATCCCACATATGACGACATGACACATCCAAAAAAGCAAACCAACGTTGGGTCGCCCCACTCAAGGACATGGGGAATAACATAATCATCTGAGCCTCATCGAAACCATGAGCCCTCATCATAGTACTATATAGTCTCAAATGAATGTGAGGGCATCTAATCCCCGTGTATTGCTCGATCTCTGGCATCTTGAACTTGGCCGGCAGACTGGCCACTAGTAGTCCATCAAAATCATCCCATGCCATCCCTCCATCTGATACTCTCAAGTGTCTCATCCTTTGCTCAAGCTTGTCCATGTGTGCATGGGCATTCTCTAAGGTTGGAACAACCACCATGGTAGGTGGTGGGGCAACCTCAGTTTGACTTTGTAAAGTAAATGGTGTAGGCTATGGAACTGTCTAAACAAGTGAGAGAGATGGTGGTATCTGAGTGTCCTGTGGAGCTGTCTGACTAGGCAAGAGAGGTGGTGGAATAGTGGGATCATACTGCACACTTTCCTGAATTGGAACCTGTTGGGCCTACTACCCATCCATCCTCTGACCAAGACTAGCTATAGCCTTCTGGATCAAAGCCATAACAATAGCAAACTGATCAACTATAACCACCTAGGAATCCATATCTGTCTGATCTAACTGGTCTGACACCTTGATCAATCTGCCTTTAACTTTGACTCAAGAAGTTAAACCCAGATCGAACATATCAATACTCCTACAATAGTGGAAACATTGGATAAGACATAGTGTAAGGGAAACTCTCTACAACGAACGTCTATCAACTATGCAAGAAGGTAACCTAGAAGTACTTAAATTGATATCAAATTTTGAGCAAATATATAAGAGACTACTACAAAGGTATCTAAACCTATCACTACTAACTCGACTTTGAAAGCCCACAAATGCACCCATGTGTAGGAAGGGAATCCTAATGGGGCCTAAGCTTAGCCTATAAGGACAAGATGGCTTTAAAAATAAGAGAGTGGATTAAAGGAAACCCTAGCAGAAGAGATCGTACCCTCTAGTCGGTATGCAACCCTCTGCACACCTCCAAATAGATGGAGTGTTTCCATGCAAGGTGGTCATCACCTCCACACATGCACTACCTCGCTCCCTAAGGGGTTTCCTAATGGCAAAGGCTCTCACATCTCTCAACACTCGAGGGTAATCTACTTTGCACAGTGATGCGTGTGGGTGCATCTGAAAACCTATGATCTAAAAGACACAAAGAAAACACACTAGACGTACGAGTATCCATGAAATCTAGCTCCTGACTATACAAGCCTTTAGAGATCAAACTCCAAGCATCATCAATGTGTCGACCTCCTCCATCTTGGTCGAAAGACAATCATAAAGTAACAAGTTTCACATGAAGTCTGAGAACAAAGGAAGCAAGGTCGACCAAGACTAGGGATTTGGAAATAAGATGATACAAGTGTGTTCCACACAAACAAGCAACAAGCAATCATGCAAAAGATGAGGGTGTCATACGACAACCAATCAAACAAATGGAGGGTATATCAAACAAAGCTACACACAATCTAAGCAATGATAGAATAAACATGATGAGTAAAGTAAGCTAAAGCAAGAAGAATAAAGCAAGCATGTTAAGCATAAGACATGGAAGATCAACATGCCATGATAAACAGGATAAGTAAATAGCAATACCAAAAGAGACATGCAAAGGTAAACGAGACAAGTAATAGGCATAAGTAGTGAATTAATATATTAACTAAAAAGTAATGAATAAGCATGATATCTTGATATGCTAGGATCACAAATGAATATAAGAATAGACACGTTATCAAGTAAATAACAAAACTCTCGATGTGTCCACAATCATAAGCGAATTACACAAAGGCACAAGGAGGGGTGTCCAATTGATGAATGAACCAAATGCTACAATTTCCTCAACTTAGGTTCAAGCTTGATCTTCTATGAAACCATAGATTATGGGTTCAATCCTAGTGGAGTCGCCAATTTGTGGACTCGCATTTTTCACGATGTGTCCCCACTCGATTGGCAAGACTCGCTTTTGTTTAAGGTGAAAAACTTTATTTTTATAAAATAAAAAATAAAAAAACTTGGAGTCACCACTTACTTTTATTTATTTATTTTTATAGGGGAAAACAAGTAAGAACAAAACCCCTAAAGTGACTCCTGATTTTTGGAAAAGTTGTCTGCAAAAAAAAACCCGATTTGGGTCCGGGGATCAGATTACCTATCGAGAAGGTACCTCCAAAGAAGTAGCACCCCTCTAAGCCCTAAAGAGGTCTCTACTACAGAGTTGAGGATATTATAGCAATCAAATGGGTACCAAACAAAATAAAGCAAATATGATATAGTAATAGGCAAATCTACTTGAACCTGGGAATCAACAAGACCAAAGTGTACTTGACATCCAAGCAAGGCACTTTATAGAATATGAATGCTAGTTTACAAGCAATAATTTTATATTATTTGCAATAAGCATTTTATCCAAACCATGGAACATCACTTCCCAAAATAAGAATTTTAATCCAACAACCAAATCAAATAACATGCTTTATAATAAGAAAATCTAAAAAAACTAAGAATTACCATTGCCACAGGTGAAAACTTTAAACTCCATAACACAATCAAATAATATAAAGTTAACATGAAACATATTGACATTCAAGAAAGGTTATTATCAGAAAGCTAAATATTTGACATTCTAGAAAACTTATTTAACATAAAATCAACCTAAAACCAACTACTAGCAATTAAACATCATAATATTAATCATGAAACTAATTTATTCTATATTCAAGAAAAATCTTTTAACACATAATTGGCCAATTGACATTTTAGAAAAATTATTTTACGTCAACCTAAAACTAAAATTTTCAAATTTCCATTTTCCCACTATCATCCAAAATTAACAAAAAACTAAAATTTACAATTTATGATTCCCACTATCGTTCAAAATTCAAAGCTAAATTTTTTAATTTTTTAAATTTTTAATTTTTCTTTTTTTCATAAAAAAAAAAATCAAACTTTCCCCGATCATTTGAAGTTAACAAAAACTCTAACTTTCTACTATTATAAAAAATTCATCCAAAACTAAAATTTAGATTTCTAATTTCTCCACTATTGTTCAAAAATTCAAAACTAAGATTTACAGAAATCTTTTAACACATGGGGTCACTTAAACTAAATTAACTAAAATTTTGAAGAAAAAAAAAATACACTCAATCCAAATAAGATGAATAAAAAAAAACTAAAGTTAAAGAACCTTGAAAATATGAAAACAATAATTTGTGATTAACTAGATTGATTACCTAAAATTTCAAAAAACTCAAATTAAATATTAATGGATCAAAAATAAAATTACCAAACTTAAAACACGAAAACAATGACATGTGACTAACTAAATTAATTAACTAAAATTATAATCAACTACAAAATTGAATATTGATAGATTGAAACTAAAATTAACAAGTTTGGAAACACACAAACACAAACACATGATTCACTAAATTAATTAATTAAAAATTCCAAAAAAAAACACACATTTTTATTTTTATTCTCTCAACAAAACCACTAACACAAATAAACCCACAGTTGGCATGCACTATTTCATCTCATTGATTTTTATTTCTTTATTCAAACCACTAAGTTAGCATCTCACAACAATTCATATTTACTTATTAATTCTTTTATCTTTAAATTCAAGTCATTAACATATCTTATAATCTGCCACATTTCACATATTTAATTGAATTCTTAAAGTTCACTCATGGGTTCAATAAAATTAATAAACTAACATTCTAAAAACCACAAAAACTATGTCAAATCAATCCAAACTAAAGACCAAAGAATTAAATAAAACTAAACTACCATGAATCTTTGAGAAATAACAATTAACGTTTTAAAGAAAAATAAAAAAATAACATGAATCATTAAGGAAAAGAAAGAAAAATAAATAAATAAATCTAAGCACACATATTATTATTATTATTATTATTTTCTTTTAAATTCCAAAAAGAATGTTTAAAATTATTTTAGTTGTTTTCATGTTCAAATGAATTTATAAAGGAATAAAATAAAATTTCTTATGCCATGGGATCAAACCGAACACTTTAAATGAATAATAAATACGCAATTGCTTAAAATCTAAAATACGATAGCCCATAAAATAATAATACACTACAATTCATGAACTAAGCACCTTATTGCTTGGTACATATTACAAAATAAATCTACACGAATTACCATGATCACTATGCATCAACAATCCCTTAAATAATTAAGTTAGTGCACTTTGGATGTCTTATAATGTTATAATAGTTAAAGCCAAAAAAAAAAGAATCTCCTACCTTAAAGCATTGGTGGTGGTCTTTGGCAGCAAAAGAGAAAGCATGCACCAAAGGACCATGCATGGCCATGCTGGACGCGGGCCCCAAGGTGCAACTAGATGAAGGAAATGACTTGTGGGGATGGATATCCAGTAACAAGTTAATCTAAAATTGGACTAGAAGATAGGATGTCCTAAGGTTGCTTAAATGAAGGTTCAGAAGGATGGTCAGTTTGGGAGCTTTTTTTAGACAAAGTCAGCAACTCTACCTCTATTGAAGAATGTTATGCTTGGAGTCCTTTACTTTAATATCATGTTGTTTCCATTGGAAAGTAGTTTTCTCTTCAACCTTTCAGAGAAGGCCTCAATTTCACCAATACCCATGACATAATTGCCAATATGGGTTTCCATATCTTCATTTTCAACTTGGGTTACGTGTTCTCTTTCAACAAGAATTTTCAAGTTGGTTTCTGTCGCAATAGTTGATGGGGGGCCTTTCATGTAGATTGCATGTACATGGGGAGAAGTTGGATTCATGGAGTTTTGTAAGTGGGTATTGATTACATAGGTGTTGTACTGAGCTTTCTCTCACTTGCCTTATGGGCATGTTGGACTGCTTGTCTCTGAATTGATATCCAAACCAAGAGCACTCATCTAAAAAAAGAATAAAATTCAACCAAACCCACACATACTATCCTCCCATCACTTCTTTATTAAGATTTATTGTTTTATAAGACTTGAAAGTCAATCCGTCAACCCAATAGTCTCACCATGGAGAAAAAGAACAACCCATCATCATTTGGGTTGCTCCACTACCCGCCATAATTCCCTCTCGATATCTTCTACAAGGCGGGGTATTTACGTGCTCATTGCTACCAGCAATGTGAGTGTGATTGATCTATGTGGGGCTTAGGATTAGTAGTAGGCTCTAAGATGGGGAACATACTAGCAAAATGAGTGATAAACCTCATTGTGAACATTCATGAAAGGGTGCAAAATCAAGGAAACAAAGCCTTAGAGGAATAAAGAAGAAGAAAACTTAATAAAAGATGTTCAAATCGGTCACATTTCATCATCTCTTCAACGGGATTAGTAGAAATAAATGAAAGGCCCCAGAAAGTGGGTTTAACATACACCAGAATGTGATCCTAAGACATCATGTAACATAAATGAACCTGAATTCATGCAGGTATCTAGAAAAAACCATGTAAACAATAAATAATACCACGCTAGAGAGAATCCATAAACAAACCATTATAACAATAAAAACATTCTAGCATTGATATGCAAATTTGGAAGGTTAGAAGGTGGTATGGGAAGTCACAATGATCATACCTGGGAGTTCTTCGTTCTTCCAAAATCAGCATTTTCTCCTTCTCTCATTATCTCTTCTTCTTGAGCAATATGTTCTCTTCTTCTTTCTTCTCTCCTCCTTTCAGCGTCTCTCTTTCTTCTTCCAAAAATCAAAACCTCTCAACCATTCTAAAAAATTCCCTAAGATCCTCTGTCCTCCTTTTTTTTTTTTTTTTTTTTGAATCCCTCTTATATGAGAATCTTTTCTTCTCAAAATAGCCCTTCCCTTTATTTTCTTCAGAATCCCCTCTTTTCCCATGCAAAAACCCCTTGAAAACCCTCATTTTCCTCCTTCCCAATCCTCTCTCTTTTTTCATGCCTCTCCATTGCTTCCTTAACTTATGATGCAGCCCCATTAGGCTACCACTAGAGTTTTCAAGATTGTGATGGGCCTAGTAACGGGAAAAAGAAAAGAATGGGCCTGATCCCGATACATACAAGTGGCAATGTTAGTTGAACTATGCATGGCAGTCATGAAGTTTCCAATGGATTTCATTCCTTATCAAAAATAATTCTTTCATCTTTCTTCAAGAAACCTTTTTTGCCTAAGTAAATAAGATAAAATAAGCATTTTGAAAAAATAAAAAAATAATAATAAAACAATAAAAATAAAATATAATAGTAAGAATAATAATGATAATAATAAAAATAATGTTAACAAAAATATACAACAACCATATATATATAAAAGTAAATAAGAAAATCAATCAATAAATAAATAAAAAATAGATAAATAGATATAAGTACGTGACACATTCATAAAAAAATAAATAAATAAATAAATAAACATGCAAGCTACGTAAGCCATGCAAGCTACATAAGTCATGTAAGCCATGCAAATGACTTAGGGGTACTGGGGCAAGCCCTAAAGGACTAGGTGTACCTAGATGGACCAAGTGTGCCTAATGGGCCTAAATAAGTCTAAGAAAATTGTCATAAATGTGTATCTAGTATCCAGAATGACTAAAAGAGGTAAGATCTGTGAGTAAAAATAGGCCTCCAAGAACTACTATAAATGACTGAAAGAGTACTTAATCAAGGTATGTGCCAAGGGGACAAAATGAAGGGTCTACAAATAAAAATATCGATAATTATAGATATATCGGTACTTCGATTTTACGGATATATAAGATATATTGAAGATATATCGACAGATATTTTGAAAAATAAATTCGATAGGCCTAAAATTGTTTAAAACTCATGAAAATATAAGAAAAACTTCATAACAAAGCAATTAGAAGTATAATAGACATTTTAAAGTTGTTTTGTTAAAGAATTTGATATATGCATGATATGATTTGCGATATTAGATGTAATTATATCATGTCGGTTGATAAGAAATGTTAATTTTGTAATTGTACACTCATTATAAAGCTACATGAAATACTTCATTTCATTAAATATCAATAATTTGTACATATTACATTGCAATGACTCTTTAGTACCAAAATGAGGATCGATGTGGTTCAATGAAATTGGTAAACAAAGGAACCATGTCTTGCTATTTGCGACAATATTGGTACAACCTCAATGAGTCTCGATAATATTGATTAAAAATTTTAACATGTCATGCATATATCTCTTGAGTCTTGTCCATTGCCTCTACATGGATATGATACTCAAGGTGCACCTATGTGTTCATGTCAAATCCTCCTTCCACCTGATATGGAACTTGGTATGACATTTGTGCAGTAAGAGAGTAACTCGGCATACCATACTCTTCATCAATTGAACTTGAAGGTTGACCATAGTTCATCACATAAGGAGGATAGACATTAGCCTCATTCGAGGAGTCACTAAATTGAGTCCCTATACTCATAAATTCAAAACTCCTTGAAATTAACTCCTCGTTATGGTGTCATCGTCCATTCTCTTCCTCTGTAGGGCTTCCTTATGGCTCCTATGCCTAGACCGGCTCTTCTAGAGCCATGGTCTTCTTCCTGTGTGTAGTGTGTGAAATCATTTTCATAGGTAAATTGGCTCATTAGATATTAAATTTTTGGTGTTCCCCAATATCTCCTCCTACATCATCACTTCCATCATCGGTTCCACCTCTTGAACCATCATAACCAAAAGAACATCAAGGTAATCTTTCTTAGCAACTCGATCATTTTCTGTCTCCATATTACATAAAGTTAGCTTCATATTATAGTAACAAAAAACTAATTGCTCCAATTTAGGGTAAGCCAAACGATTTCGTTGCTTTGTGTGGATGTGAGCGAACGTGCTCCAATTTCTCTTGCAAGTAGAAGATGACACAGTTTGTGAGAGCACTTTGATGGCCAACTTCCTTAATGTAGGTGTTTGATTCCCATACATGAACCACCATTTAGCTGCAACCAAATTCATAATTATATAAATATTTATGTGGTAAATTTACAATAATGATAATCAAAATTTTTTCTATAAATACTCACTAGGCACCATGGTTGACCTTGCTGCAACCGCCGCTCAATCACCGAATCCTTTCTTTGTATGTCGAAAAAGCACAAGCTATATATTCATTTAATTTTTTAATATCATATTTGTTAGTAAACATTCAAATAAATTGATGAATGAAATTATTTTTTTATTAAATTGAGTAAAATAATAATTTTTTATTTACCTCATTTCCAAATTGACCAAACGGTTCAATAGTTGGGTCTAATGTTGCAAAAACGTCATGGACCACTTGAAGTAGTTCCGATCACTACCAACTCCACACCTTATTGAAATCTTGGATTCAAGAAGTATGCTACAATAAAATTAAGTAGATTTAGTATTTTGTTAGAGAAAATTAAATAAATTAAGAGTAAAAACTTATAAAGATAGATAGTACTTTAGTACCTGCTGCATGAAGTGGATGTCTCAGCATTTTTTCCCCAACAGTCTATTATTATTTTGAAGATCTAATCTCCAACTCCTTGACGAATGAGGTTCTCTTTCATCACATGCATAAGCTCGTACACAAATGGCATTGTAGGAACAACTTCAAAATCCATAAGTAGAAGCATGTATAATGGCTCATACAATGAAACTATATTTGTCACTTTGTCCCAATATGAATGGTCAAGCATTAATTGATCCAAATCTTGTCCAAATGAGCTTGTGTTGTGCCCATTCATCACTCATAAACAATATTTTCAAATCGGCCATTTTTTTAAGAAAACTATCAAGAGCAATATAATTGGTAGCAAATCTTATAGCTCTCAGTCAAACAATGTCTCCACCACAATACTTTCTCATTTGTGCAAGTAACCAACGTTATAAATGAAGTCAGTTATCTTGCGACCATTGTTTATCACATCTATAACACTGGGTTTTTTTGCCAATGTCTTCAAAGATTAAGTTAATGTAGTGCGCTGCACATGAAGTCTAATATAAGTTAAAACTTCTTCATCAATAACTTCCTTACTTTCACGAACACTGGCCCATTATCTATGAAAATTTGGACCATATTTTCTTTGTTGACTTCTTTGATAACAGTCTTCAATAGCTTGTATATATACTTGTGGTCTTTGATATTGTTTAATGCATCGATTGACTTCAGGAACAGTCTGGTTCCTTTTGAATAGACCATGAAATTAATAATACTTAATGTCGTGGGCCCTATCCATCCATCTGACATTATTGTGCACCCATATGTCTTCCATTTTTCTCCTTGTTGGTTCACATAAGCTTCCATTTCTTTGTACTCCATTTCCAAGAATTTGTTTTTTATTTCATATGGAGATGGAAGTTCAATTCTCATTCCTGCAATTCATGTATAAGAAATATTTAAAACATGTCATAAAAGACTATACTTATTAAAAGTTTGAAATAATATAACAATTTAAAAATTAGTAATTACCTGCTTATTGTGCATCGATAATCATATTCTTGAAGTGATGAGAGTTTGCTTTTTAGGGTACAATGTTCTCATAAATGAAGAATTTGTTTATTAAGTGTCTCATCGTTTCTTTAATTGAACCACCATTGAATATATATTTGATATTTTTTTGTCTTGCTGCAAAAGACTTATAGAGCGAAGGGGCAATAGGTGGTGATTGGTTCAAATGTCACATACTTTGTGATTCCCCCATCATCGCCAGTGCACCAGTAAGACGTGAAGACTCCCCTGTTTTACGTTTGTTTCCTACAATGTTCTCATATAGTTGATGCTCTCATTTTATTGCTTTCAAGGCACAAACTGCAGATCAATATGCATCCTGCTCATTTGGGTGCATATATGTAGGATACATATACACATCTTAATCATCAACATCTTCATCATCATCATCTTCGTCTATTAAATGTGTATCACTGATCCCTATTACGCCACATAATTAGGCATGAATCTCTTGAATATATGCTATTTTCTTTGCTTTTGCTTTAGTTTTATCATGCATCATTGATCGTATCTCTTTTTTCACTTCAAGAGGCACTCAAGGACACTTTTTGGTGTTGTTATGAGGGTCTTTATGCGTGAAATGGAATTTGAATCACGTGATGCCTCCACTTTTCATCAACAGTCCACAGAAATTACAAATTATCTCATTTCTATTCCCCTCTACTGGTGAACAATACTTTTAAGCTGGATCTCACCCTAACATGGGAGGACCACCTTCACTTCCACTGTCCATTCTAAATCTATTGCAAAAAATACAATTGAATGTGATTTCAATGTAAAAAAATTAAGTAATCATCTAAAATTAACACGTTGCAATTAAATGTGAAAATAAACTTAAATAATCATGTAAAATAAACATATTCCAAATATACTAATTTATGCTAATAGCTAAATTAATTGAATCTATGAGAAAACTACAAAATATACTAATTAATCATAATTGAATATGAAAACAAAATCAAATAATCATTTAATATGAACAAATTCCAAATATACTAATTATTTTTAATTAAACTAATTAAATAATTTAGTTATGTTAATTTATTAAATCTAAATCTAAATCTATGAAAAATTTATTAAATATACTAATTAACTATAATTGAATGTGAAAATAAATTAAAATAATCATTTAAAATGAACATATTTGATATTCCAAATATACTAATTTATGTTAATTAAATTAATTAAATAATTTAGTTAAGTTAATTTACTAAATCTAAATCTAACTATGATTGAATGTGAAAATTAAATTAAATTAAATAATTGTGTAAAATGAACACATTCCAAATATACTAATTATTGTTAATTAAACTAATTAAATAATTTAGTTATGTTAATTTATTAAATCTAAATCTAAATATATGAAAACTTTACTAAATATACTAATTAACTATAATTGAATGTGAAAATAAATTAAAATAATCATTTAAAATGAACATATTTGATATTCCAAATATACTAATTTATGTTAATTAAATTAATTAAATAATTTAGTTAAGTTAATTTACTAAATCTAAATCTAACTATGATTGAATGTGAAAATAAAATTAAATAATCATCTAAAATGAACATATCCATCTATAATTAAATAATCAAATTAAGCTAAATTAATTCAATGGAAACATATTAATTGAAAAATACATTAATTAATTACAATTGAAAACAAAATTAATTAAAATTTAAAACAAACATACCTTAGAATAGTTGAATACATAAGCAACCTTAGAAAATTTATGAGCAATGAGAGATCAAATGAAGAATGCAATCAAATGTGGATCAAATGGATGCAAAATGAGCTATTTATAGGAGAATTTTGGTCCAAAATAGCTGTTGAAATATCATTTTATCGTTGAAAAACATTTTTAGCCGTTGGATCAAAATTTGGGTGAAATTTGACCATTGGATCATGAAATAGCCATTAGAGTATCATCCCTGCCGTTGGATCAAAACCAAATTCAATCTGGGGCGTTGGATGGATTGGCAACATGACCATTGCACTCGAGAGTGATTTAGGTCGTCAAATCAACGTGGGTATGACATGGGTAGTCAAATCACGGTCAACAAAGGATGATCATTTTTCACCAAAAATCGGTGATTTTCCACCGTGTCAGCCAATTAATTGGAAAAATCTTTGATTTGTCTCCTCCAATCAATATGTTACTGACATATCAATGATATTTTGGCAATATTTAGAAAATTTTCTCTTAATATATCATCACGAAATATCGTGTCGAGGCCTTCCAATACATGATATATTGCCGATAAATCGCGATATTTTCGTTCTTCGATTCACTTGTTGAGGAAGATGATTCACATCATGCAAAAGAGATAGAAGAATAATGTGATCGAATTGCAAATCTTCTTTATATCTCATTGATATTTGATTATGACTAATATGCAAGAATATAGTTTCCCCCTTTTTTTGCTATGAAAACATTTGTCTTCTTATTTACTTTTAATTAGAAAAGTTGTTTGTTTGTTTTTTTTTTTTTTTGGAGAAACTAATACGTAATCATATATTGTTTTGATTTGAAAAATTATCTTTTATTCAATTTAGATTTTTTTTTGTAAATATTTTTAAAAAATTTATTATAGAAATTATTAATTTTAAACTAATATATAATCAAATATTTTGTTTTATTTTGAAAAGTTGTTATATCATGATTGATATTTATTTATTAATCCAATTCTTTTTGTAAATATTTTTCAAATTTTTATTTAAATCATAAAAATGATTATTTTTAGTTTTTTTTTAAACAATATAAATGTATATATATTCTTTTAAGATAGATATTTATAGATTTTGTTGTAATAAAAAGTTTTTTGTTTATCATACTATTTCCTTTTTGTAATTAAAATTGCATGTCCTTTTTGGTAATTTATTAATATTAAAAATGTTTTTATACTTATGCGACATATTATCAAAAATACTATTAGAACCATTTGTCTTAATTCTCATAAAAGTGTTTTTTAAAGAAACACTATAGAATGAAATACTTTCAATTTATATATTTCCATTAAAATCACTATCAAACAAACTTTTAATAGATGATTTTCCTAAAAATATTTTCAGAGGAAACACTTCCACTAAAAATATTTTGAGTAAAAATACCGTGATACACATTCTTTTAACACAATTATAACTTAGAACTTGAAATAACGAATAAAATTGCATTTGACAGTATTTTTCATTTGGTACTAATTTTAGAAAGTGTTTTTGACATTTCTAACACTTAGAAAATGTTATTTTTCGAGTATTAGAAAAACTAAAAACACTTTCTAAAATTACTTTCAAACGCACTCTTAGTGGAAGTTTTTTGTTTAGAAGTATTTTTAAGAAAATCACCTATCAAGTGTTTTTTCAAGAAACATTACAAGTGATTTTTCAATATTGTAAGTCATTTTTTTATATAAAAAAAACACTTTTAAAAGTGTGTTTGATAGTAATTTTATAATTTTTCTTTAACATTTTTAATACTTGAAAGATAAAAAAATTTGAAGTGTTAAAAAAAAGGTAGAAACGCTTTCTAGAATCAATGTCAAACATACTCTAAGAGTGCATTTGACAATGATTTTAGAAAATGCTCTTAGATTGTATTTGATACTGACTCTAAAAAGTGTTTTTAACATTTTTAATATATCAAAATTTTTACTTTTAATATTATAAAGATTAAAAATACTTCATAAAATCATTACCAAACACATTCTTTTAATCCTTTAATACTTAAAAAATAAAAATTTCAAAGTATTAAAAATAATAAAAATACTTTTTAAAATCATTACTAACCCCCTCTAAAATCGCTTCCTATAATCGCCGCTAAGCGAAGTAATGAACTTCATATGTGGATGTAACTCGGCTGCCTACATGAATCAAACCCACTCAGGTTGTACGGATGCCCTCGGTGCGGATTAGATCCAACCTGCCAAACAAAGACTCGCGGGCCGAATTAGTCCAATGAATCCAGGACCAAGAGCATGCTCGCAGCTAAGCCCAGTCTAATTATATCCAGAACCTTTCAGCTCCATTTCGTCTGTTGACACTTGATAGTAGGGTTTACAACATCCTCCTCCAGGCAATGGAGCTCGCCAACGCCCGGAGCGCACTCAAACGCAAACGAGACGACGCCATTGAACCCTTCGACAACGGCACCGCCGCCACGGCCACCACCGACGCCTCCTCTGTTGACCTCTCTCTCCTGGAGGCCGTAGAGAAGTCACAAACCACTGTGGAAGTTCTCGACCTCAAAACCCTAAAAAGGCTGGTCCTCGCCTTCGAGCGCCGCCTCCGTGACAATATCGAAGCCCGGTTGAAATACCCGGATCAACCCGATAAGTTCGCTGACTCCGAAATTGAGCTCCACGAGGAGATCCAACGCCTTAAGACCCTCGCCGGTGGCCCTGAACTTTATCCCGATTTGGTAAATCTCAACGTAATCCCTTCTATTCTCGGCTTGTTGTCGCACGACAACTCCGACATCGCCGTCGACGTCGTTGGGCTACTCCAAGACCTCACGGACGAGGACGTGTTGGAGGACAATGACGAGCCGGCTAAGGTTTTGGTGGACGCGTTGATTGAGAATAATGTCTTGGAGCTTCTGGTTCAGAATCTGACCCGGTTGTCGGAGTTCGACCCGGATGAGATGGCCGCGGTCTATGCTACCCTCGCCACCCTTGAGAATTTGATTGAGGTGAAGCCGGCTGTGGCGGAGATGGTGTGCGAGAGGACCAAGCTGATGCGGTGGCTGTTGGGAAAGATAAAGGTGAGGGAGTTCGATAGTAATAAGCAGTATGCATCGGAGATTTTGGCCATTTTGTTGCAGAACAGTGCAGCAAATCAGCGGCGATTGGGGCAGATGAATGGGGTTGATGTGGTGCTTCAGGCGGTGGCAATGTACAAGTCACGGGACCCGAAGACGGCAGATGAGGAGGAGATGGTGGAGAATTTGTTTGATTGCTTGTGTTGCTTGTTGATGCCGTTGGAGAATAAAGAAAGATTCGTCAGAGCTGAGGGGGTTGAGTTGATGATCATTATTATGAAGCAGAAGAAGTTGGCTTATGGCTCCGCCATTAGAGCACTTGATTTTGCGATGACAAAGTATCCACCCGCATGCGAGCGGTTTGTGGATGTGTTGGGTTTGAAGACTGCATTTGCGGCTTTCATGGGTAAGGCAAGTGCCCAATCCCCATTTCATTTCTCTATGATTTGTGTTTAGGTTTATGCCTTGAAGATGATAGCCTGTAAAGCATTGCATGTTTAATGGAGTTTGTGGTGATGGACATGGGAAGTTTAGGATTATGGGACTTTGGATGATATTATCAGACTACTTAAAACAACTACAAGTGTAAAGAAGAATGGGGATAATGGAACCCCTCATCTTAACTCCCAATAGGCTCTGGACTACTTATCCAACTAGCAAAAGCAACAAGCACACAGAACAATCCAATCCACTTTCACCATCTTGATTCAAGGCCTTCCTTATTGTTTGTTTTTTTTTTTTTTTTGATAAGTAAATGAGATATGCATTAAAAAGGCTAATCGCCACAAAGCATACAGGGAGTATACAAAATGGCAAACGCCTCAAAAAGAGAAAAGGACCAAAGAGAACAACCTCCCCTTAAGTGGAAGCTATCCACTCCAAAAAACCTATAAGGGAGACATACTCCTCACCTAAATACACTTTGGCCCAATTCCACAAATTACAGACAAAAGAATTCTTTAGTTTCTGAATATTCAACTCACCCCCCCTAAAGGCTAACCTATTCCTCTCCTTCCAAACCGTCCAAAAAATACATAACGGAATGGATTTCCAAATCTGTTTCCTTTTCTTCCCTACGAATGAGCCCCTCCAAGAGATAAGAGTCTCCTTTACAGTTTCTGGAGGACCCACTTAACATCTATCAACCCAAAAATAATGTCCCATAGGGCTCTAGTCACTATACAGTGTAAAAGAATATGATTTACATTCTCTTCTGCACAACCACACAAAAAACAACAGTTTGGGAGTTGCACCCCTCTTAACTGTAGTCTATCCAGAGTAAGCACCTTCCCCCATGTAGCCTCCCACGCAAAAAAACATACTTTGGTTGGCACTCTATCCACCCATATTCTCCTTGCGGGAAATATTGTGGCATTAGGCTTGTCTAGCAGCCTGTACGCTTCTTTGACTCTGAACAAACCCTTTCTTCCCTGTTTCCACATAACTGAATCATCCTCCCTGGAGGCCTATGACCCCTCAAAGTATGAAGCAGCTCCCCAACCATATCCAACTCCCAATCATTGAAGTCTCTCACAAAGACAAGATTCCAATCTCCTTGACCCGAATCCTGATCCCACATCTCCTCAATCGTAGCATCTCTATTCACAGCAAGGACAAAGAGATGATTGAAACATTGGGACAACGGAGTGTCAGTGCACCAACTATCTTTCCAAAATTTGATTTTGGAGCCCTTTCCAACTATAAAAGCCAAGTTTTCCCAGCACCAATCCGCTTCTTTCATAATCTCCTTCCAGACCCCTACTCCAACCGCCCCAATAGCCCTTTTGACCTCCAACCATAAACCTCTTGCCCATATTTCGAAATGATTACTTGTTTCCAAAGATAATCCTTTTCACAAGCAAACCGCCAAATCCACTTGCCCAGCAGGGCTCTATTCAAGGTGGCTATTCTCCTTATTCCTAGCCCTCCCTTGTGTTTTTCTGTACAGACCGCATCCCATTTAACCAAGTGGACTTTCCCTCCAAATTTCCTCCCCCCCATAGGAAATCTCTTTGGGTTTTCTCCACTCTCTTAGCAACAGACTTCGGCATTCGGAAAATAG
Organism: Vitis riparia; assembly: GCF_004353265.1. NCBI lineage: Eukaryota > Viridiplantae > Streptophyta > Magnoliopsida > Vitales > Vitaceae > Vitis > Vitis riparia. Next base: position 12,196,712 of record NC_048434.1, on the reverse strand, counting down.
ACATTTGGTAAATTTGCATGCTAGCCAAAGTACTTTTTATGAGAGTGATCCTCCCCCCTTTGGAGATGTACTGTCTTTTCCACAACGCAAGTCTCCTCCTGACCCTCTCCTCCACTCCATCCCACATAGAAGAGGCCCTAGCTGGAACCCCTAGGGGAAGGCCCAAATACTGAGAGGGCAAAGACCCCACCCTGCACCCTAACTCAGCTGCCACTCAAGAATATCCTCCACCTCTCCAACTGGAATAATCTCGCTTTTGGCTAGGTTGATTCGAAGACCCGAAGCCGCTTCAAACCAAAAAAGTATCCAGCTTAGGTGAGAAACTTGCTCTTTGTTTGCCTCACAAAACACAATCGTGTCATCAGCAAAGAATAGGTGGGAAATATTCAAGGAGGTCCTACTACCACCCCGAATGATGCATCCTGAAAGATATCCCCCCTCCACCGCTCTCCGTATAAGGACGTCCAGAACCTCCATTCCCATAACAAAAAGGTAAGGAGATAGAGGATCCCCCTGACGAAGTCCTCTAGTACTAGGGAAGAACCCAGCTGACACTCCATTGACAAGAATTGAGAATTTGGCAGAAGACACGCAGCTCCACATCCATCCCACCCACTTGGTCCCAAATCCCATTTTTTGGAGGACTTTCATTAAGAAATTCCAATTGATACTGTCATAAGCCTTTTCAATATCCAATTTGCAAATAAGGCCCTTCTCTTTCTCTTCTGCCACGAATCTATCACCTCATTAGCAATTAAGGACGCATCCAAAATTTGTCTTCCCGTTACAAAGGCATTCTGAGCATTAGAGACCACCTTGCCAATCACTTTTTTGAGCCTATTAGCTAAAACTTTGGCCAAAAGTTTATAGAGCCCCCCCAACAGGCTGATAGGCCTAAAGTCTCCAAGATCCTCAGCCCCGCTTTTCTTAGGTATTAACACCAGGAAAGTGTGATTAAGGCTCCTAACAAAGGAATTATGCTCATGAAATTCCTTAAACATCTCCATGATCTCCTCTTTGGCAAAATCCCAAACATTTTGCCAAAAGGCTACAGTGAAACCATCCGGGCCTGGGGCTTTGTCCCCATTCATCTCCATCAGTGCCGAGTGAATCTCATTCTCTGCAAATGGGATTTCCAGACTCTCTGCTTCTTGCTGGCTGATGCACCCCACCTGAACTCTACCAATATCCGCATGCCAGCCCATATCTTCAGTGAGCAACTGCTGAAACGAGTTCACCACTCCTTCTCTCACCTCTTGTTCCTCTTCTAGCCACTCCCCATTAATCTTAATTCTGTCCATAGCGTTGGTTCTTCGATGGGCACTAGCCATTCTATGGAAAAACCCCGTATTTCTATCCCCCTCCCTTAACCAAATCTCCCTTGACTGCTGTCTCCAATGAGCTTCCTCCAACAAGACCCATTTCTTAAAGGAATCTTTAGCTTCCTTTTTTAACTCAGCTTCCTCCATAGTCAAGATTCTCTCATTTTCCACCCGATCCCAAAAATCAACTTGTTGCAAGGCTGAGGCTTTATTAGTTTCCAGCCTCCCAAATACCTCTTTGTTCCACTCCTTCAACTTCTTTTTAATTTCTTTCAATTTAACAGCCAGCCTATAGCTAGCACTGCCCCTGATATCAATTCCCTGCCACCAGTTTCTAACAATATCATTAAACCCTCAACCTTCAGCCACATGTTTTCGAATCTAAACGGGGTTGGACCTCTTCTTATTCCACCCCCCTCCAACACAATCGGAAAATGATCAGAAATTGGCCGAGACAACCTGCCCTGAGTGACTCCACTAAATTGATCCAGCCAGCTTGGGGAAACTAAAAATCTGTCTAGTCTCGCCCACGCCTGATTATTGAGCCCCCCACTCCATGTGAACTCGCCCCCTTGAAGGGGCAGGTCCACCAGCTCAAGATCATCCACAGTCTCTGCAAATCTCCGCATGGCTGAGCTGATTCTTCTCTGGCTGCTCCTTTCTTGCTGAAACAGGGTGATGTTAAAGTCCCCACCGAGACACCAGGGGTCCTCCCAAAGGCCTCGTATTGCCCCAAGTTCTTCCCACATACCCTCCCTTTCCACTTTGGTAAAGGGACCATACACTCCCGTAAAAACCCAAATAGCTCCATTTTCTATGGTCTTGAATCTACAAGACAAAGAAAATTGACCCTCCTCCCAATCCAAGATATCCAAAACCCGCTTGTCCCAACATATCAGAATGCCACCCGCAGCCCCCTCCGCATTTAGAGCTCTCCAGTCTAAGAATCTCCCTGAACCCAAACTTCTCACAATACCCTCCGTCATCACCTGAATCTTGGTTTCCTGAAAACACATTAGATCCACCCTCTGTTTCCTTATATAATTCTTGATAATTTTCCTCTTAGAGCTGTCATTAGCTCCCCTCACATTCCAACTTATGATCTTCAGCTTCATTGAGAAACTATCAGCTGATTCCCTTTGCCCTGAGAAGGTCCTTTCTGCTTAATCCCCCCCTCATAATTAACAGAGCATTCCAGCCTCTTTAGCTCCCTTTCAAACTTGGACTTTTCCAAAAGCTCTTTGCTGTGAATCTTCTCTCGCCTCTTTCTGATTTTAATCAGAAAATTCAATATCTCCTTTTCCAACCCCTCCGTAGAGAATCCCAAGAATTGACTAAATCTTGCTAGGCTACATTCCTCCCATAATTCCTCTTTGTCACTTTCGGTGCCTTGAGAACCAGAGACTCCAGTATTCCCCTCCCTGCCCCTAATCTTGTCCCTGGTTATGTTGTCCTCTCCCGACTTCCATGATTCAGTTTCAGTCTCCACATTCCCCTCATAAACTGTTAACCAAGTTGTCATATCCCCCCTTAATTCCTCCACAACTCCCCTGGGCGATCGAAAGACTCCCCCTCCGGAGCCCGATCAGAATTAGAAAAGAGAAGAAGAGAAGCACCCATAGCTGTTGATCTTTAGGATAAAACGGGGCATACCTTTTAGCTTCCTCTTCCAACTCTTGATCAGTCTTTGATAAATTCTCATTCCTCTGTCCCCTTCTAGGCTCCCCTGGCATCCAGCTCGTCAAGGGGTCCTCTGAAATGGGTCCTTTTCTGGAACTAAAACAACCCAGAAGACCATCCTTCTTTGACGGAACAGTTAGGCTCTTCCTTACCAGGCCTTCCACCTCACTCTCCTGATAGCAGCCCAAATCAACAGCCCAATTACTTGGGCCTGCCTCTGCATCACCAGCCCCCTTCAATTTGTTTTTTAACTTTGGCCCAAAGGCCCATCTGTTTTGGACAGTCCAACCTCTTTCTGCACTTCATTAAGGCCCATACTTGGGTCACACCTAAACGGCCCAGCCACTCCATCTGGGCAGACCCCATCTCCCATTACCGGGCCATGGATCAGGGTCCTGGGCCCTAGACCCGGCCCATTCTCCTGCAAAGCACTCCCATCAGCTGGCAGAGGCAGTTCCTCGTTGCCCACAACTACCAATTCCTTCCCCACGCGCTTCCCCACGCGTGAAAGCAACTCACCCCTAACCTCAGTTCTTCTACTGATGTCCGACGCAGAGGATAGCCTTCTCACCATCGGCCTAACCTCCCACCACAATGCCACAGTGTATACCTCTTCCTCAACCTCGATTTCTAACATGCTTGGTCTAAAATCTCCTCTGATTTTAACCAAAATTCTGGCCCATTGAATCTCCCCCATCGACCTGGTGCGCTCGTCAAAATCTACAAATCCCCCACACACCTCTCCTATTTTCTTCAAAACCCCCGGGCTCCAAAGCGAAATTGGAAGACCGAAGATTTTAACCCAAGCTTCCTGTTCCATCTCCTTCTCGTCCCGACATCCCATCTTTGGATTCCATGGAACCAGCCCTAAATGGACTCCTCCCATCAGTCTACTCCCCGAGGAGACCACTCGGTGAGCCTCACTGAGATCTTCAAACTCCAGCAGGGCCTTACCTCGTTCCAGCATGGCCAGCCCTAGCTTGCCTTTTAGGCCCCAAGACTTTGCCCAGAGACTTCCCAACCTCTCCAGATCGTCTTCTTCCCTTTTATTGGACCAACTCGCGACAAGACATTGCTCCAGCTTCTGTAGATTGCCCGCAATCTCCCCCTTAGAGACCTTCATCCTGACTGCGTTTACGCCATCCCGATTTGATCCCGTAACTGCTTCTACAAATGATTTCGCCGGAGAAAAATTTCCAGCAGTCCTTACCTCCTGCAACTCTGTCCTTCTACCCACTCTCTCTTCCATTTGGTGTACCATCTCCGCCATAGCCTTCCATCCGCTTTTATCTCTCCTTCCTCTCGGTAAGAAGATGCAATACCATTTTCGTTCCAGATCCGTAACCCCCAGCCTTAGGAAACCACCCGATCTGTTGAACCCCCGAACCAACGTAAACATTTTGCCTCTATCTTTCCACTCCTTTACCCATCTCCCTTCTTTCTCGTCTCGTATACAATGATCTAAGCCCTCCTTAAAGAGCCCTAGGCTTTCCAGCCCTAATCGAACCCAAGACTCTACACCCCGCTTCTTCTCCACGATGCGAATCTGGTTTTTCCCTTTCTTAATCTCCAGGGCAAGCTCGAAGGTCTTGGATTCCACCGTGAAGCTTCGCGTCCAGCTCGCCTCGCCGTTCTCATCGTCGTCGCCGGCACACGCGCTCTCACGCTCCCTCGCTCCCGCTCTCTCTCTCTCTCTCTCTCTCTCTCTCGCTCTCTCTCTCCCATCTACCCTGTCGTACCACAATTAAAAGAATATGCCTTCCTTATTGTTTGTTGTTTAGAGGATTCTTGTTGTCGTGATTTTAAGCTTTGTTGAAGTTAAGGTTTTTTTTTTTTTTTTTTTGGTAAGTATTTGTTGAAGTTAAGTTTATGAACAGTGCCCTTAGATTTTCCCTTTCTACAAACTGCATCTAAAAATTTTCCATGCCTTGTTTGTAGACTAGATTGTTATTGATGAATTGCTTTAGTCTTTTTAATCAGGATTCTCTCAGTGATCTTCTATAAGTTGGTCTGTTATTTTCTTGGAAAAATGGATCAATAAATTCGAAACCAAAAACATTCGCCAATCAACAACAAAACACCTTCCTACTTTAATCCACCCTGTTGAGCACTTGGAGTTAGAATTCTCATTTTGGTTAACAATCCCCTTCTAGCAGGATTCCCGAGAAAATTTTATCAAAATCCCGTTGTTAATTCCTAAATATTCAGTAAAGTAGCCATAGTATTATTGCTGTTTGGACCTAGAGCTTTATCTCTAACCTCCTCTTCCTGGGTTCAAACCCACTCTAACTCTAAGCCTAGCAGTACCCTTGTGGGGCATGACACTGAAAATTACCTGAATCTCCTTCTAATGAGATATTTATCCTCTAGGACACCTAGCTTGTGTTCCAAAGACTTAAAGTTGGTTTTTCTGAGCTCTCACATTTACAAATTTATAAGAAAGTTTAGAATTTGAATTACCTTCTTTAATTCATTAAATATAGATTTTAACCTCTAATCAACTTCCTCCTCGAATAGAGGGGTCTTGAGATCCCCTTTAAGGGAATCTCCACTCTCTTTTAGACAACCAGATAACTCCGTAATTTCCTTGTAAGCCATCAATTATTTTTATCTCTTTAAAACCCTTTCTTTTCTATTTCCATAATCCCTAGTGGTCTTTTTTTTAATAGGTAAAAAATTTAATGTATTAACAATGCCTAAAAAAGGCGCATTAAGGTATAGATGGTGTATGTAAGGATGCCAAAAGGCTAAAAAACCCAGAAACAAGGTGAGGTGTACAAAAAAAACCACAACACAACTTAGAACCTAACCACTCCACAAAGTACATCATGGACAAGAAGCAATCATCTAAAGACACTCTAACCAGTTCAAACAAAATATACATGAAGGATTGTTTAATTACTTGGTCATCTTTTTTTTTTTTTTTTTTGATAGATAAACACACAGAAAATATATTAAGAAAAAGGGTGCTTAAGAGGCAACTCAAAGCATACAAGGAGTATACAAGAGACGCCAAAAGGCAAGAACACATAGAAGCAAACACTCACCAACCCTCAACTAGAACCCAACCAATCAAAAAAGTTGATTAAAGGTAAAGGTCCTATATCTAAACAAGACTTAGACCAAGACTAAATATTACAAACAAACGAATTTTTCATCATTTGAATCGAAAAATCCTCATTAACAAAAGCTATCCTGTTTCTTTCCTTCCAAATCGTCTAAAATAAACAAAGAGGAGTTGCCAACCAAACCTTTCTACGCTTCTTGCCCACAAAGGACATGCCAACCTAAGAGAGTGTCTCTGGCCGAAAGCGGAAGGACCCAATTAACACTAAACAAAGTAAACACAAAGTCCCACAAAACCCTCGCCTTGGAGCAATGAATAAGAATGTGATTAATCGTCTTCTCTTCAGCACAACACAGGAAACATCTGTTAGCTAAGTTCCACCTCTTCCTCTTGAGTTGATCTATGGTTAGGACCTTCCTCCATGAAGCTTCCCAAGCAAAAAAACCCACTTTAGTAGGAACACAAGGGCTCCAAATGATGTTCCATGGAAACGGGACTGCACAACTAGGTTCAAGAGTATTATAAAGGGATTTAATAGAAAAAAATCTCATTCTTTGTTTCTTTCCACACCACCTTGTCCTCCAAACCAACAACTAGTCTCTTTCCTTGAAGAGTCAAAAGGAGCCTCACCACTGCCTCTACCTCCCAATCATTGAAAGATTTAGAGAAACGGGGATTCCACCCTCCTTCTTCCCCCAAGGAATCCCAACAATCCGCTACCCACGCATCTTTAGAAACCACTAAGGCAAACAAAGAAGGAAAAGAATCATGAAGGGTATTATTCCCACACCATTTGTCCTTCCAAAATCTCACTCTTCTACCATCTCCCATAGAGAAAGTAATATTTTTAAGCATCAAGGAACCTTCCTTTCTAATTTCCTTCCAAAACCCCACCTCATAGCCCTCCCTTACTTCACGAGTACTCCACCCTCCTCCTTCCTCCCCAAACTTCCTACTAATAACAAGCTTCCACAAGGACTCCCTTTCAACCGCATAGCGCCAACTCCACTTGCACAAAAGGACCTTATTGAGGATAGAAAGATTTCTAACACCCAATCCACCCTTCTTTTTATTTGAACAAACAATTGCCCACTTTACAAGATGGAGCCTCTTCTCCAAAGCTCCCCCACCCTAAAGAAAGTCCCTTTGGATTTGCTCTAGTCTCAATTTAACAACTCTTGGCATACGCATCAAGGACATGAGATAGATTGGCTTGCTAACCAAAGTGCTCCGAATGAGAGTAATTCTCCCTCCCTTAGAAATGAATTGCCTCTTCCACAATGGTAGTCTCTTTTGAATCCTCTCCTCCACACCATCCCAAACCACCACTGATTTGTGCGGAGCACCCAAAGAGAGCCCCAAATAAGTGGAAGGAAGAGCTCCCACTTTGCAACCAAGCTCTAGGGCCAACAACTCTACATTCTCTACTCTTTCCACTGGCAAAATTTCACTCTCCTTATTTGTTTATTGAGAAGGGCTATTAGTGGGGGCTTTTTATCTGGGTGGAGGGTGAGAGGTAGGAGTGGTGAGGGGATTCTAATCTTGCATTTGTTATTTGCGGATGATACGCTAGTATTTTGTGAGGAGTCTTTAGACTAGATGACTTATCTAAGCTGCTTCTCGTGTGGTTTGAGGCGTGTTCAAAGTTGAAGATCAATTTGGAGTAGAGTGAGTTAATCCCGATGGGTAGGGTGCATGATATAGAGGACTTGGCCTTGGAGTTGGGTTGTAAAGTGGGTGGGCTCTCTTCCTGCTATTTGGGTTTGCCTTTGGGGCCCCCCTTCAAATCAATGGCTGTGTGGGATGGTGTTGAAGAGCGTTTGCCAATGAAAGAGAGGCTTTTTGGAGGCGAATCGTCAGTCACAAGTATGGTGAAGAGGAGGGGGGATGGCGCACTCGGGCAGTAAGTGGGAGATACGGTGTTGGGCTTTGGAAAGCAATTAGGAAAGAGTGGTTGTTTTTAAATGGTAGGTTGGCATACCAAGTGGGTAGTGGGTAGAGAGTGAGATTTTGTATGGACAAGTGGTGTGGAGATGAGCCACTTTGTGAGTCATTCCGTTCTTTATTTTCCATCTCTTTGTCTAAGAATGCTTGGGTATCGGATGTTTGGAATCCCGTTGGTGATGGGGATGGTTGGACCCCTCTTTTCGCAAGGGCGTTTAATAATTGGGAGATTGAGTTGGTGGAGCATTTTTTGCATAAGATCCAAGGCTTCTGGGTGCAAAGGGAGGAGAAAGAGTGTTTTGGACAACATCAAAGTGTGGCGCTTTCTCAGTCAAGTCTCTTTATTCTATTTTGGAGCACGGAGGTTCTTCTTTGTTCCCTAGTGATAGTATTTGGAGGGTGAGAGTGCCTCCTAAGGTAGCCTTCTTTGCTTGGGAGGCTTCCTGGGGTAAAGTTTTAACTTTGGAGCATCTTCACAGGAGGGGGTTCTCATTGGCAAACAGGTGTTTTCTATGTCTTTCTGAAGTAGAAACAGTGGATCACCTTTTACTTCATTGTGTAAAGACGCGGGTCCTGTGGAATCTTCTTTTCTCCCTTTTTGGTGTGGCTTGGACTCTATTGTGTATAGTGAAGGAAACTCTTCTTGGATGGCATGGACCGTTTGTGGGGAAAGTTCGAAAGAAGGCTTGGCAAATGACCCCCTTATGTATATTTTGGTTAGTATGGAAGGAAAAAAATTTATTAGCTTTTGAGAATGAGGAGTTTTCGCTTCAAAGACTGAAATATTCTTTTGTATGTAATCTTTGGTTTTGTGTTAGGATATCTTTAGTTTTGAGTCCTTCTTCTCTTGTACGTTTTTTAGATTGGTTAGGCTCTAAGTAAGGGAAGGTGGTGTGTTGCTATCCTTTTCCTTAGGAGTGTGTCTTTGGGCTTTTTTGTATACTCCCTGTATACTTTGAGGGCACTGTTTTTGGTGTTTCATCTTCTTGTTTAATATACATTCTTTTATCTATCAAAAAAAAAAAATTTTCACTCTTATCCAAATTGATACTCAACCCTAAAATGACTTCAAACCACATTAACAACCAACTTAAAAAAGACATTTGCTCCTGGGAAGCCTCACAAAAAACCAGTGTATCATCAGCGAACAACAGGTGAGTAATTTGGAGACCGTCGCCTTCTCCTTTCCCTTATATTAATGAGACAACTTAAAGCCTCCATCCCAATCACAAATAGGTAAGGGAATAGGGGGTCCCCTTGCCTTAACCCCATAGTGCTTTGAAAAAAACCCGTTGGCGAGCCATTAATCAAAACTGAAAACGTAGTAGTGGATATACACCAACTAATCCAGCCAGCCCATTTCTCCGTAAAACCCATTTTTTGCATCACTATCAACACAAAATTCCAATTAGTATGATCATAAGCCTTCTCTAAATCCAACTTACACAACACTCCACTTTCATTCCTTTTCAGCAAAGAGTCTATAGCCTCATTAGCAATTAACGCAGCATCGAGAATTTGCCTTCCTTCAACAAAGGCATTTTGGGTTGATGACCCCACCTTTCCCACTACCTTCTTTAGCTTTAGCTAAGACCTTTGCAAGCAGCTTGTACAATCCTCTCACCAAACTGATGGGTCTAAAATCTCTCAAATCATTTAGAAAGGTTTTAGGTAAGAGACTTAAGAAAGTGGTGGGTAAGGTGATCTTGATATTATGGAACACAGACAAATTCTTGATGTAGCAAATGACGCCATAGATTCTTATGTTGAAGAGTAATAAGTTAGACATTGAAATGGTGTATGACCATGTCTTGATCTTGGTTCTTGAGAAGATGAAGTTTGGTTAAAGATGGGTAGGATGGATTAAATGTTGCATATCCTTAGCAAGGTTTTCAATGATTGTTAATGGCACCCCTTATCTCCCTATTCATTTGTTATTGTGATGGAGGCCCTAAGGGAGGGTGGTTATCTTACAGGAGTTAAGATAGGTTTTGGGTTTTTGGTGGGGGGGTGGTGGTGAAGGTGGCAAAAGGGAGGAGAAGGCAAACTTCCAGCTACCTACCTAGGTTTGCCTCTGGGTGCTCCCTTTAAAGCAATGGCGACTAGGGTTGAAAAGACTCTGTCAAAAAGGCAAAGGCAATTTATTTATTTTTGTGGGGGGGTGGGGGGTTACGTTAATCAAGAGTACGTTATCTAGCCTTAGGTAAATTCAAAGAGAAAATAAAGGGGGCGTGGGGAGAAAATTCAAAGAGATTTCTTTCGGGGAGGTGGAGCATTGGAGAAAAAGATGCACGTTGTGAAGTAGTTGATAATGTGTTTGGAGAAGATAAAGGGGGCGTGGGGAGGGGAGGGGTTAGGTATTAAACCTTTTTAATTGTTGAATAAGGCGCTTTTATGTAAATGGAATTAGTGGTTTGCAATTGAAAGAGGAGCCTTTTGCAATCAAGTCATTAGTGGTTAATATGAGGAGGAAGAGGGTGGTTGGCGAATCCTGAGAAGTAAGAGTTGGGTATGGGGTTGGGCTTTGGAAATCTATTAGGAAGGAGTGGAATAATTTCTATTGTAATTCTTTTCTTTTTATTGGTGGGTTATGGGAGGAGGGTGAAGTTCTGGAAAACAAAATGGTATGGGGATGAACCGCTATGTGTTTCATTCCCTTTTATATGCCTTAGTTGTTTCAAAGAGGCATGGGTTGCAGATGTGTGGGTTTAGACAAGGGAAAAAGGCCATTGGAACCATTGTTTCTCTTGACTTTAAATGATTGGGAGGTGGACATTGTAAAGGATTTATTTTCAAGGTTACAAGGGGAGGTAGTTGATAGTGAGCGGGGAAGACGAGGTGGTGTGGATGACCTTGAGAAACAACTTCTCTATTAAGCTTATATGTGCTGCTTTGGAACTGAGGGAAACGTTCTTCTTTCCAGAGAGTGTGATTTGGAACCCTCCGGTCCCTTCCAAAGTTAGTTTTTTTGTGTGGGAGGCTAGCTTAGGAATTTTTTTACAATTGATCAGCTTCAGAGAAGAGAGTGGTCTATGGTAAATAGATGTTTTCTTTGTAAAGAAGAGAAAGAATCCATGGATCACATCCTCCTCCACTATGCCAAGGCTAGTGTTCTTTGGGAGTTGCTGTTTGCTCTTTTTGGTGTCCAATGGGTGCGAGCTGCAATAGTTAAGGAGGCTTTCCTAGAGCAGCATGGTCTCTTTGTGTTAAAGGTCGTTTGAGAATGAAGAACATTCAGATCATTATTTGAAGATTTCTTTCCTTAGTATTTTGTTTTCATGGGTGAAGATGTACATAGAGATAGGTTCTATGTCTTTATTTGATTTTGTAGAGTGGTTGGATTCTTGTTAAGAGAGTGTTGTTTTTGTGTTCTCTCTGGTTCGATGTGCTTTTTGGCTTGTTTTGTATATGTTTTGTGTACTTTGTTGCGTCATTTTTGGTGCTTTTTAATATAATTGCATTTGTTGCTTATAATTTTTTTTTAATTGCTTGATTTTGTCCAATTGGAAGGTTATGATTCTATGATTTGTTCACGTCTTTTTTCAGATTCCTATGAGCAAGAAGAATAAGAAAGAACGCTACCAAGAAGAGTTAGAAGAGCGTATTATATCATTGATTGCATCATTATTTGGTAAGAAGGCAAGTGAATATCAGAACTCAACAGTTTCTTATTTATATAAATATTCATATACTCTGAAGAGGAATATTGTCTTCATCATTTTGTGCTCAAGTGGTAGAATTTCATTACCTAAATATAGAAGCATATAAATGTGTATTATATTGGATTTATTCATTAGCATGCACTGTCCATTAGTTTCACAGTTTGTAAGTGCATTCTTTTCATCTATAATGATAAAAGTCAATTGAGTTTCTTGGGTATGTCCTTTGCAGGTGGAATCTTGAGGGGTTCTAGAAGGGATAGATTGTTGAGTAAGTTTGTGGAAAATGAGTGTGAAAAGATAGACCGTCTTATGGAACTTTACATAAGGTGTTCACTGGCTCTTTGTTTCTATCTTTTAATAAGTGAAATGACTTAATGAATTGCTTTTGTTTAAACTTAACAACCATCTCTCCTTTCTAACCATAGAACACCCACACACCTGATGGGGAGCTTTTGTGTAAGGCTTATATTAGAATCTCATGAACTTTAATCCTATCCAGATATTCGGACAGAGTTAAAGCTGAGACCGAACGGATGAACCAACTTAAACTTGATGATTTAGAGGTTGTTTAACTTTTCTTTCATAGTTTCCTTTTTTATTACCATAATAAGAATATAAATCCACTTTATGATGACTTCCTCTTTTATTTAGTACCAATCTTTGTGCCTTGCGTTTAATAGATGGATGAAGATGAAAGATACAACCGACGACTGGAGGTTGGACTTTACACTCTTCAGGTTAGTGGTTTTCTTTGGACATGTTCCTCTGAGCACTAATTAATTGGCATGAATTTGCAGAATTTTCTAGCTCACATATGATAACATTATGCTACTTTATTTATAAATAAGAGTATATAAAGAAGCCACTAAGCTATTGTAATACATTCTAGGATGAAATGTGCAGGTAAGGGAATTATCTGGAAGTTGGATGTTGAGAAGGCTTTTGATCATGTCAATTGGTTCTTATTAGTAGTTTTAGATAAAATAAAGTTTCAGGCTTAAGTGGATAAGTTGGATCAAGTGGTGCATTTCAATGGCTTGTTTATCTGTTTTGGTAAATGGAACCCCTTCTGATTACTTTTAGAGTTCTAGAAGATTAAGGCAAGGTGATCCTTTATTTCCATATCTCTTTATCCTAGCTATGGAGGCTCTCTTCTATTCTAAATAGGGAAAGCACGGGGGATTCATGTTAGGTATCTCAATTGGGGGAAGAGGAGGAGATGGATTGGAGGTGTCCCATTTGCTATTTCCTGATGACTCTTATCCTTTATGATGCCTCAAATGGAAAATGTGAAGTACTTGAATTGGGCTTTCATGTGGTTTAAGGCAATCTCAAGCATCAAGATCGATTTGGAGGGAAGTGAGTTAATTCCTAATGGGGAGATTGCTAATGCTGAAGAGCTTACTAGAGTCTTGTGGTACAGAGTGGGGACCCTTCCTTCTAAATATCTTGGTCTTTCGTTGTAATCTCCTTTCAAGTCAACTCAAGTATGGGATGTTCTATAGTTGTAGGCCCCTTAACTTTGTTTAACTTTGTGGACTGGTTAGGTTCTTATTGAGGGCCGGTGAGCACTTGTCCCTTTTGTTTCCTGTTTTTAGTTGACGCTTGTATACTCCTTGTATGCTCTGGGTTGCCTTTCAAGCACCCTTTATCTAATATATCCTTGTGCGTTTATCTATCAAAAAAAAAAGTATGGGATGTGATTGAGGAGAAATTTCAAAAATGATTTGCTATGTGGAAAAGATAATACTTATCAAAGGGAGGAAGACTGACTTTGATTAAGAGTACCCTTTCTAATTTGCCAATTTACTTCTTGTCCTCTTCACTATTCCTAGGAAAGTAGGTTTGAGGCTAGAAAAGATCCAAAGGAACTTCTATTGGGGGAAAAGCCCTTGAGAGCAAGCCACATTTGGTAAATTGGTCACTAATTTGCCAAAAGATTCAAAGTGGGGGTTTGGGTATTCTACCTTTAGCAAAGCTTGGCTTGCAAGTGACAATGGAGCTTTGCTTGTGAGAGTTGCTCCCTTTGGAGGTGGATAATTTTAGGGAAGTATGGGAGGAAGTGGGGTATGGTGCTCTAGAGGAGTGAGGACAAGGTATGGGATGGGAGTGTGGAAGGCTATTAGAATTTAGAAGTGGATGGGAAGACTTAAAGTTAGAACGATCTTCAAGGTGGGAAATGGGTAGAAAGTAAACTTTTGGACGGATAGGTGGTGTGAGGAGTGAGGATGAGCCCTTAGATGAGGGCTTTCCCCCACACTATTCTCCATTGTATCTACCAAAGATATGCATGGGTAGCTAAGATGTGGGATGGCCTATGAGGATGATATTTCAAGATTGTCCCCATTGTTGGAGTTCCCTCTCATAAGATCTCCCAAGGGATCAAAGAGGAAGGAGTCTTTGGTTTCTTAAAGGGCATTGGCTTACTCTTCTAATGATTTGTCCATTTCTAAGTTGGTTGCATTTAGTAGTTTTCTAGGCATGTTAATTGAGGGGTTTTAAGCAAAGATATCCCTTATTAGAAAGATGGAGGCCAGGGGAAGAAGATGAAAGCTCCAACAAAGAAGAGGAAGGCCTTTATATCTTCAAAAATCGAGAAGGAACTTTGAATATAGAATGCTCTATGAACTATAGGGGAACAAAAGGAAAAGAAAGCGGGAATGGAAAGGATGGTTGAGAATTAGGAATGATGAAAAGAGACATTATCAATGGATTTCAGAATTCTTTTTGTAATTTAAGAAAGGCTAATGATAGGGAAAAAAGGCAGATTATTAAATCTTTCATTAGGTCTTAGAAAGTTGATAAGGCATGTTTATGGGAAATACAGTTAAAGAAATGTCAATGGAGCCTAAGGGTAGGAAGACTTTTAGATTGAGAGTAGAAATGCTTTGGGGGCAATTAGTGGTATTGTGGTCTTCTGGAATGATAAAGAATGTTAGAATTGGTTGGAATGGAAATAGATCAAAAGGATGGGTGACCATTATTTCATGAGCCTCATTTTCCCCTTCACCTTTGCACTATGAGTTATCCTTTGCTTGCCAATTGGACCATTTTTATATATGTAGCCTTCCACACCTTGCTTACCTTCACTTTTATTCTTAGAGGGGCCTTTTGGTGTACCTTTGTATATGGGCAATGCATTTTGGTTATGGACCTTGTGATCCAAACATCTTAGACATTCATCCATCATGATCATTAGTCATTTTGCTTAGCCATTTTCATATCATTTGGATTCTATTGACTTGATCCACTTTTTGCGTCCCTAATTTCACTTTTTGGAGATTTTGGTTCTTATGGATGTGTCCTAGTTTTCACTTTTAAGAGATTTTGGTTATTGCGATCATGTCCCACATTCTTTGCTTTTAAGAGATTTTAGTCATCCCGATTGTGTCCTAGTTTCACTTTTAGGAGATTTCAGTTATCGTGGTCATGTTCCTATTTTTTTTTATTTTTAGGAGATTTCGGTTACCGTGGCCACATTCTTAATTTTTTTTATTTTTAGGAGATTTCGATTATCGTGGCCACGTTCCTAGTTTTTTATTTTTAGGAGATTTCTATCATCGGCCATTGCATCCCTCATTTTATATACAAAAAGATGGGATGCAGTCTAAGGCCCAAGCTACTTAAAAGAAACTAGAATAGATGAGAAGTGGTTTGAGTCCGAAATCACCTAAATGATAAAAACCAGGAACGCAGTCGCAATGACTAAAATTTCCTAAAGGAACAAAATTAGGAATGCAGTCACAAAGGAGGAAATCTCCTAAAAGTAAGAATCGAGGACACAATTTGTGATGTTTGAAATCACCTTACACATCTACCCACTAAAAAAATGCCGCATGCACTCTACCTTTGTATCACCTCCCTTTATTGTATTTGGATCCGCATTGTGTCTCCCACCTCAAACTGAGCCCTTTCTTTTCACTACTGTGGAGAACACTCCCTTCACATTCTAAACTATTCTTCCCACCATTGTTGAGGATCCTCCGTCCGAAAGTGCTTTCATAGACGCTAAAGCAGGAGGACTCGCCTAGATAGGATTGTGTACTCCAAGGTCTTCCTTACTAGGAACACCAACAAGAAATTGTTTGCTTTCCCAATACACGTGGCACATTGAAGGAAATGACTTGGCTCTGTTATTGTGCAATTCTAGAAAGCATCCCCTTCCCATTTCCTTCTAAACCTTGCGGTAGGGTTTTCAACATTCTCTTTTCTGCAAGCTTCTACTCCTAACAGCCAAGAGCTCCTTGAACTTCATCAAATTGAAGAAACATCTACCTCTCTCTAGATCTATACCTTTTAGCCATCCCTTGATCTCTTCAATAGAAAATTCAGAACTTGGATTCCACTCCAAACCAGGCCCTTCTACCCAGGATCATGGGCTTTTTGAATTTAGTGGATGTCAACATGATGTCTATTTCTAATTCCTTTTTTGATTGGTAAAGCAAAAGTACCTGGTCTGCTGGAAAAATTGGAGTAGATATAAAATTTCAACAGGTGGACCCTAGAGATAGAATATGTGTGCATGTGTATTTTAGGTTTGGTTTTGTTTTGTTTTGTTTTGCTTTGCTTGTGTTGTGTATGCATGATTTATGGTACATTGCGTGGTGCTTTTCTTATGCACTACACATCATTTTCTTGTCAGTGGTCTTTTATGTGTTGGTGAGGCTGTCAAAAAATAGTCCATAAGAAAGAAAATTTTGTTGTTGAAATGATCAAAATGTTTAAGGTTGAACCTTCACATTTAGCTTCTTAAGGAGTTGTCTCAGATCCAAAAGGCCATAAGTAGGAGCGAAATTGCTTCATTTGTTTATGAAAATTCAATTCCATCTTTGTTGCATGGAGTATGGAGTTACCTTTCTAGATTAATTGTCCTTAATGAGTATGGGTCTGCTTGTGGATTTTAATGAGGTGCTTTCCTAATAATGAAAATGAAATGTGATAAAAAAAGGCATGAATGTGTCACATGTTTTTATGAACAAAAAATATCATCCTCTGTTCATATTATCCTTTTGGATCTGGAATATTCTAGTTCCAGTTTTATATGGACTAGAAAAATGGTTGTGGTCTGAGCTTACCAATGATGGCTTAACATAGTGTTAGTAATTTTGGTTTGATGAAATTATTCAGTCATGGTCTTCCATTCTATTATCTCCAAAACCATACAGAAAGTTAATCATGATAAGCTAAGTCACTTCTATGAATTTTATCCTAAGTACCCATAGTATAACAAGATCCTATATTTAATTTCTGTTTTTTTTTTTCCTTTCAATTTTAAGCACTGGATTTTGTTTTTCTGCTTAGAGCTTTCAATATTTTCTTCCTTGATGCATAAACCTTTTTATCCTGCAGTTGATTTCGATCATTCTGGGTCATCTTTGGTCTTCTGAGTAAGTTTTTGCTTCCAAGTTATATTGTTATCTGTTTGTCTATGCAGCGTTATTTACATATTTGATCATGATCTCTGCTTGATCCCTCTGTTTGACTTTGCTAATGCTTTAGGAATCCCCGGATGCGAGCGAGAATTGAACTACTACTCAACCAGCAAAGAATTACCAAAGAGGACATCAAAGATATACTTCAGGTAATTTTTTGATATTATTAACCATCTATTTATTATTTTGTTTTTTGAAGTTTATTTCATATTTATATTTTATAGATGATGGCCATGCTTTTGAAGTTTGATTTTGGTGTAAACTGGGTTGTCATCAAAGTGGTGATATTTCATTCAGTTTGGAGCTTTGGTTAAGTTGTCGAAAACATTCATTATATAAATTTTATGGAAAACAGTTGTTAGTAATAAACCAATTTCAGTTATGTCTTTTTTAGACTCTTTTTAATTTAATATATAGTTTTTACCTATAAAATAGAAAGTAATGAGCAAATTTCTTGGAAGAAATTGTTATGCTGTTATGCATATGACCTTCTAAAAGTCAAAAGTTGCATGATATGTCTTTGGCTATGGACATGAAATAATTCAATAAGAACTTCACACAATCAACATAGGCTTTAAGTGCTGAGTTTGAACGTAGGTCTTTAGAATTTAATTGTTCAGGACATATCCAAATCAATTTGATTCACTAACTCTCTCTCTCTCTCTCTCTCTCTCCCTCCCTCCCTCCTGCACCAATTACTTGAGTCATCCACATGTTCCCTTTTGCCATGCCATTTTATTTAGTGCCACATCCTGCATAAAATCATTTGCTGTATGTCTTTTCCTTTGCCCCAAGTTTGATAGGCAGGCAGAAGACATGATCTGAATCTTTTTTGAAACCCATAAGGGAAAGGTTAGCTCTCTAAGAATTAAAGCCATTCAAAAAAAGGGTTTTAAGAGGATATAAATTAATAAGACGACGATGAGAGAGAGAGAGGGTGAGAGCGAGGGGGAGGGCGACGACGATGAGACGAAATCAAATAGGAAAAGGCAGAAGTTCGGGGTGGAATCGAAAACCTTTGAAGTAGAGGTGGAGAAGAGAAGGGGTAAAACCCTACTCTTCATTGTGGAAAGCAAAAAAGGGGTTTCCTCTTGGGTTAGATTGGGGCCGGCAAGTGTCGGGACGTTTCTGGAAGGGCTGGACCAGTGTATCAAGGATGGGAAAAACGACAGATGGGAGAAGGGATGGAAGGAAAAGAGGAGAAGGTATTCCATGGTGCGGGAAGTGAACAAGGCGGGAAGCTTCATTAGGCTAGGAGTCGTAGACGCAGAGGAGAAAAGGTTCAGCATCTGCATCCCGAGAGGAAGAGGGGGAAGAGAGGGGTGGACAGTTATGGCGAAAGTGGTGCGGAACTTGTATTCAAGAATCGACCGAAGGGAGGCAAAAAGGGATGAGCCAATCTTTGAAAGAATGCCTCCTGGAAAGGGGGAGAGATGGGGAGGAAGGAATAGCAGTGGGATTAGGGTGGAGATTAAGGGAGTGGATATCTGCAGAAATGTGGATCGATTGGGACATTGCTTGATTGGAAAATGGAATCATAAAGTAGCAGGAGGAGGGGACTTGGAGAGGATGGGGTGGCTAATGGCGAGCGTTTGGGGGTTAAAAGGGAAATTAGGGATGGCCTGGATGAACGAGGGTCAGGCCCTTTTGGAGTTTGAGAAGGCGGCAGAAGCTAGGAAAACCTTCGACAGTGGAGTCAGGCTGGTGGGGGGGATTCACGTTGATCTGAAGCTGTGGAGCCCGTGCTATGGGTGTTTGGAAGAAGGGGACTTAGAAGAGGAAGTATGGGTGAGGATAAAAGGTTTGCCGCTGTCACTATGGGCACCTAGTATCTTGCGAAGAGTGGGAGATGAGTGCAGGGGCATTATAGCCATGGACGACTCGACGGAGAAAATGGAAGATCTCCGGTGGGCGAGGATTCTGGTGAAGGCGAAGAGAGGCGAGTTGCCAAGCTTGATAGAGATTGGAGTTGAAGAGACCACATATCACCTCTCGATGTGGTGGGAAGTAACGCCGCTGATCAGAAAGAAGACGAAGGAGTGTCGGAAAGCAAATGGATGCGAGGAAGGGGACGACGGAGACTCACGCGCTGGCCGGCGAGTGGAGGAGTGGGGCAGTGCTGGCCTCGAGGCACTGCCACGGTCAGACGAAGTGATGGAAGGGCAACCGGATGGGATGGGCAGGGTCTTGTCGGTGGGCAGGATCCAATTCGGGTCGGTGCTTCGGGTGTCAGAGGATGGGGCGGATGATGGGTCGACCCCGAATGGGTTTAATGAACCCATTGTGGGCCTTAGGAGGGATGGGGGGCCTAGCCCACTATCAATACCTGGTTCAAAAGCAAGTTGTAGTGGTGGGCTTGGACCGACGGGCAGATCGCAAGGCCCAAAAGGCAAGGAGAAAGTTGTAGAGGAAACCCTTGGGCCGCGATCTGGGTCTTCCATGGAACAAAGAGAGTGCAGTGGGCCGTCTTCGAGTGAGCTACAGAAGAAAGGGGCTCAGCGAGGTGGGCCTCCAAGAAAGAAGAGAACAGGCCCGAAGGTGAGCAATCCAAATTTAGGCCCGGTAGAGGCCTTGGCTCAATCTGGGCTGTTCGTTGAAGCCAACTTCGAGTTAGAATTTCTAAGAGCAAGGGTGATGGAAACGGAGATCGCTCAGAAGGCAAATCCCATCGAGGTACTGGTAGACAGTGCCCTCCAGAATAAAGCTTTGAGGTATGAGGCCTTATCATCTTTAGGGGGTTTAGGGGTCTCCGGCAATTCTTCTTCTTCTTCTTTGTTTTCTCTTGGTCGGACTCTAGAGGGGGAGTTCTTTGATCATTCTGGGGAAGTTAGGGAGACTTGCCAAAATGGCAGTGAATCTCAAGGGCAAGGTGTAGCTGGCACCAGGGTGATTGGAAGTGCTTGTTGGGATTTGGTTGAATTCAAAGGCCCCTTGGCAACGGCAAGGGAACAGGAGGGGGGGTCTTCTCAGTATGAGACTCAAGAAGAAAGGGGGGAAGAGGATCTAGATTGGCAAGAAAGTAGCCTAGTGCGATTTAGCCAATTCCTGGGTTTTTCGACTGATGGCCTAGAAAAGGAGATTTTAAATTTTCTGATTAAAATCAGGAAAAGAAGGGAAAAGATTCATAGTAAAGGATTATTGGAAAAATTGAGGTTTGAAAGAGAGCTGAAGAGGTTGGAATGCTCAGTGAATTATGAGGGGGATGGCAAAAAGAAGGGCCCTAGTCAGGGTAAAGGGGTGCAGATGGTGGTTGATTAATGAATCTCAAATTGTTAAGTTGGAATGTGAGGGGGGTGAACGAAAGTACGAAAAGGAAGGTTATTAAATCGGTTCTTAGGAAGCAGAAGGTGGATCTCTTTTGTATTCAGGAGACAAAAATCCAGAATATGACTGATAGGGTGGTGAGAAGTTTAGGGACGGGTAGATTTTTAGATTGGAAGGTTCTGAATGCGTGTGGTTTGGCTGGGGGTATCCTGGTCCGTTGGGATAAAAGAGCTCTGGAGTTGATGGAGTGGGAGGTGGGTCAGTTCTCCTTATCCTGCAGATTCAGGACAATGGAGAATGGGGTGATTTGGGCTTTTACGGGGGTTTATGGCCCGTTCACTAGACTTGAAAGGGAGTGGCTGTGGGAAGAAGTAGGGGCAATCAGAGCAATATGGGAGGGGCCTTGGTGTCTAGGTGGTGATTTCAACATTACCCTGGCTCAAGGAGAGAGAAGAAGGCAAGGGAGAATAACTTCAGCTATGAGGAGGTTTGCGGAAGTTGTTGATGATCTAGGCCTTGTGGACCTTCACCTGCAAGGGGGTGCCTTCACATGGACTAGGGGCCTGAATAGTATGCCAAGGGCTCGTCTAGTCCCTGTTGGCTTGATCAGTTTAGTAGGGTGAGCCAGCGGAGGCTTCCCAGGCCAATTTCGGACCACTTTCCAATGTTACTTGAGGGGGGTAGCTGGAGGAGAGGGCCTGCCCCCTTCAGATTCGAAAATATGTGGTTCAAAGTCGAGGGGTTTAAGGATTTAATCCGGAGTTGGTGGCGGGGAATAGAGGTCAGTGACAGTGCCAGTTTTAGACTGTCGGCAAAACTGAAAGATTTGAAGCAGAAGCTTAAAGTTTGGAATAGGGAGGAGTTTGGTAATCTGGAAAGTAATAAGGAGGCCGCGATTCAGCAAGTGGAGTATTGGGACAGAGTGGAGGATGAAAGAAGCTTGTCAATGGAAGAATTAGCTTGTAAGAAGGAAGCCAAGGAGGATTATGCCAAGTGGGTAGATCTGGAAGAAACTCACTTGAGGCAGGTGTCTAGGGAGCTTTGGTTGAAGGCAGGTGATAGGAATACGAGATTTTTTCACCGAATGGCGTTTGCCCATAGGAGGGTTAATCACATGGACAGAATTAAAATTAATGGGATTAGACTGACAGAGGAGCGGGAAATCAGAGAGGAGATAGCAAATGCTTTTAAGCAACAATTTTCCGAAAGTTCGGGGTGGAAGGTGGACATTGGAAACCTCCCTTTTAATCAAATTTGTGTGCAAGAGGCAGAGATGCTGGAGGTTCCCTTTACTAAACGTGGAGTCCAGTCAGCCCTGATGGAAATGAATGGGGATAAAGCCCCAGGTCCTGATGGGTTCTCTGTTTTCTTTTGGCAATGCTATTGGGATTTCGTCAAGGAGGAAATTATGGAGATGTTTAAGGAGTTCCATGACCAGAATACGTTCCTCAAGAGTATTAACAACACTTTTCTGGTGCTGATTCCTAAGAAAGGAGGGGTAGAGGATTTAGGAGACTTCAGGCCCATCAGCCTTTTGGGGGGTCTTTATAAGCTGCTGGCAAAGGTGTTGGCCAACAGGCTTAAGAAAGTTATAGATAAAGTCGTATCCCAAGATCAGAACGCGTTTGTTACGGGTAGGCAGATTCTTGACGCTTCTCTAATAGCAAATGAAGTGATCGACAATTGGAAAAAGAAGGGGGACAAGGGGGTTATCTGCAAGCTAGACATAGAGAAGGCCTATGATAGCATTAATTGGCAATTCCTCCTGAAAGTCATGGAAAAAATGGGATTTGGTGCTAAGTGGCTGAGGTGGATGTGGTGGTGTATTTCCACAGCCAAATTTTCAGTTATGGTGAATGGATCGCCAGCTGGTTTCTTTTCGAGTTCTAAAGGGCTGAGGCAAGGGGACCCCCTGTCCCCTTACCTTTTTGTTATGGGGATGGAAGTATTAAGCGTCCTTATTAGAAGGGCCATGGAGGGGGGCTTCATCTCAGGGTGCAAAATTCAGCATGATGGAGGGCGGGCTGTCCACATCGCTCATCTGCTTTTCGCTGATGACACTATTGTCTTTTGTGAGGGAAAGAAGGAATGCTTAACTAATCTAAATTGGATCTTGTTTTGGTTTGAAGCCGCGTCCGGATTAAGAATTAATTTGGCTAAAAGCGAGATTATACCCGTAGGGGAGGTGCAGAGGTTAGAGGAGCTGGCTGTGGAGTTAGGGTGTAGGGTGGGGCAGCTTCCGACCATGTATTTGGGGCTGCCTCTAGGGGTGCCTAATAAGGCTGCATATGGGTGGGATAGGGTTGAAGAGAAAATGAGAAGGAGACTTGCTCTTTGGAAGAGCCAATATATCTCAAAAGGTGGGAGAATCACCCTAATTAAAAGCTCAATGGATAGCATGCCAGTGTATCAGATGTCGCTTTTTCGCATGCCCATTTCTGTGGCAAAAAGGTTAGATAGACTGCAAAGAGATTTCTTATGGGGGGGGGGGGGGGGGGGATCCACGGAGAGGAAAGCTCATCTAGTTAAGTGGGATGTAGTGTGTGGGGATAAGAAGAATGGGGGGTTGGGAATTAGGAAGTTTACTATCATGAACAAAGCGCTTCTTGGCAAGTGAACTTGGAGATTCGCTTCAGTTAAGGAGGCCCTTTGGAAGCAAGTGCTGGTGGCTAAGTATGGTCAAGAGGAGTATGGTTGGAGGACTAAAAAGGCTGTGGGTGCGTGTGGTGTGGGGGTGTGGAAGGAGATTTTAAAGGAAGCTGGATGGTGCTGGGATAAAATGGGGTTCAAAGTAGGGAAGGGGAATAAAATCAGCTTCTGGACTGATGTGTGGTGCGGGGATGCAGCGCTGTCCCAAAGGTTCCCGCATCTCTACACCTTGGCAGCCAACAGAATTGTGAAGGTTGGAGACCTGTGGGACCAGAATGTTGGGGAAGGAGGCTGGAATTTGTGTTTTATAAGGGATTTTAATGATTGGGAGGTGGAGTTGGTGGGTGAGTTGCTCCAAGCGTTGAGAGGAATCAGGATAACTTGGGAGGATGACACGGTTTTTTGGAAGGGAGGGGGAAATGGGCAGTTTAGAGTGAAGGATGCGTACAGCTGGTTGGATAGGTCTATGGATGTCAACTTTCCAAAAAATAAGATTTGGATGGGAAGGGTTCCAACTAAAATCATGTTTTTTGCGTGGGAAGCGACTTGGGGAAAGATCTTGACTCTTGATAGGCTCCAAAAGAGAGGATGGCAGCTCCCGAATAGGTGTTTTTTTGTGTGCTTGTGAAGCGGAAAGTGTGGATCACTTACTTGTACATTGTACAGTGGCTAGAGTTCTTTGGGACTTTGTGTTGGGTTTAGTTGGGGTCAAGTGGGTGTTCCCTAATACTGTAAAGGAGGTTTTATTTAGTTGGGGGGGGGGGGGTGGTTTATGTAGGGAAAAAAAGGAAAAAATTCTGGAATGCCATTCCATTATTCATTTTTTGGATGGTGTGGAAGGAAAGGAATAGATTAGCCTTTAAGGGGGGAGGGGGCCTTAGCAATTCAGAGGTTTAAATATTCTTTTGTATGTAATATGTGGGGTTGGGCTAAATTGTACATGGAAGAGGAGCCGCTCTCCCTTTTAGATTTCCTGGAGTGGTTGGCCTCCAGTTGAGGGGTGGTTTGTTTTTTGGTTTTTTTGCTTATTTTGGGCCTTTGTTGCCTAGTATACGCCCTTTATACGTTGGGGTTTTTTAGCCTCTTTAATGAATTGTGCTTGCTTATAAAAAAAAAAAAGGGTTTTAAGAGATAGTCTTTCAACACTTGATCTGAATTTTCCTTCTTGAAAATTCTATTGTTGTGCTTGTTTCATATACACCAAAACGAGAAAAAGAGCACCAAATTCCACATTTTCCTCAGATATTTTTAAATTACATTTTAGTCCTGGTCCAACTTAGAAGAAGCAATCTGAGTGGATTTTGGAAAAATCCATTGTAAATGAAATAAAGCTAGAACAAGGTCTCAAGCTTCCAGGCTTTGGCACCATGAACTAGAATATGACTGGCTAACTCCTTCACCCAACAGAAATAACACATGTTGACCAATGTCCATTCTCTTTTCATCACCTGATCAACTGTCAAAATCTTCTCCCTAATGGCTTCCCATATGAATAAGCAACCTTGGAAAAGATTTTGGTATCCTAGAATTCTAGATTGGGACCAGAATTCTAGATATGTGTAGCTGGAAACTTCTTAAAGATTTCAGTACTTTGAGAAAAATAAAGAAATAGAGACAGGTGTCATACTTGGGATCCTAGAAGCTTTGGCTATGAGAGCCTCATCTATGATGGACACCTGGGTAATCAATGTCCTCCATGACAAGAAGGTGATTGGACCCCCAAGCCTCGACCGAGATGTAGAGGACATTTTGGGTTTGGTGTCTCTTCACAAAGAAGAAAGCTCTAGATTCCACCATGGACCTCCAACCCTCTCTACAAATTAAGGGTTATGGGTTCCTCTGCTCTATCTTTGGCACATACCAACTAAGGATGAAAATATCAGTTTTTATAAATATATCGATAGTTGAATTTTATGAATATATTGGGATATATTGGGAAATATCGGTGAAAATTTTGACAACAAATATAGTGGGATGAAAATTAATGAAAACTCATAGATAGGAAAAAAACAATAATACATGTATTGAAGTTGTTTTAATGAAGAAATTGATATATGTATAATAAACTTGTAACATTAGGCAATAAAATATTAAATTTGAAAACATATTAATATTAAAATAATAATATATTTAGTTTAAATATATTAAAGAATAGAAAACAAATGATGATAGATATATATATATTTATTTATTTTAAAATATTGAAAATTTTATTTATAAATTTACATTTGACTTATATTTAATTATTATACAAAAGACATAGTAAGATAATTAAAATTAATTTATTTAAAATAATTTTATTTTAATTAATTTATAATATATAAAAGATACTCATAATGTGTATATATAATTTCTTGTGCAAATGCAATGCTATGTCCAATAGCATGGGCCTTTCATCGCAAACACAAGGACTTGGGTTCAAACCTTGGTCGTGTTATGCTTTAAAGTGTTTTTTTTCTTGTTCAAGTTAATGCTTTAAATTGCTTTTTTCTCGTTCAAGTAAAAGCAATCCCACACCAGAAACAGAGAAGAAAATAATTGCCTATTTAATGAGGTGGTGTCCCTTGCATTGTCAAATATGTGACTTTTGGGCTGGTGAGGCTGAGGCCATCATTTGGCCCAATACCCATTAATTTAGAATTTTGGTATTAAATGGAAATGTGGTGCTGATGTGGCACCGAAAAAATTGTCCATATTACTGAAAGATCAGTAAATATCTATATATTGCCGATAAATTGGCGAAAAATGGGAAAATTTTCCAGAATTTTGGAAGAAAGAGATATGGGCCCCACTTATCGTGTTAGGGCTGTCTGATACCCAATAAATCGATGAGATATTGCTGATTCATCCTGATGTTTTCATCCTTGATCCCAACAACATGGGGCCCTCCTCTGGACTATGTGGCTGCCCCTCTAAAATAGTGGGGCCCAGCCTACAAGAGACTCTCTCTCCTTTTAAGGCTTGCAAGGCACTGACTAAGAGAGCCCATCGTGACTTTGGCCCTCTACAGAAAAGGTGGGGCTGGCCCTGGCCCCCATATGCACCTGTTGAGGACTTTTATGGCTCAGTTTGCTTTATCAGACTGCTTCTTGACACTTGGGCCTAATTCATTGTAAGATGCCTTCTAATCCTCCTTAACTTCACTTTGGCTAAAGCCCATCTTCCTGTCAGGTCTGCAGTCACCCCCAGGCAGATTTTCTCTCCATCTATAGCAGGCCTTGGGGGACCACTGTATGTTCAGCATTATGTTGCAGAGGGGATTAATTTGTGGTGCCCAGCATATTGCTGGTGTCGTAGCCTGTTTTACAGCATCTTTCTTTTAACTTGTTGGGTACTGTATGTTCAAATGATACCCTACATGCACCTCCCCACTTGTTCCATTCGTATTAAGCCATGGATGGCATCCTATATATACATGCAACATGTTGCATGGGTTCAGAAACTTAAAAAATCTTCAAAACAGTTTATTATTTAGCCAATATAAACATGTTTAAATTACAGAATTTTGGTTGAAGTTCTGAAGAGTGCTTTCTTTCTCCATTTTCCTGATTTAAATGATATGTAAAAAATCTCATTCTTCTTCCTGCAGGCTCTGATATTCCTAAATGCATTAGATTTTAAATACAGTACTGATAGACTTCACTAATATTTTATTATACTGTGCAACTTTCGCTACTCTTTCTCTAGTTTGGGCTTCCCACACATTTCAGACCTTTAAACATCCTTCTCATGATAAGCAACATAGTGCTTTCACAGCTCTCTCTCCCCTTAATTTTAACTCCTCCACCTTAATTTCAGAAATGCCTTAGTATTTACCTGCTGCATCATCTGCTATGGATAATGTGATAATTTCAGCCAGTATAAGAAGTCTTCTTCTAAATTAAGTTGAGCTAAGAATCTGGGTTTTTCTTGTTTTTTTTCTTTTGGTGTTTTTTTGTGTGTATGTGTGTCGTTTTCTGGACAAGGTCCAAAGTACACCTGGATGCATCTTTCTGCTCCTCCGACTTCTACGGGGAAAAAAGGAACTCTAGTTGTTCATTGTAATATGTATCTTGGGCCATTAATTAGTAACCGATAGTTAATACTCCAATACTGTGCAATAAGTGAAATTTTGAAAAAGGGGCTTGGCTCCAAAGTGAGCTGCTATTATTTTTTTTTAATGAGAAATTCGACAATGAATTATTTTTAAATGTAGTCAAAGATAAAAGAAAATAAATAAATAAGGAAAATTATTGTCTATAGTGCCCCACAGTATGCTAGCTTCTCACAAAGACATAAAGTAATAATTACTTAATGTTGAATGGCTTAATGCCCTCACTCCTTCCTCCCATCCTCCTACTTCATGTATCTTCTAGGGCTTTCCTTGGATGTATCTCACATTTTTTCTTTTTTGATAGGCAAAGGAGAGAATATATTAACCACCCTTGAAAAAGGGTGCACCAAAGCATATGTGATGTAAACAAGAAGTTCCATCAGGCAAGCAAAAAGGAGAGAGAACAAAAAATAACCTGCCTCTATCTACTTTGAGGTCAACCAATCTATAAAGCCTATTATGGACATGGAATAGTCATCTATGCACACTAAAAGGTACACATAAAAGAAGATTTTATTGCTTGATCTGACTGTTCAGTGTCTTCGAATGAACTCCTATTTCTTTTCATCCACACATCCAGAAAATACACAAAGGAGTGGCCTTCCAAGCTTTCTTCCTCTTCTCCACAAAAGAATCATGGCAACTGAAGTTTTCTTTTTACTGAAGAGTACATTGCTTAGGTCACTCCAAAAATCTAGTTGTCACAAAATTCTCGCTTTGGAGTAGTCTAGGAGCATATGATCAGTTGACTCCTCTTCCCCCTTACACATATAGCATCTGTTCAGTATAGTCCATTCCCTTGTTCTGAGTTGGCCTAGCATTAAGATTATTTCGCATACAGATTCCTAAGCAAAGAAGCTCGACTCCATAGGAACCCAAGGGTTCCACACTGTGCTTGTTGGGAAAGCCTCACTTCTTCACTATGATAATGAATAGTAGTAAGATTTAATAAAGAATTTGCCACACATAGTTTCCTTCCAAAAAAAAAAAAAAAAAAAGAATGATGCTGATTGTAGTCTTCCTAAAAAAGGTCTCCAGTCCTTTGTGAAACCAGGCATTCCACTGACCCTCTTCTCCAACTTGCTCCCACATCTTTGCTACTTGAGTGTCTGTATCAACGACTATACAGAATAGCTCTGGAAAGGATTCTTCCAAAGAACTTTCCTCACACCAACTAGCTTTCCAAAATTTTACCCACCTTCCATTACCTAGTATAAAATGTATCTTATTTTTTGTATCACCTCTCTTTGCAACTCCCCCTTTATACATCATCTCCAAGATATAGTGGTCTTCCTGGATTATATTACGTAGAATCTTCAGTATTGAGTGAAGACTCACTTTTACACATATTGCACTTGGATCAAAATATGCTACTTCTAAGCATTTTTGGCTTAATATATCTTATAATATTCTTTTCACTTAATAGCAGTTGAAGTGCATATGAAGATATGCCTGCCCTAGCATCAGGAGCACAATTCTACCTTGAATTAGGTGATGCTTTGTGTCCTTAAGGGTATCAGATGCAATTTTTATTGAAGGTTAAAGATATACCTGGAGTGATGTACAAGGAACCTTTTTATTTTGTTTTATTTTTTTTATTTTAATGACTCCAAGAGGGTAATATTCCACCTAGCTTGGTGGTAAGATTTGCTGGCAGTCACTTTGTCCTCAAAAGTCATTTTCTCACACCAAAATAGCTTTCTGATGTTCTTACTGGTTTCTCATCGCTTAATTGTGATCATGGGAAGTTTGAGAGAAATGATGATGGAAGAAAATAATGAGGTAAAAGGGTAGGAAAGAAAAAAATAAAGGAAAACAAAATAAGTTTTGAGATAAAAAATATTCTCCTATTTGCTCCAATTTACCCCTTCTATCAGGGGAAGTGAGGAATTTTAAAATGTATTAGTTTCTACGTAATAATACCATTTCATGGTGAACCAAATAGGATCTTGAGATTTTTTCCCCCCATTTTTCCCTTTTATGTTACAATTATCCTCTGTATAGTAACTTTAATTGTGACTCATTCATTTATTTTCTTGCCCTTGATTGGTTCTAAACATCACTTGTGTGGCATTATGGAACTTCTATGATAAAGAAGTCATTTTGTTTGAATTCTGATGTTTCAAAAATTAAAAATGGTCATATGAAACAAAAACCTGAATTTTAGTCATTTATTAATGAGTGATGAATGACATGTTCTTCTGTGATGGTCAGTAATTGGAATGTGTATCAGGTAATGTGTTGTGAATAATAGGAACACTGATGAATATATGTTCATGTGTTGTGAATTATAGGAATATCATGACAACATTGGAGATGTTGATGGACCGGAGGAAAAGGAGCGTGCACAGGCAAAGATCCAAAAGTTCATCTCAGCCTTTCGATCAATTGAATGATTCCTCGGCAGTTCAAACCTTTAAAGAAGGTTTTTGGTCCAGGCAGGCATGTAATTTATATTATCATATATCTGAAATATACATTGGTTGAGGGTTAGGTTTGAAGTGGATGTACGAGTGATGTGATTTAGTCATACTTTCGGTTTGGTACTGATTGAGAATATGTTTGCTTAATATTTGAGCTTCTCAACAGCCAAATGTCCACATCTAATTACAGTTTTTGGAAAATGGTGGCATCATAACTGGACTCGACAATTTTTGGAATTGACGCAATTTTTTTCTTACATGAGTTTTACTAGTTGATATTGTCGTGTTGAAAATGGAAGGAGGCCATGTCATGGTTTCCATAAGTAAAGACAGAATGGGCTGAAATGAACATTTTTAAGATTCTATTCTACGATGATTTAGAAGGTGCATAACGCACGCTCTGTCGTCCTATTTGACCGATAAGTTGAAAGAGGCAGGTGAAAACGAAGGAATGGATCGAAGGGGGTTCTATTTTTGTCACATACTGTATAAGAAGGGAAGGAAGGAGCTAAAAGGAGTCTCAAAAATAAAAGAGAAAAGGTAGAAGATAAAGTGTAAAAAAAAATAAAAAAAATAAAAGTTAATAAATTATTTTAATATATTACTTCAAATGTATTTTAACTCTTTCTTGTTTCTGTATCTTAATTTTCATGGATGTTGCCATTAATGCATAATTGAGATGTTTCATTTTCGTAGGGAAGGAAGAATATTGCTGGCTTGTTGATACAACTCATGGAGGTGAGAAAAGCCCAAAATGGTAGATTGCAGGAGCAGAGTATCTTCGGGCGAGGGGAGTTTGGGGGTGGGCTTGCGTGGCCGCTGTAGGCGGTGGAACCACCATTCAGAAATTGCTGGACATCGGCTGCACGTGGAGAATGTCTGGCAAACACGGGGTTTGGTGCGGGGGAGTGAAGGGATGGCTTCGGGCTGGGGTTCAGTTGGTTTTGGCCCTTCTGGGTTTTCTTAAAATTGTTTTAATTTTTCATATTTTATTTTCAGTCCTAAGCGCATATTACACGTGGAGTGGTGAGGTAGGTTTGATTGAGAGTGACTCCAATGACATCTATTCAAAATTCCATCCAATTTGATTTGTAACTTGGTTGTATAACTCTATTTGTACAATTCGAGCTCAGATTGAGTCGGCCATGATAAAAATAAATAAATAAATAATATATATATTTAAAAAAAAAAAGAGTTTGCCCATGAAAGTTTATATTTGATAAATCATATTTATTAATTCCATTAAAAATAGATCCATCGAATTAATGAAATAATTAATTTGGTACAAGATGAAAGATTTAAGTTTAATAGATAAAAAAAAAATTCTTCTTTTATACAAAGATAAACCATTTTAATATTAATTAAAATTTAAATACTAATAATTAAATAATACAATATAAAATTTCATCTCTATCAAATTACAATATAAAATATTACTAATTAAATCCACTACATATATTATGTATTTCACACCAACCTTGAAGTGCATAAAGGTGAGCTTTAATTAGATTATGTTTGTTATATTGTAAGAAAAACAAAGAAGAGTGAATATTATATTTTATCTCATGTTTGGTTGGTAAGATGATAAGATAAGTTATCACATCAATTATTCTATCTAATATTCAACCAAACATAATATAAAATAAGTGGTATAACATATATATTATCCATCATTTTTTTTAATCATTCTACATTATATATATTTATTTCATATGTAAAATATAATATATGTATATCATATGTATTATAAATTTATTTTTTTTTATCAATTTTTTTATTTTTTTATATACTCATTTTGTAAAATAAATTTTTTTTATAATAAATTAAATATATGATTAAAAAATATATTAATATATGATATATATATATATATATATATATATATATATATATATTATTTTTATATATTAAATAACATAATATAAAAAAATTATTTATAAAGTTTAAATATTTTAATTATGAATATTATTAAACATAAGAAAAAAATTTATTTATTGGATAGAAAATATTGAGATATGATATAATTTTCATTTTAAATATTAAAAATAATATATGTATTTCACATTATTTTTTTATTCATTTCATAAATTATATTTTAATCTTTATTAACTTTTCTAGATTTAGATTTTTTATTTGCATATTCTTTTCCACGCTATAATATTTAGACCAAATCTTTGGATTTCCAAAATCAAAGACAAAAAAGGAAAAAGAAAATATGAATGATAAGCAAATAGATCGAAGGCTAATCCCCTCTAGGTTTTAAATCTAATCAACATTCAATTAAAGTGGATCACAGCTCAAACGTGGTGCCGCCACCCGTTTTTCCTCCCACTCACCTCTGGAACTCCCCTTTTATGTATGGAATCCATCTACTAGTCTTATCCTAATTTGGCATATAGTAGACAACTTACTAGCTCAAGCAGATTTACGGTGATATAATTAGAAATATTATATAAGATATAAAATCTTTAAGTGATTTATCTAATATTTTATACACGCCATGATTTTTGGAGAGTAATTTGCTCTTGAAAATTTTACTCACGAGAAAATCTCTTCCTATTATCTAATATATTATAAAATGGATTTTAGATAAGACATTACATGTCTGGATTTTATTTATCTATTTTGGATTTTGATATGAAATAATTTTTATATTTATAAATATACTATTTTTCTTGTTTTTTATTTGAAAAATAACATATTTTTAACATTGATATTATTCACTATTAAAATATTTATATGTAATTTTTTAAAAATAATTGTTTTTATAAAAAAAAAATTGAAGGTATTTTTGTAAAAAAAAAAAAACAAAGTTAAAATTTTAAAGGGAACATCATTTTAATTAAATTATACTTAAATTAATTAATTCATATTTTCACTCACCTATTCAATCAAAATAAGAGAAGAGAGATCAATAAAAATAACATATCGATAATATCATAAAAGGGTTTAATGAAATTTCAAATGGATAAAATGAAATATATTTAGTCAAAACCTCAAATAAAATTAACCTTAAATATTTGATTGATCCGAGAACATCTTATATAATATTATATAATACTAAAATTATCTATATATTATTAAAATATTGAGCAAATTATTATGGTTAGATACATTTGAAATTCTAATAATATGAAATTAAAATAGAAAATTAGTTTATTTTATTGCTAGATTACTTGTTAAAAACGAAAATAAAAGTAAAAATATTACTAATATAAATAAAATTTTATTCTTGTAAAAATTTATAGCAAATTGGTCGAAAAAGGATTATGCCACAATTTTTATTTTTATTTTTTATTTTTATTTTTTATTTTTGACCTTTTATTAAAGTGATATTGCCTGTCAAAAAGATGACAAAACAGCCGTTGCCTCACAAAAAGGGAAACAAAATATATAGAAATAATAAAATATAAAAGTAGAAACTATGGGCTGTGAGAAAGCGACTTGGACTTGGATAGGTTGACATTAATTAGCAAGAGGGAAAAGGGGTGGAAGGCTTTAGTCTTATCCGAAGTTTGTTTGTTGGGGGGAAAATGAGAGAGCCCACGCGCCCACGCCCCAAACCAGACCCACTTTGAAAGAAGAGTGCGGCGTGGAAACACATGCCAAGAGTAGTTGTGGGCAATATTTGAAGTTGTGGACAAGGAAAGAGTGAGTGGATAATGTCGAATCTTTAATAGAATGACTTGGCATGACAAGCTTTCTTTTTTCTCTTTCTCAATCCATACCCTGTAAAGTGTTGCAGACCACTACTCCTTTTTGCTCACCTACTTATAAATAAATGCACATGCTTGGCACATCATCCGACTATCCTCTGTGTGTGTGGTTCATGATCTTTGGGAGTGAGAAAATAGAGAGAGAAACTGCTTGTTTGGTTGGTCGGGAAGTTTGAGATCATTATGGAAAGAATGTTCGAGTTTTCTTCCTTTTCTGCTGCCTGTTTGAAGGGTAAAGGCGGTATCGGGATGGTGGAGGAAGGTGAAATTGATGAGGGTGATTCAGCGTCTTCTTCTGCATCTGAAGTTTCTGTTGGTGTGGGCTCATGTGAATCGGATTCAATGGAGGAATTCACTTCTTCAGCCTCTTCTTCACCCCCGTCACAAGATCAGCTTGCACCACCTGCATCCGCTTTGCATGACATGTCTTCTCTTTTTCAGCAGCTTCCCTTCAAGTAAGTCTCTCTCTTCTCTGACTCTTTGTTAATTTATAAAATCAATAAGAGGAAAAATAGAACCATGGTTGTGAATGTGTGGATTTTCAGGAGGGGTCTATCAAAGTATTACCAAGGGAAATCAGAGTCATTTACATCTTTATCAAACGTGAGATGCTTGGAGGATTTGGCCAAGCCTGAGAACCCTTACAATAAGAAGCTGAAGACCAGCAGAAGCTATGGAGGAGGCTTATCGGAGAAGGCCGATGATGATACCCACAAATCATCCCCTCCAAAACGTCTGCATCCAAGACTTATCTCAAAAAAGGCATCAAGGGGTCGTTGTTCTCAAATGAATTTGAATGCAAAGAGCAGGGTTAATTTCCTGCTGGGAAGCTGACCCTCCAATCAAACCCCTTTGTTTGCTCGAGAATTCATTCACTCTCAGTAGTTGTCTATGTGGTCATTTTTGTTTAATTGATGTATTGGACCCAAAAACCCCTTTATTAAAGGGAGTTAGCTCTAGGGAATTGAGCGTGATAACATTGTGAATTGTGGTGGAAAAAGGAAATACATAGGAAACCGAGTACTCAAATTTTAATTTTACTACTCTTGCAATGAATATAGTAACTCATTTTTTGTAACTCACGGTCACCGGTACCGTAAAAATCATGGTTATCTTTATTTGCACAAAAGTCCTCAAAGCTCATTCTAATTATTTATTTTTGCCTAAAATGGTTAAAATGTTGTGAAGTTACTAATTGCTTATTTTGTGTAAAAGCTCCATAAATTATTTTAATACAAATTCTAGCCTTAATTTTTTAAATTAAAAGTAATTTTTTTCTGAATCAAACAATAAGATCTCTTCTATTTTTAAAAATTATTTTAATGTAAATTCTATCCTTATTTTTTTAATTAAAAAAATTCTTCTCAATCAAACAATAAAATCTCTTCTACTTTTTTAACAAAATTTTAAGGCTTTGATATATATTAAATTTGACAAGAAAATAAAGATTAGGGTTAAAAACAAAAGTTTAGACCCAAAAATTGAGCTAAAAAAAATTAGAAAAAAATAAACACATCAATTTAGTAATTTTAAATTTTTCTTAAAAAATTGAAATTTTGTTCACTAAAAAATTAAAATTGAAAAAGGAAATAAAATAGTATAAAAGATTTCATGGCATTTAATATAGAAAATGATATATATAATAAAAATTAATATGAATAAAATATTATCTCATATATATTTGAAATTAAATATCTATATCTATACGATGAGATGTGGTGGAGAAGTTTTGGTGACTGTTTCGATCATATTTTGTTCAAATATTTACCCAATTATCATTTCATTCATTCACACCACAAGAATTTCTCAACATGCAGAATAAGACCAAGCAAAGGGAGCAGAGCGGTGCACAACCCTTCTGTCTTTCTTTGAAACTAACTCTAACGAGGAAAGAAGACTGCCATTTTGTATCAGAGGATGGTATATATATATTATGTCCACTCTTTTCTTCTTTTGTTTTTCTATAAATAATTTTTTTTATTTATATAAAATAAAAACTATTTTTGGATAATCATTTTTTTAACTATTGTGAATGATTATAAAATTTGTATTAAAAAATCATTTTTTTCTCAAAATTAGAATTTTCAAAGGGGAAAATAAAAAAAATTATATAGTCTAAAATAATTACACTTATTTAAATAAAATAATATATTTAAAATTTTTTTAAAATATTAATCACAAAAAAATAATAATGATGGTAAAATTAAGATTTACTAAATTTAAAATTTAACTTTTTAATTAAAAACATACTTATTTTCTAATTATAATAGGTGTCACAACATTAAGACCTACCTTTTTTTTTTTTCAATATTTATAAACGTCTCCACTTTGATACCAATATCAAACCATGAACAAAGAAAGACATAAGAAAAGAGTTTTTATTTATTTTTATTTTTTTATTTTTTATAGTTTTATAAGAGTTATAAATTTTATTTGAATAAAATTATTATTTTAGTTTTTAAAATTCAATAAATAATAAAATATGTGTTATAAAACAAAGTGGGAGAAGAAGAATAAAACAAGAAAGAGATAATATAATGCACAAAGAAATTGAATTGATTTTCATTAAGGGTCCCTCCCTTTTATAGGGATTCACAAAGAGATATACATCATTACGGATTATCATCCATAAGTTCACACAATGCTATAAATCCTCATATTTTATAACACTCCACCTTGGATGATCATAAGAATATGGTAACTATCTCGTTAAAAACCTTGCTAGTAAAACCCAATGGGACAAAACCCAGACGAAGGAATAAAAAAAAAAATGTGCAGTATATCCATATTAGTATTCTCTCCCTTATATAGACATGATTATGGTTTCTTCAACATTTCAATCAGTAGATCTCTCAATCTTCGCATTCCAATGTCATACCTTAACTTTTTTTAATGTGGTTGAAGATAACGCCTTTGGGAATAGATCTGTTAGATTATTGCATGATTGAATATATTGAACATCAATTTCACCTTTCTCCTAAGCTTGTGAGTATAGAAGAATTCAGGGGAGATATGCTTAGTTCTGTCACCTTTTATGAATCCTCCTTTAATTTGTGCAATACAAGCAATATTATCTTCATGTAACTTGGTTGCATTGCCTCTGATAGAAGGTAGTCCACATGTTTCTTGAATATGTTAAATCATTGACCTTAATCATACTTATTAATGACTGACTTCATGAATTGCAAGAATTTGTGAATGATTTGAAGATATGGCTACCATTGTTTGTTTGACTAATCTCCAATATATTGTTGTACCACCATAAGTAAAGACATATCCCATTTGAGATCAAGCTTTACGAGGATTTGAAAGATATCTTGCATTTTTTTTACCCAATCAACTGTGATTTTGATTCTTTTGAATAATATAAGATCATGTCACTTGTTCCACGAAGGTATCACTATATATGCTTAATCTCATTTCAATGTTTTCTAGTTGGGGTAGAATTGTATCTTGCTCGCAAGTTGACAAAGAATGCTATGTCTGGTCTAGTACAATTTGCAAGATACATTAGTGCACTGATTATACTGAGATATGGTACTTCTGGACCAAACAATTTTTCATTTTCTCCTTTAAGACAAAAATGGTCTTTGTTCACTTCAAGTGAACGAACAACCATGGGGGAATTGAGTGAATGTAATTTGTCTATATAAAATCATTTTAATACTTTCTCTATATATGTCAGTTGATGGACTAGTATGTCATTTGAATAATGCTCGATCCACAAGTTGAGACAATATCTTGTTTTCCCAAAATCTTTCATTTCAAATTTCTTATTTAAATAATTAGTTGTTTTTGTGAGTTCTTCAAGACCACATATATTGCAATTATTGTAAGCTCACTTTTTGATTTCTTGATAAAAACACATGGGCAAATTGGATTACTCACATCTCCTTCTTTAAACAAATGCTCACTCAAACGATTATACCATATGCGTCTGGATTGCTTTAATCCATATAAAGATCTTTGTATTTTGATTAAGTACATGTTTTGAGGTTTTGGATTAATTGTTTCAAGCAATTTGAATCTTTCAAGGATTTTCATATTTATGTCAGTATCTATAAACCCATATAAATAGGTTGTAACAACATCCATAAGACACATATTTAGTCCTTTAGAGACTATTAAACTTATTAAGTATTGAAATGTGATTGTGTCCATTATAGGGGAATAGGTTTCCTCATAATCTATACCAAGTCTTTTAGAGAAACCTTGAGCAACAAGTCATGCTTTATGTCTTATGATTT
Organism: Vitis riparia; assembly: GCF_004353265.1. Classification (NCBI taxonomy): domain Eukaryota; kingdom Viridiplantae; phylum Streptophyta; class Magnoliopsida; order Vitales; family Vitaceae; genus Vitis; species Vitis riparia. The sequence continues at coordinate 12,159,213 of NC_048434.1, read as the reverse complement.
CATCATTCTCATTTCACTTTCTCATAAAGACCCATTTATATTCAATAGGCTTTATGTTTCCAAGTGTTTAAACTAAAAGTCTAAATACCTCTTGTTTTGCTAACAAGTTTATCTTTGTTTGGATTGCTTCTTTCGATTTTGGCCAATCATTCATTTTTCAACATTCATCCATAGTTTGTGGTTCTTGATCTTCATCATTTCTTATGATGTCCATAGCCACTTGGAATGAAAATATATTGTTTATGATAATGTCACTATGATTCCTTGTTTCTCCTATATGACTTATTGAGATCTCTTCAGTTCTAGATACCGGTATTTGATCAATTTGTGTCTCTTCAGGGGCTAACGATTTATCAAGTTGGGTTTCATCATTTGACCATTTCATATTTGTAAACTCTTCAAGAGTACCATACTTTTCACATGTTATTCATTTTTTTTTTTCTAGGAACTGAATCCTTTAAACCAATAGGTCTACCACGTTTCAAGCGTGTCTTAGATTCACTTGCTATGACATTCTCCATTTGTCCTTCAGAGAAATCAATATGTGTCGGGGTATTCATTGTCGGTACATGTGACTTTGTTACTTTCTTTATATATGTGAAAACATCAAGTAACTGATTTGCAAGTCCTTGCAAATGAATAATCCACTAAACTTCTAGTTCACACTACCTTGTACAAGGATCAAGATGAAATAAAGAGGATACATACCATGTAATGTCTTGTCATTCTTCTGGATTTGACTTACCTCCTCTTAATGGTGGGAAAACATTTTTATCAAAATGATAATTTGCAAAACAGGTAGTAAAAATATCACTTGTGATAGGTTCAAGATAACGGATAATAGAGGATGAATTAAAACCAACATATATACCAAGTTGACATTGAGAACCTAACTTAGAACATTGAGGTGAAGCTATGGAAACATAGACAACACAACCAAGAATACGTAAATGTGAAACATTTGGTTAGGAGCCTAAAACAAGTTGTAAATGTGAGCATTCATGATTAGTTGTAGGATGAATCTAAATTAAAGTAGCAGCATGAAGAATAGTATGTCCCCAAAGAGAAAAAGGCAATTTTGTTTTCAAGAGTAACGGTCTTGCAATCAGTTGAAACACTTAATAAGACATTCATTTAATCCATTCTGAGTGTGAATATGAGCAATAGGATGTTAAATATCAATACCAACTGACACATAATAATTAAGAAATGTCTAAGAGGGCAATTCACCAATATTATCAAGACGAGTTGTCTTAATAGGATGATTAGGGAATTAACACCTTGAGTTGCATTATTTGAGTAAGTAACCTAGCAAAGACAACATTTCTCGTTGAAAGAATACAAATATAAGACCAATGAGTTGATGCATCAATTAAAACCCTAAAATAACAAAAAGATCCACTAGGTGTATGAATAGGTCCACAAATATCAACTTGAATGCATTTTAGAAAGGTTAGTGATTCATATTCAACCTTGGTAAATGATGGTCTAATAATTAATTTGCCTTGTGAGCAAGCAACACAATTGTAATCATTAAGCATTAGAATCTTCTAGTTCTTCAAGGAATGCCCAGAAGAATTGTTGACGATACAACACATCATAAATAATCTCGGATGACCAAGATGTTCATTCCAAATCATAATAGTTTTTAAGTCACAGAATTTCCAGTTCATGGCAACATATGACTCAATGAGGCTAATGATTGTTTGATATAACCCACATGAATAAGAAGGAAGCTTTTCCAAGATATGTTTTTTTTTTCTAGAAATAACTGAAGTAAAGGTATTTATTACTACCATTATTTATAGTTTCAATGTTATATCCATTTCGACGAATATCCTTGAAACTAAGAAGATTTCGCTTGGATTTAGCATAATAAAGAGCATCATTAATGTGGATTTTAGTTCTACTAGGTAAAATAATAGTTGCTTTTTCGGAGCCTTAAATCAAGTCGACGTGACCTGATATTGTATTAACATTAGACTTAACCAATGATAAGTTAGAAAAATATTTTTTTTATCATCAAGGATTGTGTGTGTTATGGCACTCTCTACAAGACATGCATTTACATTGGATGTTATATGATGTATCAAGGTATGAGAGGGATCCATATATCTTCAAGTATAAATAAAGAAAAGAATTTAAATAAGAAATAAAAAAAATGAAAAAAATGATAAAAGATGAATAATAAACAATGTGTTCAAAAGATGATAACAAAATAAAACTAAACTGCAAAGAACTAAATAAAAACATAACATTTAATCATAACAAACATTTCTATCACCATTAAGATGGTCAATTTTCCTACTAGGATTCTCAAAGAAGTTTGCAACATCTAAATGGGTTAGATCCATTAGGCCATTACCATTAATGAAGTTCATTTCAACTTCATTTCCTTTTGCTTTTAGTGAGGTTTGATAAAGGTCAACCAAATGATTTGAAGTACGATAGGTATGTGAATAGTGTCGTTTCATACCACATCTATAACATTCTTTCTCACGAGCATGTTTACCTTGTGATTCTATCCCCTTTTCAAGTTGTGCCTCTGAATTATTCCACTTCTAGTGGTTTGAGTTGTTCTTTTTTTACTTTGAGAACCACTATGATGAGAAGAATTGTGTCTATCATGAGCTTGACCGCAACTAGATCCTTTACCTTGACCTTGTCCATATCCACGTCCTTGTCCATGTCCAAGAGTTTGGATAGATGTGGCATTGGCTTTAGGCAATGACACAAACCTAGTAGGACGAGATTGATGGTTTTTTTTTTTTTTTTTTTTTTTAGTAAAAGCTTATTATTTTGTGAGATCAATTCTGAATATTTAGTGAAACGACACTCTCAATGTTGCTGCTGCGGGAACCCATTTAAGCCATGGAAAGTTGTAATTTTTTTTTCAAGCATATTTTCTTTTGTGACTTTTTCTCCACATAATTTTAATTGTGAGCTAATTTTGAATAAAGTCAAGTTGTAGTCACTAACAGACTTGAAATCTTGTAATTTTAAGTGCATCCAATCATAGCATGCCTTTGGAAGGATTACGGTCTTTTGGTGGTCATATCATTCCTTTAAATTATTTCAATGGATGAAATGATCTTTGACCGTAAGGTATTCACCTTTTAATCCTTCATCAATGTGATGGTGAAAGAATATTAAAGTTTTGGCACGATCCTACAAAGATGCATTCTTTCCTTTTCTTAATGGTATTTCTAAGATTTATCGCATCAAGATAAATTTTAGCATCCAAAACCTAGGATAAGTAGTTCTTGCCTGAAATATCAAGGACAATAAATTCAAGCTTTGCAAGGTTTGACATTATTTGAAAACTATATATAAAATAATATTAATAAGGAAAATATTTCAATTTATTGAAAATAAGAAAAATATATCAATTTATTGAAAAAAAAAACTATGAATAAATTAATAAAATTCTTTACCGACATTTCAAGTAAATAATATCTAAAAATATAATAACCTAAGATTTTGCTATATTTTATTATCAATTGTAAATATGGTAAAAATGCATAAACACAAAATAGACATTAAAATCTAATATTTTTCATAGTTTTGGGCTATGATTATTTTGTTAGAACAAAAAATGTTGAAATTTGTATATAGTTTTAGGCTATGAACTATTCTTTATACAAATTTGTACATAAATTTAGGCTATAAACTATTCATTATGCAAATTTGTATATAGATTCAAGTTATGAACTATTTATTTTATAGTTTCTGGCTATATAATGTTGTTTTGTATAACTTCTAGTTATATCATATAATATTTAAAATTAATTAGGAATTATATGCATAACTTCTGACTTTTATTTGTAACTTACCTCATAACTTTTGGTCATCAGGATTACACATATTTTTCATAACTTTTGGTTATGATTTTTTTTTTTCATGATTTCTAACTAGAAAGAAAAAACATATTTTCTAAATAATATTTACACATATTTATGCATTCAAATAAAATAAATGAAATAGAAAATCAAAGTATAATTTTATCACATATAAATAAAATAGAAAATATAAGTTTATAACATACCTTTTACGTGAAAAAGAAGAAAGAAAAGTCTTTCTATTTCTTTTGTAGAAACTATTCATATTGATAATGTGTTATAGAACAAAGTGGGAGAAGAAAAAAAAAACAAGAAAGAGATAATAGAATGCGCAGAGAAATTGAATTGATTTTCATTACCTTTTATAGGGATTCACAAAAAGATATACATCATTATGGATTATCATCCATAAGTTCCCACAATGCTACAAATTCTCATATTTTATAACAATATGTTTGTTTATTATAAAAATAAATTAAATTAACTATAATTTACTCCTTATAATTAATTAATTTAATAAAAAATAATTAATTACTTTTTATTTAATATTGAAATTTTTTATTCAAAAACAATAAAAAATATAGAAAATAAAAAAAATATTATTAACTTATTATAAAACTTATTTCCAATTTTAATATAGATGGTACATCATTGAATTACAATTTGAAATATTGTTTTTTTAAACACAATAAATAAAATTTAATCTTATTTTCTCTCGAAAAAATATATATGATTTGAGCTATTAACATAATTGTTTAATAAATATAAATATTTTAAAATAAAATATATTCAAATACAACCATAAAATAGATGAAAATTAATTTAAAATTTTAATTAAATAATTAAATTTAAATTTAAATATAAAAAATACGCTATTAGCTAGCAGTTTACATGCTTTGCATGTAGAACAAGCCTAGTTATCTTAAAAGTAGGATATAAATTTTATAGTAGAATAAGCCTACTATAAATGGATATATTTCGGTATTAGAATAATTTATTTGTTTAATTATAAGTTGATTAGACTATGTTAGTAAACCATTTGAAAATAAAAAATATAGCAAAAAATAATGAATAAATATAATATAATAATAAGTATAACCATAATCTGTATAAAATATAATATATATCATAATATAATATCACAATAGTCTCTATGTATATTATAAGAAAATAGTAATATTATCATTCTTAATAATATATCTCATACCCTAACAGTTATATATATATATATATATATATATATATATATATAATTTTAATTATATTTCCTTTCACCATTTTTCAGGCTAGTAAACATTCAAAACCTATTGCAATCTTTTTCAACTTTGATCAAACTTAACATGTGATACCTATTGGGACAAAGAATTAGAAAGTATGACATGATGTAATAGTTTTAGATTCATTAAAAATTTATGTTTCTTGTTCACTTTACTATCCCAAATGGATTAATCGGTTATCTAATTATACATACTCATATCACTTGCATTGTATATGACTTGGGTGTATTAGGAGTTGTACAAAGGATACAAATCATGAGTTCTTTGTAAGATGATAAATTGTTTACAGTCGGCTCTTAAATCTGGGTAATCGAGTAGAGACTGTAGTGCACTACCTCCTAATTGAAAATATCACTTATTATGACTATCGTAATGGGTTTTCCATGGTGATTGTACTCATGTGTATGGTTACATATTAGACAAGACCAATGGTGAATCATGATGTAAGATTATCAATTGTTATAATTCACCAAGCTATTATACTACATGGATTCTCAACCTTGAAAGGATATTGAGCATGTGTCAAAATTAACATGAGGTTTTGACCAATGGGTGAAACCCCTATGTGGTCATATATCCCTATGGATTGGATCACTATTGATGGAGGCTAGTGACAATATGTATTCTCAATAGAGACACTATGATATCTCATGAGATTGAAATAGTGTGTCCCTTTGGGTGACCTAAAGGACATGTGATCTAGAAGATTATAATCATTGCATTTCCTTTAGTGGAAATTTGACATATGCTCTTTGGAGCTAGAGTATGTCAATTGATCACATAATAGGTGGATTTATAACTCAAGGATTGAAAAGGTAATCTTGATAGGTGATAACACTACCTTGTTAGATTACAAACATTAATTCCTAGGGAGTTTGAATTTAGTGGATAGTAGGTCATGGACTTGAATTTTGTCTTGTTATTATTTACATTGGGTATTAGAGTTTGGCTAATTCTTTGTAGTGAAATGTTAAATCAACTTTAGAATTGGATTCTAAGGGAGCCAATATTGTTCTATAGGTCCCAATAGTCCTTCCTCAAGATCATATGCCTTGATGACATGGTTTATGAGGGTTGGATAAGCTCTAGGTTTACTTACGTGCATAAGGGTGTATTGGTAATTTTTCAATGTTGCTTAGTGAACAACATCTCTAAATTGGGATAATTGATTAATTTGATAGTCCTATTGGGTTAATTAATCAATTAAGACCTTTTTTTGATATTAGATTAAGTGACCCAGGCCCTTAATGGGTTTAAGTTACTTAAGATAGTGCCCTATAAATACCTTTTAGGGGTTAGGGTTTCTAATGTTAGGATAAAATCTTTAAAAGCATGGCATGATGTAACAAATTTGGAGTTCATTATTTATTTAATAATATTTTTGTTTCACTTTTATCTATCCTTATTCCATGCATCATACTTTATGACATTCTCGCCTAGCATATCTTGCATTATACATGATTTAAGTGCATTAGGAGTTGCACAAAAGATCTAAGTTACATGTTTCTTGCAAGTGGATGACTTGTTCACAACTAGTACATGAGCTTAGTTAATCCATTAAAGGTTATAGTGCACTAACTCCTAATTGAAAGGATTGCTGGTCTTGGCCATCAGGATGGGTTTTCTGTGGTGAGTGCACTAGTGTGTATGGTTACACATTGGAGAAAACCTAAGTTGAGTCATGACATGAGGCTATCAAGTAGTCATGCCTTTATCAACCTATTTCACTATCTTATCTCTTTAATCTTGAGAAAATATTAAGTTTGTTCAAAAGTTAATAGTGGCTTTGACCCACGAGTGAGATCCTAAATCGATCATATATTCTCTATGGATTGGGTTACTGTTGATGGAAGCTGATAGTAATAGGTATTCTCAATAAAAACAACATGATATCTCTTGGGATTGAGATATAGTGTTCTCTTGGGTGAACCTAAGGAGGTGTGTTAATCTAAACTATGGTCATAGTAGTTCCCTAAGTGGAACTTGACATAAGTTCTTGTGGGTTAAGATATGTTAGTTGATGACATAATAGGAGGGTTTCTAACTCAAGGATAGTAGAAGTAGTCTTGAGAGGCTGATAGCTTTCACCTCGTTAGACTATCAATATCAGTTAGCAGATCACAAACTCAAACACTTAGTGTCTTGTTATTATTTACATAGGATACTAGAGTGCAATAGATTTTTTGTAATAGGATGTTGAATTAACTTCAAAATTGGATTCTAAGGGAGCCAGTATTGTCCTATGGGTCTAATGGTCCCTACTCAAGCTTATATACCTTGTTAACATGGTTTATGAGGGTTGGATCGACTCTTGCTTCACTTATGTGCATAAGGGTATTTGATAATTATGCAAGGTTGCATAGGGGTTAATGAATGACATCTCTATATTGGGTTGATTGATTAATTAGATGACAATATATGGTTAATTAGTCAATTAGGACCCAATTTGGGCTAGATTAAGTCACCTAAGCCTATGCAGGCTCAAGTCACTTAAGCCTAGTTATGATCTCTAGAAATACACCTAAGGTTAAGGTTTTCATCACTTTTATCTTCCACAATCAAAATAGAAAAGAAAGCCTTAGCCTCCACCCTCCCAAACTACCCACCCTTTATGTGCTAAGAAACAAAGGGCGAAGATCTTGGGTATTTGAGAGTTTCAAGAACATCGATTTGATTCTTCAACACTTTGAATTTAAGGTTTGAGAATATTCAAACCTAAAGGTTAGTATTTTAACCCTAAATATCAATTTTTTAGAAAACTAATATTTTTTTCATTGCATAGATCTAAGAAGCCAAGATCCAATTCTTTCAATCTCTTCCACCATTTAGAAATAAATGAAAGAGCTTTCCTCTTCACCCTTCCAAGCACCCCACCATTTGAGTGCCAAGGATTGAGGTAGAGTCATCGTATGAAAGATCGTGGGTCTATGAGACTTTTAACAGCTACAATTTGATTCTTTGTTGCACATAACTAATTTAAGAATGCCCAAATCTTCAGTAAAGTTTTCTAAAGCATTCATCTAGAACTTTTAATGTCAAAAAGTTGTTATTTTGCTTCCATTGCATAAGATCTAGTGGCCTACGAGGATTTTCACGCTCCTAACTAATCGACCTTCTCTATTATACCAAAATACTTAGCCTTTTTACGTAGCAACTTTGGTAAAGAAAAAACTAGAGAAAGAGTCACTACGACTTTTGTAGTATTCCCAGTATCGTCCTCAAGGACTAGCCTATGGAAATTGTCAATACTAGAATAAATGAATTGTTTTTGTTTAAATCTGACAGTGAAAATCGATATGTGAATAAAGTGAAACTAAGTAAAAGAAATTAAATTAATAAAAAAAATGAATATTGATTTTAAATTCGATTGATTCGAGTTTGGGGTTTTCCACAATCCAACCTAGGGTATAGAAATTAGAGAAAACAAGGGTCTTTTAAGTAATAATCTTAGGGTTTTGGGATCCTTGGCCGCTCGTGATCAAGTTGAGTTCTATAACTCAAAATTGCATCCAAAACCTAATTTTTCCTTTTTAAAACAGATTCCTAAAACCATAAGATGAATGAGATTGATTACTAGTTTAAGATTTAACTTTTTAACCTTCCTACTCCTTATAGCTTTGTTTTGGGGCAAATAACAATAGAGAAGACGAAGATAACCAATGATCAAGAATTACCAAGAATCACTAGTATCGGGTAATAACCTACCGTATCATTCCCTAAACTAACTCACAAGGGTAGAATAAAAAAATTGATAAATTGTCACCCAACCAATAATTAATCTCATTGTTATAATAATTTACCCATTGTCCCTATATAGTTTTCCTAGCTCTTAGGTTTTCATGCTTCAAGCCCCAAGTTAGCTCTTAGCCTCTCATGGGGGTGATGTCACATTTACAATCCATAATAGGGTAAAAATCCATAATTTGAATCAAAAGAAACTAAAAACAATATATTTAATAAAGAAGAAAAAGAAAACAAACCAAAGTTGTTGTCTTCTTCCACCTTCAATGTCAAACTCTCCGGAAAAAAATCCAAGATCCCCAATACCTAGAACTAAGAGAGTTTATATAATATCATCAATTATCTAACATGTAACACTCTCATTGGCCACTTATTACAAAAATAATTTCCTAAAAATGATTAAAAAAATAATGAAATGGTGATTTCTAGTCGTGTGGGGTCCACTTAGGGCTGATGGAGTACTCTAGATGCAATTCCCGAGATAGGCAGTGGGTGAATTCGAAATTGGTGTCATTTCAAAGTGGATTTCGAATTCATAAGTTGAATTTCGAAATCATTTCGAAATGACCCTTTAGCTTGGTGCAATTGTCTTCAAATGACCATAACTTTTTCATTTCAGCTCTGATTTGCACACCGTTTAAAGCCTTGGACTCCTGATTTCCTGATCTTCAAAATGATATATAGTATGTATAAAATGGACTCCATAAAGTACTCCAAATTTTTCCTCAAATTCAGAGTATATATTGACATCAGATTTTTTAGTTCTGAATTTCCATGCAGTTGAATTTTGCTTCATGCCTCATTTTCCATGTTTTCTTACCTTCTTTCTTACTCCATAATGGTCGTTTCTCATCTTCCAAACTCATGATGTCCTCGTCTTGCCTTTCCTTATGGTCCATGAGTCTCGACTCACTTATTTCCTCATTTAGCCATTTCTTGATTTTTCAAAATCTAAAGTGATTCAACTTGCACCATTTTCTTCCTTTGAACCTGAGATAAGTCTGCAAAGTACAAATTAAACTCATGGGTAGGGCCTTAGCATTGATTTAGGTCAAGTTGGGTGATTTGAATGTCCTTTGGTGCACAAATTATATCAAATATATGCCATTAGAACACATATTTTGGCTTCAATCACTAACCTAGTCCTAGGATAGGGAACAAAGATATATAGGATTCCATACAATACTTAGTAGTAATTTAATAATAATAGTAATAATAATAATAATAATAATAATAAAACCTTAATTATCCTAGTACTTAACCTTAAACTTGTTTTATTAGACGTTAAAACTAGTTTAATCTTAATCATATTTATTTATGAGTTAAACTTTGATTAATTAACAACTTAAGTATGAATATTAGCTATATGTAGGTTAATTTTAATTAAAAATACTTGAGGGACTGATTGGTAGATGTATGGGGACCAAAGTGTAATTTGGAAAATGTTGGTGAGTGACAACCTTAGAGTTTGCCACCTCATTCTTGCTTTTAGAACTTATATAAAAGGGTTCTCAACCTTCATGTGTAGTCGTAATCTCTACAGGAAAATGGTGGGTCCAAAGAGAAAGAAAGTGAAGGAATTAAGGTGAGAAAGAAACCAGGTTAGTGATTTTGGTAGATTCAGATTTTAAAACTAGTTTGACCTATGGACACAAATTTGTCTTGTTTGATTAGTATGCATTTTTTTTTTATATCAAACTTTGTGCAAAAGTGTTTGTATTTGCAGAAAAGATTTCTAGTCCTTCTTTTTACTTACTATTTTAATGCATTAAAATATTTGTTTCTAATTTTCAAAAATATATGAAAAAAGAAATAGAAAGACAATGAACAAACTATAATACAAAATGAAAGCAAGATATACAATTTAGGAATGAGATGCAAATGTGTAGCTTATGAGAGAATTAATGTTATTCCAATTATTATACTTTTTTCTCCTCTAGAAAGTTTAATTCCATTTTTAACTTTGATGTGTTAGAATTGGGCATAAGGTAAGCACTTCACAATGGAGTATAAGGAACTAGTTTGAGATCAACATGCCATTACATCTTTCAAATTGCTTTGGAAGAGACGATTAGACTATTACACCTTTTTATAGTGCTAGAACTTGTCTTGACATCACTGAAAACATTGAACTCCATTTATCCAATTTACTCCTCATCTGATAATGTAACCCTTCTTCAAGACAAAGTAGCATAAGCACACTTCTCCATTGTACCTTTTTACGGTGTTGGAACTTTTCTTGACATTACTAAAAACATTGAACTCCACTTCTCCATTTTGCTCCTCATTTGATAATGGTAACCTTTCTTTTGGGCAAAGTAGCATAATTCACCATTTTTGGTTGCTTACATATTGATAGTTGCATAAATGGAGATCCTCCATATCTTATAGAAAATTCTAGTGTAGATAAAATTTAAGAGCTATATTTGATTAAAAAAAAAACTAGGAGATTATAGTATTTCTTGTTGTTATCATCTTAATCATCATCTTTTTATTAGTTCTTTAATAAGAAATATTTATGAAATAATTAGATTATATACCTGATAGTTATCATAATTTTGTATTCTTGTCATGCTCTTTAAATTTCTATTCCTTTGACATTGTAGCCACATAACTAAATTGCTTCATGAATTTAATAAAGATCAAAGCAAAGGTGTAGACCCCATTTTTTTTTTACAAACCAAAGGTTTTTAGTTTTTTTATTTATTATTGTTTTGTTGGCTTTCATTAAGAAGTCGGGGAGCATTTTCAGTGAGGGTGGGGGGACCTCCCATAGAGCTCCATGCATGGAAGTGTGGTGATCCTTCAGCAGCCGGCCCATGACGGTGGTTAAGGATGGAGATTGATGAGGGGTGCACAGGAAAGCAAGTAGGAGAAAGATATTTTTTCGGAGGAGGAGTTTCTGGTGGGAGGGCAGGAGATATTGAGAGTTGGAGAAGAATAGGGAAAGAGGGAGAGAGGAAAAAAAAAACGTTCAGGACTTTTAGGAGAAGGAGGGTATTCATTGTTGTGGGGAGATTACCAGAGGGGGTGAGGTTGTTGGGGTTTTTTTTTTTATGACTGAGAGGGAGAATCAGAGAGGGGGTTGGGGGAAAAGAGAGGAAGAGGAAAAAACGAGTAAAGAAGCGAGTGAGAAGCCTGAGGGGATTAGACCAGAGGGGAGAGCTTTTACAGAGAGAACGAGGAACAGAGAAGAGTTTGTTGGAAACCAAGCCACTTTTGCTTGAAGGAAATCACTCAGGCAACAACCAACATCTCCAATCTGAAACCACTTTCGCTTTTTGATCGAAGAGGGGAAGGCTTACGTCACAACATCTGCCACTACGCTTAAAGATTTCTTGTTCTGCGAAACCAGAGACGGTGGAGAAGGTGTGCCATTGTCAAGAAACAACTTGCATTACTAGAAGACTCTGCAATTACTGGTGAATCAAAAATTTGTAGTGCTTGGAGCTGATTCTCTTGATATGAAATTGCTGGCATGTACGTGCTATTCAAATTTTCAGTTTAGTGGATCTTCAAGGAAGCAATGGTCTTTATTGACTTACAAAAGGTATATTATAGGTTATTTAAACACATTGGTGGGGATGTGCTCCAGGAGGTGATGGAGAGCTATCAGAAACATGGAGTATTAGTTGAGTTATATCTTGAGGCTTTTAGTGGAAGCTAGCTACCTAATAGCTAAAGCTTTTGGATTAAAATGGTAGTTTAATTTTGGTATTAAAGCCTTCATGTGTGATAGGATGCTACGTAAAAAAAAAGTGTTAGGATATTAGCCTAATTGTTGGTTGGCTTAATATATGCATTGTTTATTGATTATATAGGCTTTTAGGTCAGAATGGTAGTTTTAACATTAAAATTGAATTTCCAATCATGATACATTTTCACTGTATAGTTGTTTATGCTTCCTGTCAATCAATATATAGATAACTGTGCTTATATTAGAAGTGATTTCAAGGCTTTTAGTGTTTGGTATTTGTTGTTTGTCAAAGACATGGTTGTGATGGCTGTTAGTAAGTTACATGTGAGGGAGATGTCTGCGCCTCAGTATTAAAAGGTTTCAGAAATGCATTATATTGTCCTTTAAAAAAACTTTGTGGTGCCTGTAGACCCTCAATTTTGTCCATCGACACTGGCATTTATCCTTTGGGCGTCACCTGCACCCATCATTCTCATATGGCACACTAGGGCCCTTTTTGGGCTTAGTCGGTGTCCGAGCCTCGTGTGGGCTTGTCTGTGGTCCATTGTGGTGTGTATGTGGTTCATTTTGGAGGGTCATCGTGACCATTTTCCTAGTCGTTCACATCACCCTATAGGAAGGAAGTGGGGTCATCCCGATGTTTTAACTTAGTTGAAGTTTATAGGGGCATGTTGAGGTTCGGGGCACTCGGGCTTGTCTTGATCATGGCTCCCTCATTCAAACTCGGATTTGCACACCGTTTTTTTTCATGGATTCCTCACTCTTCCAGGAACATTCTATCAAATTTTCAAGATTTTTTGCAACCAGTTCGACCGGTTGGCATTCGGTTCAGCCAGTTCAGCCGGTTCATCTAGTCAGTTGGTGTAGAACACTGATTTTTGGTAATTATTTTGATCATATCTCCCTTTTCCGAACTCGGAATTGTGTACCACTTTTTTTCATGGATTCCTCACTCTTCTAGGAACATTTTTTCAAATTTTCAAGATTTTTTGCAACTGGTTCGACCGATTGGCATCCGGTTCAGCCGGTTCGTTGAGTCAGCTAGTGTAAAACACTGATTTTGGTAATTTTGGGACCCAAATCCTACATGGCTCAGGCCCATAAGCTCCAGATCGGTTTTGGGGAATGTTTTGGGCCCATTTTGGGCCCTGGTTTGGGTTCCTTGCAGCCCACCACGAATCCATATGGATTCTTGGTGCTGAAGCAAGCTGAAAACTGAAGGGACTGAGCTGGCCTCGTAAGTGCAAGATAAATAATGGGGGGTGTGGTTCCCATGCTGATGGAGGGGATTTCGGTGCTGAAGGGGAAGGAACCCAGGAGGCTCAAATGCTGAGAGGGGTATGAGTATAAAAGGTGAGAGGATAGGAGAGCAAATGACCTTTTGGCATTTTTGAGAGAGGGGATATTTTGTTGGTGAGAAAAACAGAGGGTGATGAGTATCTTCTAAGTTGAGAGCGTGGAGGAAAGCTACAACATCTCAGTTTCTGGAAGTCATCATCAGCGTACATGGATCATATTTGGCGGAGATTCTGAGGTAAGTATGCTGAACTTTTTTTTACCTACAGGTCATCTTCATCGTCTTCGTATGCTTTTTCCTCTTTCTCATCCTCTTTTATTTCCTTTGATGTGAAGATTGTATTGCTTGGGTGTGGATAATAAAGGCCACACATGTTTGTTGTTGATTGGTTATGAATGGTTGAGGATTACAGTTGAGGATGATTGTTTTCTTGATGTGTTAGAATCACGTTTAGGCTCAAGTTTAATTCATTCATCGTTTTCAATTTAGCACCATAGTTGGCTGACTCTATCAGTCATGAGGAACACCTGACCTTGCTTTGTTTGGTTCTCACTCATCCGGGCTCGGAATTGAGAACCGTTTCTTTTGTTTGCTTCCTTATTCATTTAGGAACTTTCTGACCAAATCTTGGATTTTTTTATCAACCGGCTGAACTGGTTGGGAACCGGTTCAACCGGTTCAGCACCATAGTTGGCTGACTCTGTCAGTCATGAGGAACACCCGACCTTGCTTTGTTTTGTTCTCACTCATCCAGGCTCGGAATTGAAAACTGTTTCTTTTGTTTGCTTCCTTATTCATTTAGGAACTTTCTGACCAAATTTGAAATTTTTTATCAACCGGATGAACTGGACCGGTTCAGCACCATAGTTGGTTGACTCTGTCAGTCATGAGGAACACCTGACCTTCCTTTGTTTGGTTCTCACTCATCCGGGCTCGAAATTGAGAACCATTTCTTTTGTTTGCTTCCTTATTCATTTAGGAACTTTCTGACCAAATCTGGGATTTTTTATCAACCGGATGAACTGGTTGGGAACCGGTTCAACCGGTTCAGCACCATGGCTGGCTGACTCTATCAGTCATGAGGAGCACCTGATCGGGCTTTGTTTGGTTCTCACTCGTCTGGGCTTGGGATTGAGAACCATTTCTTTTGTTTGCTTCCTTATTCATTTAGGAACTTTCTAACCAAATCTGAGATTTTTTATCAACCGGCTGAACTAGTTGGGAACCGGTTCAACCGGTTCAGCACCATGGCTGACTGACTCTATCAGTCATGAGGAGCACCTGATCGGGCTTTGTTTGGTTCTCACTCGTCTGGGCTTGGGATTGAGTGTCGTTGATTTTGTTTGATTCCTTATTTATTTAGGAGTCTTCTAAAAAATTTTTGGGAACTTTTTCTCAACAGGTTGTACCAGTTGAGAACTGGTTCAACCTATTCTGCAAGAGGACTTTGGGCAGCCCTCAATTTTGGAATTTTTCAAGCCCGTATCCATTGGGGCTCAAACCCATTTGCTATGGGGCACTTGTGAGCCATCTTGCCCGGATCCTTTTTCGGTACTCGCCCGGATCCTTTTTTGCATGGTGCTTGATCCTGAATGATTGTTACGTGTTTATCTGTGTTTGGTTGACCTTTTATGCAGCGTTGGGCTGGGAACCACAGGTACGCACCCATTGTTTTGGTTTGTTGAATTCATATGCATGCCAAATACCAATTAAGATTGTGTGATTCATGACATCTATTTAACGTAGGGTTTCATTTTTGACCCATATGCTCCCACATACCCAATTCATTAGTAGAGATCGAGTTCCGGGCCTAGAGGGGTGCTACCTCGCATGAGGTACCTTCCCAATGGGTAACCTGATCCCCGGACCCAGAATCTAGTTTTCGCATACCGCTTTTTTCCATACTAGGGTCATTAGGGGTTTTTGTTCTTACTTAATTTTCCCCATTTTAAAAATAAAAATAAAAAGTAAGTGGCGACTCCATACGACACCATTCCTCACCAGGGGCGGGTTTTTCAAAACTGGAAAACTCCAACTTTTTCATTCTTTCTTTTCTTTTAAAAGTGAGTCGCGCCGGTCCGGTGGATAGGGTGAGGGTCCACAAATTGGCGACTCCACTGGGGATCGAACCCAGAATCTCTGGTTTCATAAGAAGATCAAGCTTGAACTTGAGTTGGGAATATTGGAGCACATGGTTCATTGATTAGTAGACTCTTAGGCTACATAGATGACTGATGATCACGTACTTGGTTGGTATTTGGCTTGCACCTGTGATGTGTTGTTGCTTGTGTGTTCACCTGTTGGATTCTAGCATGCTTGGTCATTGTTGATTGGTATCTAGCTATGACATTTGGGATTAGACTTAGATGATTAGATTGTGTGTAGATGTGTGGTAGGTTATCTCTTTGTGCATGACTATTTGCTGTATGACTGCTTCTTCCCTTGCATGACTGCTTGTTGCTTGTGTTTGTGGGGCACGTGTGTATCCCCTTACTTCCGAATCACTAGTCTTGGTCAACTATTCCTCATGGATTGCTTGTGTTTCTTGGGAGTCATTCCTAATTGTTCGCCTTCGACCAAGCTAGGGGTTTGGAATAGGGTCTAGCATAAGGGCTATATTGATGTTTGGGAGCACTATGGAGAAAACGGATATCTGAGCAATGAAGACCTGTATAGCCCTGAGCTGGATTTCATGGATACATGCGTGGCTAGCATGTCACTTTGATTGTTGATTGATTGTTGGTTAGGACCTTAGGTTGTGTATCCCTGTGGGTACAGTCATTTAGTCTTTTTAGGACTTGCCTTTTCTCTTTTTTTGACTTTTGAGCCACATTACCCCTGAGGTATCACCATGTCAGAATCCCGCTCCTACCTGCGGAACCGTATATCGGTTTAGCTGTTGACATCACATGTTAGTTCGTTTTCTAGGAAGATTTTAGTCATACATTCCTAGTTTGATGTCAGGATTGATAGTCACGGGGACTAACGTCCCCCTTTCCTTTTGTAGGATTATTGATTGAGATCGACTTGGGTTCCCAAGCTTGGATTCGGATTGGAGATAGACTGGTTAGAGGATTAGATCCACACAGCTAGTTAGAACATATACCATATCATAGAGATATGGACCCTCAGTACGCTACTGTTGACCAGTTGGCTGAGATTACCGATACCATGGCGTCACTTAGGGACGCTATCTTAGGATTGGGTTAGAGGATTGATGGGCACCAGGCCCAGCCATTATCGATTCCGGGAAGCACCCCGCATGACTCTACCACACCACCACCACCACCACCTGGGCCATTTGGACCTACTATACAGCAGGACTACATAGTTCCACCACCACTACCACCACCAGTTCAGTCAGCTCCCCAGGCTAGAGCATTTATGTTGCACGACCGGACTGAGACTACGCCGCATTCTGTTGTGGCACTTGCACAGATTGTTGATGACACCTAGGCTCGTATTGACAGGATTGAGCAGAGGATGAAATCACTACATGTTTCTGATGGGATGATGAGTTGGGATGGGTATGATGATCTTCCAGTAGCAGCTTTGCCTGTTGAGTTCCGTATGCCGGACATTGAGAGATACATGGGGATAGGGTGCCCCCGTATTCACTTGTAGTTATATAGCACTGTTATGCGTGAGCATAGACTAGATGAGGCACATATGATTATGTTATTCCCTCTGTCACTGAGTGGTGCTGCTCAACGTTGGTTTGCCTCATTGGACCCTTCGAGACGTAGGACATGGGCTGATTTGGGACAAGAGTTTATTAGACAGTATTCTTTCAATACTGTAGTGGATGTATCCCGGAGGGAGTTAGAGGCCCTCAGACAGGGGCCGGATGAGTCAGTCACTTCATTCATTTCCCGTTGGAGGGAGAAGATAGCACAGATTATTGATAGATCTTCAGAACGCGATCAAATCAGTATGATTATGCGTAGCCTTCAGCCCCGCTTTGCTAGGCATCTCATGGGCTTCCCTCAGACAGAATTTGGCTCGTTAGTGCAGGCCCTCTATGGTATTGAGGAGGGTATATCTAGAGGTTTATGGGCAGATTCTTCCCATTAGGACTCAAAGGGGAAGAAGCCGGGATCAGGACCTAGGTCCTCAGATGTTGGTACTATTGGTATGACAAGACACAGGTCCGCACATCGTCCTTCGTTTCAAAGTCAGTTTTTAGGCACTCCTTATCAAATGATATAGCATGATCGGTACAGACCAGTTGCTCCCATTAGGCCGGCAGGAACTACTTATCTGCACCCACCCCCACAGTCGGTATATGCTACACAGGCACCCCAGAGGCCGCTTATGCAGTACCATCATCAGTATAGAGCACTACCCCCACCGAGGTCGGTTAGACAGTTCACACATCTTGGGATGCCACTGAGCCGAGCTTTTCAGAGATTGGTTGAGGGAGGACTAATTGCCCCACTACCGCCTAGACCACCATTACAGCCTACCCTCCCAGGATTAAGGACAGATCTTCACTGTGCCTACCATGAGAGAGCAGGCCATGATATAGACAGTTGTTCAGCACTGAGACATGCCATTCAGGATTTGATTGATCAGGGCTTGGTTGATTTGGGGTGCCCGAGTGTAGCCACAGACCCGTTACCTACTCATGACACTAGAGCAGTACCTCCACCCCCGGAAGGGGTACATTTGATTGAGTTTGCAGGGGATGAGATATTTATGATGGGTTGGGATGGAGAGGCTCCTTAGCCGATCAATTTATATGAGGAGTCAGATTTTGTTGGATATATACCTAGACAGCAGATCCCCAAGCCATTCAGTTTGACCCCGGACGAGATTTATGGGCCGCCTCCAGTATCACCGGTATACTTACAGCATGTGCCACCTATGACACCCTTCATTCTGTTCCCAAAGGAATATAGGCCCCCTCACAAAGATGTTCAGATAGTTACACGGAGTGGAAGGGTAGCACAACCTCCACCCGTTGATAGGCCATTTGCTGGTATAGCTGCCAGAGATGAGGTTCAGATGGAGGATGATGAGATATTATGCCAGCTGCACACTACTCAAGCTTGCATATCTATTTGGAGCCTTTTGGCCTCATCTAGTACACACAGAGATGCATTGGTAAGAGCCCTTGGCCAGATTAGGGTTGGCACTACTACTACCCCAGAGGGGCTTATTCACATGTTGACAGCTGATAGAGCTACATGCATAGTGTTTTCTGATGATGACTTGCCACCAGAGGGATCAAATCATGTTCGACCCTTATTCATTGATGTTGTTTGTTCAAGCCGTCGGGTGCCGTCTGTTCTGCTGGACAATGGTTCTGCCCTGAACGTCTATCCATTGGTTACTGCTATTGCACTTGAGTTTTCGCCAGCAGATTTTAGGGCTTCTACACAGACTGTTAGAGTTTATGATGGGACTTAGAGAATAGTTATGGGTACACTCAGTACACATGTCATGATTGGGCTAGTTAGTTACTCCATAGTATTTCAGGTTTTAAGGATTCGGTCATCCTTTAACCTGCTTCTTGGTCGCCCATGGATTCATGAGGCTGGTGTTATACCATCTTCCCTTCATCAGAAGGTGAAGTTCATACACGAGGGGCGCATTATCATGACACAGTCTGATAGAGATATTATCAATTCGTCTGAGCCAGTGTTACATATCCATCATAATGAGAATGACTTACATTTGACTGGGTTTACGTTCGATGAGGTTCAGGTTGTCAGCTTAGAGGATGGCAGCAGAGATATGGTACCTATGTCATTCGACCAGCACAGCAGCACTTTGGTGCTCAGCATGATGAGAGGCATGTCTTATTTGCCTGGCATGGGATTAGGTCACCGCCAGCAGGGGCCCCACGAGTTTACTTTCGCAGTTGATCACGACACACCCTATGGATTGGGTTACATCCCCACAGAGGCTGATGCACGTTATATGGCACGACTGCGCAGGGATAGAGTGAGGGCTAGCATGACTGGCATTCCATTTGATTATCCCCTTCGCTCATACACCTTCCAATTGGCTGACTACTTCATCAGGGGTTCAGAGCATACACCCCGCACAGAGGGGACTGTTCGCATTCCAGAGACAGTTGAGATTCAGGACATCCAGCAAGCCCTGGGTCAGATGCATTTGGACACCGGGACTACTGAGACGCCTAGTGCCATGATAGTTGCGCCCCCATCACCAGACCGAGCTAGTGTGTTCTCTATGTGTTTCCCCGAGGAGGTCCCTGACAATGACCTACCTATGGATTTGGGAGATGACACTGACGAGATGGACATGATCGGCATAGACCGTATCTTCGATGCAGCCCCACGCGGGCCCTATACTGCTTTCGATATGTTCGGAGTTTCTATACTCGAGACTGATGGGGATGACTTTATTCCTGATAAAAGGACATCTATTGAAATTTAAGGGGAAGGTTGGCATAATCAAAAGGAGAGTCAAGCTTGTCCCGACAATGTGTCGATGTTTCTTTTAGCCAATCTAGTTTGTTTTAATATGTAAGGTCAAGCAATGTGTTGTTTAATCCCACATTAATTTAAATGATTTGTGAAGTCATCGGAAGTAAATTTGCCTCCTCCATCACGTTGGAACGTTTTAATTTTCCTATCAAAATGGGGCTTAACAAAAGCTTGAAATGTTAGGAAACTAGAATAAAAGTTAGATTTATGCATTCAAGGATTCAATCATGTATATAGGTGTAAAATCATCAATAAAAATAATATAATATTGAAGCTTTTAAGAACAAATAAATAAAAAAATCAGTGTTGGACCTCATAAATTATGTGAATTTTCTCAAGAGGAAATTTTAACATGCTTCCCAAGTTGACAGCTAATACAAAGGTTGCTCTCAGTTAACCATTTGGAAACATTTATAACTTTTTTATTTTCTAACTTAAGAACAAAAAGCATAATTAAGATGCCTAACTTCAAGTTTTCTTGTTCCTTTTATTGTAAAAAGCAAGTATAGTTTGACAATCACTACATCTCTAGATGCTACTTTCCTAAGTTTATTATTGCTCCATCAGAATGTGCTTTAGGCAAATCTTTCAAGTTATCTATGAGTTTCATTTTACCATATCCTATAATTTGACTAAAACATGCCATCGCTTCATAATTATCTCTATTCATTGGTCTTCTTCCTCCTAAGGTATAAGTGTTATCTCTCGTCTTACTTGGCAAAGTAGTCCTCACAAATGTGGTTCTAATATTGGTGTATTACTCTATCAATTGGCCTAACCCATTCTTTGTGAAGTCATATTCATCATCACTTCTTTAAAATATACATATTTTGAATTCCTAATTCCATTTAAGATATCATCTGCTGCTTCTAAATTATATTCTTTACCTGATTGTCATCTTGCAAAGTCTTCCATGGCTTCTATATCTAGTTTCCTATGTTATGTTTGCAATTCTACTACTATAACATCCCATCAGTCATCTATTGGTACTGAGACACCTTTTATGAACGAACCCATCATAAAGCTTTCTTATTTCCCTTTTTGTTTTTGAATACACAGAGATATCTATACTACTTGTACTAATATGGGTTTTTTTTTTTATTGTACTAAACTCCAAATTGTCCCTTCTCCCTTTCTTGTATGTTGGTGTCGCGGCGACGCCCAAGGCTTACTTTGGGGATGCTATCACTGAAAGCCAGCATCAGACGTGCCAAGAGAGAAGCAGCATTATCAGAATAAAGAAGGCCCACAAGAATATCTACTCCTCCAGCCTCAAGTGTGGCTTTCCAATGCCCATTCTTGTCACCACATAGATTCCTCAAAGCCCCAGTAACAAACCCCTCTACTACTTTGTCTTGGTTTTATAGGAAGTTTCCTCTGGTGGACTGTCAGATGATCATGTGGGTATGCAAATATTTGTTACAGAAGGTGTAGTACCCAACTTATGGGATCCACTCAATCCAAAGAACAAGCAAGACAAAGTAGTGCAGGGGTAAACGGAATGGACATGGGGCAATCATTATACACTTAGAAAGGGAATTTAAATTAAATGGTAGCAAAATTACAATTAGAAAGTGATTTAGAAGAATCCAAGGACGACATAATATTTGGACTCATTCTAGGAAATGAAAATGATTGCTAGGATATTCCTTAACCTAAGGAAGTGTCTAGAATTTTCAAAATTAGTTGGGGAATGAAATGAGAAAGTTCAATAATTCAAGAAGTTTCCACAACAACTCTCTTCAACATTTTCCATGACATAGCTCAATGAAATTCCTTTATCCTATTTGCAACAAGGTAGGCCCCCCACTGCACCTCCCCAGTATTCTCAACAACTCATTCAAACAAAATTCTCACATCTTATTGACAATAACAACTTCATTCGAGACTTTCAACGGCGAAATGCAATCGGAGGAGCCATCTTAGCAGAGCTTCCCTCATCGTAGCCATAGGCCCATAGCATTTCTGTTCAACGCCTATAATCAAGATCTCTGTAGGCAATCTTATAATTCATTCGAAATAACTTTCAAATTTATCATAAGGAACAACAAAAAACAAAACGTCATGGAGATAGGAAGGCTGTGAAGGGGATATTTTGAAGAGGAAATAATATTAAAAAAAGCCAACTGAGCTCCACGTTGCAATAGAATATCAAGACAGCTCACAGCACTCAGGGCATCTTCTCTCTCAGTAACGCTCCTCATAAGCCATACCACTCCAAAACTCCTCCAAAGCCCACGCGCCCACAGTCACTCTCTTCCTCACTCTGTTTCTCACAAGATGGCCAAGAGCGTTCTCATCCTCTGCGGCGATTACATGGAAGATTATGAGGTCTTTGTTCACTCTAGGCGGCATAAACAGTTTTGGGGTTGATTGTTATCTCACTATTTCATGTCGTTGCAGGTGATGGTTCCCTTTCAAGCGTTGCTGGCCTACGGAGTCTCCGTCCACGCTGTTTGCCCTGGAAAGAAAGCCGGCGACGTCTGCCGGACTGCTGTTCATCAGGGCCTTGGTCATCAGGTCAGCTTCTCGGCCTTCATCACTCAAAAGTAGCTCAATTTTTTTGGTGCGAAATGGAATCAAAGATTCTTTTGGATTTTGTAGTCTGCAAAAGATTTATGCTACGAAATTTTCTAGGAAATAGAAAAGATTCGTTTTGGTCGATTCAAATTTGCATCTGCTTAGTAATCCACAGTCAGAGATGTTTCATTTGATTATGGGTATCGCAGATTATACACTTCCATGATTAGATTCAATTTGATTTTTTGTGGGTGCTGTGTAAATTTCAAATTCGAGGGTTTTCGCACTTGTTGCTTAGTGAAATCAGTTTATTTTTGTGTGGGTGTTTGGTATATTTCGAATCCAATTGTTGTTTATTTAAATTAGGGGTACTGCTGATCATTGGCTCAATTGCATCACAATTAGCTTGTTTCTTTAGGATCGGTGTTGACCTATGATGTCCAGGGAGCAAAGAAACTGTTTCCAAGGGAGAATAGAATTTTTATGGAAAAGAAAAGGGAGACTACTGGATTAGTTAGCAGAAATTTTAAACTTTTTTCTGCTAACAGAAATAGAAAGAACGGGAATTACACAGAAAAACATGTGTTGGTATCAGTTTTTGAAATCAGATCATTTTTAAGAAATTCTAGAGCCATCACTTTCCAGAATTTTTTTAGAAAAGCTATCAATTTAATGATTGAAGCAATCCACAAATAAACATATTCACTGTTTGCATAATCAAAATTGAAAATTATAATTGTTAAAGCGTGATATATACCTTGTGGGCTCAAATCCTAATAAGTTTTTACAAACATTGGTAACTCAACAATGGTGTTTCTAAAAAAATTCATTCTTGTGTCATTCACTGAACCACACCCACATTCTTGTGCTGGTGGAGGAGGGCTGGATGCATTGTTTCAGATGTATGGCTTATATAGGAGATAGAGACATGATTGGATAACCTTTTTGTTCCCTATTGCTTGGTCATAATTGTGGCTCTGGCAGAGTCATCTCGATTGTGGGGGCAATGCTATGACACTAGGTATGATAGGCTCAAGGGATACTGGATGGGTACCTTCAGAATCTGATAAGTCTTTTGAAGAAATAAACATTGATGAAAATAGACTCATGTTTGCACTTTTTATGGTTCTTCCAGTTAATGACATTTTAAGAGGACTAAACTTCGTGAGATTAGATTGTTGTATTCCTTTTTCTTGTGTCTCTTTTTATCATTTTTTCTTATTTTTGGTGGTTGCAGACTTATTCTGAGTCACGGGGTCACAACTTCACAGTCAATGCAACCTTTGATGAGGTAGACGCAAGCAAATATGATGGACTTGTTATTCCAGGAGGGCGGGCTCCAGAATATCTTGCAATGAATGAATCTGTTTTGGACTTGGTACGCAAATTTTTTAGCTCTGGAAAACCAATTGCCTCTATTTGCCATGGGCAGTTAATCTTGGCAGCTTCAGGCTCAGTCAGAGGACGGAAGTGTACAGCTTACCCTGCTGTGGGACCTGCACTAATTGCTGCAGGAGCTCATTGGGTAGAACCTGAGACCATGTCAGCATGTGTTATTGATGGTAACCTTATTACTGCAGCAACTTACATAGGTCATCCTGGGTTCATCCAGCTTTTTGTAAAAGCACTAGGAGGCACCATAACTGGTTCAGATAAACGGATTCTATTTTTGTGTGGGGTAAGTTTTGACTTCCTATAATAACTTTGAGCTGGAAAAACCATACCTTGTTTATAATGGAACCTTTGTTCTTTTTTTCATTGCATTTTTCTGTGACCTATATGTAACTAGTTCAATATTGGTAGAGCACCAAAGTCATAAACGAAGGAAAGGGAAAAACAAATGCTTGTCCTCTAATGATCACTTCCAGTGTGCATCATCAAAGCACACAGGCATAGATTTGAATTTATGAATTTGGTGCTTTAATTAGTGTAAGAGTCACAAGACTTAAGACTGCAACTTCACTGGTTGTGTCCTTTGGATGAGGAATGAGAAACCTTCAACTAAAGTTGACTGAAAATCCTTACTAATTAGTATCTTTCACCCTTCCTACAAAATGGAGTTAGTTTTCAATTGTTTTTGGCATGAATGTTAGCTGTCATAGAATGCTAAGTCTTTGATGATGATACTTGTTGAGCTACCAATTTGATCCAAAAGGAAAAGTTGTTAGATAATGTTTTGCCAACAAAATATTTAACACCCTATGTGATATCCTGCATTGGTCAAGAAGAAAAGTTCCTATTATAGATGTGATTTTCTTTTAAATATTTAGATTTGTTTTAAAGTTGAATAAATTTTAGTCCCAAAACGGATAATATCCACATGGGAGGGAATAGGTCTTTATAAATGGTATCATAATCGATCATTAACCTGATGTGATAGTCTGTTTATTTTATTTTACAAGGTGTGTCTATCCATTTGATCCCATAATCCCCATAGGCAAGACAAGGATGTTTTGCCTGCAGGGTGAATGTAATATCCCACATCGGTGTGTTGGAAAAGTTCCTAGTATTATATATGTAAGGAGTTCATTCATTTTAACTATGTAGATTGTTTTAAAGTTGTGCAAGCTTTGATCTAAAACCCATCCACCTTGTAATGTCCATAGAACATGATGAAGATGTTTTGTTTGTAGGGTGATTGTGGTATTTCACATTGGCTGGAAAGAAAAGTTACTGACACTATATATGTAGTGAGTTTCTCTTAATTGTGTATATATGTTTTAAAGCCATGAGAGCTTTAGCCCACAATGGGCAATATTCTTTTTGAAAAATTCTGGAGAGAGGCAAAGGCTTATCCAGTTGGATAAGATATAAGGAATTTAGTTTGTTGTGTTTGCTAGAAGGAGTGGAGTTTTGTTGCCAAAAATAAGGGAAGTGGTTTAGCAAGATATGAAAGGAATGACAAAGGGGGTAAAGTTGGAGCAACACAAAAATGGGGCAGAAGATTCATTAAATGCTTAGCTTTGTTGAGGCATAGAAGTTTGTTTTAATTTTCCCTAAAAGGCAGAGGTGTCCTTTAGGGATGGGCTATTCTTTCAAGGAAACTTCTTGTCTTAGAGTGGTTTCTTTCTTTCAAGATACTAGGAGTGTTGCTTTTATCAAAGGACCTATAGTAGAAAGGAGCAAGATAGTGTCTTTGTTAATAGTCTTCCAGGGACAAGGTGAAGAATGTTTAGGGTGCAATAGGAGATGCGGTTGGGATTTAGTAAGGGAGCAAGGAGGTTTTAAGGAAGATGACTCTAGAATTGTAGACTTTGAAGAGGTGGGTTGGTCATAATTGGTAGCTGAAAGGTGGGATGAATTTATCCTTTCTAGGGGGAGCTCTCATTTTGTTCGAGTTTGATTAAGGTGCAAATGTGGAGATGGTGCTTCACTAGGATGTAAGGAGGTATAAAGATAAAAGAGTTATTCCTGGATAGATAGGTGATTGAGGTACCTATCAAAAAAAAAAAAAAAAGATGAGTGCTTGAGGTGGGGTGCTTTTGGAACAACATCCACATAAAGGAAGTGTGGGTGATGGTAATGGGACTTCCATTCCACTTGTATGATAGTATGTTGTTTAAAAAATTAGAGGATTGGTATGGAGGATTCGTTGGAGTTGATGGAGGCATAATTGTCACGCCTTGGATTTTAGACTTACTAATTAATACTCAAATACAAAATTAGTGCTCCCAAAACTGGGGAGACAAAATTTAAATGTTGAGTTTCTGGTTGATTTTGTGCAAAATGAAGACGTGGAAACCTGTTATAAAAAAGTATACATCCTGTGATAAACTTTGTAACCATTTATTAACAAATTGTTTCACAAAAGAAAACCTGTACCATCTTACTTTTTACATACCAAAACACCATGGTTCACTAAGGGTAGCCTATACTATAGGTGTACAAAAACAAATATACATTTTGTCATTCCTGCAAAAATGATTTAGTCTTTGAATGATACAAAGGCAAAAGTCTCAAAACACTTTCAACATGAACAAAACAACATCCAATCAATACAAAAGCAATACTTAAGCATTAACCCCAGCTGATGTCTTCTGACTTGTATCTAAAGGTGGAAGGAATAGGGTCAGTTCACAACTCAGTAGGAAAGCTTATAACCATCCTGTGCATATTCTTAAAAACTTTGAATTAAACATATAATAGCATGCATGATAAACAATTTATAACCATTAGCAAATATGCAATAATGTCAAACATGTATGCATGTTGTTGATGATTTTATCTCTGTTTAGCCTCATCCATCATCTCACACCTGATAAGCTACTAACCCCCACTATGTACATATCAAACATCAATGCTCCAAAAGCTACTCGGTCATAATAATGACTATTCTGGGACTATCGTCCAAGGGTAAGTCATACCCCATGTCTTCTGGGACTCATACCTAATGGTAGGACCAACCCATGCCTTTTGGGACTACAACGCAAGGGTAGGACCAACCCCATACACTCACATTAGAATGTCTTCCTCAAGGGCTTTAGGGACTTTCATCCAAGGACCCATGATCCTACATAAACAATATATCCAAAGATAGTGCCTGTAGCTTTACATAAACACTTCCCACATATCAATCTATTTTCTGGATATTATCTGCCATTATTCCATATTGTTTTTGCAAAGCAACCATATAATGAACCCTTTTCTCAATATTGAACCCATGAATCTTCATACCAATACATATCCAAATATCATTGCAACATTTTAAAACAATAAACCGAGAACACCATGACACATTAAAATACTTCATGAAATCATAGTAATGACATGAAAATTCCAATAAATGCTTCAAGAAATGACACCAAGATATACAATGGAATGGTATGAAATTCCCTACCTTACGCCAACTTCTCTTTTGCAATCCTTCTATGTGGACACCCTTAGCTATTACAAGGAACTGAAATGAAACAATATAGTTTAGGTTTTCTAGCCATAAAAATTTCATAATTAAAGCTTATGACATTCTTCCCTTATTGCGAATTTTAACAATTTGATGTTGATCACTTAACTTTCCATATTCCCTAATCATCATGCCTACAGGTTTAAAATCTAATTTAAGGTGGATTGAACAATCTTTTCTATGCATATTGATGTCTCCCAATTAATTAGTATACACTACTTATTTTGATTTTGCTTCAAGTATTCAAATAAACATAATTAATCACAGGATTCATTAATTTTTTTTTTTTCAATTAAAGCAAACTAAACAAACAAGCATGCTAAATCTTCCATCAAGAGATATTTAAATCAAAATATTTAAAACCCTAATTAACCTTGATTTATAATTAAAATATGTTTATACCTAATTAAACTCAGCTTTTAAACAAACTTTACCGTTAATTTGCTTCAAAAGATCATTTGGAACCTAAATCTACCAAAATCACTAAATTTATCTTCTTCTTTACCTTGATTCTTCACTTTCTCTATCTAGATTCTCTCTCTAAACCCACCAGCTTGTTGCAGAGACAGGTCTGGTAGCCCTTATAAAGGGGCCTTGAAGCTGGCATGCATGAGGTGGCAGGCCCTAAGGCTGCCACTAACCTCAAGTTTCCTATATTTGCGGTTTAGTCCCTCTAGTTATAAGTTTTTATGCCTATTGCTGCACATTAGTCCCTTAAGTTTTCATAATTCTAATTAACCCCTAAGAACCTAATAAGCATACTTATGTCGTTAACTAACCATACTTAACATTAACCAAAGTTTAATTCACACTAAACAACATTAGCGTTAAACTAATCTTAGCCTCTAATTAAGCACGTTTAAGGTTAAGTACAAAGATAATCATTATTACTTATTTAATTCATTATTACTAGGTATTACAATAACTATGTTCCAAAACCTTCAATGGGTAAGAATCCTTGTGATGTTAGATGGGAGGAAGGTAATCTAGGTCTCCTCAAGTGGTGGTGGGTTCAAGGGGTTTCGTGATTTAGTTGTGTTGGGTAGTTCCACCATGGTTGTCTCTGGTGGTCCCTAAGGAGGATTTCAAGGACTAAGAGATTTGGGAGGAAGATAGGGACGATTCATGTGTTGGAGAAAGAGTGATCAATAATAATGAGGATGGTATGAAAGGTGTAGGAGATGTGTCATTCTTTGGTTTAAAGAGGGTTAGAAATGGTGGGTAAACGACTAGAGATTTAAATACAAGGATGGTTAATAGGTTAAAGGATGAAGTCTTGGAAGGTGACAATGGGCTCTATGTTGAAAACAAGCTTGGATGTTTGGGTAGTGGGTTTGAGAGCATAGGATTGTTTCTAGGCTACATTAAGCCTAGGATTTTTGGGCGAGGTTAGGCTTAGTCTATTGAGGGGTTGGTTTTAAAGCATTCCATTATGGTATGGATAGGTGTTAGTGGGCTTAGGTGGGTCCGGTGCCCATGGAAGAGATGAGGAGGGGATGTTGTCTAAGAGGGTGTGGCTTGATTTTTCAAAATCAATAAAGCGTAGTATCTCTTCGGTCAAAAAGGGAGGACACTCCTACTTTCGAAGGGCTAAGGATGGTGCACAAGGATCTAGTGGTTGGTTCCATTTGTACTCAAATGGCGTCCCTTTTTTTGACTGCTCTGATGTTGTTAGACCATAATACCTCATGATTTGATGTGGTGCTTTTAAAGGAAGCTTCTAGGTTTGCAAGCAATCCTTTATACTTTGTGAACTCGGTTGGGGGTAGGGCTTTGAGTTCTCTTTCTTTCTCTAAGGGGCTTAATGTTAAGTGGAGGATTGTGAGCCTAAAGGGTGCAAAGATGATTTTGAGTGCAAGGACAAGACGCCTTTGAGAATATTTTGGCAAATGGAAGCCTGGTGGAGTTTTCATTTGTTAGGGAGAAGGTAGATGGCAATTTGAAGGGTGTGAGGACAACGGACAAGGATGTGGTAGTACAAGAGGGGTTTGAGCATGGTGGCTTTCAACAATTTCTCGGTCTTGTTGAGAGAGGGGCTTGAATTGGAGATTTTGAGTCTCGTTAAAGAGATGAAAAAGAGGAATTAAAAACCCGGATTGGTGAGAAGAGGAGGAAGAAAAACTGTTCTTCCTCATTTGAAGGGGGACTAAGGAGGTTGGAATGTTCTATGAATCATATAGGAAAACTTAAAGGGAGTGAGAATGGAAAGGATGGCTAGGAGCTTGCTAAAGTTTGCCAATGAAGTTAAGAATTCGTTCATGGAATGTTAGAAGGGAAAATGACAAACAGAAAAGGAAGGTTGTAAAGTCCCTACTTCAATCATTAATGATAGACTTGGTGTGTTTACAAGAAATAAAAATTTAGAATATGTTGGTGGAGATAGTTAGGAGCTTAGGAATGAGATGATTTTTAGATTGGGGAGTTATGGGAGCTAGAGGTGCAGTTGGAGGAGTGATAGTCTTTTGGGACAAGAGAGTGTTATAGCTTGATTGCATGGGAGGGAGGAGTTTCCAATTTTATGTTGCTTTAGGTGAATCAAAGATGGCTTCATTTAGGTTACTTTGGGGTTTTCAAAACCAACTTTAGGGAGGGGAATTAAAGGGTTTGTGGACTGAGTTAGGGGCTATAAAAGGGTTGTGGGAAGATCCCTGGTGTGTCTAAAGAGATTTCAACATAGCTAGGTTCCCCACAAAACGTGGCAGCGGGGATAAGTTGTCTACAACCATGAGAAGACTCTTAGATATTATTGAGGAGCTAGAGCTATGAGGTCCTCCTCTACAAGGGAGGCCCTTTCATGTGGTGTGGAAGATTAAATAACTAGTCTATGTCAATGTTGGATCGGTTTTTGGTGTTTGAAGAGTGAGAAATTCATTATAGAGAGGTGGTGCAGTGTACTTTACGAAGGCCTGTATCATATCATTCTTCAATTCTTTTAGATAGTAAAGGGGGTAGGTAGTATTCCATTCAGTTTGAATATATGTGGTTGAAGATAGAGGGTTTCGAAGACTTTCTTTAGGAGTGGCAGATGGTATATAATTTCAGAGGTTCATACAACTTCATTTTGGCTTTTTAATTGAAAGTGCTGGAAATAGAATGGATGGAAGGTTTTTGGTAATGTGTTAGAGGGTGTTTGGTAAATCAACTTAATGACTTAATGACTTAATTTAAGTTATTAAGCAAATTAAGTATGATAAAATAACTTAATATCACAACTTAAAGTTAATAATGACTTTAAGTATTAAGTCAAAATAATTAATTTAGTCTTAATCCTTTTTTTTTTTTTTTTTTTTTGTTTGCCCACATCTAACAAAAATATATTTAACAACTATAACTTCAGATTCATTACTCATCTTTTATGAAAATAAATATTAGTTAAAAGTTTTAATAATAAACATTAATTACAACTTATGAGGACAAGTATGTCAATTTAATAACTTAAAATAAATTTTAAGTTAACTTTACCAATAACCTTAATACTTAAAGTAAAAAATAAGTAATAAGTTTTAAGTTAACAATTTAAGAGCAATTTTACTTAAAATCAACTTAAGTTATTAAGTAATAAGTATTAAGTTTTACTAAACACTCACTTAGTCAAGAAGGAGATGACTTTTAGTCAGGTGTGCTTGTGGGATTCTAAGGAAAAGGAAGGAGCTTTTTCTCTTGAGGAAGCCAAAGCTAGAAGTGTAGCAAGGGAAGAGGATTGCATGTGGATGTTTTTGGAAGAAGTCTCTTACACACTTAAATCGAGAGAGATTTGGCTAAAGGAGGGTGACAAAAACACTATTTTTTTATTTTTTTTATTTTATAAAATGGATAATGCACATAAGAGAAGGAATTTTTTTGCGAAAATCAAAATTATTGGGACTTAGCTACATGAGGACTAGGAGGTAAAGGAAATAGTTTAGGCTTTGCAATTGTTTGATTTAGGGGAGTGGAGACCTAGCACTATGGAATGTTTTTCAAAGCCTTAAACAATCAGAGATTGAAGGATTAGAGGTGCCTTTCACTAAGGAGGAGGTGTTCAAGGTTTTGTCAGGCTTGAATGGGGATAAGACTTTAGGCTTGGGTGGTTTTCCTATGCTTTCTAGCAATTTAGTAGAGACTTTATGAAAGACAAAGTGTTGGGGCTTTTTAGGGAGTTCTAAGACTTAGGAAAGTTTGAGAAAAAATGGTTGAATGCTATGTTAATTTTTTTTTTTTTTAAAAAAATTGTGTTAATGATCTAATAGACTTTTAGATCAATTAGCTTGGTGGATTGTTTGTACAGCTCCTAGCTAAGGTGTTGGCAAATAAGTTGAAGGTGGCGGGAAAGGTGGTTTTTGATTTCCAAAATGTTGTTGTAGAGGGAAGGTAGATTTTTGATGCAACAGTTACCGTTAATGAGGTAATTGATCCTATGATGAAGAGTGGCTCCAATAGTATAGTTTGTAAGCTTGACATTGAGAAGACATATGACCATGTTAATTGAGGTTTGTTGCTAACTATTCTTGGAAAAATGGGGTTTGATCAGAAATGGACTGAATGATTAAATGATACATCTCAACAATAAAGTTTTCCTTGTTGGTCAATGATGCTCCTTTGGGTTTTTTTGAAAGCTTCAGACGCTTGAGACAAGGGGACCTTCTCTCTTCTTATGTATTTGTTTTGGTGATGAAGACGCTCAGTTGTCTATTGGGGAGGGCTAGGGAGGGTGGTTTTTTTGTTGGCTTTTAAGCTTGTGAGGGAAGGGAAGTGAGGGGGTGGAAGTGTCTGTTCTGTTGTTTGCCAACACCACCTTAGTTTTTTGCGAGGCCATGCAAATTCAAATGATACATTTAAGTTGGTTGTTCATGTGGTTTAAAGGTATCTCGAGGTTGAAAATTATCCTTGAGAAAAGTGAACTGATCCTAATATAGAGGGTGGCTAATGTGGAGGATTTGGCTTTATAATTGGGATACAGTGTTAAGGAGCTTCCAACTACTTACTAGGAGCTTCCTTTAAGGGCTCCATTCATAGCAAAGTCAGTTTAGGACAATGTGAAAGAAAGTTTTCACAGAGGATTATTGTGAAAAAGATAATATATTTTGCATGGGGAAGGCTCACCCTAATTCAAAGTACTTTGTGCAGTTTGTCTATTTATTTTATGTCCTTGTTCAACATGCTTAGAAAGGTCAGATTGAGGGTTGAGAAAATTTAGAAGGTACTTTCTTTGGTGAGGTGGGACTTTAGAGAGAAAGATGCATTAGTGAAATGACCAATTGTTTGCAAAGAGAGAAGAAATAGAGCTTTGGAAGAGAGGATGGTCATTGGCAAATAGAAGTCTCCTTTGTTAAGGCAAAGAGGAATCAATAGATCACATTCTTCTACACTATGCCAAAGTAAGGGAATTGTTGCAAATTTTATTCTCTTTGTTAGGCATCACATGGGTCCTTCCTTCTATGGCCAAGGAGATTCTTTTGAGTTGCCATGATTCTTTTGTTGGAAAAAAACGCAAGAAGCAAGAAGGTTTAGAAAGCTAGTGTGCTATTCATTTTTTGGACATATGGAAGGAAAGAAATTGAAGAGTGTTCAAAAGTGAAGAGCAGCCAGTTCAAGCACTAAAGTGTTCCTTTCCTTAGAAATCTAGTGCTATGGGTTTGCATGTACCTGGAAGAAGGCTCATTGCCTTTAATTGATTTTATAGATAGTGGGGGATATAATTGAGGGGAGGGGGTAGTTATTTTTATGCTCTCTCTTTTTCTGGCAATGTCTTTTGGTACCTATTGTATACTCCATGTGTACCTTGGTGTGTAGCTTCTTTTTTATATTTATGATATTTGCTTGCAGACTTATCTAGAAAATGGAATTATTATATATAAAAAATGGAAATATGAGAACAAAGATAGCTCAGAGAATCCTTTTGTGTCTCTGTTTTTTATTTTCTTATTGTTTTATAATGACGAAACAATAGAACTCTACTCTTGCATTTGGACTTACAAAATTTAATCAAATTACTTACAGTTGCCAATCACCTTGAATGATTAAAATTATCTGGTTCATGTATCTCACTTAACATTTACCAACCTATTAAATAATATGCTTGCAAAAAATTGATAAAATGTAAGGGTGAAATTGTTTGCTAAATATCCCTATGCCATCCTGCCAATCTTATTGTTGAAGAACTGCATGTCTCCATTGCAATGCTAGATCACTACTTAGTTCACCTCATAACTTCAAAATCAATTGATTACAGTAGGCTTCCCAGCAAAAGAAACTTGTAAAATCTTACTTTGGAAGATAGTTAAATCCAAACACAAAATAAGTTCTCTCTTATATTTTGGCATTCATTAACAAATTTTGTATGCCAACTCTATCAATTAGATTACCAGCTGGTATGGATAGCTGATTAGTTGGTTTTTCACCCAGTAGCTCTTGTTTAGGTGGATTGAATGCAAGGTTTGTATCATTTTTTCTTAAAGCATGGAAGACACAATTGAGTGCCTTTAATTGTAATTTAGTACCTGGGATATTCTTTCTTGATTATTAAATTCAAAACTTGCAAGGACTTCATTGGGGAACTCCCAATAAATTATTCAGTGGGTTGGCAATGGGTGGTTTGGATCCAAATTTTCTTGAAACACCCCAAAACATAGAATGCTTCCAGTCTGCAGCTACCTCTCAATCGAATTTGTGAACTTTCCCTCTGAAAAATTTATATTGGTTTGAAAGTGCCCTTACAGTTAACTAGGCATCATTGCTTTCGTTCTTCTGTTTTTTTAGGATTACATGGAAGACTATGAGGTTATGGTCCCTTTTCAATCCTTTCAAGCTCTTGAATGCCATGTTGATGCGGTTTGCCCGAAGAAGAAGGCCGGTGAGACCTGTCCAACTGCTATTCATGATTTTGAAGGTGATCAAACTTACAGTGAGAAGCCAGGCCATGATTTCACTCTAACAGCCACTTTTGAAGATCTAAACATCCCAAGCTATGATGCTCTTGTTATACCTGGAGGCCGAGCACCAGAATACTTGGCATTAAATGAGAAAGTTATTGCCTTAGTGAAGGAATTCATGGAGGCAGGAAAGCCAGTTGCATCCATTTGCCACGGACAACAGATTTTAGCTGCTGCTGGAGTTCTCAAGGTAGCTTTATTGACATTGTTCTGAAAATAATTAAATCCTTCAGGAAGTTTGTAACTGGTAAAACCTTTATGCTGATTTTTATGCTGGTTTTAAGCAATAGTTATGATGCATTTCCAAATTGACTGGGTTCTGATTGCTCCTTTATGTTAGAGGGTCAAGGGGGGTGAAGTAATATGATAATTAGAATGCTGTGTTTTTGTTTGGATTTGTACAAGGACTTCTTGTCTTCCCATGGGTTCTTTTCTTGCTTAAAATTATTAATTAACCATAGATAAGGGGGAGAGAGAAAAGGAGAGAACCAAATTTGTGGAATGTTGCATGTATCTGGTCCAACAGATTTAGTTTCCTAGTGAGATATTTCCCAAATTGCTGCATAGATGTATCTGTTAAGTTTTGATGCTTTA
Source organism: Vitis riparia (assembly GCF_004353265.1). NCBI lineage: Eukaryota > Viridiplantae > Streptophyta > Magnoliopsida > Vitales > Vitaceae > Vitis > Vitis riparia. The sequence goes on along the minus strand of NC_048434.1, from coordinate 12,123,979 downwards.
CTGATTTATTGATATTCATGTTTGTCTATTTTATTAGTTGTGTTTTGAAAATCTGTGGAATTAGGAGTTTCAGTAAGCATGATTGCCATATTCTGATTGTCGTTTATGAACTGTATTATAGGGAAAGAAATGCACTGCATATCCTGCTGTGAAACTCAATGTAGTCTTGTCTGGGGCAACATGGTTAGAACCTGAGCCAATAGATCGCTGTTTCACAGATGGAAATTTGGTAACTGGAGCTGCTTGGCCAGGCCATCCAGAGTTCATCTCTCAGTTGATGACGTTGCTCGGTATCCAGGTCTTGTTCTAGTTATTTATCTATGTGCTGGTCTGTATGCCTTAATTGTCTATTGAATAAATAGAAGATTCAGCTTACGTATCAGAATGAGGAAACTTTTTAAATTTTGGTGTTGTGACTATGCAGTCTATATGTTATTTGGATTGGGAAGAAAACTTGTGTTCATTTCATATCTCCTTTTTCTTTTGGTACAGCTTTTATTCACATGCTGGAATTAGAGCCCATTAGAAGATTAGGCATGGATTCACCTGGTTTGCATTCTGAGATCGCTTCCATTCCAATGGGGCAAATAATTGAAACCATTGCTTCATGTTCTGAGGCCCCTTAGAGTTGGTCATGATCATTGTTATAAGCTTTCCTAAATTGTTCTTGAAATACCTGAATCTCTCCTTGAGTAAATCATGAACTCCTACCATGCATTGCTTTCCTAGCCTCAAATTCATTCATGAATAGTTTTTCCATATCAGCTCCAATATTCCAATTAGGAACCATAAAATTACTCCTGAAGCTGCAAAATAAATCTTGAACCTTTGATTTAGCATTGTCCTCAAAGGTACTGCCCCTTTCTAGGTTGGAGAGGATTCAATTCTTTGTATCGTCCATCCAATGTTCTACTAAACCTGCCAAAATTCATCCCCACCACCTTTCTATTGACCTTGATGCTGATTTTAGCACTTTGTTCCTGCATAGTTTGGCTATTAGATGAATATTGTTGGGATTGTAAGTCCAAAAAGTCATCAATAATCATTTTATCTTATTAAGAAAATTGGTATTGTTTTGAATATCATTTTGTGATGTGGAGTCATATCTATATTCAATACATGAGTAACGTATAGTTTACATTGGGGTTCATCATTGTCGGTTCCTTCCAAATTAAAGCTTGGTTCACAATTAAAAATGAAAATGGGCAATCCATTTGGTGATTGCAGTGTGCAGTTGCCCCACTTGTAGTATATGATCTTTGTTTTAGTGCCACTTGAACAACACCCGCATGGTAATGAAGGCAAAAGCAAAGCAAGGCTGGAATGTGTGCCATGAAAGACAGGATAAATGGCAATTTCAATTGGGAGAGTTGGAAACTGGGATGTGGGTTAATTAACAGTGCAGGTGTGAGGCTGCATTCAGGCAATTGATATCTCTATTAACCTCAACCCCAACAATAGAACCCCCAGATGTTGGGGGCTATGTTGGGGCAAAGGGAAAATAATATTCCCCATGTCATACTATGCCAGCAAAATCCTAAATGTGGCTCAAGTAAATTACATTGTCACCGAATTTAGACAAATTCACTGATCAGACAACCCTGAAATACTTATTTTCCAAAAAGAGATGCAGAAGCTAGGCTGGACAGTGCTGTTACAAGAGTTTAATTTGGAGATCATAGATGATAATGATAGAAGGTTTAGAATGAGGTGGTTGACCACCTGTCTAGGATTGTGATTGATCACATTCCAGATTCTCTCCCCTGTCAATGCCTCATTTCAATATGAGTCCCTCATGTTGCTTTCCAAATTGCCCTAGTATCCTAACATTGTGAATTATCTGGCTATAGGAAAAATGGCAACTAGAGAAGAAGAATTTCTTGAATGAGGCACAATAATTTTATAGGGTTGACACTTATTTTTTAGTTTTTTTTCCCACGCCAAATTTTGACAAATGTGTACCCAATGAAGAAATTGGAAGCAACCTTGCCCAGTTTGTAAATGGTGACTACATCAGATTATCTTTGGATTAAGGGATCTAAAAGTTGTTTTGGATTTCTAAAAGAACTTTTGAGTATTATTTGTGATAAAATATTGGAAAGAGGTTTCTCGTATTTGGATTTGGTTTTGTAATTTGAGGGAGCCAAAGGATTTAATATTTACAAAGCATTGAAATCCGCAGTGTTGATTTATAGTTTAGATTGACAATTTTGTTTCATTTAAGACGCATCATACTTCCCTAGATCTTTTACATATCGATTTGACTTTAGACTATTCTAGAGATAACTTAAGACTATTTTATTGGGGATGTTATTTGAGGTATGTATGCATTTGAGGTTTCTAATTTTTATGGAATGAAAAAAATATGGTTTCTAGGTATGGATTGATGAAAAATGCATGAAAACAATTTTGGGATTGTTTTTTTTTTTATAGGGAAAATCCGAACACTAGACAAGGAGCATTCAAATGTCCAACAAGACGCTCAAAGTCCCTCAAGAAACATTCAAAAATTTCAACCCACATTCTCTAAATGCTCCTTGTATGGCTTTTGATGGTAATTCTATTCCCTCTTCATGTTTTTTTGTGTGATGATTTAGTAAAATTAAAATTTGTTTTCCAAAATTAGTCCTACGTTTTCTCAAGTATAAAAAGCATTATTTGATTAAAATCAAATACCTTATAGAAGATAATCATTCAATAAGCTTGTGCCTCCATATTTTAAAGATTTCAAGATTGTTCTTGAAAGTATGATTTGATAGCAACAAAGGTCAAAGACTTATGTAGTGTAAACTTTGATAAAGACTTCAAGAGATCTATTAAAGAGCATAGAGGAATGTAGGAATGTGGAAAGGGAGTATAGGTGTTGGTTGTCGCTAGGGAGTAGGTGCATTTGATTAGGTAAAACTATGTACTATTTTGTCATATTTAGTGGACTATTTAATAGTTGAGAGACCATTCATGTGATTTATTTATTTATTTTTATTTTATATTTTATTCATACCTAGTGTTTCTAGGTGGTTTTTCCATGTTATAGCCTATGTTAATTTGTGTAATTGAGGTTTTTTTTTTTTATTATTTTTATACAACATGGAGGTCATCAACATTTAATCATAATTGATATAACTAATAAAGAAAATTAATAAGTTGAGATTAATTGTTTGACTGCCTATTCACTCCCCTTCTTGGTAGTTTCATATCATGACAAAATTCTTTCAAGTGGTAGCAAAGCATTTTGTTTTTGAAAAATAATGTTTTAATTGATTCTTACTTGTATTAATTAATGGAACCACAAGGAAAAAAAGTGGAGCACAATGGAATTTAGGTGGCTGCCCTTGATAAAGAAAGCCATTTTGGTGAACTTAATCTCGAGCAAGAATGAGGCAAATTGGACAGGAAAAGGAGTGAAACATGTAATAAAACCTTTCAATGGGGTTAGTCTTGACAAGTTACTCAAGATTACCACTTGCAAATATGCCTAAGAGGCTTAAGACATTTTAGTAGTAATCCATGAGGGCATTTTCATAGTGAGGTTATCGAAACTTCAAATATTAACTAAGTTTGAAAGTACAAGAATGAAAGATGATAAGCCCTTCTTTGAGTTCTATACTAGATTCAATGATATTGTTTGTTCATGTTTTAACCCAGGAGAAAGAATCCTTGATTTTGAAGTTGTTAGAAAGATAATAAGATCTCTTCCTAAAAGATTTAGACCCAAAGTGACAACTATAGAGGAAAGTAAAAATGTGGACTAAATGAAGTATATGAACTTATAGGCTCTTTATAAACCTATGGGATGACTCTACCATCCATTAAGAAACTTAAAAGGGTAGCCATAAAGACCTCTTGAAAAAAAAAAGATTAAGTCTAAAGATGAGAGTGAGCAAGTTATCGCTTAATATGATTCACTTAATATGATATATCTATGTTTGTTAGCGAAATTGTAAACTACCATGAATTTACAAAAGAAACAAACATGAGATGACTCAAAAAAAAGGGAAGAAATCTTTCTCCAAGAAAACTAATGAAAAAAGTTTATCTAAGTCATTTCAAGTTGAGTGTTTTAACTATAGATTGCCCTACCCCAAAAGGAATAAGAAAGCAATGCAAGTGATTTCAAGTCTAATGACAATGAGATCATAGGCTCAACTAAAAATGAAGATAACAATAATCTTGTTGCATTTATTGTCTCATTTTATTCATCTCCTAAAGTTGTTAGTTCTATTGAATCAAGTGATGAGGAAGAAGAAAGGTTTGATAACATCTAAAAAAGCATGAGAGTTATAAATTAAAATGTGAGAATGTGAAACTAAAGTAAACTATGAATAAAAAAGGAACATTCTCATTGAATGTTTTGAATATGAGTAAATTGATTTAAATGAAAAATGAAATTCCTATAAATCTTAGAAAACAAATTTGGATAACAAAGTCAAGGAACTAACTTGTAAACATCAAAATCTGTTAGGAAAAATTAAGTTCCTTGAATCTAAATATCACATTATGCTTGAAAAGAATACACCCTTAACCTAGGAGATGGATGGTATGAAAAAGAACTTGGGAAGTCAAAATGAAAATTTCCACCATAGCTCTAAAATTTTAACTGAAGTGATTCAAAAAGAAAAAGCCTTTGAAAGCAAAAGAGATTTAAGCTACATAAGTGATAAACTCCCATGAGTGGAAAAACTAGCTTTGTTAAGCTTAAAGAAAGCTCCTATTTTGGGAAATCATCCTCAAAGCAAACCCATAAGTGCATTATTTGCTATAGACTAGGACATGTGCTAGTAAGTGTTATAGTAGACTCTATGATAAGTTTCAAACTCATGTTAATACGTTATTGATGTCGGACATACATGGATATCTCCATTCCCATCCTATTGAATCAAGAGATGAGGAAGAAGAAGAGTTCGATAACATCTAAAAAGCATATAATGCCTTGTATCATGAGAGTTATGAATTAAAATGTGAGAATGTGAAACTGAAGTAAACTATGAATAAAAAGGAACACTCTCATTGAATGGTTCGAATATCAGAAAATTGATTTAAATAAAAAATAAAATTCTTATAAATCTTAAAAAAAATAAAATAAAATTGGATAACAAAGTCAAAGAACTAACTTGTGAACATCAAAACCTATAAACTAGTTTTGTTAAGCTTAAGGAAAGCTTCTTTTCTGGAAAATCATCCTCAAAGCAAGGCCCTAGGTGCATTATTTGCTATAGACTAGGACATGTACTAGTAACTATTATAGTAGGCTCTTTGATAAGTTTCAAACTCATGTTAATAGGTCATTGATGTTGGAAATATGTGGATATCTTCATTCCTATCCTTGTACTATTAGGTTGTAGTTGTATGTAAACGATCTTAAAGGCTCTCTAGATCTAAGAAACGAAAGCACAATATACATTAAAACTTAATTATAGAGAAAATGATGCTTTACTTGTGATCTGGATGTTCGTATATCATATTTTGTCAATGAAGAGTCAATATGGATCTCACAAACTAATAAATCTTCCACTTGATGGTTTTTTTCGGGATCTTGAGGCTCGAGGAGGTGGAATCCTCTCTACATGGGTAGAGATTTGGGTTATTCTCTCTGGAAGTCTAAATGATAAGGGTGTTTAAGCCCTAACCCCTAAAGTTTAGGCTTAGTTCACTTAATCTAGATCATTGGGTTCCCAATTTATTAATTAAGCCTAATACTGAAAGATCATTCATAAGTTTTTGTGCAATCTTATGTTTTTATCAAAATATCTTTATTCACACATGAATTTGAAACCCAAAAATCTCCAAATAACCATGTCACCATGGAATATGAGCAAGTGGGAACCATTGGAACTTATAGGAAAATACTAGCCTCATCAAAGTTCAATTTTAAAGTTGACTCAACATCCCACTATAGAAAGTGAACTACACGTTAGTGTCTTATGATATTATAATGATATACTAACCTTGGGTTTGTGACCCACTATCCACTTTATGTAGGCTCCCCATGAATTGGTATCAATAATCTAATGAGGTGGATGTCATCAACCTCTTAAGATTACCTTTACAATCCTTGAGCCTCAGATCCTCCTATTATGCAATCAATTGACATACTCTAGCTCTTGAAGAGCATATGCCAAATTCTAATTAGGGAATTACTATGACCATAGATTTCTTGATCACATGCCCTTAGAATCACTAAGAAGACACACTGTCTCAAATCCATGAGATATCATGGTGCCTATCATGAGTGTACCTATTGTCACCAACTTTCATTAGTAGTGACTCAATTTGTAAGGAATATATGACCATTTTAGTGTCTCACCCTAAGTCAAAGTTACTAAAGACCTTAGCACTAGTTCAATATACTCTCAATGTTGAGAACTTATGTAATATAGTAGTCTGGTGAGATCATGACTACCCGATAAGCAATGTCATGAGTCACAATACATCTTGTCCAATGTGTAACCATACATACTAGTATACTCCCCATGGGAAAACCATCTCAATGACCAAGAAAAGTCATCCCTTCTAATAGAAGGTACCACACTACAACCTTTAATGGATTTCTAAGTTCATGAACTAGTTGTGAACAACTCAATTACTTGCAAGGAACCCATGACTTGAATCTTCCATATAACTCCTAATGCACCAAAGTCATGTACAATACAAGAGATATTAGGCTTGGATGCTATGAAAGTATAATGCATGAATAGGATAAATAAATTTAAAAAGTGGAATTATATTATAAATAATAAATTCATTCATTATTTCATCACCTTATGCTTTTAAGGCCTTTGTCATAACAATTAAGTTAGTTCAATTGCCTAAAAAAAAAAAAAAAAATCATATTTTGAATCTTAGGAATGGAGAATGGGGAGTGGTATAAGATCACACACTAAGTCTAAGAAAGGTAAAAGTCATATTAGGTACACTTCTAAAAGTTAAGCAGTTGGGATAAGAAGAGTTGACTTTAAGTGTAGTATAGTTTTCATTATCCTTCGAACTAGAGCACCAAGTAAAAGGTATTTTGATAGTGGATGCTAAGGTACTAAAGACAATCACTTTTCACCACCTCTAAAGAGTGGTGACTTGTCTTGGCTATCGAGATGAGTTTCCCATGGAAAGTGCACTAGTGTGTATGATTACACATTGGACATGACCTATGTTGGATCATGATATAAGACTATTAGCTGTCATGATTCACCAAGCTACTATGCTACATGGATTCTCAACCTTGAGAAGATATTAAGCCTATGCAAAAATCAATAAGAGGTTTTGACCTATGGTTACCCTAAGGTGGTCATATATCCCTATGGATTAAGTCATTGTTGATAGAGGTTGGTGGAAATAGATTTTCTCAATAGAGGTACCATGATATCTCAGGAAGTGAAACAATGTGTCCTCTTAGGTGATTCAAAGGACATGTGATCTAGAAGACTATGGTCATAACATTTCCTTATTAAGAATTTGACATATGCACCTTTGAGTTAGAGCATGTCAATTTGATTGTATAATAAGTGGGATTTGCAACTCAAGGATTAGAGAGGTAATCTTGATAAGTGATAACACTACTTTATTAGATTATGGATATCAATTCATGAGGAATCTACATGTTGTGGATAGTAGGCCACATACTTGAGCATTCACTTCATTGTAATTTAATAGGATACTAGAGTGTAGTTGACTCTCTTTAGATGTTAAATCAACTTTATAATTGTATTATGAGGGAGCCAATATTTTCATATGGTTCCTAATGGCCCCCGCTCAAGCTCTTAAATCAATTAGACACCTTTGTTTTGAGGATTTTGGGTTTCAAGTTCATAAGTGTGCATAAGAGTGTTTTAGTAAAAACACTAGGTTGCATTAGATATTATGAATTGACTTTTTGGCATGGGCTAATAAATTAATTGGATCCCAATAGGGCTAATTAGTTAATTAAGAGCCAAGTAGGCGAGATTAGGTAACCTAGGCTCAATTTGGGCTTAGCCCACTAGGAGCCTTATATGCCTCTTGGGGTTAGAGTTTCCTATACTTTTTATTGTCTTCTTCCATAAAGCCTTCAGAGAGTGAAACCCTAATCTTCCTTTAGAGAGAAAAACCCTTTCTTTTCTCATGCCAAGAGCCTTGTGGGGAGAGATTGGGTGGAAGAACATCATATAGACAAGTTACAAAGAGATTTTTATGGTTGTGGAATCTTCTACAACATCACTATCAACTTAGAATTTATATAGGAACATCTAGATCAAAGGTATGACCTTTTCTTCTCTAGATCTATGTTATGTTATGGTTTTTATTGCCATAATTTCCATTACGATAGATTTAGAGAAACCTAGGGTAGAATGCATGTATCCTATTCAATCTAGGGCTGGGGAATGAAGTAATCTAGAATTCCCAACAACTTGTATCAGAGCCCTAAGATAAGTTCTTTCATGTTAGATTTCCTCTAGGATGTGCTAACTTGGTTTTTCAGGACTTGTTTTTCATCTCATGGCCTCAAGGATGAAAGTTTATAATTTTTAATAGTTCATATAATGAATATGATGATCATAGATGTGTTTGTTTTTTGCTTATCTTAGATTAGGTTGTAAGCTATGTATTTAAGAGCATAGAATTTTTTTCTACAATGTATAAATCCAGTTTTTATTTACTAGATTAATTGTAAACTCCATTTTAAGGAGTATAATATATATATATATATATAGTTTGTAAAAGTTCTTGTAATCTATGGAGAGTAAAAAATCATTCCAAGCCTTTAAGGACATCTATGGTGTAAAACCCATTCGAAAATGTAGGTTTTTCCAGTGAATGATGATTGAAGATATAGATTTCAACCTTCAAATTTGCAGATTTGTAACAATGCTCAGGCCTCAATGCTCAAGCTCCTCGTAATGGGTAGACAATAAGGAAAAGGGCATCGACTAGAAAAGGCTTTTTAGGATAATTATAATAGCATAGGGTTTGATTGTAAATTGATTACTAACCCGTAGACCTTTTATTTTGTCCTCATAGCGTATGCCAATATTGGTGTTTACCTGTGCTTTTCTCTTGACTTGCAATCATCCCTTGGTGCCCTATTGACGCTCATATAGTTTACTCTTTCTAAGCCACCTTCAAGGACCCTTTATTGAGGGGTTTATTTAGATCCTCATTGTGACTTTGGTAGCCCTTTTTGAGTTTAGTTTAGGATTCTTACTTAGGTGCACTTTAGGATAGTTCATTTAGGTTCTTTAGAAGGTTACTAGACCTTAGGTGCACTTTTAGCTCATCCAAGTATATTTTGCCTCACTTTAGCTCACTTAGGCATCTTTTAGGTGGGTTTACTTGGTTACACTTTAGTCTACTCTAGCCCACTAAGTCACACTCTAGCTTAATCCACTTAATTTAGTTTACTTAGTTGCATTTTAGGTTTTTTTTTTTAGTAGAATTTTTGGTAGTTATTTTTTTAAAATGTTTCAATATTAAAATTTTAATACCATGTATGTAAATAAATTTTTGGTAGTTAATTTTTTAAAATGCTCCAATATAAAATTTCTAATGCCATGTACGTAAATAGAATTTGCTAAGTTAATTTTTAGAAATGTTTCAATATAAATTTTTTAATGCCATATATGAAAATAAATTTTTGGTAGTTAATTTTTTAAAATGTTTCAACAAGAAAATTTTAATGCCATGCATATAAATAAATTTTTGGTAGTTAATTTTTTAAAACGTTTCAATATAAAATTTCTAATGCCACGTATGTAAAATAAAATAAAATTTGGTAACTTGATTTTTTTTTAAAAGTGTTCTTAATATAAATTTTTAGTGGTATTGTACAAAAATAAATATTTGGTAAGTTAATTATTTTTAAAAGTGTTTAAAACAAGGGCAACCACACACATTCAAGGAAACCACTTTCCATTATAAAAATAAAAGACCATTTTCCATTATAAAAATCAAAACCCACTTTCCCTTATAAGAATGAGAAACCACTTTCCATTATAAAAATCAAAGGAGTTTCCATATAGAAAAAGAAAAAGCATGCTGCTATAGAAGGATCATGACACAGTCGGGCAGAAAGGGGAGCCGCTTTATAAAAATCCAAGCACCAGTCACCATTGTGAAGGAGATTAGAGCGACACATATTGCAGGATTGGAAAAGTTTCCACACATGCTACAAAACATCCACACATAACACACATTATTAAAAAAAAAAAAAAAAAAACGCATAGCCCACACGCATCACATAAGAGGTAAGTAAAGGTTTGGTTTTGTTTTAGTTTGAAAAGATATAATTTTGTTTAGTTTTATTTTGAGTCACTAGGTTGGTTTGAAAGTTATAATTTTGTTTAATTTAGTTTCATTTTAGTTTAAAAGGTTGAAATTTTTGTTTATTTTAGTTTTGATTCTTCATTACTTTAGTTAAAAAAGTTAGAACTTTTTTTTAATTTAATTTTGGTTCATTGTTTCAGATTGAAAAGTTATAATCCTTGTTTCGATTTAATTTTGATTCATTGTTTTATTTTGAAAAGTTATGATTAATTTAGTTTTGATTCATTAATTTTGTTTGAAAAGTTATAATTTTGTTTAGTTTTGTTTTTATTACTATGTTAATATGAAAAGTTATTATTTTGTTTAATTTAGTTTTGATTCATTATTTTAGTTTTAAAAGTTGGAATTTTTGTTTGTTTTAGTTTTGATTCTTTGTTATATTAGTTTTAAAAGTTAAAGCTTTGTTTTGTTCATTTTTTATTCTTCATTAACGTTAGTTTAATTTTGATTCATTGTATTAGTTTAGAAAGTTAGAATTTTGTTTAGTTAGTTTTGATTCACCTTGTTTAGTTTGGGTGTTTTTTTAGAATTTTAGTTTATTAGTCTAATTGATCTTGTGTGATTAAATTCATATCTTTAAATTGTCAATCCTTTTTTACTTAGGTTGTTTAGTTTAATTGGTTCTATGTCATTACTTTCATATTCTAAACTTGTTAATTTTACCTTTTGGTTGAGTCACTCTTGGTTTGTGTGTTTTTCAAAGATTTAGATAACTAGTTTAGTTGATCCTAAGCTATATTACTCATATTTTAAGTATATCAAATTTCCTTCTTGGTTGATCATAGTTTAATTCATGTGTTTTTCTAAAATTTTAGTTAATTAGCTTAAATTGATTATATTAGCTTTTGGTCGTTCATCTCAGTTTTGTCTTTGATTGTTCCGTTAACTCTAGATTAATATCTTGTGGGTTTTATTTGATTAAAGTCATTTAGTTTTTTACTTTGGTGGTTGTTTGTTAAATTTGATTTTTTAAAGGCCATCGGAAAATAATGAAGGTTGGCTTCTACTGTCACCACTAGTTTGATCGGTTGTAAAAAATTTCTTTTTGTGATTTTGTTTTGCTTGGTATTTTGATTCTTATGTTTTGTTGTTTCCAAATGATTTCTTTTCTCTTTTTTAAAGATAAGAAACTTTTTTTTTTTCTCAAATATCTCTAGAAAAATTCGTTTAAAAAACTCATCTAGGTCATTGGGGTCAAAATCCTTTATACAACCAAATTTCATTCGGTTTGCATTCTCTACTTTTGTTTTCAATAAAATTTCTTATTTTAATTGGAACATGAATCCAAGCTTGTGGTCCTAAATAAATGAGATGATTCTTGGCTTTGATAAGTTTAACAATACTCATGTGAGGTTGGGAATGCATAGGCTGGATTTGTGTATATCAAATGAGGATTTGGTGAAATCCTTATATAAAATCATTTTTCAAAACCTTTTGTGGCCAACTTGTTCAATTTGTTGCATCTCTAAATTAAAAATTTTATTTGACTAACTTAAAATGCTTCTAAAATTTTTCTTGTGGTTGTATGAGGTTGTCAATTTCTTGAACTTGATTTTACAATTTTGTTTAAGTTGAAAAGCCTTTTTGAAAAAAGAGATATAAACTAGTTTTTTTAGGAGGTTTAGCTTTCACCTAGTTTTAGCCACTCATACTATTTTTATGATTTTAAATTATTAAGTGACTTTATAAAACTATTGTGATTTTTTTTCTTGATTTTAGACTTCTTAAAGTTGATTCTAAACTTCATAAGGTTGATTCTAAAGACATAAAATATTAAAAAATGTTTTCCTAATTGAGATATATATTTTTTCCTTGCTATGCCCATTGCATAAAGCTGACTTTGCATAGAAAGGTTGTTTTGTTATTTTTTAAAAGTGATTTGTATGCCTTTAAACATTTCCATTATTTGTCTTATAAATTAGACACTGAACATGTTGTTTGATTTTTTGTATAATTTTATCATAATTTCTGAATTGGTTAAAATTTTTTGTTTATGTATAATATGGAATTCTATTCAGTTTTAGACCTTTTGAGATATGTTTGTAAACTGGAGTTAATTAGAGCTTCAATAAATTGTTTGGCCATTTGGATAATCATCTAGACACATAAAAGAAGTTCCCTACTTGTAATTAAATTCTCTTTCTAAATATTTTTTTAGAATTTATTTTGTCCAGGATTTTGTTTTGGTTGCATGCTTGAAATTATGTGTAATGTTTACTTTGTTATTTACTTTGGAACTATTTGACATAATCATGACTTGGTTTTGACCTTTGTTCCATGATATAGACATAATGAGGATGTTGTATGATTTTTTTCCATGATGAAAGAATGCTTCTAGATATTTATTTAGGATTTTTCTAAAGAAATTGATTATTTTGATCCTTCGTTGTATGCTTTGTCTAAGTCACTAATTTTGACATTCCTAGCTATCTTGTACATTAGTCTAACTTTAACACTAGGTTGTATTGTGTATCATATGTGATAGTTGATATTTCTTTGGATTCCTGCCACTTCATCTAAGCTATATATATATGTCATATAGTATTTTGAGTTTTCAATCATGTCATTCTACTACTAATTATTGTTTCTTATTAAGCTAACTCTCTCTTGCTTCATGGAAGCACTTTGTAAGTTATTTATGTTATCTAGGTATGATCCTCATCTTTTTATCTCTTTAATTCCATGAATATGCATACTTTGAGTGTAGACATTCTAATGCTTGATATTATTTTGTATACTTTGATTAGTGCTTGTTTTCTTGAATGAGATGAATTGCATGTTGTATGTTGTATTATTTGTCAAACTAACCTTGATGTTTTCTTGAAAGCCCTTTGGGTGGCGTCTCATGTATGCTTTTATCTTCTTCTCTCATATGATTGATTTCTTTGGTATGTTTGGTATGTTTGGTTTGGTGTGAATAGCATATTGTTTGGCTTTACATAAAATCACATTTGCTTTCTATGGTATCATTGATTTATCAATTAATTGTCATGTTTGTCTCAACCTAGTTAGTAGAGACCTATTTTTAGAGCTTAGAGGGGTGTTATCTTTACAGTACATTCCCAATGGGTAACCTGACCTTCAAACTTAGACTTGGGTTTTCAAAGACTCATTTTTCCAAAAACAAAGAGTCATTTTTTAGGGGTTTATTTCATATCAAAGCATGTTATTTACTTAATTTTAGAATAGTGTAGATTAAGAAAATAAATTAGAGAGCAAAGTTTCATTTTCTAAATTATTTCAAAGGATTCTAAATTATTTTCTTTGAAATTATGTTGATAAGAATCCTTATAGAATAAAAGTTTCCCTTTTGGATAAATTGCTCTCTAGTTTTTATTTTTCAAGTTTTTGGAAACTTTCTTATTATATTGATCTTTAATTTGGAGAGTAAATATTTGTTTTAAAAATTTTCAATATGGATAATTTATCATTAAGGGAATTACTAAAAGTTTTATTTTTGATAATTTTAATGGAATAGATTACTATGAAAATTAGATTCCATATTAAAGAATAATTATTAAATTGGTAAGGTGTAGGAATAAGGAAATTAAATTTATAAGGAATTTTGAATATGAGAGTTAAAGTTCCTTTCTAAATTTATTCTTAAGGATTTAAAACATTTTTCTTAAATTTATTTTTAAGAATCCTTGAAGAATTAAATCTTTCCTAATTGGATAAGGTGCTCTCAAGTTTTCAAAATTTTATAAATTGGAAGTTTCCTTATTACACTAAGTTTCCAATTTGGATAATAAATATCTTATGGAAATTTTCATTAGATATAATTTATCATTAAAGGTTATTACTAAAAGGTTAATAATTTGATGGAAATAAATTTCTTTGAAAATATTTCCTAAACAAAATATTTATTAATTGGAATTGTGTGAAGAAGGAGAATTTTTATGAAAATAGATTTTAAAATTTGAGAGTGGACATCTTATCAAAATTCATTTTTGGATAAAATACTCTCATAGAAATTTTGAATTTGCATATGGACATTCTCTTGGAATATTGGGTTTCCAATTAGGAAATAAATATTTTTGGAAATTCTCAAAGAAGATAATTTATTTGTCAAGATAATTATTAATGTTTTAAAAGCTCTTAATTATTTCAAAAAATTAAGTGGGAGAGGACAATAGGTAAGCTCATAGCCTCTAAGATTGAGCTCATCTTGACTTTGGGTGCATCACCATCCTAAAGATGGGGTGGCCTAAGGAATCAAGGGATATGGGCTATCCTTAATGGACAAGACTATATAGGTTTGTAGTGGGAATGATCAATCCTAAAGATGAAACTCTTCACTTGGTAAAATTGATGTCAAAGATCTTGGTTACACACTTAACTTAGACATGAAATGGTAGAATCACTTAAAGTGGTCTCATTTGTATGGACTAATGGTTAAACATAAAGGTATGTTGATCAATGCCTTAGGATAACTTTTGAAATTTAAAGCGAGTTGATCAATTAAAGAGGGTCTCTACCTTAGTAATAAGACTCATAATCTACCTAAAGTAGGCTTGATTCTTATAATATTAGGATACCTTGCAAAAGGACATGTAGTTTGAGAGCACTACATTTTTGCTAAATTAATTACCAACTTGCCTTGAATGCTTAGTTCCTTGTATTAATGCATGTAATTACTATATTTGTTATAGATATCATGTCGTTAATATGTCACCTCTTATCTCATGTTTAAATTTGACCTAGTTATAGACTGAAAATAATCTGGATATAGTATTAATTGCATAGAAGCTAATTTAGGTAGAGTTTGTTATTTCCTTTGAACAAATCTGACATAAAGAAAGAGAAACATATCAATGGTGCCATATGATGAATTAGAAAACTAAATGTCTCATACTTGGGTCTTTGGATAGTGTGTTGCAAAAGAAACATATGTCTATTGTCATGGTCTATGATATTCTTTTTAAAGTTGAAACAATTATTTAGTGATAAGGGCAAGTCAATTAGACAAGTTTCCCTTAAGACTATTATGAACACCAGGATTCATGTTGTCTTAGAGATCTTACCAGATTCCTTTGGGATAGGTAAGAAGATTCTCAAAGATTGGAAGAGTGTTCATATGGAAGTTAAGGTTCTTCAGGCTTTTTTACTAAGAAGAAGAAGATCAACACCAAATAAGGAAAGCTTAAGAAAATGAATGAGAGAACAAACTCATGGGCAATTATTCATTTTTAACCTTTTAAGATACTTGAAAAAGAATGCTCAAAGTGCCTAAGGATAGGCAAATACACATCATATTCTCATTTTTGAATACATAGTGGTAGATTTCACCAATTGTGGTGGATAGATTCCAAGCTCACTATCTATAGTTCTTTATAAGGTTTTCAACAAGTGAGAAAGTCACATGATGGGATTATACTTACCTTAGCTTTAGTTGCAAGGTTAGTTGTGCAAGTTAGTGGCAAGTATTACCTTTTTTATGTGAGACTCCATTATCACTTTGCCAAGTAAGGAGAATAGTCATATCTAACTAAAAGAAAGAACCTAGCACTAATCAAACATTTGGCTTCAATGCTTAGGTCATATTGATCTAAATAGGATCCAAAGACTGGTCAAATCTGGACACTTAGAGGATCTTTTAGTCTACGAATTCCTATATAGATTGTAAAATGACCGAGAGACTCCTTTATTTCTAAAGGACATGGAACCAAGGAATGTCTATAGTTAGTGCATACTAACATGTATGAACCTTTTTGTGTTTATGCATGGAAAGTATGGGTATTTGATCATTTTACTAATAAATGCTCTATGTTTGGATATGTAGATAGGAAATCTGATGCCTTGGATAGATTCATTGAATTTAAGGTGGAATTAGATAGCCTATTGGGTAAACATATCAAGGCACCTTGATTAGATTAAGGTAATGTGTCTAGTAGATTCGATTATTTCCATATGGATCATGAGATGATATCCTAGTTGTATGCACCAAGGACTTTATTTCAAAATGGAGTAATGGAAATAAGATATCAAACTTTGATAGACATAGTAAGATCAGTGATTGGTTTCTCATTACTTCCGATATTCTTTAGGAATATAAATTAAAGACTATGTAATGCCTCTTTTTCTAAAGAGGTGTATCAATTTACAGGATATCCGAGAGGATTTTAGGATTATTACTTTATAGTCAAGATTATCATAAGATGTTTGTTACTATAAATAGTAGATTTCTAATGAAGACTATATGATATGTAATAAGGCAAACAATAATATAGATTAGAGAATAATAGAAGATGTTCCCACTAAACACAAAATACTATGGATCCAATACCAACCATTCTTGTTTCTAGTACATTGATGCCTCGTTGTAGTAGGAGGGTTGTTCTACAACCAGATTGATTCATGAATTTTGGAGAGTCTTTCGAGGCCATTCTAGAGGAACATGAGATCCATTCTATAGATTACGATGAAACAATGAGTGATATGGATATTGCAATAGAATGTCAAGATAGTATTCTTAAACGATTATCTTAATATTAGCATTTATGTGATGTAACTAGATATTTTCATTGCAAACAGCCTTGTGTGTACAAGAAAGCATAGGGAAACATGGTGATGTTTTAAGATCTTATAGGTAGTATTGGGATTGAGCCCTTAAAAACAAGGCATGATGTAACAAATTTAAACTTAACTATCTCCTTACTATCCCTTTAGTGTATTGACATTGATTTGAGCATTCAACCCATGTCTTTTACATTGTACATGACTTGGGTGTATTAGGAGTTGCATAGAAGATATAAGTTATGGGTTCCTTGTAAGTAGATAAGTTGCCCATATTTAGGCAATCCAGTAGAGATTGTAGTACACTACCTCCTAATTGGAGGGATGACTTGTCTTGCACATCAGGATAGGTTTCCCATGGTGAGTGTATTAGTGTATGTGATGTACACTAGACAAGACCTACGGTAAATGATGACGTAAGGCTATCAATTGTCATAATTCACCAAGCTACTATACTACATGAACTCTCAACCTTGAGAGGATATTGAGCATGTGCCAAAATCAACTGGAAGCTTTGACCTATGGGTGAGACCCTAAAGTGGTCATATATCCCTATTGATTGGGTTACTATTGATGGAGGTTGGTGGCAATAGATATTCTCAATAAAGACACCATGATATCTCATGGGATTGCGATAATGTGTCCCCTTGGGTGATCCAAAGGACATGTGATCATGAAATCTATGGCTATAGTAATTCCTTTAATGGAATTTGACATATGCTACTTGGAACTAGAGTATGTCATTTGATCACATAATAAGTGAGATATGTAACTCAAGGATTTAAGAGGTAATCTTGATAGGTGGTAGCACTACATTGTTAGATTATGGATACCGGTTCATAGGAAGTTTTCATGTAGTAGATAGTAAGTCACAAACCTAAACACTTGGTGTCTCATTGTAATATAGATAGGGTACTGAAGTGTAGTTGACTCAAAAATAGTGGGATGTTGAGTCAATTTCAAAATTTGATTATGAGAGATCCAATCCTCTTATTAGTCCTAGTGGTCCTCGCTCTGAGTTTATATTCCTTGTTGGCACGACTTATGAGGGTTGGATGGGTTTTTAGGTCACTTATGTGCATAAGGGCTTATTGGTAATTACGCAAGGTTGTATAGGGATAAGTGAGTGGTATCTTTGGATTGGGCTAATTGATTAATTATGTCTTGTGTGGTTAATTAATCAATTAGCAACCTTTTTGGGCTAGATTAAGTGACCCAAGCCCATGGTGGGCTTTAAGTCACTTAAGCCCAATAGGAAGCCTATAAATACCCCTTTAGGGGTTAGGGTTTCCAAGTCTTGTCATTCTCCTCTTCAATTTAGAGAAAGAACCCTAGCCTCCACCATTGAGATCTTCATAATCTCAGTGCCTAGACACAAGGAAGAGTCATCAACGGGTGGAAGATCATGGTGTTTACGAGATCCATTATGACTTTGGAGTTATCTACATCGATTGGAATTGATTTGGAAACATTCGAATTAAATGTATGTGCCTTTATTCTCTGTATCTATGTTTTCTATGGTATCCATATTGTTTTTGAATACATGTTTATCCATTGTGATAGATTTATAGAGCCTCTGATAGATTTGCACTCACCCTACATGATCCAAGACATAGAAACGGAGTAATCCACGGTTCCCAACAAGTAGATGACAATTTACTCATTGAGAATGATGTACAGACATTGTCATTAGTCAAGATTTAGTTGTTTACTTGATTCTAGATGGAAATCTATAAGTATGATATATTATTGGGTTTAAAGTCCTTAGGTACTATAAGAATAGAAAAATTGCACTATGTCAAGAATATAGTCAAGTATATTTAGAGAACAAGGGATTATATGCTTGTATTCCAAAGTGTTGAAATAGTTTAGAGGGGTGACGTGATGGATGACAAGATACCTTCTATGGATAACCTAGCGGATCCTTTCACTAAGACATTGACAGGGAGAGTCTTTGTTGGTCATAGGGATATCATAGGTTTCATATGAGTATCTGGTATGCTTTGATAGCATTGTGCTTTGAGGGCAAGTGGGAAAATGTTAGGATAAAGCCCTTAAAAGCATGACATGATGTAATAGATTTGGAATTCATTATTTATTTAATGATATTCCAGTTTCACTTTTATCTATCCTTATTCCATGCATTACACTTTATAAGTATTCTTACATTCATATTTTTCATTATACGTGAATTAGATGCATTAGGAGTTGCACGGAAGATTCAAGTCATGGTTTCCTACAAATAAATGACTTGTTCACAAATGGTTTGTGGGTTTAGGCAACCCTTTAGAGGTTGTAGTCAACTACTTCCTAAATAGAAGGATGGCTTATCTTGGCTATTAAGATGGGTTTCTCATGGTGAGTGTAATAGTGTGTAAAAGCACACATTAGATAGGACCTATGGTGAGTCATGACTTGAGGCTATCAAGTAGTCATGACCTCACTAAGCTGCTTCATTGTGTTGTCTCTCAATCTTGAGAGAATATTGAGTTTGTGCTAAAGTTAGCAATGAATTTAACCTACAAGTGAGATCATAAGCTGATCATATATTCCCTATGGATTTGGTCACTATTGATGGAAGTCGATAGCAATAGATATTCTCAATAGAGGCACCATGATATCTCATGGGATTGAGACAGTGTGTTTATTCGGGTGATCTTAAAGAGATATGTTTATGGAAACTATGGTCATAGTAGTTCCTTAAGTGGAACTTGATATAGGCTCTTTGAGACCTAAGACATGTCAATTGAATACACAATAGGAAGATCTGTAACTTAAGAATAATAGAGATAGTCTTGAAAGGCTGATAGCTTTCACCTTATTAAACTATGGACACCAGTTCAAGGGGAGACTGAACGCAATGGATAGTAGGTCATGGACTCGAGCACATAATGTTTCATTGTTATTTACATAGGATATTGGAGTTCAATTGATTCTCTGTAGTGGGATCTTGAATCAACTTTAGAATTGGATTTTAAGGGAGCCAGTATTCCTATGGGTCCCAATGGTCTCTTCTCTGAGCTCATATACCTTGTTGGCACTAGTTATGAGAGTCGAATTAGGTTTAGGTTCACTTTTGTACATAAAGGAGTTTTGATAATTACGCAAGGTTGCATAGGGTTAAGTGAACAAGGTCTCTGGCTTGGGCTAATTAATTGATTAGTAGGTCATGTTAGGTTAATTAATCAATTAAAACCCAATTTGGGCTAGATTAAGTGACCTAAGCCCATGTGGGGTCAAGTCACTTAAGCTTAGTTAGGAACCTCATAAATACCCCTTAGGGGTTAGGGTTTCCATAACTTTTTGTCTTCCACCATCTAGAGAGAAAGAGAGTCATAGCCTCCACCCTCCTTTCCTCCCCACAGGAAGTATGCTAAGAACAAGGTTAGGTCATTGGGTGGAAGATCATAGGTTTACAAGAATTCCAACAACTTCAAGCTCGTCTTCAACACTTGAAATTTAAGGTTTGAGAACATCTAAACCTAAAGGTTAGTACTTTAACCTTAAAAAATCAATTTTTTTTAAATGATATTGCTTCTGTTACTTAGATCTAAAGGACTTCTTCCACCTCACCCACACTCCAAGTGTTGGGAACCCTGGATTACTCCATTCCTATGCCCTGGATTGTGTAGGTTGCAAGAAAATCTATCCTAAGCTCTCTAAATATATCATAATGGATAAATAGGTATTAAAAAACAATATAGATACCAAAGAAAACATAGATTTAGAGAATAAGGTCACATAACTTGATCCAAATGTTCCCGGATCAATTCCAATCGATGTAGATAACTCCAAAGTCATAATGAATCTCGTAAACACCATGATCTTCTGTCTGATGACTCTTCCTTGTGTTTAGACATTGAGATGGTGGAGATCTCAAGGGTGAAGGCTAGGGTTGTCTCTCCAGATTGAAGGGGAGAATGTAAAGACTTGGAAACCCTAACCCTTAAAGGGGTATTTATAGGCTTCCTACTAAGCTTAAGTGACTTAAGCCCATCAAGGGCTTGGGTCACTAATTTAGCCCACAAAGGTTTTTAATTGATTAATTAACCATATAAAGCCTAATTAATCAATTAGCCCAATCTAAAGATATCACTCACTTATACCTGTGCAACCTTACGTCATTACTAAAACACCCTTATGCATAAAAATGAACTAAAAACTCATCCAACCTTCATAAGTCATGCTAAAAAGGAATAGGAGCTAAGAGCGGGGACCACTAGGACCCATAGGAGTATTGGTTCCCTTAGAATCAAACTATGAAATTGACTTAACATCCCACTACAGAGAGTCAATTGCACTCTAGTTTCATTGCATGCAGACTCCCTATGAATTGGTATCCATAATGTAACAAAGTAGTTTTATCACCTATCAAGATTACCTCTCAAATCCTTGAGTTACCATGATCAGAGATTTTATGATCACATGTCCTTTGGATCACCTAAGGGCGCACACTATCCCAATCCTATGAGATATCATGGTGCCTTTATCGAGAATACCTGCCACCAACCTCCATCAATAGTGACCTAATCCATAGGGATATATGACCACTTTAGAGTTTTGCTCATAGGTCAAAGCCTCTAATTGATTTTAGCACAAGTTTAATATCCTCTCAAGGTTGAGATTCCATGTAGTATAGTAGCTTGGTAAATCATGACAATTGATAGCCTTGCGTTATCATTCACTGTAGATCTTATCCAATGTGCATCACACACACACTAATACACTTAACATGGGAAACCCATCCCGACAACCAAGACAAGTCATCCCTTCAATTTGGAGGTGATGCACTACAATCTTTACTAGATTGCCTAAATTCATGAATCAAATGTGGATAACTTTTCTACTTATAAGGAACCCATGACTTGTATCTTCTGTGCAACTCCTAATGTACCTAAGTCATGTACAATGTAAGAGACATAGGTTGAATGCTCAAATCAATGTCAATACACCAAAGGGATAACAAAGGGATAGTAAGGGGATGGTTAAGTCTAAATTTATTACATCATGTCTTACTTTTAAGGCCTCAATCCCAACAAACTCCCACTAGCCCCAAAAGAGACTAGGCACTATAGAAAGATTATGCTCCACAGTCATATCACCTTCTTGTACTATCTCACAATAAGGTAACACTTGCTCTTTATGTGTTTTCTCTTTTAGTGGTACTTCAGTTCTTTAGACTATTCCATCATCCCATTATTATCACATAATAAGATCTTAGACGATATAGCCAAGAGAACTACCCATAATCCAAAAGGCTTCCTTTGTTTCTATGGAAACAACAAAAAAACACTTAGAGTGTACACATACCCAAAGGTAGACCTCTAAGAGTCCTTATTAGATTGAAGTCCAATTTTCCTGGTAGAAAAGGAGTACCAACTCATTGCAAAGACTCACAAACATATAATCTATCATCCTCCAAAGATACTAAAGTATATGCTTGACATCCCCCAAAGCTCTAATTAGGAAATGAACTAATATCCCCTCATTATTCCTACAATAAAGCAAATATTTGGTTAGCACATAGCATCGCATATTTAATCCTATCCATTGCAGAGGCATTTGATGCCACCTTAATGTTATCTCTCTCCTTAGATGTCGAAGGACATTGTTCTTAAGAAAGACAACTCTAAATCCAAAGAGTAACAAACCTTTCTTGGAGTTTTGCATCATGTGCTTGACCAAATGCTTATCTATGTAAGTGACATGGTGCAATTTTCCTATTCTTGCAAGACCTTAACCCTAAGAATATATTGCATCTTCCTCTAGATTTTCATCTAGAACTGAGTAAACTACCAGATCTTATTTGATGACAATATCCCTACTTCATATCAAATGAGCATATTGTCATCTACCTACAAGATCTTAGAGCATCACCATGCTTCCTTGTGCCTTCTTGTACATACAAGGCCCTTTGTCATGAAAATGTTTGGTTGTTGTATCTTACAAATGTGACACATAACAATAGATAGGAGTAATATGATGGATTTGAGTATGACCACTATTGAAAAGGTTTTCCATAGTTGAAACAAAGTTTCAAACTATAACCTTTAGCAACAATCTTAGTCACATAAAACTCAAGCTTTCCATCTACTCCTATGTTCCTCTTGTACACCAACTTACACCTATGAGTTTTATCCCTTTAGGTGCTTTTACAAGAACCTAAACTATGTTAGAATACAAAGATTCTAACTACCTTTTCATAGCTCCTTACCTTAAGTGAGCACAAACATTGCTCACCTCTTCATCCTAATCTATGGGATATGAACCTCCCACTATGATGAGGCACTAGTGTACTAGAAATCATAGGAATGGTATTTCTTTAACCCTTTGGATCCATAGTATCCTATGCAATATGGGACTATCTTCTAATATATCCTCCAATTTGTATCACTCTTTGTCTTATTCCTTATCATATAGTCTTCATAAAAAATCTTATATTTGCGTCAACAAATAGCTTCTTATTATCTTGACTATAAAGGTAATAACCCAAAAATCCTCTTAGATATCCTATAAACCGATATACCTCCCAAGAAAAAGAGGAATCACATAGTTTATAAGACATATCCCCAAAAGAATCCAGGAAAAAAAAAAAAAAACTATCCATGATCTCACTATGTCTAACCAAGTTTGATATCTTCTTTTCACCTCTCCATTTTGCAATGGAGACCTTGGTGCACATGACTAGGAAATAATCTTGTGTTTCAATGGAAATAATCAAACTTACTAGACATATCACCTTGATCTAATCGAAGTGACTTGGTATGCATGCCCAATAGGTTATCCGATCTTGCCTTAAATTCAATGAAAGTATCCAAGGCCTCAAATCTCCTATGTGCATATCCAAACTTAGAGTAATCATCACTAAAAGTGATGAAATACCCATACATGTCAATATGCACTAACTCCAAACATTCCTTGGCTTTAGTCTTCTTGTTCATTTTACCATCTATATAGGATTCATAGACTAAAAAATCTTCTGGAATCAAAGAGTCTAAACTTTACCAGTCTTTGAATCCTATTTAGATTAATATGACTTAGGTTTAGAAACCAAATGTTTAATTAGAGCTAGGTTTAATCATGAGATTTGATTGTTCTCATAACTTGGCAAAGTAATAATGGAATACATATAAAAGAAGAGGATATAACCTCCCACTTACCTGCATAACTAACCTTGCATTTGAAGTTAAGGTAACTATGATCCCATCATTTAATCTTCTCACTTATTGTACATTCTATAAGGACTTACAAACAATGGACCTAGAATCTATCCACCATTAAATATTCAACAATGAGAAAATGATGTATACTTTCCTTTTTCCTTTAAGTAAACTAGGCATTCCTTTTTCTAGTGTCCTAAAAGGTCACAAAGGAATCTCTTACCCCAGAGCTTACTCTCTTATTCCTTCTCTTGAACTTTTCTTATTTGGTATTATTCTTCTTTTTCTTGATAGAAGAACTTGAAGAACCTTTGGCTCCCATATGAACACCTTATAATCTTTGAGAACCTCCTTAGCCATCCCAAAGGAAAATGGAAAGGACTCTAAGATCATATGAATACCTAGTATTCATAATAGTACTAAGAGTAGCTAGTTAAGGCTGGCCTACCATTATCACCAAATAACCATTGCAAACTAGAAAGAGAATATCAAAGTCTCTAGTAATAGACATGTGTTGCTATTGCAACACATTATCCAAAGATCTAAGTGTTAGACACTTTGTCTTCTAATCTATCTAATACCAGCTTGATATACCACTCTTTTCTTTTGCTAAGCTAGTTCATAAGGAATAGCTAGCTCTACCTAAACTAGCTTTTATGCAATTAGTTACCATATCCAAAATAAAATTAGTCTAATTGATTAGGTGGGCTTAGCCTATTGTGAGAAGGAGAGTGATAATAGAAATAACATATGACATAATTGACCATTCATGGCAATTGGTAATTAATTTAGCACAAATGTAGCGCTCTCAAACTACATGTCCTTTTACAAGGTATCCTAGTATCATAAGAATCAAGCCTAGGTGAGGCAGGTCATGACCTTATTAATAGTTAGAAACCTTCTCGATTTGATCTCCTTGCCTTAACCATAAAGGTATCTAAAGGCAAGATCAACATACCTTTTATTTGGCCCATGGATTATGCAAGTGGGACTGCGTAGGGCGATTATACCACTTCATATCCAATGTCAAGTGTATAACCATTGTCCTTGAACTATTAATGTCACTAAGTAAAGAACCCCACCATAGGGATGGTCGCTCCCACTACAAACACATCTAGTCCTGTCCATGTAAAGAGTCCATATCTCCTAATTCTTAGGGCTAACCCACCGTGGGAGTGGTGATGAACCCAAATCAAGATGGACTTGATAATGGAGGCCGTGGGCTTGCCTGAGGCCCTCTCCCACTTAATCTTTTGAGATAAATAAGAGCACTTTAAAACCATTAGTAATTTATTCGATGAATAAATTATCTAGTTTGAAAATTTCCAAAAATATTTATTTCCTAATTGGAACCTAGTGTAATAGGAGAATACCAACATGAAAATTTTAAAATTTCTATGAGAGTAATTTTCAAAAAGAATTTTGATAAAATATCCACTCTCAAAATTTTAAAATCTATTATCATAAAACTCTCATTTTATATACACAATTCCAATTAATAAATATTTTATTTAGGAAATGTTTCAAAGAAATTTATTTCCATCAAATTACTAACCCTTTTGGTAATAATCTTTTAATGATAAAATATCTCTAATGAAAATTTCCAAAATATTTATTTTCCAAATTGGAAACTCTTGCGTAATAAGAAAATGACCAATTTATGATATTTTGAATAATTTTGAAGGCAGCTTATCCAATAAATGAACTTTTGCTTCTCATATTAAAAAATTCTCATAAGATTTACTTTCCTTATTTCTTACACTTTTCCAACTTAATAAATATTTCCCTAGAAATTCCATCATAATTTATTCTATTAAATCTACCAAAAATAGAAGATTTTAGTAATTCCTTCATAGATAAAATATTTTCTATGAAAAAACTCCAAAAAAATGTTTATTTCCAAAAAGGAATTAAACAATCCATTTGGGAAAGTATTTCTAAAATATTTTACATCTCCATTAAATTACTAAAAATTTCCAAAGTTATTTTGGTAAACCTTCTTATCATAAATTCTCTATCATGAGATTTTCCAAATCCATTATTTACTTTTAAATCAGGACTCCTGTGCTAAAAGAGTTGCTCCTTTATTCCTTATAATTGAACTATCCAAACATAATGGTTTCCTCCTCTCTGGGGTAGAGCTTGGCGGACCAACTATAGGTATAGTTTTCCTTCTCTCACCGAGAAAGAATGAAAACCTCCTAAAGTTTAATAAATAAATAGTTCTAAAGAAATATCAATCTTCTTAGCAACAACTAGTTTAAAAAGATGATCTTGGAAAATTTCTTCTCATAAAAATTTACTAAGAATACCAAAAAACTTTTCTTTTGGTTTTAAAAGCCTTTTTTGGTAACCATTCTTAATTATAAATAATCTATCGTGAATTTCCAAAATTAACTTATTTTCTTTAAATCGGAATCCTGTGCAAAATATGAAAAATACTATTTTATAAAGATTTGAAAAAATAAGAGCTTTTCCTTAAAAGAAAGATTTTATTCTTAGAGATCTCAAATATTTGAGAGGATTTTAAATAAAATTAAAATCTCTAAGAATTAATTTTAAAAAAGGTAAGAAAGTTTTTAATCATTTTTCTAACTTATCTTTTCTTTAAAATAAAATTTCCCAACCATGCACATTCTAATTTAAATTAGTTTTCCAATTTTGAAAAAAACATGAAAATTTATTTCCAACTAAGAATACCAAAATATCTTAAGGCCACATATGCAATTAATCAATAGCATATAATAAAAATAAGGGAATAATAAATAGAAACTTTTCCCATGACCTTTAGGGATCATGTTGCATATTTGGTAACTAAAATTTGGATAAAATCCAAATTACCAAAAATAACCCTACAACCAAAAATTGGGTTAGTTAAAATAGAAAAACCAAAAGGTCCAATTGCCACCAAAAAAAAAAAAAAAAAGCCTAAGAAGAGGCCCAAAATTTAGCCGAAACAAAAAAAAAAAAAAAAGAATTGGACCTGTATGCAATCCCATAACAACATGCTCTTTGTGTAGCATTACTTCGATTGGCCATATCTCCCTCATTTCAACTCCAAATTGTGATCCGTTTAAAGCGTTTGATTCCTGACTTCCCAAGCTTCAAAACCATATGTCATTTTCCCTGAGAAAATAATTGGAAGTAGCCCTATTTTGGCTCAAAGTTGACGTCACTGTGCTGCCACACACTTTGTGCATACTTGCTTCATTTGGCCATATCTCCCTCATTTCAACTCCAAATTGTGATCCGTTTAAAGCGTTTGATTCCTGACTTCCCAAGCTTCAAAAACATATGTCATTTTTCCTGAGAAAATAATTGGAAGTAGCCCTATTTTGGCTCAAAGTTGACGTCACTGTGCTGCCACACACTTTGTGCATACTTGCTTCATTCGACCATATCTCCCTCATTTCAACTCCGAATTGCAATCCACTTGATGAATTGGATTTTTTACTTTCTAAGCTTCAAATACATATGTGGCTTGACCTAAGAAGCTACAGGGAGGTAGTCCCAATTTTGAGTTCAAGTCAACATCACTGGGTTGCCAAGGATCCCAAGCTAAGAACTTCCTAGAATGCTTCTTTTTACGTTAACCACCATAGAATCTCAAAAGGAACTTTCAAGATTCCTTCTTTTCTCTTGGGTCATCATAGATGGATACAAGAACTAAAATTTTTACAATAATAAAAATTCCTATGCTCCTATAAAGGAGTTTACAACCCATCTATTGAAAATAAAATAATTTTACAACCAAATAAAAATCATATACCCCTTATGGGGTGCACAACCCAATCTAAACAATCAAAAGGCATAAAATATATCCATTCATATTTGTTCATTCAAATGAATCAATAAAAATCAATCAATCCAAATCTATTAATACATTTAATTGAATGAATAATTTCATTCATTCATCCTTTATGGCCATGGGATGAATATAACAACCCTACAAAATAGAGTTAGCACACCCTAAAATAAATCTAACATGCTAAAACCTACCCAAGGCTTTGATACCATTTGTTGGGAACCCTAGATTACTTTGTTCTCATGCCTTGGATCGTGTAGGTTGCATGCAAATCTATCCCAAGCTCTCTAAATCTATTGCAACGGATAATAGGTATTAAAAAATAATATAGATACCATAGAAAACATAGATCTAGAGAATAAAGCCACATACTTTTGATCTGGATGTTCTTGGATCAATTCCAATTGATGTATATAACTCCAAAGTCATAATGGATCTCGTAAACACTATGATCTTATGCCCGATGACTCTTCCTTATGTCTAGGCATTAAGATGGTGAAGATCTCATAGGTGACGGCTAGGGTTCTCTCTCTAGACTGAAGGAGAGAATGGAAAGACTTGAAACCCTAACCTATAAGGGGATATTTATAGGCTTCCTAATAGGTTTAAGTAACTTAAGCCCACAATGGGCTTGGGTCACTTAATTTAGCCCAAAAAGGTTGTTAATTGATTAATTAACCATACAAAGCCTAATTAATCAATTAGCCCAGTCTAGAGATACCACTCACTTATCCTTATTCAACTTTACTTAATTACCAAAAACACCTTTATACACAAAAGTGAACTAAAAACTCATTTAACCCTCATAAGTAATGCCAAAAAAGAATATGAGCTAACGATGAGGACCGTTGGGACCCATAGGAGTATTGGCTCCCTTAGAACCAAATTTTGAAATTGACTCAACATCCCATTACAAAGAGTCAACTATACTCCAATACCCTATGTATATTACAACGAGATAGCAAGTGCTTAGATCCGTGACCTACTATCCACTACATGTAGACTCCCCATGAACCAGTTTCTGTAATCTAACAAGGTAGTATTATCACCTATCAAGATTACCTCTCAAATCCTTGAATTACAGATCTCACTTATTATGTGATCAAATGACTTACTCTAGCTCCAAGGAACATATGTCAAATTCCATTAAAGGAATTACTATGGCCACAAATATCATGATCACATGTCCTTTGGATCACCTAAGGGAACAAATTATCCCAATCCTATGAGATATCATGGTGCCTTTATTGAGAATACCTATTGTCACTAGCCTTCATCAACAATGACCCAATCTATATGGATATATGACCACTTTAGGGTCTCACCCATAGGTTAAAGCCTCATATTGATTTTGGCAAAAACTCAATATCCTCTCAAGGTTGAGAGTTTATGCAGTATAGTAGTTTGGTGAATCATGATAATTGATAGCCTTGTGTTATCATTCATCGTAGGTCCTGTCTAATGTGCATCACATACACTAGTACACTCACCATGGGAAACCCATTTTAACGATCAAGACAAGTCACCCCTTCAATTAGGAGGTGATGCACTACAATGTCTACTAGATTGCTTAAATCCATGAACCAACTGTAGACAACTTATCTACTTACAAGGAACCCATGACTTGTATCTTTTGTGCAACTCCTAATGCACCCAAGTTGTGTACAATGTAAGAGACATGAGTTGCATGTTCAAATCAATGTCAATACACCAAAGGGATAACAAAGGGATAACAAAGGGATAGTTAAGTTTAACTTTGTTACGTCATGTCTTATTTTTAGGAGCTCAATCCCAACACCAAGATATTTTCTCTAAGGTTCAACACCCAACTTATTGGGTTCTTTTCAAAGTTACAACCACACCCCTATGCTTGGGGGAACAAGGTGTTTCTTAATCTAAAAGATGTAAGGGTCATTACTCTGGTGAAATTTCTCATGAAGATCATCCTAGATCTCAAATGTAGTATCAATATAGAGGAGACTATCTACAACTTCTCTAGTGATAACATTAAGAATCCAAGAGATTACCACATTATTACAGCAAGTCTAAGCACCAAAAAGAAGATAGGTAGTTGTTGGGTGAGGAATGCTACCATCCATAAAACTGATCCTTATCCTATGCAGTGAGAGCCATAAGCATGGCTTAACTCAAAGTATTGTAAACAGAGCTCATCAAGTGGTGAGAAATCAAAACAAGGTCATGGTGTTCTCCATTGTGAAGGAAGAAAGGATTGTTGGAATCTTCTATTGCTAGTGGATCAATGGGTTTGGTGATGGCAATGTTATTATGACCACCATGAGCCATTAGACATAAAGGAAGGAGTAGAGGATAGTAGAGCAAATTTGCTTTGATACCATATTAGAAAAGAAAGCTCTCATGAAAATAAAATGTTTATTTCTTGAAAAAAAAATATGTAAATGAAAAAATGCTCAATGTTTTATGGAGGTTGAAAATAACATATTCTATAACAACCTTCAATCTTACCAAAAGCAAAGAAAAGAAGAAAAATAACAAACTCATATAACTTTCTTATGGCTAAAATACCTCACTATTTCTAATAAGGTCTCTAGAGACCGAGATGCAAAGGGTGGAGGAGCACCTCATAGTGTTCAAGTCATAGCTTGCAACCATTTCCTTCTCCAAACATAGATCCATAGTTCTCCTTAATGAATTAGCATTTGTGAGATAGGTTTTTTTTCCCATGTTTTAATCTATTTGTCTATCTATTTAGGATGTATTGTGGATATATTTTACACTTTACTTATTTTGGATTATATTTGGGATTTGTCTTTTTATTTCTCATTTATACTTTTATCTAGGTTGATTAATTGTTTGCTATGGGTTTTCATTGATCTATTTATTTTTTTGCCTATTTGTTTATCATTTTCGTGATAAAAGGGGAGTAATAGTAATGGAGCAACCATTCATTCAATTATAGAGCACAAATCATTTTATTGCTTGTTCATGTTATTATCCTTCTTGCCATCCTTTGTTTTTCATGGGTTTGTTGTTTAAGTTTGCACACTCACATGTAATTGACTTCAAAGTTAGGAATCATTATGACAAGATTACCCTTAGGATCAATGAGGTCTTTCGTTTTTTTTTTTTTTTTTTTTTTTTAAGTTATGGAGGCCTCATAGTATACATTTAATTTTATCACAAAATTGTTACAAGTTACAAGGGGAATTGTTTATGTATTAGTTTAGATTAGCAATTTTGTTTCATTTCTTACTGATTAGGATGTGATGTACTTTCCTTAATCTTATACATGTCAATTTAACTTTGAACTAATCCAAAGATAAATTTGGATTATTTTTAGCATCAATGTTATTCGGAGTATGTACACGTTTGAGGTTTTTATAATTTATTAAATGACTACATATGGTTTTTAGGCATGGGTTAAGTAGAAAATATATTTGAGGCCCGACAAGGAGTTTTCCAATGTCCAATAGGATGTTTGAACGTCCCTTAGTCAACGTTCAAATGCTTAGCCATGTTGAAATGCTCTCTACAAAACGTTCAAATGCTGTTTGGTTTCTTTGTATGTTTTTAAGGGTAATTGAGTAAAATTAAATATTTATTTTGTTTTCCAAATTTAGTCCTAGGTTTTCTCAAGTGTAAAAATGATTATTTTCTTAAAATTAGATAATCTAGAAAAAAAATAGTCATTCGGTAAGCTTATGTCTCCATCTCTCAAAACTTTAAATATTATATTTTAAAATATCATTTAAATATAACAAAGGTTAGAGACTTGTGTCACATACACTTCAATGAGGACTTCAAATGATCTATTAAGGAGCATGGAGGAGCACTAAGTTGGGCATGTGAAAAAAGATGATAACTAATTATTGTATAAAACCCTAGAGAGTAATTACATTCGGTCAAATAAAATTGTTTATTATTTTATCATATTTAGTAGCTTATTTAGCATCCCGGGGACTAACTTTTTACATGTAGGAGTTCTATATAGTTTTTCCACATTACATCATGTGCTCACTTTTGAGATTGAATTTCCGAGTGCATGAGATCCATAAACTTTTAATTATAATTAATATAACTAATAAAAAAAAATTAAATATCGAGATTAGTAGTTTGAACTAACTACTCGCCTTCAAGATAGTTTCATATCAAGACAAAATTCTTTCACAAAATTTGCATTTCCTTATAATAAAACAATTGGAAATTACTTCCCATGAATTGGCAATAGAGGCTTAATTCCTTACAACTTTGTAATGAGCCCATGATTAGGGGCTCTTGTAAACATTTTATGTTTATTTCATGTATATAAAAAGCAATAAAAACACCTACTGAAGCCTCCTTTCCCCAATTTTATTTTATTTTCCAACAAGAAAGAGCTATTATTTGCTAAAAATAAAAAATAAAAAAAATAAGAAAAATCACCCAACTTATAGCACCAATGTCATTTTGGGTCACCTGATCCGACTTAAACCAAAAAGTTCGGGCTTCTCGAGCTAAAGACAAATTCGAGCCCATACCTCTTCTAAATCCAAGGCCTGGGCCCAAAGCTTATGCCTAGTTAATTTTTATTATTTTAATTTTAATATTACTAAATAAATTTTAAATTTCAGTTGTAATTTATAGTTATAATAATTATGAAACACATTTTGATAATTAGTTTATTGAAAACTACAATTTATAAATTACAGTTTTTATATAAATCTCAAATTTATAAAATTATGTACTATAATTTTTGCCCTTGAATAAATTCTTAATTTAACATACATATTTTATAAATTATGAAATATATAAGATAAATTAAAAATATTAGAACTTTGTCAAATGAAAAATAAATAAATAAATAAAATTGTGGCCTACGCTTGATGGGCTCCATTTCGTGTCAACTCTACCTAAATAAAAAAAGGGAAAATGCAAATGCTAGAGCCCAACCCATCAACCTCAAGCCTTTTTGGGCTCAGGCCAGCTTTCTGTTTTGGGCGGTCTCATTAGTCCAAGGCCATCTATCAACCAATAAAATGTTGACTTAGAGAGATCAAGACTTGGATTAGATTGTAGGGATCAAGAGCGGTGCCCCCCTTGAAATTTGTTTTTTGCTTATTTTTTACCCCCTAAAAAAAATTATTGTTCTTGCATTGGTAGAGATCTCTTCCATGTCCAATCCAACCTTATGTGCCAGTTGGGAATCACGAAAAAATTAAGAAAAATAAAATACAAAGTTTTAAAAAAAAAATTTGAAATTAAAAATTATATTAAAATTGTTTATTATATATAAAATAATTTTGATTATATTTTACTTTTCGAGCAACAATTCAAACAAGGGAATTGAACATTGTTTTGTTCTTTTGTTTCGTACTATGTGGTTGTAGGAGGTCAATAGAAAGGGACAAAGTCTCTTAGGAGAAATCGATCAATGAACAATTTTGGTAGTTCTAACAACCAAAAAAGCACGATAAAAATGATAATTAATCATATTAGAAATAATCATGGGATAAATCCAAAAAAAAAAAAAGGCGTCTCAAATAAAACAAACAAAAAAAAAAAAAGTGTCTTAAATATGACTTTATGCATGATTATATATCTAACTAGTTTGGAGTCATCTCAACAATACATTTAAAAAGCATGTGAAAGAAACTGGTAAAAGCTCCGATAATTACAACGTCTATTTCATCCATGCTAATTGTGATATGTCCAATATAAGTAGTATGATATGTGGTTGTTCTTACGTCTAAATCATTCATAATCATACATTGTATCCATCCAACTCTCCTCTACATTTATAATAAGATTTGCTTATCATATTATATATATATATATAGATAAGGAAAAATAGGTGAAGATAGTGTATTTGCTTCAGTACATGAACATGTTTCACGTGTTTCTACTTTAAAGATTTGTTTTTGCATAAGGAAATCTTTGGGGATGACATATAATAATCTTATTAATTTTACACTCACCCTTATGTACTATTTAAATCATGCTAAGATTCATTAGCATCTTTGCCTTGACTTTATTTGAAAAAATTGTTGTTTATTGTGTAGTTTTCAAAATTGATTTGAAAAACGTTAAGAAAAAACAAGGAACTTACCGTTTTTGTTGAAATCGTGAACCTTGGGTGGGGTAGTGATGTAAGGAGTTGGAAAGATGTAATTACATACAAAATATACATAATATCAAGTGAAAATCAAATTCATGCACAATCTGCGTGTTTTTCATGGGCCTTGGAATCTTATAGGTTCCGTCGTCAAATGTTTCAAGTATATTATTATTATTTGTTGCCACTAAATCAATTAATATAGATAAAATATATAAGAAAATAAATAAAATATTTATTTTCACTCTTTACTTATGTGTACCAAACATAACCTTAATTTATTCATACATCATTTTACAAGTTATATTGTACTTAGCTCCTTAAAAATACTAGAGTCAGAAAAAGTAAATATTAAGAAAAACAAACTTTTAATATTTAAATTTTCTTAAAGAATAGTGGATTTTTTTTCTCATTTTTTATTGTTTTGAGAAATATGCATTGCTCAAAAATATAGTTTGGTTTGTGTAATTTTTCTATATTCTCTTTCATTCATTTTTTTTTTCTTTTGGATAATTACTGAAGTCAATTTAAATATTGTAATTTGAAAAGTCAAGATGGGGATAGAGTGAGAGGCGAATTAGACGTGTCAAATGCAAAAACACGAGAATTTTGATCCACACAAAGGCATAGGAATACTTATCACAAGACCCAACTAACGCCGCGTTAAGTGAAAATACGTAGGTGGAACCGTGGAAGAATGGGTTTGCATGTAATCAATTGTTTTTTTTTTTAAAACTAAAACCATGTTTCTCGTGGATGTATGTATAGAGATAGAGATTTAGATTTAGATTTTGGAAGCTTCAAGTATGAAAACAATGGAAGAAGCAACCTACCATGAGGGGGAGAGCCTGGCCACACATGTGCCACGCATGGGGCCCCAAGTGTTTGTTTGACTGTTTAAACGCTTGGCTCCATGTTTGTGGTCCACCCACCACCCACCGCACCATCACACTCAGTGATTCAGTGTGGTGGCGATGGATTTGGACAAACTTTCTCTCCTCCGGCGGTCGGAGGTCTCGTGGTTGACTGGTGTGGCTGCCTTTCATACTGGTTAGAGCCACAGCCATCGTCCTGTAAGGCTTGACAAAGGTCAATTTTCCTCAGTTATAACTTCCTTTGAACATTGACATTTGACTCATGTTGCCTCGTTCATGTTTCTATCAACTTTTTCGATGGCTCTTCTTCCTACTTTTTTGGGACCCCACCTCACCCCGCGCCACCGCCCACACTTCCCCACAACCTACATCATACTCCACTTTTTATTTGTCTTCACAATTGAAAATACTCCCTGATTCTCTTTTTTAAAGTCATTTTTATTATAGAATCAACCATGCCCTAAAAAGTTCTCTTTTTTATAATTAAGCTCTGGTCTGTTTTATTCACTTCTAACTCTTAAAGCAAGTTAGTTTAAGATTGAATTTTTTTTTACTTATATTTATCTTTTGGATTAAATACACTTTACCCCTTGCACTTTGTCCTTTTACATTCAAAACTCAATATTTTACCTCCTAATTTTATTAACAATATTAAAAAGTCAATAAATGGTACATTAAGATGAAAAATAAGACAAATATAAAGAAAAATGCTTATTCTCTAAGTTTAAAGTTGTCATGCGCATGCAAAAATCATAAATACACACACAAATATCTCTTTATAATAAAAAAATCAAAATTAATAATTGTCATATTTTGAATGTGTTTGAAAATTTTCACTTCAACACTATCAATTTAAACTTTATTCTACCCATGTTCAGACCAATCTTAGATTAGAGTATGAAAAAGAGCAACTTCTTTTATAATTTAATGAATGAAAGTTTTGTAATTGAGAGGTAAAATGTTGTTTTTTAATAAAGTATCGAGTTTTAAATATAAAAAGGGAAGGTGTAAAATCCGTTGAAAGTTGAGGGGGTAAAATGTATTTAACTTTTATCTTTTTAACTTTTAACTTCTATAACACTCAAACTTAGTATATCAATCAAAATTAAATTAAATTTACTTTTAATTAATTTATTTATTTATTAATTTTTGACTTGAAAATAAGGGAGAATTATGTAAATATGTTGCATTATGAAATAAAATAAGAAAATACAGCTCAAAAATGGCCAGGGAAAGTACAGTTTGACCAAAAAAATCCCCATTTTCATGCACTATAACAATATCCACCGCCCGAAAATGCCCTTCAACCAATTAAAGTCCTTTTTCTTTTTTCCTTTCTCTTTTCCTTTTTTTTTTCCTCACATGAACAACCCAATATTTGGGCCTCCCCCACCTGCTTTTATTTTTTCTATTTTCTTTTTCCCCTCCCACTCCCAGCCAGCCCATTCTCACCTTCTCATCAAATTAAATTAAGTTTTATATTATAATTGAATAAATTAAATTTAATACTCTAATTTTATAGAATAATTCTCATTTTCCCCCTATTTTTGAGAATCTACTTAATTAAAAAAATAAACTTTATTTAAAAAAAATATAATTCATTTATTCATTATTTATTTCATTTTCTTTATTAAAATTTTATTTTAAAATTAATTAATACATTAAAATAAATTAGTTTTTAATATGAAAATATACTCACCTATAATAATTAATAATCTAATAAATAAATAAACAAATACTAATATTTTAAATAATATTGATTTCAAATATATATATATATATATATAAATATATCATATTTTATTTTGTTTCACATTCATAATATTTTTTATATTTATAATATTTATAATTTTTATATTATGGATTTCATTTTTTATATTTTATATTTTTAAATTTTTTATAGAATATTAAACCTTTTTTTTAAAAAAAAAAAAAAAAAAAAAAAAAACACCATCAACATATGTTGAAACTAAATTTTTTGTTTTTTTTCAAAATAAAAAAAGAAAAATAATATTAAAAAATATTAACTTACCTTTAATTTCATTCAACAAAAAAAATTAGTAATTGATGATTTTTAGGAACATTTAATTTTAAAGTCTCTAAAGACACGGGGTTGGTCATGTCCTTGGGTTGTAGTTCAAAAAGATATAGGGTTGGTCTTGCCCTTGGATATGAGTCCCAAAAGGCACAAGATATAACTTATCTTGGGTGATAGTTTTAGAATAGTCATTATTTATGGTTGAGAACCTTTTGGAGCATTGATTGTTGATATGTACATTGATGGGGTTAGTTGCTTATTAAGTGTAAGAGAATGAATGAGGCAAATCAGAGATAATCCCATTAACCACTTGCATTCATATTTGGCATTATTGCATATTTATTAATTGTTATTAAGTGTTTATCATGCAGACTACTATATGTTTAATTCAAGGTTTTTAAAGATATGCATAGGATGGTTATAAATTTTCCTACTTAGTTGTGAACTCACCCTTTCCCTTTCACTTTTAGATGCAAGTCAGAAGTCATATGTTAGGGTTAATGCTTGAGCATTGCTTTTCTATTAATTGGATGTTGTTTTGCTTGTGTTGAAAGTGTTTTGAGGCTTTTGCCTCTGTATCATAGGAAGATTAAATCATTTTTAAGGAAATTATATAATTTATATTTGTTTTTGTACACTTGTAGTATGGGTTACCCTTAGTGAGCCGTAGAGTTTTGCTATGTACAAAGCAATAGACACAAGTTTTCTTTTGTGAAACATATCATATTTTATTAATTAATGATTTCAAAGATGATCACAGGGTGCATACTTCTTTATAATAGGTTTCCACATCCTCACTTTGAACAAAATCAACTAGAAACTTAGCATTTAATTTTTTGTCTCCCTAAATTTTGTATTGGGTATTAATTAGTAAGTCTAAAATCTATGGTGTAATGAAGGTAATCTTAAAAGACTGATAACTTTCACCTTGTTAGATTATAGATACCAATTTATGGGAAGACTGTATATAATGGATAACAAGTCATAGACCCAAACACTTAGTGTAGTATTGTAATATAGATAGAGTACTAGAGTGAAACTGACTCTTTGTAGTGGGATGTTGAATAAAATTCAAAATTGGATTTTGATGGAGCTAGTACTATCTTATAGGCCCCAATGGTCCTCGCTCAAGCCCATATTCCTTGATGATACGATTTATGAGAGTTAAATTTGTTCTTGGTTCACTTATGTACATATGAACATTTTGATAAATACGTAAGGTTACATAAAGTTAGTGAACAATATCTGTAAAATAAGCTAATTGATTAATTGAAGTTCTATTAGGTTAATTAATTAATTATGACTTTTTTGGGTTAGATTAAGTTAACCAAGCCTTAGGTAGGTTCAAGTCACTTAAGTTCATGGGAAGCCTATAAATACACCTTTAAGGTGGGTTAAGGCTTTAGACTTTTTCTATTCTCCCTTACATTCGAAAGAGAGAACCCTAACCTCTACCCTTCAAATTTCCGTCATCTGAGTGCTAAGATTTAAGGAGGAGTCTTCAAGAGGAAGGCTCAGGGTGTTCAAGATCTTTGATTGTTGTTGTACTCTTCACAAACATGAAGCAATCTAGAAACATCTAGATCTTGGTAAGCACATCTAAACCTAATTTTTTGGATCTAAAATTGTTTTTAATATCAATTGTTTCCAATGAGCATAAATCTAGAAAAGCTTAAAAAAATTTACGTGCACCTAATTGATCTAAGGTCAAGGGGCAGAGTAATCTGAGCTTCCCTACAAATGGCAACGAAGGCATAATGATCATGGGATCACTTGAAAGGTTAAAGTTAACTAGCTAATGATGATTGGACTCTATTCTCATAGGACAACAAAGCATTAGTCAACAAGACCATGGCTAACCAACCATGGTTAGATTAGTGATGACCATAAATGAGTGTTGGAACCCTGGAAGAGGGCAACCTTGTTCATGCCCTTCACATCCTCATTTCATCTCCCATACTAAAGTTCACTCAACTTCATGCTTGTTGAAGTTGAAAAACCATCCTTGAATTGATTGTTTTGTGCAAATATTACTTTGGGCCCTTGTATTGACTCGATCATTAGAGGGACGTAATAGAGAATCTCCCAACTGCCTTGCTTGCTAGAGCTTGTCCTAGTGGAGTACATATTTTCTTGGTTGCAAGAGCTTGTCCTAGAGTACATTAGCTCGCTCGTTAGACAATAGTGCGAGGGTATTGTTGGACTTGTCCATCCGACTTGCATTGGAAACTCATGGACCAATAACTTTCTTGAAAATAATATAGCAAAATTCTGAAATAAATAGAAAAGCAGTAGAAAAATGAGAGGAAAAAAAAAAACCTAACTTGGATTTTGGATTATACACTTAATTGAAGTAGCCGTCATGGGTTCATTAAGATCAATCAATTAGTTAGCAAAATAAATAAAAAGTTTATTAAAAAAATAAACCAAAATAAAATAAAATAGCTCTAAAATCCTCCAAAATGCCAACATATGCTAAGTTTTGAAGCTCTAATGCTAGGATTGCTCATTATATTTCTTCAAATTTAGATTTTTTTTTTCCTTTAAATTTTTTAAATTTGTAAAATATTATAAGGGAAAAAAAAACAAAAAAGGATTGATGCCACCTTGATGGTTGTTTTGGAAAAAAAAAATTACTAAGAAGGTAATGTTTATTTTTTTTAGTTAATTCTAAATACAACTTAAAAAACTAAATAATGCTTATAGTATTAAGTATTAAGTTATTTATTTTTATAATATTTTATTTTTATTAAGCATTAAAAAGTAAAAAAAAAAAAAAATCAATGTATTACTTTTTCGAGTTAGAAAAAACTAAATATTTGAACTTTTTATATTTACTTCACTTTTTTTTTTCACCCAAAAAATTATAATAAGTCATGAAAATATAAGAGAAAAAAATTTTAAATCCGAATGTAAATTACTTTCAGCAAAAAAGGTAAAATAACAAACACCCTCTAAATCAAATTATTTCTCACACTTTTCATGATTTATAATAGACCCCCCAGAATTATTACAAATTTTGGTATATGATTCACATTATGAGATTTTGAAAACTTGAAAGGTTAAATAACCATTAGTCCGGGCATGGCATGACACACAACAATGATGATTAGGAGCATAAGATTTTCAACTTCAAGAACACAAGTTTTCTTTAAGCTGCTACACATGGTATAGTACAAAACAA
Organism: Vitis riparia; assembly: GCF_004353265.1. Taxonomy (NCBI): domain Eukaryota; kingdom Viridiplantae; phylum Streptophyta; class Magnoliopsida; order Vitales; family Vitaceae; genus Vitis; species Vitis riparia. Next base: position 12,084,038 of record NC_048434.1, on the reverse strand, counting down.
TGTTAGTTATAATAGTTCGTTTATCTATGCTAGGTCATGGATCATACCCCACTCAAATCTGAAAGTAGGGTCATTTAAATATTGGGTGCTCCACCATGTCAGCAAAACTTGGGCCCATTTCTTTATTTGAATCATCATATTTACTGCCAAACAAATAAATAAATAAATAAATCCTAAAGAATAGTGGTGTCTTTGCATTGAGCTACAAGACTGCAATAATAATTGACCAACTTTTGCTTGTATGGAAAATCATAATTATTGGGCCAAAAAGAAAAGAGAAAAAATAAAATAAAAAAGAAAGAATGATGATGTGGTGTGAAAATACTGCGATATTTGGGTTGATATAAGCTCACAAAGGAGTGGTGGAGGGTAGGGAGACCAAGAGTGATGGCCATGCCCATTTTGTCTCCCAAGGATTTATTTTGCCAATGGAGAGTGGGCTACCTTTCTCCATTCCTGGTGCTCCATATAATATGATATCGTTATTGGCCACATTTGTTTGTTTTTTGTAGGTCAAATGATTTATCTTTATCTCAATTCAAAAGTGAGAAATTTGTGAACATTGAGAAGATGTGGGTATCATTGTAACATTTGAAAAATATTTTTTCAAAAGCAGAAAAAAAAAAAGAAAGTTTTTTAACATTATTTTATTTAAATTTATTGTAGACATATTAGTGGCACTATTAATGAAATTTTTATGGTACATCATTACCAACTTTTTAAATTAATCTCTTAATATCTTTGATCCATAAGCATAATTTAACTTAAATTCCTCATTTAAGTTACTAACTAGTTTTTTTCTTCTTTGGAAAAGCTTGTGGGTAGGATGAGTGATTATAACAAATTTACTATGATTGCCCAATATTTATTTTATCATTTAATTATAAGTTTAATCAATTATAAGTATTGATTAAAATATTAAGCATATATTTTAAAATCATATGAGGTACAACCAATGATTTGGTAGCTAATTTTTTTATTTTATACTTTCTTTCATCTTCCTTCTCTTAATTATTTTGTGTTTGTTTTAGGTGAGAAGATGTGATTGTGACTAATTTACAATTATGATTATTGAAGGTTTTAATAATTTGTTTGATTCTTGAAGAATATTTTTAATATTTTTAGATTATTATTAGTTTTATGTATAAAATTGATTGGGAAGCATGTAGAGTGAGAAGTCATGATTGAAACTAATTTAATATTTAAGAATTTATTTGATTATTCAATATAAGTTTCATATTTTTCAATTAATTAATTTATTTTATAAATAAAATTTCTGTAAAAATCTACACTTAACATTTTATTTGTAATGAAAAGAATTAATAAAACGAAAGGAATTGGATTTCAATTAATTTATCCTATTTGGTATGAGAGAGAAACCAACTGAAAGCATGTTTTTCTTGTTCGATGTTGTATAAGAGATAAAAAAACTATGTCACTCTGGTTATGAAGGTGGCAAGTCAAATAGCCTTGGCCACATACCTTGTGTTTCACCACAATAGGTTCTATAAACTAAACACAAACATTTTGGCAGGAGAAGAAACTCACTTAATTCATCTAATTACAAGGATTAAAAAAAAAAAAACAATCAGACTAAGTCAATCTTTTATTAAGGCGATTAATGCTCATGTCCACTAGAACTACTTTGGTATAAGCCATCGGCTTGATCCTAAAGTCACAAGCATAGGTTCAAAGCCCTATTGGTGCGTCGAGCTTAAGAAAAGGAATTTTAATAACTCTTTGCTCTTTCTAGGGGTCTTCTCTTTCTCAATTTTAAATTTTTATATATTTTTGTTTCCAACTAGCACTCATACCTCCTACAACAGATGATCTAAAGTTTCATGTAGAGACAACCTAATCACTATACAACTATTAAGTTTATTTATTTATTTATTTGGTTTAAGAACCAAAAGTTTCAATGATAACTTTGGTTTAAACCTTATTGATAAACTTTCATTGCAAAACCATTTTCTTTAATTTATTTAAACTAGAATAAGTCGAACCACAATTGCACTTCAATATTTTATATACATTACATGAATGAATGAATGAATGAATGAATTAATTAATTAATAATTTTCTCGATCCATAACTTGCTATTGCATTACATATGTCCCCCATGAATTGATATTCATAATTTAATTAGAGTTTGCTATCAAACAATTAAGTTACACCTTTCTATGATTACTTGATGTTTCTTTTACCAATAAGGATAAAATTTTAAATTCCAATTTAATGGAGTTGTCATGATCATAAATCCAACTTGATTGTTCATCTTAGGATTACTCAAAGGGATATAACTATCTTTGGTGGGATATCATTGAAGGGAAAAACCTGGATCTCTCATTTTCCCAAGCTCAGATCAGGTTACGAACATGCAAAACTATTGTACTAAATCCTATGCACAATGGAAAAAATTACATTTTTAAACTTTATGAGGATTGAAAAAGTGCTAACAAGAAACATACCTTAGATTCAGATGTTCCAAAATCAAATCTATGCGATGAAGACCAAGAACGAAGTCGTAGAAGTCATGTACTCTTCTGCCCGATGATTAAAACCTTAACCTTGACACACTTCTGATGGAGATGAAAGAGAGGCTGGAGGCTATGGCTCTCTAAAAAAAACTATGGAAACCCTAACTTTTAAGGGGGTATTGATAGAGTTCCCGATTAAGCTTGAGTGACTTGAATTTACTAAAGGCTTGGGTCACTTAATTTAGCTCAAAATGAGTCCTAATTTATTAATGAACCCAATAAGGCCTACTTAATTATTAATCAATTAGCCTTACTGAGGTACCTTGTTCACTTACTCCTATGCAACCTTGCATAATTACAAAAACATCTTTTTTCACAACAATGAACCTAAAGTCAATCCAACCCTTATAACACATGCCAACAATGTATATGAGCTCAAAATGGGAACTACTAGGACCCATAAAGAACTAGCTCCCTCATAATCCAATGATTAAGTATTAATTAAAATATTAAGCATATATTTTAAAATCATATGAGGTACAACCATAAACAAAACAACCATAAACAAAGCATATGAGGTATAACCAACGATTTGGCAGCTAATTTTTCTATTTTATACTTTCTTTCATCTTCCTTCTCTTAATTATTTTGTGTTTGTTTCTAGGTGAGAAGATGTGATTGTGACTAATTTACAATTATGATTATTAAAGTTTTTAATAATTTTTTTGATTCTCTAATAATATTTTTAATATTTTTAGATTAATTATTAGTTTTATGTATAAAATTGATTGGGAAGCATGTAAAGTGAGAAGTCATGATTGAAACTAATTTAATATTTAAGAATTTATTTGATTATTCAATATAAGTTTCATATTTTTCAATTAATTAATTTATTTCATAAATATATTTTTTTGTAAAATCTACACTTAACATTGTATTTGTAATGAAGTGTTGAAATGAAAAGGATTAATAAAACGAAAGGAATTGGATTTCAATTAATTTATCCTATTTGGTATGAGAGAGAAACCAACTGAAAGCAATGCTTTGCTTGTTTGGTGTTGTATAAGAGATAAAAAACTGTCACTCTAGTTATGAAGGTGCAAGTCAAACAGCCTTGGCCACATACCTTGTGTTTCACCACAATGGGTTCTATAAACCAAACACAAATATTTTGGTAGGATAAGAAACTCACTTAATTCATCTAATTGCAAGGATCCAAAAAAAGCACTCAGACTAAGTCAATATGTTATTGAGGCGATTAATGCTCTTGTCCACTAGAACTATTTTGGTATAAGCCATCGGCTTGATCCTAAAGTCACAAGCATAGGTTCAAAGCCCTGTTGGTACGTCGAGCTTAAGAAAAGGAATTTCAATAACTTTTTGCTATTTCTAGGGGTCTTTCCTCTCTCAATTAAAATTTTTTATATATTTTTGCTTCCAACCAGCACTCATACCTCCTAGAACAGATGATCTAAAGTTTCATGTAAAGACAACCTAATCATTATACAACTATTAATTTTATTTATTTATTTATTTATTTGGTTTAAGAACTAAAAGTTTCAATGATAACACTGGTTTAAACCTTATTGATAAACTTTCATTGCAAAATCATTTTCTTTAATTTATTTAAACTAGAATAAGTCGAACCACAATTGCACTTCAATATTTTATATACATTACATGAATGGATGAATGAATGAATTAATTAATAATTTTCTCGAACCATAATTTGCTATTGCATTACATATGTCCCCCATGAATTGATATTCATAATTTAATTAGAGTTTGCTATCAAACAATTAAGTTACACCTTTCTATGATCACTTGATGTTTCTTTTACCAATCAGGATAAAATTTTAAATTCCAATTTAATGGAGTCATCAGGATCATAAATCCAACTTGATTGTTCATCTTAGGATTACTCAAGAAGATATAACTGTCTTTGGTGGGATATCATTGAAGGGAAAAACCCAGATCTCTCATTTTCCCAAGCTTAGATCAGGTTACGAACATGCAAAACTATTGTACTAAATCCTATGCACAATGGAAAAAAATTACATTTTTAAACTTTATAAGGATTGAAAAAGTGCTAACAAGAAACATACCTTAGATTAAGATGTTCTAAAATCAAATCTATGTGATGAAGACAAAGAACGAAGTCGTAGAAGTCACGTACTCTTCTGCCCGATGATTAAAAACGTAACCTTGACAAACTTCCGATGGAGATGAAAAAGATGCTGGAGGCTGACTCTCTAGAAAACTATGGAAATCCTAACTTTTAAGGGAGTATTTATAGAGTTTCCCATTAAGCTTGAGTGACTTGAGTTCACTAAAGGCTTGGGTCACTTAAAATGAGTCCTAATTGATTAATGAACCCAATAAGGCCTACTTATTAATCAATTAACCCTATTGAGAGACCTTGTTCACTTACTCCTATGCAACCTTGCATAATTACCGAAACATCATTTTCCACAACAATGAACCTAAAGTCAATCCAACCCTTATAACACGTGCTAATTATGTATATGAGCTCAAAATGGGAACTATTAGGACCCATAAGAGAACTAGCTCCCTCATAATTCAATTTAAAAGTTAATTCAATACTAAGTATAGAGAATCAATTGAACTCCCATATCCTATGTAAATAACAACAAAACATTATATGCTCAGGTCCATGACCTACTGCTATCCATTGCGTTCAGTCTCCCATGAACTGGTGTTTGTGGTCTAACAAGGTGGAAGTTATTGGTCTTTCAAGACTATCTTTACTATCCTTGAGTTACAGATCCTTCTATTGCGCATTCAACTGATATATCTTAGTTCTCCAAGAACATAATGTCAAGTTCCACTTAAGAAACTTCTATGACCATAATTTCCATGAACACACCTCCCTAGGATCACCTAAGGGGACACTGAATCTCAATCTCATGAGATATCATGGTGTCTTTATTGAGAATACGTATTGCTATCAGCTTTCATTAACAGTGATCCAATCCATAGAGAATATATGATGAACTTACGATCTTACACGTAAGTTAAGACCATTGCTAACTTTAGCACAAACTCAATATTCTCTCAAGATTGAGATATAACATAATGAAATAGCTTAGTGAAGTTATGACTACTTGATAGCCTTAAGCTATGACTCATCATAGGTCTTATCCAATGTGTAACCATACACACTAGTGCACATATCATGGGAAATCTATCCCAACATCCAAGACAAGTCATCCCTTCAATTAGGAAGTGGTGCATTATAGCCTTTAATGAGTTACCTAGACCCATGAAGTAGTTGTGAATAAGTCATTTATTTGCAAGGAACCCATGACTTGGATATTTCATGTAACTCCTAATGCACCCCTATTACATATAAAGCAAAATATGCGGGTTAGAGTGCTTACAAGGTATGATGCATGGAAATAGGATAGATAAAGGTGAACTGGAATTTTCTTAAATAAATAATAGAAATCCATATGTTTATTACATCATGTCAAGTTTTTAAAGGCTCTATCCTAACAATCATGTATTTATATTAGACATCCATCTCACTACATGCTAAATTAATAATCACTCAAATACATGAGAATATATGATTGTTTGAGGTTATCATTCTTTTGTGACTCAAAATAATTACCAACCGAAACATTAGCTTGATGAGCTCTCAAGATTAAGAGCACCCATAGTATGGAAACTAAGAGATATTGCATGTCCAACTAATAGTATATGACATGCCTCTCCAAAGGTTCTATTCAATGTGCAACCCATGCATACCGATACATCCACTTCAGAGGTTTACTATGATGACCACCACAACTACTATTAAGTCACCTAAACAGATGAATTGCTTTGAATAAACATATCAACCTACAAGGACCCCATGGTTTGTGTCCTTTGTGTATTTACATACACTTAGATTACATATAATGTGCTTGATTGGATTAAATATTCATAGAAATAACGTATCATAAAGAATGCCTCCATAAATATGTGCATAATAAAATTGAATAAAAGACAATTAATTCTTTTTTTAAGATGTCTTGTTTTCTAAGGATATTCCAACATTCTCCCTTTATCCCTAAACAAAACTATGCATGCATCTCACACCTACGTTGTCACATCTCAAATTTCAAACTCATGAATTAATCCAAACAAACAAGAATTTAACCCATTATTTGAAATTGGAGATGGACTGCAAAGGTGCAAACTATTAAATGTGTTAGGACATTGAGTCTTATTTATATGTTGGCAATTTTATTCCAATTAATGTTTATCCATAGAGTCTTTTTAGATAGTGACTTGCTCTTCGTTGAAGATCAAGGGTTGTTGTTCATCCAACCAAGAAGTCACATGTACTTCTAAAAAGGTTTGGTTTGTGGCATATTTCTTTGAGTATAAAAAAGTTCGGTATCATTTTAGTACTTAAAATTGTTTTTAAATGATTTTTCAAAAGAAACAAAGGTCGCTTAAGCAATTAATTCCACTCAAGCAATCAACCTGCTCAAAAAGTAAGGACCACTTAAGTAAGTGCTCAACCAATCTAAGTTCAGTCAAGTGGTCATGACAAGACTTTTGAGTTTAGAAACAAATTTTGGATGAATTTCACTCAAACTCGAATTTGGAATTTTAAGATACTAAGACTTTTTTTAGTTTTTTCCTATAAATACCTCCCTTATAACCCCTTGAGGGTTAGAGATTCTGGCTAAGAGATTGGAGATTATTAAGATCGTAGAGATCTTAGAGTTTGAAAGACCTCTCATTCTTGAGAGAGGGAATCCTTAAGAGAAAGTTTTATTTTTGTACCATTCCTAATATTTCATTCAAGGATTTGAATCTTTGAATATTTGGTTGAAGACCTTAATCCATTTGGAGTGATCGAAGGATTTACTAAGGAGCAATAGAAAGTTGTTGCATCGTAGACGTAGATCGAGTTGTAGGTGTTGAAGCTTAAGTCTTTAGGGTAAAACGACTAGGTAAATCTGTGTAACTTGATTTTGAATAGTGAATTTAGATTGGTAGGACTTAGACCTCATAGTTTTTTTTATCTCCACAGTTTGTATGGGTTTTTCATATAAAAATCTTATGCCTCATTGCATCTTTTTTTTTTTAATCATTGCTTATATTTTGATTGATGATAGTGGTAACCTTATGATTGATTGGTTAGGTAGTTACTAAGCTTGTTAGGTTGGTTATTATAGTGGTTATTATTATCCCTAAAATATCTCAATATGTATTTCAGATATTGACAATTTTATTATTTTATATCCCTAACAATTTTTAAGGTATCCCTAAAAGTTAAAAATCACATTTTTATATACCTAAAGATTCTAAGTTTATTTGGGACATCTTTGATATCTCTTAAGATAGAGTTTTGGTATAGCATATAAATATTTATTTAAATTTTTAAATATCCATGCATAACATGTATTATTCTTGTTTTACCTCCTATATTTGGTTGAGAAATCATAGACTGTCATACAAATATATCCATGTCTTTTATGACTCTTAATCTAAAGATGTCAATCCCTCTGTCTTTAAGACATAACCATCCAAGGGTAAATCTCAAGGGTTATGAATATATCCATATGCATAACATGTATTGTTGTGTCATGTTTCTAGGAATTTAACTCAAGTGTAAATCTCAAACATTGTGTGTTTTAAGACTGACCATCTAAGGATTAGGACTGAGCTTGTCCTTTAAGACTCACAACCTAAGGGCAAGATTAAACCATGTTTTTAGGGACTATAATCTAAAAGTAAGACCAACCTCGCATACTTGCATTAGAGTGTCTTCCTTGAGGGATGTAAGGATTTTCATCTAAGGATCCTTAGTCTCACATATTATAAAATCAGGGAATCACATAGGGACCAAACAACCAAATATCCTTTATGGGCCAAACAAACCCTCACATTATGATCAACTTTGATACTGCTCTATTAAAACCCAAAATCTACTTCAAGGACGTGACAATCAATTCATAATTCAAGCTTGAAAACTCAAAGTACAATTGACTCAAACAATCATCTTATAACTAAAAAGTTACCAATTATCAAATTCTTGTTCAAATTGAGTAAAATATACTATATTCCTTAAAACTCAACTTCAAAAAAAAAAAATAAAAAAAAAAATAACACATCAAACATTTTGTTATTATCCAAAATACTTCAAATAGTAATTAATTTCTAACATTTAAACAACATACTAAAATAAAAGTCCAAACTAATATCCTAATAAGGATAAACTCTCATCCTAACCATCATCCTTGCCCAAACTAAGAGTATTTGAAAAATAGTCAACGAAAGGGAATGAACTCAAACCCAATAAGGAATATTGATATAGTTTCATGGATCAAAGTTTTCAAATATAATTAAAAATAAAGAAATATGATTTAATAATCCTTTTCAAAAAAAATCCTTGAAATTTAAACATCCTAAGGCATTCAAAAATTTCCAAACAACATTTTAATATTTATTTCACTGACAAATTTCATAACATATTAAATCAAACCAAATGGTTTCAAAATATTTGCACTCTAACCATCAAATAATAAATATGTCTAATCAGATGAGACTTACCAAATGAGTGACTAGCCTCAAATATTATTCCTTTTTAAGGTGGATGAAATAAAACTCTACTAGTACTACTAACCTCTAGCCAAACCCTTAGAGGTTGGGGTTCAATGCACTTACATTCCACACTAAGGAATATCCTAAATGACTAGGGCCAAACAAACTAGTGTCAAATAATTATGTATCATTTTACTCAATCTTATATAAAATATAATATCTCCATATTTTTCAATTACAAAAAATTAAAATAATTTAACATATATTTTCATGCAAAATGTATTTGATTCAAGTAAAGAAATAAATTAACATTTTATATAATTTAAATAACAGATAAAAAATAAAATATTTCTTTTGCCAAAATCTATATTAGTTCCTTACTTCAAAAAAGCACTCAAAATCCTAAAGAATTAAAATTTTGAAGAACCTATTCCCCATCTAACATAAAAAAAAAAAAAAAAAAAAAAAAAAAAAAACTATTACTATATGTTATTCATTTAAAATTTTAGTTTGACAATCCAAATAATTTTGTATTTTAACTCTTGATCAATTACAATTTAATTAGTGAGTTTCCAAGTTTTTATAAAACCAAAGTTGTGAGGGCTTTTTAGGCTCAGAGTTGGACAATATCTAATCCTTGACAAGCCACTTTCTTGACCAGTTTTCTTTGTTGCCAAGAATACAAAGCCTTTTCACATAATAAACTCTAGCCAAAAAAAAAAAAAAAAAAGACCAAAGAAAAAGTTATTTGACTTGGTAGTACTCTTAATATTGTCCTTAGGGATTGATCTATGGGCTTTGTCAAACTAGGTCTAAAAAAATTTCTTTTATTCTTAATTCTTTAAAATAAAAATGTGTAAAATTGGTTTGAATGTTTTGGGGATTAAGTGTTTAAATTTAATTGCAAGAAAAATGATTGATTCTTAATATAAATGATTAGATTTTGAGGTTTCCACAATCTAACTTCAGTGTAGACCTTTAAGCGAAACAGGGCTGTATATTTTAATCAATCTTAAGGTATTCAAAATGCATGGTCCAATGAGGTCAACTTGAGTTTAATACTTCAGAGTTGATCCATATCATAACTTTTATTATTTTATTCCATTTTGAATTATCTAATAGATGAATGAATATGAAATATAGGTTTAGGTCTAATATTTTTTTACTTTTGCCACTCTATGTAGATTTATCTTAGGGTAGATAACAATGACAAAACCTCATATAATAATGGGTTAAGAATTACAAAGAATTGCTAGTATCAAAGTACGCGTGGTTGTACCATCTCCTAAGTGAAACTAACTTTAGAGATTATTTTGATCTCGATATTATTGCCTTAACCTTTCATCCAATCCATTAATAAGTTTAATTTCACCCATTGTTTCCTTTTGGATCCCTAGGTTTTCATGTTTCACACCCCAAGATGACTTGTTAGCTTCTCATGGGTGTGTTCTCACATGCACAATCCACAAAAGAATTAAAAACAATGTTTTATTCAATAATATAAAAGAGAAAGAAAAAAAAAACCTAAAAGAACCTTTCGATGTCTTCCTCTCCCTCAAGAATAGTCAAGAAATCTCTAAGTTGTACCCCCCAAAACCTAAAATTAGGGGGTTTTTTTATAGTAAAAGTAAAAAAAGCATGCAACATTTTCCTATTGGCTACTTATTTCCCAAATAATTACCTAAAAATGACTAAAAATAAATAAATATTAGTTTCCAATTGTGCAAGGCCGCCCACTTAGGGTTGATGGAGTGCCAAATATGCAATTCTCAAGGCAAAGTAGGCAAATTCTCATAATGGTAGTAACACATTTCAAATTTATCATGATTTCGAAATGGATTTTGAAGTGGTAAGTTGAGATCCTTTCTTTGTCAGTTTGCGATTTTGAATTGGAGTAATTTTTAAATGGATTTCAAAATCATTAGTTGAATTTCAAAATCACCATTTTGAATTTGAAATGCCTTTTCAATTTTGCCCAATTGTTTTCAAATGGTCATAACTTCTTTCTTTCAACTTCTATCCATGCACCATTTGAAGTGTTGGACTCTTGAATTCCTAAGCTTTGAAATAATATATAGTCGCTTAAAATTTCCTTAGAAAGTCCTTTAAAATTCATCTTAAGGTGAATGGATGTGTTGCACTAAATCTTAAAGTCTAATTACCATGTTAAACTTTGAGTTATGGCCTCCAACCTTCTTTTTATATTTGATTACTCTTTATCCCTCTTCATAATCTTCATTTCTCATCTTTAATTCTATGTATTTCTTCATTTGTATTTGTTGCAACTCTCATCATGCTTGGGAACTTTTAGAGCTCTTATGATGTAGATTAAACTCCTTCACCATTTTGAATTTGAAATGCCTCTTCAATTTTGCCCAATTGTTTTCAAATGGGTCATAACTTCTTTCTTTCAACTTCTATCCATGCACCATTTGAAGTGTTGGACTCTTGAATTCCTAAGCTTTGAAATAATATATAGTCGCTTAAAATTTCCTTAGAAAGTCCTTTAAAATTCATCTTAAGGTGAAGGGATGTGTTGCACTAAATCTTAAAGTCTAATTACCATGTTAAACTTTGAGTTATGGCCTCCAACCTTCTTTTTATATTTGATTACTCTTTATCCCTCTTCATAATCTTCATTTCTCATCTTTAATTCTATGTATTTCTTCATTTGTATTTGTTGCAACTCTCATCATGCTTGGGAACTTTTAGAGCTCTTATGATGTAGATTAAACTCCTTCACCATTTTGAATTTGAAATGCCTCTTCAATTTTGCCCAATTGTTTTCAAATGGGTCATAACTTCTTTCTTTCAACTTCTATCCATGCACCATTTGAAGTGTTGGACTCTTGAATTCCTAAGCTTTGAAATAATATATAGTCGCTTAAAATTTCCTTAGAAAGTCCTTTAAAATTCATCTTAAGGTGAAGGGATGTGTTGCACTAAATCTTAAAGTCTAATTACCATGTTAAACTTTGAGTTATGGCCTCCAACCTTCTTTTTATATTTGATTACTCTTTATCCCTCTTCATAATCTTCATTTCTCATCTTTAATTCTATGTATTTCTTCATTTGTATTTGTTGCAACTCTCATCATGCTTGGGAACTTTTAGAGCTCTTATGATGTAGATTAAACTCCTTCACCATTTTGAATTTGAAATGCCTCTTCAATTTTGCCCAATTGTTTTCAAATGGGTCATAACTTCTTTCTTTCAACTTCTATCCATGCACCATTTGAAGTGTTGGACTCTTGAATTCCTAAGCTTTGAAATAATATATAGTCGCTTAAAATTTCCTTAGAAAGTCCTTTAAAATTCATCTTAAGGTGAAGGGATGTGTTGCACTAAATCTTAAAGTCTAATTACCATGTTAAACTTTGAGTTATGGCCTCCAACCTTCTTTTTATATTTGATTACTCTTTATCCCTCTTCATAATCTTCATTTCTCATCTTTAATTCTATGTATTTCTTCATTTGTATTTGTTGCAACTCTCATCATGCTTGGGAACTTTTAGAGCTCTTATGATGTAGATTAAACTCCTTCACCATTTTGAATTTGAAATGCCTCTTCAATTTTGCCCAATTGTTTTCAAATGGGTCATAACTTCTTTCTTTCAACTTCTATCCATGCACCATTTGAAGTGTTGGACTCTTGAATTCCTAAGCTTTGAAATAATATATAGTCGCTTAAAATTTCCTTAGAAAGTCCTTTAAAATTCATCTTAAGGTGAATGGATGTGTTGCACTAAATCTTAAAGTCTAATTACCATGTTAAACTTTGAGTTATGGCCTCCAACCTTCTTTTTATATTTGATTACTCTTTATCCCTCTTCATAATCTTCATTTCTCATCTTTAATTCTATGTATTTCTTCATTTGTATTTGTTGCAACTCTCATCATGCTTGGGAACTTTTAGAGCTCTTATGATGTAGATTAAACTCCTTCACCATTTTGAATTTGAAATGCCTCTTCAATTTGCCCAATTGTTTTCAAATGGGTCATAACTTCTTTCTTTCAACTTCTATCCATGCACCATTTGAAGTGTTGGACTCTTGAATTCCTAAGCTTTGAAATAATATATAGTCGCTTAAAATTTCCTTAGAAAGTCCTTTAAAATTCATCTTAAGGTGAAGGGATGTGTTGCACTAAATCTTAAAGTCTAATTACCATGTTAAACTTTGAGTTATGGCCTCCAACCTTCTTTTTATATTTGATTACTCTTTATCCCTCTTCATAATCTTCATTTCTCATCTTTAATTCTATGTATTTCTTCATTTGTATTTGTTGCAACTCTCATCATGCTTGGGAACTTTTAGAGCTCTTATGATGTAGATTAAACTCCTTCACTACCATGAATGAAAATGATTCTTGAAATGTACATCCTTTTCATCTCTTAAACTTCGAATTTAGTTCAAGATATACATTAGACTCATGGCTAGGGTCTTAGCAAAAATTCAAGTTAAGTCGGGTGAATTAAGCCATTATATTACATAATTCACTCTCTAATTATGTCATTAAAGCATAATTTATGGATTTAATTAGAGTTGATTGGTCTTGTTAGGGGTGTCTATTTGTTTAGCACCATAATCCTATTTACCATGATAAGGATGTCGTGTCTACAAAGGGTTGATTGTGACATCCCACATTGGATAAGGGAAAAAATTCTTAGCATTATATATATATGGGCTCCTTTTAACCTTATAAACATGCAAGAGCCCATTGGGCTTAGTGCAAACAATATCTATATGGTTGGAAACTGGTCATTACAAATTATATCAAAGTTGATCCTTGACCCTGATCTGAGAGTTTGTTTAGTCCCATTAGGGTGTCTATCTATTTGGCCTCATAATTTTGTGGGATATAATAAGGACGTTGCCTCTATTGAGGGGTGTGGTAAATGTGATATCCCATATTGGGTAAGAGAAAAAACTCTTGGTGCTATATATGTATAGGTTCCTCTTGACCTTATAAACATATTTTAAAGTTGTTGGAAGTAAGAGTCAAATGTAGTTTGAATTCCTTTAGTTTTAAATAAGTTTTGAATTAATTTTAATTTGTTATTTAAATTTTATGATCATCAAATTAGGAGTCTTATGTAAATTTAAAAATAAAGATACTATTTGGTAGTTATCCTGTTTTTGGAGTTTAAATTATGGTTCCTAAATTTGATGATTTTGTTGAAAAGTCCCAGAATAAATTAGAATTGTATGCTTTTCTTGTGAAGCAATGAAAATTCAATATGCCAGCATACCAGTTTTTCTTCCTTCCCAGTGATATGGTATCAAAGCTAGTCCTTAGTTGAGGAAACAAAATAATTAAAACAGTCATGGCTGGAACAAGCAAAAGTAGTGTCACGAAGGAATCTTTGAGTACCTCTTAAACTCCCTCTACAATTGCTCTTATCGTAGTTACTCTAGAAAATACTTGTTACAAATTACAACAAGGAAATTGAATGGGAAGAATTTTCTCCAATGATCAAGAACAATTCTGATGGCGACCTGAAAGGATTCCAAACCGTGTCAAAACTTAGAAATAAGACATGTGAGAATTCGTTCAATGTCTCACTAAATAAAGATTAATTTGAATAGATTTACAAGTTGTTAAAACCATTGGCTACTATTGTCTCACCTCAATTAATCATTGTTTCTTCTCATAATGCCCTTAACACATCTTTCATGTCTCAAAAAGATACTTTTTGAACTGCTTTAAGCACTACTACTGAAAAATTGGACCCTTGGATCATAGACTCTCGTGCTTCAGGTCATATGATGGTGTATGCAAGTTCCTTCTCTACTTATAATCTTAGTTTAGGACATATTAAGATGAAAATTGTGGATGGTTCCTTTGCAATAGTTGCAGGGATTGGTATAATTGTTTTAAAGCCTCATATAACCCTTCATGATGCTTTACATGTTCCTAATCAACCTACTGTTCATAAGTAAACTCACCAAATATCTTAATTGCTCAATCCAATTCTTACCATCTCATTATGAATTTTAGGAAGTGACTTCGGGGAAGAGAATTAGTAGTGCTAAAGAGCATGGTGGACACTAGTACTTTGAGGATGACAACTCTGAGAATAAACAAGCATTCATAGCAAGTTGTGTATCTTCTTCTTTGTCTAGGAAAAATGAAATAATGTTGCGGCATTTCAAGTTAGGTCACCCTAATTTTTAGTACTTAAAACATTAGTTTCTTTCTCTTTTCAAAAATAAAAATGTTTTTCAATGTGAAATTTGCCAACTTGTCAAGCACCAACATTCTTCATATCCATCTCAAACTTATAAACCTTCAACACCATTCACCATAATCCATACTAGCATAAGGGGTCCTTCACAAATACAAAGCTTAATGGGAAAAAAAAAATCATCACATTTATTGATGATTATACAAGAGTAACATGGGTTTATCTTCTGAAACAAAAAGTGAGGCTAAACAAACCTTTAAAAATTTCCATGTTATGGTCCAAAATCAATATAATACAAAAATAAAAATCTTGTGCACTAATATTGGATACTTTAACACTATACTTGGGGGTATTTGTTAGAATAAGGAATCATTCACTAAAGCTCATGTGTAGGTACCCCTCAACAAAAATGGAATTGCTGAGATGAAAAATAGACATTTATTATAAATGGTTCGATCTCTCATGTTTACTACTAATGTACCAAAATATTTGTGGGAGACTCAATTCTTACTGCTTGTCATGTTTGTTTGTAGGATATTTGGCCACACAAAAGTGATATTTTTTCTATTCTCCCAATAAAAGAAAATATTATGTCACTATGGATGTCACCTTCTTTGAAAACCAACATTACTTTCTAAAAAATTCACTTCAAGGAGAAAATAGGAGTAAAAAGAATTTTTGGGATTTGTTTCATTTCAAAACATCAACAATCACAACACCAACACCCTTTCCAGTTTCTAAACTTGAACCAGAGCTAAATGAAACTCCTATTACCCAAACCAATACCTTGGAATAGACATCATTGAACTCCTTAATCACTCAGCCAATTTCACTCGAAAACCTGTCAACAATATCTCTAAACCAATTAGCAACAACCAAACCTTCTCAACCTTAGTCCACAACAACAACTGAACCTGTACTACCCATAAAAAAATTGTAATATTAGGCTAGGGGAAGCTCAACATAATCAATACAAGCTTTGTGTTTTTTCCAGGCATAACTAACCAAGAGAAGTAGAGTCCACCGTGGTTTTTCTGCCCTGTTAAGAGTCGGATCCTATAGTTTTTTTTTTAGCAAATGATCTTAATCTTCCAATTGTAGTAAGAAAAAAGACCAAGTGTTGTACACAACATCCTATCTCCAATTATATTTTTTACAATCATCTCTCACCTTCATTTCAAGCTTCTATATCAAGACTTGCAAAAATAGAGACTCTAAAGAATATTTACATAGCCTTGAACAAACTAGAATGGAAAAAAGTTGTTTTAGAAGAAATGGCTACTCTTGAGATACGTGGGATCTTGTTAATAAACTAGAAAAGAAAACACCAATTAGATGAAAATGGGTGTTTGTTGTAAAATACAAACTAGACAGATCCATATACAGGTACAAAGCAAGATTAGTAGCTAAGGAATTCACACAAACTTACAAAATTGATTACCAAGAAACATTCACCCTAGTTACCAAACTCAATACCATAAGAATTCTACTATCCCTAACAGTGAATCTATACTACCACATTCAACAATTATACATAAAGAATGTCTTTCTCAATGGAGACCTAAAAGAAGAAGTATACATAGACTTCCCATCTGGTTTTGATAAGAAGCGGAAAGAAAGGAAAGTCTATAAACTAAAAAAAAAAAAAATCTCTTTATGGACTAAAACAATTACCTCAAGCATGGTTCGAAAGATTCACAAAGGTCATTTTACAACAAGGATATAAGTAAGTTCAAACTGATCACACCTTATTTTTTTGCCAGAAAAATGGTAAAATTACTATCTTAATTGTATATGTGGATGATATTATAGTAATGGGAAATGATTATGTTCAAATGGTAGAATTGAAAAATAGACTAGTTGTTAAGTTCAAAGTTAAAGATCTTGGATCTTTGAGGTATTTTTTGGGAATGGAAGTAGCAAGAAATAAGAATGGCATTTCAGTTTCTCAAGAAAGTACATCTTTGACTTTTTGAAAGAGATTGAGATGATTGGTTGCAAGGCAGTCAATACTCCAATGGATCCATTGAAAAAGATTGGGGAATCAGAAAAAAGTATTCCCATTGATATTGGAACATATCAACAATTGATGGGAAATTAATCTATTTTTCCTATACAAGACCTGATATTACTTTTGTTGTAAGCATGGTAAGTTAGTACATGCATGTGCCATGGGTGGAGCATATGGAAGTTTGTATATAGGATCCTAAAATACCTTAAAGGTCTCTGAGAAAAGGGTTATTTTTTAAGAACGGTGAAACTCGGACCATAGAAGGGTATATAGATGCAAACTAAGTAGGTTATATGGAAGATAGAAGGTCTACTTTTGGCTATTATACATTTTTTTGGGGGAACTTAGTAACTTGGAAGAGCAAAAAACAAATTGTAGTCGTAAGAAGTAGTGTTGAGATGGAACTTTGGGTCATTGTTCATGACATATGTGAACTCTTGTAGTTGAAACGTTTGCTAAAAGAATTGGGGGTAACAAGAATTATACCGATAAAGATGTACTATGATAATAAAGCTACCACAACATATCTCATAGTTTGGTTCATCATAACCAAGCTAAACACATGGAGGTTGATCATCATTTTATAAAAGAGAAAATTGAAGATGGGATTGTTTACATGATCTATGTACCCACAAATGAGCAAGTTGCCAATTTACTTATAAAAGCTCTCATAAGAAGATTATTCGAACAACAAATTACTAAGTTGGGTATATTCAACCTATACATCCTAACTTGAAGTGGATTGTTCGAAATCAAAGTCAAATTTTGTTTGAATTCCTTTAGTTTCATATAAGTGTTGAATTAGTCTTTGTTATTTAAATTTTATGCTTATCATATTAGGAGTCTTAGATAAGTTTAAAAATAAAGATAACCATCTATTTGGTAGTTATCCTACTTTTTGAGGTTAACTTATGGTTTCCTAGATTTGATGATTCTGTTGAAGAGTCCCAAAATAAATTAGGGTTGTATGTTATTCTTTGAAGTAATGAAGATTTAATATGATGCATACTAGTTTTTCTTCTTTCTCAGTGACAAAAGTCGTGAGGAGCTCTTTGAGCCCAGAACATACTATATGTACATAGTTGGGGGTAGATTGATATAAGATAAATTATAAATTCAATGTCTTTAATCTAATAGTAAAAATCATCACTTATAAAAGTGAAGCAAAATACTCAAAGTGGAATGTGTAATTATAGATGAAAATTAATCTTCAATTCTATTCTAGAATTGCCTCACTAAAGAAAAAAAATTATGATTGAAAAATTAAATAAAAAACTCAAGGAAATTCTAAAGTCATACGATACATATGAATATTTATGTGAAAGAAATTAAGTTATGTTAAGTAGATATCTTACTTGAGGAAATTCAAATTAAAGGTGTTTTACTTTTGGACCTTAAATTAATTAGTTGAAATAATGTGAAATTGAATGAAAATCTTAGGTAATTAATGCTTTCAGTTTTTGGAATTGAAGTTTTTCTTCATTCACTTCTATTTTATTCTTTTAAATTTGAAAATCTTTTGAATTCTAAAAATTAAAGTATTTTGGCTCTCTTCATAGCCTATTGAATAATTTTTCATACCCTATTATATCTAGATTAATTAATTCATAGCTAATTTTCTAAAACTTATAATTTCAAGAGTATTTAAGTATTTTAAGAAGGATTCAAAAGAGTTCAATCTTGATCTTTCAAAATTTAAGTAATAATTTGAACTTCTTTATAACCAAAGAAACATGAATTATTAGGAAATTGGATCGGTAGCATTTAGAGTAACTTTATAGTTTCTAGATTACTTAATGTATAAAGTTGGAGAGAAAGAGTAACTTAATTTACTTGGATTATCTTTTAATACTTTATTTACTCTTATCTTATTTTGGTTGTATTTTGAATATAAAAATTAACTATGCTTTTAACATGCATATTGGTATTCCTCCTTGATTATTTTATCATGCTTGATTTTCTTATGTTTGTCATTTTGTGACAAATAAGGGGCATAAAAAGCATTGTTCATTAATGATAATACCAAATTTTTGTCACACTAAGCTTTTTATAGGTTTCTTGGTTAAGTGTGTAGATTATAAGCAATTGACATTATTGAGTTGGTGGTTTAGACTAAGATTTTTTATTTTATTTTATTTTTTGATCTAGTGAGGTTTTATAAGAGTTATACGTCATTATATTGTAATAATTGTATTTTGTTATAAAATTGCCAAAATGGAAGATTATTGGTATATTTATTTAGTCTGCAATTTTGTTCCATTTCTTACTAATTAAATGCAACTTACTTTCTCGAGTCTTATCCGTCTTAAGACAATTTTAGACTTCACCATATTTGGATTTGGGTTGGTAAACTTATGGTAAGTATGCATTTATGGTTTATAAAGGTTTTGAAAAAACTAATATAAGAAATTAGGATGAAAATTAGTTTGTGATTCCTATTTTGTTTTTAACTTTGCAAGGTTTTTTTAAACATTTTAAAATTAGATAACTCTCCGTGATTAAAAGTTAGGGATTTTTAGGTATAAATGTACACAATGGTAGTACAAGCATTTTACTTCAAGGGGATAACCTTTAATAGTAAATAAAAATAATATTTAATAAATTAGAAGTACAAAAAAATTATATTGATTGATAACATTTCAATTGAACACATTTTACAATATTGTCCTCAACAAGTTTCATATTTTGAAAGTGTTGCATTATAGTTTCATTATCATTGTTATCAAATATATCTTTTTCTACATGTACAAGCAAGTTATTTATTCATTCATTGATCTCTCATTTGATTTCACAATTGATTTTTCAAAATATTCATAGTAGAAAACGTTCTCCCCACGGTTGTAGTTACAATAGGTAGGATTAGAGTCGATGTAATAAACAAATAAACTAGTGATACACAATATGCTTATTTGTTTCAATCATATTTTGTATAATATCACCAATTCTTTTCACGTTTGAAAACTCACTACTAAAGCACATATTAATAATGTAAGTCTCAAGTTGATCATTGAGTACCATCAACTCTATTGGAGAAAACTCTTATAGATAAAATTAAGAAAGTTGGATTATTTTTTTCTTGTCAAAAGCAACAAATGCATCACTAGGATTTAGGCAAGCCACACAAAAAAACAACTTAGTGTTTACCTTGGTGAATGACTATTAAGTTCTTGAATTTACAAATCTATAACAACATAGAATAACTCCAATTAATAATGATGCAAATTTGCAATTTCATGAGCTTTACACCATGGTCTCCCTCGAGTTAAAAATTTATCATCCATGTTTGGAATATTAATGTTATGTTTTTTTTAAATAAAAAAAAAGAAAAAAAACTTAATCAAATAAGAAACCCCAACCACTTCTCTCATCATTTGCAATTGTTGCTTACATATTTTAACCTAAGTCATAACATGAACAATGTCTTGATCTTTCCTTTATAATTCTTATGATAATTCACTTATGATTCCCGGTATAGATCTCATCAAATGTAAACTGAAGGCAAAGTTAAATGATTATGTCGACTCTAACAAGTTAGCTAATTCATATCTTTGTTAGGAATTCAAACCATCCTTCATAATAATCTTAAGTACTTCAATTATAGATGAGAACATGTTAATCAATCCAAGTAAAGTACCATAACGTCAACCACAATGTGTGTAACAAATACGTTTAAGAGTGGTTTCCTAGTTTAACCCTTGCCCATTAGAAAGCTCACAATGATTAAGTGATTCAATAACTGTTGCAACTTGCTTATCATGAAGGATATCATGACGTTTAGATGAAGCACTAACAACATCAAGCATATTAGTAACTACATTGAATAGAGAGACAATTTGAATATGATTCTTTGCCATGCCACAAAAGCTAATTGAAGTTGATGAGCAAAATACTAAATATAAAAGCACATTCATTCTCTTTCGTAATAAGTGTTTTAAGACCATTGAACTCCCCTTGCATATTACTTGCCCCATCATAACCTAAACATACTTAATCCATACCTAAAAATAAACCATCAATAGCTACCTTAAGTGAAAGAGTAGTGGTACTAGTAACATGCTCAATATCGATAAAACAATCAATTACATGTCATTTTTTATCCACGTAACACAATACAATAGTCATTAGCTGAAAGGTCATGAAATTCATCAACTAAAATAGAGAAAAGTGCATTTCCAAGATCTTTGATAATAACATTTATGGTTTTAATTACAATAATTCTAACAATGTCTTTTCCAAATTTTAGATGCCATCAATTTGAGATTTTCAAGAGCATTTTTCAAAGTAATAACTTTAATATCCTCGTTGTGATTAGCAAGAAATCTCAAAAGTTCAAGAAATTTTTCTTGGTTACTACAATCTTCAAATTCATCATGATCATGAAATGCAATCCCTTGTCTTAAAAGAAATCGAACACAGTCAACAGATACATTTAAGAAAATTTCATATTCACTTCAAACTCGATTTGATTGTTTGGAGAAAAGTGTTTCAATATGTTGCTTTGGGTTTAATAAGGTTTCACATTTGATCCAACCTTGATTATGGGCACTGAAGGGGCCTCTAATATGAATATTGAACTTTTCTTTATTCTTCCAATTTAAGAACCTTTCACTAACAAAGGAATCACCTCATGTTTGTTCTCCAATATTTGGTTTGAAAAAATAGCAACATAAATAAAATGTGGCATCTTTTACTATGCTAAATTCCAACTAATTAGCATATTTGGCAAATTAGGCAGGACTGAATCATTGTCATGTTTTCCCAAATTTCTTAAAGGGGAAGTTATATTTTCAAGGCCAACATGGACCCTTTTGCAAATATGCTCTTCGAACTTAATCTCGAACATTAGGATTATAATCCAAAATCCAAGTTCCTAACCTATGATTTGTTGGAAGATCTTCTAAGTTGATTTCAATTAGACTTTGTTTCAAGTCTTTATTATTTCCTTTTGAATGGATCAATAATTTGAATTTTGATTTTCTTTTAAAGTATTTCTCCATAATTCTAATATAGTCAAGCTTCAAAATAATAATATTTTAAAAAAAAAAAGACTTTTTAATATATTATTTATTTCACAACCATTCAACATTGATATAAAAATTAAGTAATGGATTTCACCAACAGATTTTAACAATATATTAATAACATATCAAACAACAATATATTTAATAATAAACTCTTAACACAATTTGTTTTTTAAATATAATTTTATTTTTTCATATTTATCTTTGTCTTATACAAAAATTATATAAATTAAGTACATAATATTAATATAAATAAAAAGATAAAAGCCAATACAAATTCCAACAAAAATATATTTCATTCTACAACAAACTCTCATGGTATTAATCTAATATGAATAAAAAAAATGTAAAATATCAATACAAATTCCAACAAAAATATATTCTATTCTACAATAATCTCTCATAGTATTAATCTTATATGAATAAAAATGTAAAATGTCATTACAAATTTCAACATATTTGTTATCATAACATATTAAAAAATTATATAAACTAAGGGATATAATATTAACATGAAATTTCAATAACAAATTTTATTCTTTTTAATAATAAATTTAGTATTAAATATTAGTGACTATTATTAATATATATATATATATATATATATATTTAAGATTTATTTATAGAATATTTTAATAAAATTTATGAGATATAAATAAAACAAAACTTACAAAAAAATTTCCTCCTCTTCTTCCTCTTTATTCTTCTTTTCCTTAATTTTTTTCCCCTCTCTTTTATCATTTTGTTGTTTCTCTCTACTTGTTTCTTCTCATTTCCCTCTCAAATAGTATTTTAAACATGAAAAATAGTCAGGAGACAAAATGACAGAGGGTTGTAAATTGTGGTAATTTTTTTTTTTTTTTTTGGAGCCATATTCACTACATATATAAATAATTTCATTAAAATAACAAGTATGGGTTTTAGCCTAATGGTTTAGACAATTCTTTGGTTCGGGGGTTAATCAAAGTCATGGGTTTGAGTCCCTCACCTATTAGATGTAAGATTTTTTTATTTATTTATTATTTATTTTTTAACAATTTCAGGATGGGTAGTTTGCCCCCCTTCCTTGAGCCCTAGTTGACTCCACCCCTGAATATACATGCTTTATTGAAAAGAAATAAAAAATTTATGAACTCTAAGAAAGCAAAATCATTTAACAAAAACTTCAGTTTCCACTTCTCAAACATTTTAAGATTTATCTTGAAAGTACATTCAACTTCAATAAAGGTTAGAGATCTCACAATGATACTTTGATAAGGGTTTCAAGAGATCTATTATGAAGTATAGGAGAGTCTTGCATCAAGGGTGTAAAAAAAGAGTGTAGGTGTTGACGATATAAGACCCTAAGGTAAAGGTGCATCCAATTAGGTAAAATTATATTCTCTTTTCCCATAGTTAGTAGATTATTTAGCAGTTGAGAGACTATTGGTAGTTTTTACATTTAGTAGGTTATTAGGTGGTTTTTTCAAGTTACATATTATGTTCATTTGTGTAATCAATTTTATTTATTTGTGGATGAGAATTATATCTTATCACTAAATAATTAATCTAAAGGGACAAACCATGGTAGTTTCACATATCAAGACCATAAAATATTAGTTTCAAACTTCTTATGGATGACTCCAAAGAAATTCCAACTTAGCACGTTGATATTAAGGTGACTATATGATTAGGAAAGCATATGTATGCATACATTAATAAATAAGGATGTCAACGGGGCGAGTTTGGGATGGGTGCCCCCATCCCATTCCTATCCCAATTATATAATCCTTCCTCATCCTTGTCCCAAACTCGAGATGGGGCATGTTGATGAATACCCATTCCCATTTACAATAATAAAAAAATAAAAAATAAAAAATGATAAACTTGTCCCTACATCATCTCAACTTGGATTTGTATTTCTTCTACTTAGATGAGGAGGAGGATTTTTCCAAAACCAATAACATTACATCAATCCACAAAATCCCCAATCAACAAATTCACAATATTTGTGCCATTGATATACTTTTCTATAAAAGCAAAAAATACCATGAAAATTTTTTAAAGACACTATGGCCTTCAAAAAGAAAATGTTGGAAAAAAAAATGAATGTGAACAAAGGTGAGAAGTCCCAAATCCAAAAATTCAATTCATATAACATCCACATGGAAGAAAAAAATGACAGGGTCTATGACTTGAGACAAACTCACACTTGGAACTACATGGGATGAAAGTTGATTTATCAAACCAAAACCTAAATTAGAAAGAAAAAAGGATCCAAAATCTCTACAAAATTAAAATATCTCTACATAATCCAACTAGACAAAACCTTAAAATATGTTTAAGGTTCAAAACCAAATCAAAACTCAAACCTTCAGAAGAGAAGAAGGCTTGAAATGGAGGCTTTGAAGGCTTTGGCTCTTATATGATGAATATTGAAGTTGTCTATGTCATAATGGAGCCCATCGTCATTGTGAATCCACTTCCATTTGAAGAAGAGAAAAAGGTTTCTCCATGAACGCTTCTTGATTTTGTTGCTCTTCTTAGATTCATCCTTTGAGATGGATTTCTAAAGCTTGAAGTAGAAAGGCGATATGTAGAGATGTGACGAGTGTAGGTGTTCTTTATGATCTAGAGCAAATGTGAAAAAAAGTAAATATTTATGATAGAGAGTTGTTTGGAATTTTATAATATTTGAAGGATAAATTTGTCACTTGGCGGGGTGGAACGGGTTGATGCAAAACCTATCCTTGCCTTAAACCTGATTTGGGTTTTGAAAATTTTCTCAAACCCATCCCCTCCCCAATTATCACCTTCTCCTTCATAGGGACGGGGTGGGTTACCTAAATAACCCACAAAACTATCATCCCTATCGATAAAAGAAAAAGAAAAAAGATTGAATCTCATTTTTAGACACACTCAATGTAATAAGTTACTTAAAACACCCTTAACATCATTATGGGAAACCTTAATAAATTCCAAATTGACATACTTGATATTAAGGGTCATTTAACTATAATAACCCTTATTTGGATGAGCTTTTTAAATCGTAAAAATCTTGTTTGAATGTGAAACTCGACTTCCAACCAAAAAACACCCATAATCTCATTGTAAACAACCTTAATGAATTTGGAACCTAACACACTTGATTTTAAGATTGTTATATGTATATATATATATATATATATATATATATATATATATATATATATATATATATATATATATGTATGTATGTATGTATTCACATATTAGGATAAGTTAATCAAAAGGCCCTTAACCTTTATATGGATGACTTCAAGGAACTTTCAACTTATAAAGGTTGAGATTGAGATGTATATATGATTCGGTTAACCATATGCATGTATCAAAAAAAGAAAAATAAAAAAAATTTGCGTCTTATTTCTGTCTATGCATCAGAATAGGTTAATTGAAACACCCTTAACCTCATCATGGATGCCCTCAAAAAATTCCAATCTAAAACACTTGATATTGGAGGCTTAACACACTTGAAATTAGGGTGGGTACATCTATATGTATATATATGTGAGTTTACTAAAAAAAATTAAATTTTATTTATATGTATTTACATACAATAAGTCTACCATACAACCTTTAACATTGTTATGGATGACCACAAAGTCCAAACTTAACACATTGAGATTGAAGTGACTATAAAATTATTTCTATACATTCACAAGAAAAAATAGGTCAATTAAAGCACCCTTAACCTCATCATAAAAGAGATCAAGAAGTTTGAGCTTGACATGCTTGATATTAGGGGTTAAGTAGCCATAACTTTTATTTAGAAAAGGTTTTTTAAATCCTAAAGCAACATTCGAAGGTAAAACACAATTTCAATCAAAATACCCTTGATCATAATATAGATAAATGTAAAAAAATTCCAACTCATTGGAGATTATGGTTAATATATGCATATTTAGGCATAAGTGTATGCTTAAAAAAAATGACCAAGTCTCTTTTTTGTGTTTACATAAGAATAAATTAACCAAAAAGCTCTTCACCTCATTATGGCAACCTTAAAGAAATCTTAACATGTTGTGATTAAGAGAACAATATCATTAAGATAACCATATGTATGCATGTGTTAAAAAAAGAAAAAAAAAAAAAGAAAATAGATTTAATATGATTTCTATGCATTTACAATAGAATAAATGAACTAATACACCCTTAATCCCATCATTAATGACCTCAAACATATATACATCTATAAATGTATATATGTTTGATCACATACAAAAAATTATTCAAAATAAAATGCAAAAAAAATAATATTAGTTTGATCATCGTAGTCTAGAAACCATTGTAATATATTTAAATCCATAAATTTTCCAAAATAATTTACAAAGGAAAAAAAAAAAAGACATACCCTTACTTTCTTGAAAGATTTTTTTTAATATTTTCCACTAAAGGTAGGGCGCATTATTGACCCACTTCACCTAAAAATCTTTGCATTCCAATTTGATCACTCAATTTAGAGAGTTCAATAACAGTTCAATTTATTGATGAGTTTCAGTTGACATAGAGAAAGGCAGGGAAAGAAAGAAAATCTTCAAAGACAACAAAAAGGAAATTTCATCAAACATTTGGATGTATATTAATTTTAGGGTAATGTCATACATCAATTTTTTTTAAAAATAGTATCTTTACAAACTTCTTAGTAAAGTATCCCAATATGTTAATGAGTTCATATTTTGATTTAGGTACCTCACTTGTTTCAACCTATGACACCCCCGGAGCCCGAGGCTAAGGGCACCATGGTCACTTCACATATAAAACACTAGACTCCAACATATAAATGTCATTTAAATCCAAAACTAAAAAAAAAATATATATCTCAAACACTTTGATAATAATAATAATAATAATAATAATAATAATAATAATAATAAAACTCTAGAATTTATAACTAAAATTGAATTTGAAGTCAAGAATTCTTAATAATCAAAATTTAAAACTCTTCCTATCTTGATCTCTCTCCTCATCGATATCATTCAAACCTATAAAGGAGAATTATATAGAAAGGTGAACTCAACAACTCAATAAGGAAAAAATAATTCAATAAGAAAGATAAAGTATAGCATAGAAATAAACCTAGTGAGATATCATTTATATATATATATATATATATATATATATATATAAGTCAATTAACAAGTAAGTATTTTATTTCAATAATTTAATTTACTTTCTTTAAAAAATTGAACACTTTCAATTTAAAGATAAAATAACATAATACACTTTGCATAATCAATTCATATTCAAAAGAATCTCAAATGCGAATATTTTAGTTAATAACTTATACCTTGTTGACTAGGGCTACTAATAACTAGATTTTTTATAATATTTATTTATAAAATAACAAACAAATCATATGATATTAAACATATTTTAGAAAAAAAAATACTACTTGATCCACTTTAGAGAATTCAAACATTTTGATACTTTCAAAAATAGATAAATAATTATAAAACAACTTACTGCATTATTAACCCTTACCTCCAAGAAATCACTCAAATTCTTGAAAAAATTAATTCACACCTTTAATTTCTAGACT
This sequence comes from Vitis riparia, assembly GCF_004353265.1. Classification (NCBI taxonomy): domain Eukaryota; kingdom Viridiplantae; phylum Streptophyta; class Magnoliopsida; order Vitales; family Vitaceae; genus Vitis; species Vitis riparia. Next base: position 12,056,222 of record NC_048434.1, on the reverse strand, counting down.
AAAGCAAATACTAAAACATTCTTCTTTCTAACTTTTCTTTAAAATCAAAATTCTATAGAAATTTTTTTTTCTCTATTCTGACTTTCAAATTTTCTATAGCATGAAAAAAATAATAAGTTAAATATAGTGGGCGGTTAAAAGGGACAAAAAAAAACATCTCATTTATTATTTTTTTTAAAATACATAAATATACCTAGAATCAAGGTAAGTTTTTAAAAAAAAAAATTAAAATACATAAATTTCTTTTAAATTAGGTCATTTTTAAAATTTTCAAAATACATGAGTACCCCTAAAATCAAGGTAGGGATGCTACATACTTCTCTCCTTACAAAAATTTTGTACTCAAAATTTGTTAAGTCATTATAATTTTACATAATTATATTTGTTCACCAAGACATCAAGTAACTCACTACAAAAATTAAGTAAATCTTTTTCTTCATGTTATTAAAACAATCATAATTACTTAATTTTCATTTAATTTAATGTTATTAAAACAATCATAATTATATTTGTTCACCAAGAAATCAAGTAACTCACTACAAAATTAAGTAAATCTTTTTTTTAATGTTATTAAAACAATCATAATTACTTAATTTTCATTTAATATTTTGCATTCTATTTTTTTATCTATTAATCACCATTTAGTTCCTTTTTATTTCCTATGAATAACATTAGAACATCTTAAGGTAGAAAATGTAGTATGTGAAAAAACCTTAATTAGGATAAATTTTATATTGAAAGAAACTAGCATTACATGAAGAAGTGGAGATGATTTGTCACACATTTTATAACCCAATCCCAACTAAGTAAAAAAGGTCTATGGGGCCTAACCTATAGCTCTAATACTATTCTGTGACACATTGATTCTAGAGGTGAAGGGCACCACGATCATTTCACATAATCTAATACTATTCTATGACACCTCAATTCTAGAGGCCTAGGGCACCATGATCATTTCACATAAAAAAAAACTCTAGAGTCCAAAACATGAATGTAATTTAAATCCAAAAATTGAAAAAAAAAAATTCAAACACTTTGATAAAATAATTTAACTTGAGAATCCTAAATAATCAAATTTTAAAGCCCTTCCTATTCCAATTTCTCTTCCTAGATGTCTAAGACAAAAATAAATTTAGGAGATATTATTTTTTTCTTTATAAAAGTCAATTAAAAAGTAAATTTTCAATAATTAAATTTACTTTCTTTATAACATTTAATTAGTGTCATTAATAGCCAGATTTTCAAAATTATTATAATAAATTAAATTATAAAATTCACTTATAAAACAATAAACAAATGATATGATATTCCTAATTTATTTAACAAATTAAGGAAAAAATCAAAACGTATTTTTTAAAAATAAATATATTACTTGATCCACTTTAAAGAATTCAAATATTTAATACTTTAAAAAACATATGAAAAATAGATAGAAAATTATAAAATAAATTATTGCACTATTAACTCTTATCTTGAAGAAGTTACTCAAATTGTTAAAAGAATTAATCCACACCTTTAACTTGTAGATTTTTCTTTCCCACTCTTCTTCAAATCAAGGTTATTCAGAATTTTTTTTCCCCTCTTTTAACACAAAGAAACCACAACAAAATAAACACTGGATGGCTAACTTATAATTTTAAAAATTTTAAAATTATATAAATATATTTATAATCAAGGTAAGTCTTTTTTAATTTTTAAAATACATCGGTATCTTTTAAATGAAGATAAATTTAAAAAAAAAAAAAAAAAAAGGTACATTTAAGATAGGGATGTTACACGGTTAGTTTGTACCGGTTTGTCGCTTTGATTGCCCATTGAGAGGTTCTGAAGTATGAAAAAGCGGGCTTAATTACTCCAGTTCCAGCACAGTCCATTAAGTCACGTCCTCGAGCCTTGGAAGCATCTACCTCACCAACCCCACTTTCATCGTTTTTAGGATGCTTTTCAAATGCCCACATGGGGGGCCAACTCACTGGGGTCACAAGCCCTGTGCCTCAGCTTTCACGTCTGTTGGCCCCCCTTCTGGAGAGAAGAAGCACAAGTCTCAGCCGCGTATTATTATTACACTTGTACTTGTGAAATGAAATATGAAACGAGAGATGGCCAAGTGTCTTGAGTCTTATGGTGGTTGTAAACATCCACTGGTCCACGCACTTCACGAGAGGCCGCAGGAGCACTGGCGGTGGGTGAGCCTTCATAGATTCTAACAGAGTAATAGTATTTGCATTCATATGATTGAGAAGGAGAGGACATCATGCATGTGTTTTCTCATTTTAGGTACAATTTTAAGTTGGAATTTAAATTCCCAACAAACCATGACCAAAATATTAGTGAATTTCAAGGGAGTCGGTGACAAATTGATTTTGATTTTTATTTCACGACTACGACGGAGAGGACAGGTGTCGCCCAAACCTAAAATTTGGAGGTTGGACACGCTGAATTGGATGAGATTCTCCTCCCCGTCTTATTTACTGCTGCTCAATGCTCATGTCTTTGCGAATTTACGTGGCTCTACTTTCTTTATTTTTTTCGACACAATTTGTTTTTTTAGAATTCAAATAAATGCTTTCATACTTTACCGCTCCGAGAAAAAAAGAGAGAAAAGAGTGAGAGCATTTGAAATTGTCCTTTGCATTCACATTCACACACAAATAATATATCTATATTTGATTAATTTTTATTTAAAATAATAAATTTTTATAAAGTATTATGAGAAATAATTAAAAATATTAATAATATTTAAAAAAAAATTATTTTTCATATTTTAATTCTTAAACAAAATTTTGTTTTTAAAAACGATTTGAGTATTCCTTTCACAAGAACAACTCTTAAAAATTACTTTCTGAAAATTGTTTTTAAAAATATTGTCCATCAAGGTTTACGGTGACTTAAGAGTATTTGTGTGTTCAACTTTTTAAAGGTCAAATAAGCCTTAATGACTTCAAAAAACATCTAAAAATTTAAAAATTTTCTTACTAACACAAATCTCATATGTAATATTATAATTCACTTTCATTATCATTTCTACTTCCTTTTCTATCCCAAGCACCAAAAAGAATGTAAAACCATATTTTTGGTGATATGAGTTTGAGACATTTTGGTTTAAACTCTTAGCATGTGTAGAGAAAGAGACACAACAAAGTGGCTCCTCTCAGCATTTCACTGAAAATAATTGGGCTGGACAACAACATTCTCTTCATTTGAGTTATGTAGACCTATCAAGGAGGACCAATTTGTATACCTTTCCCCTAATTTTTCATGCACAATGTCATCTCTTAAAGCATGTTTGTATAAAAATTGGATGGGAAGTGTTGTTGCACAATCTGAGCGGGTAGTCTCATCTAGCTGCTACGAGTTGGATGAAAGAGATGACCAACAGTTCCGTCTAAGTTCCTCTAGAGGCAGACGACTATAAACCCTGCACAAAGGCTGTCTGGATGGTTTGTTCGAGCACGCCCCTCCGATGCTAAAGTTAGTAAGTGGATTAAGCAAGTCAAATTATTTTTCAAAAAGAAAGCTCCATTTTTTCTGTAGAGTCCGCATGACTATTTATACCTTTTGCGGTGTAACGTCTTACCAAGTGTCTTAATAGCATCTTAATTGCACTTGATTGTGCAATATGATGGCATTGATTGGCGATGCATAACGGATGTCTTGCCATGATAAGCCATTGAGAATAAAATGTTTCCCATAACGGTTGTAGTTAATATGGAGTGCGCTAGGCGCACAATTTGCGCATTAATGGATGTGTAAATGCATGATAGACGGTCATGCCTTAGTCATGTTATATTTGTGTAGGATTTATCCGTCTAACCTACTTTGAGATGGATCAATCACCCGGTTTAAGGGCCATAGGGCCATCCGGTTGAGGGCGGTTTTCCAGATGGTACCTCTAGCCAAACAATCGTAAGAGAGTGGTGGACTTCAAGACGGCCTTGCATAAAGAGTCCCATAATGCTCCCTAAGTCTTACAGTTAGGCCTGGGTAGATGTCAGACGGGCAAATGCAAGTGTTGTGACTTTTGGAGATTTTGAAACCACGGCGCCCAAAATCCATGTGTCACATGCTCATTCTCGAGGGGTCACATCAATCAAGGCGTGGTGTCAGCCAGCGCACCCCTTCAAATGCCACGATTTTTTGCAACCATACCCTATATAGGTTGGTTGCTTTTAGGCAGATGGTTCATTTCTCCTTTATTGTTACTTTTTGGTAATTTTCCTTCTCTCCATCAAAGACACTTCAGGTCTTCAAAATCTCCATCGTCGACGATCCATTTTCGGTGAGGTGATTTTTATTCCATCACAATGCAATTTACCAGGTATTGAGTTCCTCTTTGATCTCTATTTTTATGGCTTCTTCTTCACTGATGAATGCATTTTCTCCATTGTTTCTACTTGTGTGTTCCATATATTTTGCCGAAATCTGTTCTTGTATCAATCTAGTTGTGGATTTGGAGTTTGTGTTTGCCTTTTACTGGCATTCTGAGAGTTATGCAACGTTTCTCGGCTTAGGCGAGGTCATGATTTGAGATTATTGACGTTGTTTAGACATGACTTGCCCAACAAGTTTAGTGTCAAGCTGTTTAGGGTAGGATTCATGTGATGAGAGCATAGCTTTCAGTCAAGTGTCTTTGTAGGGAATCCCCATGCTAACTAGTTAGCACTTCTACCATGCAACTGTTTATTTGACCCTTTTTCCGTTTGCAAATATAGACAAAAGTGGGGTCGCATCTACAAGATGCAGAACTTAGTACGGCGGGGCTAGTCATCCCGGTCTAGTCATTCCCTAACGGAGCATCCAATTGGCAAGTTGTCCAAGCAGGAGTTCTGTGCTCGCTGCCACATCTCAAAGTCTATTTCTATCTAGCTTATTAGATGGAAAGGCTTCATTTATAGACGAGCTTCCTAACAACATGATCTATTTCACCAAAGAACAGTTTGTAGTGGGACTTCATCTACCCATTCCCTTGTTGGTGAAGCAATTCTTGCATTTCTCCTAAATCCCTCTTACCTTCATTCATCCCAATGTCATCCAAATTTTGATGAGATGCAGTGTACTAGACACCCTATACCAGTTGGACTTGTCCTTGTTGGAAGTGTTACTCATCTACACAATAAAATGAGCCCTAAGGAACGCTTTAGTCTGTTGACTCACATCTCATCTTTGCAGTTCGTAATCGGACTGTCAAACTCCAGTAAGGGTTGGGCCAAAATACATGTTCTGGTGTCTGGTCCATGGAATGGATCAATTGAGGGCCCAGATAGGCTATTTAAGCCCACACATTTTTAAAAAATACCATGTATTGAACGTTTTCACAACTCATATAGGACTTATCTATTACTTACTTTCACTTTCTTATGACTTCCATTAATATGTGTTGTCCGTGCTAGCAAAGATAGACGAGGCTACTTGGTTGAGTAGGTAGAGAAGTCATCATTCGCTCGGCTCAACAAACTATTTGAGATTGACCAGTTTGAACGAAGTCACAATGTGTTGTTCACCGAGAAGAATCTGAGGGTTGTAATTACCCAAATGAAGCCATTTGTAATCTTTCTTCGTTTTTTCGTGGGTAACACCACCAACCCTTGTGTCGAGTGAGTACTTCGTGCTAAAGGATTTGCCTTTCTATAAGATTGTCTGTCTTGCTAATGCCGATGTGAGACAAGCCCGTCTAGATGCTCACGAGAAAAAGTGCCAAGAGGGGACTTTATGTCAATACAAGCCCTACTCCAACCCTTGATGCTCATGATACTCCATCTACATCCAAGATCGACCAATGGTTGATGGTGCCAGTCTGCACCTGTTTTTTAGGGTAGCTTGACTATAAAGTCTATGAGGATATAGCCTTTTAGTGACAAGCATGGCTTGTATTGTATGTCATACTCACCCAACTCAATAGCCCACTTCATCATCTATCCAAATAGATCTGGCTTGTGCAAGGTGATCCTCAATGATTGATTTGTCAAGATTGTCACTTGATGTGCTTGGAAGTATGAACGAAGCTTTTTAATAGCAACATGCAATGCTAGTGTCGTCTATTCTACTTGAGAGTACTGGGTTTCAGTGTCCACCAGTGCCTTACTCACGTAGTAGATGAATTTTTGCCCATCCTCTTGGGTTTTTCAGAACATAATGACATTCATAGTCTGAGATAGCAAGACACATGTATAGTTCTTTTCCCTCCTTTGAACCACTCAAGATGGAAGGTTTTGTTAGGCAACGCTTAATAGCATCAAGGAAACTATTGCAATCTTCTATCCAACTAAAATTTTGTGCTTCGTACAATGTAGTGAAGAACGGATAGAGCTTATTAGTGAACCGGGCTATAAATCGAGCCAATGGTACAAGATGACTTGTTAATCATTGCATTTCCTTCTTAGTAGATGGAACAGGTGTCTCAAGCACGACCTTCACTTGGTTCGAATTTATTTCGATTCCTCGTTGAGTCACCAAAAAACTAAGAAACTTACCCGCGCTGATGTAAAACGCACACTTAAGTGAGTTAAGTTTCATATTATACTTTCGGATTAGGGCAAATCTTCTTCTAAGTGCTGCATGTTTTCCGTGCGGGTTTTACTTTTGACAACTATGTCGTCAATGTATACCTCCACTGTTCTTCCTATCAGAGGTTTGAAGATTTTTGTCATCAGCCTCTAATACATTGCACTTGCATTTTTTAGCCCAAAAGGCAAGATGTTATAGCAATATGGTCTATGAGGTCTGACAAAGGTCGTTTTTTCTTTATCAGGATGGAACATGAGGATTTGGTGGTAACTAGAGAAAATGTATAGGAAGGAGAGCATTCCGTTCTAGACATAGAATCAACAATCTGATCAATATGGGGCAAAAGGAAGCTATCCTTCGGGCAAGTGTCATTTAAGTTCGTATAGTCCACACACACCCGCCAAGTTCTTCCATTCTTTGGTACCACCATGACGTTGGGCAACCAATCTGGATAGGTAATTTCCTAGATAAAACCAACAATCAGTAGCTTATCAATTTCCGTTTATATTATTTTATGGCGATCCAGGTGGAAGCTTTGGACTTTCTGTCTCATCAAACACATGTTGAGGAGAATATTCAATTTATGAGTGGCTATAGACAGGTCGATTCCTGGCACATCCAAATGGCTTCAAGCAAAGATATTCACATTTCGGCGGAGTAAGGCTTCTATGTTACTACGTTCCTCCATTGTTAGCAAATAGTTAGCATTGGTCTTATGACCTTCCTCATCTAATAAGGTTAAGTACAATAGAGGATTAGCAATCGGTGGACCTCTCTCTATCTGCTACTATAATTATTATTTACACTTTGCACTTGATGATTCAGGTTCATCTCCAATTGGGTCTATTTGCCCGACTTTTACAGTTACTTGATAGCATTGTTGGGCAGCCAGAGTCCACTTGTCCAGCTTCAATGAGGTAACTCACCATTTGATGATATGTGGATGGGATGACTTTCATTTTGTGCAACCATACCCATTCCATAATAGTGTTGTATGGTGATAAGTCCATCACTATTGAGAATCAGACATTTAAGGTTATTGAGCCAACTTGGACAAGAAGGATGACATCGCCCAAGGAGATTGTTGATGCTCTATCAAGTTTGATCAAAATGCGGCTAAGATTTTCTAAAGTAGACGGAGAGTACCACATTTGCCTATAGGTTGACATTTGCAGGAGGTCGATAGAGCTTCTTGGATCAACTAAAATTTTGCGCACATCAAAGTTGCTGACTCTAAGTGTTAGGATTAGGGCAGCCTTGTGCAGAAGGATTACCCAATTGGAGTCAATGGGAGGGAAAGTAATGGGTCCGTTTATCAGTCGGACACTGCCAATAGTAAACGTGCATTGAACTATATGCACTCTCTCTCTGATAGAGGCTACACGAACTAGCCTTTGCCTTTGTCTTCAGGAGTGGTACTTGTCATCTACGGGCCCGCCATGTATATAGTTGATGATTACTCTAAGTGTTGCAGGAGACGAAGGGACCTATTAGGCTGCTCTTTCTTTGCCTTGTTCACCGGGGGCATGGGCATATTGTTTAGGTGTCTGGATTTAAGGAGCTCTTCTACCAAGTAGTGTAGGTTCTTGCACTACTCTGTGGTATGTCCATGCTCTTTATGGTAAAAGCATCGTCATTTCCAGTCTCTCTTGGTCGAATTAGTCTTGATTGGTTTTGGTCATCTGAACTTAGACAACTCTTGAATCAACAGAAGGAGCTACTCATAAGAGACGGTCAACGAGGTGAGCCTAAGAGACTACTATTGTCGTCCGTCTTGCTTCCATCCCTCCTATCTGGATTGGTTTTTTGGGGACTTTGAGCTTCTAGTTTTGCTATTTTTTGTTGGCAGGTTAGTGACCAAAACCTATTGAAAAACTGCTCGAACATCATCCTCGAGCATAACATACTTATCTACCCATCTGAACAAATCGTCCATCAAGGCAGGCACCTTTTTTTGGCTAGGGACTCAAAGAATAGAGTGTCAAGGCTTATAGTTCGCTTGAAGATCTGAAGAATGGTATCCATGTTGTAGGACTCCACCTGAAGTACCGTTTGTCCAAATTGCTTCATGAAGTCCTTTAGCAATTTATTCTCTTGTATCTTAATATTCTGCAAGGTGCTTATATTATGTTTTTAACGTGTAGAACATAAGTAATTGTCGATAGATGCCTAAAAAACATTCTGAAACTAATTGATGGAGTTATGAGGGAGGCAATGAAACCATGACAAGGTCAAACCATGGAGGCTTTCAGGAAAGGCCGTGCAAAGCAGCACATCATTCCCAATGTCCAATGTCATCAATTGTTGGTAGTGCAGCAGATGATCAAATGGGTCACTTGTACCATCGTACATAGTGAACTTGGGCACCAAGAACCTTCTGGGAGGTTTGTAGCTTATGATATGAGGGTTGAACAATGTGGAGAGCATATCATCCAACCGTTGACTGATAGAGCCTAAGGGTGCCTTCTTGTGGGCTCGGGCATAGCTGGCAACTCCAATTGTGGAAGTTGAAAGCTTGGTGGTGCCTCCTGTTTTGGTTGGCCCAACTGAGCCTTCAAGGTGTCGGATATGCATGAGAATGCCTAGGTTTGTTGGTCTTAGGGCCCTAGGCGCCTCATAGCGTTTGATAGGCGGGAGCCCTGTTGTTGTCCATTTTTTCCGCTTTCCTCTACTAGAGCTAACGGCCTCGTCAGGGTGGGACTGGTCGATTAAGGCATAAGGCTATTTGGGCCAAGTAGGAAAGTGGCTAGAGGAAAAGTCTTCCTTATGCATTTGGTGAGATGACTCTATATGTCGTTGAGATAAGCATGTCGTTTGGCTACAACTCCGGTTAGGGTTGGTTGGCTGGGGTAAGGTGCGATGGCTCTGTGAGCGATGCTCCTCAACCATCTGAGCCCATAACTCTTGATTTTCACGTTTTAGCTATTTGACTTGCTAAAGCAATGACTGCATTCAATGCTCATTTTCTTCTTACTTTATTTCCATTCATGCTTGCCAAGCCTGGAATTGGTTAGCCACAGTGGCTGATTGGGATGCATTAAATGTATTGGTCATCGTGCTAATATGCTTTTGGTTCAATTTTCCCACAAACGATGCCAATGTTGTTGCACAATCTGAGCGGGTAATCTTGTCTAGTTGCCACGTGCTAGATGAAGGAGACGACCAACAATTTCGTCTAAGTTCCTCTAGAGGCAGACGACTATAATTCTTGTACAAATGTTGTCCGGATGGTTTGTCCGGACATGCCCCTCCCATGCTAAAGTCAGTAAGTGGTTTAAGCAAGTCAAATTCTTTTTCAAAAAGAAAACTTTTTTTTTTTTTTGCAATGTCTGCATGGTTATTTATACTTTTTACGGTGTAACGTCTTACCCGTGTCTTAATAGCACCTTAATTGCACTTGATTATGCGATTTGATGGCATTGATTGTCGATGCATAACGATTGTCTCGCCATGATGAGCCATTGAGAATGGAATGTTTCCCATAACGGTTGTAGTTGACATGGAGCATATTAAGCGCACAATCTGCGTATTAATGGATGTGTAAATGCATGATAGACAGTCATGCCTTAGCCATGTTGTATCCGTGCAGAATTTATCCGTCTGACCTACTTTGAGACGAATCAGTCACTCGGCCTAAGGGTCGTAGGGCCCATCCGGCTGAGGGTGGTTTTCCAAATGGTACCTCTAACCAAACGATCGTAAGAGAGTGGTGGACTTCAAGACAGCCTTGCATAGAGGGTCCCATAGGAAGTGTTTGCAATCTGCATTTTATAGAGACCTTTGTCTAAAACACAAGAACACATACACTACCACTAGAGAATAATATTTCCTCAAATATTGTTTACAAATGAGCTTTGGGCTTAATGACAAAGCAAGAAGCACATAAATATCAACCCTTTTGCAATGCTAATTAACAAACAAACTGGTACATACTCTAGCCGGCTAGGAATCATTGATGTTAATTAATTTGGCTGATTCCACAATAAAAGCAGTTGAATTCCTAATGAATGGGTTCATTTGAGAGCTTGATTGAACTATCTGACTTGTCCCTTGTTTGAATACAAGCACAACAAGAGTTCTTCTTTAGCTCTTGATGGAATGTAAACCTGACACTTTCATATATTGATTGCAGGCACATACTTGGTAAATAGACAGGATATATAAACATTGTTGACACTGCTTTTCCCTAGTTATGCCAGTAATGTGCACTTACCAGAGGGAATGCCCATTTATTTCCCCTTCTGGAAACATAATCAATTTTCTTGGGGAAGATTGCTTAGTTTTATTGAGATTAATATTTTTTTTGACAAAGTTCAAGAGATTGAACCTTTCCTTTCTGGGATCCTTTTCCTCAAAATGGAATCTGAAAAAAAAAAAAAAAAAAAAAAAAAAGGAAAGAAAATCTAGATGAAAATGGTGATATGAATCATGCACATAAAAATCTTGATGCCTACTGTAGATGGTAAGAGAGGGAAACGTGCATAAGTTGCAAAAGTAAATTAAAATTTGATGACAATTGATACGGAAAAGTTTAGACCCGTAAGAGTGATGTCATGATTTTGACCATATCTACCAAGATCATTTACAAATGGAAAGATTACTTACTATTGGCTGGTTGTTGTAGTCATGATCTAGATGATCACCTTTCTCTTAAAATATACCAAAAGTCTTTCTGTAGTCTCCCCATCCAAACCAGTTCATTGGTCACCATAACATCTCCTGCTCATCTTTATCTCCATAAAGTTAGATATCTTCTCATCCCTGGTTCATTGGCTGGTTGATTTTTAACTACCTATCTAGGATAACTCTTTCAAGTTAACAATCCTAGCTAGCTAGTTATTTATATATAGTATAAAGCGAAAGGGAGAGCTTCATTAGTGTGAATTTTCCGATTGAAGCGGTGGGTGGTCGGTGGTGTGATAAAATATATACATCCCAGGGGAAAAAATTTTACTTGGTGGCGGCCATGCCCATGATCACCCAAGTCTAGAATGCAGAATCAAGTTACTTTCCAAGAGGTGGGGTCAAGGTCATTGTAGTGGTCATGGTCATAACTTGCGAAAGGGAATTATTTGTAAAAGCCTAAATAGACCAAGAGACAAATTGTCTATTGCCCTAGGCCTAGCAATGGTCATGGCCCTTGGTGGAAAATGGAATATAATTTTACACCAAACTTCTAATTCTAAGCCAAAGGCATTCATTCAAAGGCTGCCATAATAAAGGTGGGGAGAGAAGGTTTCATGGGTCCCCTACACTAACAAAAGCATAAGCAAAGACACAAGACCAAGGGGACAGAGTGGCAATGTGAGTGCTTTCCACAACTAATGTCAATTCTCAGATGGGGTAACTTCATTTTCCAAATCACACCCAACAGGGGTTTTGTTTCACCATGCCATGAATAGGACGTGATTCTTTGCTTTTTTGGGAAGAGAAGTCTAACTAGAGTTTTCCTTTTTTTTTTTTTTTTTCTTTAAATTATTATTATAGATATATATATATATATATATCTTGTGGTAATGCGAAAGTGCGATTTTGTTTCCTTCAAAATTTGTTAATTTGACGTGTTATTAAAAAACTTTATTTTTATGGTAGGTAATAGAAAATGGCATTGTTAATTTCTTAGTGCCGGGCGGAGGCTTGCGAGGAAGAGGGCACTCGAGTCTTGACTCCTAAAACGTCAAGGAATCAAAGAAAAAACCGGGTGCTTACTTTCTACATGTTAATGGAAGAAAAAAAGAAATAAGAAAGTAGCAAGTAAAGTTGATGCAATTGGCTTCCGGTGCAGTGCTTGGAAATTGCCCCAAAAAAATCTACTTTCATAAATTCATGGAAATACCCTTCTAGAAAAGGACACCAACCTCGTAGGTCTACGTAGTCAATAATCAAAATGCGTGTCTAGTTTCTTGGAAGACTAAGAGAGAATAGAAAAGGAAGTCATTGGGTGACTCAATGAAAAATAGCAAAATAATAATAAAAATATTTAATTTCATATGGTGGTTATGCTAATTGATTTCCACGAGAAGAGACTCCGCATGTGGCACGAAGACATACTTCACACACTTCAACAAACCCCCACCCATCTCTGCTTCTCCGTTAATTAAATGTAAAGGACGTCAGCTTTTAGGCCTTGAACTAACAACCAAGCAAAAACTAATTACTCTTTTTTTCTGACAATAATATTGATTGAAGTAGTTGGGTTTAGTGGGAACAGAATATTAAAATCTGATTGGTGGATTGGTACAGTTTCCTTTTTTAATTTAATGTGTAATTAATTTATTATGATTTATAGGAAATAGTCAAATTGCCAAACAGCCCATTTTCCTATTGTTATTTTTAAGCATATGAACAGACGCTGCTTTTCCCTTTTCCAATGCCATTTCCTATTTTGTTGCAGGCATCTTAGTTGTCACGGACACCATTTCATTTCATTGTTTGTGATCACATGAACACCACCAGGAAACATTTGTTAGGTGGATGATCAGATGGACAGTGGTATGAAAGGACCTGTGTTTTTTAATGTCAAATTTCAGAGCGGAATGTGTCAATACCCATGACCAGAGGTAACGTGTAGCGAGTAGAGGCCAGTGTGAATCACCATGTCTTTGTGATTATGGTAAAGCTTTGGATTCTGAATATTTCCGGTTGAGTGGATGGAAAATTGAGAGTTTGCTCCCACTTCAAATTGAAACAGAGAGGAAATTAGCCTCTGTGATAGTCTCTTTCTTCCTAGGCCACAATTTAAGCCATGATTTTGTAGATGAATAAGGAAATATTTACTTAATTGGCTAACTTAATTAATTAAGTGAAAGTTGAGTGTGGGCACTTGAGAGGGAAGAGAGATGGTAGGAGAAGGCAACAAGAATTAAAGAAATGAAGTGCCGTAGTCAAGCAGCCTCCACATAATGTGAAAACCATGCAGGTTGCTTTTGGCCGGTCAAGAGTCTCTAGTTCAAACTGGTAGTACCTTGGCAATTTCCTAAAGAGTTTCCATCCCAACACCCCCCCCTCCATCCCACCGAAATAACGTGCCTTGTTGCCCTCCTAATCCTTTAACTTTCTCTATATAAAGCCATTTTCCCTTCATCCCACCCTCATCCCCCTACTCTTCTCTCTCTCTCTCTCTCTCTCTCTCTCTCTCTAAACCACCGATTCTTTCTTGCAACACTTTGGAGGAGAAAAACATAACAAACATTAAAGCCATGGACAGGCTACCCAAGTCTGCTGCAAATTACACAGCCCTTACTCCTATAAATTTCTTGACGAGAGCAGCAGTGGCTTATGCCAGGAAAACATCTTTGATATACGAAAGCACCCGGTTCACTTGGCAGCAAACTTACGAGCGCTGCTGCCGCCTTGCCTCCTCTCTTCATCGTCTCAACGTTGCCAAAAACGATGTTGTAAGTGTGTTTTTTAAAGGCCACACATGTATCTATTTTTATGATTTAAGGTAGATACATTTTGTAGGAGGGAGAAAGATGTTACACATAAATATTTATATCTGGTTGGTATTCTTTCCCCTGCAGGTATCAGTTCTGGCTCCAAATATTCCAGCCATGTACGAGATGCACTTTGCAGTGCCCATGTGCGGGGCTGTCCTCAACACCATTAACACCAGGCTAGATGCCCACAACATAGCCACCATTCTGGGCCACTCGGAAGCAAAGGTGTTTTTTGTTGATTACCAATACGTGCCCTTGGCACGCGAGGCTCTCCTGCTACTAATGGCTCAACACAAGGAGAAGCTTGTGGCGGAGTCATCCATCCCCTTGGTCATTGTCATCGATGACATTGACACGCCCACAGGCGTACGGCTTGGCGAATTGGAGTACGAGCAGCTTGTCGCCAATGGGAATCCGGGCTATGCTCCGGTGGAAGTTGAGGATGAGTGGGATCCCATTGCTCTCAATTATACATCTGGTACCACATCGGCTCCAAAAGGAGTGGTGTACAGCCACAGAGGTGCCTACCTCAGCACTCTTAGCCTTCTTCTGGGATGGGAGATGGGAGGCGAGCCTGTTTATTTGTGGTCACTTCCCATGTTCCATTGTAATGGGTGGACCTTCACCTGGGGAGTGGCGGCACGAGGTGGGACTAGTGTCTGCATTCGCAATACCACCGCCTACGATATGTATCGCAACATCGCCTTACACAATGTCACACATATGTGCTGCGCTCCCATAGTCTTCAATATCCTCCTTGAGGCCAAAGAAAATGAGCGCCAGCGGCTGAAAACTCCGGTTCAGATACTCACTGGTGGAGCACCCCCACCAGCACCTCTGCTAGAGAAGATTGAAGCTCTGGGCTTCCACGTTGTCCACGCTTATGGCCTGACTGAGGCAACCGGTCCTGCCCTTGTCTGCGAATGGCAGGCGGAGTGGAACCGCCTTCCCCGCGACCATCAGGCCAAACTGAAGGCGCGTCAAGGGATCAGCATACTGACCCTCGCGGATGTGGATGTGAAAAACCCGGACACAATGGCAAGTGTGCTGCGCGACGGCAAAAGCATGGGGGAAATTGTGCTGCGCGGTAGCAGTATCATGAAGGGATACTTCAAGGACCCAGAGGCCACATCTAAAGCCTTCAAGAATGGCTGGTTTTTCACCGGCGACGTCGGGGTCATTCATCCAGACGGATACTTGGAGATCAAGGACAGATCGAAGGATGTGATCATATCGGGCGGTGAAAACATTAGCAGCGTAGAAGTGGAAAGTATACTATACAGGCACCCAAGAGTGCTGGAAGCTGCAGTGGTGGCAATGCCCCATCCCAAATGGGGAGAGAGCCCATGCGCATTCATCACCATAAAGAAGAATCAAACGGGCCAGAATGATGATGTGAGTGAAGATGACATCATCCAACATTGCAGGAAAAATCTCTCCCGTTACATGATTCCTAAGAAGGTGGAAATTATGGAGCAACTTCCCAAGACTTCAACCGGCAAGATTCAAAAATTCGAGTTGAGGACTCTAGCCAAGACCCTTGTAATTTCCGAGAAAATATCCAACAAGAAGTCTACTCCCGTCAATGTGGAACAACCCAAGTATCTTGCTCATCAGCCTCATGAGCAAATCCTTGCATTGTCTCGTCTGTGAAGCCAATAAACTATAAATTAAGCTTCTAATAAGTGTGTACAGACTCTATATGTTGCTTTAGACAATGGATCAAGATACGGGTTGTTCTTTAAGAAGAGATTGTTTAGATATAAAATAACATAATATTTTGGTTTCCTTGTACCTTTGAATCAATACCAACTCCTTTTCCCCCCCTTTAATATGTGGTTTGAATAATTATTTAAGGAACAGAGCAGTACCCAACAGTGGCCGGCGCGCTTGTCATGTAACCCAAGAGTCAGTAGGCACTGTAGTAAAGTAAAAAATAGGATGTCTGAGCAAATCTGTGTAAAGACTCGATGGATCTTTACTAGGCATACCTACCATCTTTACAGGAACGAAGCAAGATTGAACACCTTAATCTGGAAAATACACACCTCCGTGTAACAATTACTGCCATGGAAACAACTTAGAAAATATCTAATTGAACATCATAGTTAACAATAATGTGAAACGAGACCAATATGCTTTCATCTGTGTTATCACATAGAGTCAGTCTAAATGTAACAAAAAAAAAAAAAAAAAAAATTAAAGAGAAGGAAGACTACCCACTACCCACTACCCACACATCCTGTATAGTGATCCAAGTTGCCTAGCTTGTCCTGATAATATCTGCTGTGTAGCCAATACCACAGCAGAGACTAACAAAGTGGGAGTAATTATAACACCTTTTGGAAACAGAAATCACCTGGGATTAATTGTTAAGGCCTTGAGGGATATGGATTTGCCCATTTGAGAGGCTCAATTTCTCAAACTTGTCTTCTGAGTGAGTGGTATCATTCAATCATTCAATCATTCAATCTCCCCCATGTTCTTTTCCTTTACTTTCTAGCAACACAAACATATGGTTGAGAAATGAGAATAAAAGCTAAGTTAACGCAGTGCTATATAAAGCAGTCCCAAGGATGATGGCTCCTTTCCCTTTCACCTCCTTTTCTCCATCACACATGAAAGAAGTTACATCTATCTCCAAGGCTTCAGTACTCCATCACCATTATCCTCATCCATCAGAAAGATGAGGCTTGTGGGGCACACCAAGGAGGGCCATACATTCAGTGGTACAAAATACAAGTTCGGTTCAATTTCCGTATCATATCATGGGCCCCGTCTGCATGCAACGGACAACGTATGTTTACAAGACTAATAATGTCCACGACAGAGATATAATCCATGTCATGTGTGTACAGTGTGTACAAGTAATCATAAAAGCATTTTCCAGAACTCTTTTTTAAGCCATGGCCGTCCACAAAAAAATAAATAAAAATCTCGATTAGTGGAGCCACGCAGCAAGTCAGTTTGGTACACTATGCAGATATACAAATATCACAGCATTATTCGGATGGGATGGGCCCTGGCGCATAACCTCCATCTTCTGACAAATAATAGACAATTCAAAAATTCAACCCAATCCAATTCATTTCGCAGAAAATGATGAGTAATTCTCTAAGAAACGACATCCGATTGGCATGAGTGATTGCAGTCCCATCGATTGAGAAAATCAGATTCCAACTAATGGGTAAATTTTCGTCCCTGGCTCCCATAAACGGTTCTACCCTTTTACCACCTCGACCGAGGCTAAAATGTGTTTCCCTTGCCTTGCCCGACTTTCCAATGCCTTCCGAGCTAACATGACCACCCACTATGACCAACCTTGATGATTCACTGTTGATAATGGCATTGCTACAACTTTCTGTATAATTCAACTTAGTGAAAATTTTCTAAAATCCCTTAATCCTAATTAGGATTTTTAAGATGAAATTAGTCTTAATTATTTTTTATTAAATATATTACTCATAATTAACCTCAATCATCAATTGGAATAAAAACTACTTCTTAATTATTCTAGAATAATTTTTATTAAATTGATTAAATTCAATCAACCTCAAATTTTACTAATTAAAATCACTGATTTTTTTCTGTTCATTATATTATTTTTTTTCCCCCCAATTTTTATTAATCTTCTTGATGCAGTTTCCAAATCTAACCCTAAATGGAGGAATAAAAAAAGGGAAGTGTCAAATCTAAAATTTTAAATTTCTTTCTAAATCTTCATACACTTCCCAAATTAAACTCTAAATTTCTAAACCAAACCTTAAATTTTGAAATCCTAATTTTTCTTTTTCTTTTTTCAAAATTTTTGTCTGATAGCCAAATGAAACCCTAAATTGGGAAGAAAAAAATTTTGATTCCCTAATTCTCAAATCCTAACTTCCTATTTGTTTAGCAAGTTTTTTGTTAAGTTGTAAAATAAGTGTTATACTTTAGCCTGTTTATTAATTATTTTTTAAAATAATTTTCTTGTTCTAATAATCGAAAAATGAGAAAATATGTTTGACAATGTGAAAAATGGAAAACAATTTTCTAGTTTTAAAAACAAAAAAACACAATATTTAAATTAGAATGTATTTTAGTTGTTTTTTTTTTTAATTTATTTTTTAAATGTTATTTTTTTTAAATTAATGTAAAATCTTAAAAGAAATTTAAATATACATATATAATCTTAAAATAAATTTAAATGTGTTTGACTCGAAAGTATTTTCTAATTTTTATTTTATATTTTTATTTACTAAAAATAGTTTTCATTTTGTATGTTTTCTTTCTTTAAAGAAAATATGTTTTGCTAAGAAAACGTGAAAATTGTTTTAAAAAAATTAATCGCGAAATTTTTTTAAAACAATTTCCCCAATTAATTTTTTAAAAATAGTTTTAAACGTTGCTGCAATTAATTATTTGTACAACAGTTTTCACACTTTCTTAGCCAAACATATTTTCTTTAAAAAAGAAAACATACAAATAAAAACTATTTTTAATAAATAAAAATTTTAAAATACATTTCAACTCAAACACATTTAAATTTCTTTTAATATTTTATATATTTCTAAATTCAAATCCTAAATTTCCAATTTAACAACTTAAATTTCTTTCAAATTTGGGAGAATTGTGTTTTGGGGATAGTTGGATATGATAAAGTAGAAATTAAAATGAAGAATATTGCGTTTAAAAAATATCTAAAATATCATTGGTTATTAAATAGAAAAGCTAACCGGTCACTTCCATCTTTCTTATTCTCTCTTTCACCTCCTCTCACCTATTTATTAGTAGGACTAAATTAAATAATTTCTCAATTATTTTTTCTCCAATAAATTGAATATGAGAGATGGTTAAAAATTATTATTTTGTCAAATACATGTTTGATGTAAATAACTTTTAAATACCTTATCAAATATTTATTTTTAAATTTAGATAATATATAATAAATATTTTTTAAATACCTTGAAAATTTACATAATATCTAACAAATATTATTTTTTATTTCAAAACTTACATTATTTCTCATATATATTAAATAATTTTTAAACACTTTATAAATATATTAGTATGATTTGCTTGTTCTAACTTACAAATAAGACAAAATCATTTTTTTTCAAACTTATAAAATATATAATAAATATTTTTTAAATACCTTAGCAAATATTTTTTTGTTTCTTACTTACAAAATAATAAATATGTTGTACATTATTTGTCATATGTATTAAACAATTTTTAAATACCTCATAAATTATTATTATTATTATTATTATTATTATTATTATTATTATTTTAACTTGCGAATTAGACACATAATGTTTATTATTTCTCATATTATTTAGGAAATAATGTAAACAATGACACTTCAAGATATTTAAAATTTCTCCATTCCAAAATTACCTAATTGTTCCTCACACTAATCTTAAATATTTTAAAATAAAGATTTAAATATTTAAAACCATTAAAATAAATATTTTCTTATTAAAGCAATTTTTTAGAAATCTTCAAAACTATAATTACAACAAATATTTTTAATTTTAAAACTAATTTCATAATTTAAATTAATGATTTAGAAAAATAAAATGTTGCAAAAATAATTTTTGTTTATTTTTAATTCCATTTAAATATGATTTTTAATCTTTTACTGATAATAGTGAAATTATGTTTATAAGGGTAAAATAGTAAAAATATATACTTCATTTAGTTTACTTATAATGAACAATTCAAATATGATTAATTTTAATTTTATTTCCTATGTGTTGATTTTGGTAGAAAAAGTTTTAATGACATAGTTTGGTTAAAAAAAATTTAAAAAAATTGTCAATTATTGTTCTAATGTCAAGCTCAAGTTGTTTAAAAATCGTACAAAACATATTAGGAACTTTGTACACCCTTATACACTTGACACATTTTCCTTGTACAATTAGTGTAATACCATTGTACAGTGGTACAAATTTCATATCCCTCTTAAGTTATGTGTTGATGTAGGTGTGTTAACCATGTTTTCAATAGTTTGGTCGAGAAAATGATGGATGACTTAGGGTTAAATTTTTTCCCCCAAACATCGTTATTGGAGAAAGCATTGAAATTTCTATGTGGAAGTTAAATAAAGTGTATGAAATAAGTGTACAATTCTTAGGTGGCAAGAAAAATGAATGAGTGGTTCAAAATTAATTGAAATATTTCACAACGAGTAGTCTTGCATATCCTTATACACTTAGTATATTTCCGTTATACAATTAATGTAATAGCCTTGTACAGTGACACAAATTCTATATCCCTCTTAAGTTATGTATTCACGTAGGTGTATTAATAATGTTTTTAATGGTTTGATTGAGAAAATGTTGGATGACTTAGGGTCAAATTTTTTTCCCTAAACATCATTACTGAGAAAAGTATTAGAATGTTCATGTGAGAGTTAAATAAAGTGTATCACATGAGTGTACTTGGGTGATAAGGAAAATAAAAAAGAGTGGTTCAAAATCGATTGAAATATTTCACAAAGGATAGCCTTATATACTCTTATTACATTTTTCTTGTACAATTAGTATAATACAATTGTACAGTGACACAAATCTCATATCCTTCCTAAGTTATGTGCCTGCATAGGTATGTTAACCATGTTTTTAATGGTTTGGTTGAGAAAAAGGTGGATGATCTAGAGTCAAATTTTTTTTCCTTAAACATCATTATTAGGGAAAATGTTGAAATTTTCATGTGAGAGTTAAATAAAGTGAATGACACAAATAAGTTGTTTAGAATCAAATGAAAATTTTCACAAATGGTAGCCTTGTACATCATTTGTATAATTAATGAATACCCTTGTATAGTGATACAAATTTCATATCATTGTAGTGAATGTGTGTCTATAAGTGTATTAAACATGATTCCAATAGTTTGGTTGAGAAAATGACGAAAAACTTAAATTCATTTTTTTTTGTGAATATATTATATTTTTATGAAAAAAAATACACAATTAGTCAATTCCTTTGTTTAATTGTGAACATACTATAATTATTATTTTATTATTAAAATAACTAATAGAAAAATTTTTAAATAATAATCAATAAATGAAATTTAATTCTTTTTATTATTTTCATAATAAAAAACAGTACTAAACATGATTTTTAATTTTCATTTTAAAAAACAGTTTTCATTTTTTAATTAAATGTATTTTCAAAAAGAGACAATATAAAAATAAAATTTATTTATAAATAAATAAATAAAAACTAGAAAAATATTTTTAAACTAAACTCAAACATGATCTATATAATTTTTAACTACTTGTTTTCATCATCTAAAACAAGTAAATATACTGATACCATTTAATCATTTTATATAAGAAAAATTCAATCTCTATTATACTATGTATTAATATAATCCACTTCTAAAGTTAGGTGATACGAAAACATTTTAATTATATATTTAAAATAAAAACTCTTCATTTTTCTTTTTTTTTTCTTTTTCTTATTTTGATAAATTTTCAATTAATTCAAATAATTAAAAAAAT
Organism: Vitis riparia; assembly: GCF_004353265.1. Lineage (NCBI taxonomy): Eukaryota > Viridiplantae > Streptophyta > Magnoliopsida > Vitales > Vitaceae > Vitis > Vitis riparia. The sequence goes on along the minus strand of NC_048434.1, from coordinate 12,034,790 downwards.
CCTTAGTAAACAAATTTGTTATATTTCATATAATTTATTACCAAAAGTCATGTTTAAAAAGTTATTAAAATAAGGAAGGAAGAAGATTAAAAGAAAATTTAAACTTTTTATTTTATAATAGTAAAAAAAACTTTAAAATACCTTTTAGTATAAAAGAAAAGAAAATAGTGAATATATTTATTTTAAATAGTGTTTTAACAATTAAATTATTTACTTCTGAAATATAAAAGATAATTTTTATTTATTTGAATTAACTTTTTTTAGAAATTATTTTCCAAAATAGTTTTTAAATCATTAATATAATTTTTTCTTTTTTATAATTTAAAAATAAAAAAATATTGATTTTTCAATTATTTATAAAAGAGTTTAAAAAAACAATGAAAAATAAAAAAATGGTTAAATAAGGATGAATTTGTTGGTAGCAATATGTCAAGAGTAGTGGAATAGAGACAAAAATAAGTCAAAGATGCATTTTTATCCATTACTATCCAAGGAGGAAAATATCGATAATCACGGATATATCGGTACTTCGATTTTACGGATATATCGGATATATCGGAGATATATCGGCGGATATTTTGGAAAAAAAATATCGGTAGACTCAAAATTGTTAAAAACTCATGGAAATGCAAGGAAAACCTCATAATAATATAATTAGAAGTATAATAAACATTTTAAAGTTGTTTTATTGAAAAAATTGATATACATATGATATAATTTACGATATTAGATGTAATTATATTATGTTGATATATAAGAAATGTTAATTTTGTAATTGTTCTCATTATAAAGTTACATAAAATACTTCATTTTATTAAATATCAATAATTTGTACACATTACATTGCAATGTCCTTTTAGTACCAAAATGAGGATCAATGTGGTTCAATGGGATTGATAGATGAAGGAACCCCGTCTTGCTGTTGGAGACAATATTGGTCCCAACTCAATAAGCCTCGATTATATTGGTTAAAAATTCTAACATGTCATGCATATATATATATACATTGATTATTAAATTACATCAAATATTATTCAATAATAATATTGTGATATTTGATTATAATATGTTTAATTTTAAAATATATTTAATATTAAAATTATGATATATTTAATTTAATTGTATTAAATGATAATAAATGTATAATTTTTTAATATTTAATTAATAATATATTAATGATATTAAAAACTTATTGCTACTTAATTAAATGAAAAAATTTTACTTATAAAATAATTATAATTAATTCGTAATTTAAAGGATTGTTTTAATATTTTGTGTATATGAACACTTTTAATATATATATATGTATGGTGCCGGATTATAAACAAATTGCAATGTTGCCTGGATGGTCGCTAGGTGTCCTCTCCAACCTTTTGAACGGGTTACTATCTCATATCATTTTAATCAATTATAGGTAATAGGAGGACCTTACATCAATTATCAAACCCAATATCCTATGTACTTTTTGCATAGGCTATTCATAATGCAAAAAAAAAAAAAAAAAACCCCATAGAGCTTCACAAATCTAGAATTTGCCCTAGAATGTTCGCAAATTCAAAAAATCCCCAAGCTTAGTTTTCGAAGGGGCCACCGATAGGGACAAAAAATTGGGAGGCTCGTGGATGGTTGTGCCAAAAATTGGGAGTATTTTGGTTATAGTGGGTGGAGAAAAAATGGAAACAAAGGAAGAAGATAAATAATTTAAAAATAAATAAAAAAGGGTAAATCTAATCTTCACTTTTTCTCAACCAAAAAACACTAATTTTTGATAAAAATATCATCACTTTTTTCTTACAAAAATAATATCTTCTTTTAAAACATACGTATAAATAATGAAAATATTGAAGGATATTTATGTTAAAAATAGGTTATTCTTCAAATTTAAAAATAAGAAAAAAAATTAATTTTACCAAATTTAGATATTTCCATCCCTTTTAATCAATTAATCCATAAAAAAAAACATTTAACCATAAATAAATATTAGTAAAAAGTTTTATCAATACAAGTAGTGTTTGAATTAGTATCAATAGTGAAAAAAAAAATGATGAACTTAAAAGGAATAAAAAATGAAATAAGATGACGCTACTTTATGATTAAAGGAATAAGAGTTTTATTTTTTTTATCATTAAAAAATAAAAAACAGAGTGTTTTATAGTCTTTTAATTATTTTTACTTATTTTTTTAGAGCTTATTTTAGAAAATAAATATGTAAACATGTAAAATGATTTTAAATAAAACACTAAAATATAAAAATTATTTTTAAAATATATTTAAAATATTAAAACTATGTTAAAATCATTTCAAATTTCCAAAGAAACTTTTGTTCTACAAAATATAGAGAATAATTTTTAAAAATTGTTTTCAAAAATTAATTTTAAGAATTATTTTTTAAAGCAATTACCAAATAACACATAAATCTTCAAAAGATGGAGTTTAAGCCACTATGGATGATAGAAACTCCAAAACATGAGCGTTAGAAAAAAAAAATACCGTGATATTATAACTAAGTAATTACATATATATTAAAATTAAATAATCATTGGTTCAACAATCTCCATTGATTAGCTATTAGTTTCAATAAAAAAATTCAATAATTTTTTAAAGGAATTTTAGCATATATTTAAAAAAAAAATTTATGCAAAGAGACAAGAAATAAAAAATGAATTTTAGTATTAATTTTTGTTATGCAAAACGTTAAAAAGAGACAAGAAATAAAAAAAAAAATGATATTCTCTCTATTTGTTAAAAAGACAATAAATACTAATAAAGAAAATTATGAAAAAATAAAAAATTGTAAAATAAGGGTTTGTTTAGTAATTATTTTTTAAAATAATTCTAAAAAATAATTTTTGAAAACAATTGTTTTTTGTAGAACAAAAGTTTATTTATAAATCTAAAATATTTTTAATGCGTTTAAAAATAATTTTTATATCTAATATTTTATTTTTAATTATTCTATATGTTTATATAATTATTTCTTAAAACAATTAAAAGATATTATTTAAAAATATATTATTTTTTATTTTTAATAATAGAAAATAAAAAAGTTTGTAATTATCAGATGTGTTTTAGACCCTAAGACTTTTTTTTTTTTTTTTTAAGTTGATGTTTTGCGTTTATATATATATATATATATATATATATTTTTTTTTTTTCTCTATTTTTAGAATTTTTATTTTAAAACATATAATTTAAAATGGTGTTGGAAATCTGGTTTCAAAGGTTTTATCATACAATTATTTTTAATTAAAATGAATTAAAATATAGAAATGATTAGGAATTGAAGTCTAAAACTTAATTTGAGAGACATAATACAATTTTACCCTAGGAGGGGTGGGAATTTTTTATTTATATTTATTTATTTGCTTATTTCTTGGGAAGACCAACGGGCATATGGGAATATGTACAAGTCACCACTAGAACTAGAGCTTTTGCAGGCTTTTGGCCATGCCTCTGTGGGATGTTTTCGATGGTTGGTGAACTCGATACTCGCAAGAACATTAGGGTCGAGTGTCCTACGCAGTATCCTTTGTGGGAAACTTTATAATATCTCCATGTGATTTTGATGTATAGTTTAATGTTTGGGTAGTGTTCGATACAATCATACAAACATAAGGTCTGACAATAGATTCCTTCCTCCCATCCTCATTCCCCCGAAGTCTAAGTGTCTGGCCACATACATTTTCTAACTTATGATTCCTCTGTGTAAATCTTATCTCAACACTGCCTATCTTATCTTATTTCATGATTTTAATGACATGTACTTTTCCATTTAACCCAAAAAGAAAAAAAGAAAAAAAGAAAAGAACAAATTAACACGTGATACATTTTGATGTTTGGTCATTGTAAATTTAGCTAGCTAGCCAGCTTACAAAAATTGAAGCTCTGAATTAGCTTTGACCTCACCTGGAGTCCCCATGGCTGCCTGGATTAGATGTGCTCTTAACCTTAGCTCCCTTGCTTGTTTTAAATGTTTTACAAATCAAATCAAAACTACATATATGTTTCATTTAGGTTGGATTGACCAATACTCACGATACATGTTTGTATATAGTACTTATAACACCCCAAAATAAACTTTATGGGTAAAATAGTATATTACAAATTAATTAATTAAACTCATTAAAGGTAAAAAAAGTTATTTTACAATTAATAATCTTTGGTATAAATTAGATTTTCTTCTTGTCTTCGTTCAGAAAACTCTATTAACAAAAAATCAGAGAATTGGAGAACGTAGGGTTAAATGTTTGTTTAGATTTTTCCATGTAAGATTCCAATCCTAAATTAATATATTATATTCGTTAGCTAATTTTGAACACATTAGATATTCTTTAAAAAATTTTAATTTAGATTAGGGTTAGTTTAGTTAATTTATTTTAAGATCAAAAAATTGAAATTATGAATATAGGTTGTTTCATTGATGAAAATAGGGAAATTCAATATTTTTTTTTAGATAAATAGATCTAAACAATGAAATTTAAAAAAAATTAAATGAGTAAATAAATATATGATTATATGTGACTTAAGGGATTGACAAATAATAAGAAGAAGAATTGTGTGTTTCTGGATTTTGGATTTGAGGCACTGTGTTGGGATGACAAATAATAATAATAATAATAATAATAATAATAATAATAATAATAATGAGTAGAGTTGGTGGGGTTGTTGAAGTTGTTAATAATAATAATAATAATAATAATAATAATAATAGTAATTGTGTGATTTGGATGCTTGTGAGTGACGTACAATAGGTAGTAATAATATTAGAATGAGAAATTAATTACGAGTAAATTCGTCAAACTAAAAACTTCAAGTTTTTGAGCGCTTTTTCAAGGTAAGGGAAATTAATACAGATTTTTATAAAAGAAAATACTTTTCTTTTTATATTTATTTTGAAATGTGTAAAAATATTATTTTTATTTTTACACATGAATTAAATATATGTTTTGTAAGTTTGAATTAATGAAATAAAGTGTTTGACTCTGGATTATATGACCCTAGTCAACGGGTTATAATTGTTGACATTTTCGGCCCTAGTTAACGAGTTATAATAGTTGACCTTATGGCCCTATTCAACGGGTTATAATTGTTGACATTTGGTTTTGTTCACCTTAAAAGGAACAAATTCGAAACTAGTTACTCAATTGTGAAGTCCCACCTAATTAGGCATCATTTGTCATACAATAACTAGAGTAAAAATATTTTGAATGTATTCGAATTGGTTTTGATGAGAAATTGTTTTGAAATGGATATGAGAAAGTTTTGTTGAAAAGTTTGAATGTATTAGTATTTTGAACTCAAAAGTTTTTATGAAAATAAGTATATGTTATATCTCCTATTTGCAAGCATGATTGAAAATGTTTAATCCATGAAACTGTATTAATATTCCTTATTGGGCTTTGAGCTCATCCCCCTTTGTTGATAATCTTTCAGGTAACCTTTGTTCGGATGATGAGTGACCGTTAGGAGGGAAATTTGGCTTTATTAAGACGTTTGTTTAAACTCTCTATATTTTGGACATTGTTGAGATGTTAAAACTTAATTCTTGTTTGAATTATTTTGAGTTTGGAGTTATTTGGACAGTAACACTTTGGTTGATGTATTAGTTTTTTTTTAAAGTTGATACTTAGAGATTTTAGAATTTTGTCATATTACTCTGAATAGGAATTTGGTAATTGGTAAATTTCCAATTACAATACGAATATTTGTGTCGTTTCCACTTTGAGCCTTTGGACTTGAGGTGTGAAATGACCGTCACGCCCTTGGAGTGGGTTTTGGGGCGTGATAGTACTTGTAGTGAAACATACATGGGAATTGTTTTCTGTAGCTCTTGTGACCACTTGTTGTGTTGTTATAGTATGGTGATGAGTTGTTGAAGCAAATCAACTGTTATCTCATCCTATTCACATGAAAAGAAGGAAACACAAAAGTTCTTATTTATTTACAACTATGACAACCCCACTTATAGATTAATTGTTTTTATTTTTTTATTTTATATTTTTTTGCGACTATTTTTTCTTCATTTATAACACTGTTATTCATGACTGCTATGGATGGTCCGATACTGAATAAACGAGTATCTTCGGATATGTTCTAAGAAGGTTGAGGCATTTTGAATTATTTATTGACATTGTTAGGATTGGAAATCTTGTTTTTTTTTACAGTAAAATGAAATTTCAATAAAATAGCTCAGTCTTTTCTGAGTGAACTAGAAAGTTCCTCGTTATTAATATGTTTGCTCGTAGTAATTGTAGCCTCTCAGGAGAATTAATGACTATATCTTTGATGCACTACTAGTACTAGTACATCTGAGAATTCTTAATTGACTAGTTGTAAATTGTCCAAGGATTATGAACAAAGGATTATACCAAACCTACACCGAGGTATTGACAGTGATTCTTAAATATCGCAAAATAGAATGTGATACGATGAGATGTGACTCTTGCTTTTTTCATTTATTGAAATATTTATAATAATATTATTCATAATATTTATAATCATGCTAGTTGGAGTCGAGTTTTTTTCAATGTTCTTTCTTCTTTGCATAGAGGAGTTGAACAATAATATCACTTCATTATATTTATAAAAATACTACTTTGAACATTTTATTGTGATTTTTTGTTTGTCCTCACTTGTTGAAATGTTTATAATAATACAATTCTATTGTAGAACAAAGGAATTCGAAGAAGAAATTGGATTGCTTATAAAAATTATTCCATTTTATTATAAATTTACATCAACATTGAATTAATTATATCCACTGAGAATGATGATGTTTATGATAATTTATAAGTTCCTACAATATGAAAAATTCTCATTTTCCATAATATTACCCCTTGAATGATTATAAGAATATACCTCATTAAAACCTTGTTAAGAAAAACCTAATTGGAAAAATGCTAATCAAGGAAAAAAGAGTACAATGTATTTATCTTAATATTCTCCCCCGATGTGAACATGATTGCTTTCTTTAGTGCTTTAATTTGTGGATTTTCAATATTTGTATCTAATGTTATATTTTAAACCTTTCAATATGATAAATGATAATATTTTTGTGAATACGTTAACTAGATTATCATATGATCATATTTGTTGAATATTAATTTCATTGTTCTCTTGGAATTCATAAGTATAAAAGAACTTAGGGGAGATATGCTTAGTTATGCCATCTTCTATAAATCCTCCTTTAAGTTGTACAATACAAGCAATATTATCTTCATATAACTCGGTTAAATTATCTTTGATAAATGATAGTCCACATGATTCTCAAGTTTATTGAATCATTGACCTTAGTTATACACATTCATGATTTTCTTCATGAATTTTGACTGTCTTTGAATGATTTGATGAGATGACTACCGTTTCTTGTTTAACTTATCTTTATGATATTTTTGTACTACTATAGGTAAATACATTACCCCATTTGAGATCAAGCTTTATGGGGATAAGAAAGATAGACAAACAAATTGATAAAGAATGTTATATTTGGTCATGTACAATTTAGAAGGTACAAAATTGTACCAATATAATTAAGATAAGATGCTTTTGGACTAAGTAGTTATTCATTATTTTCTTTAGGACAAAAAAGTTCATTTTTCACTTCAAGTGAATAAACTACCATTGAAGAATTTAGTGGATGTGATTTGTTAATATAAAAACACTTCAAGACCTTTTTTTTTTATATATGTTGATCGATGAACTAGCATTCATTTGGAAAGTCATTGATTTGTAAGTCAAGATAAAATTTTGTTTTCTCAAATCTTTCATTTCAAATTCCTTTTTCAAATAATTAGTTATTTTTGTGAGTTCTTTAAAAGTTTTCATAAGATTTAAATTATTAACTTACACTATAATAAGTGAAAATATGATTTTTGATTTCTTAATGAAAACACATGAATATATAAGGTTATTCACATATCCTTCTTTAGATGGCATTTGCTAAGACGATTGTACCAGATACATTGAGATTACTCTAATTCATATAAAGATTGTTGTAACTTGATTTTACATGATATGAAAGTTGAGAACCTTATATTAATCTGTTCCCATGCCTTGGATCTTGTAAGATGCATGCAAATATATCTTAGGCTCTCTAAATCTATCGCAACAAAGAAACAAGTATTAAAAACAATATGAATACCATAGAAAACATAGATTTAGAGAATAAAGTGTTCATACTTGGATTTAGATGTTCCCAGATCAATTCTTTGCAATGAATAACATGCCTAGAAAAAATTGGAGAATCTTTTCTCATGCTACTACCCATGTGGGTGTCCTATGTGATTCCCGTGCACATGACCTGTGCACATTGCGTGCGATTTTCGTGCATGCGGCTTGTGTGCATCTCATGCTATGATTCCAATATGCTTCTTGTACACCCAAGATCTTTCATTTAATGAATCTTCTTTGTGTGTATGCATTGAGATAATGGAAATCTCAAGGGTCAAGGCTAAGGTTTTCTCTCTAGACTTAAAAAAGAGAATGACAACACTTGGAAACCCTAATCCCTAAAGGGGAATTTATAGGCTTCCTACTAGGCTTAAGTGACTTAAGCCCACTATGGGCTTGGGTCACTTAATTTAGCCCAAAAAGGTTGCTAATTGATTAATTAACCATACAAGGCCTAATTAATCAATTAACCTAGTCCAAACATACTACTCACTTATCCTTGTGCAACCTTACGTAATAACCAAAATGTCCTTATGCACAAAAGTGAACTAATAACACATCCAACCCTTATAAACCATGTTATCAAAGAATATGAGCTCAAAGCGGGGACCATTGGGACCCATAGAAGTACTGGCTCCCTCAGAATCAAATTCTGAAATTGACTCAATATTTCATTATAGAGAGTTAACTGCATTCCAGTACCCTATGTATATTACAATGAGACACCAAGTGCTCAGGTTTGTAATCTACTATCCATTACATGCAAACTCCCTATAAACTAGTTTTTGTAATATAAAAAGGTAGTTTCATCACCTATCAAGATTACCTCTTCAATCCTCAAGTTATAGATTCCACTTTTTATGTGATTAATTGACATACATTAGCTTTAAGGAACATATGTCAAATTTCACTGAAAGAATTACTGTGACCACATATTTTATGATCATATATCCTTTGGATCACCCAAGATGACACACTGTCTCAATCCTATGAGATATCATGATGCCTATATTGAGAATACCTATTGCCACTAGCCTCCATCAATAGTGACCTAATCCATAGGGATATATGACCACTTTAGGGTCTCACCCATAGGTCAAAACCTCTCATTAGTTTTGGCACAGGCTCAATATCCTCTCAAGGTTAAGAGAGTCCATGTAGTATAGTAGCTTGATGGATCATGATAATTAATAGCCTTGCGTCATGATTCACCGTAGGTCCTGTCCAGTGTGCATCACATACACTAGTGCACTCAACATGGGAAACCCATCCTGATGGCTAAGATAAACAATCTCTCTAATGAGGACGTGGTGCACTATAGTCTTTATTGGATTGCCCAAATCCATGAACCAACTATGGACAACTTATGTACTTATAACGAAGCCATGACTTGTTTCTTATGTGCAACTCTTAATGCACCTGAGTCATGTACAATGTAAGAGACATGGGTTGAATACTCAAATAAATGTCAATATACCAAAGGGATAACAAGAGGATAATTAAGTTTAACTTTGTTACATCATGTCTTACTTTTTTTGGGGGCTCGATCCCAACAAACTCCTATTATTCCCAAAAGTATACTGGGCATTATAAAAAGATTCTGCTCCATAGTCATGTCATCTCCTTATACTATCTTACAATAAGGTAACACATCATCTTTATGTGTTTTCTCTTTTTGTGGTACTTTAGTTCTTTAGACCATGCCATCGTCCCAATGTTATCACATAATAGGATCTTAGATGATATAGCCAAGCGAACTACCCATAAGCCAAAAGGCTTCCTTTGTTGCTATGGAAACAACAAAAAACCACTTACAGTATACACATACCCAAAAGTAGACTTGCGAGAGTCATTATCAGACTGAAGTCCAATTTCTTGATACAAAAGGAGTACCAGCTCATCGTAAAGACTCATAAACATATAATCTCTCGTTCTCCAAAGATAATAGAGTAAATGTTTGAAATCCGCCAAAAGCTCTAATAAGGAAATGGACTAATATCCATTAATTATTCCTAAAACAAAGGAAATATATGGTCTATCACATAACATTGCATATTTAAGGCTATCCATTATAGAGACATTGGATACCACCTTAATACAATCTCTCTCCATAGATGTCAAAGGACATTGTTCCTAAGAAAGACAACACCAAATCCAAATAATAACAAACCCTTCTTGGAGTTTTGCATCATGTGCTTGACCAAATGCTTATCTATGTAGGTGACATGGCATAATTTTCCTATTCTTGTAGTCATAAAGGACCTTAACCGCAAGAATACATTATGCCTTCTTTTAGATTTTCATCTTGAACTGAGTAGACTACTAGATCTTGACTAATGGCAATGTCCCTACATCATATCCAATGAGTAGATTGTTATCTACCACAAGATCTTAAAGCATCACCATGCTTCCCTATGCCTTCTTATACACATAAACACAAGGCCCTTTGCTATGAAAATGTTTGGTTGTTAAATCTCATAAATGAGACACACTGCAATAGATGAGATTAGTCTAATGGATTTGAGTATGACCACTGTTGAAAAGGTTTCCCATAGTTAAAATAAAGTTTCAAACTATAACCTTTAGCTACAATCTTAGCCACATAAAACTCACGTTTTCCATATACTATTGTGTTCCTCTTATAAACCAACTTAGACCTATGAGTTTTATCCCTTTAGGTGCTTCTATAGGAACCCAAACTATGTTAGAATACAAAGATTCTAGCTACATTTTCATAGCTTCTTGCCTTAAGTGAGTACAAACACTGCTCATTGCTTCATCATAATTTGTGGGATATGAACCTCCCATTATGATGAGGCATTAGTGTACTAGAAATCATAGGAATGGTATGTATTTAACCCTCTGGATCCATGGTATCCTATGCAATGTGGGATTGTCTTCTAATATATCCTTTAATTTGTATCAATATTTGCCTTATTCCTTATCATATAGTCTTCATAAAAAATTGACATTTGTATCAATAAATATCTTTTGATGATCCTGACTCTAAAGGTAATAACTTAAAAATCCTCTTATATATCCTATGAACTAATATACTTCTTAAGAAAAAGAGGTGTTGAACTGTCTATGAGACATATTCCCAAAAGAATCCGGGAAAAGATGAGAAACCTATCCATGATCTCACTATGTACAACCAAGTTTGATATCTTCTTTCCACCTCTCCATTTTGCAATGGAAACCCTGGTGTAAATGATTAGAAAATAATTGCATGCTCTAATGGAAAAAATCAAACTTACTAGACATATCAACTTAATCTAATCAAAGTGACTTGATATGTATACCCAATAGATTATCCAATCCCGCCTTAAATTCAATGAATGTATCCAAGGCATCGGATATATTATGTACATATTCAAACCTAGAGTAATTATCACTAAAAGTGATGAAATACCCATACCCTCCCCATGCATGGACACTAAAAGTTCCATACATGTTAGCATGCATTAACTTCAAACATTCTTTGACTCTAGTCTTCTTGGTCATTTTACCATCTATACAGGATTTGTAGATTGAAAAATCTTCTAGAATCAAGGAGTCCAGACTTTATTAGTCTTTGGATTCTATTTAGATTAATATGACCTAGGTTTATAACCAAATGTTTAATTAGTGTTAGGTTTAATCTTGAGATCTGACTGTTCTCATCACTTGGCAAAGTAATAATGGTATACATACAAAGGAAGAGGATAGTACCTCCCACTTACCTGCATAACTAACCTTGCATTTGAAGCTAAGGTAAGTATAATCCCATCATTTAATCTTCTCACTTGTTGAACATCCTATAAGGACTTACAAGCGTTGGGCCTGAAATTTATCCACCATAAATGGTGAAATCCACCACTAAATACTTAACAATGAGAAAATGTACACTTTCCTTTTTTTTTTTTTTTTCCTTTAGGTAAATTGGATATTATTTTTAAGTGTCCTAAAAGGTCACAAAGGAATCACTTACCCCTGAGATTGCTCTCTTATTCCTTCTTTTAAACTTTCCTTACTTAATGTTCTTCTTCTTCTTCTTGGTAGAAGAACTTGAAGAACCTTTGACTTCCATATGAACACCCTATAACCTTTAAGAATCTCCTTAGCCATCCTAAAAGAAAATGGCAAGGTCTCTAAGATCGTATGAATACTAGTGTTCATAACAATCCTAAGAGTAGCTTGTCAAAGTTGACCTACCCTTATCACCAAATGACCATTGTAAACTAGAAAGAGAATATCAAAGTCTTAAGCAATAGACATGTGTTGCTATTACAACATATCATCCAAATATCTAAGTATTAGATACTTGGTCTTCTGATCCATCTAATACCACCTTGATATATCACTCTTTCCTTTTTCTAGGCTAGTTCATAAGAATAGTTAACTCTACCTAAACTAACTTCTATGCAATTAGTTACTATATCCATAATAAAATTAGTCTTATTGATTAGTTGGGATTGGCTTATTGTGAGAAAAAAAAGTGATAATAGAACCAACATGATATCTATAACAAAGAATATAACCAAACATATGACATAATTGAGCATTCATGGCATCGGGTAATTAATTTAGCAAAAATGTGGGGCAGGTCATGACCTTATTACTAGTTAGAGACACTCTCAAATTAATCTCCCTACTTTAACCATAAAGGTATCTAAAAGTCAAGATCAACAAATCTTTTATTTGGCCCATAGACTTTACCTTAGATAAATTATAGAGGATTCTTATCAAGATACTAGCGATTCTTAAGAAGACCTTGACTGCTAGTTACCATAATTTGATCCTACTATTAACGAATCTAAGGGCCAAAGTTATAAAGATGGATATAACTTTTAATTGAATAAAATTGAAAATCAAAACTAACCATCATATCTAATTGGTTTAAGAATTATAACAATTAGATTAATGATTGATAAGGTTACAAATTATGAATTTTTAGTCCTATTTTTGTGAATTATATTAGGGAATGATATGATAGGTTTTTTTTTTTTTTTTTTACCTAATACTAGGATTCTTGGTAACTCCTTATCATTAGTTATTCTGCTATTTTTTTATCGTTGTTTGCCCCAAAACAAAGCTACAAGAATAGAAGGGGTTAAAAAGTCAAACCTTTAACCGTTAATTAATCTCATTCACTTAATAGTTTTAGGAATCTATTTTAACAAGGAAAAAATTGAGTTTTGGATGTAATGTTAGTCTTAAGATCTAATTTGGTCACAAATTGATTTTGATCTTAAACCCTAGATTTTATAATGCTTTCTCTTTAAGGATTTGACACTAGATTGTGAAACTTTTTGGAATATTTTTTCTTTTGTTTGATTTATTTCATTAAATATTTTAGGAAATACTACTACAAAAGAATATATTAATGACTGTTTTTAAAAAATGTTATCATATATACTAAAGTAAATAATAATGATTATGTAAAAGGAAATGGTTATCATATGAAATGAGCAAATAACTGCTTAATAATGATGACAATATTATTAAAATATTATTATCAAATATAAAAAAAAAGATGACTTACATAAAAAAGACATCTTTTACTTATTAATATTTATAAAATATCTATAGAGAAATTTTAGAAACACATGATCTTTGTAATTGTCTTACTACTCTTCTAAAGACCTCAAACTTTACCTCTTTTACTTTGACCATAGGATCTCATTCATTCTTCTACAATTTTGAGGTATGGGTACCATTTTTTCTTTGTTTCCTTGCATCCCGTTTATGTTGTGTTTTCATATGTGGTAGATTTTGTTTCGTTTCAATTGATTACTTCTTTGAGCAGTTTTTTTATTTATTTTTTATTTTTTGGTTTATGGATTCTAAGGATAGTGAAAAGATGATGAATTGGGGATTTTGGGGCAAGAAAGATGGATTTGGTGTTCTTGATTTTTGCGTCCTATGTTTCTATATGTTTTTTTTTTATAGATTCTTGCTTCTTTGAGTAGTTTTTTTTTTTTTTTTTTTTTTTGTGGATTTTAGGGATAGTGAAAAGATGATGGAATTTTGTGAATTCGGGGCTGGAGGGATGGATTTGGAATTCCTAATTTTTCACATTCTATGTTTTATTTTTTCTTGGATTTTGTAATTGTGAAAAGATGATGGAATTTTGGGGATAGAGATGGATTTGGTGTTCTTGATAGTCACAGATAAATTTGGTGGGGAAATGTTAAGTTATAAGTGTGTGTTTGTTTTTTTAATGTAAAATATCATTTTTTTTAAAGATTCAAATGCTAATTAATTTATTATAAAAGTATTATTAATCATTGTGTCACAAAATAAAATATTTTTACCAAAATTACTTTTAGTTTTGCTTTTCTTCTCCCTTGTAATGGAATTAGATTATCAAAAGGTTACTATATCATAGAAGTTAATGAAATTTATTTGGATAACATAGTTATGCTTTATGATTAATTTCTCTTATTAATTATCCAATAATACAAATTAAATAGAAAAGTTAAAGAATCCTAAAGTACTTGTAAAATATTAGGGAGCATCAATTGAAAAGTAGGTGCAAGTTGGTATAGATTTGGATTTCATGTTTGTTTTAGAAAAAAATTCTAATCATTTATCACCTTATTTAGCCTCATTCAAATGGGTTTTGTTTTGTTTTTTTTTTTTGTTTTGTTTTTTATTTTTTATTTCAATCACAATCTCTCTAATGGGTTATAACTTTCCAAATTGTTTCCATCAAAGTTAGTCTCATGGTGGAGGCATTTTTTTAAAACTACTTTGATTTTTAATTTAGATATCTCTATCAAGATGTTTTCTTTTCTTCAAAATAATTGAGTTTTTATCATTGTCATCATTTGATTTTAGTTACTAAAAATAATATGTTTTTTCAATGAATTATTAGAGTTTTCTAAACATTTTAATAGTGTTGAAATAATATAAAGATTTTCAAATAAACAAAAAAACTATTTTTCAAATAAGTTTGTCCTTTTGCACTAATTACCGAGTCACTTTTTGTTCATGCTCACACTAACATTTGGTACTTGAGAACTAGATATGTTTTTTTTTTTCTTTTTTTTCCCTACTAATTGAAATTGACATATATATGTATTTACAAATAATTTTGTCTTTATGTAATAACATTTGTTTCCTTTTAGCAATCTTTATATCATCTACCTAGTTAAATTAAGGAAATTAAATGTGCTCCCTAATTTCTATACATAAATACAACTTAAAAAAGTCTTAACAATATTTTTTTGAAAGCAAGGTACTTACAATTTGTGCACTTGAGAGGAAAAATCCATGTAAAAGGGAACCCGATATTAGAGACATGTGCTAGTTTGATAGATTTTGACAAAATGATGTTCATTTGAATAACCTGTTATTATATGCTTTAACCTATTATGTCTAAGACAAGAAGGTTTTGTAGAATTTGCCTACTTTATCATGAAGTACATGAAGAAAATTGTTAACGACCCAAGCCTCCTTGTATCCAAAGTTTAAGCAATTAATAAAAAATGATAAAAATTAATTTGAAGCCTATTTTACTTTTGTAATGACAATTTTATTTTTACAATTGATAGTTTAAAGGTCATAGAACACATTCTCAAGGAGAAATTAATGAAGTTAGATTTGAATGGATAAAGTTTGTGACTGAACTAATATTACTCAGTAATGGCATACCTTTGGCACGCAAGCATGTGAAGTTTTTATTTTACATTTAGATATCCATTTTCATATACAAGCATAACCAACTAAACTTTTAACTCAATTACCAAGTTATAAACATGCAATCATTTTAAACTAATTGATATGACGAAAATTTGTTTTTGGTTTGTATATATATATATATATATATATATATATATATATATATATATATATATATATATATATATATAAGACTAAAAAAGATTACATATTTGAATACACACGTAAATGTATTTACGTATGAACTCTTGTATTGTAGTTGATATGTAGGAACTTTGTTACTAGTATAAAATGCATTAAAATTTGCAAATAAAACTCATTTTAATTTGAAATAAGGCAAATTAAAAAGATTAGGTTAGTTAGACTTTCTTATTGATACTTAATAATTTTTTTTTTAGAGGAATTCTCTTCCTTATACTTTCATTATCTTTTCAATAATTAAGCTTTATTTCTTATTAAAAATTAATGAGGTTTTACTGATTTATTTTTGACACACCCAATCTTACTACTAGAAATGAGAATAATTCACAATATTTCATTAATTATGCAATTAATACTTAAGTTTTATACATTGTTTTGTCTTAGTTCTAGAATTTTCCTAATGTATAGATTAATAGCCTATTGGTTATTATTTTTTTCACTATGGATGTTTGTCATAGTGTATTATGAGTATTTTCCTTAGTGAGGTTAGTAACATATTTAGAAAATTAAAGTAAAGTTTGAACTTTTAAGTAGTAGTTTAATTGTTGTCTATAAGAGAATAAGTTACTTAGGTTTATATTTATGACCTTGCGTGCTTTTGTGGAAAATACAAAAGTTGAATGGTTTGTTACTTTGTATAAAGAAGAAATAAGAAAATGGTTAGAAAATGCCTTTGAATTCATCAATTTTTGAAAATTTTTTGTTAATAAAACTAGGTAATTAGTATCTTAAGAAAGCACTCATATACATGCTTCATGTACGACTACATAACTATTTTGGAGAAATAGACCTTGTTATGCTTTCGGACTAGGAGGATCATACATACCAACTTATTGTTTTTTTTTTTTTACTCTCTCGCCCTATTTGTGTCTTTCTTATGGTTCTAGCATACTAAAGATCTTTGTGAAAGTCCAATCCTTTTTGTTTTGAATATATAGGATTGCTAGTTTGTGAGTTTTTCACTTCTTGTTTTTATTAGTAATTGATTATGGTTATTTGGTTTGTGTATTATTATCACAAATTCAACTCTAGTAAGAAGGCTTCATTGAACTCTTACCAACAAAGAATAACGGTTAATTAACAAATTGTTGATTCCATGAATGTCATAGGAATCATTGCCAATTCTGGAAAGTGGATTTTGTCTATCTTGCAAAATGAGGAGCAGCGGACCTTCATGAGACATTAGCAAAATTATGTTTTTTTGTTTATAGATCATATTTCTATGTTTAGGACATGTTTTATTGTAATTACAAATCATGAAAAGTGGAATACATTGAAATTTAGTTTAAAAAATATGTTATATATGTTAGCTTCCAAGAATAACATATTTTGTGATATATATACACAAAATATGCTATACTGTTCGTTAATATTCAAAGCTAGCATAAAAATATATATCACATTTGGTAACAGGTCTTTAAGATTACAACATGTTGTTAACATTACAATAGGTATACCATTCTTTAATTAAAATCTAAATATTTGATGACATGATTTCATGGTCAGTATTAACTAATTTATATAATAAAAAATACAATAATTAGTAAAGATGACCATTCAAATCAATCATTGTTCAATTACAATGACTAAGAAAATATTCCATTAATACATAAAGATGACTATGAAAAATAGTCGTCGTAAAAGATAGATGACAATGAAAAATAGTTATCATTAAGAAAAGATGACTGAGAAAAATAGTCATTATGGACTTGCTAAAACAGTCATCAAAAGACCCCCCCAAAATATGATTGCCAGAAAGATGACTTTTCTAGGAATTACAAAGATGACCAATTTTTATTGGAATCTACTTCTTTTCTTTTTGTAGTGAAATTATTGTTCTTATTTTATCCCTATTTATTTAAATTAGGATTTCATTAACTTTAGTAAATAATTAATCTTTTTAATCTAAAAACAAATAAACACATTAGAGCTTATCCTAAAGGATGTCAACTTGGAATACTATAAAGTTGTGGTAACTTTGTCTTTGATTTTTCTTGGCAAGAGCTAACACATATTTAATCTTTAGTATTTTAATTATAACAAAGATTTACGGTTCATGCCTATATTGAGAATACCTGTTGCCACCAACCTTTATCAACAATGACCTAATTTATAGTGATATATGACCATATTAGAGTCTCACCCATAGGTCAAAGCCTTTTATTGATTTTAGCACATACTTAATATTTTCTCAAGGTTGAGAGTCCATGTAGTATAGTATCTTGGAGAATCATGACTATTTGATAGCCTTAGTCATGATTCATCGTTGGTTCTAATCCAATTTATAACCATACACACTAGTGCACCCACCATGGGAACCTTATTCCGACAGTCAAGACAAGACATCCATCCAATTAAGAGGTAGTGCACTATAGTCTCTATTGGTTGCCTAAATCCATGAACCAACTATGAAGAACTTATCATCTTGCAAGGAACCCATGACTTGTATCCTTTGTATAACTCATAATGCACTCAAGTCATGTGCAATGTAAGTGATATGGGTTGAATACTCAAATCAATATCAAGACATAAAAAGGAATGGTAAAGGGATAGTGAATTCTAACTTCATTACATCATGTATTACTTTTTGAGGCTCAATCCCAAAAAACTCCCATTGGTCCCAAAAACAGATTGTGAATTGTAGAGAGAATATGCTTTACAGTCACATCATCTCTCTGAACTATCTTACATAAAAGGTATACTTCTTCTCTATATGTTTTCTCTTCTAGTGCTACCTTCGTTTTTAAGATTGTGTCACCATCCCACTATTATCGAATAAAAGGACCTTGGATGAAAGAAATAAGGGAGTTATCTTTAAGCCAAAAGGCTTCTTTTGTTGCTTTAGAAGCAACAAAAACCATTTAAAGTGTACACACACTTAAAGGTAGACCCGTGAGAGTCTTTGTTAGATTGAAAGTCTAATTCCCATTACTTAAGGAGTACCAACTCAATGCAAAGTCTCACAAGCATATATTCTATTGTTATTTATCAATTATCATGATTCACCAAACTACTATGCTGATGGACTCTCAACCTTGAGAGGATATTGAGTTTGTGCCAAAACCAATAGGAGGCTTTAATCAATGGGTGAGACCCTATGGATTGGGTCACTATTGATGAAGGTTGGTGGCAACATGTATTCTCAATATATACACCACGATATCTCATGAGATTGAGATAGTGTATCCCCTTGGGTGATTTAAAGGACACGTGATCATGGAATCTGTGGCCATAATAATTCCTTTAGTGGAATTTGACATATGCTCCTTTGAGCTAGAGTATGTCACTGACCACATAATAAGTGGAATCTATAACTCAAGGATTTAAGAGGTAATCTTGATACTTGATAGCACTACCTTGTTAGACTACAAACATCATTTCATGGGGAGTCTACATGCAGTGGATAGTAGGTCATGGACTCGAGCACTTGGTGTCTTGTTGTAATATAAATAAGGTACTAAAGTGTAGTTGACTTTTTGTAGTGGGATATTGAGTCAATTTTAAAATTTGATTATGAGGGAGCCAGTACTTCTATGGGTTTCAATGGTCCCTACTTTGAGCTCATATTCCTTGATGGAACAGTTTATGAGGGTTGGATGGGTTTTTAGTTCACTTTTGTGCATAAAGGGTGTTTTGGTTATCATGCAAGGTTGCACAAGGATAAGTGAGAGGTATGTTTGGACTGAGCTAATTGATTAATTAGGGCCTTGTATGGTTAATCAATCAATTAGCAACATTTTTGGGCTAAATTAAATGACCCAAGCCCATTGTGGGCTTAAGTCTCTTAAGCTTAATAGGAAGCCTATTTAAAGGTTAGGGTTTCTAGGTCTTACCATTCTCTCTTTTCAGTCCAGAGATAAAACCTTAACCTTCACCCTTGAGACCTCCACCATCTCAATTTATAGATACAAGGAGAAGTCATTGAGTGGAAGATCTTAGGTGTATGAGAAGTGCACTGGAATCACACAGGCCGCACGCATGAGAATCACATGGGATGCACATAGGCCGCATGCACTAGAATTGCACGTGATGTGTACAGGCCATATTCACAGGAATCGTACAAGACATGCATGTGGGTAGCAGTATGAGGAGAGATTCTCCAATTTTTTTAAGCATGTTCTTCATCGTAAGGAATTGATCTGGGAACATCCAGATCCAGGTATGAGCACTTTTTCTCTAGATTTTTATTTTATAATGGTTTTTAAAGCCATTATCTTCCACTATGTTAGATCTAGAAAGCCCTAAGGATAGATTAATGCACCTTATGAGATCCAGGGCATGGGAACAAAGTAATCCAGGGTTTCCAACATTAAGGACTTTAATCCTAAGAATATTATGGATTTACATTTTTCATATGTGTCCCTACTCAATGGCGATACTATTTTTTTATTGTGAAAATTTGATTTTTGAAAAAGGTGGAATCACCACTTATTTTATTTTTTAAAGAGAAAACAAAATAATAAATAAAACCCTAAGAGTTGAAAAAACATGTCTTTGAAAACCTGAATCAAAGTCCAAAGGCGGGTCAAATTACCTATCGGGGAGGTACCATAAGGTAGCACCCCTCTAAGCCTTAAATAAAGGTCTTTAATAATCAAGTTGAGGTAATTATGAAAATTGATCAGTTAATCATAGATATCAAGGAACAAAAAATAAGGTAAAGATGACAACAATAAAAGCTTAGCTATATACTACTCACACAAGACATGCATATCAAGTGAAATCATACAAATGAGAAAATAGAAGGAACGTACCTCAATTGCAATCCAATGTGCTTCCATAAAATAATAAGGTTAGCTCAACAAGTATAACATAGAAAATGTCAACATGCATTCCACTCAAATCAAGAATCTAAGAAATGATCAAGAAATACCAAGATGTAATCAAACATGAGAATATATAAAAATAAGGCATACATGTTCATGGAATTAAGGGATAGGGGAAATATACATTGGTAGCATATAAAGTACTTTAATTAGAACAAAAGGATTAGCTTAATGAATGAAATAAATAAATGCAATATCATAGGCAAGGTCGCACATTACATACAATCAACTCCAAAATAAGCAACAACGAACTAAAACAAGATGAAATAATATACAACAATTAGGTTAAAGAATTCAACATATATCCATTTATGAAATAATTTCAAATAACATATCAAGAGAAGGATAAGAGTATGAAAGAGAACTCAACTAATATATATAATATATCTACAATGTATAACAAAAGTCAAAGCAACCTCAAAGCATGCCTAAGGAAGCTACATTATCAATAATAAATAAGATTTTTAGTAACAAGGTAGAATAGGGACATTTGCAAAATAAATCCAAATAATATATGTAGACATAATATTACACTAAAATAAAAATTCTTCACCATCCTTAAAAGTGTAGAAGACATTCCAATTGATCAAATAAATTAATCATCTCTTATTTAATACCAAAATAAAAATAAATTAACATCATTCCACAAAGCATTCAACATTGGTTAGAATAGAGACACTTGCAAAATAAATCATAAAAAATATCTAAAAATGGAATTTCATTATTAATAAAATTTGACAACACCTCATATGTGTCTAAATTACAACTTAGAAGGCCAAACCATTAAATCATGTCTCATTTAGTGCCAGATTTAATCATAAGCACATTGGTCAAAAATAGGGAAAATTTCAATAGCATATCAAAAAGCATTTATTTGGCTAACCTAGACACATGCTAAAATCAAGAAAAAAAAATTAAAATACGTTCAACATGTCTATATTACATAAAAATAGAATTATAATTAAATGAAATAAAGGGAATTTTTAAATTAAGCTAAACACCCCTAACTTAGAACGGAGTTAGTGCAATAGGTGTAGGAATTTTTTTTCTCCTACTTGGGTAATTGGTTTTCAATGAGGAAGAAGCCTAAAATTAAATTTAAGAAGCTTATTAAGGAAAAAATATCAAACAAAATTAAGGGAGTCAAGAAATTATTGATTTTTCAAAATCAGTTTGGATGTCAAAAATAGGGTTAAAATTGAACATGTGTGAAAATTGAATTGAAACTCTTCATTTAAAAAATGATGTTGAACCCAAATTAAATTTTATTGACAAGTTCAAAAGGTTAGGAATATGGTAAAAGCATGAAAATAATTTTAGAAAAACCTTATAACATTCAATTCTAATTTTTCAAGTCATAAGTTAGGAACACAACAAACAACAACAATAGGTTTTTGAAACGTTGAACCTATGTAAGGCCTTACCAATTCCCTATTTAATATACATGAATTTAATTCATAAATCCTCAACCTCATATGATCATTAGTAAACTCATCAAGGTAGAGAATCATTCCATTTTTTTTTTTGAAGCTATGAACTTAGATTCATTTGTACAAAACTTTTAAAAAAAAAAATTAAGAAAAATGCATATTGACTGAAATATAGGTGCATGTATTTTTTTTTTCAAAGATGGTTTTTTTTTTTTAATAACTTAGAGATGTCTAAGGATGAGTTAAAAACATATTGTGAATTAATTATAATTGGAGAAAAATTTGAAAAACATTTAAAAAATAAATCACAAATGTCACACGAAATCATAAAAAAACAAGAGCAAGAATATAACTAAGGAAGACAGTGTGTGTGTGTACTGAACATTATTAAGTGCTAAACTTTAGTGTATACTGACATTTAGTGAGTAAAAGTGTAAGTGTGAGGAGATGAATCACAATCATCAATTTACCTAAAGAGAGAAATCGAAATAGGAATGAACCGGTCAAAAAATTAAAATCATACAAAGCAAATTATTAAGATTTTTTCCAATGACTTGAATCAAGTGAGAATAAATAACAAAAAAAAAAAAAAGCAAAAGATTTGGAAGAATTGATCCTAAATTTAATTTCAATCACGCATCAAGCAACATACAATATCAATCATCTTCTTATAGTCACCAATAATTTATAAGCAAATATCAATGTGTAATCATCAATAGTTCTCTAACAATAAAAAAACATGTAGTTATTAACCATCAACAAGCAATCAACAATCATACAATTATCAAAATTCTCAAGCATTCAACAAAAAGCAATTTTCATCAACTCATAAAACATTCAACATGTAATTATAAAAAATTTCTCAAGCTACTGCATCAAGTGGTTATCAAAATTCTCAAGCATTCAACAAAAAGCAATTTTCATCAACTCATAAAACATTCAACATGTAATTATAAAAAATTCCTCAAGCTACTGCATCAAGTGATTTTCAACAAATTCTCAAATATTCAACAACTTGTAATTATAAAAAAATTCATAAACTAACAACATCATGTAATTATAAAAAAAATTCCAACAATCCATGTAACTTATGCATCCATATAAGCCAAATAGAATTCCTATATCTAAGTAAGATAAAGTGAGACGAGAGAGATGAAGAGATGACCATAATTAATATATCAAAAAAATTAATGAGCATACCTGTTTTCTAGAAATGATCAAACGTGCTTCCTTCTTGCTTTCTATAAGACTTCCTTTTTCTTCACTCTCAATTGATGGCAGCCCTAACTCCTTCCCTTAAGGCCGTGAACTTCACCTTTTAATGGCAGTCCCACCCTTCAATGTGTGAATCTCAAAGTAAAATCCAATGCCGCAAGTCCTCTTCTTGAATGCAATTATGAGTCATTTTCTCTAAAGCAACCATGAATCCTCCTACTCAATGTCACCATGAGTCTTATTTCCCACCTTCTCCATGCCATGATCAACGGAGTCTTACTTTTCCTATGGCGTCAATCTTAGAAAATCATTCTCAATCTCAATGAGAGTCCTCCTCCAAACGTCCACCAAATTTTCTTACTTTCTAAAACCAATCAGCATGTCATTAAATATCCCCTCTCCAAAAGAGAGTCCTATGGTAGCCATCTTTCTTCCTAAAGAGTCCTCTCAATCTTTTCTTAAGAGTCCTACCTCTATCAAGCACTTAATGCAACCATGTATCATTCCTAAAATCTCCTTATGCTCATAAGTCAATAGGGTCCTCTTCAATATTTCCTTATCCTTTAGGGAAACCTCACCCTTCCTAAAAAGTTCTTTCCTTAATCTTCAACTTCTCAAAGGAGTCCTCCTTACACATGAGTCTCAATCTCCTATCTCAATGAGGCATAAACCAAAAGGAGTCTCTTATGGCCAAGTCTCTAAGTTGTGATCCAAAGAATCTTACTTTCCCTAAAACATAACTCTCTAATGCAGCAAGGCCTTTCTCAAAGGCATCCCAACTCTTTTTCTATATATGGTAGTTGCATTATTCCTTATCTTATCTCTTTGGCATGAATCTCCATCTTGAATCTTAATGTGTCGTCTTCCTTTTGTTAAGAACTCCAAGGAAGTCGTGCATCCTTCCTAAAGAGATTCATATTTTAAAAATCTCCATGTAGTCGTATCACCCCAAAAAATCATTCCATAACTCAAACTCTAAAAAAATCAATATTTCCTCATCCATTTTTATGGCTGTCTATGCCTACTTTCCAAAAGGTCATCTCCTTAATCTTTAATTGCACAAAATAGTCCTTCTTAGTTCAAAATCTTCATGCAAATGTGTATGCCAAAAAGGCCTACTTTAAGTCAATCTCCTAAAAATCAACATTTCCTTATTCACTTTTTATAGTTGTCTATACATTAGTGTCCTCTCAAATTTCAAACTCCAAATATGTGTATATATAAAAAATCCTCCCAATCTCTCTAAAATCTCCCATTTTTTCCTTATCTTAATCTCAATGGTTGTGCACCCTTAGAGTCATCTCAAATTTCAAACTCCAAAATTTGTGTCTTCCAAGAGCCTCTAGTCAATCTCTAAAAATCTCAATGTCTGTTTGCCTTATTTGTTTTCCAAACAAGCCCTCATGCACATGTCATGCAAAGTGACATGAAACTATCTTAAAGTGCAACTAAAAATCTTCCTAAAATGTATCTAGATGAACTATCCTAAAATATATCTAAATGGAATAAACTAAATATGCACTTAAACGAATTATCCTCTAGAGAAATTGTATCCTCTAATAGTCTAGTCACTATAGGAGGTGGCTAAGATACTTGTCAACTTTGTGTCACAAATTGGATGTCTTTATCAACATACTCAATAACATTAGGTCTCAAGACGAATGGTGTAGAGACACTAGGGCGTGCAATAATCACCGATGAAGTAGGAATCAACTAAAATGGGGCTGTGTTCAGAATCTAATTAAAGAGTGTGGAGATTTGTGAACCTAAAGAAACTCCATCAATCTCATGGCCTCTATGCAACACTTTGGGTTCTAGCTCAACATGTGGATTCCATCATCATTCCCAACAAACTCAACAAAATGAATATCGCCTATTGAGGGTGGAACTGCATGTGTAGAATCTGATGGCAATGGTTTAGTGGTTACACTTGCTACCTCAAGTTAACCGAACCCTGATCTATGAGGTCCTGAATAATGTGCCTCAAAGCAGTGTAGAGATCAGTATCATGTCCCAAAACTTGATGGTATGAGTAATGTAGATCTAGTTTGAAGCAAGGTAAAATCTACTAAGGTAGTTGTAATGACCGGGTATTTTAGGCCACGTTGGAAATTCTAGTTTGAAAAGTAAAAAAGAAAAGTGTTTGGAGAACACGTGTTAATTTTGGATTGGTGAAATTCGATTTATTGTGTTGGTCACTTAAGCAAGTTGAAAATTTTGTGCCACGTCAGCCTTATGGTAGAAAATTTCTTAGGATTTTAGAAATTGAAAATTTCCGGAAATGAAAAAAGCAAACGAAAATGAATAGTGAATTAATTAAAATTAATTAGAATTAATTAAGTAAAAATTAAATTAAATTTTCTTATTAATAAAATTGAAAAAAATTAAATTTTGGGTTGGTGTTTAATAAATTAATTTGTGTGTTATTAAAAAAAAGAAAAAAAAATGAATTGGAAATGAAATAAAGCAAATGGAATAAATAAAAGAAAGAAAATAATAAAAAGGATTGGTTGGGCTTTTGGATATTGGGTCATGGGATGTGTTGGCTGGTGGTTAAGTAAAGAAAAAAAAAGGAAAGGAAAGAGAAAGTGGCAGAGAGGGAAGAGCCTCGGCGGACTGTGGAGAAACCTATCTCGTCGGAACTTTGGCCAATCATTTGGACGGCCGAATGACATATGTTTTGGCTCAAATTTTGAGGAGGTGTTCTACTCGACGAGATGAACGATTCTATGATGGTCGATTGTGATTTTAATGGTCAAATTCTTAGATTTGTGATAGGGGAACCTAACCCTAAAATTGTAATTAAATGCGTTTTTCCTTGGAAAAAAATTGTAAATCTTGTCATTATTAGTTAAGTAGGTAATATTGGTGCCGTAGAATATTTTTTTGATGATTTGGATTTTTTTGGAATCTTTGTAATTTCGGGATTTTTTTTTTTTTGGTTGATAAATAATTGTTTTGGGTTGTTAAAAATGATGGGAATTGTTAGAAAATTATAAAATTGTGGTATAATTTCAAAATTTTTGATATGTGAATTTTTGGGAATTTGTTGGAGTGTTTTTAGAAATTTTAATGTGGAAATTAATTATACTTTATTATTGAAAATTATTATAATTGTTGGAAAATTTCGAAATTGTAGTATAATTTCAAGTTTATTGATATGTGAATTTTTGAAAATTTGTTGGGATATTGATTACTACCCAAAAAGTGCTATTTTGCGCCTTCAATTCATTATGTTTTAAGCACTTTTGTATAGTAGTTCTCCATTTTTATTCCAATTGGCATGTTAAGGACCTAGCAATGACTTCTAATCATATTTGTGGCTAGATTTAGTGTTTTGACAGCTTTTTGGATCATTAAGACAAGCCAAGTAAAGGAGAGAAGCAAAGAGGAAAAACAGAGGAAAGAAGCAGTTTTTGTAGTCATGCACCGTCACTTTGGGAGGCTCTATTTTGTTCATCGTGCAAAATCACCTTTCAAGAATCCCATATTCGGAATCGGCTCGGAATTGCTGACAAATCAAGTATCTATAGTGGTATATTGCCATTCGTATAAGGAGCTCAAAAGTGCGAATTTCACACCAACTCATGCAAGTGTGAATTTCGCACCAGCTCATGCAAGTGCGAATTTCGCACCAGCTCATGCAAGTGCGAATTTCGCACCTTGTATTGTTCATGCGACTTTGGTGCGAAATCTCCTCTGTTCTGCCGACTCCACATGAGATCTTTTCTTTTGTATTTTTTGATGTAAATTCCTTTCTTATCCCTGTAATTAGCCAATCACAGGCTTTGCTTTGTAAAGACTATAAGAGGGGTGGAAATCATCTCTCGAAACATATATTGTATATTTTACACTTAGTGAAATTTTCTTTTGGGGAAAAATATAGAGCTCTCTTTGCTTTCCTTTTCTCTCTTCTATTTTCTTTTTCTTGGAAGCCAAACAACCTCCGAGGATGTTTTCCCAGAGGATGAGAGGCTAAACCTTTGGTTTCTTGGAGTGAAGGAAGCTATGTGAAAAGTCCAGATGCAAAAGTGGAAAACTCTCGTGCATTAAATACAGGTAGTTGGAGTTCATAAATGGCTTTTAAATCTAAAGTTTTGCTTTAAATCCCTTAGAATCATTTTGAATGGCCAATACATGATAAGCTTTTAGGTCTCTGTGGATACTTATTGCTAGATCCACATAAGACCATTAGTTATCATGTACGAGCCATTGGAAAGTGGCTCAAGGTGAAGACTCATAGTGTCTAAAGCCATTAATGGAACTTGACTACCATTTCTATTGACTTTTTATGGATTAAATCTTCATTGTTAAACCTATACCGGTTCGGGAAACAACCATCCTTTATGTTGTTGTTCCCAATACGAGGAGAAAAATCCGGAATTTCCCACTTTGCATTCTGAACTTGATCCTAGCAACCTTTAGCTCCGGGAGACTTTCTTTCTTCCATTTTCACCTAGTTCTATGTTAGTTTAGTTCCAAACACCACTTTCAAAACAAATTTTATTTTCTTTTAAACTTTAAGTTTTTGACAAAGGAAATCATCAGATTCAATTTCTAATCTTGAGTCTATCACTGGTAGAATGAAAACTCATCCCAGAGTTCGACCCTAGAGCTGCTATACTATAGTAGCTTTGCTACGCTAGTATGAGGTCATAGGATTTATAAATATTTTTTATTAAAATACCCAACTGGGCACGAATCAGATATTTTTGGAAATTTTAATGTGGAAAATTTATTTTATTAGATTATTGGGAATGTTGGAATTGTTGAAATTATTGGGAAATTTTGGAATTGTGGAATTCATTTGCATCATGGTTGTGTGAAGAAAAGATAAAAATTGTGAAAAGTGTATGAAATGGAAAAAGAAATGAAAAAAATAAAATAAAATAGTGATGAAAAGTAAAAGTTGTGTGAGACGAATTGAAAAGTAAAAGTTGTGTAAGGCGAATTAAGAAGGAAGAGAAATCCCTAGGGTGAAAGACCCAAAAGTTTACTCCAGGAAGACTCCGAATGAGGAGTGTATTTGGGTACGGACACGTATCCTTTGGTGAAAGCCTGAGAACGACAGTTCATTGTATGACTGTGTGTCACACGTTCATATGCTTTTCATTTAATTGTTGAATATTGTGAAATTGTGTATAATTATAGAGATTAATTTATATGGCTTGATCAATGTTGTTGAAATGCTTCTATTGTGTTCTTTGGAAACTTAGTAATCTCGATTATCCCTTGGGTGGTAGGCACTCTATTGAGCAATGTCGAATGCTTACCCATTTCTTTTTATATCTTTTTAGATGTAGATATCACTCTTGAGGATCCACAGGTGGGGCAGGGAGGACTTCAGGATGCTCCTAGAGCGGCCTAGTGGAGCGTGTCATTTTTATTGTGTTTTTGGTATTGGGACTTGTTTTAGTAACTATGAACTATGGATTTTTAATGAGACCTTATTTTGATTAAGTTGTTTAATTGTGAACTTTTATTTTTGGACTATAATGATAATTATTAAATCTTGTTGTTTTTTAGTAGTGTTTGGGATACTGTTAGTTGGTGAGGACTCTAGTGGGACGTATGTGTAGAAAAAAAAAATTCAGAGTGTTTTGGTTGACTGCTAGCGTGGAATAGGAGGAACCCTTAAGGTCAAACCTTTGACCTAGGGTCATGGGCCAAATTTTGGGTCACCCGAAATTTGGGTCGTGATAGCGTGGTATCAGAGCCAAGGTTGCAATAATACCTTGGGGTCAATGTTTGTGGGTGTTTGTGTGTATCGTAATGTTATGATTTTTTGTATGTGTTAGTTAATGAGCTGATTATTAATCGAATTATTTAATTGTTGATTCTTGATGTTTGAAAAGCCTTGTGATGATGCTTGTTGATGATAATAAGAAACATTATGGTGTTAATTATGTTGAATTGTGTATTGTGATTGTATGAAAGTGAAAGTTTTGATAGTTGTCGAAGTTGCTAAATGGGTACATGTGAATTTATTTTGCTCACCTTGGTAATGTGGTTGAATTAGGGCTTGTTAAATTTGAAATGGCGAGAAGGACCAGAAGAGGAAGATTTGAGAGAAATGAGGAGTTGGAGTCGGTAAGAGAAGAACTCCGAGAAGTAAGAAGGGAGTTGAGAGAGATTGCCCAATTGATGAGAGGACAGGGTTCCAGGAGATCAAGAGGTACCCAGGGCCACAAGGATTCAGATCACTTGCATAGGAGGATCCGTTCTAAGAGGCCAGTAATGAGCCAGATGGAGGCGATGAAGAGATTCATGGTGATGCAACCACCATCTTTTAATGGAGAGCCCAATGCTGAAGCAGCTGAGCATTGGTTAAGGAGGATGAAAAGAATTCTGGTGGGGCTGGACATACCTAAGGAAATGAGGGTAAGTCTGGCAGCATGCATGCTTGTTGACAAAGCTGATTTTTGGTAAGAATCCATGAAAAAAGTGTACGACACAGAAGTGATGATTTGGGAGGAATTTGAGAGAACCTTCCTAAGCAAATATTTTGGAGAGGTGGTTAAGCATGCCAAGAGGATGGATTTTGAGCATCTCATCCAAGGAACTATGTCGG
The DNA here is from genome assembly GCF_004353265.1 of Vitis riparia. Lineage (NCBI taxonomy): Eukaryota > Viridiplantae > Streptophyta > Magnoliopsida > Vitales > Vitaceae > Vitis > Vitis riparia. Next base: position 12,004,713 of record NC_048434.1, on the reverse strand, counting down.
TGCTGGAGTATGAGTCACGCTTTTTGGAGTTGTCCAGATTTGCCTCGAGGATGATTAGTGAGGAAAGAGAAAAGGCTAGGAGGTTCCAACAGGGGTTGAGGCCTACTATTCGGAATAGATTAGTCCCATTGGCAATAAGAGACTATTCTAAGTTGGTCAAGAGGATTTTGTTGGTGGATCAGGACATTAAGGAAACCAACTAAATTCGGGAGCAAAGAGGGGATAGAAAAGGGAAACAAAGAATGGGGGAAAGTTCCCAAAGAAGATCCTATGGCCCATAACAGAGGTAGATGAGTCCATAGTCTGAGGGACATTCTTCATTCTATGCAGGAGGTGAGTAGAGTGCTCGGAGGGCGGCTACTAATAGAGTATATTATGATTGTGGAGCGGGAGACCACTTATGGAGGGCTTGCCTATTGCGAGGCGCACAATAGGCTCAACCTCAGTCTCAGGGAGGTTCTCAATAGCAACCGGTAGTGCCTTTCTAGCCCCCTCAGTTTTAGTTGCCTTACTACCAGATGCCATATTTACCCCTAGCAGCGTAGAGAGCCAAGACAACTACCATGAGTAGTCAGACCCGTTCTTCTTAGGGGTCGAATGTTAGGGGTAGGGGGAGGCAGGCAGTAGGAAGAGTTTTTGCCTTGACCCCATGATTCGTGCCCAATTGGGTGTTTTAATAAAAAATATTTATAAATCCTATGACCTCATACTAGCGTAGCAAAGCTACTATAGTATAGTAGCTCTAGGGTCGAACTCTGAGATGGGTTTTCATTCTACCAGTGATATACTCAAGATTAGAAATTGAATTTGATGATTTCCTTTGTCAAAAACTTAAAGTTTAAAAGAAAATAAAATTTGTTTTGAAAGTGGTGTTTGAAACTAAACTAATATAGAACTAGATAAAAATGGAAGAAAGAAAGTCTCCCGGAGCTAAGGGTTGCTAGGATCAAGTTCAGAATGCAAAGTGGAAATTTCGAATTTCTCATCTCGTATTGGGGACAACAACATAAAGGATAGTTGTTTCCCGAACAGGTATAGGTTTAACAATAAAGATTTAATCCATAAAAAGTCAATAGAAATGGTAGTCAAGTTCCATTAATGGCTTTAGACACTATAGGTCTTCACCTTGAGCCACTTTCCAATGGCTCGTACATGATAACTAATGGTCTGATGTGTATCTAGCAATAAGTATCCACAGAGACCTGAAGCTTATCATGTATTGGCCATTCAAAGTGATTCTAAGGGATTTAAAGCAAAACTTTAGATTTAAAAGCCATTTATGAACTCCAACTACCTGTATTTAATGCACGAGAGTTTTCCACTTTTGCATCTGGACTTTTCACCTAGCTTCCTTCACTCCAAGAAACCAAAGGTTTAGCCTCTCATCCTCTGGGAAAACATCCTCAAAGGTTGTTTGGCTTCCAAGAAAAAGAAAATAGTAAAGAGAAGGAAAAATAGAGCAAGGCTCTATATATTCTATATATTGATCGATTGTACATACTTATATATGTATTACAATGGATGCAAGGGAATATATATAGAGAAGTTTTTCCAACCTTCCTAGCTAAGAAATCTTATGGTTGGTGGATTACAAGGAGAAGAATGGAAATTTATACAAAAATATCTTAAGAAAAGATCTCATGTGGAGTCGGCAAAACAGAGGAGATTTCGCACTTGCATGGGCTGCTGTGCGAAATTTGCACTTGCTTGGGCTGCTGTGCGAAATTCACACATGCTTGGTGCAGTTGTCTTCCGAAGGTCATATCTTCCTCATTTCAGCTCCAAATCATACACGGTTTGATGCGTTGGATTCTTGACTTCCTGAGCTTTGAAATGGTATATAGCATGTAGAAAATGGACTTCGGAAAGTGCTCCAAAAGTGCAAAGGAAGACTACAGCTGCTGTCCTCTATTTTCTTCACTCTGTTTTCCTCTGTTTTTCCTCTTTGTTTATCTCATTTACTTGGCTTGTCTTAATGATCCAAAAAGCTGTGAAAACACTAAAACTAGCCACAAATATAATTATAAGTCATTGCTAGGTCCTTAACATGCCAATTGGAATAAGAATGGAGAACTACTACACAAAAGTGCTTAAAACATAATGAATTAAAGGCGCAAAATAACACTTTTTGGGTAGTAATCACCCCAACAGAGCCAGAAGAGGACGCCTTTTTGGTGGAAGGTATGATTTGGTATATAGTACTTGGGTGCATGTTTTGTTTGATATTGGTGCAACTCATTCTTTCATTTCTACATCTTGTGCTAATGCATTAGGGTTAAAAACGGAAATGGTGGAAAATTTGTTACTTATCGAGTCCCCTATGGGTACGAATTTTAGAGTTGATAGAATATGCAAGGGGTGCATTATTACCTTGGCGGATAGAGCACTTAATGTGGATTTGAGGATTTTGGATATGACTGGGTATGATGTTATCTTGGGAATGGATTGGTTAACGGTGTATAGAGCGCTTATTGATTGTCATCATCGCAAGATAATATTTTGTCTGCCAGATGGATTTGAGGTTTGCTTCGTTGGAGGAAAGTGTATTAGTTTGCCTTTTTCGCAGTCTGATATGTGCTATTAGTACGTGTTGAGGAAGAGATCAATAAATTTCCTAGTTTGCCTTCGTAGTAAGGAGAAAGCCCAGATGGACATTACAGAAATTCCAGTGGTGAGAAAGTTTTAAGATGTATTCCCAGATGAGTTAGCAGGTTTACCACCACATAGAGAGTTTGATTTCTCTATTGAAGTATGCCTAGGAACTGATCCTATTTCAGTATCCCCTTATAGGATGGCGCCACTTGAGTTGAAGGAATTGAAAACTCAGTTGGAGGAATTGTTGAGTAAGGGTTTTATTCGTCTAAGTACATCGCCATGAGGAGCCCCAGTGTTGTTTGTGAAGAAGAAGGATGACACGCTAAGGTTGTGTATATTGACTATAGGAAGTTGAATAGAGTTACTGTGAAGAATAAGTATCCTCTTCCAAGGATAGATGACTTGTTTGATCAATTGAAGGGTGCAAAGTATTTTAGTAAGATTGACTTGAGAACTGGGTATCATTAATTGAGGGCTAGGAAAGAAGATGTTCCTAAAACCGCTTTTAGAATGAGATATGGGCATTATGAATTTTTAGTCATGCCTTTTGGGTTAACTAATACCCCCGTTGCTTTCATGGATTTAATGAACAGAATATTTTGTGCTTACTTGGATCAGTTTGTGATTGTTTTTGTGGATAACATCTTGATTTACTCAAGGAGTTTGGAGGAGCATAAGCAACATTTGGTGACCATCCTTAGAACTTTAAGAAGACATCAGTTGTATGGGAAGTTGGACAAAAGTGAGTTTTGGCTTACTGAAGTGAATTTCTTAGGCCATGTGGTTTCTGAGGCAGGAATAGCAGTGGACCATTCTAAGGTGGAAGCTGTACTAGAGTGGCAAAGACTTACTAATGTATTTGAGGTTAGAAGTTTCTTGGGGTTGGCTGGATATTATAGGAGGTTTGTGGAAGGTTTCTCTAGGATTGCAGCACCAATGACTTGGTTGACTAGGAAAGGAGTGAAGTTTGAATGGAATGAGAAGTGTGAGAATGCTTTCCAAGAGTTGAGGCGGAAATTGATCACTGTCCCAGTGTTAATTGCTTCTATTAGTGGAGAGTTGTTTACAGTTTATTGTGATGCTTCTACAGTGGGGTTAGGGTGTGTGCTAATGCAGCAAGGCAAGGTGGTAGTTTATGCCTCAAGACAATTAAAGCAACATGAGCGGAATTATCCAGCACATGATTTGGAGCTTGCAACAATGGTGTTTGCCCTTAAGACTTAGAGACACTATTTGTATGGAGAGAAGTTTGAGGTGTACTCTGATCACAAGAGTTTGAAATGCATTTTCACTCAAAATGATCTAAACTCTAGGCAGAGGAGATGGATGGAGACATTGGAAGATTATGATTTTGCTCTTCATTACCATTCTTGGAAGTCGAATGTTGTAGCAGATGTCTTGAGTAGGAAGAGTTATGGCCAATTGTCTAGCTTGGGGTTGAGAGAGTTTGAGATGCATGCAGTTATTAAGGATTTTGAGCTATGTCTTGGTTGGGAAGGACATGGTCTATGCTTATAGAATATATCGGCTAGACCAATGTTTATCCAAAGAATAGTGGAGGCCCAAGTCCATGATGAGTTTTTAGAAAAAGTTAAAACCCGGTTGGTAGAAGGTGAAGTAAATGAAAATTGGTCTATACATGTAGATGGGAGTGTGAGATTTAAAGGAAGGTTGTGTGTGCCAAGAGATGAGGAGTTGAGGAATGAACTTCTAGAAGATGCTCATAGGGCAATGTATACCATCCACCCTGGGAATACCAAGATGTATCAATACTTAAAGAGACAGTTTTGGTGGAGTGGGATGAAAAGAAATATTGCTCAGTTTGTAGCCAACTGTCCGACTTGTCAGCAAGTGAAAGCTGAATACTAGAGGCTTGTAGGATTGTTGCAACCTTTACCTGTACCTGAGTGGAAGTGGGATCATATCACTATGGACTTTGTGATGGGGTTGCCAAGAACTAGAAGTAAGAAAAATGGAGTTTGGGTGATTGTGGACCATCTTACTAAGTCATCTCCTTTTCTAGCCATGAAGACTACTGATTCCATGAACTCTTTGGCCAAGTTGTATATACAGGAGATTGTGAGATTGCATAGGATACCTTTGTCTATAGTGTCTGACAAGGACCCTAAGTTTACTTCTCAGTTTTGGCAGAGTTTACAAAGGGCTTTGGGCACCCAATTGAACTTTGGCACCACTTTTCACTCTCAGATAGATGGTCAATCAGAAAGAGTGATCCAGATCTTAGAAGACATGTTAAGGGCTTGTGTTTTGGACTTTAGAGGAAAGTGGGGAGATTACTTACCTTTGGTAGAGTTTGCTTATAACAACAGTTACCAATCTAGTATTGGCTCGACACCTTATGAAACACTCTATGGGAGACCTTGTAGATCGCCCTTGTGTTGGATAGAGATGCATGAGAGTCATTTTTTGGGACCTGAGATTGTCCAAGAGACTACAAAAAAGATACAACTTATCAAAGAAAAGCTTAAGACTGCCCAAGATAGACAGAAAAGCTATGCAGACCAAAGAAAAAGACCCTTGGAGTTTGAGGAAAGGGATTGGGCGTTTGTAAAAGTGTCCCCTCGAAGAAGCATATTTTGATTTGGGAAAAAGGGGAAGTTAGCCCCTAGATATGTGGGACCATTTTAGACTGATAAGAGAGTTGGCCCAATGGCATACAAGTTAATTTTGCCCTAACAGTTGTCCCTTATGCATGATGTTTTCCATGTGTCAATGCTAAGAAAGTGTACTCTAGATCCAACTTGGGTAGTGGACTTGCAAGATGTTCAGATTAGTGAATATACTTCTTATGTGGAGGAACCTTTACGAATTCTGGAGGTTGGTGAACATAAGTTTAGGAGCAAGGTGATTCTTGCAGTTAAAGTGTGGTGGCAACACCATGGGATAAAAGAAGCCACTTGGGAACCTGATGAAGAAATGAGACGACACTATCCGCAACTCTTCTACGATTTTTAAGGTAAACTCGTTTAAATTTCGGGACGAAATTTCTTTTAGGGGGTAGGATGTAATGACCAGGTATTTTAGACCACGTTGGAAATTCTAGTTTGAAAAGTCTTCTTTTCAGTGGTGGTTGAAAAGTAAAAAAGAAAAGTGTTTGGAGAACACGTGTTAACTTTGGATTGGTGAAATTCGATTTATTGTGTTGGTCAATTAGGCGAGTTGAAAATTTTGTGCCACATAAGCCTTATGGTAGAAAATTTCTTAGGATTTTAGAAATTGAAAATTTCCGGAAATGAAAAACAAAAACGAAAATGAAAAGTAAATTAATTAAAATTAATTAGAATTAATTAAGTAAAAATTAAATTAAATTTGCTTATTAATAAAATTGAGAAAATTAAATTTTTGGGTTGGTGTTTAATAAATTAATTTGTGTCTTATTAAAAAAAAGAAATAAAAATGAATTGGAAATGAAATAAAGCAAATGGAATAAATAAAAGAAAAAAATAATAATAAAAAAGGTTGGTTGGGCTTTTGGATATTGGGCCATGGGTTGTGTTGGCTAGTGGTTAAGTAAAGAGAGAGAGAGAGAGAGAAAACAAAAAAAAAGGAAGAAGAAAGTGGCAGAGAGGGAAGAGCCTCGGTGGACTATGGAGAAACCCATTCCACTGGAACTTTGACTGGCTATTTAGACGGCCAAACGACGTCCGTTTTGGCTCAAATTTTGAGAAGGTGTTCTACTCGACGAGATGAACGATTCTACAATGGTTGATCATGATTTTAAAGGTCGAATTCTTAGATCTATGGTAGGGGAACCTAACCCTAAAACTTTAATTAAATGCGTTTTTCTTTGGAAACAAAATTGTAAATCTTGTCATTATGAGTTAAATAGGTAATATTGGTGATGTAGGAATTTTTTTGGATGATTTGGACTTTTTTTGAAATCTTTGTAATTTCGGGAATTTCTTTTTGGTTGATAAATAATTGTTTTGGGTTGTTAAAAATTATGGGAATTGTTGGAAAATTCCGAAATTGTGGTATAATTTCAAAATTTTTTATATGTGAATTTTTGGGAATTTGTTGGAGTGTTTTTAGAAATTTTAATGTGGAAAATGAATTATACATGATTATTGGAAATTATTATAATTGTTGGAAAATTCCGAACTTGTGGTATAATTTCAAGTTTATTGATAAGTGAATTTTTGAAAATTTGTTGGAATATTTTCGAAAATTTTAATGTGGAAAATTTATTTTATTGGATTATTGGGAATGTTGGAATTGTTGAAATTATTGGGAAATTTTGGAATTGTGGCATTCATTTGCATCATGGTTGTGTGAAGAAAGGATAAAAATTGTGAAAAGTGTATGAAATGGAAAAAGAAAAGAAAAAAAAATGAAATAGTGATGAAAAGTAAAAGTCGTGTGAGGCGAATTAAGAAGGGAGAGAGATCCCTAGGGTGAAAGACCCAAAAGTTTACCTTGTGAAGACTCTGAATGGGGAGTGTATTTGGGTGCGGACGTGTATCCTTCAGTGAAAGTCCGAGAATGACAGTGCATTGTATGACTGTGTGTCACACGTTCATATGCATTTCATTTAATTGTTGAATATTGTGAAATTGTGTATAATTATAGAGATTAATTTATGTGGCTTGATCAATGTTGTTGAAATGCTTCTTTTGTGTTCTTTGGAAACTTAGTAATCCTCATTATCCCTTGGGTGTTAGGCACCCTACTGAGCAATGTAGAATGCTCACCTATTTCTTTTTACATCTTTTTAGATGCAAATATCACTCCTGAGGATCCATAGGTGAGGCAAGGAGGACTTCAGGCTACTCTTGGAGCGGCCTAGTAGAGTGTGTTATTTTTATTGTGTTTGTGGTATTGGGACTTGTTTTAGTAATTATGAACTATGGATTTGTAATGAGACCTTATTTTGATTAAGCTGTTTAATTTTGAACTTTTATTTTTGAGCTGTAATGATAATTATTAAATCTTGTTGTTTTTTAGTAGTGTTTGGGATATTGTTAGTTGGTGAGAACTCTAGTGGGACGTATGTGTAGAAAAAAATAAAATTTCAGAGTGTTTTGGTTGATTGCCAATGTGGAATAGGAGGAACCCTTAGGGTCAACCCTTTGACCTGGGGTCATGGACCAAATTTTGGGTCGCCCGAAATTTAGGTCGTGACAGTAATAGTCTAAGGGCTCAAGGAGTTAATAATCCAATCTCTACCAGCTTCCAAAAATCTTGGCTCAATGGCATGCCAAATTGAGAAAACTGTTGTGTCACCTTAAAAGAAGTAGGAGCCTATGGAGTTCTAGGCTTGGGATATAAGGCATAAGGCTTTTCTATAACCTAAGTAATGTAACATGGCTATGGAGATGCAGAATATAGATATATTAGAGCAAAAGGCTGAGCAGGAGCAGGTAGTGTATACTAAGGATGAGGAGGACAAGGTAAGCTCCTGAGGCTTGTACAATTGTCGAATAACGTTTGGGAGGTCTCTGTCTAGTGAAATAAATAACACTAACATCCCTTAACCTCTATCCTAATGATGGTTTCTTCCCTTTAGAGTTAGTAGGGGAAGAATTTGGTACAATCCTCGGGAAATACCCTCCTCAATACCATAAAGTGCTTGAACCAATGATCCAAAATCAATGTGTGGCAACCCTATCCAATGTTTAGAAAATCTAGGTTGTAAGCTACTCACTATCATGCTAATTTGCTCTCTTTCAGTGGGTTTATCAATAATCTAAGCAATCTTCTTCCTTCAATGGGAGATGAATGATGTGACTGACTCCTCAAGTCTCTGTCTCAAAGCCTCAAACTCTTTCCTAGATACATGCATGCAAGTGTTGAAAGCAAATTGTCTATAACAATGTATCCACCTCAGCTCTAAAGTGCATTCCTTTATCTAAAATCAACTCATGAGGGTCTCTAAAATGATAAAGGATATACTATCCGATAAAACTAGCACCTCCTGTTGTTGTTAATCTCACATAAGAGGTTGCTTCTACCCACTTGATGAAGTAATGAATGGCAAAAAGGTCATACTCATGACCATTGGAATATTTCAATGAAATCTTTCCAATAATATTAATACCCCTAATTGAGAATGGTCATGGTAAAGTCAGTGCATGCAACTTCGATGGCGACACATGAATAAAATCGCCATGCATCTCATACTCTCGATATCTCTAAACTAACTAGCAACAATCTGTCTCCATAATCAACCAAAAATAATTAGTCATCTTGCTCTTACAGGCTAACATGTGTTTTCTCATACACAAGCCACAAACTCCTGCATGAACCTCTCTCATCACTCAATTTGTAGGGGTTTAGTTTAAACACAATAAAAACATACCATTAGTTGACTGTCTATATAACATCTTCTCTTAAATCACAAATCTAATGGCTAATTGTCTCAATGCCTTATGATCCTTAGGATATGTGCTAAATTTGAGAAAATGATAGATATCATAGTACCATGGAAAATCATCTTGGACCTCTATCTCTCTAATTAAACAATAATAAGCAGGTGTGGATCTCAACTCAATCAATCAAGTTAAGCTAACATGCATCCAAAGACCATATTTGAAACTGACAAGTAAAAAAGAAATAGGCATCTTGATGTAAGAGGCACTAAAACTGAAGGAGAAAGAAGACACTCTCTAATTCTCTTAAAGGCATATTGACAATCATCATTCCAGACTATAAGTGGATTCTTCCTCAAGAGTCGAAAGATAAGCTCACATATGTCTATCAATCTGGCTATGAAATTACTAATGTACTGTAATATGCCTAGAAAATCTTTGATCTCTCTCTCAGTCCTTGGTAGTAAAGACATGTCGAGTTTGGCTTTAATCTTATCCAAATCTACATATATACCTCTTTTGCTGACCATATACCATAATAGATTCCTAGAAATCACTCCAAAGGTGCACTTCTTGGGATTCAACCTCAATATAAACTTTTAATCCTCTCAAAGAATCTCTCTAGAGCTGTTAGGTGATCTCTTCTATCTTGGGATTTCACAATCATATCATCAACATACACCTCAATATCTTGATGCATCATATCATGAAAACAAGGCGATGATGGCCCTATAACAAATAGCTCCTACAATCTTCAACTCAAATGACATAACTCTATAGCAATAAGTACCCTACTTATTGATGAAAGAAGTCATCTCCACATCCTCTAGAGTCATCAAATTTTGATTATAATAATAATAATAAAAACATTAATGAAGGATATCATCAAATGACCTGCTACTATCAACCAGTATGTTGATGTGAAGGAGAGGAAAGTCATCCTTAAGATTGACCTTATTAAGATCTTGAAAGTCAACACAAACTTTGATTTTTCGTCCTTTTTAGGAATATGAATAACATTAGCCAACCACTTAGGATACTCAACCACTGATAAAAAATTTGACATTGAGCTGCTTTTGAATATCCTCTTTCACCTACAAACTTCATCAAGGGTGCAACTGCCTCAACTTTTGCTTAATTGATTTGGCATGAGGTAGAATAGGTAACCGATGCTGAATTATAGAAGGATCAAAGCCTGACATGTCCTCATAAGACCATGTAAAAACATCTAAATATGCTCTGAATAATTGAATGAGTTCATCTTACTTATTTATGGATAAAGATCATCCAATTTTTAGCTCTCTAAGCTAATCTCCTATGCCAAAGTCAACCATCTCAATATCTCCTAGTATGGATGAAACACCCTAATCTATGGGTCTCATATTTGAATCACGCTATTTAGACTCATCATCTATATCAAATACATGTGATGTGGGTGAACGAGATGCACATAAAGAGATATCATCACAAGAGCTAGATAAAGACTTGAAAAATACTCAAATCCATAAATGAAGAAATGGTACATCATTAGAATGATAGACAAATCTCGACAAAACATCAAAAGAAAGTGGCAGGTTCATAGAGCCCAACTTCGCACAACTGGGCTAACAACGCACCTAAACACATCATGAACAAGAGTAACATCATCAAGTAGCTATAGAGTGGGAATAATTTGAACATCCTCAATCATCTCTATAGAAAGTACCCCAAATAGATCAAATGGAAAAGTAGGCTCTAGTTAAACAACACTAATAATGTGACCCATACCTATCACAAACATCTCATCACTATACTCATCATATGGAATAACCTCATCTATCATGTCTATAGGCTCGGTGAAAGTTCCATACTCATTAGTCTCCTCAGGGAAATAAAGTGTTAATGACTACCATGATCTAGAGATGTGGAAAGACCATCATTAAAATAGAAGTATCAAGAACTCCATCACTTAAGAGGTGTTGAAGCTTTGTCTCATGATTAAAACTAAGTCCACTAGTAATTCTCTTTGAGCGTGACTATACCTCTAGTACTCTCACAAATTAATCTACTAAGCTCAACTTGTATTGGTGCATAAGATAGTCAAAGGAATGTGAAGTAAATAAGCCTTGAGCCTTTACTTATGCAATAATGCTATGTATATGTAATCAAATTCTATGGGAATGAAACCAAGGCTAAAAGGAGTGTCATGATTAACATCAGCTATGAACTTTCCAAGGTCATGCTAATGATGCCCTAAACATAAACCAACAATAAATTACATCAATATCATCATATCTAACACAACCGTGCTACTATGCTCATCAAATGGGAGTGCCACAAAATCTCTACGAAATGGCTTATGCTTCACAATTTGTATCTCATCAAAAGTAAAACTGGTTAAAAACAAATCCTCATCACTATGGCTGATTTGAAGCACTGGCTCATATGAAGAAAATGCATCCCTAGTAGATTACAATGTGATTACTCGACCCTTATGGATAAACTTCACCTTATGATAAATGGAAGAGCAATGGCTCTAGCTTTGTGAATCTAAGGTTGGCCCAATAATAGGTTAAAGGATGTAGGAATCCTCAAAACCTAGAACAAAGTAGGAAACATGATCGAGCCTATTTGTAAAAGCATCATCAATGTACCTAACATTTCTCTCTAAGTACTATCATAGGCCCTCATAGTATGAGTAGATGTCTCAAAATAAAATGGTCTAAAACCAAGAGTGATTGTAGTGGCCAAAGGACAAACATTCAAGGCAGAGCCATTGTCCAAGAGAATAAAAGGAACTTTATGACCTAGACAACTAACTGAAATGCAAAGTGGGTGAGTGTGGTTTGGTCTTCTAGATGGAAGATCATTATCTAAGAAAACAATACTAATAGCCCTATCTATTGTCAACATATGAATCATATGTCTGATAACATCTAGGAGGTCTCTGTCTAGTGAAAGAAATAGCATTAACACCCTTTAAGCTCTACGCTTTCAATGGTTTCTTCCTCTTAGAGTCGGTAGGGGAAGAATTTGGCCATAATCCTCAGGAAATACCCTCCTTAATACCATAAAGTGCCTGAACCAATGATCCAAAATCAGTGTGTGGGAACCTCATCAATTGTCTGGAAAATCTACACTATAAGCTCCTCACCATCATGCTAATATGCTTTCTCAATGGGTTTATCGATAATTTGAGCAGTTTTCTCCCTCTAATGGGAAATGAATGATGTGATTGACTCTTCGGGTCTTTGTCTCAAAGTCTCCAAGTTTCTCCTAGATATATCCACGATAGTGTTAAAAGCAAAGTATCTCAAGAACTCTTAGGCCAAGTCATCCTAAGTCCTATGGCAAGAGGAATCGAATGATGCAAACCAATGTTGAGCTACGCCACTAAAAGACATAAGGAACAACATGATCATCTGGGCCTCATCTAGTCCAAAAGCCCTCATAATTGTACTATATAGACGTAAGTGGATACGGGGACAAATAATGACGATGTATCCCTCAGTCTTTGACATCTTAAACTTAGTCGATAAACTGGCCACAGGTGTTTAATTAATATCATCCTAATCAACAACTATGACAGATAATCTCATCTATATCATTCGATGCTCAAGTCTATCATACAAGCATGATTGTCCTTTAAAGTCTAAGTAGGCACTATAGTAGGGGGTGAGACAACCTCAACATGACTATGCAAAAATAACGATGTGGGATGTGGAGCTAACTAGCTGGTTGGAGGTGGTGGTGGTGGTACTAAGTTAAATTGTGTATCTTCCTGAATCAAAACCTGTCGGGCCTATTGCCCATCCATCATTTGACTAAGATTAGTTATGCCCTCATGAATCAAATAGCTACAACAAACAAATCAACAATAACTGTCTATAGAATCATATTTGTGTGATTTGATATATGAACCAATTTGCCCCCAACTTTAGTCCACAAAGATTAATCCAGATTGAAACTCCTACAAAGTATGAAGAAACTGAATAAGATACAATGCAAGGAAAGCATTAAAAAAGTATGTTGAATTGAATGAAAAAGAGAAATCAACATGTCACAATCAAGTGGTCTAATGAAACTCAAACTTGTATTGATCTTTGGGCACTCCAAAAGAAGACTAAAGTGAAAGGATTTTTAGATCCAAATTGTGACCAAAGTGGCTCCAAAGGTTCTCAGATACACCCACATGTGGGAAGAAATTCCTAATAGAAATATCTAAGCTCAACCTACAAGGTCAAGGTGGCTCTAAAATAAAAAGGAATGCTGAAAAGAATCTCTAGTAGAAGCAATTGTACCCATCAGTGGTATGCAACCTCCTTAATGTCTCTGAAGAAATGAGACACTTCCATGCAAGGTGATCATTACCGCTACATATGCACTACCTTACATCCTAGGGGGTTTCCTAATAGTGAAGGCTCTCACATCTCTTAACACTCTACATTGATCTAAAGTGCATAGTGAATGGTATGGGTGTATCTGAAAAACTTATGAAACTAAAACAACAAAGAAAGCACATTGGCCATGCAAGTATCCTAAAATCTAGTTTTGTCTTATACAAGTCTTCAAAGATCGGACTCCAATTAGTATCAATGTGTTGACCTCCTCCATAATGCACATAAACATACATATAGCCCATCACTAGACCTTTGTAGACCTTTCATTTTGTCATTTTGGCACATGTTATATAGTGTTTGTCTTCCTTCATCTTATAATTCCTCATTGCATACTTAGGATCCATTTTTGAGATTTTATTATATCCTCATTGATGGCCCATTGTTACTTATCTTATCATTGTTTTTGGACATTTTTTAGAGATATATCTTGGATGGATTATATGGATTCCTAGTGTGATTTCTTTTAGTGGCTCTAATTCTAGTTTAGAAGTCTGTTTTCTAGTGAGTCCTTCTTTAGTTTAGTTTAGTTTTTAGTATTTTTAGTGCATTAGGTTTGATTTATCACATGTTTTAAAGTTAGATGAACTTTGGCTTGCTATTTGATTTTTAGTGCGTAATTGATTTTTGATATTTTTAGTGCATGATTGATTTTTAGTGCATGAGTGATTTTAATTTTGAGTTTACACCTGATTATTGATTTGGAATGTATGCATGATTTTATTTCTAAGTTCATATTTGATTTTTTATTGTGATTGCATGTGATCTTATTTTTTTAGTTTATAATTGATTTTTTATTATGATTGTATATGATCTTATTTTTTTGGTTCATAATTGATTTTTTATTTTAATTTTTAGTTGTATTTTATGTTTGATTCACTTAGTTGCATTTTAGCTTAACTTACTTAGTTGCACTTTAGTTTATCTAACTTAGATGCAGTTTAGTTTAGCTTACTTATATGCACTTTAGTTTAACTCTCTTAGATGCACTTTAGTCCAACTCACTTAGTTGCATTTTAAGAAATTTCTTAATTGCACTTTAGTTTATGTGCAATTTAGGATGGTTTATCTAGATACATATTTAGTTCATTCCATTTAGGTGCATTTTAGGATAGTTCATTTAAATGCATATTTAGTTCATTAAATTTAGGAACACTTTAAGTTAATTCATCTAGGTGCATTTTAAAATAGTTTATCTAGATGTATTTTAAGAAAAATTTTAGGTGTAATTTAGTATAACATTTCATATCACCTTGCATGACATATGCATGGGGTTATTTGGGAAGATAAGGAAGACATTAAGACACTAAGATATTTTTTAAAGATTGAGATTGGTTTTTTGAGACTTTGAGGACTCTCTTATAGAGGGAGATGCACGACTTTGACTTTGAGAGTTAGAGATCGAGTAGGATTCTTTGGATATTCACAAATGGAGATTGGTTGGCTTGAGAAAAGAGGGCTCTCTTTGATAAGTGTGGTTGCCATTGAGAGAAGGGATCACTCCATATTGTTTTTGGAAGGAAATCACGCATTTTTTGGAGAAAGGTTGTGGCACACACGGCTTGGAGATTGAGATAGTAAGGATTCCTTTGGATATTCTCGGTTTGAGATTTTTAGAGAAAAGGAATTTGAGGACAGTTGACTCATGGCTCCATGGGATTTTTTTTAGAGATGAGGATTCTCTGTTGGAAGTTACGACTACCAAATTGTTTTAGATAAGGAAAGGATATTCGCGCCATTTTTTTTGGGAGATTGGAGAGTCCATGGATGGGAGAGGATTCTTAGGGGTATATTCAAGCCGTTGAGATTGAGATTGAGATTGAGGGTCCACGACTGCAGAAAGACTTTTAAGGATAAGGAAAGAAAAGATTTGGGAAAGGCACAACTGCCACTATGGAATTAAGAGATACATGGCTGCATGGGATTTTTTTAAAGAGAGATGAGGATTCTTTTGGGAAGTCCACAGCTGCCATATGGTTTTGGAAAGGAAGAGAATTCTAATGGAAGGGATCACGACTTGGAAGTTCAAAAAAAACTGTGAAAACTTTGCGAGGAGGATGATTTTAAAGAGAATCATATGCAGAAAAGCGGGAATACACGGGAAATGGCAAATTTCGGGGGGGGGGGGGGGGGGGGGGGGGGGGGGGGGGGGGGTGGGGTTTAATGGAGATCGGTTGCAAAAAAATTTTATGAAGCATTTGGAGAATTCGATGGCTTCAATGGGAGAGTTGTTGCTAATTTCTTTTTAATGAAGAATAAAGAAATTGTCGGTGGCTTTAATGTAGATTGGTTGTTGAATTATTTGATGAAGTATAAGGAGCTTTCAGTGGCTGTGCAATGGAGATTCGGTTGCTGAAAGTTCAATGGAAATTCTAATGGAATTATTCATGATTTCGATGGCAGTGCAAGGGATTTTGATGCATAAAATTCTAAGGGATTAATTCATGAGTTCGATGGCTATGAAATGGAGATTGATAGATGAATTATTTTATGGTAATAATCATGGATTTCAGTGTTGCATATAGAGAGCTTTGGTGGCTAGTTTGTGAGAGACTTTTTTCAATGGCAATGTTATGAGATGCAGTCGTATTAAATAATGCCTTGATGAATGACATTTTAATGAAAATTGAGGAGTTTGTTGCCGTGTATGTATAAAGTTATCGTTAATTTAAATATGGGTATTTATCTATTTCTCATATATTAGTTTGAATTAGAATAGAATATAAAATTTGAATTAGAGTAGGAAATAGAGTTTGAATTATAATAGAACTTAAATATAATTGTATATAAATATCTATCATCAATCAATGAGAATAATATGTCATATTTTCTCTTTCTGTATCCTAAACCATAGTCTCAACTTGGAGCAAATTTAAGGTGTAGGGCCTAGACGCCTCCACCTACCCTTACCGCAAATGGTACTGACCTTGATATACCTATGTATTGTCAATATGGTTATAATACCTCTTTACAACCAAAAATTCCAAATTTTCCTAATTCAAACCTGCCAAAATTTTCCTCTCCTTTGCTTCCTACCAATATTGGTTCCCTTAATTTAATACATACTTCTTTATTACCTTCAACTATGCTCATGTTCCTCTACCTCCACTTAAGATCTACCTTATATTCTGCCTTCTCCTTTACCTCCTATATCATCTAGTGCATTTGCTTCTAAAACATTATCTAGTTTGATGCCAAATAAAACTCTTAATCCTACTCTTCCTTCAACAAACTTTCTTTCTACAAGTTCTTCAAAGTTTTTGGAAATCCAACTTAGGAAGATCTCATTACTCTTACCTATTCTTTTAGCCACCAAGTCGAATCCACTCGCCACTTCGACCTAGGGAGACCATTCTTCATAAACTTAGGGAAACCGCCCTCTGCAGAACCAAGGAGACCGCACTTACTGCCCTTTGCAGAACCAAGGAGACCGTCCTTTGTAGAACTAGGGAGACTGCCCTCTACAAAAATTGAATACTTTGTATTTTATTTTCTTTCTCTTAAGACCAAGATTGGAATTTCCGATTGGAACTCCATCTTGCTAGGGCATATCAAAAAAAGTTAATGTTAGTCTTAATTTAAATATTGGTATTTATCTATTTATTATATTTAATTTGAATTAAAATAAAATATAGAATTTAAATTGGAGTAGACAATAGAATTTGAATTATAGTAGAACTTCAATATATTTGTATATAAATGTCTATTATTATCAATGAGAATGATATGACATATTTTCTTTATATAGTATGGAATTGTATTTAATGGCTAAATCTTCAATAAATAAATAAAAATCCATGGCCGAATTAGAAGCTTTGGTGTTTGATTTTCCTTAATATATAAAAAAAAAAAAAAAAAAAAAAAAAAAAAAAAAAAAACCGTAGTGGCCGCTATGTTAATGAGGACCGGTGATTGATTTTTCTTTCTTTTTTTTTTTTTTTTTATGTGAAATCATCCATGAATTGAGTAAATAATGGATAAACAAATGAGTTTTAGTGATGGAAAATAATGACCAGCCATGGTGAGTTTGAGAG
Organism: Vitis riparia; assembly: GCF_004353265.1. Lineage (NCBI taxonomy): Eukaryota > Viridiplantae > Streptophyta > Magnoliopsida > Vitales > Vitaceae > Vitis > Vitis riparia. The sequence continues at coordinate 11,987,379 of NC_048434.1, read as the reverse complement.
GAAAACAATGGTGTGATGGAATTAAAAATTGAAGTTAATGTGGATATCATGTTAGTGGATTTGCTGTTTGTTGAATAAAAAAATGAAAATGGATGTGGAGCATTATGATGTTGCAATCATGAGTTTTAGTGCTTGATATGGGAGATGCCATGAATGATTTAGTGTATGTGAGATGGTGTGAATGGATTTAAAGGAAAGAAATGTGTTGCATAGTGGACTTTTTTTATAAAAAAAACTATGAGAATTCATGGTTGATAGTGGAAAACATAGTGACTGAATTCTCCAATATGAAAATGGAATTTGGTGCATTTAGAGAGCTCCTATGGAGGATGCAACCGCAACTTGAAAGACCATAATCAACTTCAAGAACGTTAAGGCATTAATTGAATTTTGGAAACCTTGACGTAAGTTGTTTAATTTTTAAAATTTTGATATTATTTTCTATATCTTCTTCTCCTCCTTTTGGATATATTAAATTCGGTTGGATGTGGATGAATAGATCACATATGAGTGTTGGATTAAATATTGATAATTGGTTTCTTAGATGTGAATTGATTGCTGGTTGATTTTAGAAGTAGGATTAGGTTCTTGTTCTTTTTAAATTTATCTCACCAAATTAAGTCATTGGAAAATCATGAAAATAGGCTTTGAATATGTATGTTTGTATATTGATTCATGTCTCTTAGTTTTCATTTCTTAGGTTAGTCAATACTTGTTATTTTCCATAAAAAAATTATCACTAGTTTAATTCACTATGTATAGCCATTTTCAGTTTCATTTGTTCACTTCACTTTTAGGTCAAGTTTGCCAATTTTGCATGCTTGTTTAGGCCACTTTAGAGGCTTAGTTTTGGCTCAATTTAAGGCTTGGTTTTTTAGTTATTTTTAGAATACACAAATAGGTCAGAATTCACACATTTGATTACTCAATTGTCGATAGATACACACACTTGTCTTTAGGTGCTTTTTAGTGTTTTTTATTTATTTTTTTTTATTTTATGTGTTTGAATGATTTTTAAAATGATTTCAATTGTTTCTAAAATAAAATTAATCCTCAAAGTTCATTATTCAAAGTCATCTTAGGTCAATTAGGTAAAGAGAACTCTATTTTCAAACATAATGCTACCTTGTTTCTTTGGTATGCATGTTCAAAAATTTTATTGATTTTCGATTTTTCTCATACATGAATTAAATTCATAGTTCCATACAATGAAGTCATTCCTAGCCTTAGTGAGCTTGCTCATGATCATTGAAGGTTAAGGAAGCATGGATAAATTCATGGAAATTAAAAAGCGAATTGGTGAATCCTTACATACAAAGTTTTCCAAAAATTAGTCCTCTACTACCACGGTTGATAATCCATTATACCTTTGAAGTTGTAAATTAGAATCCGACTATTTAGAGACTTCCTAAAATTATTTCAATTCTTGGATGTTTTTATATAATCCTTAAATGTGTGAAATAAACTTTGTTTGAACCTAAAACACTCCTCTAATTAAAAGATTTAATTTAGTGTTTCAGTAGATACATTTTCAACACTATTTTGTAGACACTTGAAATACTTTTGTAAAAATAAATTAGTGATTCATATTGTTAATTTATTTTGATATTTTTTTTCCTTAATTTAAACTTCTTGAATTTAATTTTAGACATATAAATATTAAAAACTAATTTCCTAAGTAGGAGATAAGTTTTTTTCCTTTTTGCACTCACTATATTGGATCTTTTCTAGAGCTAAGAAATGTTTATTAATTTTAAATATTTTATGTGTATTATCATGCCTTAAATTTATTTTTCATGTAAACCGGACATATTGAATAAGTTGCAAATTTATTTATTTATTTTTAAATATTTTATAATATATCTAAGTTAGTCAAATAAATCAATCTTCGCATGTCATGGAAATATGCTCTATTCTGGACCTATTATGATTTTATGAAAACTGGTACTAATTGAGACATAATTAATTACTTTGACCTTTTGATTTTAATCTAGACACATACTAGAGGTTACCCAATTTTTTTTCATGATAAAATTCCACATATATATTAGGATCTATTTTTTAAAATCCTCTATTCTGATCATATGTTTGATTATTCTGGGTAGTGTTTCTATTGCAATTTAATCTGGTAATAAATAAGAAATAATTAATTAATTTGGCCTTTTGAATAATGATCTAGACATGTTGAAGATGTTACCCAATTTTTATTTTGATGAAATAAAATTTCTATATATTTATTTAGGAATTATTTTTTGAATACCTCTAATCTACCTTGTTAGTGATTGTTTGTGTGTTTTGATAATTTGATCACTTCCAAACACTCTTAAGATTCTTTTGATTATGGATTCACTTTGTAGATATATTGTATATGATAAATCAATCTTTTTTTATCATATTTTCCTTTTTGATATTTTATTCGAATTCGTCTTGAGGTTGTATTAATGATTACTTTTCTTCAAGCTTGATTATTGTATTTTACTTCTTCTTTCTTATTCATTGTTGCTTGTTGAACTAACCTCATTATCTTATGAAAGTGCTTTATGCAATCAAGGTATGATTTTCCCCTCCCTATCCACTTGCTTGCATTGATGTTTTTACCTTGCTTATTAAATATTCTCATGATTGCTCCATCTTGCTTTGCACGGTTTCCATATTATTCTTACTTTGATTCTAGATTTGGCTGAGGTGCATATTATATGTTATGGGACTTGTTATGTAATATGTTTATGAGCTAATTATTGATGTTTTATGGAAGCACTTAATATGTTATCAAGGTAAGCTCCTTCCTTGTTTATTGATTCTTTGAGTGTGCATGACTTGCTTGATCAATCTTTAATTATGCCTTTATTATTCATTTGATATATTCCTTGATTCTTGGTATCTACTAATTAACAAATTAATTGTCATATTTACCTAAATTTAATTAGTAGAAACCTATTTAAGGGTTAGAGAGGCACTACCTTATTGTACCTTCTTGATAAGTAACTTGACCCAGACTTGGACTTGGACTTGATTCTTGGCATTGAGTAGGGACGCACATGAAAAATGTAGGTCCACAACCCTGCTCCTAATCACTAGCTCATTCGGAAAGCAAGCATAAACAAGGCCTCACATATAGTAAATGTGAAAGCAAAGGAATAAGGGATGACCAAAACTAAAGAGTTGAAGATAAGGGGATACATGTGTCCCATATGGACAAGCAACATGTGGCCATGCAAGAGAAAGGTGTTTATCCAATAGTCAATCATGTAAAATATGTATAAATCATCCATATCTACACACAAGCTAAGGATAAGAAAATATGGATAAGCATACAATAGGATTAAAAATCATGCTAAATATGCAAAAGAAGCAATCAATATAATCATGTCAAGATCTCAAATATAATAATCAAACATACAACATAGATTGTTATCATATCAAAGCTCTCAATGTGTTATGAACACTCAAGCATACAAAAGCATAAAGACGAGGTACCTACTGATCAACTAATCAAATGCTATATTTCCCTCAATCTTAAGTTCAAGCTTGACCCTCTAGATCCCTAAAGGAGTCATAATTTTGTGGACCCCCATTTTTCACATGCATCCTCACTCAATGGCAAGATTCACTTTTCTAGTGCAAAATTGATTTTTGAAAAAGGTGGAGTTGCCACTTGTTTTATTTCTTTTAAAGGGAAAAAAAAAAAGAAATAAAACCTTAAGAGTGAGTCCTTATTTGGAACACCATGTCATTGAAAGCTCGAGTCTAAATCCAAGAGTTAGGTTACTTATTGAGAAGGTGCTAATAAGATAACATCCTTCTAAATCATAATAAAGGTCTCTACTAATTAAATTAAGGTAACTATGACAATTGATTTATAAATCAATGGATACCGAGAATCAAGGAATATATACAAAACAATAATTTAATCATAATCAAAGAACACTCAAGCAAGCCATGTGCACTCAAAGAACCAATAATCAAAGAGGGGAAAGAACGTACCTTAATAGCATATTGAGTGCTCCTATAAAAAAAAAAAAATAGAGTTAGTTCACAAGAAATAATCTTGAAATATACATAAAATGTATTTTACCCAAATCAAGAAACAAAGATATAAAATTATGAGAATAAAAAAGAGAAAAATGGATCAATCATGAGGACAAAACATACATACTAATAGAATTAAGTAGATAAGGAAAAGAGGAACTGTACCTTGATAGCATGTGAGGCACTTTCATAAAAAAGTTGGTTTGATTCACAAATAATAATGATGAATTTAAAATCATAGGCCTAACCCCACAATATATATTGCACATCTCAAATCAAGAAATGAAATATGACAAGGAATGAATACAAATAAACAAAATATAACAATCTTGCATAAAAAATTCAGAATTGACTAACATACATTCACTTATAAGAGTTAGTCCACATAAAATATCAAATGAAGAACTTTGATCTAAAGGAATATTCAACTAAAGGGTATAATACATCTACAACATGAATTAATATTCAAAAGAACTCACAACCATGCATAAAGGAGATTGAATTATAAAAAGCATAAAGGAGATTGAATTATAAAAAATATACGAAGTCTCATCAACAGGGTAGAATAGGAGTACATAAAAAAATAATTCTTAAATAAATAACTAAATATGCTATTTCATCAAAATAAAAAATGAGGAACATCTTCAATAAGTTTAGATCACATTCCAAATCCCAAATGAATTAATTAGATACCAATTAATACCAAATTAAATCACAATATGGTCCCTTTACAAAACAACCAGCATATGATTAGAACAAAGGATTTTATAGAATAAATCCTAAAACAATATTTAAGAGTGGAATTTAAACATGAAAAAAATTAAGAAACATCTTCTATGTGTCTAGATTACAACCCAAAAATCTAAAATATTAAACTATATCCCAATTAATATTAGATTAAATCACAAGCATATCAATTAGAAATAAAGCAGATTTCAATAACACATAAAGACTAATTTAATTAGCCTATTTGAAATCATGATAAAATCCTATCAAAATTCATACAATTCATTCAAGATTCCTAATTTACAAGAAAAATAGAAGCATAATGAAATCAAATAAGTAGGCTTTTTAAATTAAGCTAAACCTATCATGACTGTAGAATAGGGCTGGTGTAGCAGGTGCAAAAAGGACTTCTTTTTTTCTCACTCTTGGGGAGTTGGTTTTCAATAAATTAAGGATTTAAAGTTAATTTTAAGAAGTTTATAATAAAGGAAAAATATTGAATACAATCAAAAGAGATAGAAAATAATTTGTTTTTTCAAAATTAGCTCAGGTGTTCTGAATAGGGTAGGCCAAAATGAGACTTGTGTAAAAAGCAACTAGGTTCTCATAATTGGAAATTGATTTTAAGCCCAAACAATGTTCAGTTAACAAGTTTAAGAAGTTAGGAACATTTTTCAATCATGAAACAAATTTTAGAAAAAAGCTAAGCCATTCGTTTCTAATTTTTCAATTCAATAGTTAAAAATACATTAAATAGTGGCATTAGGTTTTTTAAAAAAATTGAATGCATGTGAGGCCTCACCAAGTCCCTATTTACTATACATGTTTAATTCATGCATTCTCAACCTCATATGAACATTAGTAAGTTCATCAAGGCTAAGAATCATTCTATTTTTGTTTGGAACCATAAATTTGGATTTGTGTGTCAAAAATCGAAATTCATTATAAAAAAAAAAAATAGTGGAAATATGCATACCGATTGAAATTGGTTGCACTTTTTTTTAAAATAAAAAGATGTTTCTTTAATCCCAAATGGCCTAAGATGATTTTTTTTTAAGAGAAATTTAAGGATTGGAAAAGGTTTTAAAAAGTAATTTTATAGGTATTAAAGCATACAAATATTAAATACAAACAACCCCAAGAAAATGCAAGGTATGAAGATGATTAGTTGGCATGCATTTAAACATCTATAAAAAGATCCAAGAGCAAGAAAAAACCAAATTGAGTAGCCCCAAGTCACTTATCATGCATAATCAAAGGGCTTAAATTGAGTGAGAGTAACACCAAAGACAACAAATCTAATCCTAGTCATAATAGGCATTAATCAACACATAAAACTAATCTCAAATATCTAACAACTTACAATTAAAAAACCAACAAATGGCATTCATAGGATCATAAAAAATCCCAAATATCTAACTACTTATGATTTAAAAAAAATAAACTAATGAAATTCATGGAATTCATGGAATCATAAAAAATATCAAATATTTAACAACTTCTAATTTTAAAAAATAAACTAATGTCATTCATGAAATGATAAAAAATCTCAAATATCTAATAGCTTAGGATTAAAAAAATTATGAACTAATCATTAATGGTGAAAAATGGTAAAACACTTGATACCACTTGAAAAACTACCAAAAGTCCAATAGGGAACAGCTAAAGAGGGAAGAGGGGGATGAATAGGTGATTTGAAAATTTAAATAAAGATTTATATGTTATATTCAATTTTTCTTTTCCTAAGATAATACAGGGATATCCAGGATATCAAAAAAGAAGTTGATTACTACTAAAAAAAACATATTTTAGATAATAATTCTCATGAGTTTCACATCTTTTGAATAGTAATTATGCTTAAAACACTCAATTAACATGTTGTTGCCCTTGAAAGAGTTACTAACAAGTTTTATGAAGTTTTGGAGTCATTTCAAGGTATGATTTTGATAAATTAGTGACAAAAGAGATGAATCAAATTGAAGAGAACAAATAAAGTTGATGATGATCCAAATGCATAATGAAAGAAGTAATGCAATTGGTTTAGACCAGGATTTGAAGTTGATTTAGAGGTAGTTGAAGTGGAATCAAGATAAGGAAATGGAATAAATGACAAAAGAAAGCTTAAAAATCAAATATTTCCATTTCGCATGATCATGCAAAAATTTCGCATGACTATGCGAAATGGACCAAGAGGTGGAATTATGTTGCAGGCTAAAGGAGAATTGTCAAGCTGATTTCACATGATCATGCAAAAATTTCGCACAGTGGTGTGAAATGCTCCAAAAAGCTATAATTGTTGTTGCTAAATTTTTTATTGCGCACAACCATGCGAAATGGCCATTTTATTACTAAACTCTAGATTGCTTGATGAAGAAGCTTTTGGAAGACCTCTTAGATGATGCCAAGTGTCCACTTATCCTTGGCTTATAAATAGAAACTTGATTTTCTCATTAAAGGGTTTTTTGGACATTTCTAATTGTAGAATTTTTCAAATTTTCTCTCAATAGAATTCTCTATTTTCCTTCATTTTCTCACTAGCCAAACATGCCTTGTGAGACCAAATCTCCAAGCATGAGTGGCTAAATCTCGTTTTTCTCAGAGGAATGAGGATCTAAAGGCAAGATTTATGGTGAATTAGATAAATGAGCTTGAATTGCAAAGGTAATTTGATCTAATTGATTGATTAATTGAATTTTGGGGAATTTTCTCTTCAAATTGTCTTAGATGATTACTACAATGCAAACTAAGTAGATTAATTAAATTCTTAAAGGTAGATTTGATAAGATTGAATAGTTGCATTGTGTGAATCATTGGAAGATAATTTAAGATGAATTGAATATATGATTTGAATTAATCTCTTAGATTAAATCACCTAATTTGAAGAGAAATTAGATCTTGACCTAAAGCTAAATCAAAAATTAGTTTAGATGAAAATTTAGGTTGTCAATCTAACTTGATGAAAATTAGATCTTAACATCTATTCACCATGGAAATTGTTTTCTAGAAAATCCTAACTCCGAGAATTTCATTTTCTATTAATTTTCTTCTATTTTACATTTAATTTTTCTTCTCAATTTGAGACCATTGTTAAATTGATTTTTTTTTTTCACCATGAATTTTCAAATCAATTTCACTTGATCACAATCATTTCTTATCCTCTCATTCAAGCCTTAATTACCGAAAATAATCCATCATAGTGGACGACACCTAAAAACCACTATACTACAATAGTTTGTACTAAAACCATTTTTTATCGGGTACAAGCTACTCTAGAATAGTGAATTAGGTTATAAATTTTGTTTTTATCCAATAAACGACCAAAAAGCAAGTGATCAGGAGTTCACCCCAAATCTCCATTGATAATAGCTTGATTTTTATGTTTAATTGATACCCTATGATTAGTTAGGGATAAAGTAATATATTTATTAATGTCTAAAATATATATTGAGATATATTAGAGATAATAATAACCACCAAACTAACAAACTCAATAACAATCCCAACAAATCAACAAAGATATCCTAAGAGTAGTTAGGGAAAATAATAATCAGTTAGAAGTATAACCACCAAGATAACCAACCTAACAACCTTAATAACCAACTAACCAATCAATCATAAGGTTATCAATATTATCAATCAAAATATAAGCACTAATAAAAAGATATGCAATTAGGCAAAAGATTTTTACATTGAAAACCCCCACAAACTATAAATATGAAAAACCACAAGGTCTAAGGCTTACCAATTTAAATCCATCATTTGAAATCAAGTTACATATATTTACCTAGCCACTTTACCCTAAAGACTTAATCTCTAACAATAATAACTTGAGCCACGTCCATAATACAACAACTCCTTATTGCTTCATAGTAGATCGGTCAGTACTCCGAAAGGATTAAGGTCTTTAACCCATGATTCAAAGATTCAAATCCTTGAAAAAGAGATCGAAAATGGTGTGGCAATTAGGCTTTCTCTCAAGGAGTCCCTCTCTTTAAGAATGAGAGGTCTCTAATGTCTAAGATCTCTATGACCTTCGATCTCTTACCATCAAAGGGTTATTAGAGAAGTATTTATAGGCAAATATCAAAAGAGTCTCAGTAAAATAGAGTTTGAATAAAATTCATCCAAAATCCATTTCTAAACTTGATAGGACTGTCATGACCACTCAAGCGGACTAAGACCGCTTGGGCGACATTAACCACTTGAGCGGCCCCTACTTCTTTTGAAAAATCATTTTAAAACATTTTAACTACAAAAATGATATTGAACATTTTATATCTCAAAGAAGCCTTATATGTCACAAGTCAAACCTTTTTAGACGTACCTATGACTTCCTAGTTGGATAAGTAGTAACCTTTAATCTTCAATAGATAACAAGTCACTATCTAAAAAGACTTTTATAGCCAAATATAAAAAAGAACAGAATTGCCAATATATAGACAAGACTCAATGTCCTAAAAATCTTCCTCTTTTGCAATTTTATGACAAAACATCATTATATAAACCCACTCGAACTCTCATAATGGAGTTTACTTAACACATATTAATGCTCAATTAAAAATAAACTAAGAGAATAATTTACAACGCTTTTTAGTACTTATCTTCCAACCCTATAACCTACACACATATAGAAAACTATACTAAAGGTAAAACAGTGTGAGGAATAAAATAATATCATGAAAACAAAATAGGATAGTTAGAGATTTTGCTTAATGCCTAATGAAAGCATGAAAAATGAACAAATTCCTGTAGTGACACAAAGGTACAAAGGAAAGCTTGAGAGGAATATAGATGTGTGCAAATCTAATCAAAAAATAAAATCTTGATAAGACACATTACATCAATACTAATGCCTAAAGGTCTATCTTCAATCAGAAAATAGGTAGTGATAACCATAGGAAGAAGCTTTTGCGACTAAGATTAGTTTTATAGAGATAGTCGATTCAAACAGAAATTATTTGTAGGAAACATTCGTGTTATGTATCTCTTTAAACTATCTAAGTCATGCTTCCTAAGGTTAATTTGGTTTACTCCAATGTCTCATGTTCAATTTCCTCCAATATTTCAATTAACTTGCCTTAATTAATGAATGAATTAAATTTAAAGAATTTAAAATTCGAAAAAATATTAACTTCCCCTAAATTAAGGAGTTTCTATGATAACCATATCTCCTCTTATTTATAACTCCCCATTTTTAAATGAATTAAATATTCAATGATCTCCTTTTTTTATTTTAAGTGAGTTAAATATTCAATGTTCTTCCCCTTTTTGTCATTAAAATGTCAAAGCAATTGAAATATAAACACATAAAATCACACAAGAAATAAGGAGAAATACAAGCATCATATATATATATATATATATATATATATAACAAAAATTGGTTCTAGATACATAAGGTAAACAATGAATAAACATCCAGATCAACAAAAATACATATATAGAAACAAAAACACTAAACATCAAGAGGAGGCAAATGAGGGAAAGACCTCAGACCACTCTAAGTAGGGATCTAAGAAATAATATAGGTCAACTAACCCTGACTCTAATAGAGTTAAATGTCATATGAGTCCAACCTCTGTAGTACTTGAGTCATGTGATCCATCTCCAGAGAAATAGGGTTTATAAAAGACAATGCTCAATGAGAAACTCTAGATGATCAAGCATGACCTTGATTAGAGAGAGTCCTAGGAGCAACCTTTGGTACAGATGCATCTTGCTTCATGGCACAGATCTCGTCCTCCTCTACAAGTGCTTCCGGAACAACCTATTAAGCTGGTGCAATATCCTAGGAGCCATCGGGAATATGAGGAGCCATGCGACCATATACATAGCTGTTGTGTTTGGCTCATGAACTCTCATCCAATAGGGTATGAGCAGTTTGGACCCTTTGTGTAATGCCTATCTCAAATCCAACATGCTCCAACAATTGAGAGATGAGGAAGCCAAAAGGAAATGCACCACGACGGAAGGAAAAATCATCATAGAGGGTAATGGTATTGATGATGACTTGTCCCATATTGAATAGTTATCATATGAAGATGCCATAAATGAATCAAGCAGTCAAATGATGAATCTCAATACGATGGAATGAGAGATATAATGAATATGTAAGAAAAGTAACAAGAATTCAAGTTGGCTTGGAGAAGCCAACCTGAGGAATATACACTGGAAGCTTGTTAAGAGCATCGTATAAGGAAACTGGAATCGAAAAAATATCTCGAGGAGTAAGAGACTGAACCTCCAAGAGAAAGGAAGGGAGACACACATCAAGTCAAGGCATGTTGAGTACAGTATGCTCACCCAAAATGAGCAAACAGGAGAAACAGTATGCATGTTCGTATAGAACATGTGAACTAAAAAATGATAATATGAACCTTGCAAAGTAAACAAGGACTTCCACCATTTTTCTTTAAGAATGGCAGGAAGAAGAGTATCATAAAAGGCACAAAGGTCAATAGAAAAACCAACCTTGATGTGACAGCTCTGAAAATGGGCATAAAAATGATCATGTGACTCCTAAGAGTGGAAACACTCCATAGGAAGATTAGAAAGGTTAAAAGGACCCTAAAGAGCAATGCCCTAAATGAGCTTAGGTGACCCAAGAGGAGTCATCGTTCATTGATGCCTACTAGATATAGCTAAGGGAATGCTAAAGGATACAAAAATCAAGAAAATTATGACGAAAATCTAAATCGCTAGAAATGCTCTAAACAAAGTGTAGAACAATACTATGAAGTCGAAAACTCAAAAAATGATGAAACCTAACCTCAAATATCAAAGAGATGGAATCCTAAAGTGCTTGAGAGAATAGGAAAACATTTGAACTTAAAAAAAAAAAACATGTTTGATGGGTTTTTATAATCAAATGCGGCACTAAATACAAATCAGTGCTTAAGCAGGACGCTTAATAGATTCGTTACAAAATGCAACTAAGAGCATTTGAGAAATAGTTCTGCTAGATGAGGCATTTGAGGCTGGATGCAACACTCGAGTTGTTTGAACCTAATTTCAATTCTAATAGGGGATAGAATACTCAACTAACTAACTTAGAAACAATGATTGACACTAATTAAAGCAAAATTTAAGAATTAATCAAAATGAGCAAATAATTAAGTCCAAAAACTCTCAATATTAGATTGATTGGTAATAACTTAAGTAAGTTAATTCAGATAATACACATCAATCTATCAAAAATGAGATTTCAAGAAAAAGGTCAAAGTTAATTATAATCTCAGTTTCAAAAGCCCAATGCATAACCATCAATGTATAAGAGAGCCAATATAGAAACATGAGTATTGATATTCAAAGGAATACGACTTACTATCCAGTTCCATATTTTGAAATTGATCACTTAGAAGAGATCCAATCATGTCTTTGGTTAAATTAAAAAACACATCCAGTTGATTTGAACTAAGATCATCGAATTTCTGTTTAACACGGCCTCGTTGATTTACATACAACACAACTTGACTCCTTAATTTAATATCATTTTTTCTTTCATTTTTGTTTTTTATTTTTATTTTTATTTTTCTTTTGAAAGTTGAGGCATTGTACATGATGATCAATATTGATTTTTGATTTTCTTTTCATGCATTATTGCCTTTGTATCCACTTTGAGGGTGTTTCTAAGAATTGGATTCTAAGGGAACCAATACTCCTATGGGTCCCAATGGTCTCTACTCTGAACTCATATACCATAATGTCATGGTTTATGAAGGTTGGATTGGCTCTAGGTTCATTCTTGTGCATAAAGGCATTTGGTAATTACGTAAGGTTGCACGGGGGATAATGAACAAGGCCTTTGGATTGGGTTAATTGATTAATTAGATGGCCCTATGTGGTTAATTAATCAATTAAGGGTCGTTTTAAGCTAGATTAAGTGACCCAAGCCTTGACGGGTTCAAGTCACTTAAGCCTAATGGGCAACCATATAAATACCTCTTATAGTTTAGGGTTTCCTAATGAATTTCAATAGGTCATCTTCCACTTCCAGGGAGAGAGAAAGAAAAAAAAAACTAAAGCTTCCTTTATTCCATTACCCACACTTTGGAGTGCTAAGATCATGGTTTAAGTCATCCGACAGAAGATCTTGGGTGTACAAGACCTTTAATTTTTCAAGCATGTTCTTCATTGGATGGATTTTGATATGGGAATATCCAAATCACATGTATGAGTTTCAAATCTCTAGATCTTTATTCTAAAATAGTTTTGAAGCCATTATTTTCAGTTGTATTAGATCTAGAGATTCCTAAGGATAGATGCATGCATCTTATGAGATCCAAGGCATGAGAATGGAGTAATCCTAGGTTTCCAACATCTGTATGATGCAACCAAATAAATTCATAGCAAAGGACCAAGATCACCTTATGTGTAAGTTGCATATATCTATTTATGGATTGAAGCAAGAATCTCACTTATGGAATAGGTGTTTTGATCAGGCTATCAAGACTCTTGATTTTGATCAAAATGAGGATAAGCCTTATGTGTACAAGAAGATGCAGGGAAGCATGGTGGTGTTTTTGGTCTTGTACATCAATGAAATTCTACTCATTAGGAATGATGTAGGATTATTGTCAGAAGTTAAGATTTGGTTATCTACTCAGTTTCAGATGAAATATCTTAGTGAAGTGCAATAAATTCTTGGGATTAAGGTTCATCATGATATAGGAAGATTACATTGTCTTCAGCCTACATTGTCAAGATTTTGGTCAAGTATGTGATGTGGGACTCTACAAAGGGTTTTTTGCCCTTCAAGCATGGATTTTCTCTTTCTCAAGATCGATGTCCTTGGACTACTGGGGAGAAAGATCGCATGAAGGCATTACCCTATGCTTTAGTAGTGGGTAGCCTTATGCATAAGATGCTATGGATTAGACCAAATATTTGCTTTGTTATAGGGATCATGAGTAGATATTAGTCCAATCTAGGCATGGAGCATTGGACGACGATCAAGCATATACTCAAGTATCTTCAGAGAACGAGGGAATTATATATTGGTATATCTTTTTGATAAGTCATTATCCCTTGGGTATACGAATTTGGACTTTAAGTTTGGTAAAGACTTTTGTAAGTGTACATTTAGACTTGTGTTCACTCTAGGCAATGGGGTTGTTAGTTAGAGAAGTATGAATCAATCTTGTATTGTTGACTCCATTATGGAATCTAAATACAGTACTGTTTCTAAAGCAACAAATGAAGTTGTTTGGTTTTAAAAGTTCCTGATAGGACTTGGGGTAGTGCCCTCAGTTGTATCACCCCTGGTACTTTTTTAAGATAACAATGGAGCGATGTCATAATCTAAGGAACCAAGAAACCATCGAAAGGGTAAGCACAATTAAAGGAAGTATCACTTGATATGTGAGATAGTATTGAGATGAGATATGGTTGTGAAAAATATCACTTTTATAGAGAACCTAGCAGATCCCTTCATGAAGACTTTGTTTACAAAAAAGCCTTTGATGGTCATAAGGATAGCTTAGGTGCCAGTTGTTTTTTCAGCATGCTTTAAGGCTAGTAGGAGTTTGTTGGCATTGAATCCTAGAAAGTATGACATGATGTAACAAATTGAGATTCATTTATAAATTTATTTATCTATTTTTCTTTGTTTCTCGTTTATTATCCAATAGAGATTGTAATACACTATCTCCTAATTGGAGAGATGTCTTATCTTGGTTATCGCGATGGGTTTTCCATGGTGAATGTATTAGTGTATATGGTTGCACATTAGATAGAAACTATGGTGAATCATGATATAACGTTATCGATTATTATGATTCACCAAGATTCTATATTGCATGGAGTCTCAACCTTGAGAGGATATTGCATATGTGTCAAACTCAATAAGAGGCTTTGGCCTAAAGTTGAGACCCTAATGTGGTCATATATCTCTATGGATTAGGCTATTATTGATGGAGCCTAATGACAATAAGTATTCTCAATAGAATTACCATAATATCACATGAGATTGAGATTGTGTGTCTAATTGGGTGATCCAAAGGACATGTGATCTAAAAGACTATGGTCATAACGTTTCCTTTAGTGGAAATTTGACATATGCTCCTTGGAGTTAGATTATGTCAATTGTTCATATAATAAGTGGGATATGTAACTCAAGGATTTGAAAATTAATCTTGATAAGTGATAACACTACCTTGTTAGATTACAAATACTAGTTTATAGGGAGTCTACATGCAGTGGATAGTAGGTCATAGACCCAAACTTCATCTTATTGTTATTTAGATAAGGTATTAAAGTGAAGTTGAATCTATGTAGTAAGATGTTGAATCAACTTCAGAATTGGATTCTAAGGGAGCTAGTACTCTTATAAGTCTCAATGATCCTCGTTCAAACTCATATACGTTGATGGCACTTTTTATAAGGGTTGGATTAGCTCTAGTTTATTTTTGCGCATTAGTTCATTTTGGTAATTACATAAGGTTGCACAATAGATAGTGAATAAGATCTCTAAATTTGGATAATTAATTAATTAGACAATCTTGTGTGGTTAATCAATCAATTAAGACTCATTTAGGGCTAGATTAAGTGACCTAAGTTTTAGTAAGCTTAAGTTACTTAAACCCAATCAGGGAATCCTATAAATACCCTTTTAGGGGTTAGGGTTTCTAAAGACTTTGAGTGAATCTTCTTCCACCTCCGGAGAGAAGAAAATCATTGCCTCATCTATTTTCAAAGGCCTACCCTTTGGAGTGCTAAGATCGGGTTAAAGCCATCGAGCAAAATATCTTAGGTGCACAAGATCTTCGAATATTTCAAACTTCTTTGTCACTACATGGATTTGATCTAGGAACATCTAGATCCAGGTATGAGTTACTTTTTCTCTAGTTTTGTTGATCTAAATGGCTTTTGAAACCATGTGTCCACTTAGATTACTTGCTAGAGAAGCCTAAGGTAGATTGTATGCACATGTATGATCTAAGGTTCCCTTCACGACCTTCTAACATTTACTAAGCTTTTGATGTATTTTTCCAAGTAATTTCTTTTATGTTTCACCGAAAATTAAATTCCCAAAAGAATGTGATATCAATTCTAGAGCTTAAGAGAAGAAAGTAATGGAGAAAAGAAAAATTAGAATGGGAAAAGATAGGCAAATTTAAGGATGGATTCTCATGTCAAGAAGCATTTGTATTCCTCAAAGAGGTCGAGTTGTGTAGACATCAGGGTTAATTCTTATAATAAAGAGTAAATTTCTCTATCAAAATTTGTCTACCATTAGCCCTTACATGGATTCTCACTCTAGCATGTAGATTTTGTAATCTCGGTACAATGTTATTATTAACTCCTACTTAAGATGCTTTCACATGAAAATAGGTTAAGGCCTCAATTTGGGAACCATAAAGGTTTTTGTGAGAGGTGTTTTAAGGGAGCTTTTTCATACTTCATTTGGATTGTTACACTAAGTAGAAGAAAATATTGAAATTAAAACCCGATTTGGAAGTTAGAGATGGGTTCATCATGGAAAAATTTATAGAAGGTCATCTATATCTAACTAGAGGAATAACTAGTTGACCCCAAGAAGTAGTTTAAGGCCCTACTATTACTATAATATATCTTAGAAAGGAAAATAAGGTGTTTAAAGCATGAATGAAGTAGCACCCTATATGTGGAATCAACAACCATTTCATAATCTCAAAGGAAATCTACCTCTATTTCGTATTAATGCACAAATCGTTCATTAGTGTTGTGACAAACACAACTACTCCTAACACTTCAACATCTAAAGCCTCACAAGACCTATGATATCCTATATTCAATAAGGGAAAAAGTTCATGGCTATATATTTATGGGCCCATCTTAATTTTATAGATGTGTTTGAAAGCCATGAAGGCTTATTTGGGTCTAGAATGAACAATATCTACATGGTTGAGAGTGGGTTATTACAAATGGTATTAAGGTTGATCTCCAATCCTAGTGTGAGAGTTTATTTAGGCCTGGGATGAGTACCTGTTTTTTTAGTCTTGCAATGCCATAGAACACAACGATGGTGTTGTGTATGCATGGGAGATGATTGTGATATCCTAAATTGGATATGAGAAAAAAAATTAGTGTTATATATGTATAGGATCCTCTTAACCATGTAAACGCATTTTAAAACCATGAAAGTCCCTTTGAGCCTAAAGTAGACAATATCTACATGGTTAGGAGCAAGTCGTTAGAAAACCTTAAAGCGAAGTAGCACCCAAGGATTACACCTAGGTCTAAAGCTAAAGCTTAATGTTGTTCAAAGATTAATCCTAGCAACCTAAAAGGCCCTTGTTGGAACTACTTTCCCGATAACGCCAATATGGATTCATCATTCCATGCTTCAAATTCTATGATGGAACTACTTACCCATATGATAATTTTATGCATTAAACATAAAAAAGATAACTATAAAGAAAGGGAATGATGTGCTTTTAAGTGTGACATTCTCCCCAAGCTTCCATGAACTAGGTCTTTCATGGTTCTTTCATCTCCACACTAACTTCATATACTCATTCTAGAGATGTTATGTCACTTTCATAGGATAATATAAGTGTTTGATCGATTCTACCAAAGGTGGAAGTAACTCCTTTATTCAATTTAGGTATGCAACCTAATGAGATTATCTAACAGTTTATCAAGTGAGCCAAAACTTGTTGTGGATAATAATTAACAATAAAAACATCATGATGATTTCTTGTTAGGCTAAAAAAAGCTTTGATACCACTTATTAGATCAATAGAATCTTCAATGCAAACATATTAATGAAAGAACCAAAAAATAAAGCAATCCACACACAAAGATACACAAGGTTTTAACGTGGTCTAGTCAATCATGTCTACTACCACATATGAGAGATAACATTCTACTATACAAAAGAGAATATTATAGAGGATAAAAGCATAAGAAATTATTAGATTTCAAAACATATCACGTATCCTAACTCTTTGTATCTCCACCTTAAAAACCCTCTTACTCCACTAGGTGTCTCCCACTCTTCATCCCATTTCTATCCACCACGAATAGTCTTCACTAATGAGATTGAGCCCCTAAAAGCAAGACATACAAAGTCAAACTTGAATGTCCCCTTACTATACCTTTTATGCATTAACATTGATTTAAACATTCAGTCCATATCTCTTATATTTTATATGACTTCGGTGCATTAGGAGTTGCATAAAGGATACAAGTCATAGGTTTCCTGTAAATAGATAAGTTGTTCATAATTAGTTTATGGATTTGGGCAATCCAGTAGAGATTGCAATGCACTACCTCCTAATTTGAGGTATGTCTTTTCTTGGCCATCGAGATAGGTTTGTCATAGTGAGTGCATTAGCGTATGTTATGCATAGTAGACAAGACTTATAGTGAATCATAACATAAGGCTATCAATTGTCATAATTCACCAAGCTATAATACTGCATGGATTCTCAACCTTGAAAGTTTATTAAGCTTGTGTAAAATTAATAAGAGGCTTTGATCTATGGGTGAAATCCTAAATTGGTCATATATCCCTCTGGATTAAGTCATTATTGATGGAGATTGGTGAAAATAGGTACTATCAATAGAAGCACCTTGATATCTCATGGGTTTGAGACAACGCGTCCCTTGGGTGATCTAAAGGACATACGATCATAAAATATGTGGTCATAGTAATTCCTTGAGTGGAATTTGACATATGCTCTTTGGAGTTAGAGTATGTTAGTTGATCACATAATAAGTGGGATCAATAACTTAAGGATTGAAAAAGTAATCTTAAGAGGTGATAAAACTACCTTATTAGACTACAGACACCAGTTCATGGGGAGTCTGCATGCAGTGAATGGTATATCATAGAGTCAAGCTTCATCTCATTGTTATCTACGTAAGGTACTAGAGTGCAATTGATTCGTTATAGTAGGTTGTTGAATCAACTTCAAATTTGGATTCTGAGAGAGCCAATACTCTTATGGGTCCTAGTGGTTCCCGCTCTAAGCTCATATACTATGATAGCAAGTTTATAAGGGTTGGATTGGCTCTAGGTTCACTCTTATGCATAAGGGTGTTTTGCGAATTATGCAAGGTTTCACAAAAGATAGTGAACAAGGTCTCTAGATTGGGTTAATTGATTGATTAGATGGTCTTATGTGGTTAATTAATCGATTAGGACCCATTATAGGCTAAATTAAGTGAGCTTGACCCATATGGCTCAAGTCACTTAAGCTCAGTAGGGGAACCCTATAAATACCCCCTTGAGGATTAAGGTTTCTAGTTAGTCGTCTTCCACTTCCAGATAGAGAGAGCCAAAGCTTTCTCTCTTCCAAAGCCCACCTTTTAAAGTGCCAAGGTCATGGTTAGAATCATCAGGTGGAAGATTTTTGGCATATGAGACCTCTGCTAATTGCAAGCTTCTTCTCCACTACATAGATTCAATCTGGGAACATCTAGATCAAAGGTATAAGTACTATATCTCTAGATTTATAGTTAATAATGGTTTTTTTATCATTTTATTTTTATGCAATAAATTTAAAGATGTCTAGGGATAAATAGCATGCACCCTACAAGACCCAAGAACAAAGTAATCCAAAGTTCCCAACAACTTGTATCAAAGCCCTAGGGTAAGTTTTAGCATGTTAGATCTCTTATCAGGTGTATTAACTCTATTTTACATGGTTATTTTATTCTTCCCATGGCCTTAAGGGATGATGCATAAAGTTTTTTTCTTTTATTTTATGAATATGAAGAGATGTGATCTCTACCTTTGATTCTATAGATTGAGTTTTACATCTCATAAAGGGTATAGGATTTTTATGTTATTGTAAAAATCATTTTTCTTTCAATGGATGGGTGGCAAGCTCCATTATAGGAGCATGTGATTCTTTCTTTTTTTACTATTGTAAAAATATTTCTTTTTTTATCCATTTATGGTGACCCAAGATAAAAGAAAGATTTTAAATTATTTTTTTTTTAAAGATCCTATTCTGATTTAAGAAAAAAGATTCTTAGAACTTCTTGTTTTGAGATCCATGGTAGCATAATCACATTAATTTGACTCAAAATAAGGGCTACCTCCCATGAGTTTCTTGAAGCAAACCACATATTATTTTGAAGCTTAAGAAGTTAGGAATCCAACACTTCAAACGGTTCATATATCGGAGTTGAAACAAGGAAGATATGACCTATTAAAGCAAGGTTGTGCAAAAAGCATGTTGTTTCGGGATTGAGTTCAAACCCAATTGTTTTTTATTGTTTGGGCTCAATTTACCCTATTTTTAGTTACCAAATATGCAACACGATCTCTAAAGGCCATGGGAAATATTTATTTAATTATTTCCTTATTTTTATTTTATTCTATCTTTATTAATTGCATATGTGGCCTTAAGATATTTTGGTATTCTTAATCAAAAATAAATTTTCATGGATTTTTCAAAATTAGAAAATTTATTTAAATTGAAATGTGCATGGTTAGGAAATTTTATTTAAAAAAGAAAAAAGATAAGATAGAAAATAATTAATAGATTTCTTCCTTTTTAAAAGAAATTCTTAGATATTTTAATTTTTTAAAAAAAAATTCCTTAAATCTTTGAGATCTCTAAGAATAAAGAATTTTTCCTTTTTGGCAAAGCTCTTATTTTTCCAAATCTTTATAAAATAATATTTTCCCACTTTCCACAAGATTCCAATTTAAAGGAAGTAAGTTAATTTTGGAAATTCGTTATAGATAATTTATAATTAAAAAGATTACTAAAATAAGCATTAAAACCTTTAGAAAAATGTTTTGGTATTCTTATTGAATTTTTATAAGAAAATTTTTCCAAGATTATTTATTTAAACTAGTTGTTCCTAATGAGAATGGTATTCCTTTGGGAACTATATACTTGGTTATGAATAAGTGGTCCCCCCCTTCCCCCACCCGAGTTAAGGAGAACTACACCTATATGGTCCTCGAGGCACTCCCCCACAAGAGAAAGAGGAAAACCATTTAGTTTGGGTATGGATAGTTCATGGATAAGGAATAAGAGAAATTCTTTTAAAATAGAAGTCTCAATTTAAAATGTAAACAACAGATTTGGAAAATCTCATAATAGAAAAATTTTTATAAGGGTTACCAAAATATTTTTGAAAGTTTTAGTAATTTAATTGAGATATAAAAATATTTTGAAAATACTTTCCAAAATGGATTGTTGAATTCCTTATAAGGAAATAAACAATGTTGGAAGTTTTTCATGGAGAATATTTTATCCATTAAGAAATTACTACAAGGTTGTGATTCTACTAGCATTTAATGGAATAAATTGTTATGAAATTTTCAACATAATATTTATTAAATTGGAAAGATGTAGGGATAAGGAAAACAAATCTGTGAGGAATTTTGAATATGAGAAGCAAACTTTCCTTTAGTGGATAAGGTGCTCTCAAGATTTTCAAAATCTCATAAATTGGTAATTTCCTTATTACACTGGAGTTTCCAATTTGGAAAATAAGTATTATGAAAATTTTCATTAGAGATAATTTATCATTAAAGGTTATTACCTAAAGGCTTAGTAATTTGATAGAAATAGATTTCTTTGAAAACATTTTCTAGATAAAAATATTTATTATTTGGAATTATGTATAGAATGAGAATTTCATGAAAATAGATTTTAAAATCTTGAGAGTAGACATTTTATCAAAATTCTTTTTGAAACAATACTCTCATGGAAATTTTAAATTTTCCATGTTGATATCCTCATATTACACTAAGTTTCAAATTAGGAAATCAATATTTTTGGAAATTCTCAAAGTAGATAATTTTTTCATCAAGGTAATTACTAATGATTTAAAATACTCTTATTTATTTCAAAAGATTAAGTGGGAAAAGGCTTTAGGCAAACCTGTAGTCTTCATTGTTGAGCCCATCTTGATTTAGGTCACCACCCCTATGGTAGGTTAGGACCTAGGAACCAAGAGATAAAGACTCTTCATATGGATCAGACTAGATATGTTTGTAGTGAGAGCATGATGAGATTCTTTAGTTGGTGACAAGACAATGGTATACACTTAACATTAGATATAAAGCAGTAGAACTACCCCACACAGTCTTACTTGCATAGTCAATGGGTCAAACTTAAAAGGTATGTTGATCGTGCTTTTAGAAATCTTTCATAGTTAAGGTATGGAGATCAATCTGAGAGGGTCTTCAACTAGTAATAAGGTCATGACTTGCCCCACGTAGGCTTGATTCTTATGATACTAGGATACCTTGCAAAAAAAACATGTAGTTTGAGAGCACTATATTTTTATTAAATTAATTACCAATTGCCTTGAATGCTCAATTATGATATATGCATGGTCATTCTCTTTGTTACAAATATCATGTCAGTTATATTTACTTTATCACTTTCTTTCTCACAATAAACCTAGACCAACTAATTACTTAGACTAATATTATAATATCGATATTGTAACTAGTTGTATAAAAGCTAGTTTAGGTAGAGGTAGCTATTCCCTATGAACTAACTTAATAAGAAAGAAAGAGTGGTATATCAAATATGACATTAGATGGATTAAAAGACCAAGTGTCTAATACTTGGATCTTTAGATAATATGTTGCGATAGCAACACATGTCTATTAACAGAGACATTGACATTCTCTTTCTAGTTTATAGCAACACATGTCTATTAACAAGGACTTTGATATTCTCTTTCTAGTTTGCAAGGATTATTTGGTGATAAGGGCAAGTCAACTAGAAAAGTTGTCCTTATGACTAGTATGAACACCAAAGTTCATATGATCTTAGAGACCTTATCAATTTCCTTTAAGATTGCTAAAGGGATTCTCAAATAATATAGGGGTGTTCATATGAGAGTCAAGGCTTCTTTAGGTTTTTCTACCAAGAAGAAGAACAATAACACCAAATAAGAAAAGTTCAAGAGAATGAATAAGATCAGGGGTAAGTGAGTCGACCTTTTAGGACACTAGAAAAGGAACGTCTAGTTTACCTAAGGAAATTACAAAAGGAAAGTATACATCATTTCTCTTTGTTGAATATTTAGTGGTGAATTTCACCATTTATGGTGGATAGATTCTAGGCCCATTATCTGTAAGCCCTTATAGGGTATTCAACAAGTGAGAAGGTGAAATGATGGGATTGTACTTACCTTTGCTTCAATTTCAAGATTAGTTGTGTAGGTTAGTAGGAAATAATATCTTCCATTTTATATGTATTCCATTATCACTTTGCCAAGTGATGAGAATATTCAAATCTTATGATTAAACCTAGCACTAATTAAACATTTGGTATGCATGTTAGAATAAAGCCTTGAAAAGAATGACATGATGTAACAAAATTTGAAATTCATTATTCAATTATATTCCAGTTTCACTTTTATCTATCCATATTCCATGCATTACACTTTATGAGCATTCTTACCTGTATTTTTTGCATTGTACTTGACTTGGGTCCATTAGGAGTTGCACAAGCGATCCAAGTCATGAGTTCCTTGCAAATAGATGACTTATTCACAACTGATTCATGGGTTTCAACAACCCATTAGAGGTTATAGTACACCACCTCCTAATTGAAATGATGGCTAGTTTTAGCTATTGGGATAGGTTTCCCATGGTGAGTGCACTAGTGTGTATGGTTACACATTGGACAAAACCTACAGTGAGTCATGACTTAAAGCTATCAAGTAGTTATGACTTCACTAAGTTGCTTCATTATGTTATCTCTCAACCTTGAAAGAATATTGAGTTTGTGCTAAAGTTAATAGCGGCTTTGATCTACGGGTGAGATCGTAAGCTAATCATATATTCACTATGGATTGAGTCACTATTAATGGAAGTCAGTAGCAATAGGAATTCTCAATAAAGGCACATAATATCTCATGGGATTGAGACAAAGTGTCTTATTTGGTAATCCTAAGGCGGTGTGTTCATGGAAACTATGGTCATAATAGTTCCTTAAGTGGAACTTAACATAGGCTTTTTTAAGGCTAAGACATGTCAATTGAACACACAGTAAGAAGATCTATAACTCAAGGATGTTAAAGGTAGTCTTGAAAGGCTAATAGTTTTTACTTTGTTAAACTATGAACATCGGTTCATGGGAAGACTAAACACATGGATAGCAAGCCACGAACCTGAGCACATAATGTCTCGTTATTTACACAGGATATTAGAGTTTAGTTGATTCTTTGTAGTAGGATGTTGAATCAACTTCAAAATTGGATTATGAAGGAGCTAATACTCCAATAGGTCCTAGTAGTCCCCGCTCTAAGCTCATATACCTTGTTGGCATGGGTTATGGGGGTTGGATTGACTCTATGTTCCTTTTTATGTATAAGGGCATTTTGGTAATTACAAAAGATTGCATAAGGATAAGAGAACAAGGTCTCTGGATTGGGCTAATTCATTAATTAGTAGGCTTTATGAGATTAATTAATTAATTATAACCCAATTTAGGTTAGATTATGTTACCCAAGCCTATATGGGCTCAAGTCACTTAATCCTAGCTAGGAACCCTATGAATAACCCTTAGAGGTTAAGGTTTTCACAACTTTTGTCTTCCACCATCCAAAGAGAAAGATAAAGTCATGGTCTCCACCATTTTTTCTTCCCCATCAGAAGTGTGTCAAGAACAAGGTTGAATCATCGGGCAGAAGATTATATGTTTACTAGACTTCCAACAACTTCAAAGTCGTCTTCAACACTTGAAATTTAAGGTTTAGGAACATCCAAACCTAAAGGTTAGTACTTTAACTCTAAAGATCAATTTATTAAAAAAAAAAATTGGTATTATTTTCGTTGCTTAGATCTAAGATGTCAACAAAGTAGACCTAGGTCATATTAATCTAAATAGGATCCAAAGACTAATCAAGTTTGGACTCTTTTCTAAAAGATCTTCCAATCTATGAATCTTACATAGATGGCAAAATGACCAAGAGGACTAGAGCTAAAGAATGTTTAGAGTTAGTGTATATTAACATGTGTGGACCTTTTAGCATTCATGCATGAGGAGGATATGGGTACTTCATCACTTTTAGTGATGTTTACTACTATAGGTTTTGATATGTGTATAGGAAATTTGATAGAATACATTCATTGAATTTAAGGTGTAATCAAATAACCTATTAGGTAAAGATATCTAGGCACTTCAATTAGATCGAGGTGGTATATTTAGTAAGTTTCATTTTTTTTCATAAGGAGTATAGGATTATATCCCAATTATGCACACCAAGGACTCCATTACAAAATGGAAAGGTGAAAAGAACATATCAAACTTTGATAGATATAGTGAGGTTAATGATTGGTTTATCATTACTTTACATATTCTTTTGGAGTTATGTCTTAGAGACTGTGTAATACCTCTTTTTCCTAAGAGGTATATTAATTTATAAGATATCTAAGAGGAGTTTTGGGTTATTACCTTTGTAGTCAAGGTCATCAAAAGATATTTGTTGGCACAAATGTTAGATATATGATGAAAACTATATAATAAGGAATAAAGCAAAGAGTGATATGGATTAGAGGATACATTAGAAGATAGTCTCACTTTTGCACAAGATAATATGGATCCAAAAGGTTAGAGACATACCATTCCTATGAATTTTAGTACATCAATACATCATCATAATGGGAGGTTTATATCCTATGGATTATGATGAAGTAGTGAATGGTTTTCGTGCTCATTCTTAGCAATGAGCTATCAAGAGATAGTTATAATCTTTGTATTCTAACATAACTCGGGTTCATGTAGAAGCATCTAAAGGGATAAAACCCGTATGTGTAAATTGGTTTAGAAACAGAACAAATGAGTAAATGGAAAGCTTAAGTTTTATGTGGGTAGTTTGTAGCTAAAGGTTATAGTTTGAAACTTTGTTTCAACTATAAACAACCTTTTCAATAGTAGCAATACTCAAATCCATCAGAGTACTCCTATCTATTTCGATGCATCTCATTTATGAGATACAACAACCAGACATTTTCATAACAAATGGTCTTGAGTGTACAAGAAAACATGGGGAAGCATGGTAGTGTTCTTAAATCTTGTAGGCAAATGGAAATCTACTCATAGGAATGTTATCATTAGTCAAGATCTATTTGTCTACTCTGTTCTAGATGAAAATCTAGAAGGTGAGAGATATATTCTTGGGTTTAAGGTCCTTTAGGACTACAAGCATTGGAAAATTGTGTTGTTTAACCTACACTAAAAAGCATTTGGTCAAGTGCATGATGCAAAACTCTAAGAAGGGTCAGAATCAATGACCTTGGACATCTAAGGAGAAAAATCTCATTAAGGTAGTAACTTTTGCCTTAGCTATGGATAGCCTCATGTATGTGAGGCTATGTGTTAGACCGAATATTTACTTTGTTGTAGGAATAGTGAGTAGATGTTAGCACAATCCAGGATTAGAGTTTTAGGCGAATGTCAAGAATATATTCAAGTATCTTTGGAGAATGAGGGATTATATGCTTGCGAGTCTTTGCAATGAGTTGGTACTCGTTAGGTGCGAGGAATTAGACCTTCAGCCTAATGAGGACTGTCGTAGGTTTACCTCTAGGTATATGTTTACTTTAAGTGGTTTTTATTGCTTCTAAAGTAACAAAGGAAGTCATTTGGCTTAAGGGTAGTTCCCTTGGTTGTATCATCCAAGATCTTGTTTTTTATAACGGTGGGATGGTGGCATAATCTAAAGAATCAAGGTACCACTAGAACAGAAAATGCATATAAAGGAATTACTACTTGCTTTGTGAGATAGTTAAGAAAGATAATGTGACTGTAAAGTAGATTTTTTTCTACGGTGCCCAATTTTCTTTTAGGGCTAATGGGAGTTTGTTGGGATTAACAAATTCAAACTTAATTATCCCTTTGTCATCCCTTTTATGCATTGACATTGATTTGAGCATTCAGTTCATATCTCTTACATTATACATAACTTAGGTGCATTAGGATTTCCATAGAGGATATAAATCATGGGTTCATTGTAAATAGATGAGTTATCCACATTCAGTTGATGGATTTGGGCAATCCAGTAGAGATTATAATGTACTATCTTCTAATAAGAGGGATGTCTTGTTTTAATCATCAAAATAGGTTTCCCATGGTGAGTACACTAGTTTATGTGATGCAAATAGACAAGACCTATAATGAATCATGAGGTAAGGCTATCAGTTGTCATGATTCACTAAGCTATTATACTATATGGACTCTTAACCTAGGATATTCAGCTTTATGCTAAAATCAACAAAAGGCTTTAACATATGGGTGAGACCCTAATGTGGTTATATATCCTTATGGATTGGGTCATTGTTGATGGAGATTGGTGGCAACAAGTATTCTCAATAGAGGTACCATAATATCTCATGGGTTTAAGACAACGTGTCCCCTTGGATGATCTAAAGGACGTGATCATGAAATTTGTGGCCTTAATAATTCCTTTAGTAGAATTTGACATATGCCTTTTAGACCTAGAGTATGTCAATTGATCACATAATAAGTGGGATCTGTACCTCAAGGATTGGAAAGGTAATCTTGACAGGTGATAACACTATCTTATTAGATTACGATGCCAATTCATGGAAAGTCTACATGTAGTAAATAATAGGTCACAGACCTGAGCTTCTTCTCATTATTATTTACATAGGGTACTAGAATGTAATTGATTATT
This sequence comes from Vitis riparia, assembly GCF_004353265.1. Taxonomy (NCBI): domain Eukaryota; kingdom Viridiplantae; phylum Streptophyta; class Magnoliopsida; order Vitales; family Vitaceae; genus Vitis; species Vitis riparia. The sequence goes on along the minus strand of NC_048434.1, from coordinate 11,960,010 downwards.
TGTAGTGAGATGTTGAATTAACTTTAGATTTGGATTTTGAGGGAGCCAATACTCCTATAGGTTTTAATGGTCTCTGCTCTAAGCTCAAATACCATGATGACATGATTTATGAGAGTTGGATTGGCTCTAGGTTCACTTTTATGCAGAAGGGCATTTTGGTAATTATACAAGATTGCACAAGGGATAGTGAACAAGGTTTGTAGATGGGATTAACTAATTAATTAGATGGCTTTTTATGGTTAATTAATCAATTATGACTCATTTTGGGTTAGATTAAGTTACCTAAGCTCATATGGGCTCAAGTCACTTAAGTCTAGTAGGGAAACCCTATAAATACCCCTTCAAAGGTTAGGGTTTCTAGTTAGTCATCTTCCACCTCTAGAGAGAGAAAGTCAAAGTTTCCTCTCTTTCAAAACCCACCCTTTAGAGTGTCAAGATCATGGTCAAAGTCATTAGGCAAAAGACTTTGGGTGTGCAAGACCTCTGTAGACTATAGGTTTTTTCTTCACCGCACAAATTTGATCTAGGAACAACCAAATCACAAGTATGAGTACTATATCTCTATAAGTACTATATCTCTAGATCTATAGTTAATAATGGGTTTTATTCTCATATTATTCCTCTGAAATAAATTTAAAGATACTCAAGGATAGATAGCATGCACCCCACAAGATCCAAGGCAAGGAAACCAAGTAATCCGAAGTTCCCAGCATTCACAAATTCATATCTCTTTTATAACTTTTTCTCCATCATGACCAATAATATTTATAGAGATATTCCTAGTAGTTTTCTTTATCCTATAAGGAATCTAAGTATAATCACATATAAACTTAAGAAATATTTTATAGAATATTTCTTCTATAAAATGAAACATATTCCAATAGGAATTTGAGACACTTCCTAACAATCTCCACCTTAAATCAAATTTCATCAAGTGAATCCTCCATCTTTCCATGATATACATTTTCTTTATGCACCTCGCTTTCTTAATGTGCTACTATTCCCTTCATGAATCATAGTATTGTCATGTATCATGGTCCTCTTGTTTCTTTTATCACATTAACAAAAATTCCATTTTTCAAACCTCTTTTATGCTTTATTCTTCTTTGCTCTTCCTAAAATCTTCAAACAAGGCATGTCCAAACATCTTCAATCAAAGATCTTTCAAACATCTTTAATCAAGGGTTTTCCAAACTTCTTCAACCAAAGCTCTTATGAACATTTTCAACAATGGCTCTTATACCATTTGTTGGGTTAATGGAAGCTTCAATGCAAACATATTAATAAAAGAGCCCAAAAATAAAATAATCCACACATAAAGGTACACAAGATTTTAACGTGGTTCGATCGACCATACCTACCTCCACAAATGAGATATAGCATTCTAGTATTCAATAAAGAATATTACAACCCTCATACTCTATCAAGTGTCTCTCACTCTTCCTCACGTTTCTATTCACCATATATAGTATTCACAAGTTCATATTTTTCTCATAACTTTTTCCCCTCATGACCTAAACCTAGAAAGTTCATAGAAATATCCTTACTAGCTTTATTTATTTTATAAGGAATCTAATTATAATCATATATATAAAATTAAAAAATATTTTATATCATAGTCCTATAAAAAATAAAAATATATTCCAATTAAGAATTCGATACACTTCCCAACACTACCTTTCAATGTAACCTACTTCCAAGCTCTAAGTTGTAGAAGACTTCTGTAAAACTAACTTTGATCAGAGCTTGGATGAGTCATTCCAAAAAGCTAGCTAGTAGGCTCAACTTGAAGAAGATGTGTTTATACATAATAGATAAAGAGTCCGTTTGGTAGTACTTTTAGAAAGCACTTCTAGCAAAATAAAAATGTTTTTGAAGAAAAATCAAGCATTCGATAAATTTTTTAAAAGTTGAAAAATACTTATACTATTTCCTAGAAAAGCACTTGATTGGTGGTTTTCCTAAAAATACTTTTAGAGAAAATAATTCTACTAAAAACACTTTGAACATGAACATAATCAAACACACAAAATTTGCCAACCACCCTCTCTAACTCTTAATCATTTTAATTTTCAAAAGTTAAAGTAGTCTTGGATCAACTATTTTTATTTTTAGAAAATATAAGTTTTTTTTTAATTATGCTTAAAATATATATAAACATTAACATGTTTGTTTTTATTTTGATTTTTGTTTTAAAAGAATAAAAAGCCAAGGTATGATTGATAATTATAAAACAAAAGTTGTTATAAAAAACTTTCTAATGAATTTGAGATAATTTTTATGTTTTTTTTTTAAGATTTTTCATAATTTCTATGATTTTTTTCATTTTTTTTTATTATTTGTTAAGTAGAAAAAAAAATGAGATTGAAAGCAGTGTGTTCTAATTCCCATTTTAAAATTTGTTTAAACTTTCCTTCTTAGTTTGTGCTATCAAATTTTGAAGTAAAAGGTGAAAATGAGTCATCAAATATAAAAATTATTTCAAAAAAATTAAGAAAATAAGAAATATAAAGAGAAGGGCAACCAAACAAACGCAGGAAATCGTGGCACTCAAATATGAATGATAAGCTTTACCAATATTCGGAATGGGTCATTGTTCAAACCTACCAAAAACACTGGCCGTCCCGGCCGCGAGCAACCACCATAGAATTCATCGTGGCAATTGCCTCAAGATCAATAATTTGGAACAGCAACTGGCTTTTACGATTTTGGATTGATGGATAGGAAGGATAACCATCTGCCCTCTCCCACATTTCCAATTGACATGTGCCCTGTTCCCCCAACCATGGACGAAAATATCCCCACTTTGGGGAAATTTTGGATATGGAGCCCCAATTTTTTCGCTTACTTTCAGATATACCATGGTGCCTAAGATGTGCATCTAATGTCAATTCAGTTCAACCATCATATAAAGTTATTCGCCCATAGAAATTGATTGTCACTAGTCACCAATTTTTAAGTTATAGGGCTATAGAAATTGCCCAAATTGCTTCACATCTGGAAAGTGGCCAGGTGTTAGATCCATCATGTCCAAGAACAAGAACACAAAGGCACAATGGTGGACTTGATTAAGGGTTAATTTCATTGGAGGTTTGAAATTTCTTCACAAATTGCAATAAATTTGAAAGTTCAAACATGGTGTCGCACTTTCACCCGCTCACCCTATCCAAGTTTCTTCTCCCATAATAGCCCCTACTAGGACTGATCTTTTCTCTTGAATTTCACCACCACTACCAAAAAGCACCAGACACGACACACCACATCATTGCCTACTTTAAAATGTCTTTTTCCAATAATGCCTCTACCAACCTTTGGTCCCACCAATAAATGCCAACTTTTTAAATTTAAGATGTCACCGGTCACCATCCACATCAGCACCACTAACCACTACCACTATGACCACACCGTGGCTACCCGACAGCTGATCCATATCGCACAGAGGCATGGGTGTGGGCGTTCTGCACGTCTTATTCATAACTTTATGCTTACGCATAAATAGGGCTTGCAGGCGTAATGGGAAATGCTATGCTGCTCTTTTTCCCCTTTTATACCATCCCTGATCTTTACAACATGAGAAGGTCAAAAAGAAAGTTCTCAAACAGCACTTCATCACCCCTGCTGTGAAATTGACACCTGTTGAAATGTGTGCTACATTATTTTCAAATACATTTTCATAAAACGCTTTGGTGATCCGATACAAAGTTCATTCAGCTAGCAGATCATGATAGCCAACAACCAAATAAGGAGGGAGAACTCAAGAATAAGAATAAAGTACTTATTACACAAGTAGAATATGCATCTGGCACAGGTTCTTCACTCGTTTAGAAGTGCCCATGTACATGGTATTCTAAATATTTCACAGCATCTATTCCACAGTGAATGATTGTTTCCTTATATGCATCATTAGTTACAAATGCTTGTTTCAATTCCGAGAGGCAACACCACTGAAATATGTTAAAACAACCCACAAAGAAGCCATAAAACAAGGAACAAAACAAAGAAAGAGAATCTAAGAAAGGAGCAGAGCATATAAGACAATACTTAGGAACAGCATGATGCAGCTTGGGAACTTTCTGCTGGTCTGTCCACCAGAACCATCCCAGCTGGATTCTGAGCAGGCTGAGCTCTGGGCAATCTCTTAGCTGTTTTACACCAAACGAAATCCCAAGTCACAGACCACAAAAGAGTTTGAATGTGTTCCAAAGGGTAATAGAAGGCTTTTATAAGTATAATGTTGTATAAAGAAAGACTAATCACAATTAATTGTCTAATACACTGTGACTCAACAAAATATATAAAAACAAAAAAACGAAACCAAGGAACATATTGCAGAGGGTATGTTTAATACTCACAAATGCTTTCCCTAGATATTTCCCTGATAATAGTAAATATGTTTGTAAATTAAAGCTTTTCAGTCAAGATAATAACTTTCATAAAACCTCTATAAATTTTAAAATAATTTCAATTATAACAAGCTAAGGAACCAGATGAGTGTAATCAAGGGCATTATTCATCATCCTGAAATCTGGACAAAAATTTAGGACCACCAACAGTTATACTCCATAAGCTTGTCCAAAATCCAAACAACTTCCTTAAGAAGAAAGAAATGATGCTTCAATTGGTTACTTGTGCAATATTAGTCTCAACATGGCTACTCTCTAGGAAAACTAGCAACCTCATCAATTCAAATCCAAATGAACTTCTCCAGAAGGTGACAACAGAATGCCATGGCTCTGCATTTTATGAGCAATAAACGAGATGCATAGATTATACAAAATAGTAGTAATATTAGCTGCTGCTTTGCAAAGAAACCCTCACTAACCAAAGATAAATTTTCAGTTTCATCTGATGAGCCAAAATACCATTAATAACATTAATTAATTTCTAGATAATCAAGCAAGCACAACCCTCTCGGCATGGATGAATTTCCTCAAAGCATAGTACCAAGTATAATGCTGGTGCTGAATGCCACAGAGTATTTCTCTGCATGTTAGATGGCTGCATGTATTGGGAATAGTGATATGCATCAGCATAACTTATTAAATTCTTTAGGGGTTTTTATAATTTTTTTAATTGATTTTTTACTTCGTCGAATAACTGGAACCCAAATAGATTGAAGAAGATCTATGATATGCTGAAAAACTCAAGGATCTAGAAGCAAATCCATTGCTTGAAATAATACCTGTCTATTAGCAGTTTAATACACCTATCTTAGATTGACAATTGGGACTTGAGCAAACCATAGTTTCCTCAGAAGCCTAATGTAAGAAAAATGAAAAATTCATTGGCAAAGATTGACAAGGAAACGTAGTGTCAGAGCCCAGGAGAAACTATCTAGTATCCTTTGACACATGTAAGTTGGTAGAAATTTCAAAGCATTTAAACAATGGGGAGCAGCCTGGCCTGTGGAACAGCTACGGGGAATTTCCTATCTTGACAGTGAAGATTTGTCTGAAACATAGTTCCAAAAGGCACCACTAAAGTGCAAAAATATCCTGGCAAACCTAGGTGCAAGGCATAAAGCGACCCATGTGCATGAGTAAAGCAAAGTATGACCTAAGGCAGATGTGGACTTCTATAAGATGCTATAAAATTACACCTGCAAACATTTATCATATACTCATACATCACTAAGCATGTTCAGTTTAGAGGACCAAAATGACATCATTCTAACATGCGTTTAGAAAAAGAAAATGGGAAAAGAATGACAAAACACATCTCTTCAAACAAGGCCACCACCTTAACAAACGAGGTGGGCCTTTAACAATTATGGCTTGAATCAAAAGACGAAAATACATTGAAGTGACAGATATCTCTCATAGAGAGAAGACTGGAATGATTGTTATTCCTGAGGGGAAAAAAGGTGTAGAAGAATGCCCATCAATAAAATAAAATAAAATCAAATCAAAAAATAAATAATAAATAAATAAAATCGAGCAAAGAAAAGGTGTAAAAGAAGAGAAAGGGACTGAGAAGGAGATGATCTTGAGAATTAAGGAAGAAAATAAAATGGCATGCAACTAAGTATATAAATAAAAGAAGCTTAGGGCCTTTTTGGTTGTTTTTTAAAACTATTCTGGAAAACAATTTTTTAGAACAGTTTTTAGAAACAATTTTTGGTGTTTTCAGGGGAAAAAAAATTATATATATATAAGTTTGGGAACTGAATTCCGAAAAACAGTTTTTCTGAAAACCAAAAAATAATACATGTTTGGTTGAATTAATAAAAAAGTTTTTTAAAAGTAAAACAAAAACTATGTTTGGATGTTGTTTTTTTTCCAATTAATAAGTGTTGTCTTCAATTAATTTGATATAACAAATATATAAATAATTTTTATATGCATAATTCATTTAAATTAAAAAAAAAAATTATACCATTTAAACTAAATGGACTTTATGGGCTTTGTTTTAGTCCAAAGACCGAAGCCCATACTTCTCTTCTTCTCTAGCAAGAAACCTAAAACCATTTTCTCCTCCATCTCAGTTCCAAAACATCAAGTTTCAATCCCTTTTCTCTCTACTTTCCCTCTCTAGATTTTCTTGGTAAACAAACATGGGAGACAGTCAATACTCATTCTCCCTCACCAATTTCAGGTAAGTAATTGATTCACTAGATTCACATGCAGAGAGTCACATTTTCGATCTTCTCACATCTTTGTATGTCACGAGACAGTCTTTCGGTAAAGTTGGTTCAGATCAAGCACGCATTGATCGTTGTTGGCTCAGGCCAAACATCTCTAGGGATCAAAGGTATATTCGCCATTTTTATTTGTTTCTTGGAAACTCTTTCCTTTTTTTTTTTAATTTGGAATTCTTTTTATTGTAATGGTCTTATTCATTTTGTTTTAGTTCTCTAGAATGTTTGAAGTCGATTTGGTTTATGGTTTGAGCAATTTGAATTATACCTCTGTTTGGTAGTTGAGAAACCACAGTGTTAGAGGAGAAACCACTAGGGAAAGGTGAGATAAGGGAGAAGAAAAACACAGAGAACAAAATGTTCTCTAATATCTTCTTTTGTTCTTTAAACAGTCAAAAAACAAGGAAAACAACATTTTTTTTTTTGTTTTCTAAAAGGAGCCATTTTGAGAACACGTGGAACAATAAAAACAAAGACTACTTCCTCTATCAAATAAGTTTTTAGTGTTTTTTATTTTCAAGAACAAAAAACAATTCTTGAAAACAACAACCAAATAAGCCCTTAATTTTCCGAGGGATCAATCTCCTATAGCTCTTGCTATGTGTTCAACAAAAATGTAATAACTTCCACCCAACACAATTAATTTCTCCTATACCCACAATAGGTACAAGATTTTATTAGTTTGTAGGCCAGACTTGTTGAAAAAAGTAAATAACTAAGTGCTTGTTTAGATACCCTTCCCTTTTTTTGTTTTTAAAAACAAAAAATAGTACTAAATTGTATATAAATGTAAGAACTCTTACACAATGTATGGATGTATCTTATACTCTTAAAAATCACTATTAAAACTTTTAAAATTTAAGATGGTAAAATAATTTTTAAAAATCATTATCTTTTTAAGATAAGTCTCTAAGAGTTCTTATGACAGAATTATTACTATTTTTAAAAGAAAAATAGAAAACAAGATGTGTATCCAAACAACACCTAAATAATAAATAATAATTTTTTAAAAACTTTATACAAAACAAATAATTCATTGTGTTGAACTTGATAAGTTCGATAAATATGACGAAAGATGAGAAATTCTTCAAAGATTTACAAACAGACTTATAAAAAGGAAGGTACATTTATACCTCCAAAAGAAAGCAAAACAAACTACATATCTTAAAAATGAAACCAAAACAATGTACAAACATGACCACATTGCACATGTCAAGGGCATAAAAAATCCCCAGGATACCAAGTGTTTAGCCCTTCACTAGGCTAAACGATACACTTCTTGGTTAGCAACACAAAGCCCAATTGCAACATCAACAATTTGATAGATCCACGCATAATACTTCCATGGACTTCTTTCTCACTTGAACACCCATGAAATGACAATAACGGAGCCACCCTCACCTATAAATGTAAAAATCTTAAAACTTTGATCTACAACAAAACCTTTAAAGGTGCTTGAATTTCAGTTTCAACAATTAGACACTCTCTTACTAGTTTGGAAAGTGGTCTAGTTCTCTAAACACTCATTCAATCCCTAGTCATCCAAGGTTACCCGAGGAACATTTGTCACAATTAAACTAGATATAACCCACTGCAAAAAGAATCCATATACATTGAGACTTCCCACCTAAATTCTTAAATCTACAACTGAAATTTCAATCTAGCATTAACAAACTCAAAGGGTACAAGTAAATACAATCCTCGAGGTCCACAAAGAAGTACAACCAAGCTTCAAAAAGCCTCCATAGATCTTCATCTATCTTAAAAAATCCTGGCATTTCTTTTTCGGCAAATAATCTGGATCACAATGACACTAGACGCATGCCATAGAACCGACATCTAAAAAGAACCTCAAAGCCTCTAAAGGAAATAATATCCATCCTTGTAATACTTATTAGGGCCGATCAATCCTAGCAAGTCTGAACAACTTTTTCCAGAGTACCAACGCCAATAGACAATGTAAAAAAAGGATGGTCAGCTATTTGCCCATTAGCTAAGCATGTAATATAACAATCAAGAGAAAGGGCTTTGAAAGGCCTCCCCTCCCCTCGAGCATCTCATTGGAACTAACTTCTTTATCGGCCACAAGCCACACAAAGGCCTTAACTTTATGAAGTACTTTTAAATTTCAAATGAATTAGTTGAAAGAAGAGGTGTCAAATTAATAGAAGCAAACAAAGCTCTAAGAGAGGAACTAATTGAAAAAAAAAAAATTGCCTAAATAGGTCAAAGCCCAAACTCTCACATCTGAAAAAGTGAAAGATGCACATAGTAGTGAGAATATAAACCCGCCAAGGTAGCCCAATTGGTCAGGGCGAACACTAGGAAGTGTGGTCCCAATAAGTGGCACATGGTCTAGGGTTTGAATCCTACCACTAATGATATCCTAAATTTGCCTGGTGCTAGTTGTTGTCGGGACAATCAGCACCCCAAGATTTTGGTCCTTGAGAAGAGTCCTAAGGGCTCAGCCATGGAAGGTTCCTCGGTTATCATAAAAAAAATATAAATAAAAAAAAAAAAAACAACCATAGTAGTGAGAATATAAGACACGCTAGTTGATGTAGATTCCCATCACTAGCTCCTTAAATTCCTGATCATAGAAGTTGTGGCAGAAATTAAAATTCTATGAAGAAGGGCAAGAGGAAAGGCCTAAGATAAAAGAAATAAATTATAAATAAAATTTAATTAAATTAAAAAAAATATATATATATATATATATATATATCTAGTTCTTATAGCCCTAAAGATGGTTGGAAACTAGAAACTAAGAGATAGCTTGCCCTGCCAATTATTTTCTTAAAAATGAATTTTCAAGCTATCCCCCATAGAGAAACAAATAAAACAGGTAATCAAGGTAAAACAAGTGTAATAACCTTTCAAGGGCATCAAATTGTCTACCTAACAACCATTTTGGCATAATAATCATAATGTTTTCAAATATGTTGAAAATATTATAGTTCTTAATTAGAATCCCTTCTTACAAAGCGGGATTTTTTAAAACTATAAATCATGTAAGGCCTACTTATTCAAATGAGATAAACATTTCACTGAAAGTTGTGGTCCATTCCCCACAACCCAAAACCTCCCCACCTTAGTTTAATCTATGCCAGATATCAATCCAATTCAAGATTGGAAGAATATTTATTTATTTATTTATTTATTTGAATTTACAACACATCACCTCAAATAAATTGTAACAAATACATATGCACACGTGTGTATGTTTAGAGGTTTTATTTTTTCAAATTATTATGTCCCAGAAAACAAAAAAATTAATAATAATAATAATAACAATAATAATTCTTAAATTTGATTTTTTAAAATTGGGTCTGGACCCCATAGAACCTATAAAATTTTAGGGACCTGAAAATAATCCTTCCTACTCTGGTCAAAAAAAAAAAAAAAAAATTATCCTTTCTACTAAGTTTGTGAAACTAATCCTTTCTAATATGTTTAAAGAAAAATGATTTTTAAAATTAGTTATAAGTCTTATAAACCCATAGAACTCATAAATTTTAGGAAATTTAAAATTAATCCTTTTTGCAATTTTTTTCTTTTCAAGAAAAAGGGATTTTAAGTTTGAATTCTGGAAAATTGACTATGAGCCTCATAGAACCCACAAAATTGAAGCATTCTTTACTTCATTCAACTGAAAATGGATTTAAATTAGGAAGAAAAGCCTTTTCCATGCGTCAGTTCTATAGATAAAAGTGATGCTTAGTTTTAGAATATCCAATAAAACCCATAGAACTCTTTTGTTCATTTAACTGAAATTGCAGTTGGACATCCACCAGTATGCCCAATAGATGATAATACCCAAAAATGGCTAACTCTTCCTAAGACTATTTTTCCAAAATTTAAATATTAAAATATGAACAATCTCCATCAGACCTATAATACTTATAAAACTGGAGAAACCTCTTTAAGATAGGGATTGAATTTTTATAGAAGACTTCATCAGTTAATGAAGATTCGAAAGTCTTCTTTATTCTGAAGTACTTTCATCTAGAAGGTAGATTGAATTTCATACAAAGGACTTCAATCATTAATTAAGATTTAATTATTTTGTTTTAAATTTCAAATTTTGGATGATTACCCATCCCCCACAAAATCCCTTTTCTGAAATTAGAAAAGCCAATTATAGTTTTCATTATTCTAAAGAAATCATACACTTTTCTAACAAGGCAACAAGTGTCACTAGTTTTTTCATCAGTATCTAATCTAACACACTTCTATTCTTTTGTTTTTCTATGGACATTATGCATGGAGCTCCTTCGAAACAGCCACCTCTTTTTTTTTTTAACCAATTTTAAAATCTCTCTCTCTCTCTCTCCTTCCTGCACAATGCCTTATTCCTTCTCCGAATTTTTTTTTTTTTTTCCCTCTAATGCTTTTCCCTTTTTTTTTCCTTTTGCTTTGTATGGCTCATCACTCAAATAAGAAATGGAAGCAATTAAGAAAGGATCACCTAAATGGAAAGTGGGTAATATACCTAAAAGTCGTATCACTAGAGCTATGGCATCAGGTGATATAAATCAGATTTCAAAGATGTGAACTAGACAAAATAGGCTGGTTTTCAATGCAAGAGGACACTTGTAACTGGACTTGGAGGAGAAAATAAACAAACTCATGTAGACCCTAGTGACAACGAAAGGAATTAGAGGATGATGAAGGTATTGGTTGAGAGGAAGACTTTCCTGATCAGGTTGGAAGGCGAGCAAGGAGGCGAATGGTGCTCGATAACAGAGAGAAGTAGAGGCTCTGTTTTCGCATTAGGTTTTGAAAGGGAAGCTGTTGGGTGGTTGGTTGATTATTTGACGAAAGCTTTAACTTTGAAGAGTCACATGGGGTTCAACAAAAAATTCAGAGGAAAAAGCAGGGTGCATCTGATGGAAGTTGGCTTCAACAACCATGGAAGGTTTATTAGGATCTCGGAGTTTATTACCAACAAAAAGCCTTCCGTTCTGATCATTCCTGAGGGTGACAAGGGCAGAGGTTGGGAGAATATAAAAAATGCGTTATTGTCTCTGTTGATGGCCCCTTATCCGAATGTAACAGAAAAGGGAAGGAATATAAGAGGGGAAAGCTGGCCTCACAAGTACGAAGGATCGATGCACAGATCATTTGCGAAGGTAGTCAGTGATGAAGGACCAAGAGGAGGTGGTCTAGTCCCAATTGGGAGATGGGCACGAGCTGTGGTGTGTGAAAGCAAGTTTGACAGGGAGAATTGGGCTGAGGTTGGAAGATCAGTGGCGAGAAGCTTAGGGAAGAAAGGCGTTGTAACGGTAGTACCCATTTCAGATAGAAATGGTGTTTTCTTTGTTGAAACAATCGAGGAAGCCATATTTCTCCATGATTTGAGGATGATAAAGGTTGGGGAAAGGAACTTCATCCAGTTGCGAAGATGGTCGCCGAAGGAGAACGCGGAAATAGACGGGAAGTTTAGAGAAGGCTGGATCGAATTAAGGGGGCTGCCATTTCACCTATGGTCGGAGGTACACCTGAAGAAGATTGTGGAACAATGGGGGACAGTAAATGAAATCGATTGGCGCACGTTGAAGCTGTTCGATCTCAGAAGGGCGAGGTTAAAGATCACAATGAGGGATAGGGCAATCCTTCCAGCTCTGATAGAAGTGTCTGATGGGGATTGGGTGTTTACAGTCGTCGTCGTAGTGATCGGAGATGAAGAAAGAAGGAGAGGTGGCGAAAAAGGTGAGTCGACTCGGGTGGCTGTCGCTTCTCACTCGGGGACAGGTGGAGGAAGACGAGGGGAGAGTGGAAGATCAACGGCGGAAGAGAGATATCGTGTCGGGGAAGACAGCAGACAAAGAAAGGAGGGAGAAAAGGGTAAGGCCATGCTTACCTCAGCCGGCAAATGTGACAAGGGCTACCAACTCCCGTCTCAGTCGTGTTTGAAAACAGATGGGATGGACGGGATCGAAGTAGCAGGAGAAAAGTGGGCCGGAGAAGACGAAGATATCAACGATGTGGGCTGTCGGGCCTGTGAGAGGAGGGCCCAGTCGCTGGCAAGGCCTGGGCTAAAAGTAGATACAACGGGCTGCAAGCTTAAAGGCCCAATGGGGTTGGGCCTAAGCCCAGAAGGGTTCACTCCATTTGAGTCTGGGGCTCCGTTACGCAAGGAAGAAGACTCGTCTTCTGCAAACGAGAAGGGGAAATCAGACCCCGGACTCCTCGAGGTCCAGTCGAGCAGGATAGCGAAGAAGAAGGCGATGCAAGGTTCAAGGAAGCTGTGGGCAACTTTCTTTCCCCCAAGCTCAGAGCACCGACGGGGATTACGGTGCAGCAGCGAACCCATTTTGCGCGGAAAAATCAAGGTGGATAGTGAAGAGGACTTAAGGGCAGAAGATTCAGGTGCCGAATCTCAGGCGAAAAGAGATTTAAGTGCAAGCTCTCTTTTCTCTCCTCGATTTCCAAGGATTCACAAGAAAAATTTAGGGGAAAGGGCTTCGGAGCCGAGAGAGGAAGAGATTTCGAACAAAGCTTCAGCTGACGAAGATATGGAAGGATTTTTGGGCCGAGTGGGGTCTGTTCCTCGTGGCTCAGCAGCCATGGTTATGCCTTCTTTGCCAGAAACCAGAGGTAAAGGGCCTAACTTGTTGGGGAATTGTGGTTCGATGGTTGTGGAGTCTCTGGAGGTAACTCCTTCACTTTTTCAGTCTTCACAGCAACTTATTCCCTCTTCTAGTGGCTTCACTAATTCCCTCTTGAACCCTTCCGTCCCCATTCTGAGTCCTTCTACCCCCATTCTTCCCGTTTCAGTTTCTCAATCTTTGGCTCCTACGGAAAACCGAGTAAATTCCAAATCTTTTTTCAAAAGAGTCAACGATGCTTTCAATGGTCAAAATCCTGTTGATATCCCTATTTCAGAAATGGAGGTGACCCAGCCTGCTTGTCCCAACCAGATGTGCGAGAGCGTCAACCCTCTCTCAGTTTCCAGTCAGGCTGCAGTTAATCTGGGAGCCTGTGCGGGCTCTCCTCCAGGCGAGTTCCAAATAGAAGGACTATCCCCTAGGAAAATGGCAAAAGTACGTGAGGTTTTAAAGTCTCTGGATATCAAGGTATATTCCAGGAGGAAGAGCAGATGCTCTACAGGATTGTGAGACCAACTGGATTTGGTCCGGGATCAGGGTCAGAGAGTTTTATATGAAGATAGTCAGTTGGAATACCAGGGGTTTGGGTTCTAAGAAAAAGAGAAGGGTGGTTAAGGATTTTCTGAGATCAGAAAAGCCGGATGTAGTGATGATTCAGGAATCTAAAAAGGAGGAGTGCGACAGAAGGTTTGTGGGTAGTGTTTGGTCAGCCAGAAATAAAGATTGGGCAGCCCTTCCGGCAAGTGGGGCTTCGGGTGGGATTTTGGTAATATGGGACTCTAAAAAGTTGCGTAAGGAGGAGGTAGTGTTAGGCTCATTTTCGGTCTCAATCAAGTTCGCGTTGGATGGATGCGAATCTTTGTGGTTATCTGCAGTTTATGGCCCAAACAACTCAGCTCTAAGGAAGGATTTTTGGGTGGAGCTTTCAGACATTGTTGGGCTCTCTCATCCGCGTTGGTGTGTGGGCGGTGATTTTAATGTTATAAGGAGAAGTTCAGAAAAATTGGGTGGTTCTAGATTAACTCCAAGCATGAAGGATTTTGATGACTTCATAAGAGATTGCGAATTGATAGATTCACCTTTAAGGAGCGCATCATATACTTGGTCAAACATGCAAGAGAATCCAGTATGCAAGAGATTAGATCGCTTCTTGTACTCAAATGAGTGGGAACAAGTATTTCCTCAAAGTCTTCAAGGAGTACTGCCAAGGTGGACTTCGGATCATTGGCCGATTGTTTTGGAAACCAATCCATTCAAGTGGGGTCCAACGCCTTTCAGGTTTGAGAATATGTGGTTGCAACATTCTAGTTTTAAGGAGAATTTTGGAAGATGGTGGAGAGAGTTTCAAGGAAATGGGTGGGAAGGACACAAGTTCATGAGGAAATTACAGTTCGTTAAAGCCAAATTGAAAGAGTGGAATAAGACTTCTTTTGGAGAGATAAGTAAAAAGAAAAAAGATATATTATCTGTCTTAGCTAACTTTGATTCCTTGGAGCAAGAAGGGGGACTATCCCATGAACTTTTAGTCCAAAGAGCTTTAAGAAAAGGGGAGCTAGAGGAGTTGATTTTGAGAGAAGAAATACATTGGAGACAGAAAGCTAGGGTGAAATGGGTAAAAGAAGGGGATTGCAACTCAAAATTTTTTCATAAGGTGGCCAATGGCAGGCGAAATAGGAAATTTATCAAGGAGTTGGAGAATGAAAGTGGTCTAATGTTGAATAATCCAGAGAGTATAAAAGAGGAGATCCTAAGGTATTTCGAAAAGCTTTACGCGAGTCCTTCTGGAGAATCGTGGGGAGTGGAAGGCTTAGATTGGTCCCCTATTTCTGGTGAGAATGCGTCTAGATTGGAATCCCCCTTTACTGAAGAAGAGATTTATAAGGCCATTTTTCAAATGGATAGGGATAAGGCTCCTGGGCCGGATGGCTTTACCATTGCAGTGTTTCAAGACTGTTGGGATGTGATAAAGGAGGATATAGTGAGAGTGTTTGCAGAATTCCATAGGAGCGGAATTATCAATCAGAGCACTAACGCTTCCTTTATAGTTTTGTTACCCAAAAAAAGCATGTCAAGGAGAATCTCAGACTTTAGACCCATTAGCTTGATCACTAGTCTTTACAAGATAATAGCCAAAGTGTTAGCAGGGCGACTAAGAGGAGTACTTCACGAGACTATCCATTCCACTCAAGGAGCCTTCGTGCAAGGGAGACAAATTTTGGATGCAGTTCTCATAGCCAATGAGATAGTGGATGAGAAAAGAAGAACAGGGGAGGAAGGAGTTGTATTTAAAATTGACTTTGAAAAGGCCTATGACCATGTGAGTTGGGATTTTTTGGATCATGTGTTGGAGATGAAAGGGTTTAGTCTTAGATGGAGGAAATGGATGAGAGGTTGCTTATCCTCGGTTTCTTATGCAGTCCTAGTGAACGGTAATGCGAAAGGGTGGGTTAAGGCATCTAGAGGTTTAAGACAAGGCGACCCTTTATCACCTTTTTTGTTCACTATAGTGGCAGATGTATTGAGTAGGATGTTATTGAAAGCTGAGGAGAGAAACGTCTTGGAAGGATTCAGGGTGGGTAGGAACAGAACAAGGGTATCCCATTTACAATTTGCAGATGATACCATTTTCTTCTCCAGTACTCGAGAAGAGGATATGATGACGCTTAAGAATGTTCTGCTAGTGTTTGGATATATATCTGGTTTGAAAGTTAATCTTGATAAAAGCAACATCTATGGCATTAATATTGAACAGAATCACCTTTCTAGGCTGGCCGAGATGCTTGACTGCAAGGCTTCTGGGTGGCCTATACTTTACCTAGGTCTTCCTCTGGGAAGGAATCCTAAGGCGAGTGGCTTTTGGGATCCTGTGATTGAGAG
The DNA here is from genome assembly GCF_004353265.1 of Vitis riparia. NCBI lineage: Eukaryota > Viridiplantae > Streptophyta > Magnoliopsida > Vitales > Vitaceae > Vitis > Vitis riparia. The sequence continues at coordinate 11,943,885 of NC_048434.1, read as the reverse complement.
GATATCAAGGAGATTAGATGGATGGCAGAAGGCGTATTTATCTTTTGGAGGTAGGATAACTCTCATTCAATCTTGTCTAACCCATATGCCTTGTTACTTTCTCTCCCTTTTTAAGATTCCCGCTTCTGTGGCAGCAAAATTGAGAGAATGCAAAGAGAATTTCTTTGGTCAGGCGTAGGGGAAGGCAAAAGAGACCATTTGGTTAATTGGGACGTTGTGTGCAAACCGAAGTCGAGAGGGGGTTTGGGTTTCGGAAAGATTTCTATGAGGAATGTCGCTCTTTTAGGGAAGTGGTTGTGGAGATATCCTAGGGAGGGTTCTGCTCTGTGGCATCAGGTTATCTTAAGCATTTATGGTTCTCACTCCAATGGCTGGGATGTCAACAATATTGTTAGGTGGTCTCATCGTTGTCCTTGGAAGGCCATTGCACTAGTCTTCCAAGAGTTTTCCAAATTTACTCGGTTTGTGGTAGGGGACGGGGATAGAATTCGGTTCTGGGATGACTTGTGGTGGGGGGATCAACCTTTGGGAATACAATATCCAAGATTACTTAGCGTAGTCACGGATAAAAATGTTCCTATTTCATCAATTCTCGGATATTCCCGTCCTTTCTCTTGGAATTTCAATTTTCGCCGAAATCTTACTGATCCTGAGATAGAAGATTTAGAAAGCCTTATGCGGTCTCTTGATCGTCTACACATATCTCCTTCGGTTCCAGATAAGAGATCATGGTCCTTATCTCCTTCAGGTCTTTTCACAGTCAAATCTTTCTTTCTGGCCTTATCCCAATATTCTGAGTCGCCTCCAGTGTTCCCTACTAAGTTTGTCTGGAATTCTCAAGTCCCTTTCAAAGTCAAGTCCTTTGTCTGGTTGGTGGCGCACAAGAAGGTTAATACTAATGACTTGCTACAATTGAGGAGACCCCACAAAGCACTTAGTCCCGACATATGTAAGTTGTGCATGAAGCATGGAGAAACAGTAGATCACCTTTTCCTCCATTGCTCTTTGACCAAGGGGTTGTGGCACAGATTATTTCAGTTAGCAAAGATGGATTGGGTCTCCCCAAGGAGCATATCTGACATGTTTTTACTAATTTTAATGGTTTCGGATCTTCTAAGAGAGGGGTTGTTTTATGGCAAGACGCGTGCATCGCGTTAATGTGGGTGGTGTGGCGGGAAAGGAATGCAAGGATTTTTGAGGATAAAGCAAGGAATTCAGGGTATCTTTGGGATTCTATTCGTTTTTTGGCTTCTCTATGGGCTTTTTGTTCTAAGGTTTTTAAGGGGATACCTCTTAACGTGTTACAACTTGATTGGTTAGCGGTGTGTAAATAGGCCGTTAGTCTTTTTCTCGTTGTATATCTTATATTTGATTACTTGTAGTCTTGTTTTTCTTTGGTGGGAGGATTTCTCATCCTTCTATTTGTATCTTCTTTTTATCAATATATTCCGTTATCGTTTCCTATCAAAAAAAAAAAAGATGTGAACTAGACGGGATGGATGCTCAGTACAGCTCATTATTTGTGGATGTGCATGTGTGTTGGGAGTTGGGGAAGAACTGTCCTTCAAAGAGAACCATTATGAAGAAAACAGCAAACTAAAAAATTAGAAGTTGAAAAAGCCAATGCCAAACTATTAGCAATGAGGGTAAAATTGCACAATATCAGACAAGCAAATTCAAAAATAGAGAAAAGAAAACAAACAACCTTCTATAACAATGAAGGAAATATAATCACAGTGGAAAAGGAGAAAATAAAGAATTGCAACCACAAAGTTCAAACCAATTATAGCAGCCAACATTATGCTACTGTCCCATTCAGAAGGAAAGAAAATTAAATACCTATTTCATAAAATGTATCATTGACATTTACGGCTGTTTTGGCAGAGGTCTCCGTGAAGAAAAGGCCATTTTCCTCAGCATAGACACGTGCCTCCTGCAAAATATGCAAAATGCTTAGCAGGTAACTAAATTAAATATACAAGATACTTTTCAGAGACAGCCCAATTCAACTCCATTTGTTTTCTTAGATAACATTACAGTCCAAAACCATTTAGAACTGATGAAAATTCAGTTGAAAATTAGGAATTTCATAACATGTTACAATACAATTGTTCCGCTGTAACCTTCAAGTCGAAGACCGTGGAAACAGAGTCATGGTCCTGCTATGAAATACTTATACTTCCTGCAACTAATAGCTCAGATTCTAACCTCACCATGAAATATACAAACAGGATCAGAACCTCCATGTGACAACAGGAACTTAATATATGAATTAGGGAGGGAAAAAGAAAAACAAAAGAACCAGGAAAAAGAAAATGTTTCATTAAATAAGTCCAAATATGCACATCAAATATTTTTTATTCTGATCATCTAAGTGGGATCCAACAGATGATGGGTCCAAATATGTTTTAAAAGCTAGACAACCGAAATTAGAAAAATCTTGGCAATCAATGAAGGAAGTCTCACAGCAAGAGATGTTTTTAAGACAGACAAACTTTGGTTCCACTCTTCTACCTATCATTATAAGTAAACAAAAAAACACTTTCACAAAAAGATTGAATCTTCTGAACATGTAAAAGAATTGCTTAAATTTCAAATCTTGAAGAAGACCATACTGTAGTGTACTGACCTGCAGCTAAGGTGACATGAGGAAAATTTAGAAAAGCAAAAGAGGATAAAATAGAGAAAACAGATCTAGATAGGGTAAGAAAGAAAACCTTGAGAGAGAGAGAGAGAACTACTAAAGTTCAGAACATAGTTTATCCAGTTGCCTAAGGGACACCAGAGAAAAACAAAAAAAGGAAGAGCTCATAGTTTATCCCATTGCCAGAGGGAGACCAGAGAAAAACAAAAGAAGGAAGCATAATTGACTTTGCAATAGTAACAATAACATGGCATTGGTGCTAGGAGATACATGCTTCTCTTTATGCTTTCTCCTAAGCGCACTGATAACTTCTTTTGAATAGAGAAGACAAACCAGACAACTTTACACTTCTTGGGTAGAATGATGAACAAGGAAAGAATAAGTTTCTATAGCACACTATTCACCTCTGCAGCAAAATGGTCTCCTTTTCCATGTCAATTTACAGATGAGCAAACAGAAGGAATTTTCTAGCTTGTCCAAAACATGCAAGTTAAAAACAAAAATTCAATGAAAAACAATTTTAGCACATCAGATCCATTTGACAATGGATTGAGTTCCAACAACAGATGGAGAAGAAGAAATCTAGCAAAGATCTCTTTGCCGCAATACAAATCACATAAAATTCTCCGATTCCTCGCATCAAACAATACATCAACACCTCAAGGTTCTATATTTTGCATCTGTATCCAGAACCAAAATTATTCCTTCAAAGGAGGACAGTCATGTTTCAAGCTTTCTGAAGTCAAGGTATGTACATTTGCAGGTTCATGAATATTGTCCACCTCTAAACTCACTAAAGTTCAACTTGAAGTTCATAATTAAAACTTCGCATGGTTGCCATGGCAGCTTGATTGCCCAATAACATTGAGCATCATGCCAATTTCTCCACAAAGATCAATCAGAATGATTGTGATAGGCCTCCCATACGTTATGTGTATACTAGAAAAGGGAAGAAGAGTGTACTGCCACCTGGCAGTTAGTTGTAACAACCTTACTAAGGCTAGGTCACAATCTGGATACGGGCTGTTGGGGGGGTGTTTAATAGGAAAAAGGAGGGAATTAGGGGGCTGGATATTGTGTGGACATGGTAGGAGAGTGATAGCCTCTCGAATCGCTATCTGAGTATCAGTTAGGTCTCTTGTTTCTTGAAATTCTATAATAAATCTCCATTAGATACCTATCAATTTGGTATCAGAGCATCAGAGCATCAATCCAAATGGCTCAAAAAAAGAATGAAGGTCGGGTGGTTCTTCTAGAGAAGGAAGTTGGAGAAATCAGAGAGGGGATGCAGCGCTTACCAGGAATGGAAAAGGCGGTGATGGACCTTGCCCAAAACATAGTGCGAGTTTTGCAGTCACTCGAAGAGACACAAAAGGCGGTGACGGCGTTGTCATCGGGGCGGGTCACGACGACTACTGCACAACGAGAAGACCATGCAAGATATCCCTGGAGTTGGGGAACCCAGTGGGGGGTGGACAGCATCGGATGAGACGAGGCGAGGTGGAAAAGGGGAATGGCATGGCGGCCGACGGGTGGAGATGCCTGTATTTAAGGGAGAAAACCGGACGGCTGGATCTTCCGAGCCGATCGATACTTCGCAACGTACGGACTCACGGAAGAGGAGAAATTAGTTGCCGCCGCGATGAGTTTATATGGGGACACACTCTCTTGGTACCAGTGGATTGATTCGAGGGAGGCGTTTGGGAGTTGGGAAAACTTGAAGACGCGGTTGTTGCTTCGCTTCCATCCGACTCAAGAAGGGAGCCTTTGTGAGCAATTCCTAGCAGTGCCACAACGGGGTTCAGTGGCAGAATACCGGCAAGAATTCAAGATTCTAGCGACTCCCCTGAAAGGGATTTCGGAGGAGGTAATGGAAAGCACGTTTATGAATGGGTAGCTTCCTGAGATTCGGGTTGAGCTACGTCTGCTGCAACCATATGGGCTAGGCCACTTTATGGAAATGGCCTAACGGGTCGAAGATAGGAATTTAACCATGAGGTCAGCCCATGAACCAAAGGACCCAAAGAGCACCAAAATACTGTCATCTGCAAATCGAGGTGATTGGAAGATTGGGGAGAATTTTCAGACTAAGGCAGTGGTTGTTAGCGAGAAGACGATGAGCCACCGGCGTGAGATTCCAATAAAGAGACTGACGGAATCAAAGCTTCAATCCCGTAAAGAGAAGGGGCTCTGTTTTAAGTGTGATGAAAAGTTCTCGCCTGGTCATCGTTGTAAGAAAGAATTAAGGGTTTTATTGATGCACGAAGGCAAGGAGGAGGAGGATAATCAGTTTGACGGCAGAGCAATCGAAGAACCTTCACTTGTCGAGCTGAAAGACGTTGTGGAATTATCTCTAAATTACGTGGTAGGTTTAACTACACCGGGGACTATGAAGATCAAAGGAACGATCAGGTCAAAAGAGGTAATCATCCTTGTAGACAGTGGGGCTACCCACAATTTTTTATCCCTTGAGTTGGTTCAACAATTAGCACTACCATTAACTACAACAACCAGTTACGGGGTGATGATGGGAACCGGGATATCCGTGAAAGGAAAGGGCATTTGTAGGGGGGTTTGTATTTCGATGTAGGGGCTCACTGTAGTGGAAGACTTTCTTCCACTTGAATTAGGCAACACTGATGTAATTCTGGGAATGCCTTGGTTGGGGACTTTAGGAGACATGAAAGTAAACTAGAAGATGCTAACAATGAAGATCAGAATGGGGAAGACAGTGATAGTGTTAAAGGGAGACCCGAGCCTTAGTCGGACTGAGGTGTCTCTTAAGGCAATGGCTAGAGCACTGCAGCACCATAGCCAAGGGGTATGGGTGGTGGAACTCTATCAAACTTCCACCACTACAGATTTGAGTGAAGAAGGTACAAGAGGTTCCAAAAACGGTCAAAGAAATGTTAGCTCAACATCAGCGAGTTTTTGGGCCAATAACAGGGTTACCACCAAGTCGTGATATTGACCATGTCATTCAATTAAATCCGGGAGCATCTCCAGTTAACGTCCGTCCCTATCGGTATCCACATATTCTAAAGAATGAAATAGAGAGATTGGTGCAAGAGATGCTGGAGGCAGGAATTGTTCTGCCTAGCTTAAGCCCATTTTCTAATCTAGTGTTGTTGGTTAAAAAAAAAATGGAGAATGGAGGTTTTGTATAGATTACTGTGCTCTCAACAAAGTTATAGTCCCGGATCGGCTTCCCATTCCGGTGATCAATGAGTTATTCGACGAACTTCATGGCGCGACCATTTTTTCCAAACTAGACCTCAAATCAGGCTACCACCAAATTCGAGTCCGACAACAAGATATCCACAAAATGGCATTTCGCACCCATGAAGGTCACTACGAGTTCTTGGTGATGCCGTTTGAGCTAACCAATGCACCAACGACTTTCCAATCATTAATGAACAATATAATTCTGTAACGACCCGCACCCAACCATGTAGATATTGTCCGCTTTTGGCCCAAGGGGGCCCTCACGGCTTTAAAACGCGTCTACTTGGTTAAGAGGAGTCTCTACATATATAACGCCAGGAACATTTTCCCCTATTCGATGTGGGACATCACAAACACCCCCCCCCCCCCCATGCAGACACAACGTCCTCGTTGTGTCCCATGGGATTGCGGGGCCAAACAGACAAACACCCCTTACGGAGCCAAACAAACCCTCACACCGGGGTCGGGGATCGACTCTGATACCATTTGTAACGACCCGCACCCAACCATGTAGATATTGTCCGCTTTAGGCCCAAGGGGGCCCTCACGGCTTTAAAACGCGTCTACTTGGTTAAGAGGAGTCTCTACATATATAGCGCCAGGAACATTTTCCCCTATCCGATGTGGGACATCACAATTTCGGCCACACCTTCGAAAATTTTTGCTCATATTTTTTTATGACATATTGGTTTACAGCAAGGACTTGAAGGAGCATTGTGATCATTTGCAAAGTGTGTTGTCCATTCTACCGAACCACCAACTACACGTCAATGGAAAGAAATGTCTCTGTGCTAAACCACAGCTGGAATACTTAGGCCATTTGGTTTCTACCAAGGGTGTTGCTGCTGATCCCAATAAGATTTCAGCCATGGTAGAGTGGCCCACACCCAAATCCATTAAAGAATTACAAGGATTTCTCGAATTGACTGGATACTACCGTCGATTTTTCAAGGGATATGGGGCTATTTCTTGGCCCCTCACTCAGTAACTCAAAAAAGATGCTTTTAATTGGAACCCAGAGGCTAAAGCGGCCTTCCGAAAATTGAAAACAGCTATGACAACAATTCCTGTTTTGGCTTTGCCCAACTTCAGTCAACCTTTCATTGTAGAGATGGATGCCTTGGGGTATGGTTTGGGTGCCGTTTTGATGCAAAGTCATAGACCAGTAGCTTATTTCAGCCAAGTCCTCTCAGCAAGGGAGCGACAAAAGTCCATATATGAAAGAGAGTTAATAACTATTGTCTTAGCAATTCAGAAGTGGAGTCACTACCTACTTGGTCGCCACTTTATTGTGCAAACGGATCAAAGTAGTTTGAAGTTTTTACTAGAGCAAAGAGTGGTGAATGAGTCGTACCAAAAGTGGGTTGCAAAGCTATTGGGGTATGATTTTGAAATTCAGTTTTGGCTTGGACTGGAGAATAAAGCAGCCGACGCCTTATCTCGCATCCCCATTTCTATGGAGTTAGCTACCCTCACGATTCCCAATCGCTTAGACACGTCGTTGATCAGTTCACAAGTTGAAGCTAACCCACACCTTGCTAAGATTCAGCAAAGGCTACTGGTTGATCCAGATGCTTATCCTTGGTATTCTTTGGACCATGGCATTCTCCATAACAAGGGGCGCCTAGTTCTTCCCAAGGCCTCACCCCTTGTTCCAGCACTTCTTCAAGAGGGCCATGCTAGTGTGATTGGAGGGCATTTCGGGTTCTTACGGACTTACAAATGACTCACACGAGATTTTTTTTGGGTTGGTATGAAGAACGACATCAAAGAGTTTGTGGAAAAATGTCTAGTATGTCAACAAAATAAGGCCTTAATTTTGTCACCTGCTGGGTTACTACAACCACTACCTATTCCAGAAAAAATATGGGATGATGTGACGCTAGACTTTATTGAGGGGCTTCCTAAGTCTGAGGGTTATAACTCCATTTTAGTTGTTGTGGATCAATTGAGCAAATATGCTCACTTCTCATTGCTCAAGCATCCTTTCACAGCTCAAACGGTAGCTACTATCTTTGTTCGGGATGTTGTCAAATTACATGGAATTCCCCGTTCCATTGTTAGTGATCGTGACAAAGTATTTCTTAGTCAATTTTGGACGAAGCTATTTCGGTTGCAAGGTACTTCTCTCTGCCATAGTACCGCATATCATCCTCAAACGGATGGACAAACAAAAGTGGTCAACCGTTGTGTGGAGACATACCTTCGATGTTTTTCATATAACAAGCCCAAACGTTGGTCTACATGGCTCCCATGGGCATAATATTGGTATAATACCACATTCCACTCCTCCACCAATATGACACTGTTTCGAGCAGTTTATGGACGAGACCCACCACCATTGCTACGTTATGGATCAGATTCCACCTTTGTTCTGGCAGTGGATCAGTTATTGCAAGAGCGTGATCTAATTTTAAATGAACTGAAGGATCATCTCTGCTGTGCACAATCCAAAATGAAGTTATCTGCAGATGCACATCGTCGTGCAATTCAATTTGAAGTTGGGGATTTTGTCTATATAAAACTTCGTCCATATCGACTTTGTTCCCTTATCAAGCGACCCAATGAGAAGCTCTTCCCACGATATTTTGGCCCTTATAAGGTGGTGCAACAAATTGGTCCAATGGCGTACAAGTTGGAGCTTCCTTCTTCGGCAACTATTCATCCAGTGTTTCATGTTTCACAGCTCAAGCAGGCTCTTGGTTCAGCTGATTTATGTCAGCCACTTTCCCCTGTTCTTGCTAATGATTTGGAATGGCGGGTGGAGCCTGAACAAGTCTTAAATATTCGCCAGTCTCCCAATATCAATCAGCCTGATATTGAAGTACTTATTCAGTGGAAAGGACTTCCTCAGTTTGAAGCTTCTTGGGAATCAGCTGACACAATTAAAGAACATTTTCCTGACTTCCACCTTGAGGACAAGGTGTCTCTCATTGATGGGGGTAATGATAGGCCTCCCATACGTTATGTGTATACTAGAAAAGGGAAGAAGAGTGTACTGCCACCTGGCAGTTAGTTATAACAACCTTACTAAGGCTAGGTCACAATCTGGATACGGGCTCGGGGAGGGGGGGGTGTTTAATAGGGAAAAAGAAGGGAATTAGGGAGCTGGATATTGTGTGGATATGGTAGGAGAGTGATAGCCTCTCGAATCGCTATCTGAGTATCAGTTAGGTCTCCTGTTTCTTGAAATTCTATAATAAATCTCCATTAGATACCTATCAGATTGGAATTGTGACGAGGTATTAACAGTAGCTATACTAATATTTCAATTAGGGGGCTGGATATTGTGTGGATATGGTAGGAGAGTGATAGCCTCTCGAATCGCTATCTGAGTATCAGTTAGGTCTCCTGTTTCTTGAAATTCTATAATAAATCTCCATTAGATACCTATCAGATTGGAATTGTGATGAGGTATTAACAGTAGCTATACTAATATTTCCAAGCAAATTAATGTCAGAACTCCACATAAAAGTTGTATTCATGCACTGTCCACATCAGTAGCTACAAACAGAAATTATTATGACCAAAGAACATATTTATAAAGTTCTTAAGAGAGAGAGAGCGAGAGAGGACATTTAAGTATGAAACAGAAATGAGACCACCCTCCAACAAAAGGGCAGAAGCAGTCTATCAACAAAAAGAACTGTTAAAACAAGAAGATGGGCTGGGGATAAGAAGTTATAGTAAGAATCTCTAGTCCATACTGAACCCAAAGAACACCAAGTAACAATAAATAATAAAGAGATAGCACTTACTTCAGCAGTCACTTTCCTCTTATCTTCTAAATCAGCTTTGTTCCCAGCAAGCGCCATAACCATGTTAGGGTTACCTGTGTAACAAACCCAAAACAGCCATATAACTCCAACTGGCAAATCAGAAAAACCCACCCCTACCATCTGCTTCCTAAAGACAAAAAATGAAAAGAACTAGAGAATGTGTAGTTCACGAAATTCTTGGCTGATACAGTTTGGAATCTTCAAGGTTTTAGGATAAGTAGGACTAACATGAAGTATATGGGATGCAACTTTGAAATGCTGAGAAGAAATAAGGCAATTTTGAAATCGATATCAAGAATACCTAAAAAGTGCCTATTTTCATTACACAGGACCAGTCATCAACAACAACAATTAAAAGAGGACATAACTCATAGAGTTAGAACGAGGTGGTCAAAGTTAAGAAGTGCTTCTAGGGTATTATAAGATGCTGAAAAACCATAATAAGAAAAATATTTAACAGACTATCAACCTTGCTTTGTGGTAAAAAGTGTTTGGCACATAAGAAAAATGTTATAGAATCCACGTTATGGGTTTGGGTACAAGCGTCAAGTGCAGGTGTGAATCTAAGTGAATGGGGACTCAACTGAAAAATGATCTTGAATGGCACTTGGATATGACATAATAATGAGAAAAAAAATCAATTGAAAGTCCATTAAAATCAAATAATTAACATATCCTTGATAAAATAATATTCCCTTTCTTTTCTAATCAAACAGCAAATATAAAAGGCAGAAAGAAACATCCAAAAAGGATCCTACACCCAAACCCTTGTCATTCTATGTTGATATGGTATGTTGGGTAAGTAGAAGAGTCCAAGTATCATAGTAAAAAATAGACAATATCTGAAATAAGAATATTAAGATAAATAAATGAAAAAATGAAAAAGGATAAGAGTATGAAATGAATGGATCTATGAGAGACTAGATGTACCATTTATTGGACATGTGTAATGGAGAACAAGGAAAACACCAGCAGTGAGATATGATTTTATTGAAGTTGTTGTGCACAAGGGAAAAAGGGGAAACCAGAAAAGCACTTAGGCTGAGGCAGCGAAAAAGGAAATTCGATCATTAATCTATCAAAAGCAGCATGGATAGATCTGTTTTTTTTTCCAGGTCATAGATAGCATAGATAGATCCAAATAGCAAATAAATCATTATAGTTGTTTACTACAGTTTATTAGCTATAAAAAAAAATTAAAAAACAAAAAAATCTTTCTTTAGTTATAAAACCTGTCCAATGAAAAATGCATCTTTGTTATTACAAATTCATTCTGCTTTCCCCTGCATTTTGATTCAATGGAACTGAATTATTGAGTTTGACTTAGTTTCAATTTACTCATAAGCTTGAATTTGATTAAATGGATAATTAGTTTTGTTTTTCCACATAGAAAGGTGTGAAAGGTCTTGGAAACTATGTTTCACAAAACTATTTATTTTGAAGCCTCTGATCATCCTGGTGTGTTTGAATGTGCTCATATAAAATATTTTCTTAATCTTTTCCTCAATATGGAAATCATTGAGGATGTGGGAAAAAATTTAGGCTTTAATGTGTGGTTTTTTTCCATACAATTTTTCCAAAGAAATCATAAATTGCCACTTTCTTATAAAATACAAGTTTATTAGTATCAGAAAGAAAGGAAGAGCTCACAATAAAGATACAACAAGGAAATTAAAAAAAAAATGAAAATTAAGTACAAGGAAGAAATTAATTAAAATAATTAAATTACAAGACAAGTGCTGGAGGAGAAATGTATGCCCTACTCCTTACACTCTTTATAATGAAACAAACAAGTTCAACTCTATGTACCTTGTTTCTGAAGTTCTTGCACCCACTTCTTTGCCCGTGAAAATGACTCCTAAAATGTCAGAAAGCAGACAAATTGAATAAGGAAATGTTAAGCTTGATGAAAGAAGAACAAAACTTTAAAGACATCTGGAGCAACTTAAGTTTCATCAATAGACACAAATGATTCAATAGAGCATAAGCAGCAATAACATTATCAAACTAGAATGTGTAAAAACAGTACACAATTTATCAAAAACCAAAAACTCCTGGCTTTTAGTTCAACCATTTATGTGCAGACCCAATACTTCCAAAAGCTTATCCAAATCGTAGTATAAATTCAACCAAAAAAATAAGAAAATAAAAATGAAAAAAGAAAAAGAAAATTTTAACAAAAAATTAACAAAAAAGTAAGGGCAATGAAAATCATACTGTGCTAGTAATGTCATAGACAATTATGGCCGCAGCAGCACCTCTATAGTACATCGGAGCTAAGCTGTGGTACCTCTCCTGCCCAGCTGTGTCCCATATCTCAAACTTCACTGTGGCATCATTTACCGCTAGTGTCTGTGAAAAGAACGCCGCTCCAATTGTAGATTCCTATCATCACCACCGCCACAATTGTCATCAACAGCCACAAAGAAATTATCAAAAAACCTCAATTTCACTAATTCTAACACAACCAGATGACTCAAAATAGAGTACTAAAAAATTCCAAGTTCAAAAACCTCTGATTCACTATAAAGAACTTCTAAATTCTCAATCTCTTCTGCCTGAAAGTACCTTAACACAACACTTGCAGTTCTTTCAAACACTCGAAAAGCGTCAACCTAGGTGGATTCTTACCATATTACGAAAAAAAAAAAGGAAATTTCAAAATTCTTCACTTTTATTTTTCCATCTAAGCTTTCTTAATAGCCAAGCACCAGATCACTAACCTGGAATTCAAGAAACTGGCCCTTGACAAAGCGCAAGACGAGACTGGACTTTCCGGCTCCCATGTCACCAAGAAGAACCTGAGATCGGATTCGTGGAAATTAGAGAGGATACAAGGGGAAGGGGATCAAAGCGAAACCCTAAAGGAGCATCTACTCACCAATTTTGCATTGAGATTGTTGTGGCCGATGGTCGCCATGGAATCGATATCAGCGGGTCCTGAGAGAGAAGATGAAATAGATGGAGGTGGATGCAGAGAGAAATTGCACAGAAAAATTGAGGAGATGTGAGGGAGAAGATATAGAGAGGAAGACGGGAAGCGATGTTTGTATTTGTTTTGCTTTTCGCTTACGACCTCACCCTTGTGGTTTTGTTCAACTCCTTCCAAGAAAAGGAATTTGACGAACGGGGAAAGCAACATCCTATTCATGGGCCGCTCTTGGGCTTTGGGCCCAATATCATTCGTTAATTACTCTTTATTGTTACTCCATGTCATAAGATCTCATTTATTTATTAAGCTAACCAAGAGACTCTCTCTAAACCCTTGCCACCTATAAAATTACTCTCGGGTTAAGCTTCTTTACAATTACCAGTCTCGCTATAAAATTGAAAAGTTGACCAATAACTTAGAAAGTTTAAAATTTTACAATGAAATCTAAGTCTCCCCTCCTATTCGAACCTGCATTTGAAACCAAACTTCTTCCCAATATGATACATAGACCGATTCAAGTGAGATCCGATATAAATCCAACTTTATATTCACTTGTGGGATTTGATAAGAGTGAAACAAATGAGGTAGTTATATTAAAAAAAAATAAGATCAAATATAAAGCAATGAGATCATATTTTTAAATAAAGAAACGGAACCTAAAATGTATATGTGGCATGATCAGATTGATTTTGTTTATTTGATATAAATTGAATTGATATTTTTTATAGTAGGATTCAATTAAAAATATTTTTTATATTGTTCAAAACATTTTTTGTATTATATAAATTGTTTATTGTATAACAACAAAAAATGGATTTAATAATTATAAATCATCCATGTTGTATTTTACACATGGATAGTATATCACATTACACATGGATGCCAACCTATACTTAATGTACAACAGCATATATATATATATATATATATATATATGTATATAAATTATTATTTTACACATGTTGTATTTCCTATAGATGATGTTACGTGTTAACATTTGTTAAATATAATAAGAAAAATTAAAATTATATTAAATTATATATAATATTTCATATTTTTACTACATTGTCTTCATTTTAGTACATTTATTTTAAGAAGGAAAAAAATGAGTTTTTCACGCACCTATATAAAAATAACCATAAAATAAGAATTCTCTTAAAATAATTCACGTTTCATGTACTCATCGATTAAAGGTATTACCTAAGATGGTCAAAAATAATATTTATATCATTATAAGGTAGCACTTGAATGGTTAAAGATAACACATTTGATCAAAAAGTGCATAAAATGATAATTATTTTTAGATTGTTGTTTAAAATTTGCATTTTATAAATTTGAGTTTCTATGTTGTGGTTTTTTTTTTCATATGAATGTATGAAAACACTTTTTCTAAAAAGTTTAGTCTTAAACCTTGATTTATAACCCATTTTTGCCCCCAAAAAAATGACATTTTTAGGTGGACTTTATCTAATCTAAAAACGGGTTTTATCGTGATATGAAGTTATGTTTTAAAATTCTGATTTTAGTATTATATTCTCCACAAAAAAATTTGTCGTCACTATTTTATGTTTATTTTTTGTCCACATGAAAGCATTGAAAATTTATTTTTCACTTTCTATATAAAAGTTTGGTATCAGAGTCAATGTGTATATGTTACAATAATTAGTGTTAAAGTGGAAAATTATTTAGCTCAATTAATTTTTAGAGCATTTAACATTATCTTACCCCATTAAAGTCTTATCAAAGTTATTTGATTGATTTATTTATGATTATTTTATGAAATCTTAGTATTATCATGAATTGATCTGTCTTTTATTTCTTATCCACCTTAAATTTATAATTTAGAATATGAATGTGTAGGAGAACTTAATGATAGATTATATAGTCAATGAGAAGAATTTAGACAAATATTCAACAAATTGCATACTTTTAAGGCAACTTGTAAAAAATTCAATCAAATACACTAGGAAACTAACTTCTCTTAAATATTTGAGTGAATATGAGTTAGCTATAAACAAAACTTATAATGGACTTTTTATTATAAAAACCTTGATTAAAGAAGAAATTGTAAAAGTTTATATTGATAATTTATATGTTAGTTCCTCTATATAAATAAACAAGTTTTAAAAACCTATGAACCTTCATCTAGAAAAAGAAGAAGAAAAATACTTGAAAATTTTAGTAAGCAATTAGTTAAAAATAACGAATAGAGTTTTATAAGAATACAAAAATCAAACTCAGGAAGAAAAAATGAATAATATAAACCATCTAAAAGAAGTTAAAAAATTTAAATAAAGAGCTATATTAAATTTTAATATAACCTTATGTTAGGATAAAACCCTTAAAAGTATGACATGATGTAATAATTTTTAAAATTTTATTATTTATTAATAAAATTTTCATTTCACTTTTATCTATTATAATTCCATGAATTATACCTTGTAAGTATTTTGACCTGCATCTTTTGCATCGTACGTGACTTGGATGCATTAGAAGTTGCACAAAAGATTTAAGTCACGAGTTCATTGCAAGTAAATGACTTGGCCATCGTGATATGATATGGTTACACATTGGACAAAACCTACAATGAGTTATGACATAAGGTTATCAAATAGTCATGACTTCACCAAACTGTTTCATTATGATGTCTCTTAACCTTAAGAAAAAATTAAGTTTATGTCAAAGTTAGTAATGACTTTAACCTATGAGTGGGATCGTAATTTGATCATATATATTCTTTATGGATTTGGTAGCAATAGGTATTCTCAATAAAAGGACCATGCTATCTCGTGGGATTGAGATAGAGTGTCCCTTTGAATGATCCTAAGGAAATGTATTTATGTCATAAGGTTATCAAATAGTCATGACTTCACCAAGCTGTTTCATTATGAAGTCTCTTAACCTTAAGAAAAAATTGAGTTTATGTCAAAGTTAGTAATGACTTTAACCTATGGGTCGGATCGTAAGTTGATCATATATATTTTTTATGGATTTGGTAGTAATAGGTATTCTCAATAGGGGGACCATGATATCTCGTGGGATTGAGATAGAGTGTCCCTTTGAATGATCCTAAGGAGGCATATTTATGTAAACTATGGTCATAGTAGCTCCTTAAGTGGAACTTGATATAAGCTTTTAGAGAGTTAAGATATGTTAGTTGAATACACAATAGGAGAATCTGTAACTCAAGGATAATAGAGGTAGTCTCGAAAAGGTAATAGCTTTCATCTTGTGAAACTATGGGCACCGGTTCATGAGTAAACTAAATGCAGTGGATAGCAAATCACAGACTCGAACACATAGTGTCTCATTGTTGTTTACATAAACTATTAGAATGCAGTTGATTCCCTATAATAGAATGTTGAATCAATTTCAAAATTGGATTCTAAGGGAGCCAACACTATCCTATAGGTCCCAATAGTCCTTACTCGAGCTCATATACTTTGATAGCATAGTCTATGAGGATTGAATTAGCTTTAGGTTCACTTTTGTGTATAAATACATTTTAGTAATTACACAAAGTTGCATAAAGGTCAATGAATAAAGTCATTAGATTAGACTAATTGATTAATTAGATGACCCTACAAGATTAATTAATTAATTATGACCCTTTTTGGCTTAATTAAGTGACTCAAGCCCTTAGTAGGCTTCAGTCACTTAAGCTCAGTTAGGAAACCCTATAAATATCCCTTTAGGGGTTGGGTTTCCATCACTTTTAGAAGTAAGTCATCTTCCACCCTTCAGAGAGATACGGTCTTAACATCTACTCTCCTTTCTTCCCCATTGGTTGAGTGTCAAGATCAAGGAATAGTCATTAGGGATAAGATCTTAGGTGTTCGAGACCTTTAATGGATTTAATCTTCATTTTCACCATGTGGATTAGACTTGGGAACGTCCAAATATGAGATGATGTTCTCTAATGCACATTATGAATTTGGTTATTGTTTAAAAATACATTTTTTTTTCTAATGTGCATAGGATTTAGAAAAGCTTAGGAAGTTTTTTCATGAACCTAACCTGATTCTATGATATGAGACAGAAAGATTTAGGTTTTCCTACACCTTAGAACTTAGGAAAGAAGCTAAAAGACTTTAAAAACCATAATTTGTTAAGAAAAAACCTAGATTATATTAAAGAATGACTGATAAAAAAGAAAATTTTCTTAGGAAAGAAATATAACAAATAAAAATAGAACAACAAAGCCTGAAAAAAAACTATTAGAAAAAAGTCAACAAAAAGATAGGTAAACTTTTGAACCAAATAATTGAAAAAACAAGTACTTCCTAAAGAACTAAATATAAGTAACATTTTAAAATAGTTTGAAAAGTTGTATTTGAGGGAAAATTTTAGTTAGATCAAAATGAAAATAAATCCTTTTGAACTAAAAATCTTAACAATAAAACCATGGAAATAATAGAAGTAATCAACCCAAGAGAAAATATTAAAAAAAAAAAAATTGTAGAATAAAATTTGAAAAAAAAGTAATAAAAGAAGTAACTCCTTATAAAATAAAATAAAACAATTCAATCAAAATTGTAAAATAACTACATTTCTAAACCAAGATATTATAAGCAGGAAATATTATATATCTAGATTTAGTTTCCTCATAAATAAAGCAAAAACTATTAAAAAAAATAAATCTAATAAATATATGCATTTGAGAATAATCTTAATAGGAATAATAGAATTTCATTGTAAAGAAATAGGAGTTCTTGTAAATATAAACCTTTAAGATACTAGAAACAATACAATAGGAAGAACTCTTTTAGCTGGTGGAAAGTTAATATGAACCAAAGTCATGTAGTTATTGGTTGTATAGCTCAATTTCCTATATATCTTAAAGAATTTATAGAAAAAGTAAAAATCATTGTGAATACTAAAGGATGTGATATGGAATTAGATAGTAAAAACCTTAATATAGTTATAGGATTTACGAGAAAAGCAACTAATACTTTAAGTCTAAAATGTATGATGGAAGTTGATGATATAGTAAAAACCTTTGGAAGTAGAGGTGTAAATATGAATAGAAGCAAAACTTGTAGAAGAAGACTATTTGTTAAGACCATAATGAGAATCACCTTAGATAAATAAACCAACAATAAGATATCTAATCTCTAGTAAATTATATGAAAACAAAAATGAGAGTGCCAATGTAATTTTTGGAAATCATAAAACCATAAATATTGAAATAGAATTAGACAGTGAGATACAATCTATAATGCCATGCTTGATATGCGGGAATGGGGAGTGGGAACGGGGATCTCATTCATTTTTTCATCCATTCCCATGTTTGGATAACTTAAGTAAAGATGAGAATAGAATCAAGAATGATTCCAAAGGAAATGAAATTTCACTTACAAGTGGGATTTCAATTCATCTTTTAGTATGAGGTATTTTGATTTCCTAGCACAATTTATTTTTAAAAACACTTTTCAAAAATTAAAAAATCAAAGACTTTTTAGGATAAATTATTTTTAAAAATATTTTTTATTTAGATTTAAAAAAAATGTAAATTCAATTGATATAATATTAACTAACTTTAATTCAAGTCTTATTAAAAATAAAAATACTTTTGTAATTATAAATAAATTAAAAAACAAATAGTTTTTAATAAAATTTAAATATTAATATTATAATAAAATCATAAATTATATTTTTATATATACATTATAAAAATGGATATTAATATCTTATTAAAACATAATTGATTTATTTAAAAAAAATAAATAATAATAATTAAAAATTAATAATTGTTAATACTATTTTATTTTAAATGAATTTAAAAAACAAACAAAGTTTATTTTTTTAAGGCATAAATGAATCAAAATTTTCACTACATGCATATCTTTAATACTCAACTAAGGATATGATATTCTAAATTTTTTTATTAATTTATGATTTTTTTTATTAATCTATAATTAATTAATCAATTTTTGAATTTCAAATTATTCTTAGGAATTAGAATATCTATTAAAGAATTTAAAACATTAATTATTCCTATTAATTTTTATAATCATTATATATATTTTTGAGTTTCAAATTATTTTTAAAAATTATTAAACTTTGTACTTTGTTTTTAAAAATTGTTTCTCAAGAACAACAATCAATCGTGGTATAAATTTTTAAACCAAATATGTTTTTAAATCACACACCAAAATAGTTTTTTTTTTTAAAAAAAAAAAAAAACTATGCATAGTGTGAGAGTTTTTTAAAAAAATGAAAATAAATATTTTAATATTGAAATAAAATTAAATAATCATTCCAACCTTACATTCCTAAATAAAAATAAATAAATATTTTAATTTGATTCATATTTTGATTAATACCATTTTGTTTCACTTGACTCTTCTCGATTTGGATTCTGTTGATTTAAAATTTTTCAACTATGTGGAGAATTTTCTATTGCTTCTTTTGTGGTTAATGTTGCAATTCTTTTAAGGGTTTTCCTAAATCTGAAAAACTAGTGAAAAAAGGGAATTGTCATCCTAATTAGTTGCATATATTTTTCATATTGTTTTCTTAAAACATTTCTAACTTGAGAAGGAAGTTGTTCATCTTTACATTCTTACTACTTTCCTATCAATGTTCTTCTTCTTGTTTTTTTTTTTTTTTTTTTTTTTACTTTACTGGATATATACAAGGAGAGAAAGGTACAAAGATTTACTAGCTTTGATATTCTCTTTTTCGCCTTTGGCTTGTGATGAACTTGATGGCTCTATTTATAGAGAAATTTGATGAACTTGAAACTTGTTGGAATACATAGAATTGAAACTTGTTGCCACAAATTATTGGAGTAGACGCCCAATTGTTTTCTTATTGCCAAAAGTGAAAATTTTCTTTGTTGTCAAGAAATCTTCAGGTGAGCTTCAAAAATTAAATACATTTGGTCTTGTAGAGAAGAATTCTTGAGTAAATGAATATCTAGAGGTTGGACTAAACTTTATTTGAACGGTTTCATCCGTATGTTGTATAATTTTTGAAGGAGTTGTCATGATTTTAGTTCATTTAAAAATTCGGTTTCTATTTTTTTATTTTAAACAAGAGAAAGAAAACTTATTTATTAGAACATTTGTTTTTTTAAAAAAAAAAGGAAATATGATACACTGAACCAAAAATCCTTATTCATTCAAATAACTTTTTAATAACAAAATAAATAATAAATAAACAAAAACTGTAACGGAATAATGGTAGTATATTTACAACAATAATATATCTACAGGACAAATAATAAAAATGTGTCAAACATATACACAAACATGTATAGAAACAAATAAATACAAACATGTACAAAACTAGATACAATGTGTACAAGAACAAAATGAGGACAAAGATGAATAAGTATATACACCTTTACAATGCAATCCCAAGAACAGTAGTGACTCTCCAACAGCTTCCAAAGTGAAGCTCAAACATATCAAAACTCTCAACTTTCACAAAACATTCATAGAAAAATACCCAAAATAGGGTGTTCATCCTCTTCCATCAAGACTCTACATCCTCTCAAAATACATAGCCAAATGTCCCATACTGAAGCATCACGAAAATTCTATAGAGTCGTTTTCTACTTCTCATCAAGTTGCCCTCTTGTCAATCTTGCCACCCAAAGCATCCATCTTGCTCCATAGTTCAAGAAAAGTCCTGTCATGCATGTGTGTTCATTTCAACAAATGCTAAATAAAGACCTATAACCCAAATAATATCCAAACAAGCCCAAGTAAAGAAATCCAACAACAATTGAGGCCTAATTAAATATTAATGGACAAGCCCAAATCCAAATCCATATGAAATACAACCCAAATTCATTTCAAATAGGCTAAAAAAAGGAAAATCCAAAAATAAAGAAAGCAAAAATTATGGAGATGATGATAATAATAAGGATTTACCTTATTTTTAAAACCCCAGGATGATAATAATAAGGATTTACCTTATTTTTGAAACCTTAGGATGATGAAGAAGGTTGGGTGGTAGATCTCATATATAATAATAAGGATTTAATGTTAAGATAAAGCCCTTAAAAGCATAACATGATGTAATAAATTTGGAATTCATCATTCATTTAATAATGTTCCAATTTCACTTTTATCTATCCTTATTCCATGTATTATACTTTATGAACATTCTTGTCTGCATCTTTTACATTATACATGACTTAGGTGTATTAGGAGTTGCACATAAGATCTACGTCATGGGTTTCTTGCAAATAGATAACTTATTCACAATTGGTTCATGGGTCTAAGCAACCTATTAGAGGTTGTAGTGCATCATCTCTTAATTGGAGGGATGGTTGGTTTTGGCTATCGAGATGAATTTCCCATGGTGAGTGCACTAGTGTGTATGGTTACACATTGGACATGACTTATGGTGAGTCGTAACTTAAGACTATCAAGTAGTCATGAAGTCACCAAATTGCTTCATTATGTTGTCTTTCAACCTTGAGAGAATATTGAACTTGTACTAAAGTTAGTAGTGACTTTGACTTATGAGTGAGATCGTAAGTTGATCATATATTCCTTATGGATTGGGTCATTATTGATGGAAGCTGGTAGCAATGGGTATTTTTAATAGAGGCACCATGATATTTTATAGGATTGAGATGGTGTGTCCTCTTAGGTGATCCTAAGAAGGTGTGTTCATGGAAACTATGACCATACTAGTTCCTAAAGTGGAACTTGGCATAGGCTCTTTGAGAGTTAAGACATGTCAATTGAATACACAATAGGAGGATGTGTAACTCAAGGATAGTAGAGGTAGTCTTGAAAGGTTGATTGCTTTTACCTTGTTGGACTATGAACACCAATTAATGGGGAGACTAAACACAATGGATAGCAAGTTACGGACCTGAGGATGTAGTGTCTCATTGTTATTTACATAGGATACTAGAGTTCAATTGATTATTTGTAGTGGAATATTGAATCAACTTCAGAATTGGATTCTGAGGGAGCCAATACTCCTATGGGTCCCAATGGTCCCCACTCTAGGCTCATATACCTTGTTGGCATGGATTATGAGGGTCGAATTAGCTATAAGTTCACTTTTGTGCACATGAACGTTTTGGTAATTACATAAGGTTGCATAGGGATAAGTGAACAAAGTCTCTGGATTTGGCTAATTGATTAATTTGCAGGCTTTATTAGATTAATTAATTAATTAGGACCCGTTTTGGGTTAGATTAAGTGACCTAAGCCTATGTCAACTCAAGTCACTTAAGCCCAATTAGGAACCCTATAAATACCCCTAAGGGTTTAGGGTTTCCATAACTTTTGTCTTCCACCATCCAAAGAGAAAGAGAGTCATAGCCTCCACCCTCCTTTCTTTCCCACCAGAAGTGTGCCAAAAATAAGGTTGAGTCATTGGGTGGAAGATCGTGGGTTTATGAGACTTCCAAAAACTTTAAGGTCGTCTTCAACAATTGGAATTTAAGGTTTGGAAACATTCAATCCTAAAGGTTAGTACTTTAACCCTAAAAGATCATTTTTTTTTAAAAAAAAAAAAATTGGTATTGCTTCCATTGTTTAGATCTAAGGTACCAACATTTATGTACCTTATTTATGAAACCCTAGGATGAAAAATAAGGTTGGGCGATGATAATAATAATAATAATAATAATAATAATAATAATAATAATAAGGATTTGCCTTATTTTTGAAACCCTAGGATGATGAAGAATGGGTGGCAAATCTGATATGGATGGCATGGTGATTGGTGGCAAGCTTGGAGATGGGCGCATTGCTGGTGGCAAGGCTACCATGGATAAGGGCAACGTGAGGGTAGGACAACAATGGAAAAGTGGATGGAAGATAGAGAAGGGAAAGTAGGATGTTGGGGTGGCGTGTGATCGGATCTATGGCTAGAGAGAGGAGTGGTGTCGACAAGAAGTGAGAGACGATGTGGGTATGAGAGAAATGGGAAAAAAGAGAGAAAGAAATAAAAGAAATAAAAGAAATAAAATAAATAAAAATGAATGAGGGAAGTGTGTCGTGGAAAGTGGGTATTAGTGAAGAAAAATTAGGTCAAAAATTTGGGATCAACAACTGTTTTCTATTTTTAAAAATAGAAAAACTGTTTTTAGAAATTCATAACATTGTTTAGTTGTTGTTCTCTAAAAATAGTTTTTAAAAACAAAGCGAAATCAAAAACAGTTTTTAGGGAATAAGTGAAAGTTGTTTTCATTGGTTTTTAAAAACAAAAGAAAAGCATAAAGAAATTCTAAAAAAAACCATAAAAAATGAATAAAATTGAAAATGATATCATTCAATTTCTCTCTCCACGATCTAAGATCGATATAAAAAATCTTTAAATATAATCTTCCTTTAAGTTAAATGTGTTTTTTTTTTTAAAAAAAAATTTCACTTTCCTAAAAATTTTTGTCAAACAAATAAATTCCAAATCAAACTATCTTGATACATAAAATTTATTTACTTTCAAAAAATAATTTGAAACTCAAAAACTAATTTAATTAGTACAAAAAAGTCATGGAAGTCAATAACATTAGGAAGTTATAGGCTAAGATTTATTTTAAATTATTGGGTTAGTTTATTCTTTTTTCACTAGACAAATAAACTTCAAATAAAACAAGACTTAATGCATTGAGTTCGTTAATGAGTCTAATAATTTCTAAAAATAACTTTAAACTCAAATAGTGAATAAATTAATACAAAAAATTTATGGACAAAAATTGGTCTAGAATGACTATTATTTATCTTTTACATAAATCATTATTTTTTTTTTTCCAATATGCAAATAAACTACAAATTAAACAAGACTTAAATCTTTGGATTCATGAATGAGTCTAGTAATTTTTAAAAATAATTTAAAATTCAAATAGTGAACCAATCAACACTACAAATTTATGGACAAAAATTGGTTTAGAACGACTCTATTGATTCGCTTCTACATAAAATCACTAGGGGAATGAATTTCAAGATAAGACCTAACATGTTAAATTTGTTAATAAGTCTAATAATTTTTAAAAATAATTTAAAACTCAAATAATAACCCCATTAATACCATAAATTTGTGGATAAAAATTGGTTCATAATGACCCTATTATTTCTTTTCTACATATAATTATATTTTTATAAATTTTCTTATTTTGTATTGAATTTATTAATGATTTTAAAACTCAAAAAATAGATCTAATTGTTAAAAAAAAAGAAATCAAAACTGATATATTATTTGAGTCATGGTTTATTGTTTATTCTATATATACAAATATATTTTTGAATTTTCTCTCTAGGTAGATAAAATTTGAATTAAGTAAAATATAATTAATAATTTAAATTCTTTAATGATTATAAGAATAATTTGGAATTAAAAAAACTAATATTTGTTTTTTTAATTTATTTGTAATTACAAAACTATTTTCATATTGAATAAGAGTTTACTGAAATTTAATTAATGTTATATAAATTTAATTTAAAACATGTTTTTACAAAATCAAAATAAAAAAATTATTTTTAAAAATAACTTATTTAAACAATTTTTTGTTTTTTTTTTAAATTATTTTTAAAAACAATTTGTCAAACACTTTTATTTTTATAAAATACTAAAAAACATTTTTTTTTCTTTAACTTAAAAATAATTTTTAAAACAAGCATAAAAAAAAAAAAAAAACACAACTAAACAGACCTAAAATTCCAACCTTTTTTTTTTCTAGAAAATAAAAAGATAAAAGTGCATATTAAAAGGGACTTGAGTAATTTCACTATTAAAAAATTAATAAATTTCAAAAGAGAACTTTCTTATCATAAATATTTCCACAAAAATTTCGAAATTCTTTTTATGGTTGGCTTTTATCATACGACATGAGAGTAGTTCAAACCAAGTAGGCTTAACCATTAAAAACAATATGATTGTTTGAGAGTGATTTATTTTGTGTTTATAGCATTCTATATTTTTTATTTTGAAATAATTGAAAGAAAGCTTGTATATGAGTACACGTGTTTTTTTTTTTTTTTTCCAAATATTTTGACATCTAGACATTCTTTATAATCATAATCTATAAATAGTCGATAAGTTATTAACATAATTCCAAAAAAAAAAAAAAAAACAAGGCTGGAAAGAGATTCTTATTGAGAGAAGTCATTTATGTCGCAATCCAATCTCAAATCTTATGCAAAATTATAGAACATGTGGTGGTATGTTTTTCAGTTTGGCCTATTTTGAATAATTTTTTATTTATTTATTATAAACCAAAATTGAAGTCAATACTATGAGATATTATTAACATTTAAAAAATAATAATTTAAATACTCTAACTTCTTACAAAAGCTAAAAAAATGGCTTCTATTATAAAGAACTTCTTACAAGATTAAAGCTTCTACCGTTTTTATTATTATTATTTTATTTTTTTATGTGTTAAGTCGCTAATGAGAACTTTTAGGCGCCAACCTGGCAATGTGGAGCCCTGTTAGTTGCTAATTGCTATGCCTTGATCTCATGTTATTGGTAAAGACCACACATATACAATTCAATATGATATATATATATATATATATATATATATATATATATATATATATATATATGTTAATCTATAAGAGATAACGGCCTAAATTATAAAGAGATAAGAAAACATTTACAATCGAAGTAATAGAAATTTAAAACAACTAGTGTGATAACAATGGGTTGTTATCCCAACTCATTAGCGTGCCTCTGCATTTGTTGAAATTTTAAGTGATTGAATAGATTTACTTAGTATGACATATTTGATACTTTTATTGGTTGAATGCACTTGGATTTTAACTTGTTATCTTCTATCTTGATAATTGATTATTATGTTGTTATTGATAATATGTTTACATGTATTATATGATAAAATAATAATTTTGAATGGATGATAACTTTCACGTTATGTTATTAATTCATCTTCGTCATCTTCTTCAAGTAGTGATGACTTTGAAGATTTTGTGATGCTACTTTATTTATGTGAATATGATGAGATATTTTTGGATAAGATGCTTCAAAGGACATCCAGTTTGAGATGTGAAGATTTTGTGGAGTAGTTATTGAATGGTCATGAAAGGACATGTTATGAATTGTTTCGAATTGATAAAATTAGATTTCTTTCTCCTTTGGTATACGTCAAAAGTAAAAGGGTATCTAAAAGAAATTAAAGAAGTTTTAATTGAAGAAGCACCTATTATGTTTCTTATAATTGTTGGTCATAATGTGGGATTGAGAGTTATAGCGGATAGTTTTCAGCATTCCCTTGATACTATGGATAGACATTTCATTTAACTTTCAGGGAAATATGTAAACATGTAAAGAATTCGATTTTTCATACTAACTCTATTGCCTTGTCATGTTATCAACAATTCAAAGTATTATCCAAGGTTCTAAAATGTAAATAATATAATTTTTTAGTATTTTAATTACATTATATTGCACTTTTAAAACCAAAGTCATTGTGTTCTCTTGTTAAAAGGAAATGCAATGGTGCAATTGATGGCATACATACAAGTGCATCAATTCCTATTGAAAAATAAGTTACCTAGAGAGGAAGAAAGGTTGTAATAACTCAAAATGTTTTATGTGCATGCAATTTTCATATGATGTTCATGTTTGTTTATACAGGTTGGAAAGACACTGCAAATGATTCAAGAGTTTTTCTCAATGCAATTACAAGACCTAAAAATAAATTTCCTTCGCAAAAAAAAAGAAAGAAAAAAAGGTAAATGACTAACTCATTTAAATTACTATTTTATTACTTGTATAACCATATGATTATTATTTTGTTTTTGTTGTATCATAGTAATAGGTAAATGCTACGTTGTTGATTTTGGATACCTTTGTACTATGGATTTTCTTCCTCCATATTGAAGTGAAATGTATTATTTGCAAGATTATTGTGGTAGAGGTCATCAACCAAAGACTTATAAAGAAAATTTTAATTATAAGCATTCCCACTTAGAAATATAATTGAGTGTTGTTTTAGTATGTTGAAAGTATGCTTATCAATTTTAAAAATGATGTCATCTTACAAACCAAATAGACAAGCATTAATAGTTATAACTTGTTATACTCTTCATAATTTTCATTCATAAGTGGACTCAAAATGATGTTATATTTAGAAAATAGGAAGAAGAAGAGTTTGAATTTAAAGATAAAGACGATGTTACAATTGAAATAAGTCATGCAACAAATTTATCAGATGAAACAACAATAACTATGACAGCTTATCAAGATCGTATTTCACAACAGATATGAAATGCTTATGTTAGTAATTTGTAAACATTGATTGTTAAATAGTTGTCTTAATATATTATGGATAGTAAAAACGTGTTTAATTATTATAATTGACTTGGAAGTAATTTGTGTATACTTGGTTTGCAATTATTTTTGCTACACTTTAAATTTAACATTTTTACTGTTTTTTTTTATTAAAAAAAAAAAATCAATCCAACTACTTATTTAACTCTCATTAAAAAGTGAATATTAAAATTATTTTCAATTTTATAGTAATTTTTTTTCATTAGAATAAAAAAATTGTTTAATAATAATAAAAATATTTATTTTAAATTTATATATAATTTAAACTTTATTTATTTTATATAAAATTGTTTTTTAAAATAAAGTGAAATCTTTTTTCCGAACATGTTTTTGTTTTTTGTTTTTAAAAATAATTGGGTAAATACTCTTCCTTTCAAAAATAGTAAAACTATTTTTTGTCCCTATCTTAAAAACAATTTTTTAGAAAATACAATCAAATGGCCATTAATTTCTAAAAGAAAACAAAGCTTTTTCAAGAAACTTTGAAAAATTAATGCTATTTGTTGACTAATTTATATTATAGGGTAACAAAATATTCATGTCTCATACAAAAGTATATCAGATAAAACATGTGTAACAAAATAAAAGTTGTTACTAAACAATAATCCCATCAAATAAAATTATAACATATGTCACATAGGCTCATTCAGGAGAAGATAAATTAAAGGAAGAAATAACAATTTTGATAATTATCAAAATAATTAAAAATAGTAAATTTGATAAGTTAAAAAGTAAGTATCAATTCTTATTTTAAAAAAAAAAAAAATTAAAAACAAGCATCCAAATATGTTTTGTCAAGATTCCTAATAATTAATTTTTAATTAGAATAATATTTAAAGGGCCAAGACCATCAAAATATATCTCAATTTTAAAAAATTGTTAACTTTGATTTAAAAAAATAAAATTTACATAGAAAACTATTGAAATTTGTTTTTCCTAAAGCCTTAATAAATAAGGAGCCGCCTTAGCTTTCTTTCAAAATCATGCAATACAAAATACTTTTATACTTGAAAAAAGTTGGAGAAAATTTACCTTTAGGGGGTGTTTGGTACGTCGGAATAGGGAATGGAAATAATATTTTGTTTCCTTTCCTATTTCTTAGTGGAATGGAATGAATTTGATGATTCCATTTCTAGCATTTGGATGAACTTAGGAATGCAAGATTGGAATGATTATTTGTTTCCATTCCAATGTTTGATAATAATAGGAATGGAAATGAAAAAGAAATAAATTTACAATAATATCCTTACATATAATTTAAAATATTTTTTTATTTTTACTTTTATTTAAAAAAAAAAATAAAATTTGAGAGGTTTTTTGTTATTAAATAATAAGACTAAAAAATATATATATACTCAATAAATAAAAAATTAACCATAAAAAATCGTATAACCCTAATGCACAAATATTCAATTATTATTTTTATTAAAAATTTGAATAATTTGTCATGCTTAAGTAGTTATAAAATTACATTTTTTTTTAAAAAAATATTTATTATAATATTTAAAATCTTTTTCCAACCATTTCAATTTTTCTCTCCAGTTTCAATTAATACAAGATAAAGAAACATCAAAGATTCCAAACATAAATTAATAAAAAAAAAATTAATCGATTTATAGAGAAGAAGAAACACATATAAAGAAGTAGAAGAAGAAAGAGAAAATAAGGTAAACTTGATCGAAGATGTAGAAGGGAGTTTTCAGAACTTAGTTGCAGCAAACAATGGCGAATCCTAGATCCAACAATCAAAATGAACATCCAAAACCCTATAAATTAGAAATTGATTTTTTTTTTTTTTAAATATCGTGGAAGGTTTAATTGATTCAATTTGGAAGAATCACTTGTTGCAGAGAATTGGATGATGAGTGGGTCTCTAGCTTTGCAAAGAATATAAGAAGTGGATGATGAATGGATCTCTACCTTTACAAAGAAGATAAACATCGAGTTTTAAAAACAAGATAAGAGGGTAAAATAGTAATTTAGGTTATTTTATATTATCAAATAGGTTTAATGAATCAGAATACCACATACTTTTAATGAATGCAAATCCGACTCATAAGTTGGATTTGATTTCTGCCGGAATAATGTTTTATTTCATTTCCGCCTTTTTAACATTTATCCAAACATAGGAATAAGGGAGAAAAGGAATGAGATGTCTATTCTCACTCCCTATTTCCGTGTACCAAACACCCCTTTAAGGATTCAAGAAAATTTTTCAAAATCTTTGAACATCAACCTTGAATATTTGAAGATCAATTTTGAAGATTCAAAAATCAAGTTCAAAAATGAGCCGAGCTAAGATTCAAACCCAAGCCCAGAAAATGCCAAAGTTCAACTCAAATCCAAATCCGAGATCCATAAATGCCCAAACCAAATCAAGACCCAAGAAATTCTTTCTTGGAATAATCAGAGGATCAAATATAAATTATATCTCATTCCCCAAATTAATCACACTTCAATTTGACACATTTTTTTTCAAGGGAAATTTATGTGTACAAAAAAAAATTTATATTAAAAAATCACCATGTTTTTAAAATAAACTTTCAAAAGTTGTTTTCAATTTATAAAATCGGCTTAGGCTTTGAAAAAAAATATATAGGAAACTATTTTTACGAAAAACCGTTAAACAAACTTTAATATATATCTTTTATCAAATGTTGATATATTAACCTTAAATGTGCCTAAGTGGAAAAATATTTTCTTGTCCATTTCTACTTAGCACTTTCCCTCCGAAAGGACCAGCATGAGACAAGTATTTTGGTGTCAAAATATTTTCTCCTCCTATCCTATGTAACAGATTTTGATATGAAAATATTTTCTTGTTGATTTCTATTTATCATATTTGGCATGGAACTACTTTCTTGTCCATTTCTACTTCCATATGACATTTTCCACAGGGCCAAACAGCTGTCACTCTTCTCATGGGTTTGGGTGAGATGCTGCCGTGAGGATCGAGGAAATTGAATAAGAAAAAAACATTGATGTCATTGAATGAATGATATCATGATCATGACCTAAATCTAGTGGGCATGATTGGGATATATTTGAGTGTATTCTTAATCTTGTAAAGACTCAGACTATTAATTAAAAATGTCATGATAAATAAATTAAGAGATGAAAGGCTAGTGGAGATAGGCATGTGCCAACTAACCTTCCTTCTCAGCTTGTCAACTCTCGCCCACCACCACCCGAGAGATATATTGGCATTTGACAAGCCCCGAAGGAGAAATACGCCCTAGTTTCCAAAGAACCGAGCTGAAAAAGATGTGGAAGAAATGCCATATTGTCAAAATTAAAGACAATAATAGGAAGGGAACTGGTCAAGTAAGGACCCAAGCCCTATATAAGGGCGCATATGAACCTCGACTCCGGAGACCAAAAACGACCTCATTTCTTACTTCTTCCCCTTCCCTCCCTCTTCCAACAAAATAATTTATATTTAATTATATAATTAATTGGTTTTTATTTATAACGTTAATTAAGAAATTCATATTGAATTTGATCCCTCTTTTCTAAGTTATCATTTTTTTTTATTTTCCTAACACAAAAATCTAATTTGTGTGGATTTTTGTCTGATTCACAAAGAGATTTTGACAGAGTTGTCACATATGAAATTGAACACAATTTTATACATATACTAATAGTATAAGATTTTCCTTCTATGTTGTATTCCAATATAATTTTTTTAATTATTTTGGGAAAGTTCCCATAGTATAGGATGGCAATTTTTGGCTTTTTGGTAAGATATTATAACCATGAGAAATACAAAATGAAACTAAATATAATTAAAATTAATTACAAACCTATATATTTTTAAATTATTTAATCTTTATATCGAAAGAACAACGAAGTATGAAAAAAACTTGAAAAAATTATTTTATTGATTTTAAATTTAAATTTTATTATTTTATTTTATTTTTTTCTCTATTTTTCCCTCAAATTTCCTATAAACATAGCATTAAAATGTGTTCACTAATGTTAAAAAAAATGACTCAATATTTTATTATCTAAGTTGATTATTTTTCCACTTCTCTTCGTAAGTATATGAATTAAAAATAAATAAATAAAAATCTAAGGTAACTTTTACTAAAAGGAATGATAATACTAATTTATAAAAGAAAAGAAAAACAAACTAAAATTTAAAATGAAAAAATTATTTTTATTCTTATTCTTATTCTTATTCTTCTTCTTCTTATTATTATTATTATTATTATTATTATTATTATTATTATTATATTTTTAAAAATTCTCCTAAGAAATATATACAAACCTAATTAATATAAAAAATTTATGAACAAAAATTGGTCGAATAACTCTATTGTACGTTTTTTTTTTTATATAAAATTTTATTTATTTATTTATTTATATTTTCTTATTGGACAAATGACTTTAAATCAAGTGAAAGTTAATGTGTTTGATTTATTAATATGTCTATTAATTCTAAGAAATGATTCGGAACAAAACCAACTTAGTTCATACTAAAAA
Source organism: Vitis riparia (assembly GCF_004353265.1). NCBI lineage: Eukaryota > Viridiplantae > Streptophyta > Magnoliopsida > Vitales > Vitaceae > Vitis > Vitis riparia. The sequence goes on along the minus strand of NC_048434.1, from coordinate 11,912,549 downwards.
TTTATAGAGCACAACTAGTTTAATCCAAATAATTTTATTGGTTTTTCTCCGTATAAAAATATAGTTTTATAAAATTTTTCATTAGACAAACAGACTTTAAATCTAGTGAGACTTAATGTAGTGAATTTGTTAGCGAGTTTAATAATTTTTAGAATTAAAAAACAAATCTAATCAATACTAGAAAATAATGGATGAAAATGGATCCAAAATTAATTTATGTTTTTCTTCTCTATACAATCACAATTTTTCAAAATTTCTCATTGAGCAAACAAGTTCCAAATTAAGTAAGAATCAATACTTTAAATTCTTTAATGAGTTTATTAAATTCTTAAGAATAATTTAGAATTTAAAACTAACCCAATTAATACTATAAATTCTTGAATCATAACTACTACAAAATATTGTATGCACAATTCCTTAGTAAATGTGTGTATAAAGTGAAAAGAAAAACTTGGTTTATTTGTATATTTAAAAAAGAAAAGATAAAATTTAATTTTTTTTAATTTATTTAAAATAAAATATTAGTAACCATTATTATTTTTTAAACTAATATCCTTCATTTTTAACAAAAAAAAATTATATAGTACACCTCTACTAAGATGCTAATATCCATATTTTATAACATCTATTCAAATTGTATCATTATTTAACAAAAAATATAATTTATAATGTTATTATAATATCAATATTCATATTTTACAAATAAATTTTTTTATTTTAAATTAATTTGAATATAAACTAAATTTATATATATATATATATATATATATATATTTATTTATTTATTTATTAGTCAAAATAGAATAATTATTGTTAAAAAAAACTAAAATTTAATTAAATTTATTTGTCTGAATGAGTTTCTTGTTTTTTGCCTTTTGGAAACCATTTAAAAAAGTAGACTAAACACACATGCTTTGAGAGAATAACTAAAATCCTATTTTTTGTTGTGGAAAATAAAAAAAAAATTCAAAAAATGCTCAAGCTTGTTATATGTAAAAATTATTACCTTAAGTTGGCCCATGCGAGTAGGGGTGATAATTTTCACAAGACATAAAAATAACACGAATTTTAGTAAGTTTGGCTAGGTATAATTGTGTTTGTATTATAATCATATTTGTTGAACTCTTGGAAAAATGAAGATCTGGATTTTTCCAAAGGGTAAATGCATCTAAGATTCTAAGTGTAGTGAAAACTAATATGCCTTTAAAAAAATCATTCTAGGTTGATAAACAAAGAGAACACATACCTTGGATTTGGGTGTTCTCAAAGCCCTTCTCCAGTTGTAGTAGAATAACCTTGAAGACCAGGGATTTTCCACTTACTGGCTCTCTCCTAGATCTTAATATTGGAAAATGGTAGATTTTTCTCTAAATGGATGAAGGTTGTTTTTGGAAGATGATAGTGAATCTGATAGTCTAACCCTAAACCCTAAGAGGTTTTATATAAACATACTTGTGGGTTTGAGTGGCTTGAGCTCACATTGAGCTTGGGTCACTTAATCTATCTTACGACGTCACTAATAAATTTTAGTCTTATTAGACTATTTAATTAATTAGCTCAATCTAAAGAAACTAGTCATAAGCTCTTTTACAACCCTACATTTTTACCAAAACTCTCTTATACACACGTATGAATAAAAAAACCCAAAAATCCCTTAAATGACATACCACCAAAGAGTGTGGGATGAGTAGGGGCCATTGGGACCCATAGAAAATGTTAGCTTCCTCAAAGTCTAATTTTAAAGTTGATTTAACATTCTATTATAGAGAATCAACCACACTTTAATATCCTATAATATTAGATTGATATAAAAACTTGAATAACTGACCTACTAAACACAACATGAGAACTCCTCATGAACTGTATCCATATATATTGAGGTAGATGCTATCAACCTCTTAATATTTGTTAGGGTAGAGTCCTTAAAAGTATGACATGATATAATAGATATTGAATTCATTATACATTTAATGATATTCCAATTTGATTTTTATCTATCCTTATTTCATGCATTATACTCTATGAACATTCTAACCTAGCATCTTTTGTATTGTACATAACTTGAGTGCATTAGGAGATGTACAGAAGATCCAAGTCATGGGTTCTTTGCAAGTAGATGATTTGTTCACAACCAATTTATGGAATTAGACAATCCATTTAAGGTTGTAGTTAACCATCTCCTAATTGGAGGGATGAATGGTCTTGACTATCAAGATGACGTTCCATAGTGAATGCACTAGTATGTATGGTTACACATTATACACTATATATTGTGAGTCATGACATAAAGTTATTGAGTAGTTATGACTTTACCAAATTGTTACACTATATTGTCTTTCAACCTCGAGAGAATATTGAGTTTGTGTCAAAGTTAGTAGTAGTTTTGACTTATGAGTGAGATCCTAAATAATCATATATTCCCTATGGATTGAGTCACTATATATTGATGGAAATCGGTAGCAATAGGTATTCTCATATGGGTCATTATGAAATATAGTACTGGATTATTACGCCAGACCTTGTTTGTTCCATACTGGACTAATAGGATTGATAAAAATATTATTTTTATTTAGAAAAACTCACTTTGATACCAATTGGAAAAACCTATATCTAGTAGAGTTATAATATAAGAATTAAAAACTTATACCCAAATTAAATCTTGAAGTAATTAGGGTTATTCAAAGTAATCAAAGATCAAACAAGGGATACATTAATTTTTATGTGGAAAACCTCCACACTAACTGTGGAGATAAAATCCACAGGATCTAAGATCTTTAATCGTCAATCTACTATTTGAGATCAAAGTACATAGATCTATCTGATTGCTTTATCTTGGAAACTTACTCTCCAACACCTACACCTTGATCCACATTCATAACACAACACCTCCGATGTTCTGGTGGATTCCTCTCAGTCTTTGAGGGGATGAGGTCCTTCCAAAAACTTAGAATCCAATCCCATGAATTCTTTCTTGAGAGATTAGAAATGATAGGACAAGTTGGTTGATTCTCTCAAAATGTCCAACTCAAAAACATATTTAGGTGGGGTATAAATAGGTCTAAGAGCTTAGAGAGTTGGAAACAGAATTTTCTTAAAAACTAAAATATCAACTTTCTAAAAATTAATTAAGAAAATAATTTTCTTAAAAAAAATAAAATATTAACTTTCTAATAATTAATTAAAAAAGATTTTTCTTAAAAATAAAATATCAATTTTCCAAAAATTTATTAAGAAAAAAATTTCTTAAAAAATAAATCAACTTTCTAAAAATTAATTAAGAAAATAAATTTCTTAAAAAATAAAATCTCAAAGTTGTCAAAAATTAATTAAGACATTTTAGCTACATTTGAAAATTTTCAATCCAACCCTACCTTATTAAAAAAAAAAAAACACAAATTTACCTTTTAACAAACCTTTTCAAGTTTACTAGTGACAATCTAATAAAAAGTAATTACCCTCTAAAAAGTTTCATATGTCATAATGAAATTAAAGAAACAAAATAATCAACAAACATAATACAAGAACTCGTTGCCCAACAATATACAAACCTTTTTCTTGCTCATTTCTATGATACATTCTCTATGCCAAAAGAGCTTGTCATCATTCATTGATAAGTTTGAGCGTGATGCAGGTCCTAGCATTGATGACAACGAAAATGAAATAGAAGTTGAAATTAATTTTAAGGAAAAAATATCAATCTTATCAAATTGAATGATATAATCAGAATGTAATCACTCCCAATTTGGCAAAGACTCCAATTAATTTAAAAGGATACATGAATTTCTTGAACAGTTAAAATACATAGAATACTGAATCTCCATTAAATTTAAAGATGATGTACACTCTTAATTTTAACAGGGAATCATATTAATTTTAGAATATATATATATATATATATATATATATATATATATAAGAGTTTGGCGTGGGAACTTATAATATCATTATCAATGATAACAATCCAATAAACTAAATAAAATGTTAAATAATAAATAAATTGAAAGACCAAAGATGATTTTTTCCGTATGCCACTTAGCCTGGATTTCGTGCAGGGCACTAAATCCCATATTTGTTTGGACCCACACATCCCCTCAAATTTTGTGCTATATAAGAGGTGTCTTCTCAATCCCCAAATACTCGAAGCAAGCCCTTGAGAACTAAGACTCAGTAAGTGTTTGTGGGTAGAAGCGAGAGATAGAAGCGTAGAAGATGGTGGTGAAGGTGTATGGTGCAGTTATGGCTGCATGCCCACAGAGGGTGTTGCTTTGCCTTGTAGAGAAGGGACTGGAGTTTGAGGTTGTCCATGTCGACCTCGACTCTGGCGAGCAAAAACGACCCGAGTTCTTAATTCGTTAGGTGAGAAATTGTATGAAAGACTTAGCATGCCCAAACAGAGATATACAGTGGCATGCCACATATATTTACAAACTAAAAAATATTTATTCTATGCGATTATATTTTATCAAATTCGTTATCGATCGATTTTAGAACATTTCTTAACGTATTAACATAAATATGATGGTTTTAGTTACACTGGATATACTCTTTTCTATGTGTTATGTTTTCTCCTTACCTGATTTTTCTTTGTACATTGCCTTCTAACATGAAATGTCCAATTATTTTGTAGCCTTTTGGGCAAGTTCCAGTGATGGAGGATGGCGACTTCAGGCTTTTTGGTACGAGCATAATCATCTATAATTCTGCATACAAAATACTAGACTTTATCAACTATTTTTAAAAATAGATTGCGTAGAAACAATTATGGGAAATTAAGGGTCTGGTTATATTTTTTTAAACTTGTTTTTAAAAACTGTTTTAAAATTAAAGAATAAGAAATAATTTTTAAAAACAAGTTTCACAAAATATGGTCCAATGAGACTATATTTTTCTTTTGTTTTTAAAAATTAGTAAAAACACCTCTTACTTGTTCTTAAAAAAATGTTTTATATTTTATTTTATTTTTAAATATTATTTTCAAAGAACAACAGTCAAATAATTAAGAATTTTTTAAAATAATTTTCTATTTAATTTTAAAAATAAAAAAGTGTTTTTAAGTCATACCATCAAACAAACTCTAATGATCTCAAAATATTTAATTCTTTGATCGAAGCAAACTGTAACAAGGTGGAAGCCACTCACATCTTACCTTCAAATAAAATCAGTTAGTATTTTATATATAGTAAGCAAAACACCATCTTTTGGTATTTTTCATATTAGGTTCTCTTCTTGGAAAAGCATTGCATTATTGATATTATTTAAAAAACTTCTAGATTTGAAATATCTTGAATAATCTTAACATGATCCAGAGTTTACTTAGTCCAATTACAGCTTGCACAAAACACGTCCAAATTGTAAAAATGACGTTTGTAAATGATAATTTTGATGCTTGAAACTCCAGAGTCGAGGGCAATTATAAGATACATTGCGGCCAAGTACGTGGATGAGGGTCCCAACCTAGTGGGAAGGAGCTTGGAGGAGAGAGGTCTTGTGGATCAATGGTTAGAAGTGGAGGCAAACAATTTGAACCCTCTAATTTTCACAGTGGTTCTTCAGCTGGTAATCCTACCCCGGATGGGGGAGAAAGGTGACTTGGCACTAGTTCGAAACTGCGAACAAAAGCTTGACAAGGTGTTTGATGCGTACGAGCGAAGGCTCTCCAAGAGTTGCTACCTTGCAGGAGATTCATTTACTCTTGCTGATTTGAGTCATCTTCCGGGCATCAGATATTTAGTGAATGAAGCTGGAATGGGGCACTTGATCACTGAGAGGAAGAATGTGAATGCATGGTGGGAGAACATCTCCAATAGGCCTGCTTGGAAGAAAGTCATGAACCTTGCTTCTTGATTTGTTGTGTGTGTATATATATATATATATATATATATATGTCTATATGTGTGTGTGTGTGACTTTATCTTTACTAGTTGGTTTGCTTGTCAAGCATGGACAACTATATATGTCTAATGTTTGTATGCCTACTTGCTTATGTATGACTTCTTCTCAATTATGGATCACTTGATGTACTTTGTTTGCTTATCAATTATATATTGTGTATTATGACTACTTGTACCTTGTGCTAAAAAAAAAGTGAATTATAGCTACTACCCTTGTGATTTGAAATGGTGTACCATTGATGAGCAAGAATCCCTGAATTTTATTAATTGTTATTTGTGTGTGAGCATTCAACCCTCAATATTACTTTTGATTCCATTGGTTTTATATGAAGGGCATAGTTTTAAAAGGTGTGCTTTAATTGCATCTAGGCTCAAGGTACAACCACTCCTTAGTTATAGTGTCTCACTTGCTAAGACATGTGCCTTATTGAAGAGGTGTACCTTATCAACTTTACTATTCCTTTTTAAATGTTTTTATTCTTGAAATTTCTAGTTGTATATTGAAACTTATATAATTTAATTATTTTTTTATTAAATGTTTTTTTAAAATGTTTAGAATCTTAAATTTTTTATTGATTGGATTAGATTCCGAATCATATTTTATAAGATCAATATATATCCCATGTTGCATTTCGCTTTACTCAGGCACACGCCTTGTGCTAGTTGTGCCTTACACCTAAGCTATAGGAGACTTTTACTTCTTAGGTGTGCCTTGTGCCTTAGGTGTGTCTCGCACCTTTTAAAATTACGAGGAGGAGCATGCCATGTGTTTTTCTCTATTGAAAAATTAATAATAATGACATTTTATCTTTCACTACTCAAAATTTTTTCTCTCAAACAAGTTATTCAATGCAAGTCACATGCAAATGAAATAACACTCCCCATACATTATATCAACACAACCACTCATTTTCACATGCCCCTTGACATCAATCAACAAAAACATAAATATATCTTATTTTTTCAAAGCTCTAATAGCCAAATTTCAGCTCATGATCCAATTAACACAGTCAACATAACTCAATGAAAAATATCATAAGTTAATGAAATACTAATAATAATAATAATAAAAAACAAGATGGAATAGAGAGACCATGACACCAATTTCTTAATATGGAAAACCTCTTAAGAGATATTAGATATATATATATATATATATATATATCACAAGCCTCAAGTTATCAAAACATCCATTATGAAAAAAACTTTAACTAAGTACAAGGATTTAACTAACTTAAGCTTCCAATCCTTTCCCGGATCACTTGCCTAAAACCTTCAAACTTCAACTATCCACTTTCTTCTTCTGGAGCATTTTTGGAGTCCACACTAAGCTTGATCTCAGTCTCTTCATGATTCCATATATACAAAAAAAAAAAGTTTTACCTCAAAATGGTGAGTATGAGTAAAGATGAATAACACAATGAATCAACCCATTTGGAACAAAAATTTCTCACTCAAAAATTGATTTTCAACTCAAACCCTGGTGATTTTCTCTTAAGGCAAACACTCCCTAATGTAATAAAAAGAACTTGAAGCTTAAAATAGGGTTCTCTCACTCTCACAACTGTCATCTCCCATTATAGAAAGAAAGCTTAGGTATTATGGTTTTGAAACCATCCAACAATTGAGATTTATTTGGAAAATCATGAAAATTTACAGGTGTGATTGAAATCTAATCGATCAGATAAGACTAGAAAAAAATAGGTTCAACATAAACCATTACCCTTTAGTTTGATCGATCAGAAATCAATCCAATTGTTTTAAACACATTATTTTACACCCTGAAGCTTCAATTTCGTTTTCCAATAAAAGGATAAAAATTTAAAACATGGTTGATTAATGTTTGTCATCATCCATTACCTCAAATGCACTTATCAACTCCTCTAGCCATTTTCAAATATGAACAATTTGGAAAAGGCAAGTGTCCAAGGGAGGATTTGAAGAGTATAAACTAAGAGACACAATGAAAGTTTTAACCCAAAATTGGCAATACACAAATACGCTTACCGATATGTTGCAAAAAAACTTAAGAGTCGACGTGACCATGTTCCAAAATATTAGACAAAAACCATTGTGCTCTCTTGTAAGCTAACCTTATTCTAATGCTTGCTAATAGAATTGAATGCATTGGTTTATCCTAAAATCATCAAGTTTTCTCTTTTTTTTTTTCATGCCAATGTTTACTACTTCTACATTGTTCAAGTCAAAAGTTGTACAAACTAATGCACTTTTGTCTATTTATTTATTTTTAATTAAGTGCATGACAAACAAATGTAGTTAGTCAATGTTGGATTTATTTTGTATGATTTGGATTTCATAGACACTATTTGGGATTTTTTTTGTACTAAAAATAATCATATTTATAAAAAAATTATCAAAAAATAAAATGATCATTACTATCCTAATTTCCTATCAGATCGATAAAATTGTTTGGTTTCAACATATATGGTCCTTGTTGATATTGAAATTATGGCAGTGGGTATAATAAACGTAGGAGATTATTAGATTAGACATATTTCCTCAAAAACATGATTAGGCATATTATTACCAAATCTCTACTAGTAACTAAACCAACTAATATGTCATATTTTTTTCTTTGTTTGTCCACCTTTATGAAGTAATTTTTTTTTTTACCTTAAAATTAAATTAATCAATACCATATTTTTCTCTTTTGTAGGTCATATTTTGGGGTGGTGGTGGTGGTGTTGATTATCTTCAAAAAATGATACTAGAGGATGCCTTAGAATAATTAGAACTTGTAATCAGTTAAAAATTAGGCCCTTTCTTCCTTCCCACCAAAATTACTTGAACCCCTATTTTCACACGTCCTATATGTTTTTATTTTCTATATTGTTGGTTGTATGCTTATTATAGTCGATCAAGTTTGGCATGTCAACATGTCATGGTTATTGTGGGATCCTCTCTACAAGGTTGTCTTGAAGTCCACCACCTTTTCACAACCATTTGGTTAGAAGTGTCGTCTGGGAAACCACCCTCAGTCGGATAACCCTATGGCCCTTAGGCCGGGTGACTGATCCAACTCGAAGTAGGTCAGACGGATAAATCTTACATAGATACAACATGACTAAGGCATGACCACTTATCATGCATTTACACATCCATTAATGCGTAGATTGTGCGCCTGACATACTCCATATTAACTACAGTCGTTATGGAAAACATTCCAGTATTAGCGGCTCATCATGGCAAGACAATTGTTATGCATCGACAATCAATGTCATCAGATCGCACAATCAAGCGCAATCAAGGTGTTATTAAGACACCTGGTAAGACGTTACACCGCAAAAGGTATAAATAACCATACATACTCTACAAAGAGGAGGATGAACTTTCTTTTGAAAAAAGAATTTGACTTGCTTAAGACACTTACTGACTTTAGCATTGGAGGGATGTACTCAGACAAATTATCCGAATAGCCTTTGTGCAGGGATTATAGTCATTTGCATCTTGAAGAACTTAGATGAAACTATTGGCCATCTTTTTCATCCAGCTCATGGCAGCGAGACGAGACTACCTATTCGGATTGTGTTACAACATTGGTGCCATCTATGGCAAGCTGGAGGCTCCATGGTAGTAAATGTGGGGAAATGCTCCAAGAGGATGTCTAGCTCTTCTTGACTGGGCACATCAACTGGAGGAACCGACGGAGTATGTGCACTGGGCGTAGAGTCATCACCATATATGGTGATCATCTCCCCTAACCCGTGGAAAGGAATGCTTTCCACGTTTTACGTCTTAGAAGCAAGTGAAGATGGAGGAATTGGTATTGGTGAAGCATTGGTAGCAAGCCTAGAGGACAAGCCATTTTCGTCCATCCTTTGTTTCTTTGATGAAGACCCGACTTCAATGGCCTCACTCAGTCGTTTCTATTGCCACTCAAGGAATCCAATTTACATATTGACAACCATTTATTTTTCTTCAGCTTCTTCAATTATAGGTGGCAAAACCGGCTTGGCAGTCTCATACCACTTAGTTTACTCTGCTCTAAACATTTCGTCTGGCTTGGTCACGGTCTCCTGAACCTAAGGTCGAATGATAGTCTTATTTTTTTCTAGCTAGAAAGCAAGGTTTGAAGCCACCTGGGAATTGGAACTAGGGGCTTAGCATAAAGTCCCCTCTTAGCATTTTTTTTTCGTGAGTGTCTAGACTAGCTTGTCTTGCCTCGATGTCAGCAAAACGGGTAGCCTCGTAGAAATGCAAGTCCTTCAGCACGAAGTGCTTAGCCGCACAAGGATTGGTGGTGCTAGCAACGGAAGAAGAGGGATTACAAATAACTTCACTTGAGCAAGTACGACCCTCAAGTTCTTCTCGGTGAGCAACACACTATGATTTCGTTCAGACTGGTCAATCTCAAATAGTTTGTTGAGGTGGGCGAATGATGACTTATCTTCCCACTCAACCAAGTGGTCCCGCCTATCTTTGTCTGCGTGAACAAAACATATATTAATGGACGTCACAAGGAAGTGAAAGTAAGCAATAGATAAGTCCTATATGAGTAGTGAAAATGTTCAATACTTGGTATTTTTAGAGAACGTGTGGGCTTAAATAATCTATCTGGACCCTTAATTGATCCACTCCATGGATTGGACACTAGCACATGTTCTTTGGCCCAACCCTTCTTGGAGTCCAACAGTTCGATTACGAACTACAAATAGAGGATGTGAGCCAGTAGACTAAAGCGTTCTTTGGGGCTCATCTTTATTGTAGAGACAAACAACACCTCCATCAAGGACAAGTCCAATTGGTATAGGGTGTTTAGCACACTGCATCCCATCAAAATTTGGATGACGTTGGGATGAATGAAAGCAGGAGGGATTCGGGAGAAATACAAGAATTGCTTCACCAATGAGGGAATGGGCAGACGGAGTCCCGCTGCAAACTGTTCTTTGGTGAAGTAGATCATGTTGTTAGGAAACCCATCTGTAGACGAAGTCTCTCCATCTGATAACTAGATAGAGATAGACTTCAGGATGTAGCAGTGAACATAGAATTCCTGCTCGAACAACTTGCTAATCACACGCTTCGTGAGGGAACGATTAGACCAAGATGACTTAGCCGCGCCACGCTGAGTTCTACTGCTTATAGATACGATCCCACTTCTATCCATAATTGCAAATGGAAAAAAGGTTTGAATAAACACATGTGTGGAAGAAGCACTAACTAGTTAACACAGGGACACCCTACAAAGACACTTAACTGAAAGCTACACTTGTCACACGGATCTTGCCCTAAATGACTTAACACAAAACTTGTTGGGCAAGTCATAAAAATAGAGATTGAAGAGAAACTTAATACCTAGTAAACTGCATTGTGGTGGAACCGAAATCGCCTCGCCGAGAATGTACCACCAATGGTGGAGAGAAGACAAATTACCAAAAAGTGATAGCAGAGGGGAAATAAACCATCTGCCTAAAAAGAACTAACCTATTTAAGGGTATGGTTGCAAAAAATCATGACGTTCAAAGGGGTGCGCCGTTTGACACCACGCCTCGATTGATATGACTCCTCGAAAATTGAACATGTAACATTTGGATTTTGGGTGCCACGATTTCAAAATCTCCAAAAGTCACAACTCTTACATTTGGTCGTCTAATACTCAAGCCCACCTGCAAGACTTAGAGGGCATTGTGGGATCCTCTTTACAAGGTCATTCTAAAGTCCACCACCCTCTTAGGATCGTTTGGCTAAAGGTGTCGTTTAGGAAACCGCCTTCAGCCAGATAGCCCTATGGCCCTTAGGCCAGGTGACTAATCCGACTCAAAGTAGGTCAAACGGATAAATCCTACACGGATACAACATGACTAAGGCATATCTGTTTATCATGCATTTACACATCCATTAATGCATAGATTGTGCGCCTGATACGCTCCATATTAACTATAGTCATTATGGAAAACATTCCATTCTTAGTGGCTCATCATAGCGAGACAATCGTTATGCATTGACAATCAATGTCATTAGATCACGCAATCAAGCGCAATTAAGGTGTTATTAAGACACTTGATAATATATTACACCGCAAAAAAAGTATAAATAACCATGCAAATTCTACAAAGAGGAAGATGAACTTTCTTTCTAAAAGAGAATTTGACTTGCTTAAGCCACTTATTGACTTTAGCATCAGAGGGGCATGTTCGGACAAACTATTTGGATAGCCTTTGTGTAGGGATTATAGTCGTTTGCATCTTGAGGAACTTAGACGGAGCTATTGGCCATCTTCGTCATCTAGCTTGTGGCAGCTAAATGAGACTACCCGCTCGGATTATGTTACAACAGTTATGACCATTATATCCATTAGAATGCCATTTTTTTCATGCTTTTGGTTGATTTGGAAGTCAATAAAGGTACTTTCCTATGAAAAAAAGATTGACTAATTCCTAGAATGCTATGCTTTACTAAGCTTTTTTCCCCTTTAAATAGAATTTTAACTTATTCCATTTTTATTTTTTCTTTATTGCATTCCAACAAGATGTAATGAAAAAGTACAATAATTGAACATTAAAAAAAAAAAAAAACAAACAAAAACAAAAACAAAAACTAGTAAAGTCTTTCTATGAACCACAAAAATCAATATTATGAAAAATCTTGACATCATTTCACTTTTCACTTATTGAAACCAAGGTACATCTTTTTATGCACAATTTAAAATTATCATTTTTATTTGTCAAACATCTTAAATAAAATAATAGAAAAAAAAAAGTTGACATAAGCATAGTAGGTAGTAGGAGGCATTGAGAAAAATTCACATTTTTCATTCTGCATTTATAGTTTGTACATAGTTGAAATTGTTGGTTTCTTTGGAGGGGAAAAAACTATTTATAGTAAACGTAGTGAAAAAATGAAGTATTATTTCTCCTCCTTCTGGTATTACACTTTAAACATATTTTGTTTTTGTTTATTATTTTAGATAGAATACAATGATGGCTTTGAATTGCACAAAGTGTAAATGAAAAAAGAAATTTGACTTAGTTCGATGAAATAGACAACTTTTTTGTTGATCAATTAATGAAGCAAACATATAAAAAACAAAAAATTTGAGGAGTTTTTACCAATATAGCTTATGAAATTCGAGAAATTGGTGAAAATTTTTACTTAAAAAAAAAAAAAAACACTTTCATGTTGTTCAAAATGTTTTTTGAAGTGGTAGTGGATTTTGTTTTAATGAATCAACTTAAATTATTAAAAGCCAATACAAAAGTATGGACTATTTACACTGAGGTGAGCTAATCATTATTTTCTTTTTCTTTTTGTTGATTTTTGAATTATTAGAAATAAAAATTTGTATACAATGTGTGGGCTCACATGTTTCATGTGCATTCCTGATGGTGAGATTTATTTTTATTAGAAAATTTTGATTTTTATTTTAAAAGTTGGATTTGTCACTTATTTTATTTTTTAAAAGGAAAAATAAAAATATGATAGAAAAAAATCATATGAGTGACTACTTATTTTTAAAAAGATAAGTCTATAAATCAAAAATAGATTCGAGATTAAGTTACCTATCAAGAAGATAGGTGATAAACAGTTAGTATGCCTACTATCTCTAATAAGCAAGTGGATGAAACTTTGCCATAAATTAACTAATTAATGGATACAAGCTTAATAATAATAAAGAGAAATAAGTGTTTTTGAATTGCATGGTGTTATTTATATAAATGAGATTTAATTAATAATTTTAATAATTTGATTTTTATTTATAATAAAATTAAGCCTAAATTACAAAATATTACCAAATTGATTTGTAACGAGGATTTTTTTTAACGTCATCCAAGGATGCAATAATAAAATAAAAATAAATTAATAAATTATAAAATAAAAATATAACAATAATAATGGCAAGATTTTGATCAACACATTCTTAATATACAATAATAATAATAATAAATTCTAATTTTGTGTACATATTTACAAAGTTCATAAAACACATCTTTTTTGCATCATTAAATTTGATACACATTACAATGGTAAAAATTTGATTCAAATTATTTACAAAGTTAATTTATAAAAATAAATGATTTTCTTTAATAATTTAATCATAAAAAAATGTAATATGTCCAAAATCTAATCTTAATCTTATAAACTTACAAAATTAATTCACAAAACGATTTCTTGATTAATATTGACGTAAGAAATTTGAATCAATTCACATGGATATACAAAAAAAAAATGATTTTTCTAATTATTAATATTAATACAATAAAAAATGATTTAGTTAATATTAATGACTTGACTTACATATAAAATTAATTAAGAAAATAGTTTTCCTTATTTTATTAATGTCACAAGACAAAACAATCCAATTCATGTAATCTCACAAAATTTAAGGCTATGTTTGGTTCCCAAAAAATTTGAGGAAAAATGTGAGGGAAAGAAAATAAAGAGAAAAAGTGGAAGGAAAGAAAAAATGAAGAAAAATAAAAAATAGATTTAAAATTAATAAATTATTTTTATACGTTTCTTTAAACTCATTTCACTTAATTTCTTTTATTATATAAAGATTAAATAATTTTAAAATATATAAATTTCTAATTAATTTTAAATTATATTTATTTTAAAAAAAAATTATAATAAAACCAAATATAAGAAAACCATTTTCTTTTATATTTTTTTTTCTTTTCTTGATACTTTCAAGGAATTAAACATAACCTTAAAAGAAACAATTTTTTATTTCATTAATGTAAAATATAAAGCAACCCAATTCATATACTCCTATAAAATTAATTTTTTAAAGGGGACCTTTTTATACAATCATAAATAAATTAAATAAAACAACATTTATATTCGAACTTTATGATACAAAAGATCATTACCTAAATTATTGAATTCAATCTCATTTATATAAATTAAACCATGCAACTCTTCTAATTAATTATAATACAACCACCCCCTCTCCCCCTCTCCTTTCTTTGTTGTGAGAGTTGCTATTGTTTTTTCCTCACCACTAAAGAAACATTCCCCTTTCTCTCTCTTGCTTTCCTCCTCTCCATCCCCACCTTTCTCTGTTATGAGAAAAAACCCCTTGGTTGTTTTCCCGTTCCCCACTTGGTGCTCCAAAGAAACATTCCCCTTTCTCTCTCTTGACTCTCCTCTCCTCCGTGATCTCTCTTTCCCTTTTATGTTGGGTTGGTGAAAAGGAAAGAATCATTCTCCATGGAAATCCTACCAACTACCCCTTTTTGTCTTTCCAAATCTAATCTTTTTGTTTAAAAACTCTTATTCTTTCTCTCAAAATTGAAGATTTTACCTAAAAAAAATTCTGATTCTTCCTTCAAAAAATTCTGATTTTCTATTTAAAAAAATTCCTATTTTCCTTACAAAAAAAAATAAAAATTGCAACTTTCCATTTTAAAAAATTCTGATTTTGTCTTAAATTCAGATTTTCATTTTAAAAATTACTGATTTTCATTTTAAAATTTTCTGATTTTACCCTCAAAATATTATAATTTTCTCTTAAAAATTTTGATTTTGCCTAAAAAAAAAAAAAAAAAAAATCTAATTTTACCTTAAAAAATTTCTGATTTTGTCTCAAAAATTATATTTTCGTCTCTTTTCAATCCTATCTTTTTCCTCAAAAATAAATAAAGTAAAATAAAATAAAATAAAATATAATATAATAAAATTACAAATAAAAGTGTATGTGCTAAGAGTAAAAAGACATAAAGTTTCTACTCTAATGGGTTTAGAAATCTATGAAAAAAAATTGGACCTAAAACTTTGTGTAAAAAGACCCTAGAATCAATTTTGGGTCTACAAAATGAGCCATAGATTTCGAATAGACATTATTATAATTGAATTTAGATTTTATTAATATTTGTTTTTCATGATGTTTAAATTGCTTAGATGCATCTGGTAGCATCTAAACTAATATACAAGTGTGGACCCCGCATTTCTGCTCACGCGTTTCCCACTCGATGGCGAGCTCGATTTTTATTTGTGAAAAATGATTTTTATTGATTAAGAAAAAATTGACTTGGAGTCGCCACTTATTTTTGTTTTATTTTTAAAAGGGTAAACAAAATAAGAAAGAAAAACCCTAAGTGTGACTCCTTATTTGGAAAAGGTGATCTACAAAAAACCGGATCGGGTTCGGGGGTCAGGTTACTTATCGGGAAGGTACGGTAGAGACCGTAGCACCCCTCTAAGCCCCTAAAGTCGGGTCTCTACTAATAGAATGAAGCAATCATGGCAGTGGACGAGTAAATCAATGAGTACCCAGAATAAATCATGCACACGTGAGAATCAAAATATGCTTAGATAATTACCAGAGTGAAAGTAGGTGCGTACCTGGGCAGTGATCCATAAAACGCTATCAAGAAATGAGGTTAGTGCACAACTAAGGAATAATTTCGAGCATGTCATAGAGCAGAATAAAATCAATCATGCATGGCAATTAAATCAATCAATCCTCCAATCGATCATAAAATCCCGTATGTGGGGTCCCCCACCAAAGCCCGATCGATCTTGCATGAATTAATCTCACAAATTCCATTATTCTAAAATTATGAAAATGACATTCACGCTTATATAAAATTAAGAGAGAAAAAAAAGAAGATTATTTGAAAACCAAAGTGGAATTAAAACTATTCGAGTGAAAACTGGATTTTTGAAATTTATTTGAAAATTGAAGTCCCAAGATTATCTCATAATTGGAGTTTTAGAAATTATTTGAAAATTGAATTTTTAGAAATTAAATATAAGAATGAGAATTTTAGAAATTAAATTTTGAAAGGAATTGGAATTTCAGATATTAAATTTGAGAATCGGAAATTTGAAAATTTATTTAAAGGCGGAATTTTAATAAACAAATAAGTGGATAAATAAAGGAATGGAATAATAATAAGGATGAAATAAATCATTAAACAACTGAATGTGAATAGTGGAATTTTTGAGATTGAAAATTAAATTTGGAAAACGGAATTTTGAACTTTAATTATTGGAATTTGTAAAATAAATGAATGGAATAATAATAATAAGGAGAATAACATTTAAACGAATGAACGTGAATAGTGGAATTTTTTCGAGATCGAAAGTTTGAAGAGTTATTTAGTAATGGGATTTTAAATAAAAGAATAAGTGAATATATAAATGAACAGAAATAATAGTAATAATGATTAGGTAAATAATTGTGAAAATTGGGAAGTGAACTTAGGAATTGGAAAATTGAAGAATTATTTAGAGATGGAATGTCGGAAAATTAAATTTCGAAAACTGGAAACCCGAAAAATTATTTTAAGGATGGAACGTCGGAAAATTAAATTTCGAAAAGTGAAAACCCGAAAAATTATTTTAAGGATGGAATGCCGGAAAATTAAATTTCGAAAAGTGAAAACCCGAAAAATTATTTTAAGGATGGAACGCCGGAAAATTAAATTTCGAAAAGTGAAAACCCGAAAAATTATTTTAAGGATGGAATGTCGGAAAATTAAATTTCGAAAAGTGGAAACCCGAAAAAA
The DNA here is from genome assembly GCF_004353265.1 of Vitis riparia. NCBI lineage: Eukaryota > Viridiplantae > Streptophyta > Magnoliopsida > Vitales > Vitaceae > Vitis > Vitis riparia. The sequence continues at coordinate 11,895,184 of NC_048434.1, read as the reverse complement.
TTATTTTAAGGATGGAATGTCGGAAAATTAAATTTCGAAAAGTGAAAAACCGAAAAATTATTTTAAGGATGGAAGGTCGGAAAATTAAATTTCGAAAAGTGGAAACCCGAAAAAATTATTTTAAGGATGGAATGTCGGAAAATTAAATTTCGAAAAGTGGAAACCCGAAAAAATTATTTTAAGGATGGAATGTTGGAAAATTAAAATTCGAAAAGCGAAAACCCGAAAAATTATTTTAAGGATGGAATGCCGGAAAATTAAATTTCGAAAAGTGAAAACCCGAAAAATTATTTTAAGGATGGGATGAAAATTAAATTTGGAAAACGGAATTTTAAAAATATTGCTTTTTTTTTTTTAAAAAATAAAAAAAACGGAATTTGGAAAATAAATAAATAAATAAATAAAATAATAGTAATGTTGGAAATAATAAAGATTAAATAAATGAATGAAAAAAATGGAATCTTGGAAATTATAAATTGAATTAGGAATTAGGAATTATGGAGAATTGAACTTTAATATTAAAACATGAAGGAATAAATAAATAGATAAATAAAGTGGTGAGTGGTGGAATAAATAAATAGGTAGATAAAATGGTGAGTGGTGGAATAAATAAATAGGTAGATAAAATGGTGAGTGGTGTCGGCAGCTTGCATGCCAAAATGGCCATGCAACGTGTTACCCAGCGAACATTCATCACTCTGAGACTTATGGTAGTTTCCCAGCAAAGTGAGCAAACAATCATCACTTGATCAATCATCGATATTTACATAACATCATGGACGGAAGCTAAATCATTCAAACTCATCACCGCCTTAGATGGGTTGGGACTCAAACGCTTCATTACCGGAGGTCTCAATGACGGCATCCGAAGTGGGCTTTGTTCAGGCTGGGTGTGAGCATTTTTTCTGACCTCATCACAGCTTCTATAAGCTCGACATGCGGCTGGTCTGGTTTATTCACTTTAGCAGCTAAGTAGCGTGCCAAACAGTCTCACAATGTCCACATCAGCGCCATCAACCGAAGCTTTCATGGATTCTTCATGAGGGGTATGTGGTGTGGGAATACGGGTATGGGACTAAGAAGGGTGATGACACACATGGGAGGTGAGAGATGGGTGTAAGGAGGAGTGAGTGAGGACGTGGGCATGGTGGATACGTGATAGGCATGGGCGTAATGGAAATATGGGTAAAGGCGTGAAAGATTTTAATGGGTATGAGGTACGGTTTAGTGAGAGAAATGATGGTGAGAGGGTGTAGAAAGTGGCTAACATGGGTATGAGGGGGGTGAGCAATGGCATTGACATAATGAACCTCCCATTATAGCCATACATTGAAATCCAACCTCGTGCATACATCTTGAACACGGTCAAAATACCTTCTGCCACAGAACCATGAACTCCTCCAATCTCCTTGCCCAATCAGTCTTGTCTTCATATCCACAGCCAATGACATGGTTCGTCTCTCTTAAAAGGGTTTCAAGTTTAGTTGACGGAAGAATGCCGCCTCTATGGATAGATTTGAGTCACCAGTACAAAACAAGCTAGATGTCTCATTTACAGATGAAATGAGTGGAGCGTAGCCATGGCCTTTCTAGTACTCACAGACAGGGAGCATATCTCCTGGGTCCTCTTACTCCTTCAAGTTGAGATGGAAAGTCTGATCCCCTCTATGGCCGAGCACCAATGACAAAGGGAGAACAGCAAAAACAGAGCACAAGCAATAGACACAAAATGACCCTTTACACGCATCATTTCATATAACGATCCATGGGCTCACATACAGGAGGTGTGTCAAAATGTATTTCAAACAGATTTCTAAGAGAAAACCAGATGGGCATGACTAACAACTCACAAAAAAAAAAAAAGAACGCAGAACAGAGTCTGAAGGATAAGTCAAAAAACCAGATGCAGAATATGAGTGAGCAAAATTAGATACTAAAAAAAAAAAAAAGTAAGCATCTTAGCTGATCGCCTCTAAAAACTGAGGTAGCATCTCATGCTAGCTAGAAAGCATAATAGAATGTGATGAACACAAAAAGATCCTCAGCTAGCAGGAAGAATACCTGTATCGCCCTCCTGCAAGGTGTTTCCCAGCGTGTTTTTCTTCTTCCTCTTTTTTTCGTTCTTTTTTGTTTCCTCTCAGCTATCCTTTTCTCTTCTCCCTTCTCTGAAAAATCCCCTCTCCTTTTGCTTTCGATCACCTCCAGCTTGAAGCCAAAAACTTCCTTTTTATCTCTTCCTGTTTTCATCTTCCACAGCAAGCCACTACCTGCCTTCTCCTGCTCCCCTCGTCAGCAAGGATGACGTCCCTGATCCATGAGCATGGCTGCCCCTGTCTCCGCAGCTGATTTTCCGGGTGTGGAGAAAAGAGGGACCCCCCCCACTCAGCTCAAGTGCTGCCCGGTCTCTCAACCTCAAAGGGGGTCTACAAATATGCCCCTCTTCGGTAGAGCTCACGAGTGTAAAGAATATGAACACTGGAGTGAAAGCAAGTGTGAGTAATGAGTGGAATGAAGTGAACTCTACCGAAGAAACCAAGAGACCCCCACAGCGATGCTAGTGAAACATGAACTCACTTAAACTCACAGACAAACACGAAGGCTCTAAACCTGAGAGAAAACGATATCTCAAAATGTCCCTGAAGCCACATTGAGGAGCCAGGCTTTCTTTAAGACGTCTCCAAAAGTGACTCGAAAGACCATATCAAGGATGAGTAATGGTCGAACCACTCTAGAAGTACCGGAAAGAATGCGCCAGAAGGAGACTATCCTAAGTGAACTATATGAAAATGGCAAATGTAGGGTGCTCAATAACATGACAGAAATACGTATCATGAACTCCAAGGACATCGTCATAAGTAGCGAGAAGGGAGATATGAAAGGACAATGACGAATAGGCGATAAGCACGAGGCGACAAGGTGAGGAAAACGAGGATAAACGCAAATCCATGAAGGCAACATGCACAATGCTAGTGGATATGAATGTCGGGCCTGTGACTCTGAATGATACAGATGAGAAGGAATGACTCTAAACGTCAAAACACGAAAAGGTGATGACTCAAGGTGCCTGAAGGGACATGTACAATGGCTCTAGACGCCAAACTGAAAATAGTGATAACGGCTCTGAACGCCAAACTGAGAAGTGATGAAGGCTCTGAACGCCAAACTGAAAATAGTGATGGCTCTGAACGCCAAAACTAAGAAGCGATGATGGCTCTGAACGCCAAAACTGAGAACGATGATGGCTCTGAATGCCAAATTGAGAGGTGATAACGGCTCTGAACGCCGAAACTAAAAGGTGATGATGATGACTCTGAACGCCGAAGCCGAGAAGTGATGATGATGACTGTGAACGTCAAACTGAGAAGTGATAACGAATGTCGATCTGAAAATCAATGATGGCTCTGAACGCTGAACTGAAAAGCGACAATGATGGCTCTGAACGCCGAAACTAAAAAGTGATGATGATGACCCTGAACGTCAAACTGAGAAGTGATAACGACTCTGAACGTCGAAATCGAGGATGCGACTCTGAACGTTGATCTGAAAACTGATGATGGCTCCGAACGCCAAAACCTAGAAAATAATAGCTCTGGAAGCCAAATCAAAAAGCCAATTTTAAACACTAAACTAGAAGAATAACAGCTCTGGAAGCCAAACCAAAAAGCTAACTCTAAACACTAAACTAGAAGATAATGGCTCCGGGAGAAAGCTAACTCTAAGGGTTAAACTAGAAAATAACAGCTCTAGAAGCCTAAACAAGATGACAGTAATGGTTCTGGAAGCCTAAACGAGATGACAGAAATAGCTCTGGGAGCCTAAACAAAACGACGGTAATGGCTCTGGAAGCCTAAACAAGATGACAGAAATGGCTCTGGAAGCCTAAACGAGATGACAGAAATGGCTCTGGAAGCCTAAACAAGACGACGGAAATGGCTCTGGAAGCCTAAACAAGATGACGGAAATGGCTCTGGAAGCCTAAACGAGATGACAAAAATGGCTTTGGAAGCCTAAACAAGATGACTGTAATGGCTCTGGAAGCTTAAACGAGATGATGGTAATGGCTCTGGAAGCCTAAACAATACGACGGTAATGGCTCTGGAAGCCTAAACAAGACGACGGTAATGGCTCTGGAAGCCTAAACGAGATGACAGAAATGGCTCTAGGTGATAACTCGAAAAGATCGATAAATGAGTCTGACAACCATGAAATCAAGACGAGACACAATAAACCCAAAGAGAGGGGGTATGCCCCACTATGACGGCTCGCAAAGATCAAGAAATGGACTGAGTAGTGAGAAAGATCTGCAAAATATCCGATGAACTCAAAGACGGGGGTATGCCCCAGTGTGGCATGCCACTGCAAATCTCAATCCGCTGGAAATGGCTGAAAGGGACTCTACGAGTCTCGAACGACGCTCCGCTGAGAGCTCATATCGATGAAGAGCTCAGGAATAAAGGTCAATGAGGCGAACTCAATATATCTCGGCCGAGTGATGGAAACTGTAACGGATATGTGAGGGAACGATCGCCTCCAGGGCTAAATGAGGGCGATATGCCCCAGTATGGCATCAGATGCACCCGATTTGCCCTGATGACCCGAGAAACACCAATGGGACGCATAACAGATCTGATATGTACCCCACTGAAATGATGACGCAGGAAATCCAAGCACCAGAGACAACTCCATCCAGGAAACACGACTATATCAAAGGGTATGAATCTGGCTGAATGACTCAAGAGAGGCTCCTCGGAGTATCCGGACAAAATGAAATCAAACATCGACCTGGCGTGTATCTCATAATCGTGGATGATCATGTAAACCAGTGGGAATCTATAAATCTCGACCAAGATGGGGAATATGCCCCAATGTGGCATCGAGAATGTAACATGTCGAAAAAAATCAGATGAGCTCGGATCATCTGTGCCTGCAACTGAATCAAACCCACATATCGAAGAGGTATTCCTCGGAAGGAAGCATGACGACACCTAAACATCTAAAAGAGCGGGCCTGGTTAGATGGCTCTCGATAAGCCCCACTAAGGAATCATCGTGAGGATAGCGAATATATCGTCATCTCTGCATACATCTCGCAAATAAGGATAAGCATGCAACTCCCTCATGATCTGTAAATTTCATCCGAACCGGAATATGCCCTGTATGGCATCGAAATGTATGACAGGTCGGAAATCAGATAGCATGGAATCATCTATCCTCGAACATGTGACCTCTATGAAGGTCCATAAAGATCCTCCGAAACGGAATATGCCCCAGTATGGCATCAGGTGCGCGACAGGTCCGAAGAACAAATGTTGTGAAATCATCCATCATCGCATATGTGACCTCCATGAAATCCGTAAATCTCATCCGAAACGGAAAATATGCCCCAGTATGGGCATCGGATGCACGACAGGTCAGAAGAACAAATGTCGTGAAATCGTCCATCATCGCACATGTGACTCCATGAAAGTCCGTAAATCTCATCTGAAACGGAAAATATGCCCCAGTATGGGCATCGGATGCACGACAGGTCAGAAATCGAGCGACACGAAATCATTTATCATCGAACATGTAACACTGGTCGTCCGAATCCATAACTGAATCATGCACACATATCCAAGATGTACCCCCCAGATGGAGAGGCATGATGGCATCCAAGTGTCGAGAAGTGTGGATCTGGTTGGGCGGATCTCAGGGGCTCCGTAAAGTAACGATCATGTCCACGTCTCAGTGAGCATCCAGTAAGTGATAAGGATCGTGCAAGTCTGTGAGGATCCATAAACCTCTAAATGAAATGGGATATGCCCCAGTGTGGCACCAGAGTACGATGGGTCAAAAATCAGGTGACACCAAGTCAATCATCGTCAAACTCACGATCCTGGTAATCCGAACACAACTGAATCAGACCTACACATCAAAGAGGCGACTCCTAGAGAAGAAACATGGCGATATCCAAATATCAACCAGATCTCAATCACCTGTCCAAGCAGAGGCTGCCGAAGACGACATCTGATCCCATGGCCTCAGGTGGTCTTAAGACACGGGACGTAACGTAGGCCAAGGTGATAGGGTGATAGAAATGAAAGAAAACTAGGCTCAAATACCCAATGATCAAAAACTCATGCCCTCATATATGAAATGCAATATGTATAGTGAACCCCATGAACCAAGGACCCGAGGATGTCTAATGTGAATATGATATCGATAAGGAGACAAATGAAGCAAATGAACTGATAGTGATATGTGTAATGATGATGCGAAGTGAGCATCGAACCCGAGATGGGTCGCCGTAAGGAGAGAATAAGATGTGAAGGAATGAGATGAATCACAAGCAACGATGAAAGCGATAACGAAACAATGAATATGTGAAGAAAAGTGGTGATCAACTCAGATCAAACATGAAGTGAAGTCACATCAATAATGAATGTAATGATGGACAGGACAATGACTCGGAGTCCTTAGGAGAAGGTCACTCATCCCTCTCACAAATAGATATGACAAAGTAATACAAATAACGTGGGATCTCAGAGAGCTCACATACGAACTCCCAGTAACGAACATACTCGATAAAGATGACCCCCAAACATCAATATACATACTCAATGATAAATAATAATACACACCTGCGTTTTTTTTTTTTTTTTTTTTTTTACATATATACAAACAGCGTACCCTGAACATGAACAAATGAACCCCAAAGATGATATCAGTAACAAATGGACACACTCCCAAGTGCTAAGGTAACAAACAAACTCTCTCTGACAAGATGACCTTCTCAAACTAAGGATCTCTAAACCAATGTCCGCGAGATAGATGGTGGAAATGATGTGACTATCCTCCATGTGATGAACTGAGGAGGCTCACCACTCAAGGTGGAGAGAATATGAGACAAACAAATAGTAGATAGGATAAGGAAGAAGAGATGAATAACACAACCAATAAAATGAGATGAAAATGCAGAGGTGCAGTGATAGGAAAGATGATGAGAGAAAAAAAATGCCCTAGGTCCAAGGCTCATGAAACTCCCAAACAATGCATGCATACATTAAAGGCCCCTGTCCCGGTGTGAAAATGCGAGCAAGCGATAAGAAAGAAAGGCTATAATACGCATGTGAGGCTCAATGGGCTAGCAACGGACTATGTATCACAAGGAATAACAAGGTAAGGGCTAACCGAAATGATGGCCACCATCCTGCGACCATGGTCTCAAACATAGTACCTTCTTCAGCTAATCCACATTGGTTGGCTCTGAGAATCGGTTTCCGTCTAAATCCATTAGCCATGCAGCGCCCTCTGGGTCAACTCCCTGATGAAATAAGGTCCGCTCCAGTTGGGTCTGAACTTCCCTCTAGGATCTCTGATCAATCCCCTGATGACTTTTCAAGACTAAGTCACCTACATGTAGTGGTCTGGGCTTGACCCGCTTTTTGAAAGCGCGGGCCATCTTCCTCTGATATGCATGAACATGGTCCGCTGCTCTCAATCTCCTCTCATCTAGGAGATTGAGCTGATCAAATCGAGCCTGAGCCCATCTGTCTTGGGAATCTGCTGCTCTAGTGCTACCCTCACGAACCCATCTCAATCTCAACGGGTAGCACCGCCTCCATGCCATATACCAATGAGTAGGGTGTGGCGCCTGTAGAGGTGCGAAAAGAGGTCCGATAAGCCCACAATGCAAATGGGAGCTTCTCCGACCAATCCCGAGAAGTCTCAATCATCCTCCGTAATATCTTCTTGATATTCTTATTCGCGGCCTCTACTGCCCCCGTTCGTTCTGCGGCCTGTACGCAGACGATCTATGATGCCGAATGTCGTATCTCTGTACTAAGGTGTCAACCTCTCCTCTGAAATGTACCCTTCTATCTGAAATCAACTCATGAGGGACCCCATAGCGACAGATGATGTGTGATCTGATGAAACCAGCGACTCCAGCCGATGTCAATCTCGTATACGAAGCGGCCTCCACCCACTTGGTGAAGTAATCGATGGCGACCAGGATGAACTCATGACCACTGGAAGATTTCGGCGAAATCTTCCTGATGATGTCAATACCCCATACGGAAAATGGCCATGGCGAAGTAAGTGCATGCAACTCGGAGGGTGGCACGTGAATGAGGTCCCCATGTATTTGACACTCGGGACATCTCTGAACAAACTGGCAGCAATCCGTCTCCATGGTCAACCAGAAGTAACCGGTCCTCATGATCTTACGGGCCAACATATGCCCTCCCATATGTGGTCCGCAGACTCCCGCATGAACCTCTCTCATCACTCGATCGGCGGAGGCACGGTCCAAACACAATAATAGCATCCCATCAGCTGATCGTCAATATAATGCCTCGCCACAAATCACAAATCGGGTGGCCAACTGTCTCAATGCTCTCCTATCCTTGGCCGTGGCGGCCTCAGGATATACGCCGAGTCTCAAAAAGTGATATATGTCATGGTACCAAGGTAAACCATCGTCTATCTCCATATCATCAATCAAACAACAGTACGCGAGAGCAGATCTCGACTCGATCAACAATGGGCGAACAGTGGCATCAGTAGGTACGGCGATCATGGAAGCTAGAGTAGCTAAGGCATCAGCAAACTGGTTCTGCGCTCTAGGCAGATGGGTATATCTCAAATCATCAAATCTCCCGACAGTAGCTCCAAATACGCGTGATAAGGCCTAAGCTTCACATCTCTAGTCTTCCACTCACCCTGAATCTGTCTCAATACCAGATTGGAGTCACCAACACCTCCATCTGTCTAATCCCGAGCTCGAGGGCCGTCTCTAATCCCAAGATACAAGCCTCATACTCAACAATGTTGTTCGTGGCAGGATGTCGATCCGAGAATGCCAAACGAACAGATCTGGGAATGTGATCACCATGAGGGGATATCAACAGGACGCCTATCCCGTATCCAGAATGGTTGGCTGCACCATCAAAGTACATGCGCCAACCTGACAGACTAGTCACAGCAGCGACATCCTCGTCCGGGAAGTCGTCATCAATGGCCCTGCCATCGGAAACCGGTAAAGAAGCTAGATGATCCGCGACAATGCTCCCTCTGACGGACTTTTGAGTGACATAATGAATGTCAAACTCAGTCAGAAGTACCAACCATCTCATGAGGTGACCGACCAGGGCAGGCCTGTCAAACAAATATCTCAGAGGATCTAGACGGGATATCAAATGCACTGAATACTCGGTCATGTAATGTCTCAATCGTCGAGTGGCCCAAACCAAAGCTAAGCAATAGCGCTCAATCATAACATATCTCGTCTCGTAGTCTAGCATCCTCTTACTCAGATAATAAATGGCTCGATCCTTGCCCGAATCATCGAGCTGAGCCAACATGCATCCTAATGCTACGTCTGAAACTGACAGATACAGGAGTAGGGGACGGCCTGGTGTAGGAGGCGCTAAGACTGGGGGTGACAACAAGTACTCTCGGATCCTCTCGAATGCGCGCTGACACTGATCATCCCAAACAGTAGGTTGACTCTTCCTCAAGAGTCGGAAAATGGGCTCACAAATGTCTGTCAATCTGGCAATGAATCTGCTGATGTACTGAAGTCTGCCCAAGAAGCCTCTGACCTCTTTCTCTGTCCTCGGTGCAGGCATGTCAAGGATGGCTCTAATCTTGTCCGGGTCTACCTCTATGCCTCGCTCACTGACCATGTATCCCAAGAATTTCCCAGAAGTCACTCCAAAAGTGCACTTCTTGGGATTCAGTCTCAATTTGAATTGCCTGATCCTCTCAAAGAATCTCTCCAAAGCTGCTAAGTGATCTGATCTACCTCGGGATTTCACTATCATGTCGTCTACATAAACCTCAACATCCCGATGCATCATGTCATGGAAAGCGTGGTCGCTGCTCTCTGATAAGTGGCTCCTGCATTCTTCAATCCGAATGGCATGACTCGGTAGCAATAAGTACCCCACTCGGTAATGAAGGACGTCTTCTCCATATCCTCTGGAGCCATCAAGATCTGACTGTACCCGGAAAATCCGTCCATAAAGGACAACATCGAATGACCTGCCGTACTGTCAACTAGCATGTCGATGTGTGGAAGAGGAAAATCATCCTTAGGGCTGGCCTTGTTGAGATCTCGGAAATCAACACAAACTCTCACCTTGCCGTCCTTTTTGGGAACAGGGACGACATTGGCCAGCCATTCCGGGTACTCGACCACTGATAAGAATCCTACACTGAGCTGCTTCTGAATCTCCTCCTTGACCTGCAGGCTCCAACGAGGGTGCAATCGTCTCAACTTCTGCTTAACCGGTCTAGCATGGGGCAGAAGTGGCAAACGATGCTGGACGATAGATGGATCAAGGCCCGACATGTCCTCATAGGACCATGCAAAAACGTCCAAGTATGCTCTGAGCAACTGGATGAGGCTGTCTCTCTCATCTACAGATAGATCTGACCTGATCCTCAACTCCCTAGGCTGATCTGCGGTGCCGAAATCAACAATCTCTGTGTCCCCTATAGCAGGTGAAACCCACTGATCAACGGGATCCGAATCGGAAGCAGAAGACGAGTCATCATCTGAATCGTGCTGTGCAATCTCATCATCAATATCAAAAATCTGTGATGTGGGTGAAGATGGTGCAAATAAACCAATATCAGAAGAGACAGGCAAATACTCAAAGATGCTCAAATCCATAGATGAAGAGTCAGAAACATAGTCAGAACGGGAGACGAACCCCGACAAAACGTCAAATGAAAGAGGTAGGTCCACAAAGTTGGACGCTCCCTCGATAATGCCAACATGGCTATCAAACAAATCAACAACAACTATAACACCCTCGACGACCTCTGGAGTGGGGGCAACCTGGATCTCCTCGACGATCTCGAGGACGGACACCCCGAAGAGATCAAACGGCGAAGCGAGCTCCAGCGGGGCCATCTCCTCGGTCTGGCTTAAGCTCATCGCGAGCATCTCATCAACGTACTCATCACATGGCACGGCTCCGTCCACTACATCCCCAATCTCGGCAAAAGTCCCGTGATCATCGATCTCATCCGGGAAGCAAAGCGTCATAAGGCTCATGCGATCTGGAGAGGGAGGAGCAATCAACACAGAAGTCGAAGGGCCAGGGGCTCCGTCACTCAACTGTAACTGCTGGACGAGACGCTGAAGCTCGGCCTCCTGGGTGGTGCTGAGTCCTCCGATGACCCCATCAGATGGTGCATGTGGCTCTGATGCCCTCACAAAGTAATCGGCTAGGCTCATGGTGTATGGGCGGACAGGATAATAAAAGGGCGTACGAGTCAAGCGAGCCCTCACCCTCTCCCTGCGCAGTCGCGCCATATGACGATAGTCAGCCTCAGTGGGAATGAATCCGAGCCCGAATGGTACGTCGCGGTCCGGGAAGGCCATGAACTCACTAGGCCCGTGCTGACGCCGCCCAGGCCCATACCAGGAAGATAAGACATACTCCGCATAATACCGAGCACCACCGTGCTGCTGTGTTGGTCGAAGGACATGGCTACAAAATCTCGGCAGAAATCCTCCATCTCCAGAGTCTGTACCTCATCAAAGGTAAATCCGGTCAGAAAAAGATCATCATCAGCGTGACTAATCTCGAGTACGGGCTCGGCAGAGATGAACCTATCACCCGCAGACTGCACCACGACGACCCGGCCATCATGAATAAACTTCACCTTCTGATGAAGGGAAGAAAGAATAGCTCCGGCTCTATGGATCCATGGTCGGCCTAGGAGCAGGTTAAAGGATGTAGGAATCCTCAAAACCTGAAATACGGTGACAAAAGTGGCTGGACCAATCAGTAGCTCAATCTCTAGCGTGCCCATGACCTCCCTCCGGGTGCTATCATATGCGCGAACGGTCTGAGTGGAGGGACCGAAGTCAGAAGGAGCGTATCCGAGGGCGATGGCAGTGGTGAGAGGACATACGTTCAAGGCCGAGCCATTGTCCAGAAGGACAGATGGGACTCGGCGACCTGAACAACCAACAGATATATAGAGAGGACGCGTGTGGTCTGAACCCTCTGGTGGCAAGTCGTCATCGGAAAAGACGATACAAGTGGCTCTGCCAGCCGTCATCATATGAATGAGTCCCTCGGGAGTGGTCGTGGTATCAACTCTGATCTGGCTCAAAGCTCGAGTCAGTGCATCCCGATGAGTACTGGAGGACGCTAAGAGGCTCCATATGGAAATACGAGCCTGAGTGCTCTGCAACTGCCTCAAAATCTCATCGTCCTCGGCTCTGACCTCCTCGGGAGCGGACGTACCTCCAACTGGCCTAGCTGCCGCGGGAGGTGGCTGTCGTATCACTCTACCTCCTCGGAGAACATACTGAATGTCCAGAGTTTGAGAATCATCAACGTGTGGAGCCGGAACCTCCTCAACATCCGGGATCAAAATGAAAGGCGTCTGGACACTGTAATGCGGCAAAATCAATGGCTCAGCAGTGGTAGCCCGCACCGATGCTGCCTCGGGAACCAATCGGAATGGAGCAAGCATCCGAGGACCTAGAGTCACCCCACTCATCTCATAAATCACATCTGGCATGATGGGCTCTGGGTCTGAATCGTCATCACTCAGCATGTGGATGCGGTCATCGATCTCATCAAAGTCTAAGAAATGAATGCCATCGGCTGGTGGAGGGACTGCATGTGTGGTGTGAGCAGGCAACGGGTTCGTGGTCACACTCGGCTGACCCAAGTGTACCAAACCCTGGTCGATCAAGTCCTGGATGGCGTGCCTCAATGCGGTGCACCTATCAGTCTCATGCCCAGGCCCCTGATGGTAGGCGCAATGTAAGTCCATCCTGAACTGAGGGGGAAGAGGCTGAGGTGGTGGTCTCGGAGTGAGAGCGGCCAATACTCCGGCCTCTGTGAGCTTCCGAAGAGCCTGGCTCAACAGCATGCCTATCTGGGAGAACTGTCTCTGCGTCCTCAAAGCAAATGGAGTAGAGGTCTGCTGAGCTCTGGGCCTGGGGTAAGAAGTGGCGGGTCTCGCAGTGAACTGTGCAGTGTAGCATGGCTGTCCAGTGGCTGTATAAGAAATAGGAGGTCTCTCGATGCTCTGAGTAGCATAATAGGGCAAAGCCAATGGCTGAGGCTGATATGTCTGATCATAAGTCGGGTGAGGTGCTCGTGGCCTGTACTGCTGAGGCGTGTAAGATGGGCGAGCCTCGAGAAGCTGCGGAATAGCCTGATGACGCCTGAGAGGCCTCTAACTGGAGGAACTGATGGCACTCACATCTGTTGATCTCTGTTCTCCGAAGGGTTTCTTCCCCTTAACATCACTAGGGGAAGAATCTGCCCACAAACCTCTCGAGATGCCGTCCTCGACATCATACAAAGCCAGAGCCAGAGATCCAAAATCTGTAAAAGGTACCCCGACCACATGCCTGGCAATCCTCGGCTGTAGGCTCCTCAAAACCATCTGAATCTGATCTCTCTCTGACGGTCTATCCACTATCTCGGCAATCTTCCCACGCCAGCGGGAAATGAACGAAGAAACTGACTCGTCTGATCTCTGCCTAAGAGCCTCGAGCTCTCTCCTTGATACGTCAACGACAGTATTAAATGCATACTGTCTCAAAAACTCTTGGGCCAGATCATCCCAAGTCCGACGACGCGATACATCCAAAGAAGCAAACCAACGCTGTGCAGCGCCACCCAGAGACATGGGGAAGAGCATGATCATCTGAGCCCCGTCCAATCCATGAGCCCTCATGATCGTACTGTAAAGTCTCAAATGGATGCGGGGGCATCCAATCCCCGTGTATCGCTCCATCTCTGGCATCCTGAACTTGGCCGGTAAACTGGCCACTGGCACTCCATCAAAATCCTCCCAAGTAATGGCTCTGTCGGAAGTCCTCAACTGCCTCAACCCCTGCTCAAGCCTATCCATGCGAGCATGTGGGTCCTCTGAGGTCGGGGTAGGCACGGTGACAGGAGGCGGAGCAACCTCGGTCTGACTATGTAGGGTGAACGGCATGGCCTGTGGTGCTGACTGACTGGGTGGAGGGGGTGGCGGCACTGTATGGTCATACTGGGCACCATCCGGGGCCGGGACCTGCTGGGCCTACTGCCCATCTATCCTCCGACCAAGGCTAGCTATAGCCTCCTGAATCGAAGCCATGGCCTCAGCGAACTGATCGACTGTGACTATCTGTGAATCCATATCCCTCTGATCTGATCTTTGGTCTAACTGGTCCGATGCCCTGATCAATCTACCCCCAACTCTGATCCAAGAAGTCGAACCCAGACTGAACGTATCAGTACTCCTACAACCATGGAAACACTAGATAAGGTGCGGGGTAAGGGAAACTTCACAAAGAATGTCTATCAAACGTGTCAAAAGGTAGTCTGGAAGCAATCAAACTGATATCCAATTCTGAGCAGATATATAAGAGACTACTGCGAAAGTAACTAAACTGTCACTACTGAACCGGCTCTGAAGGCCCACAGATGCACCCACGTGTTCGGGAAGGAGAAACCTAATTGAAATGTCTAAGGCTCAAACTACAAGGTCAAGGTGGCTCTAAAAGGAGATAGGTGGACTTTAATAGATCCCTAGCAGAAGCGATCGTACCCTCCGGCGATACGCAACCCTCTGCACGCCTCCGAAGAGACGGGGTGCTTCCATGCAAGGTGGTTATCACCTCCACACATGCACTACCTCGACATCCCAAGGGTTTTCCTATGGTGAAACCTCTCAAACTCTCAACACTCAATGGCCAACTAGAGTGCACAGTGAACGGTGTGGGTGCATCCGAAAACCCTAAGAAGCTAAAACAGAAAATGAAACACACTGGCCACACAAATATCCATGAAACCTAGCTCCGGGCTATACAGGTCTTCAATGATCGGACTCCAATCGATATCAAAGTGTCGCTCTCCTCCAGAATGCTCCCGTGCATCGATATAGCCCGTCGCTAAACCCTACTCCTAATCTCTGGCTCGGTCAGAGAGCAAGCACACAGAAGGTTTCACACTTGCAATAGTGAGAACCGAGATGAAAGGAATGACCGAAACCAAGAGAGTTGGAAGTAGGGGGATAGAAGTGAGACCCACATAGACAAACGACATGCAATCATGCAGAGGGAGGGCAGTCATGCATCATACAGTCAGGCAGAGCAGGATACATCACTTATGTACACACAAGATAAGCGAGAATACGACAATCAAGACGAATAGTGATACAAACATCATGCTCACGGACGATCAAGATAATATACAGACAAATGAATCAGCATGTCCAACCAAAATGATATACAGTGGTGAGTGTATGCATGTGAGGTGACCAGAACAATCATGGCAAAATCAGAGTCAATGTGCTAAGCAATACAAGACGATCAATCAACAACAATCCAACACGTCTACGTCTCAAACGAATATATCAATGAAGCACATAAAATCATGGTATTGGAAATCTCAATCAAGACAAATCAGTCAACGTAGTCAACATGTCAAAATCCAAAATAGATATAGCATCTAAGCATGCACAAAGAAACTCTCAATGTGCAATCAAGAGACGGGCATCCACTGATCGACTAATCAAATGCCATGTTTGCTTCACTTTAGGTTCAAGCTTGACCCTCTAAAAATCCCCAATGGAGTCGCCATTTTGTGGACCCCGCATTTCTGCTCACGCGTTTCCCACTCGATGGCGAGCTCGATTTTTATTTGTGAAAAATGATTTTTATTGATTAAGAAAAAATTGACTTGGAGTCGCCACTTATTTTTGTTTTATTTTTAAAAGGGTAAACAAAATAAGAAAGAAAAACCCTAAGTGTGACTCCTTATTTGGAAAAGGTGATCTACAAAAAACCGGATCGGGTTCGGGGGTCAGGTTACTTATCGGGAAGGTACGGTAGAGACCGTAGCACCCCTCTAAGCCCCTAAAGTCGGGTCTCTACTAATAGAATGAAGCAATCATGGCAGTGGACGAGTAAATCAATGAGTACCCAGAATAAATCATGCACACGTGAGAATCAAAATATGCTTAGATAATTACCAGAGTGAAAGTAGGTGCGTACCTGGGCAGTGATCCATAAAACGCTATCAAGAAATGAGGTTAGTGCACAACTAAGGAATAATTTCGAGCATGTCATAGAGCAGAATAAAATCAATCATGCATGGCAATTAAATCAATCAATCCTCCAATCGATCATAAAATCCCGTATGTGGGGTCCCCCACCAAAGCCCGATCGATCTTGCATGAATTAATCTCACAAATTCCATTATTCTAAAATTATGAAAATGACATTCACGCTTATATAAAATTAAGAGAGAAAAAAAAAGAAGATTATTTGAAAACCAAAGTGGAATTAAAACTGTTCGAGTGAAAACTAGATTTTTGAAATTTATTTGAAAATTGAAGTCCCAAGATTATCTCATAATTGGAGTTTTAGAAATTATTTGAAAATTGAATTTTTAGAAATTAAATATAAGAATGAGAATTTTAGAAATTAAATTTTGAAAGGAATTGGAATTTCAGATATTAAATTTGAGAATCGGAAATTTGAAAATTTATTTAAAGGCGGAATTTTAATAAACAAATAAGTGGATAAATAAAGGAATGGAATAATAATAAGGATGAAATAAATCATTAAACAACTGAATGTGAATAGTGGAATTTTTGAGATTGAAAATTAAATTTGGAAAACGGAATTTTGAACTTTAATTATTGGAATTTGTAAAATAAATGAATGGAATAATAGTAATAAGGAGAATAACATTTAAACGAATGAACGTGAATAGTGGAATTTTTTCGAGATCGAAAGTTTGAAGAGTTATTTAGTAATGGGATTTTAAATAAAAGAATAAGTGAATATATAAACGAACAGAAATAATAGTAATAATGATTAGGTAAATAATTGTGAAAATTGGGAAGTGAACTTAGGAATTGGAAAATTGAAGAATTATTTAGAGATGGAATGTCGGAAAATTAAATTTCGAAAACTGGAACCCGAAAAATTATTTTAAGGATGGAACGTCGGAAAATTAAATTTCGAAAAGTGAAAACCCGAAAAATTATTTTAAGGATGGAATGCCGGAAAATTAAATTTCGAAAAGTGAAAACCCGAAAAATTATTTTAAGGATGGAACGCCGGAAAATTAAATTTCGAAAAGTGAAGACCTGAAAAATTATTTTAAGGATGGAATGTCGGAAAATTAAATTTCGAAAAGTGGAAACCCGAAAAAATTATTTTAAGGATGGAATGTCGGAAAATTAAATTTCGAAAAGTGAAAACCCGAAAAATTATTTTAAGGATGGAAGGTCGGAAAATTAAATTTTGAAAAGTGGAAACCCGAAAAAATTATTTCAAGGATGGAATGTCGGAAAATTAAATTTCGAAAAGTGGAAACCCGAAAAAATTATTTTAAGGATGGAATGTCGGAAAATTAAATTTCGAAAAGCGAAAACCCGAAAAAAATTATTTTAAGGATGGAATGCCGGAAAATTAAATTTCGAAAAGTGAAAACCCGAAAAATTATTTTAAGGATGGGATGAAAATTAAATTTGGAAAACGGAATTTTAAAAATATTGCTTTTTTTTAAAAAAAATAAAAAAAAACGGAATTTGGAAAATAAATAAATAAATAAATAAAATAATAGTAATGTTGGAAATAATAAAGATTAAATAAATGAATGAAAAAAATGGAATCTTGGAAATTATAAATTGAATTAGAATTAGGAATTATGGAGAATTGAACTTTAATATTAAAACATGAAGGAATAAATAAATAGATAAATAAAGTGGTGAGTGGTGGAATAAATAAATAGGTAGATAAAATGGTGAGTGGT
This sequence comes from Vitis riparia, assembly GCF_004353265.1. NCBI lineage: Eukaryota > Viridiplantae > Streptophyta > Magnoliopsida > Vitales > Vitaceae > Vitis > Vitis riparia. Next base: position 11,877,402 of record NC_048434.1, on the reverse strand, counting down.
GGAATAAATAAATAGGTAGATAAAATGGTGAGTGGTGTTGGCAGCTTGCATGCCAAAATGGCCATGCAACGTGTTACCCAGCGAACATTCATCACTCTGAGACTTATGGTAGTTTCCCAGCAAAGTGAGCAAACAATCATCACTTGATCAATCATCGATATTTACATAACATCATGGACGGAAGCTAAATCATTCAAACTCATCACCGCCTTAGATGGGTTGGGACTCAAACGCTTCATTACCGGAGGTCTCAATGACGGCATCCGAAGTGGGCTTTGTTCAGGCTGGGTGTGAGCATTTTTTCTGACCTCATCACAGCTTCTATAAGCTTGACATGCGGCTGGTCTGGTTTATTCACTTTAGCAGCTAAGTAGCGTGCCAAACAGTCTCACAATGTCCACATCAGCGCCATCAACCGAAGCTTTCATGGATTCTTCATGAGGGGTATGTGGTGTGGGAATACGGGTATAGGACTAAGAAGGGTGATGACACACATGGGAGGTGAGAGATGGGTGTAAGGAGGAGTGAGTGAGGACGTGGGCATGGTGGATACGTGATAGGCATGGGCGTAATGGAAATATGGGTAAAGGCGTGAAAGATTTTAATGGGTATGAGGTACGGTTTAGTGAGAGAAATGATGGTGAGAGGGTGTAGAAAGTGGCTGACATGGGTATGAGGGGGGTGAGCAATGACATTGACATAATGAACCTCCCATTATAGCCATACATTGAAATCCAACCTCGTGCATACATCTTGAACACGGTCAAAATACCTTCTGCCACAGAACCATGAACTCCTCCAATCTCCTTGCCCAATCAATCTTGTCTTCATATCCACAGCCAATGACATGGTTCGTCTCTCTTAAAAGGGTTTCAAGTTTAGTTGACGGAAGAATGCCGCCTCTATGGATAGATTTGAGTCACCAGTACAAAACAAGCTAGATGTCTCATTTATAGATGAAATGAGTGGAGCGTAGCCATGGCCTTTCTAGTACTCACAGACAGGGAGCATATCTCCTGGGTCCTCTTACTCCTTCAAGTTGAGATGGAAAGTCTGATCCCCTCTATGGCCGAGCACCAATGACAAAGGGAGAACAGCAAAAACAGAGCACAAGCAATAGACACAAAATGACCCTTTACACGCATCATTTCATATAACGATCCATGGGCTCACATACAGGAGGTGTGTCAAAATGTATTTCAAACAGATTTCTAAGAGAAAACCAGATGGGCATGACTAACAACTCACAAAAAAAAAAAAGAACGCAGAACAGAGTCTGAAGGATAAGTCAAAAAACCAGATGCAGAATATGAGTGAGCAAAATTAGATACTAAAAAAAAAAAAAAAGTAAGCATCTTAGCTGATCGCCTCTAAAAACTGAGGTAGCATCTCATGCTAGCTAGAAAGCATAATAGAATGTGATGAACACAAAAAGATCCTCAGCTAGCAGGAAGAATACCTGTATCGCCCTCCTGCAAGGTGTTTCCCAGCGTGTTTTTCTTCTTCCTCTTTTTTTCGTTCTTTTTTGTTTCCTCTCAGCTATCCTTTTCTCTTCTCCCTTCTCTGAAAAATCCCCTCTCCTTTTGCTTTCGATCACCTCCAGCTTGAAGCCAAAAACTTCCTTTTTATCTCTTCCTGTTTTCATCTTCCACAGCAAGCCACTACCTGCCTTCTCCTGCTCCCCTCGTCAGCAAGGATGGCGTCCCTGATCCATGAGCATGGCTGCCCCTGTCTCCGCAGCTGATTTTCCGGGTGTGGAGAAAAGAGGGACCCCCCCCACTTAGCTCAAGTGCTGCCCGGTCTCTCAACCTCAAAGGGGGTCTACAACAAGCCTAATAGAAATGATAAAAAATTGCCCATTTTCCTTTGAAGAGATTAAACATCTTTCTTATCTATGGACTTGTTCATTTCTACACTAAAGTCAAGTAAAAAAATTGAGGCAAAACCAAAATATACTAACATTGTAAGTGAAGAATCTAAGTCGGTAGTGACTCTTGGTAAAAGCAACATTCAAAATTACATAGAAGAGTAGTTGTTTGAAGAAATTGTTAAGGTAAGAGATATGAGTGATGTATACTATATGAAAGTATATCAAGCTCTTATGGGTGATCCGAGAGCTTTCCCTACTTGTTCAAATCGATTGAAATAAGCTTTGATTTTTAGTTAAATTTGAACTTACTCTTTTTTTATGCCTAACTTATAATGGAGATTATTTTATTTATAGTTTTATTTTGACGATTACACTTGAAGTTTTGACTTTAAAACTTATGGATGATGATTGAATTTTAGAAATTGATCTATTATGTTTAGCCTTATGAAGACTTCTTTTAGTCTTATATCTTTTCAATCTTAATAAAATGTTATGTTTTGTGTTATAGTCTTTAGAAAATGATCCTACAACATGTCATGTAAGCTTAATAATAGTGTCAAATTTTCTAAACAAAACTTAAATGAGCAAAAGTTTGTATAGTATGATAATATCATTTCAACTTCACAAATATATAATAAGTATGATAAATTTTATTTGCATATGAATTTTATTTACCAAACATGGGTAAATTGGATCACCTAATTTTTTATAACTCATTTTGCTTGTAAATTAATTTTTCAAATATTTTTATTATAGTAGTTATGAAGTACTATATGTTGTAATCAAGGGTGTAAATAAGGTCGGTTCAATCAGTTTTTGAATAAAAAATGAACTGAATCGATATAGTTGGTTTTTATATGTGATAAAAATTGAATTGACCAACTTTGGTGTGAAATAACCAAACCAAACCAAACCAAGCCTTTTGAGGTCGGTTTGGTTCAGTTTTTGTGGATTGGTTTGAACCCAACTTAATAACCTTTTTTAGTTTTAAACCTAGTTATAAATTTGTGTTTGTTTTGAACCCGAGTTTGATTAATTTGAGTTTATATTAGGCCCTAAGTCTAATTTGTTTTTAAAATTAATTGAAACCAACTTAGATTTGATGTTAAAACATATTAAAAGAATTTAAAATTAATTTGACCATAATATAAAAACAATGGATTACTTTAATAAAATCTAAAATAATTTTTTTATCAAATATTTAACTATTACATATAAGTTTTAAAATATCGGTTTAATTCAGTTTTTATCGGTTATGAGATAAGAAAATCGAAAACTGAACCAACAAGATCAGTTATCAAAATTCTAAAACTTAACCAACCTTTTTTATTTTTGAAAACCCAGCCAATATGATCGATTTTGGTTTATTTGAATCGATTTGTTGGTTTTTTAAAGTTTTTCTTACACCTCTAGTTGTAGCTTATTATTTTATGTTGATTTGATTTTACGTCCATTTTTTATTCAAGAATCAAATAGGGAAAATATTTATTCCTTCAACTTTTCTATAAATAACATAACACAGAAAAATTTTATATTTTTTTTCCTTCTATTTTTCTTTTTTTATTTTATTTCCTTATGCTTTTTTAGGAATCAAACATAACCTTTATCTTCCGATTCATAGGGTAAGGAGTTTTTATTTTTGTGGTTCGAGTTTCTACTTTTAACGCATCTCCTTGGTTCATACTGTGCCATGAAATCAACTAGAGAGTCAATTTTTAATTTCATAAAAAGTTTTACTGAAGATATTAACAATTCAACCCAAATGTTTTCACAAGCCAAACGACAATTTGAAAATACCAATCTCAAATGAACAAGAAGGGAATGAGAAGATACCTGATAATGGAATGAAAACTAAAAGAGAGATGTGGTTTTTATAAGAGAATTATACTACTGTGTACACTCATAAACTAGAGAGACTCCTTAATTGCTGAGAATTTGATTTAGCCTACAATTGACCATATATGCTTCTAGGCCACGAAATTCGTGGGCCAGAGTTTGAAGTTCCACCCATTGAGAGAGCCCATATTACTCATCACATCCTTTATATTGGACTACAGGGCACCCTTGCTCCTGGGCCTAGGCTCTTCGGCTTGAAATTGGAGCTTGAAAAGCCTACTAATAAAAATACCACAGGCATGGTATCTTCGGGCCCATCCACTACATGGGCTCACCTCATGTGGACCATGGAGAGGGCTGACTTCGGCCTAGTCTATTTTGATCCAACTACACCCCTAAACTAGCATTAAAGCACTGCATGATCCAGTAAGGTCACTCATAATCCCATGTATGTTGGTCCATTGTCGTAGTATAGGACTGCAATCTTATGCATATACTCAAATAACTCTTAAAGAGTAGATATTTTTATATTTTTATATTTTTCTATTTATTATTTTGACCTGAATTACACCATAAACAATTTAAAACCAATATAAATTAATGTAAAACTAATTCCACACAAAAACAATTAAAAATGGGGTTGAAACTTGAAAAATGCATATTTCTTTTAAGTTTATAGCTTTAACATCACTAATAGTTTCTACCAAAAATTATATAAAATTTTATTAAGTAACTAAAATATTAAAAAATAAATAGTAAGCAATAAAAAATAATACAAAGGGCATGTTTGGTATGCAAGACCGAGGAATGAGAATGAATATTTTGTTTTCATTTCCATTCCTCTTTGAATAGAAATAAATTTAGTGATTTCAATTCTTACGTTTTAAAGTATTTAGGAATGTAAAATTGAAATGATTATTTGTTTTTATTTCAATGTTAAAATACTTATTTTCATTAAAAAAAAAAAAAAAAAAAAAACCTCTCACATTGTTCATGGTTTAAAGGAAAAAAAAAACAATTTTGTGTGTAATTTTAAAACATATTTGTTTTAAAAATTTATACCACTTTTGATTGTTGTTTGTGAACAACAAATGTTAAAATGAAAGTAGGAAGTTTAATAATTTTTAAAAGTAATTTGAAACTAAAAAATATATATAATGAGTATAAAAATTAATAGACATAATTAATGTTTTAAATTCTTTAGTAAATCTTTTAACTTCTAAGAATAAGTTGAAATTCAAAAACTGATTAATTAATTATAAATTAAATAAAAAAATTTAGAGATTAAATAACAAATTTTAGAATATCATGTCCTTAGTTGATATGCATGTAATGAAAATTTTGACTCATTTATATTCATAAAAAAATTAAATTTTGTTTGTTTTTAAATTTATTTAAAATAAAATAGTGTTAGCAGTTATTAATTTTACATTATTATTATTTATTTTTAACAAAATAAATCAATTATACTTTTAGAAGATATTAATATTCATTTTTAGAGTATTTATAAAATATAATTTATGATTTTATTATAATATTAATATTCATATTTTATTAAGAACTATTTATTTTTTAATTTATTTATAATTACAAGACTATTTTTATTTTTAATAAGACTAGAATTAAAGTTGGTTTATATTATATAAATGGAATTCACACACACGCGCGCACACACACACACACACACATATATACAAAATCTTAATAAAAATATTTTTAAAAAGAATTTATTCAATTTTTTTTTGATTTTTTAATTTTTGAAAAGTGTTTTTAAAAATAAGTTACACTAGGGAATCAAAATACCCCCTACTAAGGAAAAAAAATTGAAATTCCACTTATAAGTGAAATTTCATTTCCTTTGAAATCATCTTTAATTTCATTCTCATCTTCACTTGAGTTATCCAAATATGGGAATGGATGAGAAGAGGAATGAGATACCCATTCTCACTCCCATTCCCGCATTCTAAACATGGCCAAATAGATAGAAAGGAATAAGATAACGCACAAGCAACTAGAAGGTAGATTTCTTTCTTTTGTTCCTTTATTAACCATTTTTTTGGACACTATTAACAGTAATAAAATAAATGAACAAGGAAGCCGAAAAAAAATAAAAATAAAAATAAAAATTCCTTGTTGTTTGCAACCACATAAATAAATCAAAAGATTAACCTCCTTGTGGGCCAGTCACAATTGTCCCTTATAGTGGTCTGGATCATGATATGATGACATAAGGTCAAGTGGCTTGTCCGTTTGGCCCAAGGCTAGTAGACAAACATACAATCAATCGGGCAGTGAATACGACGCCTGACATGCTTGAAAGCATTAACTGCAACAGACATTAAGTGCCTTGATTGATGTAATTGTTACAAGGTTAGAGCGCCAGTCTTTAAGACTCATCAAGGCATGATAGTTGTTATGAGCTAACAATCATTGACATTAAAGACAATAATGCACAATCAAGCACAATTAACACACCATTAATGCACCTGAGAAGACTTTACACTTGAGTAAGAATAAGTAGCTACCTATGACCAAAAGAAAGGTATGTTGCCATTTTTCCAAAACACTTATTTTCTTGCTCATGTTTTCTGTCTTTGACTTAACCTTTGGAGGGGTATGCCTTGCCAACCCATTCGAACATTCCTTTGTGTAGGTCAGATCTCCATCTACATCTTGGGAGCTAGTCAGATTGCACTCTTGTTGGTCATGCACCAACACTCCTTATCAAACATTTTAGGTATTAGAAAGTGACAGTGCTAAGGAAAGTAAAAAAAAAGAAATGCAAAAACAAAAAATCCATAGCTAAACATCTTCAATAGCAACTTGCCAAAATCTAATTGCATTATATATAGTAAGGCTCCAAACAAAGTCTAGATACAAAGTTGCAATTCAACAAACTATGTTATTTATTCAAAATCGAGTTATCAATCATTAACTCAAAGGATTCCGAGACACATTAGTCTCAACTTATTGACTTGATATCAAACAATATGTAAAATAAGATAATTAGAAAGTTTAAAATATTATAAAAATATTATATAAATTATCAAACAATAGGTACAATTAAATAAGATAAAAAAAATTAAAAAAAAGTCTTATAGTTAACATTATTTAAATAGTTATAAAAACATTCATTGATCTTATGATGTAATTTAATTTTAAAAATATAATCTTTATAACATACAAAAATAATTATTAATTTCTTAATGTCAATTTATTATTAAATTATTACTTTTATAATTATGATTCTTTTAAAAATGTTTGTTTTAAACAATTATTGTTTTTCTACTCTAATTTAGGATATTATATTTCAAAAAATTTAGATGATATAACAAATTAAAAATGATTCAAATGTCATTCATGTTATTACCTTGAAATTTCATGATGTGCATAAATTACAAAATTACAATTTTACTTTACCAAATATGGTTTTCATTGTCCCAACAACCATTCAACTGCAAGTTTGCAAACTCACAGTAAAAGCTTTCCCTTAATGGTTGTTGTTGCTAGAGAAGGAATCCAATGTTTAGTCTACTCAAATCTATGTTGATAAGTCACCTTTCATTGACACCAAAACTCCCACGCTCTATCGAATGTGGTAAGGTAAGTGAGCCCTCATCCCTTCGATCTCTCCTCTTATAAACTCCAAAGGAAGTCAAGATTGGGTCAAACTTGAATATTTCTTCTTCATCTATTTTTTTTTTTTTTTGAAACTTTTTCCAATCTTTCTATTCTAATTTGAAAGAAAAAAAAAATCACTGATTTGAATTGGATTTTTTTTTTTTTTTTTTAAATTTAATTGATTCAATAGAGTTAACTCGGAATCTAAGTCGAGTCTTACCGATTCAATTTTGAGTTTGTGCATAAGATTGTACCTGGTTTTGATCTCTTCACGACAAGTGTCTAGATGGATATGACTCGATTGATTCATACTAGACTCAACCAATATTTTAAACTTGATGTTATTGAGTGGTATTTCCTAGCTCTTTGTGAAGTCAAAAGATCCATGGTTCAATTGGGAAAGGGTCTTTGCCTTATAAATTAGGTGATTAGCAACGACATATCAAGGATTGGGAATTTTTTATATTGAAATAAAATTATCCCTTGGAACCAGTTAAATTTAACCGAAGATTGTAGTTGAATTTAGGCTCTAGGCTTTTGACAAACTAAAATTTTGAATAATCTAAAAACTTCTTGTAGTCTATTAAGATTGAAGCCCATTTGATAATCCTCATCTTAACTTTAAAGGATCTATCACATGGTCTCTTCTTTGCTCTAGCTTCTAGCCTCAAAAACCACTTGTTAGTTAATGGTAACTCCACTCTTCAACATTTTTAGTTATTTTAGTTTTTTTATCTATACCTATCATAAAATTAATATTTCAAAAGAACTAAATTCAGAAAGTTGTATTATTTATTATTCAATGTGTAAGACTTGTTGAAAATTAGTCTATTTGATTGAACAACTAAATTTCTTTTCATCTTTATTAAAAACATATATCAGTATCTGATTAACAATTCTTATGCAAATGTTTTGGAAAGAAGATACATAGATGAAACAATAATTGAACATAAGATATTTCCTTACCAAGTTTTTTATACTCCTAACAGAACAAAAAAGTCCACCTTTGCTCTCCACACAACAAAGTGAATCTTCACTTAGTAAATTCTAGAACCTTTGAAAGCACTCCATAGGAGTGGAGGTTGGTTGGGATAATGTAGTTGGTGGTCAAAAGTAAATGAGTGTGGAGTTCATCGATCAATAGTAGGTGAGAACCCTTCCAACCATGTAAATATTGTTTGTCTTAAGTCCAAAGGACCCTTATGACTTTAAAACGTGTTTATATAGTTAAGTAAAGTTTATACATATATAGTGTTAAGAACTTTGCCTCTTATTTGATGTGGGATATCACGCTCATCCCACCCCTTCATGTAAACTGAATGTCCTTGTTGTGAGGACATTGTGTTCCATAGGGTTTTGGGGCTAAAAATAAACACCCCCTATGAAAATTCCCATATTGGGTTTGAAGATTAGAGTTGATATCATTTGTAAAGACCCACTCTCAATGATGTAGATATTATCTACTTTAGGTCTGAAAGACTCCTATGGCTTTAAAACAAGTCTATTTATTTAAGAAAAATCCATACATATATATATATATATATATATATATATATAACATCATAAACTTTTTGTTTTATCTAATGTGGGATATCACAATGTGATACCACTCTATCATGCCTCAAGACGCACTCTAAGAGCATGATGGTCATTTTACACTTCTAGCCTGCAGATTCAAAGTGAAAATGACTCAAACAAGTTTCTTATAATTGAAAAATTACCAATTAGAAAATACCTATTTAGAGTATATAAAAACATAATTCAACTTCAAACATTAAACACTTTGCTATTATTCAAGCAAATTCAAACTCAAACAACCCAAGTAATCATCAATTTCTAACATTTAAACAATGTGCCAAAAGAAAAGTTTAAACCCAAAAATCCTAATGGAGAGATTTCCATCCTAACTATCACTTCTCACATAGACTAAAACTGCCTAAAAAATATTCGATAAAAGGGAACGAGCTCAAGGCTCAATAAAGAATATTAATACAGTTTCATAGATAAAAAATTTTCAATTATGAATGTAAATAGAAGATCAAAAAATGGAAAGCAGTGTAGAGAGGAAATGGCTAATTTTGAAACAAAAATTTTGAAACCCTAAAACAACTTCTTAAAAAAAAACCTTGTTAGACTCACAAAAAGAGCTTGAAAAGGAATAACAAAAAAACTTGATCTTGAATATATTGAAGCTATGGAAGAATCAAAAGAAGAAACTAATTCTGAGAAAGCCAAAGTCTTAGAAGACTTTGAAAAGGAGTTAGTTGAGCCTACACATGCGCCCAATAAAGAAAATGGTAGGAAAAAAAAAAGCTACAGGGAAAAAGAAACTGGCTCTTAAGAAGGAGCTATCAAAGGAAGAAATGGAACTGCAAGAGGCTTTTAGGACACGTGTGTTGGAATTCAGAAGGCTTTAGCAAGAGAAACAATGAGCCTTATCAAGTAGTAGAAAAATGAAGAAAGCAACAAGAAGAGATAATTAGCATAGTGAATGAGTAGCCTCATTCCTCATAGGAAGAAAATATGCTCCTTATTGCTATTGGGGAGCATGGGTTTGAGGATAGAAAAAATAAACCATCCAACCCAAAGAGAACACACCTATAAATTATGAGGGAATTCTTCCAAAATAGAGTAGAAGGGGTATCCTCTAAGGAGCAACGCTCTATAGAGTAGCCTTCATCAGCTTTACCTAGCTTGCCTTCCTTAATGGAGCAAACCAAAATACTTAAGAAAACTTAAGCGAAAATAATGGCAGTGAAAAGGAAGCTCCAACCTATTGAAAGGTCATCACTAAAGAAGCCTAATCTTTTGCCTAGTCTTATAACCTAAATCATAAAAAATGCTAAATTAGTCCAACCACTCACGACCATTCTTTTTGTTGTTCCTCAAATGGTAAAGTATATTGTCTTACTTGAGCATATTAAAAAGCTGGATATTAAGCTAGAAGCACACTTTGATTTTGATAATCTATTGAAAAAAAATAGCCTTAGGAAAAATGTCAAATTGCTTGAAATAGACTTTGGGAGGCTAGCTTTCCAAATCCTAAAAATGGTGTTCCTTATAACTATGAAGGCATTCTATCAAGGAATGTAGAATATATCTTAAGAGGATTATTTCAAAGTTACAATAGATGGGTTGTAGTATGGGCTTGGAGTTTTAGGTATAGAAAAATCTTTAGAAATCTGCTTCCTTGGAACTCCCAATAAGAAAATGAGCCTAATGGTGAAACCCATTGTAGCAGAGTGGACCCGCTTTATTAGAAACTTCAATGGTGGTGAGGATAAAGGTTCAGTCATGGCGTATCATTTTCCTAAGAGCTAGTAGATTGCTGATATAACATTCAACATCAATTTCTACCCTATGAGGTTAGGATACACTAGGAATGGGACTGACTAAGGGCTTTTATACCAAGTAATCAATAACCACTATATTTATCTTTCCAACCTACTTTTCAAAGGATTGGAAGAGATTAATCTCTATGAGTGGTTGCACATCAACAAGAACTAAAGCTTGTTCCCACATGCTAAGCTCATTGATGAAATTCTAGAAGAAACAATAGCAAAATTTGCAATCCTAAATGTTGAATATTTTGAAAAAAATAAAGGAGAGGTATAGAGAGGCATTGAGAAGGAAAGAAAGAGATGACACATCTATAAAGTCCTTGAGCTAATCCAATTAAGGAATAGATTAGGGGATTAAGTTTTGAGAATTTTTCTATATTTTTTTATTTAGCTTATCTTGTTGTTCTTTATTTCTTTTAATTTTCTTTTGACTAATTTTGGGTAGCATCTAAGACCAGATTAATCTCTATAACTCATATTAGTTCATTAAGGGCCTAAGGTTAATTTAGGAAGCTAGAGCTTAAGAACCCTTGAGGAGAGAAAAAGAAGAAGAGAGATTGTAGGTAAGTCTGATTTAGAATTAGGGTAGGAAAGATTTGTCTCAACAATTATCTTATACTGTTCACACACAAAAGCATTACATCTTGAGTTTCTAATAAAAAAGTAGATTTGTAGTGATTAGGAACATTTAAATTTCTTAATAATAAATTGAAAGGCTTATTGCCCCAATTTTTTCATAAGTGAACACTGTGGTTGTAACGGTTAGTAGATTAGGCCTCTATCCCCTAAGGCTTCGCAATAGGTCCCCAAGGGTGATTCATCAATCAATGTCTTAAACTAACTAGTCTAAGAGTCATAGGCTTAAAGCCATTACATAAGTGTGGACTCTTGATCATGTTCCCACTTGAAAGGAATGGTGAGGCTCACTTTCTATTTAATGGAAAACTATTTTTGAAAAAGGTTTGGAGTCGCCAATGAAGATGTTGTGAACCTTGTTTTTTCATTTCACATAGTTAAATATTTATATATGAGCTGAGCGTTACACGTGGTGGGTGTCCTCAGACCATTTCAACATTTTTTCATCCTACTTTTGACTTTGGAGTGCAGCCAAAGCTCCTTTCTTTAGTTGGGTGAGCCTTCGTTTTTTGGATAATCTTCTACCCAATATTATATTCTCCCATTTTTTTTTGGTTCCCATTGGGTTTACCTTGTTCTCAGGTCGACCCCATGACAGTAAGAAAAGGTGATCTTGTGCTATACTTTTGTGATCTAGAAGTCTTGTTGAGGGTTAGAGGATCATTCCAACACAGATAGAGTATGCCTAAACCCGTTCCCAAGGGCAACAGTCCAAGGAAAGGAGCAAACAAAAAATCTTAGTGTCGTTAAAGGTAAATATCCTGCTATTCATTGTAATTCCTAGGTTTGTAAGGTCAAGGTTGCTAAAGTCTTAAATAAGGGCAGTTCTTATAGAGAGATAGGTTAAGGGACAAGTCACGGAGGGCGTTCCGCTAGTTTGAGCTTGCCGTAGATTGTAACCAGACCTACCGGAGCCCTTAGATTGTATTGTTAGGGCTTGTCTGCTAGGAAACTTCATGGCATCTTGATTCATGTCCTCTCAATAGTCCCTGACAATGGTGCCATTTGATTTGTGTCCAGATGGTGTTCCTTGATTGTGGTCCTCAGAACTAAGTAATCAACAAAATTTATAACCTATATCACCATGCATTAGGATAGCCTTAGCTAATATAGCATAGTGGCTCTAGGATCATTCACTGGGAAGGGTTTTCAACTTACAACTGATACCAATTCAAAGTTGAATTGGTGTTTTTTCATTTCAAGGTTAGCTTAAGAAGAAAACACAAACTTTGGTTGAAAAAGGTTTTGTTTTAAGCTAACTAAAAATAAAGTAATGGAAATTACTTATGAAAAAAAACATTCCTTGGAGTTTTAGGTTCACAGGGGAGGCTCCTCATGCAAAAATAGAGCTCCGGTCACTTGGTTCTTTTCCTCGCATTAGAGAATTAACATATAGTTAATTCTCTAACCGGTGTTGTGCAGATGTTTCCCTTTAATGGATTTCAGCTCTAGTTCTCTCTCACTGATGCAACTTGCAATGACTCGTGCCTTTCACCTAGCATTTGCCATTCAAGGTGATCATTAACCTTGGACTTCCTTTCTCAAGCTCGCAAGAGATAACTAATGGATGTCTCCTTGGAGTCCAAAAGCTTACCAAGTGTTGGCAATTCTAGAAAATCCTACCTTCAAGTCACCTCCCAAAAGCTCGCAAGAGATAAACTAGTGAATCTCCATGGACGGAGATCACTTGTCTTACCAAGTGTTGGCTCAGGTGAATGGAAGGTGTTTTAAGTTAACTAAAAACATAGAAATCATTAATGGGTCACACTTTCTCTTCATTAATGGCTGAAACAACAAAACTACCAATTCTTGCATTTGGGGCCTTACCCGGCAACCTTAGCTCCAAGGAACTAAAAGCCTAGCCACTCATTCTCTAAGGAAACATCCTCAGAGCTTGTTTGGCTAGTAAGAAAAATTAAATAATATACAATACAATCAAAACGAGAAGGTAAGGCAGAGCAAAGGCTCTGTATTTTACTACCTTTCAAAACTATACAAAGGTTTCGTCTGAGAACAAGCTCCCGACCTTTTTGTGTAATGGAAATTACAAACATTATATAAGAGGCTATTTACCCTTTGTTCTTGCTTAAAGACTAAGGAATCCTATGATAGGTGGATTACAAGGAGAGTTTGGGGATTTAGACATCAAATATCTAAAGCAAAAAATCTAAAAAAATGTCGGTCGCAAATATCGGGAAGCTTCAGGAGAATTTCGAAGCCGTGCAAGATGGTTGTGAAATTTCGCAGCATGAAAGACACCATTTCGCAGCCAAAGGCTGATTTCGCAACCATCCTCTTGTGATTTCGCAGCCCGCGAAATTGGCTTTTAGCTTTGTGTGATTGGCTTCCAATGGCTCTAACTCCTTCATTTCAACTCCGAATCGTGGACCGTTTGAAGCGTTGGATTGCTGACTTCCTGAGCTTCGAAACGACATATAGTATACATAATTTGAGCTCCAGGAATTGCTCCAAAAGTGGCTGACAGTTGCTGTCCTCTTAAATGCTTCATGTTAGATTTCTCTTTGCTTCCCCTCCTTGCATTCCAGATTTGCTTATGGCAAAGGACTATAAAGCTTCAAAGCTTTGGTTCTTCATGTTTCTGAGCTTCCCATTGCTTTGCCATGGATTCCAAAGAACTCTCCTCAATCTTGGATTGCTTTGGTGATCAAATTACTAACAAAAACACAAAAACTTACACAATTTGATTAGAAATGATTGTAAAGGTCCTTAATATGTTAATTGGGTTAAAAGGTAATAAATACTACTAAAAAGTGTTTAAAAGAGTTAATTACAAGCTATCAAATAACACTTTTTGAGTAGTAATCACGTCTAGAGGGGTAGGTTCCTTATGGTCCTATGGGAATTGGGTCCTCTAAGTCAGAGAATGCTATGCGTTCTCCACTTTTAGACCTCGCAAAGAGAGAACATGTTTTTCCTTTGAGTTTTTCTCTCATTCGCAGAGTGAAGAAAATGGCTTTGCCCTAGCTACCGTTATCCTTGGGAAACCAAAAGAGCTATCGTTCTCCAAAAGTATGATAAGCTAAATCGAGCTTTTGTACTTTGACCACCCTTTCTAGCTAAGGAAGTGGGCTCACCAACTTGTAACATAACACATCTTTCCCATGCACCCACAATTCTACATCCAATTGTAACACATTCGACAAAGCCCTATACGCATCAAAATGATTAACTCACATGAAATTTATGGCAAAACAAGCCCAACTACTAGCATAGCAAGTCAAAAGTACCATTACCTAGAGCTTAGCAGGAAATACAATGAATTTAGATAAGACCAATAACAATACTATATACAAAATGTGGTCATCAAAACCAATGGCCTTAACAATAAAAGCCTTATGGACACAATCTATTAAAGCAAAAAGAGAAGACAACAAAACACCATATCGCACTGAGTTGAAAGCAAAGTGTGGTATAGAAGATTGGATTGTATGACTCAAGGCAATGCCCAAGCTGAGGATCCAACATCATTTGATAAATCACATCTCGAAGACTTCAATGGGGACTTTGACTCCTTCGATGAGGCGTTAATGTCGATTGCCAGGACTCTCTCATGACTCGATGTCGATGGTTTGTCGAAGGAAAGTATGGACGGGGTAGCGTTAGTGATCGGAACCTTCATTCTTGAGCCTGAGAGCTTTCTTTCTATTGAGGTAGGGATGTCAATTTGACCACTACTCTGACCTTTAGTGTGGTGACCCATAGACAAGCCGAGCTCCTGCCGCAAAAGAAGACAAGTTGAATCAAAGTTCTTCAACAGGGAAAAATCAAACAAACACAACATAAACGCACCTCAAGTTTAAATTAAGTAAACTCCTCGCCAGTTCCAAACAACAAGTCATCCACCAAAAATTGCTCGAAGGCACCCTCAAACTTACTCATAGACCCAAATTCAGGAGGGTCAAAAGATTCGATGCCTAACTTTAGGTGGCTTCATTCCAGCCTAGTACGTAGCCTTCATTCTGGATTTGTTCGTCCCGAGCCAAAAGATCGTGGGTCAGTTGTTGAAATACTTTCTCACAGAGATCGTCATTTTTTTTAGTTCAATTCTCTTACAACCATAGAAGGTCACTCTCACACCACACCTTCGTGCGTCATATATCTTCCAAAAGGTTCCCTAACCCTTCCTTCTCTTCTGATAAAGAAGACACTTAGGCCTCTAGGTCAGTTATATGTTCTTGCAATCAGGAGACCACATGCTAGAAGAAATACACCATATTACGCTCCGCACACACGTGAATTAAGGTTTGTAGTGGCTCAGATGCATTCCTATTGTTTCTTTGTGATTGTATTTAGCTTTCGAGGCCAACTATGGTGGCAAAGGTGACTTTAAATTTGAACTTTCTTCACTCAAAATGTTGATGAAAGAAACACCCTGTTACCAAAATTTTTGAATTAGCATCAAAAACTAGCTTTTGGTGCCATCTTTTCTCAAGGGAAAATGATATTCTTTTTCTTTTTCCCCCCCTTAATTTTTCCATTTGAAGAGACCAAGTCCAATGGCTAAAGCTTTGGTTTTCATATAAAATATTGGATGTATGAGGTATAGTTCACTAACAAATTTATCATTTCTGAGAAGTCCTTTTCAAATTTGAGAAGTTCCTTTTTGGCTCTACTTGGTTTGAGTGGCTGAGTTATACCTTAGTACTTGAGTGGAGGAAGTAGTAGAGGAAGTAGTAAGAGAAGGGGAGTTCGGTGGGTTAGCTGATGAGTGGAGTGGGGAATGAACAGTGTAGGATGAGAAAGTGGTGAGATTGGTAATGTTGGGATCCCACCTTGACTCTCACAGCAAGCACCATCTTTTGAAATTGGCTAAAGACCTACAAGACTGATTACCAAACTAGATACTCATACACTGAGCTTTTGGCTTCAATTTCGATTCATTTTTCTCTTCGACCATATATTGAACTAAAGGTTCTTAGGGCAACCGAAGTAGTCATTCCTGATGACACTGATGAACTGTTCAACTCGAGGGAAACAGATGATAGACCTTCTTCTGATATGGACCTGCAAGAAAACCGCATCATTCTGCTAGCTCCAAGTGAGCTTCGCATAGTGACTCAAGTATTACATAGTGGCCATGCGGGAATGAAGCTTATGTTAGCCCAAGGGTTCTCCTAATCAGGTTTTGATGATAACAAACCATGGTTAAGTAACTAATTGGTTTAATGTTTAAGAATCTCAGGTATAAACTCAAAAATTCATCAAAGGTCCAAATGAATACAAGATCGAGACGCTTGGAAGACTTGAGATCATAGGAAACTAATGTAAGATGAATGCATGAGTGCACTTAGGATTTTCATACGTTTTCATGCATCTTAGAAAACTCGGTTTATTCTTTAAAACGTCGACTCCATTAAAACCCAAGTTTTTAACTAATTTACCTTAGGCAAAATGTTTCAAAATTGGCTTAATAATTTACCTAAAGACCTAACCTAAGTGTTAGAAAAGAAAGGAACCAAAAAATAGGTTTTTCGGGGCTAAAAAGGCTCAACCGATCGAGGCTATGGCCAACCGGTCAACCGGTTGAGGAACCGGTCGACCAGTTGAGGTTGTCCGGTCGAGGAAGGTTAAAAACCTTCTCTCTCTCCCAATAGCCTTCTCTTCCTGGTTGAGGTGATTCCTTTATCGGTTGAGGTCCGGTTGAGGCAATGATAACCAGTCATGCATTAAATGCTCCAACGGCTAGTGAACCGGTCGACCCCTGGCTCGACCGGACGAGGTTGCCTTTTGCTGATTTTGACTCCCGAGCTTAGAAACCTATAAATTGAGAACTCCACTTCATTAATTGATAAGAGAACACTTGCATTCAAAGCCCACCTACCTGTTCTTGATCAAAAAGCTCTTATTTTTTTCATAAGTGCATTAAATCACCACTTGCATATCCTTTAGTGCACTCTTGTTGTCATCCTAGCTTTGTCTTGTATTTGAGCCATCTTTAAGCTAGGTTGAGTGAGTACATTTTGTAACAATCTGAGTGTTAAAGCCTTCAAGAGGGTTGAATCTTGAAGAGGTTGTGTAAAGAGCCCATTGGAGACAGAATCCAAGTGTAAGAAGATTGGAAGCTTGGTTGAAGCTTCAAGTTAGTGGAACCCTCACTCGGTTAGGAGGTTGAGGAGAGTGGACGTAGGTAAGGAAGTGTCGAACCACTATAAACCCGAGTTTGAATTCTCTCAACTCTATGTCTTTACTTTGCTTATATTTTGTTTAATTTTGTTGTGATTGAAAAGATTTTAAAAACCCAATTCACCCTCCCCCCCCTCCCCCCCTCCCCCCCCCCCTTCCCCCTTTTGGGTGTTTTTCTTAACTAAACATAGCCTTTGTTTTCTCAGCTTAGAATGCCATATGAGATGCATCATCTCCCAATGGCAGGAGAAGGGCATCTACCTTCTCATTCCACCTGGAAGAACGACTTTCCCACTTTCCATGAAGTTTTTTGAAACAATTTTCGGAACCCTCTTTCTTCCCATCATCCCTTCCTTTAATGTCCACATAACCTAGCCCCAATCTTGCAATAAGAAGAAGAATATTAGGAAAAACTCTCTTCATTGCACAACTACCCATTCCACAAAGATCCAATCCCATGTGACTCCATTCAACCAGTCCATCCAAACTTGCTAAAAACCTTAATAAAAACCCAAACCATATATTTATTATTCTCTGGTAACTCATGCCTTAATACCAGGTCATCATTCCTTGAAACAGTAATCTTGTCAGAAATTATTGAGTCTGCTCTCTTTTTCCAAACTTGGGTACCAAGTTCTAGCAACATCCAGAAGCCAATCTCTAATTTCATCAACTGATGATACACATAATGCCATGCACCCAAAATACCCATAGAAAATAGAATAAGACAACCCAGAAAACAGAGCATGAAAAAAAAAAAAAACTGGTGAAAACCACATTTCATGTTCTGATCAACAGGCTTAGTTGCAGGTGAGTGAGCCAAAAATGTATTTTAAATAAGGATCAAAATATGACTACGAGCATCTCATAAAGGAACTAAAATAGGGTCAAAATAATCTCAACAAAACCAATCAAAAATGAAACATGTAGACATTATGGCCTAAACCAAAGAATCTGAATATCAATAAATAAAACCAAATGCATGACATGATATCCATACCCAAACCAATAGTAGATGATACTCAGAATAGCAATAGCAAGAAAGGAAAACAAAGAAAACCCATAGTAAGGGTACCCGTAGTGGTCATACCTGAGCTCCTCAAGTGAAACTTGTTTTGCTTCTTCTCATCCAACTCTCTCTTTACCCTCTCTCTGTTTTTCTCCCCACTTCACTTGCTCCATTCTTTTTTTTTTCAACGTCCTCCCCCTATTGAAAACCTCTCATATTTGCTCTTGCTTCTTCTCTCAATCTCTTTTGCTCAACTCTCTGTTTTTCTTGCTTTCAATGTCTTTTTCCATTGCGTCCTAGAAAAAATCCTTGTGCCTTTCCTTCTCACCCCTCCCTCAATCTGAATATTTCATTCTCTAAAAATAGCCCCATTCTCCATTTTTTCTGCAATCCTCCCATATTTTCCCTATGCCGAAACCCTTCGAAAAACCCCCAATTTTCCTCATATTTTCCTATGTCGTTCCCATCCCTTTTCATTCCTTAAGTCCCAACATATCTCTTTTCCAATTCTCACTTTTCCTTTCTTTTTCCTTACCTTTCCAATTTTGGTGCTCATGCCAAATTGATTGCATGCATATGGAGAAGATGATTTGCATCCAAATGGTCATGCATAGCCATGCAAAGGTGGGACCCCGAAAGAACTTAGGCGATTGGTGAGGCTTAACTGAAGTGTAATTCAATAGTGAATCCATGCTGCACACACACACACACACACACACACACACACACACACACACACATACACACACACACACACACACACACACACACACACACACACACACACACACACACACACACACACACACACACACACACATATATATATATATATATATATATATATATATATATTGCCTAAGTAAATATAATAAAATAAAATAAGCATTTTGAAAAAAAAAACAAGAAATGAAAATAAAATAAAATAAAATGAATAAAATAAAAAATATAAAAAAACAAAAAAAACATAAAGTAAATAAATAAATAATAATAATAATAATAATAATAAAATGAAATATAATGGGCCAAAATAAGTATAAACAAATTGTCATAAATGTGTATCTAGAATCTAGAATGATTCAAAGAGGTAAGATATGTGAGCTGCTATAAAGTATTGAAAGAGTACTTAATCAAGGTATGTTCTAAGGAGACAAAATGGAGGGTCTACAAATATGCCTCTCTTCGGTAGAGATCATGAGTGTAAGGAATGCGAGTAGAAATACGAGTAATGAGTAGAATGAAGTGAACTATACCGAAGAACTAAGAAAAGACTAGAAATTTTGTCCTAGCACGTGACTTGATAAGTCACAAGATAGATTAGTCACAACGAAAGAAATACCCTAAATAAGAGGTTATAGGAAACCAAAGCAATGGGTTGACCGACTTGACAAATGCAATGGAATGATGAGGACAAAGAATGGAGACTATCATCTCTAAACACTAGGAAACTATGACTCTGAATGCTAAGAATGAGAAAATGAACGGTTCTGAAAGCCTAATAGAGAAAGTGGCTTTGAACGCCTCTGAGAGTGGTGGCTTTGAACGCCTATGGGAATGGTGACTCTGAACGCCTATGCAAATGGTGGTTCTAAACGCTTATGAAAATGGTGGCTTTGAACGCCTATGTAAGTGGTGGCTTTGAACGCCTATGCAAATGGTAGCTCTGAACGCCTATGGAAATGATGGCTCTGAACGCCTATGGAAATGATGGCTCTGAACGCCTATGGAAATGATGGCTCTGAACGCCTATGGAAATGATGGCTCTGAACGCCTATGAAAATGGTGACTCTAAACACCTATGGAAATGGTGGCTCTGAACGCCAATGAAAATGGTGGCTCTGAACGCCAATGAAAATGGTGGCTTTGAACGCCTATGCAAATGATGGCTCTGAACACCTATAGGAATAATGGCTCTGAATGCCTATGCAAATGGTGGCTCTGAACGCCTATGAAAATGGTGGCTTTGAACGCATATGCAGGTGGTGGCTCTGAACGCCTATGCAAGTGGTGGCTCTAAACGTCTATGAAAATGATGGCTCTGAACGCCTATGGAAATGATGTCTCTGAATGCCTATGAAAATGATGGCTTTGAATGCCTATGAAAATGGTGG
This sequence comes from Vitis riparia, assembly GCF_004353265.1. Taxonomy (NCBI): domain Eukaryota; kingdom Viridiplantae; phylum Streptophyta; class Magnoliopsida; order Vitales; family Vitaceae; genus Vitis; species Vitis riparia. The sequence goes on along the minus strand of NC_048434.1, from coordinate 11,856,834 downwards.
CTTTGAATGCCTATGAAAATGGTGGCTCTAAACGCCTATGGAAATGGTGACTCTGAACACCTATGAAAATGGTGGCTTTGAACGCTTATGCAAATGGTGGCTCTGAATGCCTATGAAAATGATGGCTTTGAACACATATGGAAATGATGACTCTAAATGTGTATGGAAATGATGGCTCTAAACGCCTATGAAAATGATGGCTCTGAACACTTGTGAAAATGGTGGCTCTGAACGCCTATGCAAATGGTGTCTCTGAACGCCTATGCAAATGGTGCCTCTGAATGCCTATGCAAATGGTGGCTTTGAACGCCTATGTGAGTGGTGGCTTTGAATGCCTATAAAAATGGTGGCTCTGAACATCTATACAAATGGTGGCTCTGAACGCCTATGCGAGAAGGCATAATGAGGGGAAATATGCCCTGATGGGGCGTGTCGCCACAACTCTTGATTCACTAAAAGGGTTTAAAACAAAAAGTCCATTGGAGAAACTATCATCGCCTCAACATAATAGTCTACCAAGGAGTCATAGTTACTAGAACAATCAAAGCTTAAAAGTCACGCTCTTCTGAAGGCTTGTCTCAACAAAATCATTGAAACTATGACCAGAAAAGAAGGCCATAAAAGCTAAGTGTGAAATCAATCATCTCGATAACAGAAAAAATGGGGAATATGTCCCAGTATAGCAACTGATGCATCCTAGCATGCAAGTAGCCAAATGGTTCAAGCCAATCACCTTTGTATCAAAGAGTCAAACTATCCACGACTCAAAAAGTATAGGTATACTAGTCTGCCCTAGTGACTCGACTGGAAACCAATGATGACCGGAGGTGATCAAACTATACTATCTCATTGAGAATCAATGTGTAAGAGCCTACCCATCACTGGCTCTAAAGTACCCCACTAAGGAAAAAAGGAACGTGAGTCTGCCTATTAATGGCTCAACAACGACCCACTTAGGAAACCTATCCGTCAATAGCTAAAAAATGATCTACTAAGGTAACCAATGAGAGAGTCTGTCATCAACCCAAATGCTCCACTAGGGATAATGCAGGTGAGCGAGTCTGTCAATGACTCGAAAATGATCAGCTAGGGAATGAACGAGGAGTTTGTCATCAACTCAAGAATATCCCACTAGGAATGGTGAATGCGAGCCTGTCTGTCGTTGACTCAAGAATACCTTAATGAGGATCTCTAGGAAATCTAACATGTACTCCATTAAAATGATGATATGAGAGTCTATGTGCCGTGAAATAACTCCATCAGAGAATCATGACAATATCAAATAGTATGATCCTGACTGAATGACTCAAGAAAGGCTCCACTGGGAAATCATGATAAAATAAAGATAGATTACCAACTCGGTATGTATCTCATAGATGAGGATGATCATGTAAATCCATGAAGATCTATAGATCTCAACTGAAAAGGAAAAATCCCTTAGTATAACATCAGATGTATAAATCTCAGGAGGAACGGACAACATTAATTATCCATTTGTGCATCCAACAGTCAAACAAATCTTAGCATCCCAAGGGAAAGATAACATGCTTATATAATGATGACCTAAAGTACTGGGACAAGGTGTAACAAAGTAAATGCATAGTGTATGAAAAATGTCTATCATTACTAATCAAGCATCCCCACAAATCATGGATGTGGGAGTCGTACAAACCAATGACAACTAAGAAAATCCCATGATGAGAGTAATATGACCCAGTATAGGCATCTAGTGTGTCAAAGAAACGGAACTGACATCACCAACTGAATACTATCTCCATACTCAGGTTCTGCCAAACATCATCAGACTAAGTAGAAGAAGAACCATATGTCACTCAAAGCATTTTCCATAAGGGAAAGCACGACAACACCCATATTTCAACCAATTACTAAAACCTGTCCAATTGAAGATTGTCGAAGATAACATTTAATCTCATGGCCTCAGGGTGGTCTTACGACACAGACCGTAATGTAGGCTTAGGGTAATAGGGTGAAAGAAATGAAGGAAAACTAAGCTCAAGTACCTAATGATTAAACCCAATACCCTCGTGTATAAGATGTAAAGTGTAGAATAATCTCGTGAGCCCACGAACTCGATAGCAAACAATGGAAGTGTCAATGACGAAATATAAGAGAAAAGAGAAATGGTCAGGTTGTCAATGTAGTATGCAATCGATATGAAAAGACTAATAAATTAAAGATGTATATCAATGTAAGAAAGGAATAAATATGGAATGACCAGCTTTAAAAGAGATGATGGGAAATGAATGAGATAAGTAAGAAGATGCAAAGAATGATGACCAACTCATATTAGTGTAACCAAAGAAAAACATATCACCAAAGATGGAATGGTAGTGAAGACAGTGATCCAAAGACCCTAGTGATGGGTTACTCAATCCTCACACCCAATGTATATTAACCCTGATCCATGAAGCGAAAGATCTCATAAAATTCTCACCAAACTGTTGTCACTCTGAAAACATAAGTATCACAAGGAGTGGGATGCTCTCAAAAAGCTCACATACGAGCTCAATGATAGATAACCTAATGAACAACCCTCAAATATCAATGTATGCTTAGTGGAATACACTACTATAAACAAACTTATCATTGCACTTTTTTTGTTGTTTTTTTTTGTTTTTTTTTGTTTTTGTTTTTTTAAAAACACTAGTATCAACAAACTGAAACTTCACTAAGCAAAGAATAGAAATTAATAAACTCTCCTCAATACCGATGAAAATATGAATCATACACAAACCCTAGAAGTATGCCGACTCTAATCACTAACATGTATATAAAGCCCCAACCCTGAGGTCACCTCTCAAGCTAAGGAATCTAGATCAAAGTCAATGGGTGGACTGAAGGGTGTGACATGACTACCTTGATGCACTACAAATGTGAAAAGTCATCGATTGGAGGAAATAAAGAGAGTGGGATGAAATAAGAGAAGACGAAACACGGAAATAGACGGAAAAGGAATAATAATAAAACATAATAGAAGTGGAATAGTAAGAGGATAGTAACAAAAAAAAGGAAATAGATCAAAGAGTTGAAACTCATGAGACTATCCAAATAAAACATGCATACACAACCAAGGGCCCCTATCTCGGTGATGAAAGGTAAGCAAAGCTATAAGAAAGAAATGTTATGATGTACTCGTGAGGCTCAAAGGGTTAGCAATAGGTTGTATGTGAAATAGGTGTGATAAGATATAAGGTTAACCGAAACGATGGCCACCCATCCTTCAACCATGATCTATGTAATACTTCTTTGGCTTATCCACGTTGGTTGGCTCTAAAAATTGGTTTCTATCCAGGTCAGTCAACCATGCAACCCCTTCTGGAGTCAGCTCTCGAATAACATAAGGTCCATTCCAACTACGTCTAAACTTCCCCCTAGGGTCTCCAATCAGACCTCTAAGAATCCTCAAAACCAAATCTCCTTACTGTAATGGCCTAGCCCTGGCTTGTTTCTTGAAAGCACAAGCCATCTTCCTTTGGTAAGCCTGAATAAGATCTGCAACTCTCAACTTTCTTTCATCCAAAAGGTTAAGCTCATCAAATCAAGCTTGAGCTCACTTTACCTTTGAAACCTGCTGCTCAAGGGCTACTCTAAATGAACCCATTTCTATCTCAACGAGCAAAACAACCTCCATATCGTACAGTAGGTGATTCGTGCTCAATTGGTGTCTCAATTGATTCGTGTCCAGCTGGTGCTCCTTGATTGAGGGAGTAATCAACAAAATTTATAACCTATTACACCATATACTAGGGTAGCAAAGACAAAGCTACTATAGCATAGTGGCTCTAGGATCGTTCACTGGGATGGGTTTTCACTTTGCAAATGATATTAATTCAAAGCTGAATTGGTGTCTTTTCATTTCAAGGTTAGCTTTAAAAGAAAACATAAATATGTTTGAATGAAAAAGGTTTGGTTTAAACTAACCAAAAATAGTAACTGATTTTACTTACAAAGAAAAGTGTTTCTTGGAGTTTCAGATCACTAGGCTCAGATTCCTCATACAAAAAGGAGAGTTCCGGCCACTTGTTTTTTTTCCTCGCATTAGAGAATTAACATATAGTTTCTTCTCCAACCGGTGTTGTACAGATGCTTCCCTTTAATGGGTTCAAACACTAAATCCCTCTCACTGATGCATCTTGCAATGGCTCATACCTCTCACCTAGCACTTTCCATTCAAGGTGATCTTTAACCTTGGATTACCCGTCAAAAGCTCGCAAGAGATAACTAATGGATGTCTCCTTGGAGTCCAAAAGCTTACCAAGTGTTGGCAATTCTAGAAAATCCTACCTTCAAGTCACCTCCCAGAGGCTCGCAAGGGGTAAACTAGTGAATCTCCATGGACGGAGATCACTTGCCTTACCAAGTGTTGGCCCAAGTGATTTAAAGGCATTTTAAGTTAACTAAAAAGATAAAAACCATTAACGGGTCACTCTGTCTCTTCATTAAAAACTAAAACAACAAAACTTCCAATTTATGCATGTGGAAACTTACCCGGTTACCTTAGCTCCAAGAGACGAAGAGCCTAGCCTCTCATCCTCTGAGGAAAAATCCTCAGAGTTTGATTGGCTAGCAAGAAAATGAAAATGAAAGAGAAGGAAAAACAGAGCAAGGCTCTGTATATTCTATATAATTATATATCTATATAATGGATTTCCTGGAACAAGCTCCTCCGAGAGTCTCCCTGAACATGCTCCTCCGAGAGTTATATATAAAGAAAATTACAAAACAAAATATCTGAGGTTATTCACCCCTTTTCCAAACTTAATAACTAAGGAATCCTATAATTGGTGGGTTACAAGGAGAAAATGGGGATTTAGACATCAAAAATCTGAAGAAAAATATCTCCAAGTGTCGGTCAGAAATATCGGGAAGCGCTAAGGACCATTTCGCAGGTGAAAATGAGGTCTGCGAGATTTCGCAGATGTACAAAAAGGGCTGCGAAATTTCTTCGTAGCAACCAGCTGATTTCGCACCGCTGCGAAATGGTCTTTCAGCTTGTGGTGGCCACCTTCCATCGTGTCGTGAAACTTTAGAAGGAATTCCACAGCACTGTGCAAAAAGGCTGCGAAATCATTTCGCAGCAAAAGGGTGATTTCGCAGCAGTGCAAAATTCTTCCTTCAGCTTGGAGTGATTGGCTTCCAATGGCTGTAACTTCCTCACTTTAGCTTCAAATCGTACACGGTTTGAAGCGTTGGATTCTTGACTTCCTGATCTTTGAAATGGTATATAGCATGTAGAAAATGGACTTCGGGAAGTGCTCCAAAAGTGGCTGAAATGACTGTCATCAAGAATGCTTCATGGCAGATTTTTCTTTGCTTCCCCTCCTTGCATTCCGGATTTGCTTATGGCAAAGGACTTTAAAGCTTTGGTTCTTCATGCTTCTGAGCTTTCCATTGCTTTGCCATGGATTCCAAATAACTCTCCTCAATCTTGTATTGCTTTCGTGATCAAAAAGCTATCAAAACACCAAAACTTAACACAATTTGATTAGAATTGATTGCAAGGGTCCTTAACATGTTAATTGGGTTAAAAGGTAATAACTACTACTCAAAAGTGTTTAAAAGAGTTAATTACAAGCTATGAAATAGCACTTTTTGAGTAGTAATGAGTAGGGAGTAAGGTGTAGCTCCTGTAGAAGTGTGAAAAGAAGTATGAAATGCCCATAAAGCAAAAGGAAGCTTCTCTGACCAATCTCGAGAAATCTCAACCATCTTTCTTAGAATCTTTTTTATATTCTTATTTGTGGCCTCTACTGCTCCATTAGTCTGCGACCTATATGCAAATGATTTATGATGTTGACTACCATATTTATGTACCAAAGTTTAAACTTTAGCTCTAAAGTGTGCTTCCCTATCTAAAATCAACTCATGAGGAACTCCATAACAACATATAATATGTGGATGAAATTGACAACTCTAGCAGATTTCAATTTTGCATATGATGCAACCTATGATTCGTCCCTAACGGTGTGCAACTTGATTCGGTCTTCAGATGGGAGTTATCAACAAAATTTATAAACCTAATTCACCATACACTAGGGTGGCATAGCTAGCATAGCATAGTGGCTCTAGGATCGTTCACAGGGATGGGTTTTCATATCACACATGATATTAGTTTTAAAAGATGATTTTCCTTTTACCAGTTAGCTTTAAAAGAAAACATAATCGTTTGGTTGAAAAAGATTGTGTTTAAGCTAATCAAAATAATAACTGTGATTAATTACAAAGAAAAGGTTTCTTGGACTTCCGGGTCACTATGTTCAGGTCCCTTATACAAAAAGAGAAAATTCCGGATCTTTTCCTCGAATTAGGGATTTAACATGTAGTTATTTCCAGAACCGGTGTGGTACAGTTGCTTCCCATTAATGGTTTCAACCCTAAAACCTCTCACTGACTCACCTTGCAATGGTTCATACCTCTCACTTGGTATTATCCATTCAAGGAGGTCCTTAACCTTGGAATACCCTTCAAAAGCTCGTAAGAGATAACTAATGGATGTCTCCGAAGAGTCCCAAAGCTTACCAAGTGTTGGCTAATCTAAGTACTTCTACCTTTAAACCACCTCCCAAAGGCTCACAAGAGATAACTTAATGGATCTCTATGGGCTGAGTCTAAATGCTTACCAAGTGTTGGCCTAGGCGATTTTAAGGGATTTTAAGTTAACTAGAAGAATAGAAGCCATTCACGAGACACAACATGCTTTCATTAAAACTGAAACAAGGAAAACTCCCAATATTGTATCTTGATCCTTTACCTAACTTCTTTTAGTCCAAGAAACGAAAAAGTCTAGCCACTCATCCTCTCAGAAAACGTCCCCAAAGGGTGTTTGGCTAGAAAAAAAAATAAAAGACAAAATGAGAAGGTAAGGCAGAGCAAAGCTTTTCATTTTTACTTACTAATAAGAATGTACAAGTGATCCCCAAAAACTTTTTTCGAGAGTTCGAGATATCAAGATGGAGAAATTCTAAGACATATATAGAGAGATATTTGCAACCCCTCACTAAAATATCCTAAAAAATCTAAAAACAAAATATCTTCAGCTGATCACAATATCTAAAAATATCTTCGGCTGATTACAATGAGAGAATGGGTAATTACACAAAATATCTTGAAATAAAAATCTAACGGAGTCGGCAGGAAAATATCCCAAATTTACACAGAGGAAATTTTCGCAGGTTAAAAGGGACTTGCGAAAATTTCGCAAGTTAAAACAGGGACTTACGAAATTCCTTCAGCTTTGTTGTTCTCTATCCTGCAGTACAAACTCCTCACCAGTTTCACAAGTTGAAAGAGGAACTTGCTAAAATTTCGCAAGTTGAAAGGTAACTTGCAAAAATTTCGCAAGTTGAAAGGTAACTTGCGAAATTGATGAATGTTAGATTCCTTCTCTGATTCTCCTCCTTGTTCACTTGATTGAATTGGAAAAGGCTTCGAAGCTCTCCAAGACTTGGGATTCTTTATGTTTTGAGATTCAACTAGCTTTGCTATGAACGGAACAAAGTACTCCCTCATTCTTGGCTCATTTTAATGATCAAAAAGCTATTAACAACACCAAAACTTACCAAAATTTGATTAGTATACTTGCAAAGGTCCTTAATGTGCCAATTGGGTTAAAATGTGTTAATTATTACTTAGAAGCGTTTGAAAAGAGTTAATTTCAGGCTATAAAATAACACTTTTTGAGTAGTAATCACTCCCCCCAACCGACATATTGCTAGTTCCTTAACAATGAAAGAGAGAAAAACAAAAATTAGACAGTACTTAATTTACAAAATCATGCTGATCACTCCAAAAAATTTCAAGTGGCATGACTGATCAAACTCTCACATGGAACATTAAAGATATAAAACTCAAACTTCAACAAGCGTTATCAAATAACTTGTTTGATCACAATTCATATAGAGAAGACATTATACAAATTTAAGCATCAGAGGAATTTCCACTCCCAAAGGGTCAATCCTTACTCTTCCACAAAACTCTACATGTTATTTATTAGTTTCTAAAAATAGTATGCCAAACTATTCTTTCCCCCTCAACCTAGTTCTTTTTCAGTCCTTAGTAAACTAACCAACAAAACAAATAGGTTAGGAACGCACCTCTTTGATTTCACAATTTTATTTTATTTTTCATTGTAGGAATGCAATGCTCAAGGTATTGTTTTCTAAAGTGTCCACGTAACGGGGGTCCATCGATGACTCCCAATCAATTAAGGTTCAAGGCATCAAGCTTTAAGGATCTTTCGACCACTAACCTTTCAGATTTTACCCCGGACTTTTGAATTTGAAATTTAATACCCAAGCACCTACATTATGTTAAACTCCACCCATTCACCCATGTAACGAGCATTGAGGTCGGTGACTCCCAACCAATCAAGGCTTAGGTCATCGGGTTTTAAAGATTTTCATCATATACCCCTAGGACCTTGCTCGGGTTTCAAAGCAAGCATAACACTTTGTTCTTTTTTTTTTTTTTTTTCTAAAGGCTCATTGGCCTTTCAAAAGGTGTCCCAACACTATTAAAACAAGTTCAAAGAAAAACCAAGTAGAAATTTTCCTAAGTCAATGGGTGAAAAAAAATTTCATCTTATAAACGGAACTTAGTGTGCACAGTGTGTGGTAAGATTAAAGTGGAAGAAATAAGGTTGAATTCAATAGGAGTTTAATTAATTCATCAACCTCAATAAGCATAATACTAACTCTAAACTTAAAGTAAAAAGACAAGAACTCAATTTCTCTCATTTCATTTTGAGAATTTTTCCTTAATAAACATGAAGAGTAGAGTAAAAACTTTAAAAAATAAAAAATTAAAAATTAAATTTAAGCAAAACAACTAAATTAGTAAATTAGTTGAACCCTTAATGGTTTCTATGTTTTTAGTTAACTTAAAATGCCTTTAATTCACCTGGGCCAACACTTGGTAAGGCAAGTGATCTCCGTCCATTGAGATGCACTAGTTTACCTCTTGCGAGCCTTTGGGAGGTGACTTGAAAGTAGGATTTTCTAGAATTGCCAACACTTGGTAAGATTTTGGACTCTAAGGAGACATCCATTAGTTATCTCTTGCGAGCTTGAGAAGGGAAGTCCAAGGTTAATGATCACCTTGAATGGCAAATGTTAGGTGAGAGGCACGAGTCATTGCAAGATGAATCAGTGAGAGGGATTTAGTGTTTGAACTCATTAAAGGGAAACATCTGTACCATATCGGTTAGAGAATTAACTATATGTTAATTCTCTAATGCGAGGAAAAGATTCAAGTGACCGGAACTCTGTTTTTGCATGAGGAGCCTGACCCCAATGAACCTAAAACTCCAAGAAACGCTTTTCTTTATAAGTAATTCCTATTACTTTATTTTAGTTAGCTTAAAACCAATCCTTTTTGAACCAAAGTTTATGTTTTCTTTTGAAGCTAACCTTGAAATGAAAAACCATCAACTCAACTTTGAATTAGTATCAGTTGTAAGTTGAAAACCCTTCCCAGTGAACGATTCTAGAGCCACTATGCTATACTAGCTAAGGCTATCCTAGTGCATGGTGATATAGGTTATAAATTTTGTTGATTACTCCTGTCTGAGGGCCAAACTTAAGGTACACTAGCTAGGCACGCGAATCAAATGGTGCCGCTGCCGGGAAAGGTGCCAACTTCACAGTGATATTATTTCAGAGTACTTGTGCTTTTTCATCACGAGTTTGGTGATTTTTCTTTTATTTTATTAACTCTTTTAATTGTTTCTTTTACTTGTTCATATTCTAACATATCTTTTAATTCAGTTTTAGTTAATTTTAGTCTTTTTGTAGTCTTTTTTTTTTGTTTTGTTTTTTTTTTTGTTTTTGTTATAGTTGATACTAGTTGTGTATGCCAAATTGGATACGAGATAGTGGAGAAAGGTTTGTTAAACGTGAAACACCTCATAACAAGGAATTGGAATTGAGCTTGAAAATCATGGAAGCTACACCTAAAGATCAGCATAGTCACCATGGTCATCAGGACAATCCCAACGCATTCAGATCAATGAGGGACCGCATGCATCCACCTCGTATGAGTGCACCATCATGTATAGTGCCCCCTACAGAGCAGCTAGTGATCAGACCACATATTGTTCCACTTCTACCAACTTTCCATGGGATGGAAAGTGAGAATCTCTATGCACATATCAAGGAATTTGAAGATGTTTATAATACATTCCAAGAAGGAGGAGCTTCAATCCACTTGATGAGGCTTAAGCTATTTCCTTTTACTTTAAAGGATAAGGCCAAGATTTGGCTTAATTCTTTAAGGCCAAGGAGTATCCGTACTTGGACTGATTTACAAGCTGAATTCCTTAAGAAGTTTTTTCCTACTCATAGAACAAATGGCTTGAAAAGGCAAATTTCAAACTTCTCAGCTAAAGAGAATGAGAAATTCTATGAGTGTTGGGAAAGATACATGGAAGCCATTAATGCTTATCCTCACCATGGTTTTGATACATGGCTATTGGTGAGTTATTTTTATGATGGGATGTCTTCCTCAATGAAGCAACTCCTCGAGACAATGTGTGGAGGAGATTTCATGAGTAAGAATCCGGAGAAAGCTATGAATTTCTTGAGTTATGTGGCTGAAGTTTCAAGGGGATGGGATGAACCGAACAAAGGAGAAATGGGGAAAATGAAGTCTTAACCGAATGCTTTCAATGCTAAGACTGGGATGTACACCTTGAATGAAGATGTTGATATGAAGGCAAAGTTTGCAGCTATGACAAGAAGATTGGAGGAGCTATAACTAAATAAGATACATGAAGTACAAGTTGTTGCTGAAACACCAGTGCAAGTCAAGCCATGTCCTATTTGTCAATCTTATGAGCACTTGGTGGAGGAGTGCCCTACAATTCCAGCTGCTAGGGAAATGTTTGGAGAACAAGCAAATGTCATTGGATAATTCAAGCCTAATAACAGTGCTTTTTATGGAAATACTTACAACTCAAGTTGGAGGAACCATCCAAATTTTTCTTGGAAGCCAAGAGCACCTCAGTACCAACAACCAGCTCAACCATCTCAACAAGCTTCAAGCCTTGAACAAGCAATAGTGAATCTAAGCAAGGTTGTGGGAGATTTTGTTGGAGACCAAAAATCCATCAATGCTCAACTCAGTCAAAGAATTGACAGTGTAGAGAATACATTGAATAAAATGATGGATGTGATGCAAAATGACTTATCTCAGAAGATAGATAATCTCCAATACTCAATCTCAAGGCTCACTAACTTGAACACAGTGCAAGAGAAGGGTAGATTTCCTTCTCAACCTCACCAAAACCCCAAGGGTATCCATGAAGTGGAAACTCATGAGGGAGAGTCCTCACAGGTGAGAGATGTTAAGGCCTTGATCACTCTAAGGAGTGGTAAAAAGGTTGAGCTGCCAACACCCAAGCCACATGTTGAAGAGGAAGAAGAAGAATAAGAGACAGAGAAGATGGGGAAAATCAAAGGAAAGAAGAAAGATATCAGTGAAGGGAAAGAGGACCATGATTCAACAGTGAATGCAAATCCAGAGAAATTACTTCTTAAGGGAGATGTGATAAAGAAACACACACCTCCACCTTTTCCTCAAGCTTTGCATGGGAAAAAGGAGATCAGAAATGCATCATAAATTCTTGAAGTATTGAGACAAGTGAAAGTCAATATTCCATTGCTGGATATGATTAAACAAGTTCCAACATATGCAAAATTCCTAAAGGACTTGTGTACTATCAAAAGAGAGTTGAATGTGAATAAGAAAGCCTTCTTGACTGAGCAAGTAAGTGCTATCATACAATGCAAGTCTCATTTGAAGTACAAAGATCCAAGATGTCCTACCATTTGGAGGATTTTGTAGGCATGCAAGATGGCTGCGAAATTTCGCAAGCTGAAGGTCTCCATTTCGCAGCCAAAGACTGATTTCACAGCCATCACCTTGTGATTTCGCAGCCAAAGGCTGATTTCGCAGCCTGCGAAATCAACCTTCAGCTTGGTGTGATTGGCTTCCAATGGCTCTAACTTCTTCATTTCAACTTCGATTCGTGCACCATTTGAAGCGTTGGATTTTTTACTTCCCGAGCTTCAAAACAACATATAGTATGCATGAATTAAGCTTTAGTAAGTGCTCCAAAAGTGTCCAATAGTTGTTGTCCTCTTGAATTCTTCATGTTAGATTTTTCTTTTTGCTTTCCCTCCTTGCATTCATGATTTGCTTATGGCAAAGGACTATAAAGCTTCAAAGCTTAGGTTCTTCATGTTAATGAACTTCCAATTGCTTTGCCATGGATTCCATAGAACTCTCCTCAATCTTGGATTGCTTTGGTGATCAAAATACTATCAAAAACACCAAAACTTACACAATTTGATTAGAAACGATTGCAAAGGTACTTAATATGCTAATTGAGTTAAAAGGTAATAACTACTACTCAAAAGTGTTTAAAAGAGTTAATTACAAGCTACAAAATAACACTTTTTGAGTAGTAATCACTCCCCCCAACCGACACATTGCTAATCCCTTAGCAATTAAGGAGAGAAAAAGTAAAATAAACAATAATATACTTTACAAAATCATGCTGATCACTTCAAAAAAATTTGAGTGGCATGATTATAAACTCTCACATGGAACATTAAAGAAATATAAAACTCAAATTTCAACAAAAGCTATCAAAAACTTTACCTAATCACAATTCATAAAGAGAATGCATTATGCAAATTGAAGCTTTAAAATCATTTCCACTTCCAAAGGACCAAACCTTACTCTTCCACAAAAATCTAAGTATTACTTGATAGCTTCTGAATATAGTATGCTGAACTAATCTCTCCTTCCAACGTAGTTCTTTTTCAACACTTAGCAAACTGATCAAATTCACTAGGCTAAGAACGCACCCTTTTGTTTCACAATTTTATTTTTTTTTATTGTAGGAGTGCAAGGCTTAAAGGTATTCTTTTCTAAATTGTCCATGGAACGGGGGTCCATCGATGACTCCCAACCAATTAAGGTTTAGGGCATCAAGCTTTAAGGATCTTTCAACCACTAACTCCTCGGATTTTACCCCGGACTTTTGAGAATGAATTTTAATACCCAAGCACCTACAATATGTTAAACTCTACCTTTTCACCCTTGTAACAAGCATTGAGGTCGGTGACTCCCAACCAATGAAGGCTTAGGGCACCAGGTTTTAAATATTTTCACCATATACCCCTTAGACCTTGCTTAGGTTTCAAGGCAAGCAAACATTTTTTTTTTCCAAAGGCTCATTAGCCTTTTATAAGGTGTCCCAACACTATTAAATGAGGTCAAAGGTACCAAGTCTAAATTTTCCTAAGTCAAGAGGGAAATAGTTTTTCATCTTATACTTGGAACCTATTGTGCACAATGTGTGAATAGCTTAAAGTGGAAGAACTAAGGTTGAATTCAATAGAAGTTCAACAATTCATCAACTTTAGTAAGCATAATACAAACTCTAAGTCAAGTAAAAAGATAAAAATTCAATTTCTCCCATTTCATTTTGAGAATTTTTCCTTAATAACCATGGAGAGTAGAATAAAAACTTTAAAAAATTTAAAATTAAGCAAAAAGCAACTAAGTTACCAAAATAACTTAGCATTAATAACAAAATTTCCTTTCTCAACTCTCCCCCCAACCAAGTTGAACATTGTCCTCAATGTGGCATGAGCGATTGAAAAACATGGAGGAAGTGGTGTTTCCTGAGTGACATGGAGTCTGAGTCATATAGGAGAAACTACATGTTTCAAAAACAATAAAAGATATGAGTAGAGGAATTAAAATAAAATAATGGTAAGGGTACTAAAAAATGATAGATTTGTATTACTTCATGAAAATACACTATAAAGTAAAACAAGTAATACAACCAATCCCAATATATAAAACATCAAAAGCATGGGATTACAAGTTCTACTATAGTAAAGAAATACAGAAAGAAAACTATGCAAATGATCAGATAGTGGTGGGAGGATCATGTGAAGATGATGGCTCAGCTGTCGAGTTTGGAATGCTCGGGATGGATGTCTCAATCTCTCCTGTAGACGGCTCCTCAAGGGGTATAGTCTGCTATGTGAGAGGAGGGGCCTGTGATGGCTTTATGAGCTTTGATGGAATAGGAATGGCATGCTTAGGAGTCGATATAATACCCAGATGCTGTTGTATCTGCCTAAGGATGGCAGTATGCTAGGCCTAGGTGGCGATAATCTGATCTTGATGGGCACGAAGAGCTGTCATCTGCTGAGTCAGGATGCTCTGAGAAGTGGTCAATGCCTGCAAAGTGTGACATAGGCCTCTGAACTCGGAAATGGATATGGCAATCCTAGACTCAGATAAAGGAGAGGACTCTGATGTAGTTAGTACAACAGGCGGAGTCCCTGGTATGGCAGGAGGAGGAAAGGGTGCAATATCAGGAATAGGTCTTGGAAAGGGCACTGTAGGGGCAAGTGCTCTCATGTCAGCTGGTACCTCAACCGGTTGTGGCTCCTCTGGATGCTCTGGATGCTCTGGATGTGGAATCTCTGGATGTTCTGGTCCAATTGGGGCTCCTGACTCTGTATCGTATGTTGTCATACTCATCCATTTGTCGAGAGTGAATATCTCTCGGCAAATGTGTATGCGCTCTAGCTGAGGCTCAGATGGGTATCCCAAGTGCTCAAAATCTGGCATAGCAATCTCGGGAAGAGTAGTGGAATAGCATCTGCTCTCAGCAGCTTCTTTCTATGGACCTTCTCTTCAAAGTATAGAAGAGCGGCCATAATGAGATGATGAGAGCCAAAGAAGAATCCCTCAGATATCCTGAACAATGCCTCCAGCAAAACTCCTCTTCTCTACGCCAAATGCTGAAGCGGATAGATGTTATGGCGTAGGAGTGCATCTATAAAGAACATGCTGGGAGGGAGCTCATTCCTCGATAGATAAGGGCGTGTGGATGCCCCTTTGGACAGAATATGAACTATGTCGCTCTGGGAAGGATGAGTCCAGACTTGATAATCCTTTGGACGTGCTGGCTCGTAGGAAATGTGCAGGGCCTCTGCTATGTGTTTAGCTCCCAGAATACCATGGCGTCCGTCTATGGTGAAGTGGATGACAGTAGGATCCCGAACCTGGTGTGTAGTCATGGACTGATAAAAGTCCAATGCTACACGGGGATAGAAGAAATCCTTGGGAGTCATCAGATGCTCTATATGGTATCTCTACGGTAGATGGAAGAAATCTTTGAGCTCTGGCTGAAGCCTGATGGTAGCTTTGTCAAAGCAAAGCTCAGAGTGGAATGACCTAGCCCTACAATCCAAATTACCCTCAATGGGAGGCTGAGTGACCATGGGACGCCTGATAACCACCTTAGGAGTCATCCCTGAGGGAATCTGAGACTTTGTGACAGGTGGTTGAGACGGTCGAGGCTAGGGTGGGGGCTCGAGTATGGAGCCTTGAACAGAGGTCTCTCTTGGGGCTCTAAGGCAGATTGAAGGAGACGAGGACTTAGCTCCTCGGGTTTTTGCCATGGCTATCTCAGAGAAGATAGTCGGAGGTGCACGAATGGTTTGGGCTTAGATGGGGGTCAGATGGAAGGGTGTTCTGGCTTGGCTCCTCGTTCACACCAAAAGGAAGTTCAAATGACCAGTTTAAAAATGAAATTTGGAATTTATAACATTTAAAAATGGATGCCAAGGGACGATTGGAGTTTTCGCAGCGGAGAGGCGTTTTCGCAGTAGGGGGCCAATTTCACAGTGGATGGCCCTTTTCGTAGGCCATTTCGCAGCTACGAAATGAAAGGGGGGGCTGCGAAATGGCACTCGGGTGCCAAGGAGTGGTTTTGCAGCTGCGAAACCAGTTGTGAAATGGGGCTATGGCTGCAAAATTGGGATTTTTATGGCTTTGGGGATTTCTCAGAGCATTTCGCAGCTGCGAAATGAGGGTAGGGGCTGCGAAATGGCACTCGTGTGCCAAGGGGGTGTTTCGCAGCTGCGAAATTTTTCGCAGAGGGTGGTGATAGGGCTACGAAATGATTTCACAACGAAAAGCCTTTTTCGCAGCCAAGCCTTGATTTCGCAGCGGGCTTTTTGGGGCTACGAAATTATTTCGTAGCCAATGGCCATTTTCGCAGGGGCCTCTTTTAGGCTGCAAAATTTTGCAGACCATGAATTTTCTCTTGCTCCTGAGCTTCTTTTGTCTCCCATAGACCTTCCTTTTCTTTCTTTGCAATTCCTCCTAAATTAGATCATTTAAAAAGAATTAAGTTACATATAAATAACACAACTTAAGACCAAAATTAATATCAAAATAATTAATAAAGCTTTTAAATTAACAAAATTAAATAAAAAATATGGACTTTGGTGAGACCAAGTCCATCTAACCATTTTTTTATTAGGTTTTCTGTGGCTCAAGGAGGTTGATTTCCTCATTTTCTTGCTTGAATGGCTCAATGAATGGCTTAAGACGATGACCATTGACTTTAAAAGTGTCAATGCTGTTGGAATTCAATAATTCCACCACTCCATTGAGATGCACTTGGTGAATAATGAAAGGGCCTATCCACCTTGACTTCAGCTTCCCAGGAAATATATGGAGCCTTGAGTCATAGAGTAAGACTCTTTGTCCTTTTCGGAATTTTTTGTTGAAGATTAATTGATCATGCCACTTCTTCATCCTCTGTTTTGCAACTTTGGAATTGATGTAAGCATCATTTCTTAATTTCTCCATCTCATTAAGGTATAAGCACCTCTTTGCCCCAGCTCTGATCGAGTCCATGTTTAACTTCTTGATTGCCCACCAAGCCTTATATTCAACTTCCACAGGGAGATGACATGCTTTGCCATAGACTAGGCGATAGGGAGACATACCAAGAATAGTCTTGTAAGCTGTTCTATATGCCCATAGTGAATCATGGAGCTTAATAGACCAATCTCTTCTACTCGTGTTCACCACCTTCATCAAAATGTTCTTGATCTCCCTGTTTGCTAGCTCAACTTGCCCGGAAGTTTGAGGGTGATAAGGTGTAGCTACCTTATGCTTCACCCCATACTTGGCTAATAAGGTTTCAAAAGGTCTGTTGCAAAAATGAGTACCTCCATCACTGATTATGGCCTTGGGCACCCCAAATCTTGAGAAAATGTTCTCTTTAAGAAAGTTGAGAACCACCCTGTGATCATTGTGTTTACAGGGGATTGCCTCAACCCAATTAGAAACATAGTCCACCCCCACAAGATATAAGAGTTACCAAAAGACATTGGGAAAGGTTCCATGAAGTCAATGCCCCAAACATCAAAGAGATCAACTATTAGAATGGGGTTCATGGGCATTTGATTTCTTCTTGTTAGCTTCCCGAGCCTTTGGCATCTATCACAGCTCCTACACATGATGTGGGCATCTTTGAAAAGTGATGGCCAACTAAACCCTGATTGAAACACCTTCATGGCTGTTTTCTGAGAGGCAAAGTGGCCTCCACATGCACTTTCATGGCACTGACTGAGGATTCCTTGTTGCTCTTCTTCAGGGACACACTTCCTGATTATTTGATCTGCACAATACTTGAAAAGGAAATGCTCTTCCCAATAATAAGCATGGATCTTTGCAAAGAAGTGCTTCCTGTCTTGTGCTTTCCACTCACTTGGAACTTTACCAGTAACTAGATAGTTAGCAATATGAGCATACCAAGGAGTTTTTGCTAGCAACATAAGTGATTCATCAAGAAAGTCATCATTAATAGGTAAGACATGGGAATTGTGTGCTATAGCCAACCTTGAAAGGTGGTCAGCTACCACATTCTTCACTCCTTTCTTATCTCTGATTTGGAGATCGAACTCTTGTAGTAAGAGAATCCATCTAATCAACCTTGCTTTTGCATCTTGCTTTGTCAATAAATACTTCAAGGCTGAATGGTCAGTGAAAACAATGATGAAAGACCCTACTAGATACGCACGAAACTTGTCTAAGGCAAACACTACAACTAACAATTCTTTTTCTGTAGTTGTGTAGTTCCTTTGAACTTCGTTCAATGTCTTGCTTGCATAATAGATCACATAGGGCTTTCCATCTTCTTTTTGGCCAAGCACAGCTCCTATAGCAAAGTCACTAGCATCACGTATCACTTCAAAGGGTAGTTGCCAGTTAGGAGTCCTTACTATTGGAGCAGTTGTCAAGAATTGCTTCAGTTGATCAAAACTCTTTTGACATCTTTCATCCCATATAAACTTAGCATCCTTAGCCAAGAGTTCACAAAGAGAATTTGAAAGCTTAGAGAAATATTTTATAAACCTCCTGTAGAACCCTGCATGGCCAAGGAATTGTCTTACTCCTTTTACAGTTGTTGGGGATGGCAATTTGACAATAAGTTCCACATTTGCTTTATCAACTTCAATGTCTTTCTCGGAGATGATATGGCCAAGGACAATTCCTTGATGTACCATAAAATGGCATTTCTCCCAGTTGAGCACCAAGTCCTTTTCAATGCATCTGTTCAAGACCGCTTCCAAGTTGACTAAGCATTCTTCAAATGCACTTCCATATATGGTGATGTCATCCATGAAAACCTCCATAATTCGCTCCACCACATCACTGAACATACTTAGCATACATCGTTGGAATGTTGCAGGTGCATTACATAAACCAAAAGGCATTCTTCTGTAGGCGTATGTTCCAAATGGACATGTGAAAGTGGTATTCTCCTGATCTTCAACATCAATTTCAATTTGAAAATACCTGGAGTACCCGTCCAAGAAACAATAGAAAGGATGGCTAGAGACTCTCTCCAACACTTGATCAATAAATGGCAATGGAAAATGATCATTCCTTGTCACAACATTCAATTTTCTATAATCAATACACACCCTCCAACCTGAAGTGAGGCGTGTAACAATTTCTTCTCCTTTTTCATTTTGAACCACAGTAATCCCTGACTTCTTTGGTACTACTTGAGTAGGACTCACCCAAGGGCTGTCAGATATAGGGTAGATAATACCTGCTTGAAGTAGCTTTAGTACCTCAGCTCGCACCACCTCTTGCAAATGAGGATTCAATCTTCTTTGAGGTTGGTGAATTGGTTTAGCTTCTTCCTCCATATATATATGATGTGTACAAACCAAAGGACTAATGACTTTCAAATCAGATATTTGTCATCCTATTGCTTTCTTACACCTCTTGAGAACTTCAAGTAGACACTTCTCCTGAGGACGCGTAAGAGATGAAGATATAACAATAGGGCATTGTTTATCCTCTTCTAGGTATGTATATTTTAACTCAGTGGGCAGAGGCTTCAGATTGAGCTTTGGGGTCTCTTCTTTAGCAACTTCTTGTGCCTCCTCTTTATTGAACAAAGGTAGAATTTTTTCTCTCCTTCTCCAACCTTGTAGAGTAGCAAGCACATCAGAGGGTTCAGGCAACCCTTCTTCAGGATCCCCAAGACTTCCATTCAATTTGTCTTGCATATTCTGATTACAGTACTCCTCCACTAGAGTGTCAATAATGCACACCTCTTCTAGACCTTCTTCTTCTTTCGAAGTGATTAGCTTTTTGGAGATATAAAAGATATTGAGCTCTAGTGTCATGTTGCCAAAAGTGAGTTACATAAGTCCATTCCTATAATTTATAATTGCATTTGATGTAGCAAGGAATGGCCTTCCAAGGATGATAGGAACATAATTCGTTTCCTTGACAATTGGGTCTGTGTCAAGAACAACAAAGTCTACTGGATAGTAGAAATTATCAATTTGAACTAAGACATCTTCAATTATCCCCCTTGGAATTTTCACTGATTTATTTGCTAGAGATAGAGTGATTGATGTTGGCTTTAATTCACCAAGTCCCAATTGCCTGTAGATAGAGTATGGTAGCAAATTCACACTTGCTCCCAAGTCTAACAAAGCTTTATCCACTACCTTTCCTCCAGAGTGCTTCCAGATATTTGCGACCGACACTTTTAGATTTTTTCTTCAGATATTTGATGTTTAAATCCCCATTTTCTCCTTGTAATCCACCAATCATAGGATTCCTTAGTTATTAAGTAAGAACAAAGGGTGAATAACCTCATATATATTGTTTGTAATTTTCAGTACAGAGATATCTCGAGAGCTTGTTCTCAGAGACCACTTTTTGTATAGTTTTGAAGGAAGTAAAATACAGAGCTTTGCTTTGCCTTACCTACTCAATTTGATTGTATTTTTCTTACTAGCCAAACAAGCTCTTAGGATGTTTCCTCAGAGAATGAGTGGCTAGACTTTTTGTCTCTTGGAGCTAAGGTAGCTGGGTAAGGTCCCGAGTTCAAGAATTGGTAGTTTTGTTGTTTCAGCTATTAATGAAGAGAAAGTGTGAACTGTTAATGGTTTTTATGTTTTTAGTTAACTTAAAAAGCTTTTAATTCACTTGGGCCAACACTTGGTAAGACAAGTGATCTCCGTCCATTGAGATGCACTAGTTTACCTCTTGCGAGCCTTTGGGAGGTGACTTGAAGGTAGGATTTTCTAGAATTGCCAACACTTGGTAAGCTTTTGGACTCTAAGGAGACATCCATTAGTTATCTCTTGCGAGCTTGAGAAGGGAAGTCCAAGGTTAGTGATCACCTTGAATGGCAAATGCTAGGTGAGAGGCACAAGCCATTGCAAGATGAATCAGTGAGAGGGATTTAGTGTTTGAACTCATTAAAGGGAAACATATGTACCATACCGGTTAAAGAATTAACTATATGTTAATTCTCTAATGCGAGGAAAAGATTCAAGTGATCGGAACTCTGTTTTTGCATGAGGAGCCTGACCCCAGTGAACCTAAAACTCCAAGAAACGTTTTTCTTTATAAGTAATTCCCATTACTTTATTTTAGTTAGCTTAAAACCAATCATTTTTGAACCAAAGTTTATATTTTCTTTTGAAGCTACCCTTGAAATGAAAAACCATCAATTCAACTTTGAATTAGTATCAATTGTAAGTTGAAAACCCTTCCCAGTGAACGATCCTAGAGCCACTATGCTATACTAGCTAAGGCTATCCTAGTGCATGGTGATATAGGTTATAAATTTTGTTGATTACTCCTGTTTGAGGGCCAAACTTAAGGTATACCAGCTAGGCACGCGAATCAAGCTCCTTATGGATAATATATGAGTTTGATGAGGTCCCCCTGGATAGGATACGGACCATGTCCTGTTGA
The DNA here is from genome assembly GCF_004353265.1 of Vitis riparia. Taxonomy (NCBI): domain Eukaryota; kingdom Viridiplantae; phylum Streptophyta; class Magnoliopsida; order Vitales; family Vitaceae; genus Vitis; species Vitis riparia. The sequence continues at coordinate 11,835,690 of NC_048434.1, read as the reverse complement.
GATATACGATACCACTCTCTGAAGTTTGCTGGGTCAGCTAGCTCATATGGAATATGAAGAGCCTGTGTTATGTCTCTCGCCTTTGGGATCCCCTATCATCCGTCAATGATGAAATGGATGGCTGTCGAGCTCGAGACATCTCGGGTAGTCATGGTTTGGTAGAAATCCATGGTTATTCAAGGATAGAAAAACTCCCTAGGGGTCATGAGGTGCTCCAGATGGTACCTCTGAAGTAAACCGGATCCTAAAGCTCTGGCTGCTGTCGCAAGGCCTTTATGTCAAAATAAAGCCCAAAATGAAAAGGTTAGGCTCTGCAGTCAAAATTTCCCTCAATGGGTGGCATAGTAACCATAGGCCTCTTGATGATGGCTTCCGGACCAAAGCCGGAAGGTATCTGAGAATCTGAAGGGGCCCTCGGCTCAGGCTGTGGATGCCTAGAAAACTCTCCAGGGCCTGAGGTCCTGGCTCTCTTAGGTGGGGCTCTGCGTACTGATGGCTCAGGGGGTGGAGACGTCGGTGGTCTCCGCGTGGCGTATCTTCGTTAAGGAGAGCTAGATGGTGCTCCTCCCTTGGATGACGGTATGTCTGAGGTGCGAGGGCTTGAGAAGAATCTAGAGGTGAGGAGACTCTTGGCCTCTGGTCACGAGAACCTGATGGGTCGGTGTGGCCTCCTCTGATGCACGCCATGGTTGGAATGAAATGAGAGGTATCATTTGTTAGCCGCGGGTCACTTGAGTTTTGAAAAGTGGTGGAGAGGTTTCGCAAGGCTCAGGTAGGAATGCGAAATGAAAATAGGGCTTGTCGCGTTTAAATAGTTGTTTTAACAAGTGGCTTTTTGAATTCAGATGCCTATTGGGATTCACAAGGCTATTTTAAGTTGCGAAATTTTCGCAACTTGTTCGCAAGATAAATAGACTTGCGAAATGGTTTCGCAAGTTGTTCGCAGGGTAAATGGGAAGTTGCGAAAATTTCGCAAGTTGGATTTGAAGTTGCGAAACATGCTTTCTTTTTCTTTTTCAGAATTTTTCTCCGCCTGAAGAATATTCATAGATCTTTCCATCTATTTTGTAATCTACCTGCAATTAATAATTAAAAGGTAAATTAAATCACTATAGATTAGAATTGAAACAAAAAGATCAAATTTAAAACAAGAAATAAATAAATGAAACTTTCAATTAACAATAAAGCAAAAAACTATGAACAAACAAAAAAATATGGACTTCAGTAGTCTTTCGACATACTAAGCCCATCTAACCCGTTCTTTTTCAAGTTTGATGTGGCTCAAGGAGGGTGATTTCCTCCTTGTCTCAAGAAAATTGCTCCATGAACGGCTTGAGACGTTGACCATTGACTTTAAAGCTCCTGGTGCTGTTAAGATTGAGTAGTTCAACTACTCCATTTGAATATACTTGGTGAATAGTAAATGAACCTATCCACCTTGGCTTTAGCTTTCCCTGAAAGATGTGGAGCCTAGAGTCATACAGCAAGACTCTTTGTCCTTTCTGGAATTGTTTACGGGAGATCAACTGATCATGCCTCCTCTTCAAACTCTGCTTTGAAATGTTTGAATTATTGTAGGCGTCATTTCTCAATTCCTCTATCTCATTAAGGTCTAAGAACCTTTTCATGCCGACTTTGTTCAAGTCCATATTGAGCTTCTTGATTGCCCACCAAGCTTTGTATTCTACTCCCACAGGGATATGAAAGGCTTTGCCATAAATGAGGCGGTAAGGCGACATTCCAAGAATGGTCTTATAAGTTGTTCTGTAAGCCCACAATGAGTCATTGAGCTTAACTAACCAATCTTTTCTACTTGCATTGACCACCTTCATCAATATGTTCTTGATCTCCCTGTTTGCTAACTCGACTTGGCCAGAAGTCTAAGGATGATAAGGTGTAGCTACCTTATGCTTTACCCCATACTTGGCTAAGAGAGTTTCGAATGGTTTGTTACAAAAATGAGCACCCTTATCACTAATAATGGCTTTGGGTACTCTGAATCTTGAGAAAATGTTTTCCTTTAGAAATTTGAGAACAATTATGTGATCATTGTATCTGCACGATATTGCTTCAACCCATTTAGAGACATAATCAACCCTCACTAGGATGTAAGAGTAGCCAAAGGATACAGGAAAAGGTCCCATGAAGTCAATGCCCAGACATTGAAAAAACCAATGATTAAAATGGGGTTCAAAGGCATCATGCTCCTTCTTGTCAGCTTCCCAAGCTTTTGGCATCTTTCACAACTCCTGCACATGGTGTGAGAATCTTTGAAAAGTGAGGGCCAATAGAAACCCAATTGCAATACCTTCATAGTTGTCTTCTGTGAAGCAAAGTGGCTTCCACATATGCTTTCGTGGCAATGACTGAGGATCCCCTGATGCTCTGTTTCAGGGACACACTTCCGGATTATTTGGTCCGCACAATATTTGAATAAGAATGGCTCCTCCCAATAGTAAGCATGAATTTTTGCAAAGAAGTGCTTCTTGTCTTGAGTTTTCCACTCACTTGGCAATTCTCCGGTAACTAAATAGTTAGCGATATGAGCATACCAAGGAGCAATTTCTGTTAGCATAAGCGACTCATCTGGAAAATCATCATTGATTGGCAAACAATGGGAATTATATGCCATGGTAAGCCTCGAGAGATTATCGGCTACCACATTTTCAACTCAGTTCTTGTCTTTGATTTGAAGATTGAATTCTTGAAGCAGTAGGATCCATCTGATCAACCTCGCTTTTGCATCCTGCTTGGTCAACAGATACTTCAGAGCTGAGTGGTCAGTGAAAACCATAATGAAAGACCCCACCAAGTAAGCTCGAAATTTGTCTAAGGCAAAGACTACAACCAACAACTCTTTCTCTGTGGTTATATAGTTTTTTTGTGCCTCGTTCAACGTTTTTCTTGCATAGTGGATCACGTAAGGCTTTCCTTCTTCTCTTTGCCCAAGGACGACTCCTATAGCGAAGTCACTGGCGTCGCACATCACTTCAAAGGGTAATTGCCAGTTAGGTGCCCTCACTATTAGAGTGGTTGTCAAAATTTGCTTCAATTCTTCAAAACTTTGTTGACGTCTATCATCCCACTCGAATTTTGCATCTTTTACCAACAATTCACACAGAGGTTTGGTGAGTTTAGAGAAATCTTTAATGAACCTCCTGTAGAACCCAACATGGCTGAGGAATTGCCTCACTCCTTTAACAGTAGTAGGAGACGGCAGCTTGACAATAAGGTTTACCTTTGCTTTGTCCACCTCAATGTCTCTCTTGGAGATAATATGTCCAAGGACAATTCCTTGGTGTACCATAAAATGGCATTTCTCCCAATTAAGCACCAGGTCATTTTCAATGCATCGACCAAGAATAGATTCCAAGTTAGCTAAGCATTCATCGAATGTGCTTCCGTATATGGTGATATCGTCCATAAAGACTTCCATAATACGCTCCACCATATTGGTAAAAATGCTCAACATGCATCTTTGGAATGTTGCTAGTGCATTGCATAAGCTAAAAGGCATTCTTCTGTAGGCATACATTCTGAATGGGCATGTAAAGGTGGTCTTCTCCTGGTCTTCAATAGCAATTTCAATTTGAAAGTACCCGAAGTAGCCATCTAAGAAACAATAGAAAGGATGGCCTAAGACTCTCTTAAGCACTTGATCCATAAACGGCAATGGGAAGTGGTCCTTCCTTATTACAGCGTTTAGCTTTCTGTAGTCAATACACACCCTCCAACCTGAAGTGAGGCGTGTAGAAACTTCCTCTCCCTTATCATTTAGCACCATAGTGATCCTTGATTTCTTTGGCATGACTTGCGTAGGACTCACCCATGGACTATCTGATATAGGGTAAATAATACCGGCCTGAAGTAATTTAAGCACTTCAGCTTGAACCACCTCTTACAAGTGAGGGTTCAATCTTCTTTGGGGTAGATGAACTGGCTTAGCTTCTTCTTCCATATATATATATGATGAGTACAGACTAAAGGACTAATCCCCTTTAGATAAGAGATTTTCCACCTTATCGCCTTCTTACATCTCCTAAGGACTTCCAGCAGAGAATCCTCCTGAGTAATGGTAAGAGATGAAAAAATAACAATAGGGCTCAGCTTGTTCTCCTCCAGGTATGCATATTTCAACTCAGCGGGTAATGGCTTCTTACGTCTCCACCTTATTGAATAAAGGTAGAATTTCTTCCCGCCTCTTCAAAGGGTAAAAAGTAGCAAGCAATTTTGAGGGTTCATGTGACCCTTCATCAAGATTCTCAAGACTCTCGTTGAATTCTTCTAACATTTTCTGATCACAATACTCCTCCAATAGGTTTTCAATCATACACACCTCTTCTGGCCTTCTTCTTCTTCCGGATGGAATTGTTTCTTGCATAAGTAGAAGATGTTGAGTTCCATTGTCAGATTGCCAAAAGAGAGTTGCATCATTCCATTTCTACAATTGATAATGGCATTTGATGTAGCTAGGAATGGTCTCCCAAGTATAATAGGGACATAGTTGGTTCTTTTTGCATTTGGATCCGTGTCCAAGACAACAAAATCTACTGGGTAGTAGAATTTGTCAATTTGGACTAGGACATCTTCAATTATACCTCTTGGAATTTTCACAGATCTATCTGCTAGAGATAGAGTGATTGATGTTGGTTTCAACTCTCCCAACCCCAATTGCTCGTAGACAGAGTATGGTAGCAAGTTTACACTTGCTCCTAAGTCCAACAAAGCTCTTTCCAATGGCACCCCTCCAATCGTCACCGAGATAGTAGGGCAGCCCGGATCTTTGTATTTTACTAGGGATTTGCACTGTATAATGGAACTTACTTGCTCAGTCAAGAAGGCTTTCTTGCTCACGTTCAACCCTCTTTTTATAGTGCATAAGTCCTTTAAAAATTTTGCATACGTCAAAACTTGTTTAATCATATCTAGCAACGAGATATTAACTTTCACTTGCCTCAACACTTCAAAAATTTCTGATGCGTTGTTGATTCCCTTTTTCCCATGTAAAGCTTGGGGAAAAGGTGGAGGCATGTGGTTCTTCCTCATATCTTCTTTGGCAATGTTCCTTTCCGGTCCTTCTTTTACAGTAAAATCATGGTCTTCCTTCTTCGTGTTGTTCCTTGGTTTCTTTCCTTTGAACTCCTCCTTCTTCTCTTCCTCTACTTCCCTCTCTGTTTCTTGCTCTGGCGTGGTTATTGGCAGATCAACCTCTTTACCACTCCTTAGAGTGATCATTGCTTTTACTTCCCTCATCTGCGAAGATTCTCCTTCTTCAGCCTCCACTTCATGGACAACTGTTGGATTTTGATGAGGTTGGGAAGGAAACCTTCCCTTATTTTGCACTGTGTTGAGGTTGGTAAGCCTAGAGATTGAGTAGTGGAGATTATCTCTCTTTTGAGATAGATCATTTTTCACCCCATCCATCTTTTTATTCAATGAACTCTCTACACTGTTAATTCTTTGACTGAGCTGAGCATTGATGGATTTCTAGTCTCCAACAAAATCTCCCATGACCTTGCTAAGATTTACAATGGCTTGTTCCAGATTTGATGCTTGTGGAGGTGCTTGGTCGGGTTGCATGTACTGAGGTGCCCTTGGTTTCCAAGAGAAATTTGGATGGTTCATCCAATTTGCAGTGTAGGTGTTACCATAGGAAACATTGTTATTGGGTTTAGATTGCCCAATAACGTTTTCTTGATCTTCGAACATCTCTCTCACAACCGGAATTGTAAAACACTCTGCCACCACGTGCTCAAAAGATTGACAAATTGAACATGGCATAGCTTGCATTGGGGCTTCAGCAATGGCCTGTACCTCGCGTATCTTTTTTATTTCCAGCTCCTCCAATCTTCTTGTCATAACTGCGAATTTTACTTTCATATCAGTGTCTTAACTCAGTGTATACATCCCAGCCTTAGCATTGGAAACATTAGGTTGAGAATTCATTTTCCCCACTTCTCTGGCATTTGGTTCATCCCATTCTTGTGAAACTTTAGCTACATAACTCAAGAAATCCATGGCTTCCTCTGGATTCTTACTCATGAAGTCTCCTCCACACATCGTTTCCAAGAGCTGCTTCATTGAGAAAGACATTCCGTCATAGAAATAGCTCACCACCAGCCATGTATCAAAGCTATGGTGAGGACAAGCGTTGATTGCTTCCATGTATCTTTTCCAACACTCATAGAATTTCTCATTCTCTTTAGCTGAGAAATTTGAAATTTGCCTTTTCAAGCCATTAGTTTTATGAGTCGGGAAAAATTTCTTGAGAAATTCAGCTTGTAAATCTGTCCAAGCTCAGATACTTCTTGGCCTCAGAGAATTAAGCCAAATTTTGGCCTTATCCTTTAAGGTAAAAGGAAATAGCTTCAACCGCATTAAGTCGATGGACGCTCCTCCTTCTCAAAACGTATTACAAACTTCTTCAAATTCTTTGATATGTGTGTAGGGATTCTCTCTTTCCATGCCATGGAAAGTAGGTAGAAGTGGACAATATGTGGTATGATCACTAGCTGCTCTGTAGATGACACTATACATGATGGTGCACTCATACGAGGTGGGTGCATGCGATCCCGCATAGAGCGAAATGCATTGAGATTATCCTCCTGAGCGTGTTGACTATGCTGATCTTTAGGTGTAGGCTCCATGATATTCAAGCACAAATCCAACTCTGTCTTGTGAGGATTTTCAATTTTCACAAGTCTTCCCCCACTGTCTCGTATCCAATATGGCATACATAAGTAGCAGTAATTGAAACAAAAACAAGAAGAAAAAAAAAAGAAAAAAAAAAAGAAAACTAATCTAGAAAAAGATTAAAATTAACTAAAAGAAATCCAAAGGTAACTTAAAACAAGCACAAATTAAAATAAAGCGATTAAAAAGGGTTAGTAAAAGAAAAGAAAAATCATCGAACTTGTGATGAAGATCACAAGTATTTTGAGAAAATCATATCATTGTGAAGTGGCACCATCCCCGGCAACGACGCCATTTGATTCGTTCCTAACGGTGTGCAACTTGATTCGGTCTTCAGATGGGAGTTATCAACAAAATTTATAAACCTGATTCACCATATACTAGGGTAGCATAGCTAGCATAGCATAGTGGCTCTAGGATCATTCACAGGGATGGGTTTTCATATCACACATGATATTAGTTTCAAAATATGGTTTTCCTTTTACCAATTAGCTTTAAAAGAAAACATAATCGTTTGGTTGAAAAAGATTGTGTTTAAGCTAATCAAAATAATAACTATGATTAATTACAAAGAGAAGGTTTCTTGGACTTCCAGGTCACTAGGTTCAAGTCCTTTATACAAAAAGAGAAAATTCCGGATCTTTTCCTCGAATTAGGGATTTAACATGTAGTTATTTCCAGAACCGGTGTGATACAGTTGCTTCCCATTAATGGTTTCAACCCTAAAACCTCTCACTGACTCACCTTGCAATGGTTCATACCTCTCACCTGGTATTAGCCATTCAAGGAGGTCATTAACCTTGGAATACCCTTCAAAAGCTCGTAAGAGATAACTAATGGATGTCTCCGAAGAGTCCAAAAGCTTACCAAGTGTTGGCTATTCTAAGTACTTCTACCTTTAAACCACCTCCTAGAGGCTCGTAAGAGATAACTTAATGGATCTCTATGGGCTAAGTCCAAATGCTTACCAAGTGTTGGCCTAGGCGATTTTAAGGGATTTTAAGTTAACTAGAAAAATAGAAACCATTCGCGGGTCACAACCTCCTTTCATTAAAACTGAAACAAGGAAAACTCCCAATATTGTATCCAGATCCTTTACCTAACTTCTTTTAGTCCAAGAAACGAAAAGGTCTAGCCACTCATCCTCTGAGAAAACGTCCTCAGAGGGTGTTTGGCTAGAAAGAAAATAAAAGATAAAATGAGAAGGTAAGGCAGAGCAAAGCTTTGTATTTTTACTTACTAATAAGAATGTACAAGTGATCCCCAAGAACTTCTTTCGAAAGTTCAAGATATCGAGATGGAGATATTCTAAGACATATATAGAGAGATATTTGCAACCCCTCACTAAAATATCCTAAAAAATCTAAAAACAAAATATCTTTAGCTGATTACAATATCTAAAAATATCTTCAGCTGATTACAAGGAGAGAATGGGTAATTACACAAAATATCTTGAAATAAAAATCTAATGGAGTCGGTAGGAAAATATCTCAAATTTACACAGGGAGGATTTTCACAAGTTAAAACAGGGACTTGCGAAATTCCTTCAGCTTTGTTGCTCTCTGTCCTACAGTACAAACTCCTCACCAGTTTCTCAAGTTGAAAGAGGAACTTGCGAAATTGATGAATGTTAGATTCCTTCTCTGATTCTCCTCCTTGCTTACTTGATTGAATTGGCAAAGGCTTCAAAGCTCTCCAAGACTTGGATTCTTCATGTTTTGAGATTCAACTAGCTTTGCTATGAACGAAACAAAGTACTCCCTCATTCTTGGCTCATTTTATTGATAAAAAAGCTATTAACAACACCAAAACTTACCAAAATTTGATTAGTATATTTGCAAAGGTCCTTAATGTGCCAATTGGGTTAAAAGGTGTTAATTACTACTCAAAAACGTTTGAAAAAAGTTAATTTTAGGTTATAAAATAGCACTTTTTGAGTAGTAATCAACCTCTACCCACTTAGTAAAATAATCTATGGCTACTAAGATGAACTCATGGCCATTGGAAAATTTTGACGAGATCTTTCCAATGATATCAATACACCATACTGAGAATGGCCATAGCGATGTCAAAGCATACAACTCTGAGAGAGGTACATGAATAAGATCTCCATGCATCTAACACTCTAGACATTTTTGAACAAACTGACAACATTGAGATAAGCACATATAATTCTCTTACAACATGTTCTTGTTTTTAGATCAAATCCAATATGAGAACTTCAAATCAAGCCATCACCTCACAATAGTCATGTGTGAAAATCCATGTTGTTTTTCCTATGAGTTACAAACAAAGCCTTGAATTAAGCAACTTAACCAAAGAATGAGTTCTAGTGATGGTTTCTAAATATATCACACTATTTTTCTTTCAACACAGAGAAAATCATGACTTCCCTTTACTCTCTCAATCCAATTATTATTCATTTTCCAGATAGTTATAATTATCATTATCATTAAGAGTTGAGAGTGATCTAAAGATCTAGAATTATACCTCATCTTTTTTGTTTCTTGAATTAAGTGTGTGTTCATGCATAAAATTTTGTGCAAACAAGAAAAAGAAAAAAAAACTAAAAAAAACTAGTTGTTTCTTAAATAAAAAAAAAAAAATTACTTTCTTGGTTATTTTTAAGGTGATGGTAAGTGACAGTGCTGATCACTTAATGTTATTCTCACTTTGGGTACATCCCTTTCAAAGTTGTAAAACATCCAACCCTTAGCACTTAGTGTGTAAGTTCACAATAATCATGTAGTGTTAGCTCAATGTATAGCCCTAAGGCCTTTTGGATTGTCACTTCATGTTTTTTTCCTTTTTTTTGCATTATGAATATTTCCTAATGAGCTATTATAGTGACTTCTTGGATATTAATATGCTTGTCTGGTTGGGTGTTCAGATTCGTGAAGCTGACATTTCTTAATTACCATTTGTTGTTGAGCTTGTTGAAGAATTCTATGAAAGGTTGCAAAATTTCAATAATGTTACTGTATTTTGTAGACTAGGCAAGTGATTTTCAAATATTACTTCTTAATGCCCCTTTTTTTATTGATATATATATTCTCTGGATTGTTGTAATAAATCTTCCTCAAGTGAATTCTTTTAATAAAGCTATTTTTTTTCTAGCTTTTGAATGAATGATTACTTTTGTAGGGGCAAGATGTGATTTTCTATGGTTTTTAAATCCCAAGCTTCTGTGGCTTATCAACGTGATTTTCCACAGAGTTTAGAAATACCTTTTGAGATATGATTCATTGGAGATAAATTTAGATGGCTGCCTAAAAGTGTAAATGATGATTTATAAATTATGTGATTAGGGGAGTGGTATCCTTGAGGCAGTTGCTCTGCACTTGTACATCTTGTCTATTGAAATAATGTTTCAATTTTATGGCCTATGGTTTTTTGTTTGGCCTATAAGTTGGTTGATGTAATTTGTTATTTAGCAAAAAAACTTTGTATTGTAAATTATTATCGGATTATCCAATTTGGATATGTATATAAAATATGTTTTATATATTTTTGGAATATATAGTTTGGATATATGTATTATCAGAGATTAAAATTTTGTTGCTTCAAATGAAGTTTTTTTATATATAATAGAAAATATATGCTAGAAAATTCAGCAACATCTCTTCATGCAATGAGAATTTTAATTAAAATATTAAAAAATAAAATAAAACTCAAGACCTTAATTGCGGCCAAGCATAAGCTATGTCCACTCATAGATTAAGTAGCAGCCAAGGAAAAGTGGCATAAAAAGGAATTAAAAAAATTTCTCAAGATCTTAAATTGTGGCCAATCATAAACTGTGTCCACATCATAGATTAGGTAGCAACCAAGGAGAAGTGGCATCCAAATGAAGCCTTATAACAACGGCCTACAAAAAGTCCTATTTATAAGTACCAAATAGTACTAAATATGTAGACATCATATCTTTATAGCAACGAAGATCATAGCCCTACCTATATAGAGTCTTTAGTGGAGGAAAAGAGATGGTGCAGTCATAGTTTCACAAACTTTAGTTACATTTTTACATGCGGCTGTAGCTGTAGGATTTATCTGTACCCCTTGTGGTCATGCTATGTCGCGGCCTACTTTGTCCGCACCTAAATCTTATAGTGACAATGTATCTACTTGTTGTTGCGGAAATTTTTCCGCAGCTATAAACTGGCCTTCTTGCAGTGTACATTATTTCATTACAACAATAATAATGGATAATTGAAATGGTAAAAAAAAAAATTAAGTGCATTTAATAGGCTGAATAGCTACATGCCCTTTTTAATGTACTCAAGGGAGTTGAAATGATTAAAGGGGAAGCTTCAATGGTAGCGGGGAGGGGGGGTTGCCTTTTCACCTTTTTCTTCTAAATGCATTCACACACCTCTTAACCTGACATAGCCCCACAACTCACTCCACCACTGCCATCAATAACCTTAGCCCATGTTCTCACATCTCACTACCATCTTTACAATCCTACAGAGCCTCCACATCGTTGCAATCCTTCAAAGCCTCCACGAGATCCCTAGCACCATAATGAAGACATGCACCTATTGTGAACTCACCAACGTGAGCAAGACCATCTCAAACCCAACTCCTCCCAAGGCCTTTGTCAACTCGCTGGCCAAACACTGTACAACTCAACATCCCCATTACAAAAATAATAGTCACTTTGAAACCCATTGTTCACTTGGTTTGATTTTTTAGTACCTTGCATTGCACTTTGCTTTCATGTATGGAAGTTGATTTTTTTTTTTAAAAAAAAAAAAAAACATAATGAAATGGTTTTATGATATTATGGATCCTAGTCAGGAATGACAACAAGGCGTGTTTAGGACATGGCACCCTTATCTCATTCTCGTCCCAAAATATATAATTATTTTTCATCCCTGTCCCAAACCCGGGGCAGGGCAGGGTATGCACTCCCATTCTCATTTTCAAACATATATTAAAATCATGTCCCCGTCCCACCTTGCTCAATCCCGTCCTACCCCGAGTAAGTATTTTTGGGTTAGGTCAAGTTAAGTCTTGCTTTCATTGTTTGGAAAATGAAACCAAAATGGAAAATGGATCGTGAGAAATAGATCAAGCATTTTCAAAGAAATTTGGTGCTCAAAAAATGTAGGAAGAGGAAAAAAAATGAAGAAGTTTAGAACCACCAAAAGTTCTTCTAGTGTTTCATCTTTTCTTGTATTTTCTTAACATTAAAAGGAGAAATAAGAAAGAAAAAAAAATGTAATAGATGGAACCACCATTGAAAATGCTATGAATTGACTTGTCAACAGATGATGAAAGCCCCCAAAACACCATTGCTATTGGCGTCTCTCTCTTCATCATCGCTTACTCTCCAACTCTTTCTTTGTTACTCTTTGGTTTTTAGTGAGTTTTTGGTGATTAATATTTGAAAATAAATATAAAAATAATTTTTATTAGAAAAATGAATATGGATTTAAAACTAACGGCTCAAAATTTGAGTTATAAAATTTTTGAATTTGGAAAATGGGTCTGGAAAAAAAAAAGTATGAGAATTGAGAAAAGCATGTCTGCATTGGGTAAGAGAAACCATAGAAATGGAAGAGGAGGAAGATATTTATAGAAGGAGTTTCTTGGTATTTTGTAGGATACAAAGGATAAATTTGTATTTTCACATTTGGAGCAAAACGAAATGGGTTAAATTATTACAAAACTTGACCCCGCCTCGAACTCGATCCGGGTTTTAAAAAATAAATCCAAACCCATCTAATTCTCGATTACTAAGCTCATATATCCTTCCTAATGGGGGTGAGTGACCCGGAAAACCAATGAAATTATCATCCTTAATCCTAGTTTCATGTGGGTTTTAACCTTTTATCTCCATATATTATGGGTTAATGTGAGTTTGATTTTTGTAATGGTTTAATATGGGTTTTGGATTTATAACACCATGCAATATGAGTTCATTGGTTTCATTTTATTTTTTAGTTTTACAATACCATGCATTATGGGTCATGTGGAGTTGGGTTGGGTTTAAATTTAAAATTATGTATATAAATAATAATACTATTGAGATGCTATTGAGTTTTTGTGGGTTTTGGTTAATTTTATTCATTTTATTTATCTTATTCATCCTCACTAGGCATATTTGATCAATTAAATTCTTATTTTTGTTTGGAAATCAATGTATTTTCATTGGAAAAATATTTTTGATGGAGAAATATGTTTCAAATAGTATAACAATGATCAAAACATTTTATAAATAATTTTTCCTTAATATATGGAACACAATTTTTAGCAAAATAATTGTGAATCAAAATGCAATTTTTAATGTTTATTAGCAAAATAATAATAATAATATGCTAATTCTATTTTTGATGGAAATGTATTACATAGTTGGTAAGAGAAAGTTTCTAGATTTAATTAGAAAAAATAATAAATCCACTTGTTTGAAAAATGACAAACTTCCTATTTTAAAAGGAAATAAAAAATTGGAAAAGAAATATAAGAAAATTGGTAATTATAATAGTACGTGATAGAAATAATGAAAATAATAACAATGTTGATTAATTAAATCTTTTATTTGTTCCCTTTTTCATTTAGTGTTTGATTGGATACGCTTTTTATTTTTATTTTTTAAATAGAGAATAGTGGTAACTTCTAAAAAAAATATAGTAACTCTTACATAAAAAGGTATAGACTTAAAATTACTTTAAATTTAAGGTGGTAATATTATTTTTTTTAGGGTAAGTTTCAATGAGTTCTTATATTTAAGATAGGAATTAATATCATATTTTAAAATATAAAAAAAAAAGCAACAAAAACAAAAAAAAACAAGAAGTATATCCCACAAGTCCTTAGTTATTCACTTGTTTGTGAACTTAGCTTATGGAAAGTTGAGGGAAAGTTTTTTAAAAGGAAAACAAAATATAAAAAGCAATTCCTTGTGTAGAAAAAAAAAATGTATTATTTTTTATTATTTAATCACAATAACAAGCATGCACATTTTGTTTCATTTCTTATCTTTGTAAAAAGAATTTTTTTTCCTTCCATTTTTAAGAGTTGTTTGTGGTGGCTTTTATAACTATTATCATTCCCTTTAATTTTTAAATACAGAGTTGCTGTCATCATATTATATGAATAACAAGAGCCATGATGTCTAATATATATTAGATATTCTTACTAGATATATAATTAGATGATATATATATATATAATAATTACGTGATATTATATCAACACCTTTAAATAGGTATATAGAGAATTATCTTTGAAAACTTCAAAAAAAAAATTATTTATTTATTATTTTTCTTTGGATACAGAATATGTTTACATAATTTCATATATTCTTACTCTACTAGCTAGCTACCTAGATTGGCTTCAAGGACCAGGTACGAATATGGTGTTTATAATTTTATCTTTATCTTTTTTTTCTTTTTTCTTTTTTGAGCTAATTTTCAATTTATTTTTTTTCCTTGTTTTTATATTATCACAAAATAATTTATTTGGATTTTTGAAAACTTACATAACATAAAAAATAGTTTGTTCATAATTCTCTTTGTCAAATGAGCATTAGTTATATCTTGTATTTTTAAATAATCCCTTTTAAGTAATTTATTTATTAGGTTTCATGTCATTGAATATAAATTATATATATTATAAATCATGTCGTAATCATAATTTTGTCATATTATTAGAATTCAAATTTGATAAATTGAACTTGATAAAAGAAGTATAGGAAGAACAATAAACATTTAATTATTACTAATGGAATTGCATGCATGAAACCTTAAATATCTCTTTCAAGTATCATTGTAAGACAATTAATGTCTCTTATCACGTATTTAAGACAAATAAGTTGAAAATTTATGAAAATGACTTTCTCTCTAAGCCAAATTCAAGTTTACAACTAATATGTCTAGCATGTGATTGGTAATTGGTCTGCAAACGATGCTTGAATTGTCTGTTTGGACAGTTTAGGAATACATAATATCTATTAAGTCATTTGTTGGTGCTTTGTGCATATTGAAAGACTATGATAGTTATTCCTCTTGTTCTTTGGGTACATATTTAGACAAGATGACATATTGTTAGTTGCTTAATTAAACAAACTAATAGTGTGTTTATATCTTGGCTAAGTCATGTATTTGGAGACCAATGGGGAAATGCTATCAAATTTTTCTTAATTTGGATTTAAGCAACTTGGTGGTCGACTCTTTGATTTTATGCAATCCTAAATAGGATAAGAACCACCACCTTATTTACAATAGGAAAAGTAAAGGGCATGCATAAGATTTTTTTCATTTACATTTGTGTTATTTGGTCGGTCATTGTTGATAGAAAACTATAAAATATATCAACAAATAAAAGTTTGATATAAAAGTATGATTTGTTGTCTGATTTTTTAATCATATCTATTGGTAAAAAAATTAAGCTAATCCAACCTATGATAATCACCCTAAAGGGGGGGGGGGGATGAATAGGGTGATGGTCTCTTTTTGCAAATTTAAATTATGTAAATGCAAGAGATAATTATATGCAAATATATAATAAAATAATATAAAGACAATTACATATAAAATAAAAGAGTAGGGAATAAAGAATGTAAACATAGGATTTTTATAGTGGTTCGGCACAACCTAACCCATGTTCACTCTCCTTTAGCTTCAATCCCAAGCTTGAGGTTCCACTAATTCAAGGTTTCTAAACCAAGCCTTTAAGCAATATAATTGGATTATGGTTTCAATCCACTCTCTTGGACTTTTGGCTCCAAACACCCTTTACAAACCTTAAGAGATACCTCACTCTTGAATAACCCTTCAAGTAATACCCCACACTTGAGAATCCCTAAGTGATACCTTGCACTTAGATTCTTCCTCTCAAAGATTTACAAATGAAGATAATAAATGATCTCACAAAATCCTGGTACAAAACTTTAAGGCTCAAATGATACAAAAAAAAAAGGATTGAACGGTGCACTAAAGATATGCAAGTTTTAGAATAATTGTGCACTAAAAAACACTCTCCCAAGGGTCAAATATATTCAAGAAATGTTTAAAAAGGTTAAGCTCTTGAAACAATGAAGATTGAAGCCTTTTTATAGAGGAAAACGACCAAACTAGTCGTTGAGGGTTCGACCGGTCGAGATGGGGGTTAACCGATTGACTAGCCATTAGCATTTAATACTTGGCAGGTTCGACCACCCCTTAACTGGACCTCGACCGGTTGGGGTTGAACCTCAACCGATTAAACAAGAGTTTTGGAAGAGATAAGGTTTTTGCACCATTCGACCAGTTGAGCTAAACAAGTCGACCAGTTCCTGATCCGGTTCAACTGGTTGGGTCGTTTTTGGCTCAACAACCATCATTTTCAACTTAAAACCTTTTAAACAAGTTTGGAAAACATTTGACACAAGGTTTTAGTTGAAAACATGAAATCATCCAATTTTAAAGGATTTAAAATGAAATTACTTTTGGATGATTTTGGTACATAAATTAATAATGTAATGCATGAACAACCTAGTGCACCAAAAACCTTACAAAGAGATCCTATGAAGCTTAGGTCTTGAAAAACACTTTTCTTTGAGGTTGTTTTCTTCTTATTAATTTTTCGTTTGACTTGATTTTGTCTTTATGATTACCACTTTGAAATTTTTTTTGCCTAATCACACTTAAAATATAATCATTAGTTTCAAACCTTGTTTTGTTATCATCAAAACTAAGATTAAGCAAACCTTGGTTTCACATCTATCTAGGAAAATATGTAAGAGAGTGTGTGGGAAATGGTCTAATTTTTTTATGAAGAGCAATTTAAGATAGGGAAATAGAATTCAATTTTTATTTTGATGAGATAAATGTGAGATTTATTTATTTTTAATTATTTTAAAGAATTTACACGATAACAAGAATGGATAGGGGTTGGATGTGGTTGTTTAATAGGTTGTCTTGAGATTACGTTAAAGAGGTTAGGTCATTCATTCAAATTGCTAAGGAACACTTGCAATGTGATAATAAAACACGTTGTCTAGGTTGAGATTGTCAAAATGCAGGATTTAATGATGTGTTTATAGTTGAACGTCATTTGATTGGGTTTGGGTTTTTAAGGAGTTATCAAAGATGGACTCTCATGGGGAAGAACCTGAATGTCTAACCATTAGACAAAATGATATGAGAGTTGATGTTGAAATGATTGGTATAGTTGATGATGATGCCCTCAATGGAGTTATTGATCCATTAAATGATGTATGTGGACTAGTAAACAGAGATATAAACTTAAAGGAATCTACTAGTCATGAAAATTTTGAATACTTATTTCGTGAAGCTAGTAAAGAATTGTATCCAGGTTGTAGAAAGTTTTCTACACTGACCTTTATTGTGAAGTTGATGCAAGTTAAAGTCCTCAATTGTTGGAGTGACAAGTCCTTTGACAGGTTATTCTAAGTGTTAGTTGTTGCTTTCCTAGAATGATCAAACATTCCGAAAACATACTATGATGCTACGAAGATGTTAAGGGAATTGGGTCTAGGATACAATTCAATCCATGCATGCAAGTATGACAGTGAAAGCGAAAATTATTAAAGACCTTGTAAACTATTTTTTATTTACTTTATTATATGTAAAAATAAATAAAATTTAATCTAGTTACATATCTTTAAATTTTTGTCATTTAATAACACTCCTTATGTATTTATTACTTTTTTTTTTTATTGTTCATTGATTATAGATGACTCTTGGATGAAAAAGGTTACCTCATCGTCTAAATCCTTAACCCATAGTGGCACCCACAACACCTCCTTCCCTTAAAGCTCTAGTGCCCACATTTGATGAGGGCATTAGCAACTGTAAGAAATTTCCCACACTTTCTAACTATTATAATTTTATAAGGTGTTTTATTAACTACCTTTCATTTTTATGTGATTCTGATTGCTTTATTCATGCATTTGCATGTTATGATTGAGAAAATGTTGCATTTTCTTTTTAAGTTTTTAAATTTTAATAAGATATAACTTCATGACAACACCTAATAAAAGAAATGTTAGCGGAAAAACTAAAGAAGTCATTTTGGACTGACTTATTGAAGCTAATAAGGGCAACCCTCTCCCTATCATGCTTAAACCATCAAATGAGAGGCAAAGGGGTAAATACTATGAGATATTGTACAATGAAATTGGGTTAATAGTAAGGTAATATGCACCTATGAGAGTGGAAAAATGGAAGCAAATGTCTCAATTTGAAATCAATGCAATGATTGACCGAATCAAAGTAAAGTTTCTTATATATATATACTATGTAATTACAATTCATTATTAGTTGTCTCCAAGCTTAATTTATCTCATATTTGTGATTTTCTTTTTTAGATTTGAAGGAAAAGTTTGTCGTTGATTTAACACAAACCATGTCAAGGAAAGTTTAAAAAAACAATTGGTTGATCACTTTAGGAATTGGAGATGTGACCTACATAAGCACTTTAAAAAATTTCTAATTGTGGCAGAGGATAAGTGCAACCCTCATGAATCTATGTCAAGTTAGGAGGATTGGGACTATCTTTGCTAATGATTTTTTAGTGAAGAATTTAAGGTAAAATTTGTGATAAACAATCATTCAAAAGATATTTCTTATTAAATATTTTACTAATTATATTTACATTATTTTTCAATAATGAGTGTTATTTCAATGTCATTCAACAATGAATTTAGCAAATAGATCAAAGATATATTTCCATCATCGAGGAAGGTCTTGTTCATTTCGCTAACATGGTTTACAAGGGGTAAAATATGAAACTAAGCTTGTTTAATTATTTTTAATTATTTCTATAAATTTTTATTCTTACTCCATATGAATGTATAATATTTGACAATTGATAGAGCATGGAGA
The DNA here is from genome assembly GCF_004353265.1 of Vitis riparia. Classification (NCBI taxonomy): domain Eukaryota; kingdom Viridiplantae; phylum Streptophyta; class Magnoliopsida; order Vitales; family Vitaceae; genus Vitis; species Vitis riparia. The sequence goes on along the minus strand of NC_048434.1, from coordinate 11,817,163 downwards.
GATGCTTGGCTAAATTAAACTATTCAAACTAGTTCATTGGAATAGTCAGGATGATTGATTATCAAGAGGTTGAAGATTGTTGTGCAAGTTTAATTTAGCTTAGAAATTCAAAAAGTTTGTCATGATAACTTTTTATGGTTAAAACAAGTTTAAGATTATGAGCCATTGTGGAAGTGTCACCATAACAGATTGTTTACTATGTGATGAGAAGTTTAGAACTTTCCTTAGCAACTTCTATACACTAAAAGTTTAATTTGACTATCACCTGTTTGAAATTTCAGTGTTCTTAAATTGATTAATAGTAGGTAAAATTTGACAAATGTCTAAAAAATAGGGGTACCATGTTAAAATTTCTATAAAAATATTAATTTAATAGTGTGTTATTACAATTTCCCTTGATTAAAACTAAGCTTAGAAATTTTCTTGGTAGCTACCATGCACTAAAATTTAATTTGCTTATTAACAAGTTGAAATTCTAATGTTGTTAAATTAATTAATTACATACCAAATTTAGGAAATATCTTAAAATAGGGGAGATTAACCACTTGTTATTATAACTTTCTTTACTTAAATCAAGTTTGAGATTATTAATACTTGTAAAGTACTATTATGTGCATATATATATACTAGATTCTTATTTCAACTTTTATATTTATTATGTGATGACAAGTTTAAACTCAACCTAGGCATTATCCTTGAAATAAATTTTAATTTGGTTGTTCATAATTTTAAATTTCTTTGTTATTAAATTGATTATATAAAATTTTAGAAAAGTTTAAGAAATAAATAGGATTTTCTATATTCTTAAATTGAATGCATTGTATGTAAAATTCTGGAAATGATTAAAAAATAGAAGGGATTATACAAAACTTAAATAATATATAACTTGTTATTATAAATTTCTTTGCCATAGATTAAATTGGGATTCTTGATGCTTTTGAAGTGTTATCAATTTAGTATGTAAACTAAATTCTTGTTTAAATTTTAATATTATTTACTATGTGAAAACAAGCTTAGATATTTCCTTGGGTACTTATACTAAAATTTTGTATTGGTAGTCATGACTAATTTGAGATTTTAATGTTTTTAAATTGACTGCATAACTAATAAAATTTTGGAAATAGATTAAAAATAAAAGGGACAATGCTGAAATTTTATAAGAATTTTAATATTTTAACTTGCTATAGCTACAACTATTTTTCTTACTTAAAATTAATTTTGGGATTAGGACTCCTTCCAAAGTGTTACAATGTTAGCATATAAATATTGTATTCTTGTTTGAAACTTTATATTATTTATCATGTGATGCCAATCATAGGCATTTAGAAGTTTCCTTGCACTAAACTTTAATTGGCTAATTTGAAATTTCAATGATAAATTGATTATGTAGCATATAAAAGTTGAAAAAATGTCTAAGAAATATGAGAGATCATACCAAAATTTTGATAAAAAAGTTTTTTTTTTTTTTTTTTCTGCATTCATAGGAGAAAATGTTGGAAGTCCATAACTAGTTGGTAGTAGAGGGAGTTATGACCATGACTAAGGTAGAAATTTGTGAGAATGTTTTGGGGCAATGATCAAAATATGTCAAGGACCTTGGTTTTAGTCTAAAACCGAGTTCTGCTTTTAAATCTAGACCATCATCTTCTCAACATGAGGTAGAGTTGGAGCATAGGCTTCCAAGACTCAACTACTTATGGAGGCTTAACAATAGCAGTTTGATACCTAGCAGGAGCAGATTAACCGCTGGGAGGCCTTATTGCAACAACCAAATCAATAACATCAACAACAATTTGAAGATATCTTGTGTCATTTACAAGCAAGCCAAGGGTCTTATGATCCCTTCTTTATGATACACATCTGATGGATCCTCATTTTTTTTTTTTTTGTTTTGTTTTGTTTTGTTTTTGTCTATGTTGATCGATTAGTTTGTAATTAACATTTTATTAGACCAATACTTTGTTATGTTATGTTATGTGGCTATTAACATATATATTTTTTGTTGTTATGATCACTAAGTATGGTTTTTATATTATCAATGGGGTTATGTAGTATATATTTTTATTTTTGAAAACATGTTTTAAAATAAAAAAATTCATTGTATTATTTAAATTAGGTTTAGATGGTAATAAAAAAATATATAATTATAATATGAAAATTCAAAATTGTAAATACTTTTCTTGATTAAAAAAATTAGTCACTAAAAATATTTCAAGACAAATCATTTTTATTACAAAATATTTTCATATCATGTACAACAAATTTCTAATTCATCAATGATATGTTTTGGGGACAAATTTTATTTTATTTGGGAAAATTTTTTGTTATGAAATGAGACTTTCATTGGGAGTAGTAATCAATATGGGTACATGAAATTATTTTGCTGAAAATTTTATTTGTCAATGAAAACAATCTTGTCACTATTAATTATTGATGACTTTTGAGATAAACTTTGTTTTTTAGTACTAAAGAAGTTACTTTTGCTGATATAATATTTCATTGGGAAAAACCTTCAATGATGAAATTTCATTTCATTAGGAAAATCTTTGGGCTACAAAATGGGGATTTTGTTGGGATAATCTTAGTGACGGGTCTAAGGTGACGAACATAACACAAAATACTTTTCATTGGGAAATGTTTTTATAAGCGAAATTCAAACTTTTAGTGATAAAATATTTTATTATTAAAAGTTTATTTTTTTTTTGTAGTGCTACAACTAATATTAATGTTGTTGGTATGGCTGAACTTACTCCAATACTTAATTTAAATTTCCATCATATGGTCACATAGTCCAAAAATATAATTTTTAAGCCCAAGTGTGGACCCCACACTTCGCTCGATGTGTTCCCAAAAGGCAATGAGGAAAATATCGGGATATATCGTGTATCGGGAGGGGTTGACACGATATTTCGTGAAGAAAAATCGGAGGAGAGATATTTCCGTAAATATCGCCAAAATATCGGCGATATATCGGTTCAGAGAGATATATCGGAGATTTTTTTAAAAAATCGCCTCTAGTGGAATAATATCGGTGATGTATCGGTGATATATCGAAGATATATCGCTTATTTTTTGTGATATTTCCTCTCCTTCATGCAACGTAATCTGACGGCCCAGATCACGCCCGTGTTGATTCGACGGCCTAGATGTGATTCCAATGGTAATATGGCGATCCAACGGCCAGATTGCTCCCAATTTTTTATCCAACGACCAAAATTGATTTTCAACGGTAAATTAATGTTCCAACGGCTATTTTGGCCCAAATTTCATCTATTTTTGCTTTCATTCTTTATTTGCTCTCTCATTACTCCAATTTTTATTAAGGTTGCTCAATTATTTAATCATTTTAAGGTATATTTGTTTTAAATTGTAATTAATTTTGTTTGCAATTGTAATTAATTCATGTATTTTCAATTAATTAGTATGTTTGCAATATGGATTATTTAATGCTATTTTTACATTCAATTGCAATTAATTTTTATATTTTTATTGAATTAACTTAGGTTAATTTGATTATTTAATTATAAATTGATATGTTTATTTTAGATAATTATTTGTGATTTATTTTCACATTTAGAATTAAATTAAACTAGTTAACTTAGCTAAATTATTTAATTAATTTAATTAACATGAACTAGTATATTTTGAATATAAAATATGTTTATTTAATGAATTTAATGTGTACAAATTATTGATATTTAATGAAATGAAATATTTTATGTGACTTTATAATGAGAACAATTACAAAATTAACATTTCTTATAAATCGACATGATATAATTACATTATATCATATATATATATATATATATATATATATATATATATATATATATATATATATCAAATTTTTCAATAAAACAACTTTAAAATGTCCATTATACTTCTAATTATATTATTATGAGGTTTTCCTTGCATTTCCATGAGTTTTTAACAATTTTAAGTCTACCGATATTTTTTTCCAGAATATCCACTGATATATCTCCGATATATCTGATATATCCGTAAAATCGAAGTACCGATATATCCGTGATTACCGATATTTTCATCCTTGCCAAAAGGTGAAACTCGCTTTTTGTTTTATTTATTTGGTGAAAATTGATTTTTAGAAAAGACTTGAAGTCGCTACTTATATTTGTTTTATTTTTAAAGGAAAAAACAAAATAAGAAAGAAAAACCCTAAGTGTGACTCCTGAAAGGAAAAAAACGAGTCTGTGAAAAACCGAGTCTGGCTCTGGGGGTTAGGTTACTCATTAGGAAGGTACGGAGGTGAGCCGCAGCATCCTTCTAAGCTCGTATATGTACGGCCTCTACTAAAGAAATTGAGGAAATTGTGGTAATTAATCAATTAATTATAGATACTAAGAAAAAATAATCAATATACAAGTCATGGTGAAAATTAATATGCACAAAAACAATGATAAAATCTAATTACAAAAATACACAAAATAAATAATAAGAGAATTATGCAAAATGATTGATTGAATTAAATAAATAAGAGATATTAAAAAAAAATTTAAAGAAATTTCAAAGGATTTTATTAAAAATGATTTTGAATTAATGATTTCCATTTATTTACTTATAAAAAAGAATCAATTTATTTTCTCAATTTCATTGGTATTCAATTGTAAAAAAAAAAAAACAAAAAACTATTTACACATATTGTATCAAAAGAATTTATTACAAAATTTCAATTTGAAGACAAAAATTATTTTTACTTACTTTTACTAGAAAATAATGAATTTTTACAATTTTATTTACAAAAGTATTAGATTCATTTTCATTTAAAAGAGTGATTTTTATAAATTATTTAAAATGACATAACTTTATTTGCAAAAGAAATTTTAATTAAAAAGAAGAACAAAGATTTAAATTCTCTATTTATGTAACACACTTTTAATCTCATTTTAATTAAGGAAAAAGAATTCATTTGAAAATAATATTTTTAGACAATTTTACTAAAAATTAATTTTTGGAACAACTTTATTTACAAAACAATTTTTGGACAATTTTTATTAAACAAAGAAATTTTTTAACAATGTAATTAAAAACAATTTTTCAAATTCTATTAAAAATAATTTTTTTTGGATTTTTCTAAATGCATTTTTCTGAATTTTTATAAATAAAAAAAACTTTCTTTTATTAAAAACAATATTTTAAAATTGTTGTTTTATTGAAACACATTTACTGACTTCGTCCTCTCATTTAAAAAAAAAATTCTAGTTTGTTCGATGTTCAATTCTGCGCACACTCAATAAATATATACGAACAAATATTTACTAGAACTAATAAAAATAAAACCAAATAAAAATGGGAAATAAAATATGTGCCCAAATAAACTTACAACAAGCTCCACGTGTCATCAATTCGTACTCAGCCAACGAGATTGTAGAATGGGTCCATGCAAAAACAAGAATAACACAGATGTAAATATCCAGAGATGTATAAAATCTCAAACAAATATTCAAACCCAAATTCCAATTTCAAATTAGTCTCATAAATTTCGTCAATTAAAATGAGCCCAAATTACTATAGGTCTTAACCCAGAACATCCAAATTAATAACCAAAAATACAAACACAATCAACCAAACCTAAAATTGAATAAATTAAAATAAATTCTACTAGACCTAACTTTAATATTTCATAATATAAGTCTAGTTTAATATACACCACAATTGTCCCATGTCCAAATTAAACAATTCAAATTAGCCAAGCCTATATCAAATATTCAAATAATCCAACAAATCCCACCCACATTATGGGCCCCAAAATTCACATCAATTAACAAGCCCACATAAAAAAATACATGGTCAAGAGAAATAATATTCCAAGCCCAATCCAATAAGCCCAAACAAATAACAACTTAACAATAGGCCCAAGTTCAAATAAACAATATGCAATTGATATAATCCAAATATCCCCAAATTAATCACCAAATACAATATACCCACATACCCAAATTAACAAATTTTAAATTAATTCACTAACAATAAATTAAATCAAATTACGTATTAATCTACCCACAACAAATTAACCCCAAATTTCATATTAATTCAACAATCCAAATTTCACAAACAACAATTACTATTAAAATAAAATAAAATAATAACAATAACAATAACAATAATAATAATAACAATAACAATGATAATAATAATAATAATAATAATAATAATAATAATAATGGAAAATGAGTGATATGGGAAGTGAGATAACGAGAGAAAATGAAGGAGGTCGCTAGCCGACAACGCCCGACCGGTGATCTTGTCGATAGTAGTGGATGGTTTTTTTTGGGAATCACAAATAAAATAAAATAAAATAAACTGAAATAAAAATAATAAAATAAAAAATAAAAATGGAAGAGGAATGGGGGAGTTGGTTGTCGGGTGTTTTTGGGGGAAGAAGAAAAAATAAAAAATAAAAAAATAAAAATGGGGGTCGGCTCTCTTGGGAAAACAAGAGGAGAAAAACTAAAAAAAGAAAACAAAATGGAGAATGGAGAAGGAAGGGAAGAAAAAAAGTGGGGGCTGGCTGTGGGAAGAAGAAGAGGAATGGAGGAAGAAAAGAAAAAAAATGGGTCCGTTCCCCTGTCTCCAGAGGGAGTAGTAGCCAAAGAAAGAAAAAAAAAGCACCCTCCCCCCCCCCCCCCCCCCCCCCAAAAAAAAAAAAAAAACTCTTCAATGGCCAGCTGCGGCCAAAAAAGGAAAATGAATAAATAAATAAATCAGAGTGGGAGGGGGGTCCGGTGTGTCTCGGTAAGGGGAAATAAGGAAAAATGAGAGAAAAGAGAGGAGGAAATCTTGGGAATTGGGGGGAAAATCGGGGGCAAAATGGGGAGAAAAACAAAAATGGGGGGAAAGGAAAGTGGGGAGGGCGGGCTGTGTGGGAAGAGAGAGAAGAAAATGGTGGGGTGGTTGGGGAGTAGGAAAAAGAGAGGAGAGGGAAGAGAGAAAAGAAAAAAATAAAATAGATATAATAATAATAATAATAATAATAATAAAATAATAGTAATAATAATAATAAAATAAAAGTATTAGTAATAAAATAAAATAAAATAAAATTATATACAAAATAATAAAAGCTATTAAATGGTGAGTGGACCAAAAAATATATGTAATTGGAATTTAAAATCTAAGGACAAAATTGGGCTCAAAGTTAATGTAAAAAAAAAAAAAAAGGACAAATTTTGGGGTCTACACCAAGGTTTTGGTTACTGATCTTTCTATATAGGAACCTTCTTGTTTTGTTGAAGCTTTTCAAGATGGAAAGTAGAAGACAACAATGATTGAAGAAAATGGAGTGCTTGTGAAAAACAAGACTTGGGCTTTAGTGCCTTTACCTCCGAATAAGAAATCAATGGAATGTAGATGGGTTTTTAAGCTTAAAAGGAATCCAAATGGTTTAACTAATAAATACAAGGCACAACTTGTTGCAAAAGGGTATCTATAAACTCTTGGATTTGATTTCATAAAAACATTCTTACTTGCTGTGAAGGCTACATCTATTAGAATTGCCTTGATTATAGCTTTGGCTCATGGATGGCAAGTGAGATAGTAAGACGTTAACAATGTGTTTTTAAATGGAAGTCTTCAAGAGGAAGTGTATATGGACCAACCCACAAGGTTTTGAGCAAGGGAAAGGTTTAGTTTGCAAATTATATAAAGCTCTTTATGGCCTTAAGCAAGCTCCAATAACCTAATTCGAGAAATTAAAATATTCTTTATATTCACTAAAGTTCACCTCATCTAGAATAGATCAATCTCTTCTTCTGAAGATCATAACCAACTCATATGTCTTTATCCTAGTCTATATGTAGATGATATTATTGCAACTAGGAATAGCAATTAAGAGTAAAAGCAACTTATTTGTCATTTAAACAGGTTGTTTCCTCTTAAAGGTCTGGGAGAGTTAAACTACTTTCTTGGTATTGAAATGAAGAAAGTTACATAAGGGTTCCACTTGTCTAAAAGGAAATATATCAATGACTTCCTTAAGAAAGTAAAGATGGAGAATGCTAATCCTCTACCTATGTCAATGATCGGTGGTTAATTTCCAATGCTCTTCTCAAAAAGGTGATCCTATAGAGAATGCTCATGAGTATAGGAGAGTGGTAGGAGCTCTCCAATACATCACTATCACTAGAACTGAAATTTACTTTAGTGTTAACAAAGTGTGTCAATATATGGAAAAACCAATGGATACTCAATAGAAGGTTGTCAAGAGGATTTTGAACCATTTGAAAGGAACCACATACCAAGGGATTGTTTTCAGGAGGTCAGACACTCTCAATCTCACTTTTTTTTTTTTCTAATACAAACTAGGGTAATGATGTTGATGATTGTAGATCAACTATTAGTTTTTATATTTTTCTTGGTCATAACATGGTTCCTTGGTGGCCCAAGAAGCAACACATGGTTTCAAGATCCATTACTAAAGCTAAGTCTAGGAGTTTAGCTAATGTTGCTTCTGAGTTTATATGGATTCAATCCCTTTTAATAGAGTTGAAAATCAAGTGAAACATTTGATGGTGTGGTGTGACAACCTTAACATAGTAGCTTTGTTGGCTAATCCTATTCTTCACTCAAGGTCCAAACTCATGGAATTAGACTTATACTTTATTCAAGAAAATGTGTTATAAAAGCAATAGGTTGTCAATCATATTCCTTCTATTAACCAAGTAGCAGACATAATCACAAAGTGTCTCTCTTCTCAGTTATTTAAAAAACTTAAAGGAAAGTTAATAGTCTCCTCAAAATCAATTTGATGGAGAGAGTTAGAGAGGTTAAGTTGTTATGCTATTATAATAAGATTTTTTTCCCTCTTCCAAAGTTGTATATAAGGAGCATCCCTTGTATCTTTAAATAGTCATCATTTCATCAATATAGAATATACAAAGTTCTCTTACTTTCTTGTTTTCTTCTTTTTCTATTTTTCTAATTTTGTTCTCATGAGAAGGTCAAAGCTTGATTCAAGAATTGGTATCAAAGCGAAGATTATAAGTTTGAGCCATAAGAGCAATTGTAAGCCTAGTGGATGGGCCATTGGATACCAATCCAATAAACCTATACTTTTTATACAAAATATACTATTTTATTCAATTGGATGCCAATTGGTTTTCATATAAGATGGTCAAAGCCTGATTCAAGATATAACATTAACCTATGCTTTTTGTATAAAATGTTCAATTTTGTATACAATTATTTAAAAAAAAAAAGAAATAAAAATAATAAAATGTAAGTTAAACCTATAAGTTTTGTACAAAGTGTTTTATTTTATATCATTTTTTAATTTTTAATATAAATTTTTTATTTAAAAATTAAAAAGCTGTAAGTATATCCAAATAGACATTTAATGTTTGTATATTAATTTAAGTCTATTTTTATTTTTATTTTTCACTTTCTCTTCTTTATTTTCTTTTTACAATATTTTTTTTTCAAATCTTTTAAAAAGCAATGATACAGTTAAAACCCAATAATCCAAATGATTATGGTTCACAAAAAGGCTTTTAAGCCCAATTGAATGTCAACTCGATGGATGGGTCACCCAAATGATGATAGTCGAATGTCATACCATCGTGGTGGATGGGTCATCCAAACGATGATAATTTATAAAAAGGCTTTTAAACCCAGTTGAATGTAAGCTTAATGGATGGGCCACTTAAATGATGATAGTGCGATGTCATATCATCCCACTGAAGGGATCATCCAAATAATGGACGTCAATTGTTATAAAAAGGCTTATTGTACCCTCCTCAAATACTAATTAGTTTTTATATGAAATGATTAAAACCCGATTCAAGGTTAAAGAAATGAGAACTTATACCTTTTATAAGATATGTTCTATTTTCTACAAAGTTTTTAATTTAAAAAATAAAAAACAGTAAGTATATCTAAACTATTATTTAATGTCTAGTTATTAATTTAATTTATTTTTTATTTTTCTTTTCTTTTCTTTTTCTTTATTTTCTTTTTATAATTATTTTTTTTTCAAATATGAGGGGAAAATGAAATATCGTTGTGGGCGAACATAAATACATCATATTAAAAATCTCAATCTAGTAGATTTCATATATATCACTTAATAGTTATCTCACATATGGATTCCATGAAATATTAAAGGAAGTTGTCCCTCCGGATATTGAATGAGTTTAAATAAATATATAAATTAAAAATTATGTTGTAAAAGAAGGATAGATGCAACGTAAATAAAGTAGTATAAATAAAATATTTCTTACTTTAAAAATATATATAATGGGAAGAATGAATTAGAGAAGAGAGTTGAAAAAGTTGAGAGAATGAAAGACAAAGAGAATGAGAGAAAGTAAGAAATTTCTTTCTATTTAAGGATGCATATTACTGAGAATGAAAAATTCTTTTATAAGTTTTCCAAATGATTTCCATTAATATTTTCATTAATGAATATTAATGAAACTCACAAATAACATTAATAGTTTCCATTAATGAGTATTAATGGAAGTCATAAATAATACTTAATTAACATTTATTATAATTAATATGATGACATTCATTACTTCAATTATAACAAATTATTAATTTAAATTTATTTTTCCCTTTTTCCTGAACTTTCTTTTCTAATATTTTTCTTCAATTTTTAAAAAAAGCAATGATAAGAGTTAAAAATGTCAAAACTGTAATAAACATGTGGAAAGAAATGAAGCATACGATGAATCTCCTCCAAAATCAGATCCAAGTTGATGAAAAGTGAAACCCAAGGCTCCAGAAAGTGGAAAGCGTGCATTAATGTAACAATAATGTTTACAGTTACTGAACGATCTTCTATGAACTGTGGCATTGAAGAAGGAATTTATTGTTGTCTGTTTTAAAAAAGCCACGCCATCTTTTTCTGGTGGGTTTGACTGTTTTTGGTGGGTTTGACACTTTTCCTCTCACCCACCAGTATATATTTGCATGTGACAACCCCCAAGAGGAAGAGCGACATGCAGCCTCATTGAAAATATTAAAATATGGAAGATTAGCAGAAAATATCAATATTTTTTTATTAACTAAGTACGCAAAACATGGGGATGAACCAAACTCACATGACAACCCCCGGATTGTTTGGACCGACAACCCCCTCAAATTTAGTGCTATATAACAGGCGTCTTCTCCCCAGCTACACTCGACCAAACCCTAAACAGCCAGATTATATATTGTGAAGAAGCAAGAGGTGGAAGATGGTGATGAAGGTGTATGGCCCAGTGAGGGCTGCATGCCCACAGAGGGTGTTGGCTTGCCTTGTAGAGAAGGGCGTGGAGTTTGAGGTTGTCCATGTCGACCTCGACTCTGGCGAGCAAAAACGGCCTGATTTCCTCCTTCGACAGGTGAGATATTTTATAAATCAATTACTATTCTATTATTCTATTTGTGCATGCGGAAGGAGAGGTACTCTGGGATCTGATATGTCATGTAAATATTAAAATAAAGAGATTCTTTTTTGGGGAAAAGAAAAAAAATGGTAAGAGAGTATATACTTTCCTTGTAGAACAAACCAAGGACAACAATTACACGACTGTTCTTTTAAATTGAGCTCAATTTTCTTGCTATGTTGTGTTCTAACTTCTAAGATGAAATTTTAATTCTCTTGTAGCCTTTTGGGCAAGTTCCAGTGGTAGAAGATGGCGATTTCAGGCTTTTTGGTAAGATCATTATCATCGGCTTACACAAACTATGGATTTAATTAATTAACGGTTTTATAAAGAAATTTTGTTTAGACAAATTATTTGCTTTTCTTTTTTGTTATGTTTGGCTCCATAAAGTATTAAGAAAAAAAAAATGTTAGAAAATGATTTTTTTTAATGTTTGGTTATCTTGAAAAAAAAAACAAATATAATCAAAACTAGTTATAAATTTCAAATTGGTTAATCTTTATATCCATGAATTAAAATAAGCGAAGTGAGTTTAAAGTACCAAATAAAAATAATTTATATTGACTTTAAATTTTTATTTTTTTTTAACCTTTTTTTGGCTTTTTCTTTTCTTTTTATTTTTTGTTCTCTATTTTCTTAATTTATTTTATATTTTCTCTAACCTCTTTATATATATATATATATATACAAGGTTATGAAAGGTGTGGAAGAGCCACTTTTTGGTACCATACCAAAAAAAATATCCAAGTGGCATTTTTTCATAAGATCCATTCAACGAATCTCATTAATTTGTACATTGAGTTTTGTCATGTTGTACCTTACAAATAATTCTTTTATATATATATATATATATATATATATATATATATATATATATATATATAGATATAATTTGGGCTCATTTTTGGTACATCAATGTAATTTTTTTTATATCTTAGGTAATACTTGTTTTTTAGCTGAATAAAAAAAAATCAAAATATTTAATTTTTCTATTCAGTTAAAAGTAATATGTTAGTATCAACCAATATAACTAAACTGAACTTATTATCAATAAGTTCAGTTTAGTTATATTGGTTATATTAGTTAATATTAACAAATTATTTTTTTAGCTCAATAAAAAAAAGTCAAATATTTTGGTTTTTTTATTCAGCAGAAAAACAAACATCACTCAATTCTTGTCTTTGTATCCTTGTTCAACAAGTAAAATTTTATCATATAATTAGTTAATAGTCCAAATGGCATGCTCGATTTGACACCAAATGAGTATCATAGTGTTTATCCTATGTAAAATTATCTCCAGCTTTTCTATTGAAAGAATAGTTTAAAAAAAATGTTAAATAAAAAAAAATGTATATTGTATAAGTTGAATGAAACTTTAATGAAATGAGTTGTTGTGTGTAAAAAATGTAGAGTCGAGGGCGATTGTAAGGTACATCGCGGCAAAGTACGCGGAGCAAGGGCCTGACCTCTTGGGAAAAAGCTTGGAGGAGAAAGCGGTAGTTGATCAATGGCTGGAAGTGGAAGCTCACAACTTCAACGAGTTGGTGTACACACTGGTCATGCAGCTAGTGATCCTACCTCGAATGGGTGAGCGGGGGGACTTGGCTTTAGCCCACACTTGTGAGCAGAAGCTGGAAAAGGTGTTTGATGTGTATGAGCAGAGGCTGTCGAAGAGCCGGTACCTTGCAGGAGATTCATTCACTCTCGCTGATCTGAGTCATCTTCCGGCCATCAGATACTTGGTGAAGGAAGCTGGAATGGCGCACTTGGTTACTGAGAGGAAGAGTGTGAGCGCATGGTGGGAGGACATTTCCAACAGGGCTGCTTGGAAAAAAGTCATGGAGCTCGCTTCTTGATATATGTTGTTAATTTCCCTACGTGGCCATGTATGCACCTTTCCAATTATCTTCTGCTGTACTTGTTGGTTTGTTGGCTTGTTGGTATGTTATTAAACCTTATTAAGGAAAAATCATCTACCCTTGATAATATTTTCCATGACAAAAAGTTGTTTACAATGCCATCATAAATCCAAAAATGTCTACCCAGGAATCTCATGCCAAATCATATGAAGAAATATGCCTTTGATTTGAGTGAATCATACCTGAGTCCATTTTGCTTTACGTTTGAACAAGGTATGGATCTTCTAAGACTGTAGAGGGCACCACCTCTTTCTGGATTCTCTCAGACGATGGGAGCGGGAGAGAAAACGAGTCTGTTCTTATTTCAAATGATGTAATTAAATTGAACAGACACTTAACCTTTGGTTTTATACCCTCCTGCCTTAGGGACCATACCCTTTGGCTATTGGGCCTCACGAGTCTTAGGCCCATCATCTAAGGCCCGTGATGGCAATGGGCTCTACACATAAGGTGGCCCATACTATGAAAAACTGATACAAAATAAATATCAATAAGCGAATAGCTTAGTCATGTATCATTGTCAAATATGTGAGTCCATATCTCAACAATCTCCCACTTGGACCACATATAGTACAAAACAATGTTCATGATAGTACTTTATTGAGCTCATCTTGCTATTCTAACTTAATATCCTTAAACAATCCGGTCTACTAGTTATGCTAACACAGGATCAAAGCGGCCTTCGTTAATCTTAATTATAACTAGACCCATCAATGATCACAACATTAACAAAATTAGCAACATGGATCAAGTATGGATGTGTAGCATGGAAATTACATAGAATGTGTTCTTTAATATGTCTATTTCCAATTGGTCCCACTTTATGACTAAAAATTAGTCAAATTCCACTTTCAACACTTGATGCTAATATGCTTTTGAAAGTCATCATTTCAATTCAGAGAATTCAAATACAATAGTCTTTGAAATTAAGGTTTGTACAGATAACACAACATAATGTCACATCAAGAAAACGAACACAAAATCTAAATACAAACTCCCACTATACTAGCACATCATCAATGTGTACAACACCCATATGTGTGACATGCTCATGATATACTTTGGGTGGCAAACCCTTAGTGAGTGGATCCGCAATCATGGAGTTTGTGCTTATGTGTTCAATCGATACTTGAAGACTCTGAACTCTTTCTTTCACAACCAAGAACTTGATGTCAATATGTTTGGACTTTGACGAACTTCGGTTGTTCTTAGAATACAATTCTGCGGCTTTATTATCACAATTGATTCTCAATGGTTTCTCAATCCCATCAACAATTCGCAAGCGAGTGATAAAATTTCGCAGCCATATCCCATGGTTTGATGCCTCGTAGCAAGCTATGAATTCTGCCTCCATGGTGGAAGAAGCAATAAGTGTTTGTTTAACACTTTTCCATGAAACTGCTCCTCCAGCCAACATGAAGATGTAGCCTGAAGTGGATCTCCTACTGTCAAGACATCCCGCAAAATCGGAGTCTGAATATCCCACGATCTCCAAATGACTGGATCTACGGTATGTGAGCATATAGTCTTTAGTTCTTTGCAAATACCGCATAACCCGTTTTGCCTTTTTCAGTGATCCATACTTGGGTTACTTAGATATCTGCCTAACATTCCAACAATGTACGCAATATCTGGACGCGTACAAACTTGTGCATACATGAGACTTCCTATTGCCGAGGCATAGGGAAACCTCTCCATATCCTTTTTCTCAAGTTCATTTTTCGGACATTGGTGCAAACTAAATTTATCGCCTTTTGCTACAGGCGTGTCTCCTGGTGCACAATTGCTCATGCCAAATCTACTCAACACTTTATCAATGTAGGCCTTTTGTGATAACCCAAGTATACCTCCTGGACGATCCCTATAGATCTGTATACCCAGCACAAAAGATGCATCACCAAGATCTTTCATATCAAATTTACTAGATAGAAATCGCTTGGTTTCATGCAAAAGTCCCACATCACTACTTGCAAGTAGAATATCATCAACATATAGCACCAAGATAATGAATTTGCTCCCACTGAACTTGAGGTATATGCATTGATCAACGGTGTTCTCCTTAAAACCAAATGAAGTAATCACTTGATCAAACTTTCGGTACCATTGTCGGGATGCTTGTTTTAAACCATATATGGACCTTTTTAATCTGCATACAAGTTGCTTTGAATCATTAGACTCAAAGTTCTCCGGTTGCACCATGTATATTGTTTCATCAATGTTACCATTAAGAAACGCAGTTTTAACGTCCATTTGATGGAGCTCTAAATCATAATGAGCTACAAGTGCCATGATGATTCTAAAGGAGTCCTTTGACGAAACCGGTGAAAAGGTCTCCTTATAATCAATGCCTTCCTTTTGAGTGAAACCTTTTGCGACTAGGCGCGCCTTATACCTAACAATATTGCCTTTTGAATCCCGTTTGGTCTTAAAAATCCATTTACAACCAATCGGTTTTACACCTTCAGGCAACTCTACTAGGTCCCAAACACCATTGTCTTTCATTGATTTCATCTCTTCCTTCATGGCTTCTATCCACTTTTCAGAGTTAGAACTTTGTTTGACTTGACTAATTGAAATTGGATCGTCTTCTAGACCCATGTCAAACTCATGTTCTTAGAGATATACAACATAATCATCTGAAATTGTACTTCTCCTTTCTCTAGTGGATCTCCTCAGTGGCACTTGTACTTGAGGTTCTTGAGGTTGTTGAGTTACCTCTTGATGAACTCGAATCGGTTCCATAACTTGAGCAGGAGGAATTTCAGGTGTGTCTTGAATTTCTGTTATCGACTGTACATTCTGAATAGTGTCATCAAACATAATATGACCATGTCCAGTCGTAGGAATACTAACAGATTCCTCTTCAAAGACCACCTTTCTTAATGGTTCTCTCCCTCTTAACTCAACATCCTCAATGAACTTAGCATTGCCCGTTTCAAAGAAGGATCTAGATGAGGGGTCATAAAATTTGAAACCTCTCGACCTTTCAGAATACCCTACAAAGTAGCAGCTCACTGTTCTGGAGTCCAATTTCTTTTCATTTGGCTTGTAAGGCCTAGCTTCAGCTGGACAACCCCAAACATGCAAGTGCCTAATACTAGGTTTCTTGCTAGTCCATAACTCATATGGGGTTTTGGCTACTGCTTTGCTTGGTACTCTATTCAAAATGTAAACTACAGTTTTGATAGCTTCGCCCCAAAGTGATTCTGGTAAGGTAGAATGACTAATCATACTTCTTACCATATCCTTAAGAGTACGGTTTCGCCTTTCTGCTACACCATTTTGGCTTGGAGTCCCTGGCATGGTGTACTGAGGAACGATACCACACTCCATCAAATATTTGGCGAATGGCCCTGGACGTTGTTCACCTGATCCGTCATATCTACCATAGTATTCACCTCCACGGTCAAATCTGACGGCCTTTATTTTCTTGCTTAGTTGGTTCTCAACTTCAGCTTTGAAATTCTTGAACACATCCAATGACTGAGATTTCTCATGAATCAAATAAAGATAGCCATAACGCGAGTAATCGTCAATGAAAGTGATAAAATATTGTTGTCCATTCCAAGAAGCCGTAGGGAATGGACCACAAATGTCCGTATGTATCAATTCCAAGATGTCACTACACCTATTGGCATCTTTTTTCCTCATATTTGTTTGTTTACCTTTAATGCACTCTATACAGACTTGAAAGTCTGAGAAATCAAGTGGATCAAGAATTCTTTCTGACACAAGCCTTCGAATTCGTTGATTTGATATGTGACCCAAACGCTTGTGCCATAACATTGATGAATTCTCATTTATTAATTTTCGCTTAATGCCATAATTACTTGAATGCAAGGTTTCATTTCCATTAGTGGCCTTTATGTTTAATTTGTATAATTTGTCTGTTAGACTACCTGTACCAATAACCTTTGAATGTAGATAAAGACTAACCATTCCATTTCCAAATGAACAACAATATCCAAATTTGTCCAAACATGAAATAGAAATTAAATTCCGTCTAAACGACGGTACTACAAAAGTCTCTTCCAAATCCAAAGTACATCCAGAGTCTAACTGTAATCTGAAAAAACCAATAGCCTTGACTGCAACCTTGTTGCCATTTCTCACATAGATGTATCTTTCACCATCAGTTGGCATTCGGCTCCTTAGGCAACCCTGCATAGTGACACTTATGTGAGTAGTTGCACCCGTATCTATCCACCAAGTGTCAGTAGGCACTACAGCTAAATTAATTTCTGAACAAACAAAGTTGAGAAGTGTACCTTTCTTTTCACGCCAAGCAGCGTATTTGGTACATGTCTTCTTCATATGACCAGTCTTTTTGCAAAAGAAACAAGTGATCTCCTTATCTTGTTTTTTTTGCTCTTTTTGCTTTGATGTCCCAGAAACTGCAGTTTGTTTTCCTTTATTGTCCCTCTTTCTTTTCTTGTTGGTACCAAATCCCTGAGATGTGGAAGCCAAGTGAGCACTTTCTATCTTTTCTTGCTTCAATCTCTCCTCCTCTTGCACACATTGAGCAATAAGCTCATTCAAAGTCCATTTTTCCTTTTGTGTATTATAACTTATTTTGAATGGACTGAATTGTGTAGGCA
Source organism: Vitis riparia (assembly GCF_004353265.1). Taxonomy (NCBI): domain Eukaryota; kingdom Viridiplantae; phylum Streptophyta; class Magnoliopsida; order Vitales; family Vitaceae; genus Vitis; species Vitis riparia. Next base: position 11,799,259 of record NC_048434.1, on the reverse strand, counting down.
GAGAGATCAAGACCAAGTGCATGAGTATGTCTTCCAACAACTCTAACTTTAGTGCCTTGAGTCTAGTCACAAGATTAGACATTTCCATAATGTACTCCCTAATATTCTCTTTCCCTTTATACCGCATAGAGACAAGCTTACTAAGAATAGTGCTTGTCTCAACCTTTTCGTTTGCAGCGAATCGGTTTGCTATCTGGTCCAAGAATGCCTTGGCTTGGGTTTCCTCAGGTATTGCACCCCTTATTGCTTATGGAATTGAGTGCTTCATAATCATTAGACTCATGCGATTGGATCGCTCCCATTTTTCCATAGTAGACCTTTGCTCAGCAGTGCTGGCACTAGTAAGATCTGAAGGGCGATCCTCCCTTAATGCAAAGTCTAAATCCATGCACCCGAGCACAATTATAACGTGCTCTTTCCATTTCTTGAAATTTGTGCCGTTAAGCACAAGAATGTTATTAACATTTGCAAATATAGAAGATGCTGAGATAATAATGAAGCTCACAATCAGTCATATAATCATCACACATACATGAATAAATAAAAATTTAACATATATATGCATGTGGACATATAACAAGATACCTAGCATAAACATCAATATTTAGCATAAACATCAATATTTAGTCTTTGGACAAAAATATCAATTTGTAAATGGCATCTTGTTCAATATTAATTCATAAATATTGATAATAAAACCGAAAATAATATGTTTGTCTTTGGACTAACATATTAAATGTAAGATAAACTTTATATGTCATATATTTATGATTACTTTATTTATTATTATATTAAAATAATCCTCCTTTAGGTTGATTATTTTATACAATAATATCATGCTTATATATTTCAAAACAAATAAAATTATGTAACATATGTTACTTTGGCAACAAATATACATAACTTATTCATTTTGAAATGTTAAACACAAATATAGCAAGCAATAATTTAATCAAAATTATTTGTGCATAAATTTATGTATATATACAAGCCTTAATAATAATTGATGGGAGAAAAGAAGGCAAATGCGGGAGCAAAGTGGAGTGTAGTGAAATGGAATGCAGTAGAGTGACGACATTGCCCTTTAGGCTTGCATTCTTTTTTTTTGTGGGTGAACTATGGATTGAGGGGGGTGCGGGGGGCATAGCCCCCCGCGGTATGGTTCAGGGGTATTTTTGGCCCAAAAATTATATATATATTTTTCCATAGCCCCGTGCACGATTGGCTCCAATTTTGTATAAAACATACCAATAAAGTGACATGCTGTGAAAAATACCAATAATATAATGGGAAGTTTAAAATAAAATAAAATATTCTACAGTAATGAATACTGCACAACAATGCAAACCCACAGCAACTTGATGCCAAACGACGGCGTCTATCGCATTCCTACAGACGGCGTCGCAAGGAAAACGCCACCATTCTGCTAGAAAAGGCGCCAGAAAGGCAGCGCCAGAACAACAGCGCCGCCTGAAACTGAGATGGCGCCTGAACGAACGCCTACAATGCCTCAAATCACGCCTGAAAGTAGCGCTGAACGCCGTGTGGGACTGCGCCTGAACGAACGCCTGCAACGCCTCAAGTCGCACCTGAAAGTGGCGCTGAACGGCACCAAAATGGCACCTTTTGATCCCCAACACGACGTCGTTTCAAATCGCGCCTAAAAGTGGCGCTGAACGCTGTGTGGGACTGCGCCTGAATGGCGCCTGAACGTGTTCCTTAGGCGGCGTCAAAACGGAAACAGCGTCACCGCCATCACAGGCAGCAACGCCAAATGACGCCATTTCCACGCTGAGGTTCGTTTCTATCCTTGCCCACCACAGCGCCATCCTTGCTCTCACAAAACCCTAATCACCACCCTCCCTAATGGCCTCCGAAATCGTGCCGCGACTGAGGATTTTGGTGAGTGAAATTGAGAGCATGGCGATCCCAGAAAAATAAAATAAAAAATGGCAATTTCTTAATGATTTTAACATGTTGCTCTGATACCAATTGTTTACAATGCCATCATAAATCCAAGAATGTCTACCCAGGAATCTCATGTCAAATCATATGAAGAAATATGCCTTTGATTTGAGTGAATCATACCTGAGTCCATTTTGCTTTACGTTTGAACAAGGTATGGATCTTCTAAGACTGTGGAGGGCACCACCTCTTTCTGGATTCTCTCAGACGATGGGAGTGGGAGAGAAAACGAGTTTGTTCTTATTTCAAATGATGTAATTAAATTGAACAGACACTTAACCTTTGGTTTTATACCCTCCTGCCTTAGGGACCATACCCTTTGGCTATTGGGCCTCACGAGTCTTAGGCCCATCATCTAAGGCCCGTGATGGCAATGGGCTCTACACATAAGGTGGCCCATACTATGAAAAACTGATACAAAATAAATATCAATAAGCGAATAGCTTAGTCATGTATCATTGTCAAATATGTGAGTCCATATCTCAACAAAAGTGACTTTTAGAAAGAAGCATCAACCAAGTGGTACATTAAATATCATTTCAAGCGTGGGACCTATACTTTTCATGCGCATCTTGAATCCCCATTCTGTTCTCTTCATAATGAACCCACCACAGGCTTTCAAGCAAGGATTATAAAGAGCCCACAAACAAATCAAAATAGCTTCTCGAATTGGGACCAATCCAAGTACGCTCTTGTATTTCTTGAACATAAAATAATCTTCTACCCTTCAAGAATTTGTAACAAACCATGAACCCATGGTAAGACGCCACTGAATATAGTATAATAGCATTAAACAACACAAAATCATCATAAAAAAGCTCTACTCACATAACTCTCATAATCCCTAAGAAAATCTCAAATGAAGTTAAGCAGAAAACCAACAAAAAGAGGAAAGATAATGCAATGGCCCAAACCTGATTTAGGGATAAAACCGTAATTTAGAAATTAATTAATTAATTAATTAATTAATTTAATAATGATAAAAAGGTCTTTTCATATTTAAAACTCATAGGTATAAATTAGATTTTCCTTATCTTCTTTAATCCTTTTATGCAAAATTAAAAGGGATCAGAGAGCATAGGATTGAAGATTTGGAGACTTAGGGTTAAAGATCAATTTTTCAAGTAAGATTTTAAATCCTCAAATTAGTATTTTATATTTGTTAATTAGATTTGAATACTTTAGAGATCTCAACCTAAATTAGGGTTTTTTTATTCAAGTTTTAAAAAAAAAATGAAAAAGATTGGAAATTTGTGAGTCTAAGTAGAGGTATTGATGAAAAAAAAAAAGGAAAACAAAAATCTAAATATTCAATTAAGTAGATCTAAAATAATAATAAGAAGAAGATTTCTGGATTTTGGAGACTGAGACATTGTGCTGGGGTGACATTAAAAAAAAGACATGAGAAACATGCATCTATAGGGTGTTGTGGGATTAAAAAAGGAAAAAAAAAAAAAAAAAACAGGGGAAGCATGCGTTTCCAAGAGATTTAGGTATGTGTAAACATAATATTATAATAATAATAATAATAATGGGAAAAAACATCATGTTCACTATTTTTATTTTTAGGGTTTTGTGTGTATATTGAGAATAAGAAGGTAATGGGTATTGGACTTGAAAATTAATAAAAATAATAATATTCAATTTTAAGTTTATAAATAAAATAATAATAATAATAATAATAATAATAATAATAATAGTTTAATATATATAAATATTCTTAAAAGATTTAATTTAGATAAATTAGAAAAAAGAAATAAATTATTGTTTAGGAAGTTGAAAATAATATTGGATGGTAATAATATTAACATGGGAAATTAATTAGGATCTCTAATACTAAATAAAATACTTTTAGGATTGTCACATTTATATATTTAAATAAATAATCAATAATAAATATTATGTATGATATTATGTTAGATGAGGAGGAAATTCTTTAGGATTAAATACTTTAAGATTTTGAGTGGTTCTTTAAGGTAAGGGAAATTAAAACAAATTTTATAATAAGGAAATAATTTTCTTTTTATTTTGTATTTTGAAATGTGTAAAACTATTATTTTTATTTCTATGCATGGATCAAATATATGTTCTATATGAAAAATATGTTCGAGAATTTCCTTTGTTTATGAAAAATGGCAATTGTGGAGATGTGATATTTTGTTTTGTAAGTTTGAATTAATGAAATGAAGTGTTTGACTCTGGTTTCTATGGCTATAGTCAATGTGTTATAATTGTTGACATTTCTATGGCCCTAGTCAATGGGTTATAATTGTTGACATATCTAGCCCTAATCAACAAGTTATAATAGTTGATATTATATGGTCCTAGTCAACGGGTTATAATAGTTGACCTTATGGCCCTAGTCAATGGGATATAATTGTTGACATTTGGTTTTGTTCACCTTAAATGCAACAAATTTGAAACTAGTCACTCATTTGTGAAGTCTCACCTAATTGGGCACCATTTATTATTTGATAACCAAAGTAAAGATATTTTGAATGTATTTGATTTGGTTTTGATGAAAAATTGTTTTGAAATGGATATGAGAAAGTTTAGTTAAAAAGTTTGATTGTATTAGCATTTTGAACTCAAAAGTTTTTACGAAAATAATTATACAATATATGTCCTGTTTTTAATTATAATTGAAAATGTTTTATCCATGAAATTGTATTGATGTGTCTTATTGAGCTTTAAGTTCATGCCCATTCATTGATATTTTTTAGGTACTCTTAGTTCAAACAAGGAGTGATAGCTAGGCTAGGGAATTTTTTTCTTTGTTAGGATTTTTTTGCAACTTTATTCTAAACATTGTTTAGATGTTAAAATTTAATTCCCAATTGAATTATTTGAGTTTAGAGTTATTTAGACAATAACACTTTGGTTAATGTGTTAGTCTTGAAAGTTGAGAATTGGGGATTATAGAATTTATTTATTTTATTACCCTAAACAAGAATTTGGTAATCGATAATTTCCAATTACAAGATGAATGTTTTTGTTGTTTCCACTTTGAGCCTTTAGGCTTGAGGTGTGAAATGATCACCATGCCCTTAAAGTGGGAGGCTTGAGGTGTGAAATGATCGTCATGCCCTTAGAGTGGGTTTTGTGGTGTAATAGAGTGGTATCAGAGCACTTAATTATGATCTTGTTGGGAACTTGAATTAATTTAGATTCGGAATAAGTGAGTCACACATTAGTTTAAGTTTCAATTTCATCTAGTATAAATTTTGTTTTCTTCTTTTATTCTAAATTGTCTAATTGGTTTCTTAATGACTAATTTAGTTGTACCTAATGCTTTTTAGGACAACATGCCACCAAGAAGACTAACATCTTCCCAAAAAAGGTAGACTAATAATGATGTACCTCCTCCGCTTGAGGGTTTGCCTCCCATGAATGTAGAAGGGCTTTATAGGTATCTTGAGACTTTAGCTCATTCGGTTGAGGGTTAGGCTAGAGCTGTTGAGACTCAAGCCCTTGGACAATCCTCATCTTCTAGGGGTAGCTCATTTGATGACTTTAAGAAGTTAGGTCCCCCCTACTTTTCTAGTACTTCAGACCCAATGGAAGCGGAAGCTTGAATTCTTAAGATAGAGAAATTCTTTGATGTTATAGATTGCTCTGAGGAGGAAAAAGTCTTTTATGCAACATTTATGTTAGATAAAGAAGCAAATCATTGGTGGCATATGACCAAGAGGATTTTAAAGGATCAAGGATTATAGTTTGGAGACAATTTAAGGAGACATTCTACTAAAAGTACTTCCCTGATAGTTTTAGACGATAAAAGGTGAGAGAGTTTGGAACAGGAAAATATGACAGTGGCCCAGTATGAGACCAAATTTACAAAGTTGTCACGTTTTTCTCCATAGTTGATTGCTATAGAGGAGAAAAATGCATTAAAGTTTTAGGATGGATTGAAACCCTATCTGAAGAACAAAATATCCATTTTGAAGCTTAGTGTCTATTCAGAGGTTGTAGATAAAAGCCTTTATAGCATAGAATGATAATAAGGAGTTTTAGCAATACAAAAAGCAACAAAGGAAGAGGAATAGGGGTGATGGTGCCCATGATAACTAAGCACCAAAAAGGTTTGGTTCAACTCAGAGTCAAAATAAAGAGGAAACGGTGCAAAATTCAAATGCGACTTGTTCTATTTGTGGTAAGAAACATTGGGGTAAGCCTTGCTATAAAGAGATAGGAGCTTGTTTTGGTTGTGGGAAGCATGGACATATGATTCGGGATTGTCTAGAGAATAAGAAGTTTATAATTGGGAAGCCTAAGGAAGAGAATAAGGACGAAAACAAAAGCCTAAGGCCCAAGGGCGATTGTTTTCTATGACTCATTATGATGCTCAGGCCACTTTTGATGTGGTGACAGGTCCTATTTGAATCCACACTTTAATTGTTAGAGCCCTGATTGACCCAAACTCAACACACTCTTTGTTTCAGTACCTTTTGTTGGTTTGTTGGGTATGCTTGTTGGTAGCTTGGACTTTGATTTGGTTGTTGTTATTTCTATGGGACATTCTATTGTGGACAATATAATGTTTAGAGATTGTTTGTGATGATTGGTTATAGAGAGATGTAAATTGACTTAGTACTCCTTGATCTTTAGAATTTTGATGTGATTTTGGGAATAAATTTGTTAGCTTCCTATTATGCATATGTTAATTATTTTGGTAAAAGGGTGATTTTCATATTCCTGACCAATATAAGTTTAGTTTTGAGGGAAAGCATGTGGTTTGACTGTTGTGTATGATCTTAACTTTATAGGCTAGTTCCTTGCTTAGGAAGGATTGTTAAGGGTTTTATGTCTATGTGGTGCAAAATGGAAAAGATATTATGTTCTATTATTGTCAAGTTGATAAAGGTCCAATGAAGCAATCTTAGTATTTGAGATGTCACTTAGGAATTAGAGGAAGAGATAAGAGAAAAGCATCCTCATTCATTTGAAGACCCATGCATTTCAAGTTTAGAAGACTAAATTTCTATTAAGAATGGACGGATGTGATGCCCCAAACCTAATTTAAGGGTACAACCGTTATTTAGAAATTAATTAATTAATTAAATTAAAGTAATAAGGGCAAAAAGGTCTTTTCGTATTTAAAACCCGTAGGTATAAATTAGATTTTTCCTATCTTCTCTATTCAGAAAATCTTTTTACACAAAAATAAGAGAGATTAGGGAGTATGGGGTTGAAGATTTGGAGGCTTAGGGTTACAGATCAATCTTTTTAAGTAAGATTTTAAATCCTTAAATTAGTATTATATATTCGTTAATTAGACTTGAATACTTTAGAGATCTCAACCTAAATTAGGGTTTGTTTATTTAAGTTTTTAAAAAAAATTAAAAAGATTGGAAATTTGTGATTATAGGTAGAGTTACTGATGAAAAAAAATATGAAAATGAAATGAAAAATGTAAATATTCAACTAAGTAGATCTAAAATAATAATAATAAGAAGAAGATTTTGGATTTTGGAGTTCAGGGCATTATGTCGCGGCATTTGAAAAAAAAATAAAAATAAATAAATAAATAAAACCATACGAGGTATGTAGATGGTTGTAGGGTGTTGTGGGATTAAAAAAGAAAAAAAATGGAAGACGCGTGTGTTGCCAAGTAGAGAATTAGGTATTGAAAAAGGTGTATATGTAAATATAATATTATAATAATAATAATGGGAAAAAACAAGATGTTCACTGTTTTTATATTTAGGGTTTTGTGTGTGTATTGAGAATAAGAAGGTAATTGGTATTGGACTTGAAATTTAATAAAAATAATAATATTTAATTTTAAGTTAATAAATAAAATAATAATAATAATAGTTTAATGTAAATAAATATTTTTAAAAGATTTAATTTAGATAAATTAGAAAAGAAAAATAAATTATTATTTAGGAAGTTGAAAATAATATTGGATGGTAATAATATTAACATGAGAAATTAATTAGGATCCCTAATATTAAATAAAATATTTTTAGGATTGTCAAATTTATATATTTAAATAAATAATCGATAATAAATATTGTGTATGATATTATGTTAGGTGAAGAGAAAATTCTTTTTTGTTAAATACTTCAAGATTTTGAGTGTTTCTTCAAAATAATCAAAGTAAGGAAAATTAATGCAGATTTTATAAAAGAAAATAATTTTTTTTAAATATTATATTTTGAAATGTGTAAAAATATTATTTTTATTTCTATGCATGAATCAAATATATGTTTTGTATGAAAAATATGTTTGAGCATTTTCTTTGTTTATGAAAAATGAAAATTGTGGAGATATGATATTTTGTTTTGTAAGTTTTGAATTAATGAAATGAAGTGTTTGACTCTGGTTTCTATGACCTTAATCAATGGGTTATAATTGTTAACATATTCAGGTCTAATCAACGGGTTATAATAGTTGATATTATTTGTTTCTAGTCAACGTATTATAATAGTTAACCTTATGACCCTAGTCAACGGGTTATAATTGTTAATCTTTGGTTTTATTCACCTTGAATGAACAAATTTGAAACTAGTCACTCATTTGTAAAGTTTCACCTAATTGGATACTATTTTGTTATTTGATAACTATAGTAAATATATTTTGAATGTATTTGATTTGGTTTTGATGAGAAATTGTTTTGAATTAGATATGAGAAAGTTTTGTTGAAAAGTTTGATTGTATTAGCATTTTAAACTCAAAGGTTTTTATGAAATTAATTATATGATATATGTCATGTTTATAATTATAATTGAAAATGTTTGATCCATGAAATTGTATTGATGTTCCTTATTAAGCTTTAAGTTCATGCCCATTCATTGATAATTTTTCAGGTAATCTCAATTCGGGCGAGGAGTTATGGTTAGGCTAGGAAATTTTTTTCTTTGATAGGATTATGGTGTAACTTTATTTTGGACATCATTTAGATGTTAAAATTTAATTTCCATTTGAATTATTTGAGTTTAGAGTTATTTGAACAATAACACTTTGATTGATGCATTAGTTTTTAAAGTTGAGAATTGGGGATTATAGAATTTATTTATTTTATTACCCTAAACAAGAATTTGGTAATAAGTAATTTCCAGTTACAAGATGAATGTTTGTATTATTTCTACTTTAAACCTTTGGACTTGAGGTATGAAATAACTGTCATGTCCTTAGAATGAATTTTGGGGTGTGATATGTAAGCTCCTGCTAATCAGCATGGTTCTCGGAGCAATTGGATTGATTGAAACAAAAACAAGGGTAGTCGGAGAAAGTGGCAATACACCTAAAAACACGATAGCGAAAGCAATGAGGGAGAACCCAAGCTTTTATTGCCCTCAACCATTGAAGAAGTTTTGAATAAAATTAAGCGGTCTGATGAGGATAAAGATTCAGTTTGAACTCAACTAATAAGGATTTAATCATTTGAATTGCTAAGGATTCTAGTGATCTAGGATAAGGCTGAATCAGTTTTTCTGTTTCAGTTTTGGTTCATTATAAATTCAGTTGTAACTCTCATTGTATGTGAAGTTTTTTCAAGTCAATAAACTTGTAATTTTCTTCACAGTCTAAAAAGTGAAAGCATCAACATCAAAAAAACAAAATAAGAAGCCAAAGGCCAACAATGGCCCCCCACCAGCATTTGACCCACCTAAGTGTCTCCACTCTTCGAGAATCCTCGAGTGTGATGTCTTGTCTTGGCTTTGGAGTGGAGGATTGAGTTGTTCACTGCTTCTCCTCCCTACGCTTTGTTGGGACATCATTTGTTTTTTTATCCGGGCAGGGGCATCACAGAGTGGCCTCCTCAGGATTCGAACTTGGGTCCTGTGGGCCTTAAGGCTTAGGACGTTGCGGCAACCAAAAAGACCTTGATCTTGAGTTTGAATCCTAGGGAGGCCACTCTGTGATATCCCTGACTAGCACAGTTCGATGGTACGGTTGGGCACCAGAGCAAAAAAGGCCGACGTTTATGTTGGGACGTCATTTGTTTTTTTATCCGACATTTTCCTCCTTGGGTATGAGAAAGAAGAATGAGGGGTATTTTAGGTATTTTAAAAATTATAAGATGAATATATTAATAAGTTTTAAATTTTCAAAAGGACATGTAAATAAGATAAATGTAAAAAGAATTGCAGTAGATACATATATCACTTCCCTTTTTAGAGGAATGTCCTTTTAATAAATTTTCCTTACCCATTGTCTCGTTGCACCCGGCTACTTCAATCCTATCATCCTACGGCCTAGGAGAGCCTACATCTTTCATTTCCATTTTGCTCATTTTCATACAGACTTCTCTAGAACCATTCCCATCTTTTTAAACTTTTATATGAAGTTTTTCATTTTTTTTCCCCATTCTCCCTCTTCTTGTGTTCATATAGGAGATATTCCATCTAGATATAGACTGCGCGTATTTGTGTTTGTGTGTAGGGTCCATCTTCTCAAAATTATATTAGCAGGAAGTTACAATCCCATATGGCACATCTATACATATGAAGGAAGAAAAGGTTGAAGTTACTCCCCTACTTCTCAATGAATTCTCACTGCATTAAGAAAATTTTCTAGTATACAAATTTGGCCTTTTCTTTTGAAGCTGTGTAATCAGTTTTACAAATTTGATGTCCATTCATGCCTTGGCTAAAGATGTTGTTCTTGATGGCCTCACAAGGGACCTTGCATACGCTAGTGGCAAAGCAACTATCTTCTTAGCTTTGCTCACATAAGCTCTCCTAGTGAAGTTGTTGTAATCGTTAGCTTCAATCTCATCCAGTATTTGCCGATACAACAGAAAAGATGCCCATACCTGCAACATCCAAGACATTCCAACACATACATCAGGAAACATCTGTTGCTAATAATGAACCCAATGAATATTATAGAAATTTTCCTGACACCTTAAAGGGGTTTAAAAAAAGAAGAAAAAAATGATTTGTTTGGATGCCAAGAAAGTGAAAGAAAAGAAAAAGTGACTTCTAAATTGTAATATCATTATAGACCCATATCACCATTTGATGATATCACTAAATCTACATTAAGAAGTTAGGAATGCATCAGAGCAGATCCAACATTACCGCACCATAGGTCCATATTTGAGAAGTTCAGAGGTTGATCTAAACTATTTTCTTGTTAAAAGTTCCTACTCTGAGTCTTATTTTGTTCAAGTGGAAGAACATGGAGGAAGATAGAAGAAATTGGTTGGCACCCTATTAACAAATGCTTTTAACCCCAAATAGTAGTAAAATTCTGAGTCTTATCTTCTTTTTCCTGTGTTATTTAGACAACTCAATAGAGTTTTGGGATATTTATATGTACTACTACATTAGATTGATCAAAGACCCTGACAGCTTACCGGCCATCTACTAGCTGAGCTGAGCTCCGTAATTCCTTTTTCCGCCTCATCGAAGAACATCCTTGCTCTCTTAATTTGATCTTTCATGAAGCTTCTCCATTTATCTGTTACCCTTCCCATAAAAATGTCCTCATCTGAGAGCCCTGCTTGTGCCAGCTCATCCTGTGGTAAATAAATCCTTCCTCTCCTTGCACTGAATCAAAATAATCCCAAAAGAATTATGAAAAGTGAAAAGGAAAACTCAAAAGTCACTAATAATGAGAGAGATTCTTCAATCAAAAGCCGATATGTGGCAGGTACTGATTTTTCACTTACAGTCTATTTAATACTGGTGATCAAAAAGGAGAAAAACAAATAATAAATAAAATTGATAAATAAAAAAGACTCTAACAGGGATTTTTGACTAGTTCTCAAGTTTTCTAATGTTTCATTTGTTTATCCATTTTTCTCTCCTCTAGGGAAGCATATGTGACATAGGCAAGTTATTTTTTTATAGCCTTTTACTCACTCTTCTCCAACATCCCTGAGTATGTTAGTCAGCTGATTTGCGATCCCTAATGCCAAGGCTGCCTTATAGACACTCTCTGTGGTTGCCTGTGATTCAGGTGCAATGCCCATAACTGGAACGCTCATTAACCCAACAGTTCCCGCCACATAATAACAGTACAGATATAGCTCATCGAAATTTCTGTATCTTGACTTTCTAAGGTCCATCCTCATACCTTCAATCATATCTTTGAATGGCTGCAAAACAATAGATCCATGAATTAGATAGCAGTTCATGAAATCAAAGGCCATAATTGTTGACTCAAGGAGATTAACAGTCAAATGACATGACGATAAGCAGTATGTATTGGCCTAAAATAAAGAATAAGAATTTGGTCAAATCTGTACAGAATAAGTAATTTTGAGGCAGAATCACTTTTAAACTTGTTGGGACCTACTAATGGATGCCCTGAACTTAACAAACTCTGTGTATCATTAGTCTTCAGTTGGAATTATTATTATTATTATTTTCATGAAGTTGAAAACTTGATTATGAGAAAGATTTCATGGCGTGATAAATTTCTGTAGTATTAAAAGAAAAAAAAATTCTAACCTGAATGTCAACAGGAAACTTGGCAACTGTATCTGATAAAGCAGCATCAAGCATATCAAAAGGGCGGCCCTGAAAAAGATCTTCCAACCTTGACTCCCACCTATCCAAGGCTGTTGGGGTTATGTGTGATGCATTAGGCCCATCAACAAGCTCATCTGTTCTCCGACACCACACTGTTCATGCAGAGAGAATCATAAGAAACAAAAGAGAATATAAATCCTCTTGTCTTTGTTTCAGTATTGAACTTGTGTATTGTGCATATTTACAAAATTCATTGACTCTATGATCAGGTTGAAAGTAAAAGATAATAAAGAAAGAACATGGAAATTTCTCAATTATTTAAAAAAATAATCAATTCTAGAAGATAAATAAGCCGAAAGATGATACATAATACACCAGAGTTATCTCTTTCATTTTTCATAGAAACTCATAGTTGTATTTTTGGGCATTGAGGCCAAAATCTCATTACCATTCATCAAATTCCCAACTCATGCAAAAACCTGAATTAGGCCTCAATGACTAAAACAAGAATTTCAATGTGGCTTGTAGATAAATCAAATTGAGTGAAACAAGTTGAAATCATTTTCACCAAGGTAATACTTTTGCTGTGTTGGAGAGTAAAATCAAAATGAACTTTCCTTTCAAGGAATCAAATGTACTTTCAAATGCAAAAGAAGTGGTTAATCATCTACTGCTTGACCTATGGGGTCTACCAACATCACTGTGTTTTCTTTAATAAAAATTATCTAATGAAAGACTTACAGAGATTGTAATTAATGCCTATTGGCACTTCTAAAATTTGTACCACTAAAAAAGTGAAAGGCAACCATTATGATTTGCAAAATAGAACCACAGTTTCACTATGCACCCAATTTTGAAAGAAACTGAATAGTTGACTAATATGTAAACAATTTCATGAATTCCAAGCCTTATATGCTCACGGGTTCTCTGACAGTTTATTTGGTGATTAAATATTTACAAAATATTTAATGAAATCCCGCAAACCATCTAATGCATAATACAATTACAATCAGTAGAACTTCCTAATTCCATTTTGTTTATCACATCTCAAGCATGAATATAAAGATCCTACAAGAGAGAACAATTCATTCTACTAACATAAAAAATCCCTCACCATATATTGCCCAGATAGCTCTTCGTCTCTCAGGTGTCATCAGCATTGTTCCTGGAAAAGGTTGAAAGAAAATAAGCAATTTACTCCAACAATTACGTATAAGAGCTTCTAATCCCATTCGCCCCTCAATCCTCTCTTTGGCGACCAAGATAATGAGGGAAAATAGAATAATGAAACTGTCAAAGCTTAAAATATTTTCAACCGTTTGGCGCCTGAGAAAACAATAGGCATCATGTACTGAGCAAAGTATGATAGCAGCCATATCATTGTGTGGAAACTAAAAACCATAGAACATGCTATTCTTTATGCTAGCTGCTCAACTTTCCTCTGGTTTTCTCAGAAACCAAAGAGAGTCAAAGTAAAGAACAGATAAGTGAAGGCTAACCCAAGTAAAATGTCTTGGCATACTCTGCACAAACTTCACCACATCGATCATAGGCTTCACTCAACAAGCTCTGAGTCCCAGGAAGAATAATATCAGGTTTCACATCAAGTTCTCCACTCGATCTCAATTGCTTCTTAACAAGGGCTGCCTGCTTCAGCACCACATCATAAACCTTCTGCTCCGACGACACTGCCATTTCTCCAGTTGGGTTCACTACCATACTTGAAAATATAGGAAAATTGGTTCTACTCTCCATGCCTGATCCACCCAAGTATGAATACCTCAAATCTGCCCCAGATGAGCTAGAATTGCACCTCTGCCTCCTACCTTTCCTGGGTCTGTCATTAAATATCAAATTCTGATCTCTAGGAATGAACCATGGTGAATCTAAAGACCGGTTTCCATCTCGGATTGATTCCAAAAAGCCAAAGGAACTGGAGGCCTCTTTGTTGGGGGGAAGAATCCACAACAGAGCAACAGACATACTGAGATCTCTTGGGATATCCTTCTACTTTCTGGTTGTCCCTTTTTCTTTTTCAAATTCAATACACAAAAAGCATAAGAATCTGTTCTCTTCCTAATGAACCCACCACAAGCTTCCAAGCAAGGATTATAAAGAACCCACAAACAAATCAAAATGGCCTCTTGAATTGGGACCAATCCAAGTACGCTCTTGTATTTCTTGAACAGCAAAGAATCTCCTACCGTGCAGCAATCTGTAACAATCCATGAACCCATGGTAAGACGCCACTGGATACAGTATAATAGCATTAAAACAACACAAAATCATCATAAAAAACAACAACCACTCTACTCACATAAATCACATAATAGGATCTCTAGGAAAATCTCAAATGAAGTTAAGCACAAAACCAATAAAAAGAGGAAAGGTAAGCTCAGCTAATTGCTAATCAGCATGGTTCTGGGAGCAACTGGGTTGATTGAAACAGAACCAAGGGTAGTAGGAGAAAGTGGTAATACACCTAAAAATACGAGAGCGAAAGCAATGAGGGAGAAGCCAAGCTGTTATTGCCCTCAACCATTCAGAAGAAGTTTTGAATAAAATTAAGCAGTCTATAAAGTGAAAGCATCAACATCAAAAAATAAATAAGAAGCCAAGGCCAACAATGGCCCCCCACCACCATTTGACCCACCTAAGTGTCTCCACTTTTCCAGAAGCCTCAAGTGTGGTGTCTTGTCTTGTCTTGGAGTGGAGGATTGAGCTGTTCAGTGCTTCTTCTCCCTACGCTTGAGAATTCCTCTTCAATACCCACTCCTCTTTGTCTTCAAATTTGTCCCCGTGGCTCTGCTCTCTAGCCCTTCTACCTTCAACTGCAGCCACGGAGCCGGGTCTTTCCAAATTTCTCTAAGAAATGGCTAATCCAATTTCAATTTGTAGAAAATGTGTCTAGAAATTTTGTTCAAAAATAAATTTTTTCCCTTCTTCAAATTATTTTCATTTTTATTATTCTTTTCATTCCCAAATCTTTTACATTATTTTGGGTTTTACCAAGATATAAAGGAAATAAAAACATAACTTTTTATATTTGATTTATCATTTAAAAAAAATATGAAAAATTTTAAATTATTTTTATTTTCATAACGAATAAGTAAAATAAATTTCATCTATTTTTTTATTTATATTTTTGTCCTTTCATATGACGCAAAATAAAACATATGGAGTTTTGAAATGCATTTTTTTTAAATATTTTGATTATTTTAAATTGGCAGTAAAGGGTAAATTAAATTTCTTTGATAATTAAGGGCTTTCATTCGTATGAAGAAGAAAGCCGGTGTCCAGATTATCATTAGCTAAATGAAGAAATTTGATAAAATTAATGTTATTTTTGAGACAGGCCGGTGATGGAGGAAGGCAGGAGGCAAAGGAGATCCAGCAGGACCCAATGAGCGAAGGATAAGGTTATCCGGAGAGAGAAAGAGGGAGAAATAGAGATAGAATGAGGGAAGTAAGGTTGTCCTACGTCCAGGATTGGTTGATGGGGGGTTGCGTGGGGGCCCAGCGGAGACGAGTGTGGAAGTGGGGTGGACTGTTTGTCTTGGAGCGGAAAAAGGGCCACACGTAGCAATTGTGAGGCGTCTGCTGCTGGACACGTAGCCATACACTTCCGGCACTTTTGGGGTTTGTGGTTAGGCCGCTCCACTTTCTTCATCACCATCGCACAAATGCCGGTCGCATTGACTCCTTCCTCCCCTCCCTCTTTCAATTCTTTTTTTTTTTTTTTCCTTCTTACACTAATCACCCATTCTACTCTCCACCACTCTAGGCCACCCACCTTCTTCTACTCTCCACCACTCTACCTACTTGATATCCCTGTGCAAAAACAGCGCTGCTCCGTTATTTCCAATATTTTCAATATCCAATTTGCATTAATAATTTTTTTTATAATATCAATTGAACAAATAAATGGCGCAGTTGATACGGTGACAACTAGAGACTTATCGGTGGGTTTGAAATCGACCTCCATAAAAATATGGTGCGACTTTTTTGTAACATTAATTTCAATAAAATTATTGGTGTGGTGAGATGGTGTTGCAAGAAAATTCCTCTCATATTTGGACAAGGAGTGGCACAAAAGGCCTTATGTCCTTGAGAATATATGCCGGCCGCGCCAAAGGATTTATGCCCCTTAAAATTGCCAGCAAGTAGGTTAGAAATGATGTTGGTCAATCCGACCTCTTCAAGCGACTGTATGCATGAGTTAGAGTACTTTGCGAGTACAAAAGTTAAGTTTTTTTCACTTTGAGATAGGATTTCTAATATGTGGAGTTTAAAATGCGGAAACAATTGGAATGTTGCTAGAATACTCACTACTTGAGGTGTTTTCCTTCTATAAATTATGTTAGCATATCCTCTTTGTTAAGGAAAAAAATAAGAATAGGTAACAAGAAAAATAAAATACAGAATAAAAATATCGATTTATGTGAAAAACCATATATGGGAAAAACCACGAATAAAGGAAAAGAAAATTTATTGTATCAAAAATTGATATAAAATGAGTAATCTTAAATCCTATACACCAATATATATATATATATATATATATATATATATATATGTGTGTGTGTGTGTGCGCGCGCGCGCGCACGCGTGCGAAGAAAAAAACTACGGGCTAAGGAGAAGGAAATAACGACTACTACATAGGCATAAACATTATTACCTTATATATATATATATATATATATATATATATATATACACATAAATATATAGATATATGCATATATCTATATATACGCGTGTGTGTGTACGAGAGTTATACCTTGGGTGCAAGCCCCCGCACTCCTAATGGTCGCATTGCGAGCTTTTTGGTAAGACCAAATAGAATTTGGGTCAACAAACTCTAACACTCTTCTTTTAGTAGGCATTAAGGTTTTGACCACTAATGTAGTATTTGAATGATGTGGCAGTCTAACCTCTTTTAGTTGTCCAATGCTTCAAAAGTACTTATTGCATTGGTTAGGTCATCATTTCACTCAAAATGTTGCCTCAGTGTGAATATGTCTAATACTAGAATAATGTCATGGGTAACTAGAGCCCTAATCAACAAAATACTCAAATAGAAACTACTTGCTCCACTTATTAGGTTACAACAATGTTATGACACGAGAACAATGACCTCTTATACTAATTTTTCACTAACAATTCACACAAGCCTTAATCTCAAATAGATTGTCATAGATCAATTGCATTGATGTTATGGAGACGTTTGTGTTGGCTGAGACAATTATTCTATATCCTAATTGATACTACACTAGATACTAGGATGGTAAGAAGATAGGTTTAGGAAAGGTCACCCCATCCAATTTATTTATATCTATTTTCATTCCCTAAAAAAAGCAAATTTTCTTTTTATTTTTAAAATTTTAAATTGTATTAAAAATAATCAAATTTATATATTAATAAATATTACAAATATTTATAATTTATTTTTACAAAGAATAATATTTTATATATGTTAAAAAGATTGAAAAATGACAAAAATCAATTAAAATATTTTTTTATTTAATATTATATATACTTGGGATAGGAGTGGAATCAAATAAAGTTAAACTTGAATTTACCCTGAACCCATCTCGGGTTTTTAAGAAAAATTCTCAAACTCATCTCAAATCTGTTTATATTTATATCAAACATGTCCTATTAAGGACAGGACAGGACAGGGCAAATACTCGAAAAAACCTGTTTCATTGTCATTCTTACTAGATACTAAGAGTTCCCTATAACAAATGAGCTAGCATGGCATATATGATTCTAAAGGAATGCTTTGACTACAATCTCCTTCCTAATGACATCAAATCATTTGCAGTATATCGATCATGTTAATTGGAATAAAGCGTTTAAAAGTAAAGACATGATGAAATAAATTGATTCATTATTTTATATGATATTAGTTATTATATCCTATTTGCATTATCTATGTTATTATTCACTTATTTAAACAATTATGCCTATGTCAATCATATTGTAAAAACTTAAGTGCATTAGAAGTTGTATGAAAGATTCAAGTCATAGGTTCCTTATAAGATGATTAGTTGTTCACATTTAGTTTATAGACTTTGGCAATCCATTTGAAGTCGTAAAACACTATTTCCAAAGTGGAGGGATAACTAATCTTGATCATTAAGATAAGTTCTCCATTATATGTGCACTAGTGTGTATGGTTTCCTATTGAACAGAATCTATGAAAAATCATGATTGCATGGTTACTAAGTTAACATGACTTCTATTTGCTACAATGTTGTGTAGGTTTGCAACCTTGATAGAATATTACACTAGGGTATGAGTTATTAGTGACTTTAACCTTACAAAAAGATCCTAATGTGATCATATTTTATGGATTAGGTGACTTGTGGTTTAAGAAGGTAGTAATAAATATTCTCATTAATAAAGGCACCATAATATCTCATAACTTTGAGAAAGTATGTCCCTTTGGGTGAACTTATGTAATTATGATCACGAAATCTATGGTCATATAGTAATTCCATCTATGGGATTTGATGTTCATCATCTGGTGGATCAAAGTATCTCAATTGATCATGATATAGGTGGATTTAAAACTCAAGAATTAGATTGGCAATCTTGAAAGGTTGATAGCTACTACCTTATATTATAGATATAAGTTCATGGGGAACTTGCATGCAACGAATAATAAGTCACAAATTTAAGTAATTAATTAATTCATTCATTTTATCTTGATTTAATTTCATAGAATGTTGAAGTATAGTTGAAATACTTTAGTAGAATGATGAGTCAATTTTAGAATTATCATTCTAAGAGAGCTAGTATTTTTGTGCAAGTCTTGGTGATCCCACTTAAGCTCATATTCTTAGTGACACTTATTATTAACTAAATTATGTTTTAATTAAATTAATTATATTGTGTGTATTAAGGTATATTAAGTTACAAAATGTGGCACTAGAGCAAACAATTAATTGGATCCTAAGTTTTATTTGGGTTATTTATTAATTAGAGTCCATCTTATATATGGGCTAATAAATTAAATAGGATCCAATGTCTTGGACCCTAGTCACCTAAGCTCTTCCTTGATCCATATAAACTCTTTCAAGGTTTAAGGTTAGAGTAAGTCTAACTCTTGCTCTTACACCATTTAGAATAAAACCTTAGCCTTCATCTTCTTTAGGAGAGAAAATCACTCTTCTTTAAGTGTCAAGATCAAAGTAGGAGTTATTGGGTGGAAGACACACAAGGCCTTAAAGAACTTCTCCAAATTGGAAAAGTAGGGCTTGGGAACGTTCAAACTCAAAGGTATGGTTATTGAATCTTAAAGATTCGATTTTTAAATTGTTATGGCTTCCGCTATACTAGATTTGAGATGCCAACAATGTGGTATTAAAATAAATTTTTTATTTTACATGCTTAGATCTATTATATTATAGGGTGTACCAATTTTTATTTTATTTTTACAATGATTACTAAATCAAATGGCCATTAGGTTGCATGTATGAATTTCATTTAATTCATATGATGGAATGAAATGACTTTCTCTTTTAAAAGTTTATAGATCAGGTTGTATGCCCCATTATAGAAGTGTAGGGTTTTTGTTCTCTTCTAAATTTTAATTGTTCCATATAATGGTTGTAAGTTCCATTTTAGGATCCTAGGGTTTTTATTTTTTGATGTAAAAACCAAGCTTAGCATGCATCTATGGAGGCTTGTTCCATAGAGAGGTTAAATCTAATTTGATGGTAATCAAGCAAGCATCTTTTATTAGAGAATAAACCAAGGACCAATTTTGGAGACATAAGGCTACAAAAATGATGGAATTTTTTTTATCAAAATTAAAGCAAAAGAGGAGAGGAGAGTGGCAGTTGCATCTATGATTGAACAATAGCAATTGCAAGTTGTTGCATTTTTTGTCCTATATCAACCCCAAATTAGAATTACAATATAGGCCGTCTCTTATGAGTTTCATAGGGCATATTATATATGAATTTGAAGCTTAAGAAGTTAGAAACCCAACACCTTAAATGATTCTCAAATTGAAGTTCAAATGAGAGAGATATATCTAATTGAAGTGAGATTGTGTAAAAGGTAATAATGAATTTGAGATGGACACTTCCAATTCGAAACGGAGTTTTTCTTCAAATTGATAAATTGTAGTTTTTTCCATTCATTCTTTCATTCGTTCATGTACAGAGTATATATAGAGGGTAATCACCATTCTAAGAATGGGAAGGAATGATACAAGGAAAGAATGATATAAGGAAATAACAACTAATATCCTAATATCTCAATATTCCTAATATCTCAATATTCTTAATATCTCAACTTTCCTAATATTTAAACATTCCTAATATCTCAACACTAAATAATATAAGGAAAGAATGATATACGAAAAGCATTCATAATATCTCAACACTCCCCCTCAAGTTGGTGCATAGATGTCACACATGCCCAACTTGTCTAAAAATTTTGAGAACACTTGACTTGAGACAGCTTTGGTAAGGATATCGGCCAATTGATCTTCTGATCGAATCTTAGGCAATTCCACAATCTTATCATCCAACTTTTCCTTAATGAAGAATCTATTCACCTCGACATGCTTTGTACAATCATGTTGTACTGGATTATGAGCAATGTCACATGCGGCTTTATTGTCACAAAATAATCGGATTGGTTGCCTAGATAGGTAACCTAAATCCTGTAAGAGAAGTCTTAGCCATAATGCCTCACAAAGTCCTAGAGCCATACCTCTAAATTCTGCTTCTGCACTTGAACGAGCGACGACATTCTGCTTCTTACTTTTCCATGTCACAAGATTACCACCTACAAAGGTAAAGTAACCAAATGTAGATTGCCTATCATCCACTGCACCGGCCCAATCAGCATCAGTATATACTTCTATACTCTGATGATTAACATTTTTAGCGAACAAAATTCCCTTCCCAGGAGCATTCTTCAAATACCTCAAAATACGCATAACTGCATTCATATGTTGCTCTCCAGGATTATGCATGTATTGACTCACTACACTCAATGCATAAGCAAGATCTGGTCTTGTATGAGCTTAGTACATTAATCTCCCCACAAGTCTCTGGTATCTTCCCTTATCGGTTGATACTTAATTAGGCTCAACACACAATTTTAGACCTTCTTCTATTGGTGTATTAACAGGTTGACATCCCGACATTCCAGTCTCCTGTAAAAGATCTAAGGCATACTTTCTTTGAGACAAAAAAATTCCTTCACTTGATCGAGAAACTTCAATCCCAAGAAAGTATTTCAGAGGACTTAGATCTTTCATTTCGAATTCTCTAGATAGATAATTTTGCAGAGCTTTTCTTTCTTCAGGATCATTTCCTGTAACTACCATGTCATCCACATATACGATGAGTGCGGTAATCTTACCATGTTGCTTTTTCAGGAACAAAGTGTGATCTGAATTACTTTGACGATAGCCAAAAGCTCTCATTGACTTTGTGAACCTTCCAAACCATGCTCTCGGAGATTGCTTCAACCCATACAATGACTTATTCAATTTGCACACCTTCTGACATTGCTTTTCTGACACCATGCATCCTGGTGGAAGATCCATATATACTTCTTCAGATAACTCGCCATGCAGAAAGGCATTTTTCACATCGAACTGTTGTAATGGCCAATCTAGGTTTGCAGCTAAAGACAATAATACTCAAACTATGTTGATCTTAGTTATAGGTGCAAATGTCTTTGTGTAGTCAATTCCATAAGTTTGAGTGCACCCTTTTGCTACCAGTCTTGCTTTAAATCGTTCAATACTACCATCTGCCTTGTACTTCACAGTATAGATCCAACGACACCCAACTGGCTTCTTTCCTGGTGGACATTCTACGAGTTCCCATGTTTCATTCTTCTGCAATGATTTCATCTCTTCATTCATGGCTGCTTTCCACCTTGGATCAGCTAAGGCTTCTTGCACACTGTTAGGAATAGCTACAGTAGATAATTGATTTACAAATGACTTATTTGATTCAGACAAACGATGGTTAGACACATAGTTGCTCATGAGATATTTGACTTTGGTAGACAATTCAGGTTCATATGTGGGTTTAGGAATACCTCTATTATGACGGTGTGGTAACCGTTTCATGAATGGATCAAGTTCCAAATTAAGAACACCTTCAACAGACGACGATTGGTTTGGTATTTCAGTGAAGACATCTTCGGACCCAAATTGTTGACCACTCATATCCAACTCACCCGCTTCTTGGTTCACTAGTTCAAATTGTCCAGATTCATTCTCCTCAGAGATATGATAATCATAATCAAGAGTCTGAATTTCCTTATGGTACTCCCCCTGAAGTTCAGACTCAGGTGAAAAATACATCGAATCTTCATGAAACACCACATCCATTGTAATATACATTTGTCAAGTTGGAGGATGGTAACATCGATATCCCTTTTTGTGCAATGCATATCCACACAACCAAAAACACAAGAAGGTAGATTTAGGACGGTTGGGGCAACTACGACATTAGTAAGAGCTTGGAGAGGTGTTTGGAAGTTAATTGAGCTGGAAGGTACCCGATTGATCAAGTATGCGGCAAATGTGATTGCTTCTCCCCAATAAGATATCGGTGTTTTTGCTGCTATCAAGGAAGCACGAACAACCTCTAACAAGTGCCGATTTTTCCGTTCAGATACTCCATTTTGCTGGGGTGTATTGGAACAAGTAGTCTGATGAATGATGCCATGTCCTTCCAAATACTTTTGAAGATTAGAATTTTGATATTCTCCACCATTATTACTACGCAGAACCCAAACCTTTGCATTGTACTGAGTTTCAATCATTTTATGAAAATTTTGAAACAACAAGTCTTCATCTTTGGTCTTCATCAAGCATAACCATGTCATTCTGGTACAATCATCAATAAAAGTAACAAACCAACGTGAACGACTCAAAGTTGGGACTTTGGATGGGCCCCAAACATCAGAATGTATAACCATAAAAGGAAACGGACTTTTGTTCAAAATTAACGAAAACGAAACACGATGGCTTTTAGCCAATTCACAAATATCACAACGGAAACCAGAAATATCACTCTTTGCAAACAAACTAGGAAACAATTTTTTTAAATAACCAAAGGAAGCATGTCCTAGATGTCGATGCCACAACCAAATTTCAGACTTTTTCTTCTCCCTTTTAGATCCATTTGCCATCAAGGCTTGTTGCAACTTATTTGAATCCTTTGACTGCAAGTCCAAGTAATAGAGTTTTCCCCGCTTAATACCACAACCAATCGTCTGTCTTGTTTGGATGTCCTTAATCACACAAAATTCAGGCCAAAAAATGACAATACAAGATAAGGCTGCGGTGATTTGAGAAACTGACAAAAGATTGTAATCTAAAGATGGAACAACTAAAACAGAATCCAAATTCAAAGTATCAATAAGAGTTAAGGATCCTTCCCCAATGATTGGGGTTGTATTACCATTGGCTGTGGAAACAATTTTTTGTGAGGAAGGTCTAAGGGGTGAAACCTGTCTAGAATCAAAAGTCATATGATCTGTAGCACCAGAATCAATTATCCATGCACTATTAATAACAGGTGTAAAAGTATTTAAAAACTTACCACCATGATCTGTAGCGGCTACCAATGCAGAGGCTTTCTCAGCAACATTAGCCTCTGTTTTTATTTCGACAACAGTTGCAATCGAGGTTTTCTTGGAATCCTTCTTCCGTTGATCACGATTATTATCATTAATAACAAAGTGTTGATAGCCTAAACATGATCTAAAGGTCCATGGTTCAAACCCTCGGTTCCTCATTGTTTTCCTGGTCATACCAAGAGTCGTTGCTTTGAAATTGTGGGATATCCAGATTGGTGGGATCAATCTTATTGCAATGAGTGCATTTGAAGGTTGACTTATCAATATTAGGGCTTGTCTTAGGATGGATGATCGTTGTCGGACTACCATAGCGACAAAATATCCAGGATTTCAGTTCCATGACTCTAATACCATCTTTAAATTGATAAATTGTAGTTTTTTTCCATTCATTCTTTCATTCATTCATGTACAGAGTATATATAGAGGGTAATCACCATTCTAAGAATGGGAAGGAATGATACAAGGAAAGAATGATATAAGGAAATAACAACTAATATCCTAATATCTCAACTTTCCTAATATCTCAATATTCCTAATATCTCAATATTCTTAATATCTCAACTTTCCTAATATTTAAACATTCCTAATATCTCAACACTTAATAATATAAGGAAAGAATGATATACGAAAAGCATTCCTAATATCTCAACAGTTTTAGTTGATTTGAGGGCACCATAATAGCCATGGGCTACTAGTTTTTTGGTCTTCATAGCCAAGGTTTGGCTTATGTTTTTGGATGAAATTGGGCTTTAAATGGTTGAAAATTTGGGTCAAAATCATTGATTTTTTAAGGATTGAAAATTTTCTAGATTTGAAACATTCCTTATAGATAACTTTTAGAGAGTTTTTTCTTGAATTTTTCCATTACAAACTAGCGTAATAAGTGACAATTGTTGGGCACATTCCTATTTAGAGGGTTTTTGATATGCAAAGTGTTGGGATAGAGCCTTTAAAAGCAAGATATGATGTAACAAAGTTATACTTGAGTTTCCACTATTCTATTTGTTAATTGCATTAATTTTATTTGAGCATTTGCATTATACATGAATTAGGTGCATTAGAAGTTACACAAAAAATCCAAGTATAAGTTTCTTGCAAATTGATGATTAGTTCACAACTAATTCATAGACTTAGACAATTCATCTAAGGTTACAGTACTCTACCTCCTAATTGAAGAGATAACTTATCTTGGTTGTCTTGATGGGTTGCCTATGGTGAGTGCACTAATTTGTATGGTTACACATTGGATATGACCTATGGTGAGTCATGACATTGGTTATCGGGAAGTCATGATTTCACCAAGTTAGTATATTACATGAATTTTTAACCTTAAAAGAATATTGAGCTAGTGCTAAAGTCTTTAGTAGTTTGAACTAAGGTGAGACCGAATGTGGTAATATATTCCTTATGGATTGGGTCACTTTTATTTAAGGTAGATGATAATAGGTATTCTCGAAATAAGCACCATGATATTTCATAGGTTTGGAACAGTATGTCTCCTTAGGGTGATCCTATAGACTTATGATCATGAAATCTATAGCATCGCAGTAATTAATTTAGTAGAATTTGACATATGTTTATGTTAAGCTAGAGTATGCTAGTTGATCACATAATAGGATGATCTAAGACTTAAGTATTATAGAGATAATCTTAAGAGGTTGATAGCATCTAACTTGTTAAATTACGAATACCTGTTCATGGAGAGTTTAGAAACAGTGGATAGCAGGTCATGAACCGAAGGAAATCTTGATGTAATACATGGGATGCTAAAGTGCAAGTTACTCGTTTTAGTGGAATGTTGAGTCAACATCAGAATTGTATTATGAGAGAGTCGATATTTTCCAAGAGGTCCAAATAGTCTTGCTCAAGATTATTTAAGGGATAAATGATTTTCTTATTCATAAGCTTGCATAATGGTATTTTGGTAAAAATGCAAGATTGCACAAGAGCTTATGAATAAACTTTCTATATTGGACTAATTAATTCATGGGAGTCTAGTAGAGATAATTAATTCATTAGGACCCAATGAACTAAATTAATTCAATCATTATGTCTTCCATAAAGAGAAAGCCCTAGTCTCCATCCTTAGAGAGAGAATTCTACCATTCTCACGTGCTAAGGTGTAGTAGGGAGTCATTGGGTGGAAGATCACGAGATTCAAAGATCTTTTCTATGAAAAGATTTAGGTTGGAGAACATTCAAACTCTAGGTATGATTTCTAACACACATTATTCAACCAAAGTCTTGTTTTTTTTATCTCTTTTGTGACGTCTAGGATCTTTGATGCATGCACCTCAAAGCTTAAATAGATATTACATCATCCAACAACTAGTATTTCAAAAATATTTAATGTTTGTATCATGTTAGATCTAGTATTATGGTGTGCTAACTTTGTTTTATATAGTTAGGAATTCATTCCATTGCCCTATGGATGAATGAATGCTTTTACTTGTTTGGTTGAATGAATGAATGATTGTTTTGGATAATTTCTTATTACATCTTTTCTCTAGATTAGGTTGTAAACTCCATAAGGAGTATAGAAATTTTATTTAAATGAAAAACAAATAAAGTAAAATCTTCACGGATGGATTATAAGTTCCATTTTGAGGAGCATAGGTTTTTCTCATTCTATGTAATATATATTTGTCCATCCATGGTGATCCAAGAGAGGAGATAAAAAATTCTAGGCAATTAGGGATGTTCATAGAGGAAAACCATTTCAAGAAGACAAGAAAAACCATGTAACCTACGTATAACTAGTGTGCACTATGCTCAATTTGTGTGTAGAAGCCTTTTTTTTTTTGTGCAATTTATGGTAGTTTAGGGTTTTTTGTTTTCTAACCTTAATTTTTTGTTATAGGGGGTAATTTGATAATTTTGGGGATTTTATATCTCAAGATATTTTACCAAATCTCTAATAGTATCCTTAAGGCCATGAGAATTTTTTAATTTTCATTTTTTTAATGTTTTATGCCATGATATATATATATATATATATATGGAATATTTTGCATAAAATTATAAACTTTAGTAATTCTTAATGGAATTAAATTTTCTTGAACATTGATTCTAAAATAATATTATTTATTAAATCTTAGAAAGGTGTAGATTAAGGAAATAATTTTATGAAAATAAAATTGAGTGAGCAAAGTTTTTTTTTATATAATTATTCTCAAGGATTTTAAATATTTTCTTTAAATTATTTTATAGGAATCTTTGAAGAATAAAAGTTTCTTTATTAAATAAAGTGCTCTCCATATGCTTATTTTTCAATATCTAGAAATTTCTTACTATATTAATCTTTAATTAGAATAATAAATGATTTTTTGAAAAATTTTAAAATAGATAATTTATCATTAAGGATATTACTAAAGGTTATGTTTTTTGTAATTTTAATGGAATGAATTATTATGAAAATAAAATTCTAAATTTAAGATAGTTATTAAATTGGAAATATGTAGAAATAAGAAAAAGAAATTTTATGGAAAAGAAATTCTAAACTATGAGAGCTAAGGTTCCTTTTTTTAATTTATTCTTAAGGATTTAAAATATTTTCTTAAATTTATTTTATAAAAATCCTTGGGGACTTAAATATTTCCCTATTAGATAAGGTGCTCATAAAATTTCAAAATTTTCATACATTGGAAGTTTCCTATTACAGTAGCATTTCCGATTTGGAAAATAAATATATTAGAAATTTTCATAATAAAGTTATCATTAAAGAATGTTGCTAAAAAGGTTTAAGGAAACATAGTAATTTGATGAAAATAAATTTCTTTAAGGATATTTCCAAGACAAAACTTTATTAAATTGAAATTACATAATGGAGATCTTTTATGAAAATAGATTTTGAAATTTGAGAGTATAGATGTTTATCAAAATTAATTTTTTGATAAAATACTCCCATATAAATTTTAAAATTGTCAAGTTTATATTTTCCTACTACAATAAGTTTCTCATTAGGAAATAAATATTTTTTAAAATTTTCATCAAAGATAATTTATTCATTAAGATAATTAATAATGTTTTAAAATGTCTTAATTAACTCATAAGATTAAATAGGGGAAAGCCATAGGTAAGTCCATAACCTCTAAGATCAAGCCCATCTTGGTTTGGACTATCATTACCCTAATGGTGGGTTTGTCGAAGGAATCAAAGGATAAAGAACTTTCCTTGTTATCTTAAGGCTCATCTTGATTTTGGGTCATCACCACCTC
Organism: Vitis riparia; assembly: GCF_004353265.1. NCBI lineage: Eukaryota > Viridiplantae > Streptophyta > Magnoliopsida > Vitales > Vitaceae > Vitis > Vitis riparia. The sequence continues at coordinate 11,771,016 of NC_048434.1, read as the reverse complement.
AACAGTGGGTTGGGCCAAGGCATCAAGGGATATGGTTTTTCTTAAGGACAAGACTATATATATTATTAGTAAGAGTAATCATCCTAACAATATGGATCTTTACTTGGTAATATTGATGTCAAGGATTTTGGTTATACACTTAAATTAGAATATTAAAGTGGCCTTCCTAACATAGGGTCTTTCATATACTAAGGGCTAAACTAAGAGATATATTGATATTGCCTTAAGAACTTTCCAAGTTTAAGACAAGGAGGTCAATTTGAGAGAGTCTCTATCTAGTAATAAGATCATGACCTGCCTAACATAAGCTTGATATTTATGATACTAGGATACCTAACAAAAGGGTATATAGTCCTTAGAGCTTTACATTTGCTAAACTATTATTTGCCTTGAATGTCCAATGTTTAATAAATTGTTTTATTTTTTGTTATAGATATCATGTCGCTCAATTATTATCACTATCATTGTACAAATAATTAATGGACTAAGCCCAACTATATGGATTGGAAAATAATTTAGATATAGTAACTAGTAACAAAGAAGCAAAAATAGGTAACACTTAGCTCCAATTATTCTTTGAACAATCCAAACATGAAGAGAAAGAGGTATATCAAAGATGGTATAAGATGAATCAAAATATTAAGTCTTTCATATTTGGGTCTTTGGATAATGTGTTGCAACAATAAGACATGTTCATTGCCATGGGTTATGATACTTTCTTTTATTTACAAGGAATATTTGGTGATGAGGGTAGGTGTTATGCCCCAAAACCCACTCCAAAAGCATGATGGTCATTTCACACTCCAAGCCCAAAGGCTCAAAGTGGAAACAACACAAACATTCATCTTGTAATTGGAAATTACCAATTACCAAATTCTTGTTTAGAGTAGTAGAAAACAAATTCTAAAATATTTTAGATCTCAACTTTAAAACTAACTCATCAACTAAATTATTATTGTCCAAGCAATTTCAAACTTAAACAATAGCTAATAGTAACCAAATTCTAACAATTAAATAAAGTCCAAAAAAAAAGTTCAAACAAACGTCCTAATAATGCCAAATTCTCGTCCTAACCATCACTTATCGCCCAAATTGAGGGTACCTGAAAAATTGGCAATGAAGGGGAATGAGCTTAAAGCCTAATAACTAATTATATTTCCTAATAATTACAAATATGAGATACAATGTACATTCTTTTTTCATAAAACTTTTGAGTTCAAACATATTAAAGCATTCAAAACTTTTCTACGAAACATTTTCATATTTATATTAAAACAATTTCATATCAAATTCAAATCAAAAGTATTCCAAAATATTTGTGCTTTAGTTATCAAACAACTAATGGTACTTAGTTAGGTGGTACTTTACAAATGGGTGGCTGGCCTCAAATTATTCCTTTCAAGGTGGATGAAACCAAACACTACTAGTATTAGTAACCTTTAACCAAACTCCTAAAGATTAGGGTCCAATCAATTACATTCCCCACTAAAAAATGTAAAGGTCAACTATTAGATTTCTTTAACAAAGGCCGAAAAGTTAATTATTATATCCCGTTGACAATGGTCAAACAAACTAGAGTCAAACACTTTGTTTCATCTATTCAAAACTTAAAAAACATAATACTGTTTACTTTTACAAAATATATATTAATTCCTTACCTCAAAACAACACTCAAAAACTTTGAAGAAAAAAACAATCGTAAAGAATCTACTCCCCACCTAACATAACATAAGAAAAATAACTATTAATATTTGTCTAAAATTATAAGTTTGACAATCTTAAAAATTTTAGGTATTCAAATCAATATTTTCTAATTATGAAAGGCAATTTAATTTAATCTATTCCTTATTTAAGTAAAATTAATAAGTTTTTAATTTATATAAAACTTTTTTTTTCAATTTATATAAAACTTTTTTTTTTCAATTTGATTCCAAAAACACATCACTAATTTAATTAAACTACCATTTTATTTCACTAATTGAATTCTACTTTATTTATTACTTAACATCCATTATTATTATTATTTAAACAAAATATTTTTCTTATTCCCTCACTTTTTGACTTTCCACCAAAAATCTTTTACACCATAATAACTCTCTCTCTCTCTCTCTCTCTCTCTCTATTTATTTTTGTTCTTCTCACACTCACATGCACAACCTACACCCCATTTTTGTTTTTTAAATTCTTCATGCACTCCATTCTTCGCTTCTAGTGGTTGCTTTCTCTACATATAGAGAGTTCCATAGTGACACGACATAAACTAAAATTGATTGACATGCCATAAATCATAATGGATAGAAAAAAAATTAAAAGAAAAACTTGTGTAGTATATATATATATATATATATATATATATATATATATATATATATATATATATATATATATATATATATTCTAACTCTCACTGTATGCAAAAACCACAAGACCCATTATTATTATTTTATTTTACATTTCCAGAAATCACGTAACCCTATTTTTTTTTTTTTTTTTTTATCAATTTCATTGCTTAGATATATTCACTTGAAAATTTTCCCTATTTTCATCAATAAAACAACCTATATTCATAATTTCCAATATTTTAATCTAAAAAAATTTAAATAAATTGACCCTAGCCTCAATTGAAATCTTCTAAAGAATTCTTTTTTTCTTTTTTAAAGGGTTCAAAATTAATTAATGAATTTAAAATAATAATTTAAAGGTTAAAATATTATCTAGAAAATCTAGATTTCAAACCCGAAACCTCCAAACCTTTAGCCTTACATTCTCCAATTCCCTATGTAAAAGGGTTTTTGTTTATAGAAGATAAGAAAAAATCCATTTTATACCTAGGGCTTTTAAATACTAAAAAACCTTTTTACCCTTATTAAATTTATTTAATTAATTAATTTCTAATTTACTACTTTACCCCTAAAAATTAATTTGGGGTGTTTCATTCTCCCCTCCTTAACAAAAGTTTTTTCCTCTAAACTTAACATACTTGAGTCTTGAAAAAAAAAAATTGGATGTTTTTCTTTCATCTCATCCTCTAATTCCCAAGTGGCTTCTCAAATACTGTGATTGCTCCATTAGACTTTTAACAACTTGACAACAACATGATGTAGTACCTTATCCATCACATCTACAATTTAAATGAGTACTTCTTCATAAGTCAAGTCCTCATAAATCTAAATAGACTTCAATCCCACAACATGAGAGAGATCAAAAACATATTTCCTCAAAGTCGAAACGCGAAATACATTATAAATCTCAGACAAGGTTAAGGTTAAGGTCACTTTATACACCAAAGTGCCTACTCTTTCTAATATTTTGAACGGACCCACAAATCAAGGATTGAGCTTTTCCTTTCTGCCAAGTCTCATTACAAACTTCATAGGTGAAACTTCTAAGAAAACATGATCACCTACCTCAAACTCTAAATCTCGTTTGTGATTGCTAGTATAACTCTTCTGTCTACTTTGAGTTGCTTTCAATATTTCTTTAATCAAGGTAACCTTTTCGACAGCCAATTGCATGAGTTCAGGTCCTAAAATTTTCCTTTCTCCAATATCATCCCAACAAACAGGAGATCGACATTTCCTACCACACAACCCCTTAAAAGGTGTTATCCCAATGCTAGCTTGAAAGCTATTATTATAAGCAAACTCTACTAAGGGTAAGAAATCATCTCAATTACCTTTAGCTCTAAAACACAAGCTCTCAACAAATCTTCCAAAACTTGAATTACCCTTTCTAATTAACCATCGATCTGAGGATGGAAAGTAGTACTGAAACTCAACTTAGTACCTAGAGCCTTTTGTCGATTATGCTAAAATCTAAAAATAAAACAAGGATCGCTATTGGATACTATAGAAACAGGTACCCCATGTATTATCACAATCTCCTTAACATAAAAGAAAAGCTAGATGGTTTATAGAGAAGTTGATTTTCATGGGCAAAAAGTGAATAAACTTTGTTAATCGGTCAATAATCACCCAAATAGCATTATTACACCCTAATGTTCTTGGCAACCCTATCACAAAATCCATAGTAATATGTTCTCACTTCCATTAAGGAATAAAAAGTGGCTGCAAAAACCTTACTAGTCGTTGATGCTAAACTTTTACCCATTGACACACCAAACATTGAGCCACAAATAGCGCAATATCTCGCTTCATACCTGACCACCAATAATTTTTTTCTCACATCTTTGTACATCTTCGTCCTTCCTAGATGGATTGCAAGCCTAGAATAATGAGCTTCCTACAAAAGTTCCCTCTTTAACTTTACATCATTTGGGACACAAAGTCTAGTCTCAAACCTCAAGATCCAATCATCTGATAAAATAAAGTTAGGCTTATTACGCCTCTTAACTTCCTTCATATGTTGCACTAATTGCAAATCATTCTTTTGTATAGTCTTAATTCTCTCAACTAAGTCGGGTTATACTTTGAAATTCTACATACGTGCTCCTAAGTCTAAAAATATAATATGGACTTGTAAACTCCTTAAATCCTCTAGAGTGATTTCCTACTTAAGGCATCAGCTACTCTATTCACCTTCCCTAGATGATACAGAATAATACAATCACAGTCCTTAAGTAGTTTTATCCATCTCATCTATCTTATGTTCAATTTTTTTAGGAAAAAAAGTACTTCAAACTCTTATGATATGTTAATATCTCAAAAGTTTCACCAAAAAGAAAATGTCTCCAAATCTTAAGTGCAAAAATCGCTGCAACTAACTTCAAATGATGAGTGGGGTAGTTTCACTCATAAAGCTTCACCTGTCTAGAAGCATAAACCACAACTTTCCTTTTTTTAGCATAAGGACACAACCCAAACCTTAATGAAAGGCATCACTATACACCATAAATCCTCTTGAACCTAAAAGAATAATCAAAATATTAATGTAACTAATCTACTCTTCAAATCCTGGAAGCTACATCCACAGTCATCAAACCACTCAAACTTAACCCCTTTTTGAGTCAACTGGGTCAAAGGTAGGGCAATCTTAGAGAACCCCTCACTAAATCGCAAGTAGTAACCAACAAGTCCCAAGATGCTTCAGTTTCTCAGTTATAGTACTAGGTCTCCTCCAATTTGCTACAGAATCTACCTTTCCAAGGTCAACTAAGATGTCATCCTTGGTTACCACATGCTCAAGAAAATAGACTTTGTCTGACCAAAACCCACACTTCTTCAATTTAGCATACAATTGCTTATCCCTTAGGGTTTGCAATACAATACTCAAATGGTGCTCATGCTCCTCTCCACTCCTTGAGTACACCAAAATATCATCTATAAAAACCACGACAAATTGATCTAGATAGGGTTTGAATACCTTATTCATTAAATCCATAAAGGCAGTAGGTGCATTAGTCAAACCAAAAGGCATAACCAAAAACTCATAGTACCCATATCTAGTTCGAAAAGAAATCTTAGATACATTCTCACCTTTGACCCTTAACTAATGATATTCATATCAAAAATCAATCTTAAAGAACACATGTGCACCTTGAAGTTGATCAAACAAATCATCAATTCGAGGAAAAAGATACTTATTCCTCATTGTCACCTTATTCAACTCCTTATAATCAACACAAAGCCTCATCGATCCATCCTTTTTTTTCACAAATAGAACAAGAGTTCCCCAAGGTGAAACATTGAGTTGTATCTTCTGTGTAATTCCTAATGCATACAAGTCATGTACAATATAAGAGACATGGGTTGAAGGCTCAAATCAATGTCAATACACCAAAAAGATAGCAAGGGGACAATTAAGTTTAACTTTGTTACATCATGTCTTGCTTTTAGGGACTCAATCCTATAAAGCCTTCTATACTAACAAGCATTTGGTCAAGTACATGATCTAAAACTCTAAGAAGGGTTTGCTACATTTTCAGTTTAGAGTTGTCTTTTCTTAGGATTGATGTCCTTTGACATATGAGATGAGACATCACATTAAGATGGGTATCCTGTGTCTTTGCAATTAGTTGCCTTATGTATCTAGTCTTATGTTCTAGATTGGATATTTGCTTTATTATAAGTATGGTGAGTATATATATGTCAAATCCAGGTCTAGAACATTGAACAACTTTCAAACATATACTCAAGTATCTTTGGAGAATGAGAGATTATGTGTTTGTATTCCAAAGTATTGAGATAGTATAAATGGGTGACGTGATGGTTAACAAGTTGTCTTCTATGAAGAACTTGACGAATCCCTTTACTAAGACATTGATGAGGAGAGTCTTTGTTGGTCAAATGGATAATGTAAGTTTCAAATCAATATCTAGTATGCTTTAATAGCATTATGCTTTTAGGGCTACTAGGAGAATGTTATGATGGAGCCTTTAAAAGCATGACATGATGTAATAGATTTAGAATTCATTTTTGTTTAATGATATTCCAATTTTAATTTTTTTCTATCCTTATTTCATGCATTGTACTTTATGAGCATTCTCGTCTAACATCTATTGCATTTTACATGACTTAAGTGCATTAGGAATTGCACGGAAGATCCAAATCATGGGTTCCTTGTAAGGAAATGACTTGTTCAATGACGGTTCATGGACTTAGGCAATTCATTAGAGGTTGTAGTGCACTACCTCCTAATTGGAAGGATGGTTAGTCTTAGCCATTAGGATAGGTTTCCCATGGTGAATGCACTAGTGTGTATGATTACACATTAGATAGGACCTACGATGAGTCATGATGTAAGGCTATTGAGTAGCCGTGATGACGTAAGGCTATTAAGCAGTAGTGACTTTACAAAGCTACTATATCATATTGTGTCTCAACCTTGAGAGAGTACTGAATTTGTGCTAAAATTAGTAGTGACTTTGACCTATAGGTGAGATCGTCAAATGATCATATATTTTTTATGGAGTGGGTCACAATTAGTAGGAGCTAGTAGTAATAGTTATTTTCAATAAAGACACCATGATATCTCATGGGATTGAAATAATGCGTCCCCTTGTGTGATCCTAAAGATGTGTGTTTAAATAAACTATGGTCATAATGGTTTCTTAAGTGGAACTCGACATTAGTTTTGGTATATGTCAATTGACCACACTATAAGAGGATTTAGAACTCAAAGATGGTAAAGGTAATCTTGAGAGGCTAATAACTTTCACCTTGTTAGATTATGGATATTGGTTCATAAGGAGACTGTGTATAATGGATAACAGGTCACAACCTTGAACACTTAGTGTCTTATTGTAAAATACATATGGTACTAGAGTGCAATTGACTCTTTATTGTAAGATATTGAGTCACCTTTAGAATTGGATTCTGAAGGAGCCAATACTATCCTATGGGTTTTAATGACCCTCATTTGGGCTCATATACCTTATTGGCATGGTTTATAAGGGTTAGATTGACTCAAAGTTCACTTATGTGCATAAGGTCATTTTGGTAATTATATAAGGTTGTGCAAGAATTAGTGGACAAAATCATTGGATTGGACTAATCGATTAATTAGAGTCTTATTAGGTTAAATAATCAATTAAAACTTATTTTTGGCTAAATTAAGTCACCCAAGACTAGGATGGGCTTAAGTCATTTAAGCTCACTAAGAACCTTATGAAATACCCCTTTTGAGGTTAGAGTTTCATTCTTCTATTCTCCCTTTTATGTTCTAAAGAGAGCTCTAGCCTCCACTTTTATAGATTTCCACTATCTTTGTGCCAAAGATCAAATATGAGTCATCGAGTAGAAGATCTCCAGGTCTTCAAGGTCATCTTCAACACTTGGAATATAAGGTTTGAAAACATCCAAACCTAAATGTTAGATTTTTAATTCTAAAGATCAATTTTATTTTATTTTTTAAAAAAGTCAGTATTGTTTCCATTTCATAGATCTAAAATGCTAATGAACAATCCTTACAAGATACAAGAAAGGCATATTAGAGATGGCATAAGATAGATGAAATGACCAAGCCTTATCCTTAGATTTTTGGATAATATGTTGCAATAGCAACATATGAATCATGTCATGACCTATCAAATTCTTTTTAGCTTACATGAGATGTTTGGTGACAAGGGCAGGTTGGCTTGATAGGCTACCCTTAAGACAATTGTGAAAACTAAGATAATAGAAGGAATTCCCTTTAAAGATTATATGGTACATATGATTGTACGCTTTATCAAGATGGAAATCCTAGGTGCCAAAATCGATGGTGAGACTGATGGAAACCTCGGATTACTCCGTTACATGTCCTAAGATTAGGTTAGGTGCATGAAACTACTCTTAGAGCTACTAGATCCTATGCACAATGAAAACATAACATTTAAAACTATTTACAGGATCTAGATTATGTGTTTAGAATGCTTACCTTAGATCTAGATGTTCTTAGATCAAATCTTTACGATAAAGATGTTGGGATTGATCCCCTAAAAGAAAGACATGATGTAACAAAGTTAAAATTTAACTATCTTCTTGTTATCCCTTTGGTGTATTGACATTGATTTGATCATTCAACCCATGTCTCTTATATCGTACATGACTTGGGTACATTAAGAATTGTACAAAAGATACAAGTCATGGGTTCCTTGTAAGTAGATAAGTTGTCTACAATCAGTTCATGGATTTAGGCGATCTAGTAGAGACTATAGTGTACCACCTTCAAATTGGAAAGATGACTTATCTTAGCCATTGGGATAGGTTTCCCATGGTGAGTGCACTAGTATATGTGATGCACATTGGACAAGACCTACGGTGAATCATGACGTAAGGCTATTAATTGTCATGATTCACCAAGCTACTATACTGCATGGACTCTCAACTTTGAGAGGATATTGAGTCTATAAAAATCAATAGGAGGTTTTAACCTATGGGTGAGACCCTAAAGTAGTCATATATCCCTATAGATTGGGTCACTGTTGATGGAGGTTGGTGGCAACAAGTATTCTCAATAGAGGCACCTTGATATCTCATGGGATTAAGATAGTGTGTTCCCTTGGGTGATCCAAATGACATATGATCATGAAATCTGTGGCCACATTAATTTCTTTAATGAAATTTGACATATGCTCCTTAAAGTTATAGTATGTCAATTGATCACATAATAGTAGGATCTGTAACTAAAGGATTGGAGAAGTAATCTTGATAGCTAATTACACTACTTTATTAGATTAGGAACACTAGTTTATGGGAAGCCTTCATGTAGTGGATAGTAGATCACAAATCCGAGTTTTGTCTCATTGTTATTTACATAGGGTTTTGAAGTGAAATTGATTATCTTTAGTGGAATGTTGAATCAACTTCAAAATTGGATTCTAAGGGAGCCAATACCCTTATGGGTCTCAATGGTCCCCGCACTAAGCTCATATACCATGATGACACAATTTATGAAGATTGGATTGGCTCTAGGTTCATTCTTGTGCATAAGAGTGTTTTGGTAATTTCGTAAGGTTGCATACGGGATAATGAACAAGGTATTTGGTTTGGGCTAATTGATTAATGACCTTATGTGATTAATTAATCAATTAGGACTCATTTTGGGTTAGATTAAATAACCTAAGCCTTAATGGTCTTAAGTCACTTAAGCTCGATAGGCAGCCCTATAAGTACCCCTTTAAGGGTTATGGTTTCCTAATGACTTTTAATGAGAGTTTTCTTCCACCTCCAGAGAGAGAGAGTCATAACATCTTCCATTCCAAAGCCCATACTTTAGAGTGTCAAGATCGTGGTTCAACTCATTGGGAGGAAGATCTTGGGTGTACAAGACCTTCTTGGATGTAGAGCTATAGTGTACAAGACACGCACAGGTTGTATACACGAGAACCACACGGGACACACACAAGTTATGTGCACGAGAATCGCATGGGATGCCCACAAGTCGTGCGCATGGGAATCACACGGGAATCGCTTGAGATACACATATGAGAAGCAACATGAAGAGAGAGAATCTCCAGTTTTCCAGGCAAGTTCTTCAACATATGGATTTTGACCTGGGAACATCTACATCACAGATATGAGTTTCAAATCTCTAGATCTTTATTCCATAATGGTTTTTGAAGCCATTATTTTCCGTTGTGTTAGATCTAAAGAGCCCTAAGGATAGATGCATGCATTCTACAACATCTAGGACATGGGAAAAGAGTGATCCAGGGTTCCTAATGTAAGATTGTTGTTTGATATCGCGGTAGTCAAAGGTGATCTCACAAACGCCCCATCTTTCGCATCGATGACCCCTCCTTGAAGCTAAGCAAACAAATGATGGATGTTTGGATGGTGGATGATAGGACTATTTTTTTAGAATGTAGACAAAATGGTGGAAGAACCTTTAAAACCCTAACCTCATAAGGGGTATTTATAGGGTTCATACTAGACTTAAGTGACTTGAGCCTATCTTAGGTTCGAGTCTCTTAATCTAGTCTCAAAAGGTCCTAAGTGATTAATTGACCTAAGATAAGGATTTAATTAATTAATAATCCAATCCAGAGATATTGTTCACTAATTCTTATGTAACCTTGCACAATTACCAAAACATCCTTATGCGCATAATTGAACTAAGAGCCGAACTAACCATCATAAATTATGCCATTAAGGTATATGAGCTCAAATGGGAACCATTAGAACCCATAGGATAGTATCGACTCCCTTATAATCCAATTCTGAAGTTTACTCAACATTCCACTATAGTGAATCAACTACACTCCAATATCTTATGTATATTATAACGAGACACTAAGTGCTTGAGTTTGTGACCTATTATCTACTGTATATAGTCTCTCCATGAATTGATGTCTATAATTTAACAAGGTGAAAGTCATAACCCTCTTAAGATTACATTTTCCATTCTTGAGTTACAAATCCTCCTATTGTATGATCAATTGACATGTCCTAACTAATGAAAAGTTTATATCAAATTCCACTTAAGGAACTATTATGACCATAGTTTACCTAAACGCATATCCTTAGGATCATCTAAGGGGGCACACTATCTCAAAGTCCATGAGATATCTAGTGTCTCTATTGAGAATGCTTGTTACTACAGACATTCATCAATATTGCACCATGCCCTCAAGTAAAATGCCTAAGTCCACAAACTAACTATGAATAAATCATTTACTTATAAAGATCTCATGACTTGGATCTTCATGCAACTCTTAATGTACTCAAGTCATGTGTTAGGACAATAAGTCTTATATAATTGTTGGCAATTTTGTTATTTCTTATGTTTATCCATAAAAGTCTTTTTCTATAGCGACTTGCTCTCCATTGAAGATAAAAAATTGTTGTTCGTTTAACCGAGAAGTCACAGGTATGTCTAAAGAGGTTTGACTTGTGGCAAATTAGGCTATATTAATGTATTAAGAGGATCAATTTTTGTTTTGAACTTAAAATGATTTAAATTTAGTTTTTGAAAAAGAGTAGGACCACTCAAGTAGCTTAGAGTGCTCAAGTGCTCAAAACAACTCAAGCGGGTCATGCCACTCAAGCGCCTAAGATGCTCAAGTGGTCTATGAGTTGGCTCGAGTGATCATCAATTTCTACCTAGTTTTTCACGCAATTTAAATTGAGAAAACTTAAAAAATCAAGACTCTTCAATCTTTTGCCTATAAATACCTCTATATTAACCCTTTAAGGGTTGGAAATTTGGGAGAGAGAGATTGGAAATTGATTATTGAGAGACCTTTCATTCCTTAGAAAGAATCTCCTAGAGAGAAAGCCTAAAGTGATACACCATTCTCGATCTCTCATTCAAGGATTATTCTTTGAATCTTAGGTTGGAGATCATCATCCCTTTAGAATAGTTGAAAGATCTACTAGGGAGTAATAGGAGGTTATTGCATCACGAATGTGAATCAAGTTGTAGGTATTGGAGAGGAAGTCATTAGGAAAAATCGATTAAGTAAATATGTGTAACTTGATTTCGAACAATGGATTTAGATTATTAAGTCTTAGACTTTGTGGTTTTTTTTTTCTCCATAGTTAGTGTGAGGGTTTTCCATGTAAAAATCATGTGCCTCATTATTTATATCTTTTTGTTTTTTATATTATGTTTACATTGACAAAATTTGATAAAATAAATTAACCTTAACATCTCGTAGAGTATCTCTAAAAAGTAAAAATCATATTTTTATATAACTAATAGGCATAATTCATTCAATCTTTTAAGGATATCCCTGATATCTCTTGGGGTAAAAGAATTGGGTATAACATATAAATCTTTATTGAAAATTTTTAAATCACTCATTCACCCCCTCTTTGGGTGTTCCCTATTGGACTTTCGGTTTTTTCATCATGTAAAATGCAATAGATGCATGCTAGAATGCTCCTAGAGTATATGGAATAAGGATAAATAAAAGTGCAACTATAATATAATAAAATAAATAATCATTTTCAATTTTTTTTACATCATGTCATGCTTTAAGGGTCCTATCCTAATAGAGACTAAGGTTGATATGATCCTAAAGACCTTGTCAAACTCTTTCCAGCCATTGAAGCTCAACTATTTTATGAATAATACAATGTTGAACTTGCTAGAATTAATAAAGAAACTCCAAATGACTAAGAAGATTCTTAAAGTGAAAGAAATATTCATATTACATTCAAGGGTTCTTCTAAAGCTTTCTACAAAGAAGAATAAAAACAAGAAAAAAAAATGCTAAATAATGAGGAAAGTTCAAGGCAGGTATTGGAAAGAGTAAGCCTAAGGGTAATGCTTCCTTTGTGGCAAAAATGATCACTAAAAAGGGAAATTATTGGACTACATAAAGAAAAAGGAAGGTACACATCATATTCTTACTATTGAGTCTTATTTAATGATGGACTTCATAAATTCTTGGTGAACAGGCTCTAAAGCCACTAACCATATTTGTAATTCTATTCAAGGGTTTTAAAAAAGGAGAAGGTTGATTGATAGGGAGATGTACTTTGCCTTAGCTTCAGATGCAATGGTTATTATGGAAAACAATGGTAGATATGACCCTAGTATCAAAGAATAATAATCTTCTAAAGCTCAATGATTGTCTTTATGTTTCTAAGTCTAAAGAAAATTTAATTTTAGTTTTTGGTTTGAATAAATGTGATTATTTGATTCTTTTTTAATAAAGTGGTCATTATTAGAAAAAAAAAACTCATTTATTTGCTCAAACCTATTGGTTGATATCTATTTGGTATTACTCTTAAGTGCATTCTAGCTACTAATAATGTTAAGAATAATTAGATCTCACTTATAAGGAAGTCACCTAGACTTAATTAATATAAACATGATCCAAAGACTAGTCAAGTATGGATCATTGGAAAATTTAACTCTAGAAGAGCTTCTAATATGTGAATCCTACAAGAAAAGGATATAGAGCCAAAGAATGTTTAGAGTTGGTGGATATTGAGGTGTGTGGGTTCTTTAATGTTTATGCACATGGTAAGTATGAGTATTTCATCATCTTCATTAATGATTACTCTAGGTATGTATATCTAAGAATTCTAATGTTTAGATACATTTAGGCTATGTTTGGCTGACCGGATATAGTATAGGATAGGATAAGAGAAGGGATATTATATCATATCTCATGTTTGGTTGGTGATGGGATAAGGTAAATTACCTTATCACTTATCTTATCCTATGTTCAACCAAACCTGGGATAAGATAAGTGGTAGGATATATTATCTTTTTTTTTTTTTGATTTTTTTAAATATTTTTTATATATATCCTTTTCACATGGGATATGTTAATCCCATGGTAAGATATGAGATATACAAATCTCATGTATCAAAAAATTATTTTTTATCAATTTTTTATTTTTTAATATACTCATTTTACAAAATAATTTTTTATTATAAATTAAATTTATGATTAAAAAAGAAAAAATAAAAGAAATATTTATAAAATAATATTAATATATGATATATAAATTATTTTATATATTAAATAACATAATATAGAAAATTTTATTTGTAAAATTTAAATATATTAATCATGAATATTGTTAAACATAACAAAATTTTCATTTTTTAAATAGAAAACATTTGAATGTGATATAATTTTTATTTTAAATATTGAAAATAATATATATTTCATATTATTTTTTATTCATTTGACAAATTAAATATAAATATAATATAATATAATATAATATAACGTATCACATTGAATATGCTACCTTAAAATATTATATTTATAAGATATGTATATTTAAGGATATCATATCCCATTGGAAATCATATCATAAGATATACATATCATATCCAATAGAATAAGATATGATATCCTGGGATATACATATCTAATCTTATCATATCCTACCAACCAAATGTAACTTTAAGGAATATAAGGTGGAATTAGAAAATTAACTAGGTAAACATATTAAGGCACTTTGATTAGATCGAGGTGGATAGTACATGTCTAATGAATTGATTCTTTCTTTGGGGAGCATGAATATATCCTAGTTGAGTTCACTCGACACTTCGTAACAAAATGGAGTTATGGAAAGAAGAAATCAAACTTTGGTGGGCATGATGACATTGATGATGAGTTTCTGAACTGTCTATACATCCTTTTGGCCACATGCCTTGAAAAAGTCAGTGCATCTTCTTAATTTGGTTCCTTCTAAATTGGTATATTTGACACCCATGGATCAAATGTTGATACACCATAAACCTAGTTTATGACATATACGTATATGAGGATGTCCAACATATGTGCTAAATTCAAAGGTAGATAAGCTGAATCTAGGATAAAAGTTTGCTAGTTTTCTAGTTTGTAGGATATCGAAAAGGAACTAGGGGCTACTACTTTTATGGTTAAATTGAATAGGTGTCGGTAAGCATAAATACTAGGGTTTTGGAAGAAGATTATATGACAAGTAATAAGGTAGGATTAATATTGATAGAACTTAGGATGATTGTCTCACATTAACAAAAGATACTATGACCCTAGTAGTACACACATCCACTATTCCTAATATTTTCCACATGCGTGCCTAGTCATAATGGGAGGGTTTGTTAGTTAACCAGACTCGTTCATGTATCTAGAAGAGTCTTTCATGGCGATCCCAAAGAAGCATATTCCTTCACAATATGCATGTACTTTAGATTGTTTATCGTCCTCAATGTGATAAATCTTTGAACCACTTATTATCTCATTTAACTTCATGTTATTTTTCAACTTGTCAACTAAGATACTAATTTGTTCTTGATAGAAAAAAGTCATTCAAGATACTGTGCTCTAAGGAGGATATGTGTTCAACATTTAGCAACCAACATCTAATCCTCATCAATTGGAAACTTCACACCTTTAAGAACAAATAGATACTCACACTTCTTTTCTTTTGTGAACTTTTCTCTTCCATTTCTTTTTGCACTCTTACATTTAATATGAGCCTTAATTTGTTGAACTTGTATATACTCCACTTTTTTCATAAGTAAAAATTATTTTAGTCTTTTATCCAAGAAGTCCTTTCATATTGTCTTTACCAATTATATTAATCATTTCATTTCTTTTATCGGTCTCTATTCATTCTATCAATGCTTTCCTACTCTAATGAATTACATCTATTATAAAGACCTAAGTGTAGTGTATGATCATTAGAGCTTTTAGTATATATGCAATATCTTATATAAAAAAATTAAATATTATTATAATTATATTTTAAATAAAAAATTAAAATATGTTCAAATGTATAATATTGAACATCCTAAGAAATATTTGGAGGTAGAATGATGAACACTTAAAAAATTGTTCGATACTAAGGACTTGTTTGATAATTATTTTAAAATAAATTCTGAAAAATAGTTTTTGAAAATAGTTTTTAAAAACTGTTCTCTTTTTTTTTTTTGTAGAACAAAAGTATGTTTGAAAACCTAAAATGTTTTTAACTAGTTTTAATATTTTTAAATATATTTTAAAAATAATTTTTATATCTAATGTTTTATTTTTAATTATTTTATTTGTTTATATAATTATTTTTTAAAACCATCTTAGAAATAAATGAAAATAACAAAAAAAAAATAATTAAAAGATATTATTTGAAAATACTTATTTTTTATTATTAAGAATGTAAAATAAAAAATAATTTTTTATTATATATATATAATCATCAATTTTTTTTAAAGGTTTAATAGAGTTATGGAAATATTTGAAGGGAAGAAATACTGCGAAGTGCGAAGCAAGACGAAAGCCGAAGGAACGTGTATCGGTTTATAAGGGCATTTCATTTATTTTATTTATTTATTGATGGGTAATTCTGTCCTAAAAAATTTCGTAGTACATGGAGTTTTGATGTCTCCAAACTGTACACCTACAGTTCCAGAAGTCTGTGCAATGGAAAGGTTTCTGAAATGGGCGACGGAGCTGGGAATCTCGGACTTCACCACCACCCCCACCACCGTTCCGTCTCGTCTTCAAATCCCTCATTGTTGTGTGGGCCACTCTCTCTGCGTCTCTCACTTTCCTCACGCAGGCGGGTACTTTCATTTTCATTCCCCCCTTTTCTCTTCATTTGATTCGAGAAAATCCACAAAAAAAAAAAAAATACTAAATGATAATAATTTTTTTTTTTTTTCCTATTCTTTCTCTTCCACTGAAGTGGATTTCTTCTCTTTCTCTGTTTGATTTACAGTAGAGGCTTGGCGGCTGCGCGTGATCTCAGTCAAGGGGAGTTGATTCTCACAGTTCCCAAATCGGCCTTGATGACGAGCCAAAGTCTGTTGAAAGATGAGAAGCTCTCTGTTGCTGTCAAAAGGCACACCTCTCTCTCCTCTACTCAGGTTTTTCATAACAAACTTCTTTTCTGGACTTTGTTTGGTTGCCTAGAAAATGTAGGAATTCTGGAGAAAAATAAACATGCTCCGCTTAACTGAGCCTAATAGGGCTATTTACTCAAGTTATGGTATGGTTCTTGTTTCCCAGAATTCAAAAGAAACAAAACGAAAGAAAATTAATCCAGCTTTTATTTTAGATGATTTTTTATTTTAATTTTATCAGAAAGCTAATCGAGTGTTGGGTTTGGTTCAATTTTTATGTCATGCAATTGGGTTGGGGATATTTGGTTAAAAGGGGTAACTTAATTTGTAAAAAGGGAGGATTGCAATGGTCCTGAAGGCTACATACTTTGCATAATTGCATTTTCATGGACAAAAACGCCCATTTACCATTCCCACAGCTATATTTGCATGTTTCTTGATTCTCATAGTTTGTTTTCGATATCAAACCATTGTACATTTTGTTTACACGCATAAATATCAAATGTAATTTCTTTTACATTCACACATGTACAAGAGACCTATACTAAATATACAAGGCACTTGCACTTACTACATACTAGGTATTTGTACAGTTGTGAATATATTTGTGTGTTTTTCTTTATTTTATTTGTTTGTTTTTTATAAAACTAGATACATTGTATTGTTTATACACATGCATAAATATCAAATACCATTTTTTTTATATATATATTTTCACGCATGTATAAGGCACTTGTACTAAATGTATAAGGTATTTGTATTGGCTGTAAAATGCATGCACAAGTCTGCCTATTGTGAATATATTTGCACTTTGCACATTTTTATGAATGTTAATGAAAATGTGAAAATGTTTGTACAATAGTATGAATGTCTTGTGCATGCGTAAAAGTGTGAAAAAAAATTACATTTGGCATTTGTGCATGCATATAAATAAAGTTGTAATAATTTGGTATGAAAGGCAAACAAAAAAATGAAGAAATTCATGCACATAAATTCATGATAGACGGATTTGTACATGCCTACAATTTTTAATTAAATTTCAAAAATAAAAAATTTCAAAATAAAATAATGATAATCAAACGTTAAATTAATGAGAAATAAGTTAAGTAAGTAGTTGCAACTTGAAAAAAAATAAAAAATAAATAAATACTATATGAATATTAAATAGATTTTGAGAAATATTTTATTTTTTATTTTTTAAGTGTTGAAATCTTAATATATTAATTATCATGAGTACTTGAGGATAAATTTTAATAGATTAAATATTTGTAGTGCTCATGTGGCATCTTTCATCCAATTGCATGAATTTTTATCTTTTGAGCCCAAATATGTATTTTATAAAGACCTTAGGCCCATTTGCTAGAATGGAGATTGTCCCTTTTTTAAAAGCCATATTAAGGATGGGGCTTTTTTAGGTGATAAATTGTCCATGTATCTTTTAGAGCAATTTTGAAACTTATTCTACCTTTTCAACCCCCAATTATGCAAAGTATGTAGCCTTTAGGGCCATTATCATATTCATCTATCCCTTTAACATAATTGTCCCTTGCAAAAATGTCTTCTTAACCTAAAAATGCTGATGTATGACCCCTTTTAGATAAAAATCTTCCTCTCCTAAAAAACTTTCTTCTTAAACTCAATTTCTCTTTTATTTTCTCGCATTTCATCATTTTGTTTAAGGAGAGGAAGTCTCTTGGGAAGAAAAAATTCCCAACCAAGAGACTCATTTTTTTTATTTTCCCTTATTTCATCCCTCACTATTATGGCAATCTTTGGAAAAAGGGAGTATTATGTTTTTCATTTTTCAATCTTTCTTTTTGTTCTTGGTTGAGGTTTTTTGTTCTTTCATCTTAACCATACAAATTTAAAGATGAGATCAAATCTAAAGTCTAGGTAAATCTTTGATCCAACTTCGTTCTTGTCGGATCCTATGATTCATGGAACCACCATCTAAACTCTAGTAGGTGGGGTCTAAACAATTTGTCTTTTTTTTTTTTGGTCTAAATCCTTGAATTTCAATTGGTGGTCTGGGGATCTTTTTGAATTTTTAGATTTTGAACACCCTTTTTAACAAAAGCCTTGAACTATATTTAAGTCCAAAGAACTTATTCCCAGATAAGTTCTTTTTAAATGAAACTTAACTACAACACAGTTCAAGTGACTATTTGACTATTATGATTGACAACTTAACCTTAATTAGGTTTTTTGTAAATAAAACTTAGTCACAATACATTATGATGCAACATGAAATGAAGGTGTTGTTTAAGTTTATTTGAACTTGTTGTATGCTAAAATGAAGATGAAGTTGTTGTAATAAGAGAGAATGATGAAGTTGTGGTGATGAGAGAGATGAATGAAGCCTTGTGGTAGTGAGAAAGAGACTGACAAAGTCATAAGAGAAGAAGCGGGGGCTGGAGGGACTTCACAGGAAGAGAGAGTGAGTGAAATGAGTGAGAAAAATGTGAGGGAAATGAGTGTGTGGGAGAGAGAGAGAGAGAGTAATGCATTTTTATGGTGAAACAAAGAGGGGTAAAAATGTCCAAAAGGGGTTATGTCTTCAAAGAATGAACAAGGGGGGTCATTTTTCCAATTTCAAAGTTATTTTTGTCCTTTTTGTCCAAATATCCCATTGTGTTAGTATAATGATTGAATTGAATACTTTTCTATGTCTATTGAATTCTCTTTTCTGCAGATATTGACTGTTTGTTTGTTAGCCGAAATGAGCAAAGGAAAGAGTTCTTGGTGGCATCCTTACTTAATGCAGTTGCCACGAAGTTATGATACACTAGCCAATTTCAGTCAATTTGAGAAACAAGCCCTTCAAGTTTGGTTTCTGACTAGGGATTTACTTGTTTTGAGGAGTTTGGATTTGGTTTTACTTCTTGTGTTTCTGAAATGTTTGAAATGATTTCTAGGTGGATGATGCCATATGGGTTACGGAAAGGGCTATATTGAAGGCCGAATTGGAGTGGAAAAAAGCAATTCCCCTAATGGAAGAACTTAAGTTGAAGCCTCAGCTTCAAAATTTCAGGGCATGGCTCTGGGCTTATTCAACTGTGAGTACACTTTAGAGAAAAAAAGGTGGTTTATCAGAGCATTAATGCAGGCTGACCATCTTTCTTCCTGTGGTTGACCAATGCTTTCATCTTTTCTTCCAGTCTGTCATATGGTTTATTGAAACTCGATCATTTTGAATTGTGGATTGCTAGTGTTGAATGTTGCTTGAAGGGCAATATATATTTGAGTCTCTATTTGGGAATATGCTTTCAATGTTCATATTGTTCTGTCCAACCCCTGTTTGTATATAGGTGTCTCTTTAAATTCTTTATCTGATGAGTTGTGTGTCACGAATTCAGTGTGTTGCACAAAGAGAAGTCATATTTGTGTACCTCTTGCAAGAATTATACATTCTATAGTAATTCTCTTTCCTCTTTGTTTCAAACTCTTTTCTTAGTTGCAATAATAAGACATTCAAAATTCCACTGTGCTTGAGGATATCCTCACAAACAATGTACCATTCTACACTTGTGCTTCTCTCTTTTTATGCTGTTTCTTACTGGCAATGGTAAAAACATTTGGACTTTAATATGCTTGAAGGTATCCTCACGCACGATGCATATACCATGGGATGATGCTGGATGTTTATGCCCTGTTGGGGACTTCTACAATTATGCTGCCCCTGGAGAAGAACCATGTGGCTGGGAAGATTTGAAGGGTTCAAGAAATGAATCTTCCTTGCAAGATAGTTCTTTCTGGAATAAGGATGCTACTAACAATTCAGATGCAGAGCAAGATGATGTTCTCTCTCAGAGGTTAACAGATGGGGGCTACAAGGAAGATCTTGCTGCATATTGCTTCTATGCTAGGAAAAATTATAAAAAAGGAGAGCAGGTATTGCTAACTTTCTTGATTTCCTGAAAGCAAATATTATGTAGTATGATAGCTTCCTGTTGCCCTTTGGATGATCAGTTTCATTATTTATGACTTTCTTGTGTTATTTTGAGCATTTTGTTTATAGTCCAAGAAACTAAAAA
Organism: Vitis riparia; assembly: GCF_004353265.1. Lineage (NCBI taxonomy): Eukaryota > Viridiplantae > Streptophyta > Magnoliopsida > Vitales > Vitaceae > Vitis > Vitis riparia. The sequence continues at coordinate 11,750,306 of NC_048434.1, read as the reverse complement.
CAATTAGAAGCTCAAGAAAATGATAAAAAAGGACAAAGAATAAAAAAACCGTAATGATAACTCATTGCTGCAGCAGCATGAATGGCACCATGCTATAGTAATGTGAAAGTAACTTGTGACAATACCATGAATAGTAATCTCAGATACTTGTTGTAATACCATTTGTTACTTGCTAAAAAATAATTTATTTGCTAAAAACTACAGAACATTGACTATCTAGTTTATGAGTAATTAAACTAGTAGCAAAACACTATTTAAAACAATTTCAATCCTAAGTATGCCCCATTGAGCCTAACTTGCCACTTTCTTGTAGCCATGCTTTGCAAAAACTATCTTTACACTTCGAACTCTTCTATATATGTATAATAATTTGAATTGAAAATTTCAACTCAAAGTGCCAAAGAAAAAAAAAAATCAAGTGTCGTAGAATCTAAGCATTTAGATTGATTAAACAAGTCAAAAGAAGAGTATAATATTTTTAGCAAATCCAACCATTATGTAGAATATACTAAAAGAAAGAAAAACCTATCGTTAGGTTTGCATCCAGAAAGTAATTCAGATTGCCTATTTATGTCCCAATAAAGGAAGAGAATTATTGTAGTTCTCACCTATTTTTTAAACATTGGAAGTGTGTTTGTTTGAACCTTTTTTTTCTTTCTTCTTGTCATTTCAATAAGAGCATAAGAATAATTTTCTATGTTTAAGTAAAGAGAAAACTCACTTTTTCCCCTAATAAACTTACTTTTTTTGTCATGTTTGGTTTCCAAAAGGTTGAAGGAAAGAAAATAGAGAAAAAGTAGAAGAGAAAAAAAAGCAAAGGAAAATTATAAAATTTTTCTTATGTTTGCTTGCCCATTGAAAAGTTGAGAGAGAAATTAAGTTTAAGTAATGCACTTCTCCCCAATTTTCCTTACCTATTTTTGAGGAAATGGGGAGCAAAATGTGTTAGCATTTTCTGCCCTATTTTTCCTTACCTTTTCTCATGGTTTGCAAACATAAGAAAGCCATTTCCCTTAACTATTTCATTCTTTTCTTCAATACTTTCTAGGAACCAAACATCCTCTTTATGACTGCCCTTTTCTTTTTCCCTTTGAGTCTACTAGTGTTTATTTCATGGTGTCTCTCTGTGTTCTTTAATACCTTCCTATTTTTCTTTCCCTTCTCATTCTGGGACCTCCTCAATTTCTATTTTCTTCTTCATTTAAATTCTCTCTTTTTAGTTGACTGTCTGAAGCTTTCTCTGGTCAATGACACTTCCTCATTTCCTTTTTCCTTATTCTTCTACCAAGTGAGTGCAAGAACAAGGCAGAAAAGCTCTAAAGTTCCCTTATGAAGTTCTTTTCCTTTCTTCTTTTCGGTTCTCAGTAAGAAATCATTATGAAATCCTTGATTTTGGTTTATAGACTATAAATTGGGTTTTCAAAGATAAATTTGGGAAGTGGGTTTACGGTCAGCCTATTTTCAGATTGAGGAAGGAAACCGGTTCTCAGGATATTCAAAGCTAATTTCCTGGAATATGGAAGGAAACCTTTTCTTCAGAATGTTAAAAGCAAACATAAGTTATTCTGGAATGTGGAAGCAACTCCAGCCCTCTTTATGAAAGAAAGGAACTAATCCTAATCTGTCTTTCAGGTTAGCTTTGAGTTATCCATGAGAATGAGATTAGTTTCTTGGAATATGTTGACCTTATATCTAAAGTATATGAAGGTTGGACCAACTTAACATTTAGGGTGTGAAAGGTGGGGTTCTAAAGTTAGAAGAGGAAAAACTGGAGATTATGGAGAGGTATACAAATGAGCCATTTAGACGAGGGATCTCAAATGCAATGGAGATTCAAAATGCCATGGGGATTTTGAATTTGCATGTGCTAGAACATGGTTTGGATTCTTCAGTGTCATGTTTGATGGGTCTAAAACAAGCATTAAACTAATATATTAAAAACCCAAAATGACATCTTTACTTCTAGACTCTACCAACAAAAGTAAATAAATTACCGACCATTTGTTTTCTTTCATTTACTTTATTCTATATATTCTGTTCTATCAATGGAGCAACTAAGCTGAGACAGATTTTTTTCTGAGTGTTGAAGCCTGGTTGGGGTGATCAAACTCGAATTTCATCATTCAATTACGGAGAGAAATAGGAGAATGGGAGAGATGAAGAGAGAAGGTGCATTTGTGGTGGTGCATGGAAGTGGTCAAGAATGGAAGATATCAGAAGTTGCTGCAAAGAGGTACCACAAGGAAAAAAATAATGATGAATAGTTTTTGAAACTCACGACAATTAGAAGTGGGTGATATAGGGAAAATCATTACTAGTGGATAACCGCTATGTTACATGGGTTCAGGTATGGGTGTCAGGTGTTGAGTGTTAGGTGCTGGTGTGGGTATGCGTCTAGTTTTTGGATCCTCTGCATTCCAAAATCTTAGGACACGAGGATTCAATTGAGAAGGATCTCAACTATAGGTGCGGGCATTTGGATACAACATTAATTTAACATAAATTAACAGTAAATTTAAATATAGTAAGATAAGTCAACTTCGATACTACATGGTTAATTGTAATTGGAAAATATATTTATTATATATTTTCTATTTTAATAAGATGCTAAACTTATTTTACTTTGATATTACTGCTAATTGTATATGAAGAACTTGTTTGTTATATGTTTTTTCTATTTTAATAAGATGCTAAGCTTATTTTGCTTCAATGTTACTACTAATTGTACATGAAGAACTTGTTTATTATGTCTTTTATTTTAATAGGATGCTACTAATTCATATTTAATTCTTATCATTCAAAAATTTTGATTTTTTATATTAATGATTATAATTTATCTCCATATTTTTTAAGATATTAACTTTGATACTTGTCTTTATATTTTTATGCTATTAATTGTTATATTTTATCTTTAAATTTTATATGATATTAATTCTTACATTTTATTATAATTTAAAAAAATTAAGAAAGAGATAAAACACTTTGGTTACAAGAGTTAGAAATTAATATAAAAATTCTTTACTTTTTTATTACAAGAGTTTAGAAATTAATTTTAATTTTTTATTTTATGTTATTATCTAGTATAATTTTTCAAAAATTAAGAAAGAGACAAATAAATGTATGAAACCATTGTAAACAAAATTTTAAAAGAATTAAAGAAAGAGATAATGTAGCTAAATAGTTATATTTGATGCAACATTTTCGTATGAGGCACAAATCTCACATCCACACTCATGTCCACTTGTCGACATGGGCATTTTGGCTGAAACTAAAGTGTCTATGTATCATTGGACAACAACAAAGAAGCAAAAGGTTGGAAGTTGAACTTAAGAGAAACCAAAATCCTTGTCTTTCCTATATATGGATATTGCTGGGTGATGGTTCAAGGGAAAAGTAAAGCAAAGTGAGAGGTGAGAGAAAGGTTGGAAAGAATGGGAGTGGTCGTCAATAGGCTTTTGAAAGGAGAGAATCAGTTTCATAAAGCCAAAAATTTTGATCCTTTCAAACAATGAGTCTTTAGACCTATTTATAAGGGTTCTGTTAGTCCCTTGATTTAGATGACATGATGCCCAGGACCTCATGGGCATGCACCTTGCACCTATGAGGGTCTTAGGAGAATGAGGCAAGGTGGAAGCAAAGGTTTAATGCATCAAATGAGTGGGCTGTCGGTGACTGATGGTGCAACTCAGGTGTTGTTGGCACGATGCGGTGTCAGGCAGCACGTGGCTTAGCACGTTGCTGCACACCACCAGCATCCGACACAGGCTGTGCCATTCACAGCATAGTGGGCTGCTGCACATGACACAGCCATTGCTGCACGTGACATGGCCATTGCTGCACTTGATGCACAACAAGGCAACATGTGTGGCAGGGCTTGACTTAGCCAAAATTCAAGTGTCAAAATTTGGCATGTTGGTATTTTTCCTTTGGAGAGGAACCTTCAAAAGGGAGTCTAAGTGGAATTGTGATTTTTCGAATTTTTGTGAATTAATGAAAAATCATTATGCCTCCTCAAGCACCCTTGATGTCTCCTGAAAAAAGCTTAAAATGCTCTATAGCAGGGAGCAAGGAGAGGTGGAGAATGGCTCGAGGATGGCTATGTTGCTTAGGCTTGGCCACACCTAGGGGACGTGATGTGAGACCTCAGACATGGGCAAGACACTCGGGTGAGCTCTGCTAGCACTCACACATGGGTTCAATGACATGTGGTAGCGTGCAATCTGTGGCTGACATGGCACAAGGACATTCTGTGGTCACCCCTCTTGATGGTAGCACAAGAGTGCGATGCCTTGTGTAATGAGGTGGCTTGGCAAAAGGCCGTAATGCCTTGTGTGTGGAGATGACAGGCCATGGGCGCAAAGTCATGACTTGTTGCTACATTAAGATGGGACTTGGATGTGGCATGGTGCTGTTGCAACAACAAAGCTAACTTAGACATGGTGGTGGCTAATGCATGACAAGAGGGTGAGGCATGACATAGGGGTGCTATGCTAACTCTTGTGGCTTGCAAGGTGAGGCAAGGCTTGACCCATGGGTGCCTAGACATGGGCAGCTAACTCCAATGTGCCTAGGGCACAAGGAGATGACTTGATGGTGTTGTGGCAACAACAAACGTCGACATATTCATGTTGATGCATGGTTGATGCAAGGTAAGAGCAAGGGGCATGACATGGGCATGGTATGGTGACTCTTGTGGCTTGTAAGGTGTGGTAGGGCCTTGCAAGGGGCTGTCCCATGGGCGCTGAAGACATGGGCAACAAACTCTAATGTGCCAGGGGCACAAGGAGGTAGCTTGCTGCATGAGCATTACATGTTGGGCTGAGGCACATTGATGTATGGTGTCAAGTAATGGGTTGAGGCACATGGATGCAATTGGATGAGTTGTGTGCTGTCCCACATAAAATAGGGGAGAAAGTTCCTGAGATTATATAAATATAGACTCCTCTTAACCTTGGACACGCGTTTTAGAATTGTGAGGGCCCCTTTGAGCTTTAGAGTAGACAATACCTACATGGTTGGGTGTGGGTTATTACAAATAGTATCAGAGTCGATCATTGACCTCGGTGTGGGGTTTGTTTGGCCTTGTGAGGGGTGTTTGTCTGTTTGATCCTATAATCCCATAGGACACAACGAGGACGTTATATTTGCATGAGGGGGTGCTTGTGCTGTCTCACATCGGATAGGGGAGAAAGTTCCTGATGCTATATAAATATGAGCTTCTCTTAACCTTGTAGACATGTTTTAAAACCATGAGGGTCCCTTTGAGCTTAGAGTGGACAATACCTATATGGTTGGGTGCAGGTCGTTACAAAGATATATGCAGAGACGAGCTAGCATGCATGATTGGTGGATGACATGCATGGGTGGGCTGACTTGCACACACGGGCCAAAGCATTGATAGGGGTGGACTTGTGACAAGTTGGGTTGGACAAGGCTAAATGGCTGACACTATCAGAGGGGCTATTTGATGGGTTGCAAGGGTAGTTATGTGGCACCTCTTGGAGAAGAGACACCACTGGTGGCTGCAGATGGCTCAGAGAAATGCATCAGAAGGCTTGGTGTTGGCTGTGTGTGGCATGAAGATGCACCTCTTGAGAAAAGGGTGTGGTCAGCTGGATGTTTTTATAACTGCCAACTGCTAGATTTGAATTCAAATCAAATTAAACAGAGGGTGTAGCCTCTGGATATAAATAAGAGGGGTTCTTCTATTGCCTAAGATATTAAAAAAAGAAAAAGGAAAAATAGACATACGCTGTGAGGTGTATGAGACTGGTGGGATTTTCAGTTCTATTAACTTGGGTGTAGAAAAATCTGTGGGGACACTTAATCAAAGTTTGTTATCTTGTAATTCTTGAGGAATAAACAAGTTGGGAAGAGTTCTACTATATCTTGTTGGGTTGTGTTTGTTGTGTTGCCTTTGTTGCATTGGGTTAAGGCTGGCTGAGTAGAGACTTAGTACTGCACCTTTCACATCTTGTGTGTGACAGGTTCTATGAAAAAGAATTTGCTTAGTGCTACATCACAAACCAATGAGATTTTGGCACAAGTACATGGACCAACCAGGTGGTGCCATGTTTGCATCAATTAATAAGAGTAATGTATCCTTGTTGATGTTTTGGATAAGCATTCATAGATAGTGACATATAGCTGGCGAAGTAGTCTCACTCTCTTAATTTGAGCAAAATGAGTTTAACAATGTTTGGGTTGACTTGTCTTGGCAAACCTCCAACTCTACTCACCAAATTAGAACCCTAAAATCATCCCATATACTTGGTGGTTTGGCAGGCCAAGCTCACCATTAAGGGACACCAAGCTCAATTAGACTCCTCAGCCTTGCTCCCAATTTGGGTAGACATGTATCATTTAAGTGCTATGCCGATAAGAACCTTCCATGAAGGTGTAGGAGATATCTCTAAGATGCATAAGAGACCCTTTTTCCTTAGGGGGTATAGAAACAATTATTAAAGATATCTCCTTGATTGAGTAATGGGAGGTCTTGTGAAACTAACAAGTGAAGGTGGGGAAAAGTCCTCTCATAACCTACCTTAGCATGTTGAGAGATCCCCAAGTCACTCACCCAATGATGTGAATCCTCTCATCCTCATCCTGAGATGGACTAAAGAAGGCATGGGTCTTCTCTGTACCATCAAAGTGGCAGCAGTGGGAGAAAAGAAGCTGCACAATGGCAGTTAACACTACTATTGGTGATGGGTGGATAGCACCATAATAAGAGTGGTGCTACGAATGATGTGACCTCCCATGTGTTGTTGATTTGCTTCTCATGATAGTTATGTGGTGCACATAATCTCTTAGGTCCACATGTCAATGTGGACTAGGATATCAACAATGTGGAACCTTTGCTGAGAAGAGGTAGCATAGTCCTTAACATATCATTTCTGCAGTACTAACAATTTATTCTAACTCTATATAATGACAAACGGTACAACTTGTGTGCATTGGTACGATGACTATTGTTGTGTACTAACTTTGCAGAAAATTTCAATCAATTTTGCTTCAGTTAATTGTGCTAAATGATCAAGCATCATGAGGTAATTTGAAATAAGAAACCACATGCTAGTTATTAGCTGCAGTTGACAAAAATATATCTATTTGTTTTTCCAGTTGGCTTTGTTTCATTTCAGTCCTACTTAGTGCCAATGGCATCATCATCATTTTGCATGTCTTGTTGGCCTTTCATATATGAGGCAAGATGGGTTTGAAAATACAGTTACATGTTTGCAGGTTCTTTTAAGCTATGGAACATACACGAATTTGGAACTTCTTGAACACTACGGGTTTCTTTTAGATGAAAACCCAAATGATAAGGCTTTCATTCCCTTGGAACCTGAAGTTTATGCCTCCAGTTCATGGCCAAAGGACTCGTTGTACATTCATCAAAATGGGAAGCCGTCTTTTGCTCTACTATCTGCTCTTCGGTTGTGGGCAACCCCGGCAAGCCAGCGAAGATCTGTTGGTCACCTTGTTTATTCTGGAACTCAATTGTCAGCAGAGAATGAAATATTTGTGATGGAATGGATAGCGAAGAGTTGCCATGTTGTTTTGGAGAATTTGCCAACATCAGTTGACGAAGACAGTCTGCTGCTGTGTGCCTTAGACAAAATGCAAGATCCCGATGTCCCAATGGAGGTTGGGAACGCTTTGAGGAGCTGTGGAGTTGAATTTTCTGCCTTCTTGGAGGCCCATGACCTGAAAATTGGGGACGGCAATGTTGAGTTACTCTTGTCGGAGAAGGCAAGAAGGTCGATGGAGAGATGGAAATTAGCAGTGCAGTGGAGACTGAGGCATAAAAGAATTCTTGTTGATTGTATTTCCCGTTGTACTGAAATCATTAGTTCTCTTTCCCCAACATTTCTTGGACACCGAGGCTAACAATCCTAGTTTAACAGGAACATTTTTCATCTGGATACTGTAAAATGTGACCCCGCCTCTGGGATGAGAACAACCTTGAGAAGAACCGAAAACAATGAAAGAAATTAGAGTATATTTTGTATTCGCATTTGAGGGAAACTAGATTTTATTTGTTATATATACAGTTGATTTTATCAAGGAAATGTAAAGAATAAATAAATAAATAAGATGTTTTAGTTATACTACTTATTTTCTTGTAGATTTTTCTATTTTCAAAATGAGAAAATGATAGCACCTTATATAAGAACTATAAAAATAACCAAGAAGTTATCTTTATAACGAGTTATAGTATAGTCATTATAGTTATGAAGTTTAAAATTTGTTTCAAATTTATAATGAATAATGATAAGTGGTCTCTTGAATCATCAAATATTTTTATTTTCCATTGTTCCAATCCAATCCATTGTAGATTAGAAATCAACAAAAGAAAAAGTCATTGGACCTAAATTAAGTCATGATTATATAACCTATTCCGATATTAAGATTCAATATGAATGAAATCGTGGAAGCAGACCTTTTCTTTCTTTGAAGCTCACAAGAATTTGTCATCCGATTGAATCTTCCTGTTCTTGGCTGCTCCATAGGAATCCATCGTTATTCTTTTCCTCTACCGAGAAAAGTTCATTCCAAGTCATAAGAGCAATCTCTTTTTTTTTTTTTCCTATTCATTTTTCTTCTCGTTATGGTAATGCAATGCAAGAGTTAGTTTGTTTCTCATGATGAAAAGAGCATTTTTATTTATTTATTTATTTATTTTATGTTATATGAAATTTATAAAAATCTGATATTTAAGGTTGGTAATATTAGATTATCTTAAAAAAGATAGTAATTTTTTAAAAACAATTTAATTTTTTTTAGAATAAAAGGTAAGTTTATACATATTTTTTTTTTTATATAAAAGTTACTTTATTTTATATAAAAGTTCTTGTTATTTTTTAATTCTAAAAAAAAAATTTGAAAATAGGAAGCGTGTCCAAAGCAACATTAAAAAATATTATATATATATATATATATTATTATTATTATTATTACAAATACAAAAAAATTGTGGTAATTAATCATTAATAAGACTTTAATAAGACTTAATATATGACAAGAACCAATAGTGCTAATACTTGAAATGATAAATGAAATGATAATAATAATATGGTTTTATGAATTGTAAAAGATAAAAAATATGGTAATGACGCGCATAAGGATTCTCTTACCATTACCAGAGCATACATCTTCTATCCTTCATCCTTCTTATAAGGTGACCTCACTTTGTCTAATCTCAAATTTATAAGATTTAAATGATAACACAATGGTTATTTCCTTGAAAAACACGACATTATTTTTTATTAAGTAATAAAAATAATAACTAATATTTTTTGTAATAATTTGAGTAAGTACTAAATGAATTTTTCCCCCCACATTTGAATTCGTTAAAACTTCAATTTTTATTTTTATTATATATATATATATATATATATATATATATATATATATAGATTAAAAAAAAACTAACAATTTGTTTAATAATTTATGTTCTTTTTATTAAGAAAAACTTTACAAATAAAAAAATTAATACTTGAGATGTTATACTAGACCCATCGGGTCAACTTCTAGATTGGGAAAAGAAACTTTGGCTAACTAGCTTGACTTACGGAAAAATAGAATGAAACAATTTATACTGATCACATACTCTTTATAGAAAGGAATTCCCTTTCCTTTCCTTCTCAACGACTACTATCACTATCAATCCCAAGGATAATGAGATAAAATGAATCCCACCTAGATGGTGTGACATGATGATAACATTCTCTTGATCAATGTTTTTAGAATGTTATTGAACTAGAAAAGTAATAGGTTTATGGTTCAATGGTTGAACTGGTGGTTGTACCGGTGATGTTTAGAGAAGTTATCGGTTCACGATTCAATGGTCGAACTAGTGATGTCATATATATATATTATTAAAATTAAAAATAATTATAGAAAACAAAAATAATAAAGTCTACTGAAATTTTGATAGAGTTTTTTCACAAATCTTTTTACCTATAGAAGTCACCATATATCTTCATATCGCTAACACAATATAGAATGTCATGCTTTCATAATGTAAATCAATACAATATTTATCAAAACATTACTATTCTACATTCACATATGAGCAATAAACCAACAATGACCGAATTATCAAAGAGTTGTTAACACATTATATGTAATTATGGACCCACATTTTTCATGGGCGTTTCCACTCGATCAGCGAGACTCACTTTTATTGGTGAAAAATTAGTTTTGGAAAAGTTGAAGTCGCCACTTATTTATTTTATTTTAAAAGGGAAAATAAAACAAGAAAGAAAACCCTAAAAAAATGACTCCATAGTTTTTGGAAAAGCGTGTCTTTGAAAAACCTGAGTCTAGGTCCGGGGATCAAGTTACCTATTGGGAAGGTATCTTTAAAAGATAACACCGCTCTAAGCCTTACAAAGGTCTCTACTGATTAAGTTGAGGGAAATGAGACAGTTAATTGATTGATTGAGGGTACCTAGGTAGACTAAGGTGATTGAAAAAAAATAGTATGCCAAACAAGAAAAACAATCATAAATATAAAGAAGATTTAAGGTGTGTACCTGGATTGCTTTTCAAGTGCTATCACAGAAACATCAAAGTTAATTCAAATAGTATATCACTCAACATGTGCTTTATCAAAGATAATCGAACAATGAAATGAGTATCAAGACATCCAGACACTATCTAACATAGGTGCAGTTCACAGTGACAAGCATATTCACAGAATTTAGAAGGTGGGTGATAGAAGGCGTACTTGGATAGCATAAATAACTTATAATGTGCTTCCTCAGGACGTGGGGGTTAGATCAAAGTTATAATAATGATTAGCAAAGGAAAGAATCCTAGCATGTTTGGTATCTAATTAGCGTAGCAAAAATGATCAAAGTATATGAAATCAACAATTATCACATACATCTTTTATATAATTCCTAAAAAATAGATATGATTACAACAAACAACAAAGGTGGCAACAAAGATGAGTTTTGAAAAAATGATTTTTATGTAGGGGTTTCACTAATTCCCCATTTGATATACACAAATCTAGCTTAGAATTATCCCATTTACTTGAGACCACAAGTTTGGATTCGTGTCTTACTCAAAACTGTAGTTTTCATTCAATATTGAGAAAGATGTGAACTGCTCAAAATATGATTGCATATTATTTAAGAAAAATGAGATTTTGATTCTAAGGACTTTAAATGAGTTTTTTTTTTTAGATAGATTTTCAGAGGGATCTTTTGAGGAAAGTATTTTATTTTAAAATAAAAGAAATTAATTTGAAAACAACAAAACATTAGAAACAAGCAAAATTACAGAAAACAAAATCACAAAGTAGAATTTGGACAACCTAGCAAACTAAAGTGGTGAGAATGGAAGCCGATCTTCACTATTTTTTGATGGCCTCTGAAAAATAAATTTGACAATTGGCTTATCGAAGTAATAAATTATTAAAACTTAGATCAAATAAACTAATGAGATATCCACCAAGAATTAATGACTAAGATTCAAGAAACGCCTAAATTGAGAATAACAAATTAAAAGCTAACATATGATCAATTAAACACACAAACACATTTAAACTAAAAGAATAAATTAAATCGAACTAAATTGGAAAAAAAAAATGTCAACTTTATCTAACATGATTATTTAGACTACTGAATTAAAATTACTAACACTTAAGCTAAAAGATAGACTAAAACTAAATTAATTTGGAATTAGAAAAATATGAACTTTATCTTATTGGATCAATTAAACTAATCATCTAAAACTCTGAAAAGCACGCAAATTGAAATTAGACCAAATTAATTCAATTAAGGTAAACTAAAAACATGACCTAAGATTATAAGAGCACCTAAAATAATTAAAATGAACCAAATTAAATGAAAGCAAATTAAAAATGAATATGAATTCATGGAATCAACTTTCTAAATAAATTTACATTATTAAAATGAAATCTAAGCTTAAAAATGAATTAAACACTAATTAAGGCAAATCTAAAATCAAATCTTTAACACACAAGATCAATTATTTTAACAAACTAAAATTTTATAAGAGCACTTAAACCTAAAGTCGAATTAAAACTAACCAAAACAGATTTTTTAAAAAAAATTAAATCTTTAACCTATAGGATCAATCTTATTAATAAATAAATAAATAAATAACAAGTAATTAAATAAATAACAAATAATTAATTAAACAAACAAAACTCAAATGTTCTTAATCTGATGCAAAGAATCAAAACTAAATTAAATAGAGATCAAATCATTTTTTTCCCTATAATAAATCAAAGCTAAAACTATATGAAATCGAATTTTCTTAATTTAATATGATAAATCAAAACTAAATTTAAACAAAATTCTAACCTTTATGTAATAGATCAAAATTAAATATAAATGAAATTCATGCTTCTGCAACTTGATAAAACAAATCTAAACTGAAACTAATAAAATAAATCAAAATCACTCAACCCGACGTAATGAATCTAAATTGAAATGAAACTAAACTTTAAATTCTCCAAAGAAAGCCCATATAAAAGGATTAGCTTACCTAGGTGGCTATGGTGCTACAAAGCAAACTAGATGGTGCACGACTGGTGTAATGAGGTGTGAGCAGATGACAACTGGCTGCAGCATGGAGTTGGTGCTGAAAGTGTTTCCCGCGGAGATTTTGTAGGTGCGTGGACTATTCTCTTCTCAAGGTGGTAACCGGGTGGATGAGGACTTGATGCACAGACTGACAGTGGATGCAACCCGTGAGGATGAAGACTTGATGTTGTTCTCAGTGAGAAACCCATGTCCGACGAAGACGGTGGTAATCGACGACGTTATCATAACGAGGACTTATTCGACAATATCTTTAGAGGCGATCACTCCGTGAATACCAGTTCGTGAGGGCACGATCTAGATCCAGCTGCTGCTGTGTCCTTGGAGATGATCAAGTTAGTGATGCTTCGAACCGTCTTGATGTCCACAATGATGCGCCTCCCTTCCAGTTCTTGAAACTACTCGAATTGCTGATACGTTGACTCTAATGAGAACGTTCAGGAGTTAGAAAATCGAGAGTTCTAATGGCGGTCATCATTTGCAGTAGCCGATCCTTTTCCTTCCCCTCCGGAATATTGAATGGTGCATGTTATCAGAGGCATTAGTGCTTTCCCATTGACTCCACCTACATGGAAAAACCACTCACCAGCCCGGAGAGAGCCAACAATCATCCGCGTGCTGCTGAGTCAGGTTCCCAAAAATATTATCTATCCTCAAGGATGTTGCTTTCCAGCTCCACTTTCCCCAGGTTTCCTCATGCCAAATAAAAATAAAAATAAAAAATCCAAAAAAGAAAGCAAGGATTCATGAAGTCCAAACCATTCTTGTCATTCAAAGTCAACATTCCTTTCACTAAAATTTCAAGAAGTCATTAAATCCCAAGTAAGAAAATATCAATACATAGATAAAAGGTATAATACATAAAAAATAAATATTAGACACATTTAATAAAAAAAAAGAAATTAAACTAATGCAATATATAATAATAATTGAAGTGTCAAACTCAAACCACCAAAAATAAAAAAATTCCTTTCATGCAATCATAAAATAAAAAAATACAAATAATAATAATAATGAAATAATATAAAATAAATCAAAACTTACTTAATCCTAAAATCAATCAATAAAATAAATAAAGAAAGAAAAACAAGAAAACAAATCTAAGTGAAATTAAACCTAGAAAAGTCCCTAAGTGGGCCTAAGGTGGTGCCTAATGGGCCAAGAGTATCCAAATAGGCCTAGGTGCCTAATGGGCCAAGTGTATTTAAATGAGCCTAGGGTGCCTAAATGGGCTTAAGATGGTGCCTTATGGACCAAGTATATCCAAATGGGCCTAGGGTGCCTAAGTGAGCCTAAGGTGGTGTGTAATGGGCCAAGTGCATCTAAATGGGCTTAGGGTGCCTAAGTGAGCCTAAGGTGGTGTGTAATGGGCCAAGTGCATCTAAATGGGCCTAGGGTGCCTAAGGTGGTGCCTAATGGGTCAAGTGTATTTACATGGGCGTAGGGTGGTGCCTAATGGGCCAAGTGTACCTAAATGGGTCGAGGGTGCCTAAGTGGGCCTAAAGTGGTGCCTAATGGGCCAAGTGTATCTAAATGGGCCTAAGGTGCCTAAGTGAGCCTAAAGTGGTGCCTAATGGGTCAAGTGTATCTAAGTGGGCCTAAGGTGCCTAAGTGGGCCTAATATGGTGCCTAATGGGCCAGTGTACCTAAATGGGCCTAGGGTGGTGCCTAATGGGCCAAAGAAGGAAAGAAAAAAAACCTAAGGCTAAATTAAGGTTGCCTAGAATCACAATGAGGTCAAATGAGACCCTTAACCAAAGGCTCCAAGGTGTTTAGAAAAGATAGGCTACACAAGTAGAAATGAGCCACTAGGGAATTGTTGTAAAGTACCGAACAAATACCTAATAGGACATGTGCTAGGAAGACAAAATAGAGAGTCTACAGTAATACAAACATCAACCACAACATTTAAATAATTACTCAAAATATAACATGTCAATATTTAAGTATTCATGAAGAATTTTTTATATTAATAAATATCAATATTATGTCTTCATTCATTTTGAAAATTGAGATATGAAGATTCAAAATGAGCATATAGAACACTAAAGTTTTCCAAATCAACCATGGTTGAACTTGAACCTTCTACTTCATTTATTGGAATTGACTCTTCTTCATACATAAGATTTTCCATTTCTTCAAGATCTAGCTCTCTTGATCAACTATCCAAAATTTAGTCTCATCAATGCATGCATAATTGATGGGATCATAGCCCTTTTTCTTGTTGTAAAACTTAAAAATAAAAAGCATATAATTCATAATTGTCAAAACAAAAATTTATATTCAAAACACCTAAGAAAGTACTTACATTAATTTTTTAGCGGCAAGTTGTAATGAATGTATACAAAATCATTAAGCCTTTGTTGTTCCAATCTATTCCTCTTTTCGGTATGTATACATTCAAACACAATCCAATTCCCCTCACATGTGTTAGATGATGAGGTTTAGCTTAATATTTGAATTGCCAACTTTTGCAAATTTGGTGCACAATATCCATGTAGCCTTCACCAGTCATCTAGCTATCATTTTTACATTAAAAATAGTAAAAAAAAGAAGAAGAAGAATTAACAAGTTTAAAAATATAATAATGTATATTTTAAAGCATATTAGTAAATATTAAATAGTAACTAATGAAAAATAAAAAAACACACTAATGAATTATCTTTTACTTGGTTGAAATACTTTTTGTGAAGAATAAACAAACTCTCTTCCAAAACTTTTCAATCGACTATAGACCAACTTCAATTCATTCATCACTTTATGCTTGCCTTTCATAACTTCCTAATCAATAATATCCATGACACCTCCAATAACTTCTAACTTATTACAAAAGTTTCTTTTTGTCATATTGGAAACATGGATTCAACCAATAAGCTATTGCATGAATGCTTTTGCATAGTTGTTCATCCAAATGTTGCTTTGTGATTTGTGTATAATGCTTGTGTAGTCTTTTGTTATAGTTAAATAGTTTCTTAATGCCCCAACAAACCCTATACATGCTTTTCTACACATCCCATTGAAGTATTTCATCACAATCAACAATACAGAATAAGTGCATAAGTAGAGCCATGAGATTCAAAACTATCAAACAATCATTTTAGAATTTGTTATCTAAAATGATAGAAATTGCAAACCTACTTTTATTATCCTTCGAATATCT
The DNA here is from genome assembly GCF_004353265.1 of Vitis riparia. Taxonomy (NCBI): domain Eukaryota; kingdom Viridiplantae; phylum Streptophyta; class Magnoliopsida; order Vitales; family Vitaceae; genus Vitis; species Vitis riparia. The sequence goes on along the minus strand of NC_048434.1, from coordinate 11,734,562 downwards.
ATAGTCTATAAAAAACTTGTTAGTCACCAAAGCTTGCGAATCATGTTTATGATCATGAAGACTCTATAGTGCAATGAACATGGTAGTAAAGTGAGTTGTACCAAGTTAGAGAATCTCTATCTATCATTCTTTTTTTCACAACCAACTTAATAAAGAAACATGATTATATACAAAAATTTTCACCTTTGATGCACATGTTGCAAGTTCAACAACGTGGTTTGACTTATCAATATCCTTAAATATCAAATTAAAATAATGAATTGCATAAGGAGACCAATTTATGCATTTATACTTCTCAGAAATCATTTTCCTTGCAACCACATAATTTGCTTCATTATCAGTGATCATATAAACTACATTGCTTGGACCAACCCATTCAATTACCTCTTCAAATGGCTTAAACAAATTAGTTGCATCTTTCACAATATTCGAAGCATTAACAAATTTCACAAATGATATTCCTTGAGGACAATAAAGAAGGAAGTTGATGAATGTTCATTGTCTGTTATCGGTCCAACCATCACACAAATGATATATATATATATACCTTATTAACTTATCTCATGTCATTAAAATTTAATAACAATTGTTATTAAATAAAATTTAAAAGTAAAATAAAAGTTGAAAATAGAAATAACAACTATCATATACCTTCTTAACTTATCTCATGCCATTAAAATTCAATAACAATTGTTATTAAATAAAATTTAAAAGTAAAATAAAAACAAAAACTATCATATACCTTATTAACTTATCTCATGCCATTAAAATTCAATAACAATTGTTATTAAATAAATTTTAAAATAAAATAAAAATTGAAAATAGAAATAACAACTATTTTTTTAAATGTATGATTCTTCTTATTAAAATGTATAATTATTTACACGAATTTTTTTCTTATGTATTTATTTATTTTTCATTGTTAATGAAATCACTATTTCAATGTTATCTTTTATTCTTCTAATATTTATTTTAAAACATTTTTATAGTATGTTTAGCTCAATTTTCTTTCTTTCTTTATTTTTTTCTATAAATTCTATCTTTCATAATTTTTTATCTTAATAATTTAAATTTTATTTTAATGATAGGATGTTCTTAGATTTTATATTTTTCATATATTTTATTTTGTGAAATTGTGATGAAGAATTATATTATTACATTACTCCTAAGCTTTTAAACTCTCATTGGAGTCTCCAATTATATTGAATAAAAAGTTAGAAACCATATATAACAATAGTTTTAGTTACTAATATAACATGGGAATATGGTAATCATGTATGTTAAAAATTATACAACCTAAATTAATAAATAGGAGTTGAGAAAAAAAAAGATACCATTTTTAGATCATATCCAAGAGAAAAAAAAATTGGGAAAAATCCTATTATCCTCAAGCAACCTTTTTCTCTAATAAGGAAATAAATTATATTAATAATAAAGGTTAGATTATTAAAATAACAGGTATCAAATTATTTTTTAGTATTTGAGAAGGGAGAATTTTTTCAATTAAGGTGATATGATCCTCAAGTTGGTTGTTTCTTTGATTATCAAATGCTTATTATTAAAATTTCATATTTTCTTGTCTTTCCATATTTGGTTTAATAAACATTTGGCTAACTATTGTCAACAACATAAATAACAACAAACTTAAGATTAGCAATAGTGTAGAGGCGCCTAATCCATTAACATGTGGATAGATTCAAATGTAACATCACTATTGCACCACCCCAAGGTGGTGTATTCGCCACATCACCCCAAGTAGGACCCTTACCATCATAGACCAATAAATATGAGTTGGTATTTGCTATCATTAAGACGATATGACGTCCCATGGAAAAATAGAATAGCATAGATCACAACTTAATAGACGCCTTTCCCTTCAAAGGACATAATGGTTACACGCAAATCCATACACTCATACTCTAATAGACAAGCCCACCATTGAAAGGGATAATTGCAATAAAGGGTTATACGAATATGATAATAACTCCACTTAATTGGGTTAAAATGATATAAGAAGTTTCAAAATTGCTTTCAAGGATATATAAACAATTTATCACTAAAAAAAAAAAAATACTCAACATACCCTTAATAGGGTTTTTAAAAGGGGACATATTCATTTCTGGCAAATGATTTTGAGACCTAAGGTTCATCTAAAATGCATATTTAGGTTTGAAAGTCTATGCAATTGGATGATAAATGATATTAAGTATTGCAACTATTTAATATACTAAAATTTATCCATAAACACTCATGATACTTAATATATTAAAATTTCAAGAAAAATTTAAATATAATAATTATCTATTTAATACTATTATTATGTTTTTTTCAAGTTGCAACTGTCACCTTGATTTATTTTTCATTAATTTAAAGTTCGAGTATTATTATTATTTATTTTGATTTTTTTTATTTTTGAAATTAAATTAAATAACATTTGTATAAGACATGTTTACCTTAATTTAAAGTTCGATTGTTATTATTTTTTATTGTGAGAAAATTTGAATTTTTTTTTGAAATTTATTTAAATAACAATTTTATACTATATGTACAAATTTGTAAATCATGAATTTGTATACAGGTTTTTTTTTTTTTTTTTTTTTTTTTTTTTCCTTTTTTCATTTTTTTTCCTTTGTTTTCCATACCAAATTACTACAAAATTATTTTCACATATGCACAAATGTTAAATGTAATTTTTGTTTTCCTATTTTTACACATATAGAAAACAATTATACTAAATTTATAAGAAATTTTCATATTTTTATTAACATCCATAAAAACACGCAAATATATTCTAAATTGGCGAACTTGGATTGACCTTCTATAACTAGTATAAATATCTTATATGTTTAGTGCAAGAGCCTTGCACATATGTGGAAAAAAAAAATTGTATTTGACATTCATGCATGTGTGGAAACAATGTTTCTAGTGATATAAAAAAAGAAAAAAAAAAAAGAAAAAAAGGAAAAACACATAAATATATTCATAATAGATAGACTTGTACATGTCTTGTATATCTAGTACAAATGCCTTGTGTATGTATGAAAATATAAAAACAAAAAATATATCTAGTACAAGTGCCTTGTACATGTATGAAAATGTAAAAACAAAAAAAAAATATTTGACTTTTATGCATGTGTATACAACATTTCCAATGGTTGGATATCGAAAACAAATTATAAGGATCAAGAAAAACATGCAAATAGAGATGTGCGAATGATAAAGGGCGTTTTTGTCCAAAAATTTTCATGGACCTTATAGCAATTATGCAAAGTATATACCCTTTAGAGCTATTATGACACTCACCTACCCCTCTATTGTAATTGTTCCCCATTAAAAGGCATAATGGATATTTGAAATCAATTCAATTAACTATTGTTACTAACATAATGCATGCTAATCAAAACATTACAAAGATGACACTCATGAAGTAGCTATAAAAGGAAGATTGCTTTCCAAAGCAAGGTAGGCGAAACAAATTCATCTTGACCTCTCTATCTATTAATCATCCATTGATAAAATGATCCTTGTGAAGAGCCTCCATTGTCACAAATTTAGTAGTGAATTGAGGAAATGCGAAGGAGACTTTAAAGGGAAAACATGATAACTTGAAAAGTTAACAAGCTAATTAATGACATATTTTGCATAGAAATATGGGCAATGATCACATCTTTAACATGATTTCAATATTAAAACCAAACTAAGCTATTATATGTCAGCTTGTGTATGTTTGGTTATCTTATATTTCTTTTTAAGTTTGTGATGGTTCAACCATATTCCTTGATTAAAGATTACCTTGAGATCCTTTGAGGACATTTTGGATGCAAGGATGAAGGCTTAGTTGAATTGAAAAATTGAAATTGCAAGGAGTTACGGGGTGTTGTCCTTGTCCGACCAATAAAATGTTTTAAAGTGGTTAAGAGGGTTAAACATGTCCAATCAAGCTAAAATTTAACTTATATGGATTTTTTACTTTTCAGACTTAAATTTGACTAAGTTTTAGAATTTTAGGAGGTCATTGACTTAGGGAATAAATTGGAGAAATATAAGTGATGTTCTATCTCAAGAGGGTGCCATCAAAGGGCTTGACAAGGTCCATCGTCCTTTTATTTTAAAGACCACATGATTGCAGCCCATGAGTGACCTTTTCTGATATTAAAACTTAAGGAAATGGGTTAGGCCCATTGCTTTACTACTTCCAAACCACCCTTGGGTTTTTCATGTGGATATTAGATGATTTCATGTGGATGGAACTAAGGGTTGGCTTGGGGATAATATAAAAGGATAATTAACACTCGATTTAGGGATTTGGTTCACCTTTAGTTTAGGGTTGGTCATAAGAAGAATTAGAGATTCGAAAGTGGAGATCTTGGCATCTTAATTTAGCTTAGGTTCTTTAATTTTGCTTATGTTTGTTTTGGATTGTTTTTCTTGATTCTAGTCTTGAATTATTTTTTATTAAGAGCACAATTGAACCATTTTGTTTTATGAGATTAATGCAGTTTCAAATTTGATTTTAAAACTTTCAATGTTCAATTTCTTATTTTGTTCATCACTTTTTCAATTTAATTTCCTTTCAATCATTTGTGAGTAGTCACCTAGGTTGAGGAAAGGGAGCCACAGGGCTCTCATTTTTCCATTGGAATGACCCTATGCTCATAAGACATTTTCAATTGAAAGTAAAATGTCATTTGAGTCCCATCAATTGAATAGGAAGCACCATATTTCAATATTTGACAATTAAAGGGATTATAAAGCCTCAATAGGGTATCTTAAACACTTAATGGGAAAGCCATTTTTGGGATGACCTTTATTAAGCCTTAAATATCGCAATTGGGCAAATAGGTGAGGTAATGGGGAACATGATATTGGGAAAAACTTAGATTACTTCATTTTCGAGCTTTTATTGTTAGGGTGCATGAAAACCTATTCTAGGCTCTCTAAATCTATCATACAATGGAAACACGACAATTAAAACAAAAAATAATATAATAGATTTAGAGATTAATGTTGTGCTTGTGATTTGGATGTTCTCAAATCGATTTTTGTCGGTGCAAAAGCTCTAAAATTGAAGAAGATCTTGTAAACACCATGATCTTCCACCCAATGACTCCTCATTGAGTCTAGGCATTGAAATGGTAGAGATTTTAAGATTACTATTGAGAGAGAATGACAAGATTGAGTTTTTTTTTTTTTAAAACCCTAACCCCTAAGAGAGGTATTTATTTATAAGCCTCCTATTAGGCTTAAGTGACTTAAGCCCATCATGAGATTGGTTTACTTAATTTAGCCCAAAAAAGTTGCTAATTGAATAATTAAACTAACAAGGCTCTAATTAATTAATGAGCCCGGCCCAAATATGCCGTTCACTCACCCTTGTGAAACCTTGCGTAATTACCAAAATGCCTTATGCACATAAGTGAATTAAAAACCCATCCAACCCTCATAAATCATGCCATAAAGGAATATGAGCTTAAGCGAGGATCATTAGGATCCTTAGGATAGTATTGGCTCTCAAAATCCAATTTTGAAGTTGATTCAACATTAGAGCCAACTATACTCTAGTATCCTATGTATAACAAGACACCAAGTGCTTAAGTCCATGACCTACTATCCATTGTATATAGTTTACCCATGAACTGGTCATCCATAGTCTAATAAGGTGAAAGTTACAGATCCTCCTATTATGTGATCAAATGACATATTCTAGCTTACTAAGTGTATATGTCAAATTCCACTAAAGGAATTACTACATACCTATAGATTTCATGATCACACATCCTTAGGATCACCAAGGGGACACATTATCTCAAAGTTCATAAGATATTATGATGCCTCTATTGAGAATACCTATTACTAGCAGATTCCATCAATATTGTCCCAATTCATAGGGAATATATGATCAACTTACAATCTTACACGTAGGTAAAAACCACTACTAACTTCTACACAAGCTCAATATTCTCTCAAGGTTAAGAGACTATATAGTAGAGCAACTTAGTGAAGTCATGATTATCCAATATCCTTTTTTCATGACTCGCCTTAGGTCTTGTCCAATGTGTAATACACACTAGTGCACCTATCATGGGAACCCCATCCTGATGGCTAAGATGTTGCCCTCTAATTAGGAGGTGGTATACTACAACCTCAAATAGATTGTCTAAGTCCACAAATTGGTTGTAAACAAATCATCTACTTGTAAGGAAACTATAACTTGGATCTTCTGTGTAACTCTTAATGTACTAAAGTCATGTACAATGCAAGAAATGTTGGACCAAAATGCTCATAAAATATAATGCATGGAATAAGGATAGATAAAAGTGAAACAAGAATATCATTAAATGAATAATGAATTCCAAATCTATTACATCATGTCATGCTTTTAAGGGCTTTATCCTGATACATGAAAACACCAAATTTTTATACCTAATTAGAAATTGGAGCCAAAGGTTCCCATTGTAGGGAACCCTAGATTTCCCTATTCCCTATCTTAGGTTTAGATTAGGTATATGAACACTCGCTAGGGCTCTAAATCATAGCAACGGAAGCATAAAAATACAATTTTCATCAATAGGATCTAGAAGAACAGTGTTATAGGAAATTTTAGTTGTGATTTGGAAGTTTTCAAATCAATTCCATGTGGTGAAGAAGATGATTGAAGTATCCGAAAGTCATACACCGTGATCTTGGCATTCCAAAGAGTGAACTTTGGAAGAGAGGAAACTTTGACTTTCTCTCTTTCTCTAGAGGTGGAAGACAACTCTCTCACAAAAGTGATGGAAACCCTGACCCTTAACGGGATATTTATAGGTTCCTCTACTGGGTATAAGTGATTTGAGCCAATATGGACTTTGATCACTTAATTTAGCCCAAAACGAGTCCCAATTGATTAATTAACAACATAGGGTCATCCAATTAATCAATTAGCCTAATCTAGAGACCTTGTCCATTATCCCTTATGCAACCTTACATAATTTGTTTGCATACTAGATCTAAGCAAAGAAAACAATACCAATTTTTTAAAAATTGATTTTTAAGGTTAAAGTACTAATTGTTAGGTTTGGATGTTCCCAAATCTTAAATTATAAGTGTTGAAGACAACCTTGAAGTTGTTGGAAGTCTCGTAAATTAACGATCTTTCGCCCAATGACTTAACCTTATTCTTGTCACACTTCCGGTGGGGAGGAAAGAAGAGTGGAGGCTATGACTCTCTTTTCTCTAGATGGTGGAAGACAAAAGTGATGGAAACCCTAACCCTTAGTGGGTATTTATGGGTTCTTAACTAGGCTTAAGTGACTTGAGCCCATATGGGCTTAGGTCATGTAATCTAACCCAATTTCAGTCCTAATTAATTAATTAACCCAATAGGACCTACTAATTAATCAATTAGCCAAATCCAAAGACCTTGCTCACTTACCCTTGTGCAACCTTGTGTAATTATCAAAATACCCTTATACACAAAAGTGAACCTAGAGTTAATTTGACCCTCATAACTCGTGCTAAAAAGTTATATGAGCATAGAGTGGGGAGTATTGGGACCCATAGGAGTATTGACTCTCTCGGAATCCAATTCTGAAGTTGATTCCGCATTCCACTATAGAGAATCAACTGAACTCCAGTATCTAATGTAAATAACAATGAGACACTATATACTCAGGTCCATGACCTATTATCCATTGCGTTTAGTTTCCCTATGAACTAATATCCATAGTCTAATGAAGTGAAAACTATAATTCTTTCAAGACTACCTTTATTATCATTGAGTTACTAATCCTCTTATTGTTTGTTCAATTGACATGCTTTAACTCTCAAAGAGCCTATATTAAGTTCCACTTAAGCCTTTCAAGATACACTGTCTTAATCCCATGAGATATCATGGTGCCTCTATTGAGAATACCTATTGCTACCAACTTCCATCAATAGTGACCCAATCCATGGGGAATATATAATTACCTTACGATCTCAATCGTAGGTTAAAACTATTGCTGATTTTAACACAAACTCAATATTTTCTCAAAGTTGATAAAACAATGAAGTAGCTTGGTGAGGTCATTAATACTTGATAGCCTAAGTTATAACTCACCATAGGTCATTTCCAATATGTAACCATATATACTAGTACACTCACTATGGAAAACCCATCCCAATAGCCAAGACCAGCTATCCCTCTAATTAGGAGGTGATGCACTACAACCTTTAATGGGTTGGCTAGACCCACAAACCGACTATGAACAAACCATCTATTTACAAGAAACCTATGACTTGGATCTTCCATGCAATTCCTAATCACCCAAGTTACATACAATGTAAAAAATGTAGGCAAGAATGCTCATAAAGTGTAATGCATGGAATAAAGATAGATAAAAGTGAAACTGGAATATCATTAAATAAATAATGAATTCCAAATTTATTACATCATGTCATACTTTTAAGGGCTTTATCCTAAAATAATTACCAAAACAACCTATGCATAATAGTGAATTTAGAGCTAATCTAATCCTTATAACCTATGTCATCATGATATATGAGCTTAGAGAGATGAACATTAAGACCCATAGGGGTATTAGCTCTCTCATAGTTCAATTTTGAAGTTTACTCAATATCCTACTATAGAGAAGCAACTGTACTCTTGTAAATAACAATGAGATGGAACTCAGGTCCGTGACCTACTATCCACTATATGTAGACTTCCCATGAACCGGTGTCCGTAATCTAACAAGGTAGTGTTATCACCTATCAAGATTACCTCTCCAATCCTTGAGTTACAAATCCTTCTTGTTATGTGACCAATTGACATACTCCAACTCTAAGGCGCATATGTCAAATTTCCACTAAAGGAAATGTTATGCTTATAGTCTTTTAGATCACATGTCCTTTAGATCACCCAAAGAGACACACTGTCTCAATCTTATGAGATATCATGGTGTCTTTATTGAGAATACTTGTTGCCACTAGCCTTCATCAACAATGATCCAATCCATAAGGATATGTGACCACCTTAGGGTCTTAACCATAGGTAGGCACCTCCTATTTACTTTGGCATGGACTTAATATTCTTTTAATGTTGAGAATCTATACATTATAGTAGCATGGTAAATCATGACAATCGATAACCTTACGTCATGATTCACTGTAGCTCCTATCTAATGTGAAATCATACACACTAATGCACTTACCATGGGAAACTCATCCCAACGGCCAAGGCAAGCCATCTCTCCAATTAGAAAGGAGTACACTACAGTTTCTATTGGATTTCCCAAATTCATGAATTGATTGTGGACAACTTATCTACTTACAGCAACCCATGACTTGTATCCTCTTTGCAACTCCTAACAAACTCAAATCATGTACAATGTAAGAGATATGAGTGTGCATGCTCAGATATATAACTAATGCAAATGGGATAATAAAGGGAAAACAAGAAACATAGATAAATAAATTTATAAATGAATATTAATTTGTTACATCATGTCATACTTTCTAAGGTTCAATACCAATACCCATAGGGTATTTTAAGCACTTAATGGGATTAACTTAGAACAACCTTATATATGCCTTAGGACAAGAATTTTCAAATCATTAATATATTAAGAAAATTAGAATGTTATAATTTTCAATTTTCAATAAATGATTTTATTGAAAATATTCCAATGAAGAGAACCTTTAGGTATCTTAGTTGAGATATTAATAGAAAATGTCATTCCATGGTGAAAAATGTGAACACATAGGATATTCTCTCTCCTCAGTTGTTAGTTACAATTAGTTAGGAAGTTTCAACCCATTTTTGTTTTTCACAAAACCACTTTCCAACAATCTTCTTACTAAAAACAAGATTTAAAGAAAGAATTTTTCACTATCATTTTTCATCTTCTTAATCTTTGTATTTCACCTATATTCCAAGATCCTTTCCTTGAGGTTTGACATTTGCCTCACTAGTTTTTTAGAACTACAATTACACCCTTACACTTGGGAAACTGCTAGATTATTTACACATAATTTGGTGCAATCACAAGCATAATGAAGAGCTTACTTAGAAAAATGCTCAGGTACATGGGGAATTATGTGAAATGATCTAATATGCTAACTCTCCTAGCCCATAATTACCTATTCACAACTAGAGAAGAGAAACTTCAAACCCAAGGAGTTGTGTCTGGGAGTGAGAATCAATCAATTCAAAACACATTTGGCAAAGTCCTATGCCTCTTGAAAATGGACAAACACTGATTAAGGCACGATTAATGGGTCATGCTTAATAATCACACCTTGTAGAGCTTTATTACATTATGGACTATTCATGGAATCACTCCCACATCATTTATTGAGGCGATCCTCAATAAGGAGGCACTAAGAGAATTTATGATTCCTAAATTTTAAATGTTTATAAGATTAGTGACCGTCAGAATATCTCCTACATATTAGATAGATGATGATCCTGACACTAAGGAACAACCTCTTATTGTGTAAGGTCTTCCTCTTTAACTTCCAAGGATTGACACTCATGTGGTTCCACCTATTGTTAACCAATTCCATTTCCAAATTTGAGGAGCTAAGACTGTCTTTATAGCCTAATATCTCCATTCTGCACAACAACAGAAGGGATTAGAAACCCTATTCTGAGTTTGAGAGGTAACAAGAGAGTTGTTAGACACATACATCCAATGACTCAATATCCATCTCTTTCAAGTTGAAGGGTATACATCTTAGGTGGCCATAATGACCTCCAAAAAAGTACTGCTACAAGATTATGACTTATTATGGTATTTCTTTGAATCTCTTCCACAATTAACGTTGGTGTTCTATTTGAAAAAGCTTAAACCTATGCCATGTTAGAATAAAGATCTTAAGTAGAGGAGGATGTAGAAACCAAACTTGTCCATCCCTTACCTAACAAGAGAAAACTCCAGATAAGAGTAATTACCATCTAGAGATTAAAAATTAGGCAATAAAGATTGACCTAGGAGGAGAAAAGATTGTAAGAATATTGATAATAAGATGGATGATTGGCCAAGATAGAAGTATACACCCCTATAGGCATCATAATGATGTGCACTTTAAGAAATCTGGGTGTCAAATCGATGTATCCTTTAGGAGATCAAATCCATGGGGATTATTGACCATTCCATTCATTACCATCGAACAATGTTAAGAAAAATCTTAGTAAATATTGTGATTAACATGAGATGCACAACCTTTTGATTGAAAAAATATTGAAGTTTGAAAAGATACCCTAAAGAACTAATTAAACAAGGAAGCTAAAGGAATTCATCGATAACAAGGGCACTAAAAGAGGAGAAAGGTCATAACAAGAAGTAGTTTGTTTGATAGAGCCCTTAAAGGGCATGATATGATATAACAAAACAAGATTTCATTAATATATTTGTTTATTATTATTTTAGTTTCCATTCTTCTTTGTATGTTTGCTTTAATTTTTATTTGAGCATTCAAACTTAGATCATTTGTATTGTATATGACTTGGTTGCATTAGGAGTTGAATGGAAGATCCAAAGTCATGGGTTTTTTGAAAGTTGATGAGTTGTCCATAACCGGTTCATAGACTTAAGCATTCCATTTGAGGCTATAGTGAACTACCTACTAATTGGAAGGGTAACTTGTTTTATTTATCAAGATGAGTTTTCCATGGTGAGTGTACTAATTGTTGGGAACCTTGGATTACTCTATTCCCATGCCTTAGCTCGTAGGGTGCATGCATTTATACCTAGGGATCCTTAGATCTAACACATTGGAATAAAATGACAATAAAAACAATTAATAATTATAGATTTTGAGATTTGAAACTCATACATGTGATCTAGATGTTCTTAGATCAAAATCCATATGATGAAGAACATGCTTGGAAAAATCGGAGAGTCTTTCTCCTCATGCTACTACCCACGTGCTTGTCCTATGTGATTCTCGTGCATAAAACTTGTGTGTGTCTTGTGCACTTCTTGTGCATGCGACCTATGCTCGTCCCATGCACTTCTCATGCATGTGGCATGTGCATGTCCAAGTGTTGTAGCCCTCTATCCAAGGAGGTCTCATACACCCAAGATCTTTTACCCGATAACTCGAACTACAATCTTGGCACTCCAAAGAGTGGGCTTTGGAAGGAATGAGGCTATAACTATTTCTCTTTCTCTAGAGATGGAAGACAACTATCACTAAAAGTCATTAGGAAACCCCAATCCATAAAGGGGTATTTATAAGGTTGCCTAGTGGGTTTAAGTGACTTAAGCCTATCAAGGCTTGGGTCACTTAAACTAGCCTAAAATGGGTCTTAATTGATTAATTAAGCACATAGGGCTATCTAATTAATCAATTATCCCAACTAGAGACCTTGTTCACTATCCCCTGTGCAACCTTGCATAATTACCCAAATGCTTTTATACACAAGAATGAACTTATAGTCAATCCAACTCTCATAAACCATGCCATCATGGTATATGAGCTTAGAGCGAGAACTACTTGGACCTATAGGAGTACCAACTCTCTTAAAATCCAATTTTAAAGTTGATTCAACATTCCCCTAAAGAGAATCAATTACACTCTAGTACCCTATGTAAATAACTATGAGATGAAAGCCGGGTTTGTGACCTACTATCCACTACATGTAGACTCTCCATGAACTAGTGTTCATAATCTAACAAAGCAGTGTTATCACCTATCAAGATTACCTCTCAAATCCTTGAGTTACATATTCCACTTATGTGATTAATTGGCATACTCTAGCTCTAAGGAGCATATGTAAAATTCCACTAAAAGAATTACTGTGACCATTGATTTCATGATCACATGTCCTTTAGATCACCCAAGGAGACACACTATCTCAATCCCATGAGATATCATGGTGCCTTTATTGAGAATACTGGTTGCCATTAGCCTCCATCAATAATGACCCAATCCATAGGGACATATAACCACTTTAGGGTCTCACCCATACGTCAAAGCCTTTTGTTGATTTTAGCACAAACTCAATATCATTTCAAGGTTGAGAGTCCATGCATTATAGTAGCTTGGTGAATCATAACATTTGATAGTTTTGCATCATGATTCATCATAGGTCCTTTCCAGTATTCACCACATACACTAGGGCACTCACCATAGGAAACTCATCTTGATGGCTAAGATAAGTCATTCCTCCAATTAGGAGGTGATGCACTACAATCTCTATTGGATTGCTCAAATCCATCAACCAATTGTGGACAACTTATCTACTTATAGGGAACCCATGACTTATAACTTTTATGAAACTCTTAACGCACTCAAGTCTTGTACAATATAAGAGATATGAACTGAATGCTCAAATCAATGTCAATACACCAAAGGAATAACAAGGGGAAAATTAAGTCTTTGTTACATTATGTCTTGCTTTTAAGGGCTCAATCCCAACACTAATATGTATGATTACACATTAAACAAGAACTACAGTGACTCATAACATTAGATATCATGTAGTGATGACTTCAATAAGCTACTATGTTACATGGGTCTCAATCTTGAGAGAGTATTCAATTAGTGCTAAGGTACTTTGACCTATGATAAGACCCTAAGTTAGTTATATATTTACTATGGAAAAAGTTACTTTTGATTAAGGCATGTGACAACATATAATCAAAATATAGGCACTATAATAGACAATGTGTCATCTTGGATGACCTTAAAGACTTATGATCATGAAATCCATAGTTGTAGTAATTCATTAATTTAGATATGTCAGACAAAATAGAATGATATGAGACTTAAGGATGGAAAAGATAATCTTAAGAGGTTGATAGCTTCTACCTCATTAGATTGCATGCACTAATTCAGTGAGAGTCTACATATAGTAGATAGTAGATCACATACTCAAGAAAATGATTAAATTAGATTTAACCAATTTTCATCTCAATGTAATATCATAGGGTACTTATGTATAATTGACTTTCCTTAGTGCAATGTAAGTCAACTTTAGAATTAGATTATAAGAGAGTTAGTATTTTCCTATGGGTCCTAATGGTCTTAACTTGAGTCCATAATTTTTGTTGGCATAAAAATTTGAGTTTTAATCATGTGTGTATAAGGGTTTTTTTTGGTGTAAGTGTAGATTTGCAAATTTCAAGTGTGTTCCCACTTGATTAATGAGACTCATGTTTATTTAAAGAAAAAAAAAAGATACTTTATAAAAAAATTGGAGTCACCACTTATTTTATTTATTTTTTAAAGGAAAAAAAAATCCAAAAAAAATTGACTCCTATTTTTTGGAAAATATATCTGCGAAAACTCGAATCTAGGTTCGAGGATTAGGTTACCTAGTAGGAAGGTACCTCCAAAGAGGTAGCACCCCTCTAAGCCCTAAAAAGGCCTCTACTATTGAGCTGAGAAGATTATAGCAAATGACTAATCAATCAAGTGGATGCTAGAATAGAACGAACATGGATGATATCATGACAATAGGCAGTCATGCTTAATTAATGAAAATAAATAACCTGGCCTTTAATTAGAGCACATATCACAAAACATTAAAGTTAGAGAACAAGCAACACATAATATTACACACACACACACACACACACACACACACACACACACACACATATATATATATATATATATATATATATAGAAATATAAATGCAAATACGTCATCACCAAGACTGATCAATAGAAATTGAGTTAATCTAGAGAATATAAAATATATATGAAAGAAATAAAGGATAGAGGTACATACCTTGTTTGCATATAAGCAAGCACTCCCTCAAAAGAATTTATTAGTTTTCTAAAATAATAAATCGAAGAATTATTTCATGCATACAAAGAATTATGGGGAATAACAAATGATTCATAAGAATAGAAATAAATTACAACTTCCTACTTGTTACACTCATTAAGAAATTATTCATAATTATTAAAAGAAAAAACTCCAAACTTTCTTACTTATCAAGTATTGTTCAAATAGCAATTTAAAAGAACTTAAACCAATTTTTTATTTTTTATTTTAATTAGAATTTTTCTATTGAAAATTTTGACTTTTCTATTTAACCATAACTTAAAACTAAAATGTACAGATTCCAAATTTTCTTTTTAACCTAAAACCTAATTTTTATTTTTTTATTTTTTTATTTTTAAATTGCTAACTTTACCTAAACTAGACACCAAATTTTCTATCCAGCCCAAAAACAAAATTATTTTATAAAGACATCAAAATTTCTATCTTTTATACTAACTTATCAATCTAAAATAAAACCAAGACTATTTTTAAAACCAAAAACCAAAACTAATATTTTTCATACTATCTTCTCAACCTAAAATAAAACCAAAGCTACTTATTTTTAAGAGCCAATTTTTCTATCCAAACTAAGACCAAAACCATATTCTTTTAGAATTAAAACCAATACTATTGTCTTGCATACTAACTTATCCATCTAAAATAAAACCAAAGCTATTTTTGTAAGGATACAAAATCTTCAATTATTACCTAAAACCAAAATTATTTTCTGAAACTAAAACCAAAACTATTGTCTTTCATACTAACTTATCTATCTAAAATAAAACCAAAACTTTTTTTTTTTCTTTTAAAACCAAAACCATTTATTATTATTATTATATGCTCTTGATAAATTGCATATGTGGCCTCAAGATATTTGGTATTCTTAATTGGAAATACATTTTCATACATTTTTGGAAATTGGAAAACTTATTTAAATTGGAATGTTTATTGTTAGGAAATTTCATTTTAAAGAAAAGATAAATTGGAAAAGGATTAAGAGCTTTCTTACCTTTTTAAAATGAATTCTTACAGATTTTAATTTTATTTTAAATCTTCTTAAATCTTTTATATCTCTAAGAATAAAATCTTTCTTTTAAGGAAAAACTCTTATTTTTCCAAATCTTTATAAAATAATGTTTTTCCTATTTTGTACAAGATTTCAATTTAAAGAAAATAAGTTAATTTTTGAAATTCATGATATATAATTTATAATTTAAGAATGGTTAATAAAATAAGTATTAAGACCAAAGAAAAGTTTTTTTTTTTTTTTTTTTTTTGTATTCTTAATAAATTTTCATAAGAATATATTTTCCAAGATTATTTATTTAAATTGGTTGTTGCTAAGAAGATTGCTATTTCTTTAGAATTATCTAATTATTAAACTTTATGAGGTTTTCTTGTTATTTCTTAGTGAGAGAAGGAAAATTATTCCTATAATTGGTTCTCCAAACTCTCTTTCCCAAAGAAAATGACGAAACTATTCTGTTTGGATAGTTCAGTGATAAAGAATAAGAAAACAATTCTTTTAGCACGTGAGTCATGGTTTAAAAGTAAATAATGGATTTATAAAATCTTATGATAGATAATTTATGATAAGAAGGATTGTCAAAATAACTTTGAAAAGTTTTAGTAATTTAATGGAGATATCAAATATTTTGAAAATATTTTTCAAAATGGATTGCTTAATTCCTTTTTGAAAATAAACATTTTTGAGAGGTTTTCATACAGAATATTTTTTCCATTGAGGAATTGCTAAAAGGTTCTATTTTTGGTAGTATTTAATGGAATAAATTATTATGAAATTGCCATGGAAATATTTATTAAGTTGGAAAAGTGTAAGGAATAAGGAAAGTAAATAAGGATTTTTGAATGTGAGAAGCAAAAGTTTCTTTTTTGGATAAGTTGCTCTCAAGATTATTCAAAATCTCATAATTTGGTAATTTTCTTATTAAACAAGAGTTTCCAATTTGGAAAATAAATATTTTAGAAATTTTCATTAGAGATAATTTTTCATTAAAATATTATTACCAAAAGGCTTAGTAATTTGATGGAAATAAATTTCTTTGAAACATTTCTTATACAAAAACATTTATTAATTGGAATTGTGTATAGAAGGAGAATTTTATGAAAATAGATTTTAAAATTTTGAGAGTGGATATTTTATCAAAATTCTTTTTGAAAATTACTCTCATGGAAATTTTAAATTTTTCATGTCGGTATTCTCCTATTATACTAGGTTTCTAATTAGAAAATAAATATTTTTGGAAAATTTTAAAGTAGATAATTTATTCATCAGGGACATTACTAATGTTTTTAAAAATGATTTATTTTTATTTTTTACCTCTAAAGATTAAGTTGGAGAGGGCCTTAGGTAAGCCCACGACTTTCACTGTCGAGCCCATCTTGATTTGGGTTTATCACCACCCCACCGACGGGTTGGGCCTTAAGAATCAAGGGATATTAGAACGAGACTAGACATGTCTATAGAGGGAGCAACCACTCTACCGGATGAGTTCCTTACTTGGTGACATTGATAGTTCAAGGACAGTTGTTATACACTTATCATTAGATATGAAGTGGTTAAATCATCCACTATAGTCCCACTTGCATAGTCCATGGGTCAAATAAAAGGTATGTTGATCTTGCCTTTATATACCTTTCATGGTTAAGGAAGAGAGATCAATCTGAGAGGGTCTCTAACTAGTAATAAAGTTATGACTTGCCCACCGTAGGCTTGATTCTTATAATATTAGGATATCTTGCAAAATGATATGTGGTTTGAGAGCATTACATTTTTGCTAAATTAATTACTAAATGCCTTGAATGTTAAATTATGCTATATGTTTGGTTATATTTTTTGTTATAGATATCATGTTTTTATTTTTTATTTTTTTTATTTTTATTATCATTCTCTTTCATAATAAACCAAGCCCAACTAATCAATTGAACTAATTTTATTCTGGATATAGTAACTAATTGCATAGAATCTAGTTTAGGAAGAGCTAGCTATTCTTTATGAACTAACCTAACGAAAGGAAAGAGTGGGTATATCAAGCTGGTATTAGATGGATCAGAAGACCAATTATCTAATACTTGAATCTTCTGATAATATGTTGCAATAGCAACACATGTCTATTACTAGAGACTTTGATATTCTCTTTCTAGTTTGTAATGGTTATTTGGTGATAAGGGTAGATTAGCTTTGACAAGCTACTCTTAGGACTATTATGAACACCAGTATTCGTATGATCTTAGAAACCTTGTCATTTTCCTTTGAGATGGCTAAGGGGATTCTCAAAGATTATAGGGGGTTCATTTGGAAGTTAAAGGTTCTTTAGGTTCTTCTCTCAAGAAGAAGAAGAACAATACCAAACAAGGAAAGTTCACAAGAAGGAATAAGAGAGCAAACTCAAGGACAAGTGATTCCTTTGTGAACTTTTAGAACACTAGAAAAGGAATGCTCAATTTACCTGAAGGAAAAAGGAAAATATACATCTTTTTATTCTTGTTGAATATTTAGTAATGGATTTCACCCTTTATGGTGGATAGATTCTAGACCCATTGTCTGTATGTCCTTATAAGATATTTAACAAGTGAGAAGGTTAAATGATGGGGTTATACTTACCTTAGCTTCAAATGCAAGGTTAGTTATGCAGGCTAGTGGGATGTAATATCCTCTTCTTTTATATGTATTTCATTATCACTTTGCCAAGTGATGAGAATAATAAGATCTTAGGATTAACCCTAGCACTAATTAAAAATTTGGTTTATAGACTTAGGTCATATTAATTTGAGTAGGATCCAAAGACTGGTAAAGTTTTGACTCTTTGATTCCAAAAGATTTTTTAGTCTACAAATCCTGTATAGATGGTAAAATGATAAAGAGGATTAGAGCCAAAGAATGGTTAGAGTTACTGCATACTGACATGTACTGACATGTATGGAACTTTTAGTGTCCATGCATGGAAAGGGTATGGGTATTTCATCACTTTTAGTGATGATTACTCTAGGTTTGGATATGTACATAGGAGATTTGATGCCTTGGATACATTAATTGAATTTAAGGCATGATCAGATAACCTATTAGGTATGCATACCAAGTCACTTCGATTGGATCAAGGTGATATGTCTAGTAAGTTTGATTATTTCCATTGGAGCATGAGATTATTTCCTAATTGTGTACACTAGGGTCTCTATTGTAAAATGGGGAGGTGGAAATAAGATATCAAACTGGGATGGACATAGTAAGATCGTGGATAGGTTTCTCATTTTTTCCGGAATTCTTTTGAGGATATGTCTTATAAACTGTTTAATACCCCTTTTTTCTTAAGAGGTATATCAATTTATAGGATATCTAAGAGGATTTTTGGGTTATTACCTTTATAGTCAGGATCATAAAAGGATATTTGTTGACATAAATGTAAGATTTTAGGAAGATTATATGATAAGGAATAAGGAAAAAAGTGATATAGATTGGAGGATATATTAGAAGACAATCCTATATTACATAGGATACTATGGATCCAAAGGGTTAAAGGCATACCATTCCTATGATTCTAGTACACTAGTCCTCATCATAGTGGGAGGTTTATATCTCACAAATTATGATGAAACAGTGAGTAGTGTTTATTCTCACTTAAGGTAAAGAGCTATGAAGTGGTAGCTAGAATCTTTGTATTCTAATATAGTTTGGGTTCTTGTAGAAGCACCTAACTACAAGAGGAACATAGGAGGAGATGGAAAGCTTGAGTTTTATGTGGCTAAGACTATAGCTAAATGTTATAGTTTGAAACTTTGTTTCAACTATGGAAAACCTTTTCAACAGTGGTCATAGTCAAATCTATCATGTCACTCCTATCTATTGTAGTGTATCTCATTTATGAGATTTAACAATCAAACATTTTCATAGCAAAGAACCTTGTGCGTATTAGAAGACATAAGGAAGCGTGGTGATGCTTTAAGATCTTGTAGGTAGATGACAATCTACTCATTGGATATGATGTAAGTATATTATCATCAGTCAAGATCTAGTAGTCTACTCAATTCTAGATGAAAATCTAGAGGAAGATGCAATATATTCTTGGGGTTAAGGTTCTTTAGGATTGCAAGAATCGGAAAATTGTGCCATGTCACCTACATAGATGAGCATTTGGTCAAATACATGATGCAAAACTCCAAGAAATGTTTGTTACTCTTTGGATTTGGAGTTTTCTTTCTTAGAATCAATGTCCTTGGACATTTGTGGAGAAAGATTGCATTAAGACGGTATCCAATGCCTCTATAGTGTATAACCTTAAATATACGATGCTATGTGCTAGATTAGATATTTGCTTTGTTGTAGGAATAATGAGCAAATATAAGTCCATTTCTTGATTAGAGCTTTTGGTAGAAGTCAAACATATACTTTAGAATCTTTGGAGAATGAGGGATTATATGTTTGTGAGTCTTTGCGATGAGTTGGTACTTCTTTCATACCGAGAAATTAGACTTTCAATCTAATAAGGACTCTTGCGGGTTTACCTCTGGGTATTTATACATTCTAAGTGTTTTTTTGTTATTTCTATAGCAACAAAGGAAGCCTTTTGGCTTATGGTTAGTTCCCTTGGCTATATCGTCTAAGATATTGTTATGTGGAACAGTGACATAGTCTAAAGAACTAAAGTACCATTAGAATAGAAAACACATAGAAAGCAAGTGATACCTTATTGTGAGATAGTACAGAAAGGTGATGTGATTGTGGAGTAGATTCTTTCTGAAGTACCTAGTCTACATTTGGTGCTAGTGGGAGTTTGTTGGGATTGAGCGAGTCCCTAAAAGTAAGACATGATGTAACAAAGTTAGACTTAACTATCCCTCTATTATCCTTTTAGTCTATTGACATTGCTTTGAGCATTCAGTTCATGTTTCTTACATTGTACATGACTTGAGTGCATTAGGAGTTACACAAAAGACACAAGTAATGGGTTCCTTGTAAGTAGATAAGTTGTCCACAGTTGGTTTATGGATTTGGGTAATCCAGTAGAGACTGTAGTACACCACCTCCTAATTGGAGGGATGCCTTGCCTTAGTTGTCATGATGGGTTTTCTATGGTGAGTGCACTAGTATATGTGATGCACATTGGACAAGGCTTACAGTGAATCATGATGCAAGACTATCAATTTTCATGATTCTTCAAGCTACTATATTGTATGGACTCTCAACCTTAAGAGAATATTGAGCCTATGCCAAACTCAGTAGGAGACTTTTACCTATAAGTGAGACCCTAAAGTGGTCATACATCTCCATGGATTTATTTACCTAATTAAGTTTTTTTTAGGTTAAATTAAGTGACCTAAGCTCAAGGTGAGCTTAATTTTAAGCCTTCATTTTTTAGGTTAGACTTTTGTCATTCTCCCTTATATTCTAGAAAGAGAATCCTAGCTTTCTTCCTCCTAAATCTCCACCATCTAAGTGCCAAGATTCTAGTAGAAGTCATTGGGTGGAAGATCAGTGGGTTGATGAGATTTACAATGCACTACCATGAATTTGACACACATCTTCATTGATAGGAAACAATTTGGGAACATCTAAAACTTTGGTAAGCACATTTAATCTATACAAGATTTGAATTTTAATTTGAATGCTTGCGTTGCTAGGATCTAGTAACCTTGGGAGTTCTATATGCACCTAAGAAGATCTAGGGTCAACGAACGAAGTAATTCAGGATTCCCTACATAGCACACATGTAGTCTCCAAAAATATTATCAATGAACAACTATTAAACTCCCATTGAAAGGCAAAGACTTCAAATACCCCTAGCAGCCAAAGTCCATCAAGGGCATTTTCCTAAGGGACTATAGTCGATTAAGTTAAACATCTTCTTAGGGCGATCAACCTTTATCAAATGGCCCTTAGCAGTGATGTGCTAGTTCGCAAGTATATGAATCGTTCAAGTAATATAATTGTACCTAAGTACAGATATCGAACCCACAAGGACTATGCTACTAATTACTAAATTTTATTATTCCCACTGCTATTTGATCAACTGAATTTTTAAAGTTGCAAAAGAAGGTAACTTAAACAGTTAAAGAAAATAAATTCAAACTCTTATGATTTAAACGATCTAGGGCTTTTGATTTCACTACAAACACTTTCGTGCAATTGATTGCTTAACTTAATTTCTGTTATGCATTATTTGGAGATTTAATTTCCTAAGCCAACCAATGTTTTCTCTCGAAATATATCAGATTGCTCCTTAAATAACTAACCCAACATATCTCTATGTGAATTTAAGTCTAAAGGAGTAATTAAGATCTATGGAATTATTATAGATTTAACTATTAATCTCTTAGAACATGGTAATGTATCTCTATTATTCATTCATTCTAATGTAATCTATTCTATGGATCTAATTTAAATTCTAACTCTCGTTATCAACCTAAATCATAAAATCAATCAAAACTTGGGCCCTTAAGAATTGAGAGCATTAAGTACATAATAGAAACAAATAAATTGATGCAAAACATATAATTAAATTAAACTAATCAAAAACATAAATCATGATTGAGCTACATCTCAGCCCTAGACAAAGGAAATTAGTTCATGTCAAGATGAAGAACAAACATCCTGAATTACAATCATAAAGAAAAGGGAAGAATAAACCAAAAAAATAGAATGAAATATGCAAATCCCCTTCTTGTTCTCTAAGCTCCTTCCTCTCCCAGGTCTCTAAGATCCCCTAAATAAACCCTACTTTTGTCTATTTATAGCCCTAATATCGCAAACTGACGTCCCATCTAATTTGGATTTGAACAGAATGAGATAAGAACGAATAATTTTCAAAATTTAAATATCGGGCCACAACACTCAATGCCTCTCACCGCAACACTTTAGTCTCGGGTCTTGAGGATTTCTGAAATTCCTTTGGGCGCCACGACAAACAAGTTCATCCCGCCGTAGTGGTTTTGTCTCAGGTCCCCAACTATGATTTTCCACATGCGTGCGTCGCGACGCTTAAGTCCTTCTTGCCGTGACACTTTCCTCTCAGGTAAGTTACGTAAATTGTCACGTAAGAGGCCGCTGCGGCACTTGAGAGCTCCCCCGCCATGGCGGTTTTCACATTTTTGCTGAACTTCATATTTTTCTTCCAATTTTGCCTCGTATTGCTTCCCAGATCTGACTTCAAAGCTATTCCACATATTGGATCAAAAATCAAAATATTGGAAAACAATTCGTGTTGACATGCTTGGCCCAAGTAGGTTTAGGTGGAATGAATCACAAAATCTATAGAAATATGTGGGGATAACGTATAGGAATCATGTGTCATTCAAGATTTAGTTGTTGAAAAAGCACAAAATAAATAAATAAATAAATAAATAAATAAAATGCTTATAGTTTAGACAAAATTGATGTCCCAATATCAATACTATGACATCTCATGTGAGCAAGATAAGTAATAGTAGTTTACATTAATGCTAAGAAAATTGATTGAATAACAAAATAAAAAAACTACTATACTTACAAGAAAGATTCGATATAAGGGTAATTTGTTGAACAAAGGCGAAAGGTCATTGTATAGCCTATGAAATGACTCATCCTTCTATTCAAGATTAAATAAAGGTAACAAATTTAAAAAAAGTTAAATGGGGCGTATCAAGGTAGGTATGGGAAATTCGCATACTTGCCCAGCCCCACCCCATTGCACCGCATTTAATTTTTTTTATGGGACGGAGATGAAAATTATTTGAAATAGACAGGATGGGTTGGGATGAGGGTGATTTGTTTCGAACCTGCCCCGTTACCATCTCTATTTGTATTAGTAGTTAAATAAATTTTTGATTTTATCTTTTGAAGAAATTCTCCTCTCACTCATTTTTCTTATGTGTAATTTATTTTGTTTTTTTTTTATTTTTACTTTAATATGTTTGGAACAAATTACTAGAGTTAATTAAAAATACTAGGTTATGTGATTTTATAATTAAGTAAATGTTCGTGATAAACTTTTTATTTTAAAATGGACTAGTGCAATCATATGTGTAAATGATTGAAAAGGTCAATAACTTGGTTGATATGTTTAGTCTTTGTGGTCTTTTAATATGGATTATTGTTATTATATATGTGAATGATTATCAAGGTTTGATTAATTTATCACTATGTCATTTTTCTATTACTTTTAATATGTATTTGTATTGCTAAGGTTATAACTTGGTTGATATATATGCTTGGCCTTTGTGGACATTTGACATGGGTTATCCTTATTCAACATGTCAATAGTGATTAAGGTTTTGATTAATTATTATTCATGCTATTCTTTGTGAACTTTTGGAACATGCATCTAAATTATTATATATATTATGATTTCATCTGCATAGTTTGTATAGAACCCTGCACTTATTTTCCTTCTAATTATTGTTGATGAGAGAGAGAGAGAGAGAGAGAGAGAGAGAGAGAGAGAGAGAGAGGGAGGGAGGGAGGTCCACCCTCAAGAAAATAAAACAAAATCAATGAGCCAAAGATTTGTTAGGTCCACCCCCAAGAAAATAAATACAATCAGATGAGCCAAAGAACCGTTAGCTAGCTTCTTGTGTCTTCACCTGCTCATGGAAAGAAACAAAGAAAAAGGAGACAGCGATGTTTTGAATTTTCAGCCCTATGTGTATTTTTCTATCCTTCAACCACCTACTTGACCTGCCAATTTTCAGTGCCACACCAGATAGTTCACACCTCTCTCTCTCTCTCTCTCTCTTTCTCTCGGCATCTCCTTTTTGAAAAGTTCATCCATGACCAAAGGTCCGTCTGCATTCACAAAATAAAGAAAAAGTAAAGTTCCGTAATTCATTGCCATACAATTTCATATTGTCTTGCTATGACTATATGTGTAAAGTGCTCCACAATTATGTTCTGTATGTTGTTAGGAGACCATATATATCAGTAGGAAAATCTAAAATCATTGCGATTGGGATTGAGGAGGCCAGGTCCAGCTCTTCTCTCTACACAACATATGGCATATCACACCAGTTTGTTTTCTCACTGCCAAAGCTCCATGGATCTTGAAAGCTTTGGAGTTACTGATTCAGGTACTACTCTCATTTTCTTAATTACTGCTGTTTAATTATATATATTTGCTAATATATAACATAAAGACTCTTAATTTCTGTGTGTTTACATGTATCTATGCTGCAGTAATGGAGTTGCCCTTCTTTTTCGACACCACATCTAGAAGTGGGTACCTTGAAGATGCCATTGCTGACTGGAAATATGGTTTCGAGCAGCAACAAGTGCTGCCTCACTCTCCTGATCGAATGGTTTGATTTCTCTGAAACTTCTTCTCCACCTCTTCATTACTTTCAGTGCTTTTCGAGTCCTTGGATAGAGAGTTGACCTCATGTTTTCAGTCTTCTCCATGACAGAATAGCCACAATTTGGGGGATCAAGTAGACCCACTTCTGAATTTTACCTCTATGGCAGCCTATTCTAGTCTTTCAGGTAAAAGCTACATAGTTCCTTATCTGTTTAGCTTTCATGTACTGCATTATGCTTCGCATATTTGAAGACTATTGAGTAAGACTTCATTTTTTTTTTCCCTCATTTTTGCCCTGTTACATAAATTTTTTTCTAGATGTAAAATAAAAAGATTATCGAGAGGGGTCCGAAAGCCCCCAAACCAAGAACAGAAACGGAAGCCTTTCAATTCACTCCCCATTCTCTCTTAAATAAAGCTCGCCCTCAAGCCCTGGGCAGGTCGGCCAGGTCTTTCCCTGTTGTTCTGTTCCCACCACGAGAAAGACGACTGAAATTTTATACCCCTCCATTTGAGACCTTGTTTTCAACAGTTGAACTTGCCAACATAGGTTTCTCTCAACGAAAAATAAATATAAAACCAGGAATTGCAGTTGGACCACAAGAATCCTGGAATTTTTCAAATATTGGCAGCTGTGGGCACACATCCCCATTCTAAATAGGATAGACACACTTTAACGGTGTGCATTCTGATATTAAGATTGAAAGATGTTTGTGTTTCTGATTTATTTTTTCAGTCTCACTTTCAAATCAATTCTTCCAATTGTTTCAAACTGGCCTAAGAATCCTATCAACAATCTCTACAGAAACCAATGCTGGAGGTGCAGAACAAGAAGCCATTCACTCTTGTGCGAAGTCTTCTTTACAGAAGGGTGCCATGTCTAAAAGTTCACACGGCATAGCTTCCTCATTTCCGAGTATTCTTTTTACTAAGAACTGCTCTCTCAGTTAATGCCCAAAATCAAGGGCTTCTTCACTCTTTCTTTCTTTATTGTTCTTTCTCCTTTTTCCCTTTCGCACTTTATCTTTTCAAGAGATGCTTCCTAATGCATGCATGGATGGGTTGTTGTCCAGAGAAGAAGATAGCTTATCCATTTGATGTAGTGAAGCCTGGAGGAGTTGAAGGAGATGTAACCCTAAAAGATATAAATCATCGAATACTCATGCGACCAAAAAGGCCCATTCCACATCCGGTGGGTGACTATGCAGCTCATCCCTGTGCTTCTCCTGCCAGTGGTTTCGGTATCTCTGGAAAATCAGTAGTGGCCCTCACTAAAATTCACACACAGGGAGGAGGCACCATCACTATTGTCAGGACGAAGAGCTAAAACAAAATTTGCTTCTCACTTCTATTTGTTATAGAGCATTTCATGCTATTATCATTTGCATATATAGTTTGCATATATGTAGCTAGAACACTATATATTCATAATCTCAAGAAAGAGAGTTAGCAAGAGGGTCTCAACTAGCCATTTGCCTGCTTTTATTTTAGAATCAAATGCTTGGGTGCCAAAAATGTTTCCATATATGTTGTTAATAAACATTAGAGTCTGTCAAAACAATAATTCAAATATAGTTTGCAAGAATTGAAAATTTTCTTGGTTGAAGCATGCATGCATGCATATGGTAGATATGGTCTCTTGAATGAAGCTTGGAACACTTTAACTATTTAACAACCTCAAATGATTAACAACACTAAAAAATGGTTATGATAATCTTCTCACTAGTCTTTTGTGATTTTTTTTTTTTTTTTGTAATAATTAAACTTGGGTAGAGCATAAACTTGTAAACAAAACCATAAACATTTTTAAAAATTCCAATATATAAAATGCTATTAGCAAGACATAGATATTTATTTTTATGTCAGAGATCATCATTTTGAGACCATCATTTTGATATTAACTATAATATAACATATTTAAATTTATTAAATACAAATTTATTCTTCACATTAGTATATATTTAGTATATCGAAGTCATATTTATTGTTATCCAACACATGTGTTAATGTAATGATATATATATGTAAAAAAAAAAAAAATAGTACTATATGTTTATTATTGATATTTTATTATTTTAAAGTTCCATTCAAAATGTCTGAAAATAAATCTCACCTATGGATAACAACCTAGTATTACCAATACATATAATACGCTTACAATGTCAATGTCTTTTGTCAATTTATGTGATTTCCAAAAATTCAAGATTTCCAATTTTGCCAAAATTTCCAAAATTTATATCTTGTGTAAAATCAAATGTAAAATATGAATTGATGCCCATATTTTGATTGATATTTCATTAAATCCAATCATCAAAATTTCTCTCCATATTAATATTTTCGTTATTGAAAAGCTACCAAAGCAAGCGAAGCCACCTTAACTAAAAAAGATGAGTTAATCTAAAATAAATTAAAATAACAACAATGGATGGATGCGGATACTTTAGAATAGATAGAGAAATAGTAATTATCTTCTATTGAGAATTTCCTTTTAGTTTGGATATATCTAGAGGGATAAATAGATCGTTTTCTTTCTTATTTTAATGACTTAAGTCCTAAAGTAGTTAGAATTAAACTCTAATTGCCACAAGCAAATTATATGCATCAAAAAATAGATGAGAGAAAATATAGATCTATATGAAAACCTCAGAAAACATTTTTGAGGGAAAGAAGTATTACCTTGGAAGGCATGGGAGATGCAAGACGGTTGATGAAGGAAAGCGTATGGAGGAGAAATGAGAGGAAAAGCAAAAATGATGTGAGATGGCATGGTTGGATTGCTAGAGATACCTAGAGAAAAGATTGGGGACCGAGGGCATTAGCACATGGCAAGCATAACACATGGGGAATTGAGTTATAGGAAAAGATGGTTCAATATTTTCAAAGGGAAATTTATGCTTTAGGGCCTCCCATTCCATATAACAGGCCCAAAGGCTATAAAAGTTGCATATTTGGTGTAAAGTCGCATTGATAGAGAGGATATTATTTCTAGACTTCTCTTTATTTCTTCAAAGTGTTAAGGCTCTGCAATGATGGCGAAGAGCATCTTGGTCACCTGTGAGGTTTGAAACATTGGCAGTCACACCATTCTTTAGTTACTATTGGGTAAATTTTCATTCAGGGTATTATGTCAGCAAAGCTCTAGTTCAGGCAGAAGTAAGGTATACTATGGTTGAGAAAATCACTTTAGCACTATGAGTGGCGGCAAATCTTGAATCTGTACAGTAAGATGCTCCAAATCAAGTCTTTCCCCATCATTGCTCTGGAGTTCTTTTGAAGTTGGGGCCAACTATTCATTTCCTAGTTGTATAGACAAAGATGATTTGGTTCGACATATTTTATACCAGAAGGTTGCTTCGCCTGCCCTACTTGAAAGAGGGTTTCTTGTTGCTAATTCTGATTAGACCATGGACCATTACTTCATCTAAGCCCATATTTTCAGGCCCACCAAATAAATATGTTGACAATTTTTTTGCTGAAAGCAACTCTCTTTAAGCCAGATTTATCAAGTCAAATGGTAAAATGGTCAATTGAGCTAAGTGAATTTGGCATACATTTCCTTCCTTGACTTTCAATTAAGAGGTAGGTTCAAGCTAATTTGCTTGCAAAGTGGTCAAAACCCGGTCAAGAATATCTATCCGTTGAAAGCGAATGATGGACCTTGAATGTTGATGAAGTGTCTAAAATAGTTGGGTCCTGGATAGGTCTTATTTTACAATTACCCATTGGAGACCGTGTAGAATGAGTAGTATAGTTGGGCTTGCAACCTTAAATAATGAAGCTGAGGGTGAAGCACTCATAATAGGGTCAAAATTGGCTTTATCCATTTTTTAGACCTAACTAGTCGTTAAAGTGACTCACAACTCATAGTGAATCAAGTACATGCGTAATACGAAGCAACAGATGAATGGATAACACACTACCTCAAGTTAGTAAAGTCAATACTCGGGAAATTTCGAGAGTGGTGAATCACTCGAGTCCTATGAGAAGAAAACTACCAAGCAGATGCTTTGGCTTGCGCTGCTACCTTATTGCCAATTTATCAAACGGTGATGCTACTTGTATCTTACCAGACAAACCCATCCAACCTAATTGATTCACAAGGAAACCAAATAGAAAACCTAATCTCGTGTTGGATGGGACCTATCGAGGAATATTCGTTGAACATAAATTGCTTGATGATGACCAAAAAGCGTATTGGGTCCAAATAGTTTCAACTCGGCATACCATGATATAAGAATAGTTATACTGACTGTCGTACGGTGGCCCTTATCTAAAGTGTCTAAGACTAAGCAAAGCACAATACATCCCATCATAATTAGAGGGAGTGAGTGGGAATCATCTTGGGGGCGCACAATCGCGCACCGCACTGGTACACAGGGCTATTACTGGCCAATGATGCAGAACGATGCAGAACGATGCAGAGACGCTAGTGCAAAGGTGTGACAGTAGTCAAAGGCATGCCCAGATGCCACGACTCTCATCTAAAAATCTGACCCCTATATGTAGCCCTTAGTCATTCGCTTAATGAGGGATTGACATCATAAGGCCACTCCTAATTATGCCCTCACCAAAGAAGTTTCTTCTCACAAGGATAGATTACTTCAGCAAGTGGGTTGACAGAGAAGCATATTCCTCCATAAAGGATAAAGATGCTATGAAGTTCTTGTGGAAAAATATTGTGTCAGTTTGGAATCCCGTGGGCAATTATATCGAATAACGGGCATCAATTTGATACTTCAACATATAGGAACTTCTACAAAGGACTTGGAATCAAGAATTTCTATTTCACCCCTCAATACTCAGCAGTGTAATGGGCAAGCTGAAGCCATCAACAAAGCATTACTAGATGCTTTGAAGAAACACTTGCACGAAGCAAAAGACAAGTGGGTGGAAGAGTTACAGGGGGTTCTATGAGTGTACCAAACTACTCGGAGGAGCCCCACTGGAGAAACACCCTTTGCTTTGGCGTCTGGAATGGAAATAGTCATTCCAACTGAGATAAGGATGTCAACCTTGTGTTCTACTATTGTCAGATAGAATTTTAACAATGAATCAAGAGAGGTGAGCCTCAACTAAGCAGATGGATTAAGAGAAACGACCTTGATCTGAGTAGAAACATACAAACAACGTGTAATGGCTTACTATAACAAAAGAGCAAACCTTAAATCTTGAGGACCGAAGACCTTATCTTGAGATGAGTGTTTGAAAATATAGTAGATCCAGGAGTAGTAAAACTCCAAGCTAATTGGGAAGGAGCCTATGTGGTAAGCAAGGCTGGACGTATTATTTGAAGAATATGAGTAGGGAACCCATCCCTCGCGCGCCCATGGAATGTCTGCAATCTCAAAAAGTATTGTCAATCAATAAGAAGCTCTTTTGCAATAAAGTAAGTCCTGTATCGAAGAAAGTAGACGGGTAGGAAGGCAATACCCCCCCTAAGAACCTCTAAATTCTTAAAGGCTTAAAAGCCTAAAGTTGGCTCAAAGAGCAATAGACTCCTGATTATGAAGGCATAAGCCAACAAGTTTTTGGGCTATAAGGGTACCCCGTCCTTATGACTTAAAACAAAAATAATGAAAAAGACAACAACCTACCAACTAAAAACACAACTTAAAATGTTAAAAAGCAAAGCATTTTAGCAAAAAAAAAAAAAAACAGGAATATTATAATCAAAATCACAAGTTGAAGTATTAGAAACATAAAGTTGTCCAAGCCATAAATGGGAATTGAATATTAAAAACATAAAATTGTTCAAAGGTTTGGTGTTCAAAGCTATTCGATTACATCAATTAGGTAGCCCTTATTCGAACCATCAATAAGATTGGCCTAAGGCTCCACCTCATCTCATTCCCAACTACTTTAATGTCTGGAGCGATCACTTAGCCCTCATATCCTTCTACCTCCATAACTTTAGTTGTGATGACCACATCAACTATTGATGAATTTTGTATAGTTTCCTCTTGATTGTTTTATCGTTTGCTTAGATGGCTTAGGTAGATGTTGGGATTGAGCCCCTAAAAGCAAGACATGATGTAACAAAATTAGACTTAACTTTTCCCTTGTTATCTTTTTAGTGTATTGAGATTAATTTAAGCATTCAACTCACGTCTCTTACATTGTATATGACTTAGATGCATTAGAAGTTGTACAAAAGATACAAATCATGGGTTCCTTGTAAGTAGATAAATTGTTCATAGTTGGTTCATGGATTTGGGCAATCCAATAGAGATTGTAGTACATCACCTCGTAATTTGAGGGATGACTTGTCTTAACCGTCGGGATGTGTTTTTCATGGTGAGTGCACTATTGTATGTGATGCACACTAAACAAGACCTATGGTGAATCATGATGCAAGGTTATCAAATGTCACGATTCACCAAGCTACTATACTACATGGACTCTCAACCTTGAGAGGATAATGAGCTTGAGTGAAAATTAATAGGAGGCTTTGACCCATGAGTGAGACCTTAAAATTGTCATATATCCTTATGGACTGGGTCACTGTTGATGAAGGTTGGTGACAATAGATATTTTCAATAAGGCACCATGATATCTCATGGGATTGAGACGGTGTGTCCCCTTGACTGATCCAAAGGACATGTGATCATAAAATCTATGGCCATAGTAATTCTTTTAGTGGAATTTGACATATGCTCTGTGGAGTTAGAGTATGTTAGTTGATCACATAATAAGTGAGATCTATAACTTAAGGATTAAGAGATAATATTGATATATGATAACACTACTTTGTTAGATTACGAACACCAGTTCATGGGGAGTCTTCATGTACATAATGGATAGTAGGTCAAGAACTCAAGCTTTGTCTTATTGTTATTTATCGAAGGTACTGGAATGCAATTGATTCTCTTTAGTGGAATGTTGAATCAACTTTAGAATTGTCTTCTAAGAAAGCCAGTACTCCTATGGGTCCTAGTGGTCCCCACTCTAAGCTCATATACCATGTCATGATGACACAGTTTATGAGGGTTGGATCGACTCTAGGTTTATTCTTGTACATAAGGGTGTTTTGGTAATTATGGAAGTTACATAAGGGATAGTGAACAAGGTCTTTAGTTTGGGGCAATCGATTAATGAGATGACTTTATATTGTTAATTAATCAATTAGAACCTGTTTTGAGCTAAATTAAGTGACCCAAGCCTTGATGGGCTTAAGTCACTTAAGCCTAATGGACAACCCTATAAATACCTTTTATGGGTTAGGGCTTTCTAATGACTTATAGTGAGAGTTTTCTTCCACATCTAGGGAGAGAAAGAGAGAGTCATAGCCTCCTCCATTCCAAAGCCCTCACTTTGGAGTGTCAATATCGTGGTCCGAGTCATTAGAAGAAAGATCTTAGGTGTAAGAGACCTTTTTGGATGAAAGGCTACAACACTTGGATGTGCATTGGTTGTGTGTGTATGAGAAGCACATGGGAAATGTATAGGCCACATGCATGAGAACGGCATGGGATGTGCATAGGTCACATGCATGGGAATTGCACGAGATGCACACCTAGGTAGCAACATGAGGAGAAAAACTAGTTTTTTTCAAGCATGTTCTTCAATGGATGAATTTTGATTTAGGAACATCCAAATCATAGGTACAAGTTTCAAATCTCTAGATCTTTATTCTATTATGGCTTTTATAGCCATTTGTTTATGATACAATAGATTTAGAGAAGCCTAAGATAGTTTACATGCACCCTATGAGATCCAGGGACAGGGAACAAAGTAATCCAAGATTCCAAATAGTAGATGACTAGAGCACCTTGTTTTCTTTCTCTGATTTAGATGCCTCTACTAAGCTAACTTAAGAATAGCTTCCAACTATTACAATTTTTCCTTAGCTTGAGAGGCGAAGGTTCTTAATTTGTTTGTTGCCTCAAGCTTATTGGAGAAGAATTGTTGGTGTTGGTTAAGATCTCGCATTATGGCCACCCCCTACAAAGGACATAAAAAAAAAAGGTGGGGGAGGGGAATGAAGACAGAGTGACATGCGAGCATAATCAAAGTTGAAAGCAGAAATGGAAGCGATAAGAGGACATATCATTTCAGTAATCTAATCGTCGTTTAAACCTCTTATGGCTACAATCAGTTGAGTTGTGTAGATTAGAGTACCAATTAGAACATTTGTTGAGAAATTCAGTTCCAAATGACTAAGAATTTCCATTTCTACCCTTGTTGTAGGAGGGAATAACACTTTTATATCGTACACTAGGGGATCTAGGCCAATAAAAATTGGAAATTGGTTTAGAATCTTACCAACTTCCTCTAATGACAAGTCACACTCAAGTTGAGATTCTAGGTTAAGGGACTACAACTTTTGCCCATGCAGCCTAGATTGGGGACATCAAGCTAGTCTCTCTTAGCAAGAAAGAAGCCGGCATGAGGGGAGGACAAATGTTGGAAGGAACGACAAAAGAGCTGAGGCTTCAATTTTTTTTTATTTAACCTGCTCAACTTTTGTAGTTGGCCACGAAGTTGGGGGTTTCGTCTACCATCTCTTTCATTTCCTCAATTATCAAAGGGGTAAGATTAGAGATCTCACTTGCGGGCGCCTCCTTGCCTTGTTCAAAGAAATTTGAGGATGATGTAGTCGCAAAATCTGAGCAAGAGGACTTGCAGTTAACCTTGACATTTGGTGCCCGAGGGTTCCACCCCCTCTACTTGCCCTCCCTGGTATGCTAACTTATTGTAAAGTCCTTTCATGCCTTTTTCTTTCTTTCTCGGCACATAGAGCCACCCTTACCCCATGATCTACCGTGCGCACAACTTTGTAATAGTGGAGATCTTTTAAGAAAAAATGCACTTCGAGTTATGGGGAGTGAGGAGCAAGGTAAGGAAGCAAAGTATATTTTTGTTGGGTAGCATCAATATTATACATATGATTGAGTTGATCCTAGGAAGCTTTTTTGACTCATTCCACTAGATGACCCAGTTTTTCTTATTTGTGCAAAGGAATGTGACCAAATGTTAATATCAAAATAGTAAGGATCGAAAAGCTAGAATAACTCTAATGATAACATACTCGGAGGATTCAAAGTATGGTTCAGGAAGTAAAGTCCTTGAGGCTCATCAGCCGAAGACTTCCAGTTACCATACACAACTACGTGTCTGGATGCCCATCCTTTGCTAGAGTCGGGTAGCTCTGCTGCCATTTAAAAGGAGCACTTGCGAGCCAAACATAAGAATTTACAAATGAACAAAATCTAAGTTGTAAATAAGATTCAAGACGTTGCACCCCATGAGGATACATATGGTATTCGAATGAGCATGAGTCGGGGGGATCCTTGAGTAATGAAAAAATTGCCTCATTAGCGATGGTAGTGGAAGTCTAAGCACAGCATGGAACTATTTCCTAGTGAAACACTGAAAAGTGTTGGGAGTAATCACATGTGGGCCAAGGCTTTGAGCTTTGGGACAATATAATACTCATATCGATCGGAATAAAGAATATGGACCTAAACTCCTCAATAGAGAAGTCATCCACTATACGAATTCGAGATCACTCTACAACACTTGAACTTTCATCGGGTTGGGCAAGCCTCTCACTTGCTGAAGGATTGCTTTGTTTCCCCATCGACTGAAAACCCGAATACAACATCCAGAATGACCGATTGGAGTCTTGGATGAGGAACAAAAATGAAAAGTAAAAATTCAGAAACACTAGCTAGGACTCCTAATCCCCTTAGGTAATCCTGTAAGTGGAGAAAATTCCACTAAATGAATAGTTTGAAATGAAGAATAAGTTTGTTTTCGTGAAGGGTAAATTAAAGAGGACACTAAAGAAGACCCTAAAAATTTCCTTAAGAGAAGGAACAATTTATGAGGAAGAAAGAACCTCCCTCGGAAAAATAGTGAATCCTAGGGTAATGCAAGGTCAATGACATAAAAGAAATCAGGATCATGAACAAAAAAGGAAAAAAAATTACCAACCTATCAAAATACTTGAACACCGGTGGCAAAAATGAAAGAATTGATGGTGAAGTAGCCTAGAACCAATGCCAAAGTTCTTCAGGCAAAAGTTACAGGCGAAGGCGGATGTGACTAAGAAAGGAAAAAAGCCTCACAGAAAATGCTAACCAGGAAAAGATTGATGAAGCATTAGCACAAAAGGTGAGGGATGGAAATTGACTTGCAACCTTACTCCTCTTGATGTTATTGATTGGACTTTTGATAGAAGACATGATGCATAACACAACAAAAAGACGGCTAATCATGGAGCGATGCCATAAGAAAGCAACATGTTTAAACCAACAATAAATACTGAAATATTTTAATTAAAAAGTCCTCGTTCTTTCCCTATTGATGATTTCCAACTTTTCTGCTCACATGTGCAAAACGAGAAATAGGGACATTATGGATACAACGACTCTCCCCGAGGATAGGCATACAAAGTGAGCATGTCTCGGCTAATAAGGAAACAAGAGTTGATTTGATTGCCCAAGTTGACCTTGTTTGGACAAAGAAAAGCACCCGAGAAAATAAGGCTATGGGCTGATATAAAAGGAAGGTTAAGCATCAAGTGTTTTCACCAATGACCATTTCCCATAAAGTAAATGCACCACTGTTATGCCTTTAAGGTTTGATTATTACGCAATTAATTGGGTGATTAAAGAGATAGTGGTTACAAGTCAATTATTACTAAGAGCTTATAAAAGGATGGTGAATTCATTAAAGGGGGTATTTTGAACTTTGTATATTTTGAGATTATCCAAAACTAAGCTCCTGTAAAAATGAGTACTGACTTAACCTTTGGAGGAGTCTGCCTGAAGTCCTACCAAACACACCTTTTCTTTCTCACAAGATTAAGCAAACGAAGAAGTGGAAGGTTCAAGCTGCAACATGCTGTACAATTTAAGTTTTATGAAGTGTTCTACAACAATTCAGAGTTTCTAAGTCGTGAGATGAGTTTCTAAGCTATTAAGTGTTCATCAATTTCAAATTAAGTATTAGGTGTTTCTTAAGGTTTTTTGCAGATTTTTTCCCCTTTGATTTCGTTCATTCTACTATTAATGCTTCAAGACATTGGTTTTTGTTCTTTTTAATTGATATAAAGTTCTTTTATTTAAAATATCAAACTGAGGTTTTTGTCATTTTACTAGTCCATAGGAAAATTATAGATAAAAATGAGCTTTTAAAATATAGCATACTTGTAGTAAAGGAAATGGCGCATATAGTCTATGGTCATGGCCAAAACAAGTTTCCTCTCAAAATAATGAAGTTGTGTTTTACAAAGACAAAAAGCTGAAGTGATCTTAAACAAGAATCTTGAATAAATTATGAATAAATATTTCATAAAACAAGACTCAATCAAACAAGTAGATGTTAAAAGCATGCTTCCATCAAACACAATCTTAACTGTGTACCCACTATCAATCATCATTAATCACTATCATGCTCCTAACTATATCTTATGATTGCATTACCCTAGTCGTAGATTTAGATCCTTCGTCGTATGATAAAAATAACATATTTTTTATTTTGATTTACACTTCGTGTGATATTTTTTTAGAAACAATTCAAAAGGCACCTAGTGTGTTGCTTAAAACCAAGATACCAAATTTTATTTTTCTAATAGTTTTGGCATAATGAACATCTATGTAGATAAAACATCTTTTATTACTTCTTTTTGTCAATTCAATATTAATGAGTCCATATTGAGTACAATTCAACTAGTGATCATGTGGTGTTCATAATCAAGTGTTTTTATTTTTATATAAAAGTAGCTTCAATAACCCATTTATGATTTCTTAATTAAAAAAATTACAAATTGTTCAAATTTGTAAAATTAGTCTTAGAAAATATAAAATTACTTGAAAATTTATTTAAAGTAATAAAATTTATAATTATTTATGTCTAATTAATCAGACTCAATAATTATGCTCAAAGTTAATGGTGTAAAATTTTGACTACTCAGTGATGCTCACATATAGAAGTCTCCGATATATTCAAAAGATTTCAAAATATTTAGTGTCAACCATAAAGTCCAATTTTAATATGGCTTGCTATTTGAGCATGACTTTTGCAAATTAATGGGTAGCTTTGAAATATGAATTATTATCATAGATCACAAAAGATTATTTTAAGAATATCCATTTAGAATACTTGTTTGATTCCTTTCATCATGTTAAAAAATTTTCCAATGTGAAAAAAGCTACCTTGACACCCTGCAATAGTGTCAAATATATTGGATAAGAGTAAAGGTTATCACTTGAAAAGTAATTAACATCCCAAAAATTGTGGAAAGAGCATAAATAAACAATATGAATCTTCATAAAAATCAATTTTAGCCACCACATATGCAAAAAGAAAAGAAAAAAAAAAGGAGAAATTATCAAAACATGAAATATTAGAGATTAATATGTCATATAATATGTATGAATATACATGTGAAAATTGAAAAGTCATATTAAATAGAAATCCAATTGAAAGGAAATCAAATTGACTTATACATTATGGTATTTCCTAGGATTGATTGAATGAATAATTATTTGGGGTTGCAACAAGTTGATATCTTAGAATTGAATAATTATTTTTATAATATTGATACTAGCTATAATCATTTTGAGCTTGAATTGTGGATGTTTCTCTATTATATTATTAGCTTGATGCTCTATATAGTTTGTGAAGTATTCTATTTTTTTTTTATTGAGAGCTTAATTAGAATTTCAAGTTTACTAGGATTTTTGGGAATTTTTATGAGAAAAGTGTAATTTTGATTTTATTTATTTGAATTCATTTTCGATGCATTTTTGAAACTAAATTAAATTGAGCTGAGAAAGTGTCTTGCATAATAATAATAATAATAATAATAATAACATTCAAGTGCCCCATAAATACTCAAATCTCACCAAGTACAAGCAAAAACATAGAAAAAAAAATGGTTTTGGCTTCGATGCTTAAGTGATGGATTGGTTGCGTCTAACACTCTTTCAAATGCTAAGGCTACTCAACCACTCCTTTTAGGATGCTCTAACATCCCATATAGGAACCACTTGTTAAGGCCTTTTAAAAATAAAAATAAAAATTGCTATCTTTTCACTTCTTCTTCAAGCTCTTCTTTGATGTTCAACCATCGCACATAGGAACCACTTGTTCATTTTTATTCTTTTTTTTTTTCATTATTTTCTCACCCAAGTGCTCTTAAGGGTGGCAATTCGTGTTGATGAATTATATCCGTATCATGTCAAAGTTGTTGGTGCAGTGCCAACCAGATTTGAGTATGTCTAGCTTTTCTAGAGTTAAATGGCTTCTTCCCTGCACAAAAGGATGTCCGGACATGTGGTCCGGGCATGCCCCTTCGAAGCTTCAGTTAGAAAATAATAAGAATGGGTCTAATTATTTCAGATGGCTCTCTACGAGTGTACCTATTTCATGCTTCTAGATGGGTTTTTATAGAGTTGATGATACCATCATCATACGCTGATTGTGCATTCTTATCTTTCTTGTGATGATGATTGCCATTAGGGCAGAAATCAAGTCTTAACAAGATAGTCAACGCCATAATTCCTGTGTGGATTGGGCAATCATACCAAACAAGAATTGTTGACTGGTGTTATTTGTTGATTGTTGTGCAAAAATCTCAAACCATGTAGTTGACTATCCATTTACTTTTGTCATTGTTGGGGATTATGTGTAACGATTGATTTATATTGATTTTTGGGTGTAAATGTTGTCTAGTCCGTTTCGTATAGGTTGGTTTACCTATCTGTAAGTTCCATCCGGCTTGATTTATCTATTCCGTTTGACATTGTGAATGAAGGAAATCTTCTCACCTATGGCGCTAGACTGAGCTTATCTTGGTCCAGATGGAGTGATCCTAGATGGGTTGTCTACTTCCCTTGGACGGACCAGGGGTTTTTTATTTGGAGGAGGACATGTGGAGGAAAGTCTCCCACAATGTCCCCTTAATTCGGTTACTTCTATCCGATCGAGTAGCCGACGGGTTGAGGTAGGACAGATTATCTGTCCCTTCAGGTTATTTGGGCGCGTAGGAATACGTGTCATTTAGGACTGCAATGATGGGTCATATCACTCAAGGTTGGCTATTAGGCAGCACGCCTCTTCAATTGGCTTTGGGAAACGTTTCTAAGTGGCTTGTCCCTTGGAATACCTAGGTTTTTTGGATCCCTATAAATAGAGGGGTTCCACACTTTTTGGGTCTTATTTTAGCCTTTTCCTACTTTAGAGCTTCATTGTCTACACTACACCTCCGCCACCACTATTTTTGCCACCAATCACTGTTCTTCGCTTTCCTCATTACTGGCTTTAAACTTGCTCCCAACGGATTTCTTCACCGACAACGGGTGTCCATTCCTGACTCCAATAAGTTTTCCATCGATCACTCTTTCTTTTGCAATGCTTGTTGTTCTTGCTTGGGCCACATCGACTATTGTTTGGTTACAGAGAAAATGGACATCTCGAAGTCTAGATTTAGGGTTTTCTCCATGTTTTTACTTGTTCTAGATGTTTTGCTTAAGAGATGATGGATATGTCGAGGGCTAGTTTTAGGGCTTTTCGGTTTCCTTTTTCATTCTTGTGTTGTCAAGGTATTTGCATTTTTGTCGTTGGTTCATGTGTTTCGTTATCGGCGTGCTAAGGCGATGGGAGTGATTGTTCCTCTGTCATTGGCTAAGAGACTTGCTCTACAAGTTTGATAACCAAATTCGTCTAATTTTGGGCTTTTGGTCCGTCTATGTTCCTTTTTGTATTGTTGAGGCAACATTGAATGGCGGATGGGCCGGGTGATTGGTTTTGATAACTGCGTTGATTTGCACAGGTTTCCACACAGCCCAGATCCACTTGCCATAATGGCAAAAGGATGAGTCAAATCTACCAGCAAAAGGCCTTAGCAAAATGGACAAAAAAACACTAGAGTCGGGCGCCTCAAACTGGAAAATCCAATTAGTGCTCTATCTAAATGAGAATTTTGGGCTCGTTTCTATATTGCAAATAGTATCCCGATCCAACTAACAGACGACGAGGCTCTATCCTCTACTGACCTTCCCAATAGCATGATGTGTTTTACTAAGGAACAATTCGTTGTTGGCCTCCATCTACTTATCCATTCTCTCTTCAAGCAATTCCTTCATTTCACGCAAATCCCTCCAGCTTTTCTTCACCCGAATGTTGTCCGGGTGTTGATGGGGTGTATTGTGTTGGGCATGCTCTTCCAACTGGATCTCTCATTACTGGAAGTGTTGTTCATTTATACCGTCAATATGAACCAAAAGGAAAGGTTTAGCTTGTCTGCCCATATTCCTTCCCTCTAGCTAGTGACTGATTTTTCATATTTATGTAAAGGTTGGGAAAAAGGTCATGGCTTGGTCTCCTTTCCTTAGTGTGGTTCATTTGAGGAACCAAATGGAGTTTTTTCTCCATAGTGTTCGTTGGAAATTCCGAGTAGGATACACTTCTGTCACTTTCCTTGTATCTTACAGTTTTTCCTTACTTGTTGTAAATTTACTAATGACCTCTCCGTTTGTGTAATATAGGCAATGAGAGACGGGAACGCCTTATAGAGTGGGTAGAAAAGGCTTCCTTCACCTGACTCAACAAGTTGTTCGAGATAGACGCAATCGAGCGAGCTTAAAAGGTTTTTTTATCATACAAGAACTTATTGTCGCTAATTGACAATCCTAAGCCATTGATCATCCCTGTATTTCCTCGTCTAGCTCCCTCGTCTTTGGTGCCTGATGTACACTTCATGCTGAAGGATTTGCCCTTCTACAAGGTTGCTCGTTGGGTAGATTTTAAGGCACGCTAGGCTTGTTTAGAGAAGCGAGATAGAAAGCGTCAAAAGGGGACATTGAAGCAAGCTTCAGCTACTGGTCGTCCGTTCTCCAGTTCCGTTGTCCGTCCTCTCACTTAAAAGATGAAGGAGCCTGTTGTTCGTCTTGTCCGGAGAGCGAAGACTCCTCCTCCTACATCCTCGTCTTCTTTTCCTTCGTCGTCCAAGAGAACTTTAACGAAGAATCATTCGAGTGCATGACTTTTTTTTCTCCCCACCCAAAGTCAACATATGTCCCCAGTCGGGAGGAGATATCTGAGCTTCTAAAATGAATCCCTTCCTTCACCGAAAGAGAACCCCCAATACAAAACATGGAGGTGCTCTTTCTGGCTACTCAGTGGATCCCAGTTGAGATAGATGACAATCTCAATTGGTCCTTCACGACATGACTTTCGTATGGTACTTCGGACACTACTACTGCCCTTATTCTCCATATGCAAGACTACACAGCTATTGAAATAGCAGAAGTGGTAGGTCGTCTCCCTCTTTTCCACTTATTTTGCCTAGGTCTCGGGTTTTATAACAATTTCTCTATTACCTCTCAAGTGATAGTCGGAGTCCAAAACCTTATGCGGTAGCAAGCTCACTTTTTCCGCAGACTGGAAGCAACTGAGATCATGTGGGCATATGTTATTCATAACATGGACGAGAATGAAGATCTCCTCGCTAGCTTGGAGACGGCGAAGAGCGAGGCAGTTGCTGCCTAAAATCTTGCTGAAGAAGGAGTCGGTTTGTTGAGGAAGGCCTTGGTAGAAAATAAAGTAATTCAGGATGAAGCTCGCTGACTAGATGAAGAGAAAGAAGTTATGAAGGCCAACAAGAAAAAGCTTAAGAAGAGGTTGCTCGGATGAGGTAAGAGTTCCAGGATCTCCGGGCGGGGTTTGACGCTCAAAAGGAAGGCTTGGAGGCAAACTACCAAAAGTAGGTGGATGATATGTTTTTCTATGGCTACCAATGTTGTATGAAGAAGCATGGCATCGCCCAGGATACTCCCAATTTCCCTTCTGATGACGAGGACGCGTTTCTAGGCTGCCCTACCTAAGGAGAAGGACATGTTTCAGGAGGCGGTCCCTCTAGCAAGCGGGCTTGATTTTTTGTATTTAATTATTATGGCCGGTTGTGGCCTAGACTACTAAGTCTGTGAATACAATAGATGCTTTTATTAATTTGAATATACTTGAATTAGTCGTTTATCTCTAATATATTATTTTCGTAAGCAAACTTTATTGATAGTACTCCTTTAAATTGGCTACATTCCATGAGCAGAGCAAGGGTACACCATTTAGCGTTTGAAGATGGTATGTCCTTGAGTCTCCAACCTTACTTACAACATATAGCCCTTTCCAGTTAGCTTGAAGCTTTTTGAGCCCTATTTCGATTGTGTTCTTGAATATTCTTCTAAGGACTAAATTTTCTAGCCAAAAAAACCGTGGTCATACATTTTTGTTGTACTGAGTGATTTTCCTCTTATGGTAAGAAGACATCTAGATAGTTGCCTCTCCTCATATTTTGTCTGCCCAATCTAGTTGTCTTATGAGTTCTTCATCATTGTCCCTTTGATCTTACACAACTGTTTTGGCAGTAGACATGTCAATTTCAATTGGAATAACGACCTCCATCCCATAAGCAAGGGCGGAAGGAGTGACTCCTATTGGCCATCTAGATATTGTTCGGCAAGCCCATAAGACTTCAAGTAGCTCGTCCACCCATTTTTCTTTTGCTCATTCCAACATTTTCTTAAGTGCATTCAATAGGGTTTTGTTTATCGCATCCGCTTGTCTGTTGCTTTATGGATAGCAAGGTGTTGAATATAGATTCTTGATGTTTAACTCCAAGCAGAATGTTCGAAAGACAGTGCTATCAAACTGTGGCCCATTATCCATTACAATCGCTTGTGGAACTCCGAATCGGCATACAATGTTTTTCCAAACAAACTTGGAGGCATCTTTATCTTTGATGTTGGCATAGGCTTTTGCCTCTGCCCATTTGCTGAAGTAGTCAATTGTAATGAACAAAAACTTCTTTTACGCTGCTACAATGGGCAAGGTGTCGACTATGTCCATCCCCCATTATGACAATAGACAAGGACTTGTGACCGAGTTGAGAGCTTCAAAAGGTACATGGAGGATGGGATCATGTCTCTGATACAAATCACACCTCTTAATATAGCTTTTAGCATCCCGCTTCATGGTGGGCCAGTAGTATTCTTATGTGTAGGCGTAGTATGCCAAAGCTTGTCCATCTAGAT
The DNA here is from genome assembly GCF_004353265.1 of Vitis riparia. Classification (NCBI taxonomy): domain Eukaryota; kingdom Viridiplantae; phylum Streptophyta; class Magnoliopsida; order Vitales; family Vitaceae; genus Vitis; species Vitis riparia. Next base: position 11,691,498 of record NC_048434.1, on the reverse strand, counting down.
GATTTTCGCATACGCCTTCATGGAGTTTGGTCAGAACATATTTAGCTTTTAGCTCACTCAAACACGTTAGATATGAACCTCTAAATGATCGTCTATAGAGTTGGTCACTAATCAAAGTGAAGCGTGTTGCTTGTATGCAGAGCTTGTGTGTTTGCTTCGCGTCTTTTGGTAATTCCCCAGTTTGGAGATATTTCACGATGTCATGCATCCAGCTTGAGTTTGCTTCATTGGTACTTCACACTAGTTTGGGTGTGATTAAGGGCGTGACTTTGAGGTAGACGGGCAACATCACTACTTTTATGGGAAGAGTGGTAGCTATTTTGGCCAGTGCGTCTACCTTCACGTTCTTCTTTCGTGGTACCTGTCTAATGACCTACTCGTCCAACTTTTTCAAGTGATCTTCCACTATAGCGAGATAGCGAGCCATGCGTTAATCCTTTGCTTCATACTCTCGTTGAATCTATCCGACAATTAGTTAAGAGTCACTCCTTATTTCTAACTTAGTTACAACCAACTTTAGGGCAAGATTTAACCCAGCTAGGACAACTTCATATTCTACTTCATTGTTGGAGGTAGAAAAGCTAAGACGAATAACTTGCTCCATCAGTTCCCCAATTGGTGATTGTAGGATCAAGCCTACTCCGGATCCAGACACTCTAGATGCTCCGTCTACATGAAGTGTCCACCATTGCTTTTCAGGGTGATCAGCCAGATGTGCTTGTTTTTAAGGGAGTTCAGCTATAAAGTCGGTCATAACTTGTATCTTCAATGATAACCTTAACTAATACTTGATTTCGTACTCACTCAACTCAATGGCCCTTTTCAACATTTGTCCAGAAAGGTCCGATTTGTGCAAGGTAACTCGGAGTGGCTGGTTTGTGAGTACAGTCACTTGGTGAGCCTGGAAATATGGGTAAAGCTTTCGAGCGGCATCTTTTAGTGCTAGAGCGATTTGTTCTACCTGGGAATATCGAGTCTCAACGCCTACCATTACCTTGTTTACATAGTAAACAAGTCTTTGCTCTTTTCTCGTATCTAACAAAATAAGGTGACATTGACAGCATATTCTAATACAACTAAATACATATAGAGTTCTTCACCAAACCTAGGGCTACTTAGGATGGGCGGTTCAGTAAGATAGCGCTTGACTGCTCCAAATGTCTGCTCACATTTGTTTTTCTAACCGAACGTGCTTGCCCCCCTGAGTGTGACGAAGAAAAGCCTCAACTTGTCTGTGAAACGGGCTATGAAACGTCTCAAAGCTATGAGATGACCCGTGAGGCGTTGTAACTCTTTATTGTTGTTTGGAGCGGGTGTTTTGAGGACGACTTTCACTTGAGTCGGATTAACTTCAATTCCTCTTTGGGTTACCATAAACCCTAGAAACTTCCTTGTACTGATGCCAAAGGCACACTTAGCTAGATTGAGCTTCATTTTGTATGCTCGCATCAGATGAAATGCTTATTCCAAGTGTTGGGCATGCTTAGCTCGGGTTTCACTCTTTACAACGATTTCGTCAATGTAGACTTCCATAGTTCAGCCAATTAGGGGCTTGAAAATTTTTGTCATTAGCCTCTGGTAGGTAGCACCACATTCTTGAGTCTGAACGACATGACTTTGTAATACTACAACTGTTATAGTGTAACAAAGGCTATTTTCTCCTCATCCAGTTGAAACATAGGGATTTGGTGGTATTTGGAGAAGGCATCTAGAAAGGAAAGCATCCCATACCTAGCAATGGCGTCGACAATTTGGTCTATCCGGGTAAGGGAAAGTTATCATTTGGACATGCATTATTTAGGTTGGTGTAATCAATGCAAACTCGCCACTTTCCATCATTCTTCAGGACTACACCACATTTGCCAACCAGTCTGAATATTTGACCTCTCTAATAAATTCAGCTGCCAATAATTTGTCAATTTCTGCTTTGATGATTTTCTATATGTCTGAATGGAAACATCAAACATTTTCCCGGATAAGCTGCGAGGTGGGTGAAACGTTAAGTTTGTGGGAGGTCATAAACGGATGAATCCCCGACATGTCCAAGTGAGTCAGATGAAGATGTCCTTGTTGCGCTTGAGCATGCTCTCTAGTAGTTTCAATTTCTCCTACATAAGCAAGGAGCTAGTATAGGTGATTTGATTTGTGTCATGTAAGAGACGCAGTGGTTGAAGTGGATCAGTTGTAGAAGGATCTTTCTCTGTCAGGCTGAGTGATTGTTATTACTCCCTTACACTTGATGACTCAAGGCACATTTCGTCATCGATTGGATGTCTTGCCTCTAGTGTCACCTGATAGCATTGGTGCGCGACTAACTCGTTACCAAATACATTGAATTGTCCCTCTTCTATGAGATAACTCACCATCTGATGGTACATAGAAGGAATGACTTTCATTCTGTGAAGCCATGCACGTCCCATAATGGCATTGTATGGGAACAAGTCATCGACCATTGAGAACTGAATGTTCAGGGTAACTAGGCCAACTTGGACGGGCAGCACAACGTCTCCTAATAAAGTCGTTGTAGTTTCATTGAAATCGAACAACAAATACCTTGAGTCCTCTAGAGTGGATGGTGAGTAGCCCATCTGCTTGTAGGTTGACATTTGCAAGAGGTCAGCTGAGCTACCCAAATCAACCAGAATCCTTCTCACATCAAATCTACCTACCCCAGTGTTAGGACTAGGGCATTTTCATGTGGTTGCAGCACTCAGTTAGCTCATATCGAAGGAAAGGTAAATATGTCGTCAATGGGGTGCACACTCCCTTTCGAAAAGTTGCACTGAACGAAGTTAACCCACTCTCTTACAAAGGCCACGTGGAGCAACCTTAGCCTTTGCCACTTAGAACTGTGTCCATCATCTACAAGGCCTCCATGTATGTAGTTGATGACAACTCTAGGAGCTATCGGAGATGTAAGGGCTTGGACAATTGCCTCTTGCGTAGTCTCTCTTTGCCCATTAATTATGAGGACATACTGTTTTAAGTGCCCAACTTTGATTAGTTTCTCCACCAAGTAATGGAGACTCTTGCATTGTTCAGTGGTATAGTCGTGATCCTTATGATAGGAGTACCTTCTGTTTCGATCTCGTCTAACCAGATCTATCTTGATGGGTTCTGGCCATCTGAAGTCTAACAAATCGCAAATGATCAGAATGAGTCTTTCATAGGAGATACTGAGGTAGTGAGTCTCACTTGCTACTACTGCTAACCTGTCCACCTCTTGCTAGAAAGCCTCGATTGGTTCAAGGGCATAAAACTCCCGACCTCATTGTTCTTGGTCAGGCAATGGTAACCAAGACCTGTTGAGATACTACTCAGATGTCATCTTTGAGACTAGAATATTTGTCCGCCCGTTTGAACAGGTCATCCATCATCGCAAACAGCTTCTTTGTGAGAGACTCAAAGAATAGTGTGTCAAGTTTGATGTTTCACTTGAAGATCTACAGGATGGCATCCATACTATAGGATTCCACTTGGAATACTGCTTGCCTAAACCGCTTCATGAAATCTCTGAGTGACTCGTTCTCTTACAGTTTGATGTTCTACAGGGTGCTTATGCTCTACTTTTGACGAGCAATACATAAGTAGTGGCCCACAAAGGCTTTCGAGATAGCCCAGAACGTGTTGATGGAATTCGACGGAAGTCGGTGAAACCATGAGAGAGTCGGGTTGTGTAGGTTGGCCGAAAAAACCTTGCACATCAGTGCATCATTCCCTATGTCAAAAGTCATAAGCTGCCTAAAATGCATAATATGATTGAACGGGTCGCTCGTTCCATCGTACATTGTGAATTTTGGCACTATGAATCCCCTAGGCAACTTGTAGTTGATTATATGGGAGCTGAATGACGTGGAAAGCATGTCATCCAATTGTTGGCTGATAGAGTCAGGTGGAGCTTGCATAGATGATGCTTTTAACTTGCTGCCTTGGTAGCTAAAAAGGTCGTTCGGACATAGGTACAACAGTTGGGGGACCTAAATGGGCCCTTAAAGTCTTTGACATGCTTGATTGCCCCTCCACGCTTGGCGCTTGAGGTCTCAATTAGGCTCGTATTGCATCTGATAAATGCGACCTTCTACCGCGCCTCATTTTCCTGGATACTCGAGTAGAGCTAGTTCCTTCATTTGGCTGCATTTGGTGATCTAATGAAGATTCCTCCCTGGAGTATCTTGAATAACTTCCAGAGGAGAACTCTGTACTCCCGAAGTAGGATGCCTCAGCAGTTCGCCTTGAGGTCGTGTGTTGGCTCTAAGTGTGCTGACTTTGAGAGGGGCCCACCGCTGACATTGGAGCCCGCAACTCCTCGTTGTCTTCTCTGAGTTATTTCGTTTGGCAGAATGGAGTCTACATTTGCCGATCATTTTGTCATTGACTTCTTTCCATCCTTTCATGCCATATGAAATAGTTTTCGCCACCCATAGTTGACAATTGAGTTCAAAAAGGTGTTGACATCCTTAGTTATTTTGTTCCCACAGACGGCGCCAATGTTGGTGCAGCGCCAATGTTGGTGCAGTGCCAACTAGATTTGAGTTCATCTAGCTTCTCTGGAATCAGACGAGCTTTTTCTCTGCACAAAAGAATGTCCGAACAGGTGGACTGAGCACGCCCCTTCGAAGCTTAAGTAATAAAATAATAAGGATGGGTCTAATTATTTTGGATTGCTCTATACGCGCATACTTGTTTCATACTTCTCGAGGGGTTTTTATAAAGCTGATGGCATCATCATCATAGCGTTGATTGTGCATTCTTGCCTTTCGTGCAATGATGATTCCCATTATGATGGAAATTAAGCCTTGACAAGATAGTCAACGCCATAATTCCTGCATGGATTGGGCAATCATACCAAGCAAGAGTTGTTGACTGGTGTCATTTGCTGATTGTCGTGCAAAAATCTAGGACCATGTAGTTGACTGTCCATTTTCTTTTGTCAATGTTAAGGATTGTGTGTAACAATTGATTGAAATTGACTTTTGGGTGTAAATATCGTCCAATCCATTTCGTTTGGGTTGGTTTGCTTGTCTGTAAGTTCCATCCAACTTGGTCTGTCTATTCCATCTGACATTGTGAAAGAAGGAAATCTTCTCATTTGTGGCGCTAGACGGAGCTTATGTTGGTCCAAACGAAGTGATCCCAGACGAGTTGTCTACTTCTCTTGGATGGACCAAGGGTTTTTTATTTGGGGGAGGATACGTGGAGGGAAGCCCCTCACAAAAGTCTACATATTCTACTACATAGGTTAACCTAAACCCAAAATGAATAATAATTATATTAAAAACAAAAACTGAAATACTATCTAATTATTAAACAGACAACACATCATGTATCCTATTTAAACTATTTAATAATAAAGTCTTCCTATCTAATAATTACGTTAAGTCTTATGTAAGTTTATATTATTAATGTCTCAACCAACCTTGTTTATGATTCAATTGACTTATTTATTTAAAAAATATATTTAAAATGAGTCAAATAATTTAAAGTTATAATTAGGTTAATTAATAGGATTATTAAATAGGTTAATTTGAGTCAAATTCATGTTATGCAGGTAGAACCAAAAACTACTTATTTATCAAACGTGTTATTCAAGTCAATACAAATTTGACCTAAACTCAATTATACTCAATCCAAACATAAAAAAAGTGTATTGGGTTTGAGTCATGTTAGTGAATCGTGTCAAACTTTTGCCACCTATAAGTGCTCCTTACATGATCTAGAGTGTTTTTGTAGTGAAATTCATTTCGTCATTTCTTTTTTTGATTTTGTAGGATCACTTGATACATGTTTATGAACATTTCTAACATTTAATTTTATAGGTTTGATATGTTCTTCTTAGCTCTCTATCCTATGCACAATTAGAATTTCTTAGCATCTCATGGCATCTCAAAACTAGAGTAATTGTAGAAGAATGATTTTATTATTCTCCTCATTCATTGTCTTTTATTAGCTTCTTGATAAATTTTTCATGTGTGATTTCTTGATGATTGGGTTTTTCTTCCAACCTTTGTCATTTTTGTGACAAAAAAGGAAAAGTATACTCATTTTTTTTCATTCATTTAAGATTATATGCTTAGACATGTCTGATATCCATTCATTTATGATTATATAGGGACATCTTCGAGATTCATGGGCATGTTTTTTAAAATGATATGGAAATTTGCTTTTCATAGAGATATGCATGTTGCCTAATGTTTGGAGGGGAAGGGAGGAGATACATTTAGATAAGGTAATGCAAAAAAAAAAATTGATAAGATAGCAAGGCATGATAGAAATTTGAAGAAAAAATGGCCACCTTGGTAGACACGACATAAACCTTGAATAAATGAATGAGGAAAATAATGTCCTTAAATTTCCCTTGAGATGACATGACAAAAATGTCTTTAAAAAGTAGCCACTATCTTTGGATTATTTTGGGGTGGTATGCTAAAATTGTTGATGTTTTAGTATTTTTTTTTCCTTGATTTTTTATAAGATTGTGAAATATTACTTATATACCTATTGATAGAACAACATGAAGATTATGATATTCTGAGGAAGGTTTTTCCATGACTCAATTCATAGAGGTAATGACTTTATCATCTATATGTGCATATTATTTCTTGTGTGGGACAAGTAGTAGCGAAGTCGTGCTCATAGGGACAATGAGACATAATGCAAAGTCAAAGTTTGAGTCAACATAATAGGTTAAGTCTCTCTCATTTTAAAAAAATAATAATTAAGAGATAATAGATTAAAATGGTGTTTTTTTTTCACTTAAATCCAAATAGAATTTAATTTGAATTTTGTATCACTTAGCTATAATTATTCAATTATAAATTCAGATAGAAAATTTTGTTAATTAATACATAACTAATTTGAAGGTAATTAATTAATGGAAAGAATATCACAAATTGATAATAAAATTCAAATAAAGGTAATTGTTAAAGCTTTAACCCTATTTAAGTAGTTGATATGATTAAAAATGGTTCCTTTACTGAATGAGAAGATGGTTCTTAACTTCGTAATTAGATTAGTCAATTCATATTTTATTATTTTCTATACATCCTTAGATTGGAATAAAGGGTACGTTTTGTTTTGTGCAAGAGGACAAAAGGACACAACTTCAAAAATAATGTTTTAAGTGAAGATAGCAACATTTTTTTAGACCTTGAATTTTTAATTTATGTCTCTATTTTTAATTATTTATTTATTTATTATTATTATTATTATTATTATTGTTTGTCATAGACAATTGAAAAGACTTGAATGTTGATGATCTAAACATAAAGTTCAAGTCAATCCAATGAAAATTTTCCTCAATAAGATACCAAGATGCAACAAAAATATATTAAAAATGATGGAGGAAAAAGTGGTCACCATGATAGAAACGACATAAAATTACATTACATAAACCAGTAGCATAATTTGTGCATCACTTGCAACTATCTAAAGTTTACTTGATTGGATTAGATGATTATAACTATTTTCCTTTCTATTATATGGTCCTAATAATAATTTCATAATAGAAAATTTCAAACTTTAAGGATCATTGTCAAATACACTCTTAAGTAATTACAGTAATATTTTTAGCTTATAAACTAGAAATTGATTTTCAAACTCCTTTAAAGAATTCCTACAATTTAAAATATGTCAAATTGGATTGTAAAAACAACAAAGGAAGGATTGCTATATAAATATTCTAAGAAAATTTTTTATTTTCTAATTGATTTTATAAAACTAAACTACAAAAGAATTGGGTTTTCCAAAGCAATAATTTGGTCTTTCTTTTCTTCTTATTTTAAATGGTAGAAGAGAGAAATATTTACTAGCCTATTGATGTTATTGGAAGTTTGATTTTGTATATATTTTAAAATAATTCAAAAATCATTGTCAAGGATATAGTGAGGCTTTTAATATGATTTATTATTGTGGATTTTTAACTTTATAGGATATTATAGGCTTTTTTCATGCAAATTATAAAGAAAGCATCTTAGGTATCTCTAATAATTAGATAATTAGTTCCTTATATTAAATATTCCAATGTAATCAAGAAAATATGAGAAGACATTATAGCAAATAAGAAAGAATCATTTTTCTAGGTATAATTAATTTAGACTTTAGGATTTAAGGGTTATAGGATTATAATCTTCTTAAACAACAGTAGAAGTTCCTTTTTATATTTGTTTGTGAATGTAGGCTTTAGGGCAAAACTACATAAGTCGTGTTTTACGTGTTTTTTGTTTTTGTTTTTGTTTTTTGTTTTTTTTTTCTTATTATTTTTTGTTGTGGTTTTATTTGATAACTTCTTTTATTTGTTTTCAAAATTTTCTCAAATATTTTATTCTTTAGGAAAAAAAATCAACTTTATAGTAGATTGAAAAGGAAAAATGAAGGTTTGAATGACAATATGCTTCCAACTTGTTTATAATAAGTTATAACTTTATAAGATTTAAATAAAGAAATTATGAAGCTATTAAATATTAGTTACCCAAATTACCTTATATCTAAATGTATAATTCAGTTGGTTGGAAATTAATTAATCCAAAGCAATTGATTCCTTGAAGCACAACTAAATCATATATACTTTGTAAAAGCACCAAGTGGATTAGGTAATTTTAAATTTTTTTTCTAGCACTTCCATGTGAGGAGATGAATTGCTAGTATGAAATTCTTTTTACAAAAATAAATTTATTTTCAATAAAAATTAAAATGTATGAAATATCTATTATTTACAAATACTCATCAAAGTCCTACAAAATTTAAAATGCAATTGACAGTTTCAAATGTTTCTTAAAATAAAGGGGAAAAAAGCTTAGACCTATTATTATAAAAATACAAGTTTTAAGAAATTTCATATATTGTGGAGTGGTTTGTTAAAATTTGTTGACATAAACTAAAATTTTATTTTCTAAGTCTTTATTTTTGTATTTTTTGAGTTATAGGCAATTACATGGCCCCAATCCAAATGACCCAAACATAGAGTCAAAGTCAAGCTAATGTAAAATTTCATAAAGTCAAGCTAATATAAAATTTTCATAAAGTTAAGCTAATGTAAAATTTTCATGATAAGGTAGCAAGACATGACAGAAAATTAAAGAAAAAATGGCCACCTTGGTAGACACGGCATAAACCTTGAAGAAATGAATGGGGAAAATAATATCCTTAAATTTCCCTTGACATGACATGACAAAAATGTCTTTAAAAAGTGGCCACAATCTTCATTTGGTATGGATGTGGAATTCAATGAAAGGAAATGTGGAAAATTCTTCATTATCATAAATTTTCTACCTTCTTGTACAAGCAAGTTATGCTTGGTCCATGAAAATTCAATAAAATGATATCTAGTCCTTGTCGATGGACTTGGTCTCTTGGGTTTAGAAGAAAAAAAGTCTTTTAATATATATAGACTCAATTTATTTAGTTATATTTATTTTGAGGAAATTTAATATTTGTAGAGTTTGTATTTGGGTAAATTACCCTTTTAAGTTTGATAAGGATTAGGACTTTATAGATTTGTGGTTTTATATATGATTTTAAAATAGAAGGAAAAAGTGAGCAAATAGTGAATAGAGTCAAAAGGTGTATGAGTTTTGGGTAAAGAAAGGTCAAGAGAGTTTGAAGTGTGTAAAGTTTATTAATAAATTTGATTTTTCTTTCTCATTGATGTGGGCGATTATCTCGAATTATGTAAAAATTTATTTTTCAAGTATTAGAAATGTTATAAACACTTATCAAAATCACTACCAAACGCATTCTAAGATAAATAGTGATTCTCAAAGGTTATAGCTTGTTTAACTACTACTAAAAAAAGAGTATATTTTCCGTTTGTGGATAAAATTCATAGTAGTCCCCAAAAAATATTTAAAATGAATAGAATAAATTTCCAATTTGAAAATTTCAAATTCTCTTTGAAAATATAATTATTAGTTACGTTTCCACTACCTTATAAAATTTGAGTAGGATATGATGATCATCCAATGTAAGGTATTTTAATTGTTTGTCCCAACTATATTTCTTTATTAACCTAAATCAATGACCTTTTTTCCCCCATTTTGGGGTCTACAAAATTCTGGTTAATTTTGATGAAAAATGGCTAAAATTTATAATTGGGGGAAAAATAGTATTTTTTTTTTCAAGAAAATTAAGTAGATCATAACTTTTTGAAGGGTGAAAAATAAGATGAAACTATGTGTGTTCTTATAAAATATACCCATGTTTTACATCACTTTTGCGCTAACTTATTTAGAGTCCATTTGACAGTGACTCTAGGAAGTGTTTTTAACTTTTTTTTAACACTTTAAAATTTTTATTTTTCAACTATTATAAAGGTTAAAAATAGTTTCAAGAATCACTACCACACACACTATTAATGATCCATCCCCTAAGCTTCCAGGGTTTGGGAATGCTTTAGATTGTATGTAGCCCTTGTTTGGTTAGTCTTTTCTTTCTACCCAAAATTGAATGCATAACCCATAACCCTTAGTACAACAAACCTTTTATTAAATTGAGAAGTCCTAAAATCATAATTTTTTTAAGTATTTAACTTAATTTTATCCATATTCTACATTATATGTATTAGTTTTGCTTAATTAAAATGACTTTTATTCACCAAAACATGAATATTTAAACAAATTAGCTCCATCCAAGTATCAAATTCAACTTGGTCATAGAAATTTTCGTTAACAAACATCATCCTAGCACATGAAGGCAACAAATGATAACATCAGCTAAAAGCAAGAGACAATGTAACCCCATTTTGGATTGTGTCATGTATCTTCTCTAAAATGGATCAAAACCAAAAATGAAGTTTTAGAAGTGAGAAAATCACACGTTATTGGAGTGAAGAACTCATCAAGCTGTAGAAAACTACATCTAAGACAAAACCTCATTTCCTCCTAGCACAATCATTCCTTCATTTGCTATGAGGTTGGCTATTTCTCAACTAGATTCACAACCTGTTTTATTTCTAGTTCCATCTATTGTGTCATTGACTCTTACTTCATCTATGGGAATTGAGTTTGAGTCACCATCCACTAGAGCATGTACCATTCCTCCAACTATATTCAACTATATTAATACATGGAACAAAATTGGAAGGGATTAGCACTCCATGTTAACCTTATAATTCAAACATGGAAACAAGAAGCAAGGCAAGTGAAGGAAGTACTCTCTTAACCTTGTTGGTAGAAGGGGAAGCCTTCCTACCTTAGCATTAGCAAATTAACTTAGCACTTCGGGAGTAGGGAAACCATTTACCTTAGTTGTAGGGTGCTTCCCTTGACCCCATAAATTGAGGGTAGAAGTCATCTATCTCACTAAGATAAGATAGGAATTCCAACCCTAGTAACTGTTGATTACCACATAATCCAACAACTTATGCTATTAGATAATGGATCAACAATGTATATTAAATGAAACTTGTTAATAGTAGTGATAATTGCCTTAACAATTTATTCTTGGAGAAGCTTCATTTTTACCCGCAAGTGATCTACTAGTTTTTCTAGAGTTTAGTGCATAAGAAGAAATGAAATAATCAACTGTACTTTCATACTAACACACTAGAGGACTCTATTGCCTTTTGAGACCATTTGGGATATGCTTGTTGCCCTAGGAGATGGAACCTAGGCAGGTGTATCAAGCTATCTTTGGAGTTGGTTTATAGGAAACACACAAGGTTTCCTATTATAAGACCATGTCTTTAGAGCTGGTATCCATTCCAAAGAGAGGAAAGGCCTTATTGTTCCTATTTTTTATGCACTCTAATCGACTGGTTAGAGTTGATGTTTCAGGTATCATTCCTCTTAGCACAGTCATCCTTTTGTCTACCACTCCTCCAAGGCTCCAACTATATTTTTCTAGTTTGTACCTAGATTCTCCAACTATATTAATACATGAAAACAAAATTGGAAGGGATTGACACCCCATGTTAACCTTATAGATCAAGCATGTAAACAAGAAGCATGGTAAGTGAAGGAAGTACCCTCCTAACTTGTTGGTAAAAGGGGAAAGCCTTTCTTGCATCAATGAATTAACTTAGCAAGATAGGAGTAGAGAGAAACCATTTGCCTTAGTTGTAATGTTCTTCCTTTGGCCTCATAAACTGAAAGAGAAGTCATCTACCTCACCAACTTAAGATAGAAATTCTGACCTTAATTAGCAAATGTTGGTTACCAATTAATCCAATAGCATCTTACCCTATTAGGTAATCTAATAGCTTACCTGTTGACCATCTTCTTTATTCCTTGCACAATTAGTAGGTTGACTTGGGTATTTAAGCTAACTTCTAAACTTGATTTGTTGATTCTTTAGGCATATTAGATTGAAAATGTAAACGAGCAAAATAATTACTACTGTCATTTTTCCCCAAATCCCCCATAAGGAATTACACCAAGTCTTGCCCCTACCTCCCCCCGCCCCAACCTTCTAGCATCTAAAAACATATCCAAATTGGTTCAAAGAACTGAATTCATAGTTCACTCCAATGCTAACATGGGAAAAGGAGCATACATCTCTCCACCCCTAGAATCTCAATTGCAGGAAAATAATGAAAAATTTGATGTTTCTCAATTGTGACCAAAAGAACAAAAAAAAAAAAAAAACCCAAAAGTCCTTGGTCACTTTCTAGGTTAAAAGTAACTAGCATTCCATGGAGAATTGACTACTTTTGTGTTATAACTAATCATGAATCATGTTGATAAATCATGATCATGCATGGTGAGTCCCTTAGTTGTTATATGAATTTTTCATTTGTATTGTATAACATTACTTATTCTTTACAAACTATTTTTATATCAAAATGGTAAAAAGAAAAGAAAACATTAGTACTTAGATTTGTTTATTTTTTATAACATCAATTAATTTTTATTTTCAATAAAACTCTAAAACTCATTAAACTATGAAATGCAGGTATACACTCTTGGGAGGACATTATGAAGAATAAATAGAAAGGAGAAAGAGGCAACAAGATTTTGGGTTTTTAGATGTGACTTTTATGCCATACATTATAGGACATCAATGTTACTTTATTTGGTATTGAGAATTTTGGGTTTTTGGATGCAACTCTTGTGTCATTTTATGGTTAACCGGTTTTATGCATATGAAATGCAAGTATACATAAATGTTGGAATGCTTAACATTTCTAAATCATATTTTAATATGTATTCACTTTTCATTTTTAGTTTCGGTGGGTGTGATGTATTATCATTTTGTAAACATTTGATATACAAATATCACTAGATGATGTAATGTATTACAGGTTAATCCATAAGCATTACGAAAATACAAGTTAAATGTGATATGATTATTATATTTATGGACAAAATATACACAAGTTGATCTTATTTATTAATAAGCATTACAAAAATCTATAGGCTAATTAATAAAAAACAACCATATCTTCCATAATCATTTACAATGATGTGACACCATAACTCAAAGGTGATGCATTTAACATGACACCATAACTTAAAGGTGATGCATTTAATATAACACCTTATATATCTCATGCAACTCTATATCAAATTAAGTATCACTAAAAATATATGGTGTCGCTTCTAAATGTGTCACCATTTATCTGCTTTGGTGCCGCTTCTAAATACGTCACCAATTGGTACCCTCTATGGTGTCAGTGGATAAGGTGACGCTATGTTGTATTGACACCTTATGTTTATAGTGACTTATTATAAATGTCACCATATCTCTTTTTTTTCTTTTTTCTTTTTTGTAGTGAATTTACTATTATTATTTTAATAAAATAATGTAAATAACATATTACACTATAGATATTAATTACCCAAATAATATATTTATATTATAGTATGTATTTTAAATTGTTTTTGTTATTATTTATATGAAGTGATATAAATAAAATATTATAACATAAGCAATTATTATTAAAATAATATATATATATTACATCATTTCATAGTAATACTACTATTATATAAAAATTAAGAACATACAAATTAATAGTTAAGTAAATTATTAACTATTTTTCAATATTACTTAATAATATCACAATTTAATAACATTAGTAAGTGACAAAATTACTTAATTCATAAGGAAATAATGCAATTTTCATCGAAAGAACTTTGTTAGCAAAGCGTTTGCACAAAAAAAAAAAAAAAAAAAAAAAAAAAAAAGCTAAATTTTCTTGCTACATATATGTCAATGCTAAAAAATTGAAATTTATTGGGAAAAGTTTTCAAAAAAATGGCCTCAAAGATAATATTTGAAATTTTGTTAGGAAAAATCTTTTTTAGAGATGAAATTTTACTTGCCCCTATATTTTTGTTAGGAAAAAAAATGTTTTCTTTGTAATTTAAATTGGTGATCTTGCCCTAAAGATTATTGATTTGAGACCACTTCACTACCATGAGGTTTATACTAATTATTTGTGTTAAAGACATAGAATTTGAAAGCTCAAGTATCTTTCAATTATGAAATTAGAACATAATAATGACAAATAAAATGAGCTTTATTAAGCGAGTTATAAATGCTTGAAAGTAACCTGGAGAAATTGAGTAATTAAAAGCATGAAAAATAGGAAAAATTGGATTGAACATTAAATATCCAACACGAGATACTCAAGCACTACCTTGGAGGATGTTTATTTTCACTCTAATAACATTTTTAAATTAATTTTTTGAAATTTTTCAATTTTTAAATTATATTTTTCCTACTTTGATACAACTAAAAACCTAGAGTTTGGTATATAAAGTTTTAATAACTCATTTTTACATGTGAAAAAAAAAACCCCCCTTGGAAATTAAGAGACATTATTATTATACCTTGATTTCAAAAACTCTATCAAAGTTCTAGGATTTTGGTCATTGAGTCTCAATATGGTTTGAGATGATCTACTAAGGAATATGGGAGTGTGCTGAATTGTAAACATGAGGAATACGTGTATGTGCTAGTTAGTATAAGACTTATGTTGAAAAAGTATCTAAACAAGGTAAAACTATAACAACCCTAATTTTTTATAATAATACTTCTAAAGTTCCTTTTAACCTCCTTCTTACTAAGCAAGTAAGCATCACCTCCTTATCTATCCCTTACTAAGATTGAGGTATCATAATACATGGAACTAAGGATGAGGTGTTGCAATGCATGCAAACAAGTATGAGGTGTCAAAATGCATGTAACATAGAGGATACTAAGTCGCCTTCATCACTTAACACCTAGTACAACATGATGACTCAACAAGCTACTACACTTGCCAAGCAACTGCAAGGATTAAGCATGTGTCACGTATTATCTCCACGCAATAAAGCAAACACCAATCACTTCTCTTTGATCGATACCTAGCGACGAGCCACATATATGTCTACTTGCTTAGTTTCCTATAAATAGGGGGTTTACCTACCAAGAAAGGAAAGAAAGTGAGGATGAAAAGGCTCCTATGGTGATACTATTCAAAAGGTTAGATCTTTAAGTTGTTGTAACGGAGGTGGTGTGACAGATCTAGTCTAAAAATGAGTGATCTTATAATGCATGATTTTATATGGTTTTAGAATTATATATCTCATGTTTCAAATGTCATATATGTATTTATTATTATTTTTTAAATATCACGAGATACGCTTTGAAAATGTATTGGTCAAATGCTATGTTTATAATAAATATGTTTTCCTTATATCATTGATATATATATATAAATAGTTAAGATGGTTTAGTGATCATGAAGGTATGGGTATGATTTAGGGAAGTTTTGTTTAAGGAGGTTGGGTTTTAAATAGGACCATTGTGACCCTTCTAGTTTTTCCTAGGAGCTTACCTAGTATGTACTTGTTAGGACATTGAGTCTTGTTTATTTATTGGAAATTTTGTTTCTTATTATGCTTGGTCATGAAAGTATTTTTAGATAGTGACTTGCTCTCCATTGAAGATCAAGAGTTGTTCATCTAACTGAGAAGTCATAAGTATGTCGAAAAAGGTTTGGCTTGTGGTAAATTCGGCTTTGTTGAAGTATTAAGAGGATCAATTTTGTTTTGAACTTAAAATAATTTGAATTTCGACTTTTGAAAAATGATAGGACTACTCAAGCAGCCTAGAATGCTCTAGTGCTCAGGATCACCCAAGTGAGCCACACTACTCAAGCGCCCGAAGCACTTAAGTAGTGGGTGAGTTGGCTCAAGCAGTCACATAGATTCTGTCAAGATCTTTCACACAAATTTGATTTAGAACCCTTCCAAAACCAAAACTCTTTTAGCTTTTGCCTATAAATACACCCCTATTAACCCCTTAAGGGTTAGAGATTGGAGATATCACATTAAGATTATTAAGAGACCTTACATTTATTAGAGAGGTCTCCTAAAGAGAAAGCCTAAAGTGTCACACAATTCTAGATATCTCATTCATTGATTAGATCTTTGAATCTTGGTTTAAATATCTTCATCCCTTCAACAAGGTTGAAGTTATCCGCTAGAGCAATTAAAAGTTATTGTGTCGCGGACATGAATTAAGTTGTACGTACTAGAGAGTAAGTCTTTAGGGTAAAGTAGTCAAGTAAATTTGTGTAGCTTGATTTTGTATCATGGATTTAGATTAGACCTCATGATTTTTTATCTTCATAGTTAGTGTGAGGGTTTCCCACATAAAAAATCTTATGCCTCATTATTTATATCTTTTATATATGATATTTTATTTGAATTGGCTATAATTGGTAAGAATTTATTATCCCCAACATCTCACAGGGTAAAAGAATTAGGTATAACATATAGTTTTTGTTGAAAAAATTTAAATCACCCACTCACTCCACATCTAGGTGTTCCTATTAGACTTTCACTTTTTTAGTACTATTCACTGAAAATCACTAGTACTATAGTTATTGTACTTGGTAATATTGGTATGAATGTGATTGTAATATACCTTGAACCTATATCAGGTTATAGAAATAAAAGGGCACACTATAGTTGATTGACCTATTGATCTTTTGTGTCGTGAGATGAAGGGGCATTGTGTCTATAAGACACCATGATATGTGAGACATATGTCATCTGCAGATGCATATGTGATATATGCCAATGGAGGAAGGGGCATTGTAGTAGTTATATTACATGATATTGGGATGTGCTAAGAGTTGGATGGGTACCATAGCCATGGATTATGCATGTGATTGATTTATTATACATTGGGTTATATGATGTTGTGTGCCTACTTGATTGCTATACTAAATATTATCTAGTTAAGTGTTACATGCATGATGAAGCACCTTTTTCTATTCTAAACAGACCATTTGAAAACCTGCATTATATGATCATTCACTGAGTTATAATCACCTTGTAGTTCCCTAAAATTTTCAAATGAGGACCTAGTAGAACCAAATACCAAGCAAGTTCTGGAGGATAGAAAACAAGGCATATAACTATTGTTTGCCTTTTCTTGTTGCTTATTTTGGATAAACCGCTAGCATGTAGTTGTTTCATTAGGTATGTATAAGTTTTTGTCCCTTAAGGCCAACCTTTATCTCAAAAGAGTAATGATTATATAGTTCATTTAATATGCTTCCTTATATTGCTCTAACACAATTTATTTGATCACAAGTTAATTTCCCTTCATAGGATAATATCTTTATCTCAGTTTTTGAACCAAAGAGGAGTCACTATCTTGCAGGGATGGTGCCTATAAAGGTGGGTCATCACAAAAACTTTATATGATTGTTTCATAATTAGTAGATTTTGTTGTAGGTAATATGGACTCTTGGTTTTTGCATCTATAAAGGTTGAGATAATCTTTGTGGGTGATTTTTCAAGTGTATATTTAGTGTATTATGTGTGATTCAATATTTCTTGAATTATTAGGACATCTATTAATTCTCATAACGCTAATCAAAGACATAATTAAATCATAATAATCAATTTCATATAGACCTAAAACTTATTAATTTAAGATATTCCATTATGGAATAAAATGTTAAGTACTACCTATTCTATGATCAAGAATATGAGTTTATAATATCAATGTTTTTATAAAATTAAACCACCGATATTTTGGTCCATATTGACATTTTTATCATTGTTATCCTAGCTATTACCGAGCAATACATAAGTTCTAAGCCAATTAAACTAATCCAAGGAGCCAAATCAATCTAAGTTTAAGAAAAAATTAGTAGAACCATTAAATTAAGTGCTTACCATAACAAAAATCTCATTACGAAACAAACAACCTTTAAATTTGGTTGGATTAAAGGATAATCGATATAGATAATTTTGTCTTTTTATTTATTGATCACTAATATATTTTTAGATCTGAAAAAATTATAGAGAAAAATGAAAAATGAAAACAAGAAACCAACTTATTTTACTTGATTCCAATGAAAGAAAAAAAATAAAGTATAATAAAAATTATTTATAAAATATATTTTTTCATTCTTCTGGCTTTCTATTTAAAAAAGAAATAAAATCAAATAAAAAAGGGGAAGAATTCTTTTAACATATAGTTTTTCACTTTTTGTTTCCTACAACTCTTAATTTGTTTGCCTTTCTACTTGCATAATCTTCTCCCCCTACTCTTCTTCATAGAGTCTTACTTTTCAAGGAAAATAAATTATATATATATAAGTTGTTATCAAAACTAGGACGGGTGATTGGATGAGTTTTTTTGGTACTCATCCTACTTCATCCCTAGTGGAACGAGATGAGTTTAAAATTTAAATAAATGAGTTAGAGGCGAGTTTTAATCTTTTTTAAAAAGAAATTCAAGACTGGTTTGGGGTGAGTCTTGGTATTGTCTTGTTTCACTCGATTATATATAAAATTAATTTTAAAAATCAATTTAATTTAATTTTATATTCCTATTTTAAATATATATATATATATATATATATATATGTGTGTGTGTGTGTAATAATAATAATAATAATAATAATAATAATACATTACTTTTGAATAAAATAAATTATAAAAAATTATAATATTTTAATTATTTATAAAATATATTTATTTTAATATAATTAAAAATTAAAATTATTTAAAAAAATTAAAAAAAAAAAAAGTTAAATGGGATGGATAAAAAAATTAATATAACTATCCCGCCCCAATTCATCCCGTTTAATTTTTTTAATGAAACGGGGATGATAATTATTTTGAATAAATGAGGTGAGTTTGAAATATGGACATAAACCCGTCCTATTGTTATTCCTAATCAAGACAGGTAGTGAAAACCGTATATTTTAATTAACCATGTTTATATCTTTGAAAGTTAATTAATATGCATAAAATGATTTAACCCCTTAAACATGAGTTTCTCTCCATCCAGAGAAAACACGGTCTTGCTAGGGCATTGCTTTTTCCTAATAGAAAAGGACGCTTTGTTGGTATCAAGTGAGTCACCCAAATAAAATAGGATTACATTACATTCAATTATTAGTGGAGGGTACAAGTGATTAGTCTATCCTTATCCCAATACTCAAATATGGCCTGCAACTAGATGAACCAGCTATACAGAAATTAATTTAATATTACTTGATGCTTTTGGCCACTTGCCGATGATTAACCTTTAGTTAGTGGTTGTTAAAATAAAGATGATGATAATCATTACAAGGAAGCCTCTGAACATTCAATGGACTGTCCCCATATAAAATCCAATCATTCTATATTTCCATCTTTATGGTGCTGAGGATAGGACTCTTCTAGAGATCAACAGACTATACAGTTGAACCAACTTTCATCTTTCATCAACTTAATTAATTAGTCGAGTGTTTGTTTGCACATATTTCCAATTTCTTTTTTTCCTTTTTTTAAAATATAAAATAATAGTAAGTTGCATATACAATATAAGAATGTTTAGAGACTTTTATATATATATATATATATATATATATATATATATATATATATATGAAATAAATATAATAATAAAGATTCTTAAAAATAAACAAACCCTAATAAAGTCTTTATCACATGAAGACTTGTAAGATAATTAAGATTAATGCAATAGTGAATTTTTATGTGTTAAACCTCCATTAGCATGATGAAATTTCTATTATTAGATTGAATGAATAAATAATTATCAATAATTGTTACTTTTAAAGGTAGTAAAAGGTGAAAATCTTGTGAATAATATGCACTAGAATATATGTAAGGAGGAATTGAAATAGAAATAAATAGAGAAAGATTTAAATTTAAAAAAGGTAAGAAAATGGATAAGAAAATATGTCTAATATGATATAAGAGAAAGGCGTTATAACAACCAATTCTTTGATTAGAAGGAAAGCCTATTATATGATTATGAAATGTTGGAAGAAAAGATTCCTTTATAATAATGGGGAAACCTCTGTTGGAATTATAATATTTCAAAATTAAATAGTTTTTTTTTTAAGGAATTAAAAAATAATGAACCATTTTTCAACAATCTCAACTTTAGTTCAGATTTTTCAAAACCTTCAAAACTTAAAATCTTCCCTACAATTTCTCTCACACTCACAAAGAGTCCTTAGATGTATTTGTTGCACTATTCAAGTTGAAGCAATATTTGGAAAGATTTGAACTTATCAAAGCTAATAGGCTTACTCACCATACATGTTAGATTCTCTGCTATAGAGTTATTTTTTGTTAATTAAGGATCTTGTGGAACCATATCTCTTATAAAGTGTAGCTTGACATTAATATGATTGGTCTTTGCATAGAAAATTTGAATTTTTATTAAATATATGGTACTTTGACTATCACAATGAACCATAGCTAACTCCTATCTAACCCCAACTTGCTTGCAAACCCCAAATTCAAATCAATTCTTCATTGTGCTTGTGGTAGGGATGGACATATTAAGGTTGGTTTCTAGCAAACCCAAAAACTAAATCATTGGTTGGTTTTAATTAAATTGGAATACACTAAAGCCCATTTATTTATTGACTCAAACCACTTCAATTCACATTGGTTTGTGCGGTTCATTCAATTTAGGTAAAAATTGGGTTAGTACATTTTTTGAAAAAATAATTACCCAAATACTTATTTTCACTCTAAATGACTAGATTTAAATTAAATAAAATACAACACAAAATATGATAATCTAATATGGAACATTACTAATATAATAATCTAGGATAAGACATCACATACTCACATGATAATACAAATCTTTTATATAGAAATTTACAGATATCTGCTTTCCTTCCTTTTATCAAATAGTCCTCCATATCAAACTCAAGTTTTCTTCTAGTTTCTAGCTCACTAGTCATCAGTCTTCAGAAGGGTGTGCTTGTATTCTTTAACCTAATGACATTGCCTTATATTAATTGACTTTTTTATGTGATGAATGTCATCTTTTCCTTGAAATACACTGGAATTTGTTTATACCCATTGTATGCGTCAAGAAATGTTAGCATCCACGTTCAACACCCAAATGAACAAGATGATATATCTAAGTAGGAAGCTATCCATGGGGAACGCATTATCATATCTTAAATTTTAAAACTATGGTT
The DNA here is from genome assembly GCF_004353265.1 of Vitis riparia. Classification (NCBI taxonomy): domain Eukaryota; kingdom Viridiplantae; phylum Streptophyta; class Magnoliopsida; order Vitales; family Vitaceae; genus Vitis; species Vitis riparia. Next base: position 11,670,095 of record NC_048434.1, on the reverse strand, counting down.
AAATTATAATATAAAAAATTAGCTCATAATTTCAGAATTTGAAATGTGAATTAATGAATAAAATATAATATTTATAATATAACATGCTATCCATTTATTTTCATATTTAGGAATTTTAGTTCTAATATATACATAATAACTATAATTTTTTTTTCATTTTTATTACTAAATATATATTTCCAAATAATGACAATAGCATGACACTTTATTTTACAAATCTGTAAATTTAAATTTTATTTTGTTTAAGAGTCTAGATATCATGGTCTAATAGATTGAGAGTTTTTAGATACGCCTTACAAGTTGTCTTACTTGTGCAAAAATTTCACTAAGCATAGAAAACAAGCTATGTTTAAAATTTTCAAAATTTAAGATAAAAATTGATGAGTTTTGTTGTTTTCATGTTGTTGTTACTCAAAATATTTTTTTTTTTTGAATTTTTATGTTTGATAATTTTACTTGAATAAACTTTTTTTCTCAAAGAATTTTAGTAAAAGTTACCAATTTATAACTAAAATTGGAAAATCTGATTTTGATTTACTTGAAATTAGGTTATGAAAGTTACACTATCTCCTAATTGGAGAGATGATTTGTATTGGTTATCGGGATGACTTTCCTAAGGTAAGTGCACTACATATGGTTATACATTGGATAAGATCTATGGCGAATCTTGACATTAACTATTAGGTAGTCATGATTCACTAACCTACTATACTGCATGGACTCAACCTTGAGAGGATATTGAGTTTGTACTAAAGTTGACAAAAGGTTTGGACCTATAGGTGAGACCCAAAGGTGACCATATATTTCTTATGGATTCAGTCATTATTAATAAAGACATGTGGCAATAGATATTCTCAATAAAGGAATCATGCTCATAGGATTGACAAAGCATGTCCCTTTCAATGATCCTAAGGACATGCAATTAGGAAAACTATGATCATAGTATTTCCTTAAGTGAAATTTGACACACGCTTTTTGTGAGCTAGAATACGTCGATTGATAAGATAATAACAAGATTTGTAACTCAATGATTGGAGAGGTAATCTTGAGAGGTTGATAGCACTTTCTTATTAGATTATAAACACTAGTCCATAAGGATTCTATATGTAGTGCATAGTAGGTTACAAATCCAAGCTTTGCCTCGTTGTAATATCATAGGATTTTGGCGTGTAGTTAACTCTCTTTAATGAAGAATTGAGTCTATTTCATAATTAAATTCTGAGAAAGCTAGTATTTCCTTATGAGTCCCAATGGTCCCTGCTTTATCTCTTGATTCATAGTGGCATGTTTATTTGAGGGTTTTTGGGTTTGTAGTTTATAAGTTTGCATAAGAGCGTTTTGGTAAAAACATAAGGTTGCACTAAATTTTATGAATGGTCTTTCTGGATTGGTCTAATTAATTAATCAAAACCCAATAGGGTTAATTAACTAATTGGGACCTAAGTGGGTTAGATTAGGTGACCTAAGCCCAAGTTAGACTCAAATCACCTAAACCCAAAGGGAAGCCTATATAAAGCCCCTTAGGAGTTTAAGGTTTAGAATTTTACACTTTTGTGATTGTCTTTCAAAAAGAATGAGAGAAATAGAGAGAAATAGAGATAGAGAGAGACAGAAAAAGATAAAAACCTTACCCACCCTCAAGATAGAAAGAAAAACTCAACCTTATCTTGTGCTAAGATCTATGAAGGGAGAAATCAGGTTGTAGATCCTTGGGTGAACAAGATCTACAATGCCCACAACATCTTCTTTGAACTGGATTAACGTAGAAATATCTAGATCGTAGGTATGATATCTAAATCTCTAAATCTAATCTTTATAATGGTTTTTGATGCCATGTTTTCCCTTACATTAAATTTATAAGAGCCTAAGAATAGATTGCATGCACCCTACGTGATCTGGGGCATAGGAACAATGTAATATGAGATCCCTAATAATAGATATCAGAGTCATAGGTTAGGTTTTTGCATGCTAGATCTATTCTAGGGTGTGCTTACATTTTTTTTTTGTAGGGTTTGGTATTCATCCCATGGCCCTTAAGGATGAATGAATGGATGTGATTATTAATAGTTCATATATTATTATTGATTTGTATTGTTGGATTGTTGTTTAAGTTTGTTCTCATAGATGGGTTGTACACCCCATAAGGGTATAGGATTTTTTTTCTTGATTGTAAAAAATCCAATTTTGTTTCATAGATTGATTGTAAACTTCAGTTTAAGTATAAGCTTTTTAGGTTTCCCATGTAAAAAGTTCTTACTTTTAATCAATTTTATAGCCCTTTGAGAGGATAAAAGTGATCCAACCAATCATTGTGCATCCATGATGATTCCTCAATTGGAAAAAGTTAAGTTTTCCAATAGAGAGATGGTTGGAAAGGAGTTTAACTCACTTATGAATTTGAGAATGCAATAGTAGTGCTTAAGTGCTAACCCAACTACTCATGTGGTTATTGAGTGATCGTTGAGTGGTCAAGTGCTCTTCCAGAGCTATATTAAGTGCCGAAAGCCCTTTTGTATTTCAATAAATTGAAATATTATTCCAATTAAATTAATTCATATATAGTTTTCAAATAATGTCAAACCTTATCAAACTTGAATTTGTTGCCCTCGATATTTAAGGCAAAAACTACTTATATTAGATTGTGAATGCTAAAATTCACCTAGATGCACCTAATCTTGGAAATGATATTAAAGAAGAAAATGATATATGCTCTTGGAATCATGTTGAAGCTTTAATATTCCTTCATCACATTGATGAAGGATTAAAATGTGAATGCCTAGCATTCCAAGGTTGCTTCCAACACTGCTTTAAGTGCTCGAGTGCATCCAATAGCAGTTTAAGGGGTTTTAGGGTGTATTGTTACGGTTCTATGTGATTTTTACTCACCCTAATTTGTGTTGCGAGTATTATTTGATCATTTTTTTTAGTTACCAAATTTGCAACAGGATCTTTAAGGTCATAGGAAGCTATTATTATCTTTCTTTTTTTCCTTATTTTTGCATAATATGACTAATATTTCATGAGATTTGATTATAATTAAAATAATGAAAAGGTAATTTTGGATTTTCTTATGAAAAACATATTTGCATGAGAAACCATTTTCCAAGATAGTCATTTATTTATTAAATTGGAAGTTGCTAACTAAGATTGTTATTCCTTTTGAACAATCCTTGTGGTTTGGATAGGTGTTTTTCTTGACTCTTCTCCCTGGTGGTCATTCAGGTTCTTCCTAAAAGGAAGATAACACCTAAAGTTCTTCAAGATTTCTCAATAAAAGAAGAATTATATTGGATAAGGAAAATTCAAAGATAAGGAATGTGAAGCAATTTTTTTTTAGCATAAATTTTCCAATTTAGGAAATAAATAAAGGATTTGAAAAATCTCATGATAAATAATTTATTTAAGAAAATTGTTAAAATTAAGTTAAACTCTTATTTCTCAAAGATAAAGTAGGAAATGGCCTTAGTAAAGCCCACAACCTTCATTGTCAAGCCCATTTTGATTTAGGTTCATCACCACCCTAGAGGTGGGTTGGGCCTAAAAAATCAAGGGATATGGACTAGACTATACATGCATGTAATGAGAGCAACTACCCCAATAGTGGGGATCTTCACTTGGTGGGCATTGATGTCAGCGATCACTCACTTAACTTGGATATAAAGTAGTTGAATCGCCCACTATGGCCTCACTTGCATAGTTCAAGGGCCAAACAATTAAAGTATGTTGATCTTGCCTTGAGTTTGATTGAGACAAGGAGATCAATCTGAAAAGGGCTCTAACTAGTAATAAGGTCATGACTTGCCTATCATAAGCTAGATTCTTATTATATTACTAAGAGCTTTACATTTTTTCTAAATCTACACTTGCTTTGATGTGAATACTTAGTGTTTTAATGCATGGTTTTTATTTCTATTACAAATATCATGTCATATAATCCTATTAATGTTAGTATCATTACTTTTAAATTAACCAAATGAAACTATGTGGATTGGAAAAGACATCTAAGCATAGCGCTCACTTCAAAGGAGCTAACATGCGTAATACAAGATTTTGCTCCAAGTACCCCTAATAAGCATTCCATGAAAGATGAGAGGGATACATATCATAATTGGCATAAGGTGCATCAGAAGGCTATACTTGGATCTTTGAATAATGTATTACAACATCGACACAAGTCTATGGCCACAACTTATGACATTCTCCTTAGTTTTCATGAGATATTTGGTGGTAAGGGTAAGACATCCAAATAAGCTTCCCTTAAGACTATTATGAATGCTAAGATGTTAAAAGGAATTCTTTTTAGAGATCATATGATTTGTATGAGGAAACCTAGGTTTAGATATATTTACTTAATAAGCTGGAAAATCTGATGCCTTATATAAATTCATTAAATTTTAGGCAGAATAAAAAACCAATTAGGTAAACATATCAAAGCACTTTGATCTAATTGAGATTATAAGTATATGTTCACCTGGTTCAATTCTTTCGTTAAGGTTCATGGGATTATATCCCAATTGTGCATCACATACACTAATACACGCACCATAGAAAATCCATTAAGATAGCCAAGATAAGTTATCCCTTCAATTAGGAGGTGGTGCACCACAGTCTCTATTGGGTTGTCCAAATCCATGAATCGACTATGGACAACTTATCCACTTATAAAGAACCTATGACTTATATCTTTTATACAACTCTTAATGCATACAAGTTATGTACAATGTAAAAGACATAGGTCGAATGCTCAAATCAATGTCAATACACCAAAGAGATAGCAAGAGAACAGTTAACTCTAACTTTGTTACATTATATCTTTGCTTTTAAGGGCTCAATCCCAACAATATCATGGTGTCTATATTGAGTATACCTATTTCTATTGGTTTCCATCAACAATGACTCAATTTGTAGGGAATATATAATCACTTTATGATCTCACTTGTAAGCTAAAGTCATTGCTAACTTTGGCTTAATATTCTCTTAAGTTAAGACACGGTATAGTGTAGTAGCTTGGTGAAGTCATGATTACATGATAACCTTATGTCATGTCTCACTGTAGGCCTTGTCTAATGTGTAACCATACATACTAATACACTAATTATAGAAACCCTATCCATGTGGTTAAGACTAGTCATCCCTCCAATTAGGAGGTGGTGTGCTACAATCTCAAATGGATTGCTTAAGTCTATGAACCAATTATGAACAAATCATCTATTTGCAAGGAACCCATAACTTGGATTTTCCATATAACTCCTAATGTACCCAAGTCGTGTACAATGTAAGAGATGCTAGGCCAGAATGCTCATAGAGTATAAATGCATGGAATAAGGATAGGTAAAAGTAAAACTATAATATCATTAAGTTAATAATGAGTTACATTATGTCATGCTTTTGAGGGCTCTATCCTAATAGCATTCACTTCATTGCTCTCATTATCAAGCTTATCCCATTCTTATTTGAGCTTAAATTCACTTGTGCATCTTCTAGTACCATCTAATTGTAGTGGTAGACTCCATCCAAATTTTGTTGAATTCTAGACCCGTTCTTGTATTTTCAAGAAAATTTTCACATGAGCCTTTTAGTGTGGATAGTTATTGCTATCGAAGTAAGACGGGTTGTTTATCAAAGATCCAACCTTGTATGGTCTCATAACCTCATCTTCAGTAGGATAAAGAAAGATTTTATTCTTAAAACTTTCCTACTCTGATATCAATTGAAAGTTTAAGATCTTGCTTATGGAATACTTAGAGGGTAAATAGGTAGTAATCCCCTTTTTATCTTCTTTTTTTTTTTTTTTTTTTTTTTGTTGCTATTCAAGAATTAAAAAAAGAAAAAAAGAAATCATTTGCACAAGGGACAACGATATACGTGGAAAACCACCCACGTAGGCTTCTAGAGACTTTGCGGATGTAAAAACCATAGGGTTAAGAGGCTACAAAAGTAAAAATCGATTATCAAAATAAAAGTACACAAATATAGCTAGTGGATGTTATCCCTAATTCTTATTCCTCAGCACCTATAGTAGTCTTCCAATCAATGATAAAAAATCACATTTGCTCCTATGGACACCTCAATACTTGGGAGATGCAGATCTCTCTCACAAACCCAAGATAATGAAAAATAAGAACTTGTTGAGAGTTTCAAGATACAAGAAAGGCTCATAAATACATTTTTTTTTAAATGTATATAAAAAAAATTAGGCATAGTATTTATAAAGATGATACCTTAGTGGATAGAAACCTTATAATATCCAAAAATTGATTTTTTTTTTAAATAGAAAGAATTAAAAAAGAAAAAAAAAACTACAATATAAAATTTGAAAAAAAAAAATTGCTTTGAATGCTTAAGCACTTGAAGGAAGTGCTTGAGTGCTTCCAGTGCTTGCGCTACTTGTGGCAACACTCAAGCACTAGATTCAAGTGCTTGAGCACTTGACTCATTTTTTAAATTTAAAAAATAAAAAACATTTATTTTATGTCATATTTTAACCAAATTAGTCTTCCACGAGCCTTTCTAACTCACTTATGTCATCCCAAATTTATCAAGCAATAATCCTGAATCTTTAAAAGAGAGTAAGACACAACAAATTAAAAAGTCTTAAACTAAGATAAATTGAATAAAATTATCAACTCAAGAACTAAGCTTTGAGAAATGAATATAAAAATATATATATACTATTTAAATAGAATCCGTCATATTATATAAGATTATATTTTCAATTTGTATTTACAAAAGTAACATAAAATATCTATACATGATTTATGTTCACGAAAAAGAATGTCTTAGAGGGTTTTTTTTTTCATGATTAAGTCAATTAATATATTGTCTTTCTCTTATACTCACAAATTTGACTAGTATCTTGGGTTAAAAATTGATAAACCAAACCTTTTCCTTTCTTTTTGATTTCCATACTTGTAACATTAATATTAATAATAGATTAAATTTCGTAGAAATTTTTTCCATCATTGTAATTGGGATCTAATATATATTAGTAAGTACATTTTCTTATTAGAGAACAAAAGAAATTGAAAAAACAAAATCAGAGAAGGGAGGCACACATAAAAAGTATAAAAATTGTGATAAATTTTCTTTTAGTAGTTTGTGATAAAATATTAAATTATAAAAATATTTACGAGAGAAAGTAAAAGGGTGTGTATTATTGATTTAGACCAAGACAAATTCATTTGTCTTTAGCTTACATAAGAAGGCTCATTAATACATCCATCAAAAAATTCATAACATGACATCCTGTTTTGTGAGACAGCCGCCCGTTTTCTAAAACAGTGGACCATGTTTAGACTTTTCTTAATGACTAAGGAAAAAAGTGGGGATTTTCATTCCATCTTCTATAACCTACTAGAGCCCTCGAGGACCGAACTTTTCTGAAGAATCCAAAGCCAGCGAAGAGAGAATAAGCATACCCAGCTAGGCTTACGGCAAAAGGCCAGATATATTCTCATCACTACTATTACATCTTTCACATCTTTGAGAGAGATCTAGAGAGAGGGAGAGGACTGATCAGATGGGTAAGGCACGTGCAATTGGCGTTGGCATGGACAATTCAGCAAACAGCAAATCAGCCCTGAGATGGGCTGTTGATAATCTGATTGATGCTGAAGATTGCCTCATCTTAATCTACGTCCAGTCCCCCAAATCTGATCATCCCAAGAAGCAACTTTTTGAAGACACTGGATCTCGTAAGAGTAATTTCTTTTTATCAATCAGCAACAAACCAATATACTTTAGCACTAAATATTGAGTCTAACAACTCTCTGTTTTCCTTTTTCTTCTTTCGATCGTTTCGTGATTTGGTGAATTTCAGCTTTAGTTCCTCTGGAGGAATTCAGAGATATTAACCTGTCAAAGCAGTATGGGTTAAACCCAGATCCAGAAGTTCTTGATATACTTGACACAGTTGCAAGGAGCAAAGGGGCTAAGGTGGTGGCAAAGGTCTACTGGGGAGATCCAAGGGAGAAGTTGTGTGATGCTGTGGATGACCTCAAGCTTGATTGTCTAGTTCTTGGAAGCAGAGGTTTAGGTGTTCTCAGAAGGTCTTAACACTTCGCATTCATACTTTTTCCTTTCCTAATGATACTTACTCCTCACACATCAATCTACTTAGCTACTATTAGATGAAAAATTACTAGCAGTTTCTACTGGTACATATTCTTCTGATCCCAAAACACAGAATAATTCATTAATTTAATTGACCAATAATCTTAGTTTTTCTGAAGAGATCCGTCTAGTTACATGAATTGTTTACACCACCCGAGGAAGCAGCATATACAATGGTAATTAAAGATTCTCTGATTGCTATATTTATTACATGGGAAAATAACTGGTGATTATACAATTACAGGATTCTGCTAGGGAGTGTAAGCAACTATGTGATGGTACATGCCTCATGTCCAGTTACAGTTGTGAAGGGGACGCCAGCTACCAAACCCTAGTAGACTCAAAGGAGAAAAGGAAAGCAACCTGCTGTGGAGAATTTGTGGGATGAAACTGTCTGCATCAGTTATCACATGCGTCTACTATGTGTGGAATATGATTCGGATTTTATGCTGTTTTGAACTTTATTCATGTTATTAATTAATTCTGTCTTTACATTATGGGTCGTGTTGTAGACAATTTGCAACGTTAAAAACAAAAATGAAGTTCTCAAATCAATGCAGGTTTTGAAGCATGTAAATCAGCAGAACTGATGTTAGTGAATTGTTTCTCATGGCTTTACAGTAGAGGAAAGAAGGTTTGGGTTGGAGAGGACGTACAGACAAGAACTCTTTATCTTTACAGTGGATTTTCAAAGAGAGATATGGATTCCTCAAAATAAATAATACAAGCAAATGGAAAAAATTAAGATTAGAAGTGAAAAAAGATGAGGAGATATGGTGGCAGTAGATTACGGAGAGGTGAATAGTTTTCAATTTCTCTCGGGTTGAAAATGCGGGCTGCTAAGTTGGCAGGGCTTATAACTTGTGCTTTGAAATTGTAACAAGGAACCTTCAAATTCATTCCCTTATAAGTAGGCCATGAAGAAAGGATTTGTGTGGAATATCATAAGGCCTTCCAATAGCCAATCCTCTGTTTTAAGGATCTTAATTTGTGTTTAAGTCTAAGCTTCACATACTAGTCCAATGAACCCATCTTTCTAACGTATTAATGGTTGATTGACTAGTGCTCTCCCATGTCTCTATGGTTGTGAAAAAATATAAGAAAGGACCACAATAAAAATAAAATAAAAAGGAAAACAAAAAAGGACCTTCAAACATTGTAGTCACCAATTAACTTCAAGCAATCCTTGAACTTACATGTAAGAACAAATTTTAGTGATCACATTTGTTAAACTCTTCACTACAGTTATCTCTTTGCTAGTATCTATGAGATTAAGGGCATAAGCAATTCATTAAAATCATCACTAGCATATCTCGAAGGTCATTTAATTTGCCTCTTCATTCTATACATAGCCCAATTATATTGTTTCCTATGACATATTTTCTATCATCAAAATATTTCACCTTTTCCCCATTTGGATTTTCTAAAAGCTTCATTTTGTGATTTCTTAAGTTTTAGGTTCAAATTTCACCTTTTCTATTACATTACAATTGTTTTCTATATCAAATTGCTCCTTTTTAGGACTCAGCATTACAAAATCATCAAATGTCACATTTCTACTAATAAGAAATTTGGATTGGAGGATTTTGAGCTTGGGCACCACAACATGTATCTTTTTACAACATCTACATACTCTTAAAAATACACTCTTGTCCTTGTTTAATTACTTTTATTCATATGAGTATAAATAAGACAACAAAAAAATCTTAAATGTATATAATTAATAGTGAAACCATACCATACTTATTCAAGAACCCTACAATTAATAGATATTGAGGAAAAACTATTCACAAGATAACAAAGTATATTAATCATATTAACCCAAAATTCCTTTAGTATATTAGCACATGTGTCTCAATTTTGCAAATAAATAACACATTTGAAAAATCTCATGATATTAAATTTATTTTAAAAAAAGTTACCAAAATATTTCTTAAATTTTTAGTAGTTTAATAGAGATATAAAATTTTGAAAATACTTTCCAAAATAGATTGTTTAGCTTCTTTTAAGGAAATAAACATTTTTGAAATTTTTTTAATACAAAATATTTTATCCATTAAGGAAAGGTTATGTTTTTGGTGGTATTTAATGGAATAAATTATTATAAAGTTTTCATGTCTAAGAATATTTATTAAATTGGAAAAAGTTATGGGGAACTTTGGATCACTCTACTCCCTTATCCCTAGATCTCATAGGGTCCATGTTACTATCCCTAGGGCTCTTTAAATCTAAGGCAACAAAAACATGTGGCTATAAAAAACATATTAAGATAAAGATCTAGAGAAAAAGTACTCATACCTATGATCTGAATGTTCCCAAATTAGAATCCATTTGAAGAAGAACGTGCCTATAAAATTTGGAGGTCATATACACCCAAGATCTTCCTCCCAATGACTCGAACCACAATCTTGACACTCCAAAGTGTGGGCAATTGAACGGATGAAGCTTTGGCTCTTTCTCTCTCTCTCTCTCTCTGGAGGTGGAAGATGACTAACTGAAAGTCATTAGAAAACTCTAACCCATAAGGGGGTATTTATAGGGTTGTCCACTAGACTTAAGTGACTTGAGCCCATTAAGCCTTAGGTTACTTAATCTAGCCCAAAATGAGTCATAATTTATTAATTAACCACATAAGCCCAACTGAATAATCAATTAGCTCAATCCAGATACCTTGTTCATTATCCCTTATGTAACATTGCATAATTACCAAAATGCACTTATGTCCAAGAATGAACCTAAAGTCAATCTAACCCTCATAAACTGTGTTATCATGGTATATGAGCTTAGAGCGAGGACCACTAGGACCCGTAGGAGTATTGGCTCCCTTAGAATCCAATTCTGAAGTTGATTCAACATTCCACTAAAGAGAATCAACTACGCTCCAGTATCTTATGTAAATAACAACAAGACAAAGCTCAGGTACGTGACTTACTATCCACTACATGCAAACTCCCTATGAACTAGTGTCCATAATCTAACAAGGTAATGTTATCACCTATCAAAATTACCTCACAAATCCTTGAGTTATAGATCTCACTTATTATGTGATTAATTGACATACTCTAGTTCCAAGGAGCATATGTCAAATTCCACTAAAGGAATTACAATTGTCACAAATTTCATAATCACATGTCCTTTGGATCACCTAATGGGACACATTATCTTAATCCTATGAGATATCATGATACCTTTATTGAGAATACCTGTTGCCACCGGCCTCCATCAATAGTAACATAATCCATAGGAATATATGACTACTTTAGGATATCACCCATAAGTTAAAGCCTTCTATTGATTTTGGCACAAGCTCAATATCCACTCAAGGTTTAGAGTCCATGTAGTATGGTAACTTGGTGAATCATGACAATTGATAGTCTTGTGCCATGATTCACAATAGGTCTTATTCAGTGTGCATTACATACACTAGTGCACTCACCATGGGAAACTCATCCCAACATCCAAGACAAGTCATGCCTCCAATTAGAAGGTGGTGCACTATAGTCTTTACCGAATTGCCTAAATCCATGAACCAATTGTGGACAACTTATCTAATTACAAGGAACATATGACTTGTATCTTCTATACAACTCCTAATGTACCCAAGTCATTTACAATATAAGAGACATGGATCGAATGCTCAAATCAATGTCAATACACCAAAAGGATAGCAAAGGGATAGTTAAATCTAACTTTGTTACATTATATCTTGATTTTAGGGGTTCAATCCCAACAAACTCCCTCTAGCCCCAAAACCAGACTAAGCACTACAGAAAGATTCTGCTCCACACTCATATCACCTCTCTATACTATTTCACAATAAGTTAACACTTCCTCTTTATGCATTTCCTCTTCTAGTGTTACTTTTATTCTTTAGACCATGCCTTTGTTCCACTATTATCACATAATAGGATCTTAGACAATATAGCCAAAGAAACTGCTCATAAGCCAAAAGGATCCCTTTGTTGCTATAGGAGCAACAAAAACCACTTAGAGTATACGTATACCTAGAGGTAGACCTACGAGAGTCCTCATTAGATTGAAAGTCCAATTTCTTGATATGAAATTGTGCCAACTTATTGAAAAGACTTACAAACATATAATCTCTCGTTCTCCAAGGATACTTGAGTATGTGTTTGATATCCGCCCAAATCTTTAATTAGGAAATGGACTAATATCCACTCATTATTCCTACAACAAAACAAATATATGATCTAGCACATAGCATCGCATACTTAACATTATCCATTGTAGAAGCATTGGATATCGTCTTAATGCGATCTCTTTCCACATGTGTCTAAAGACATTGATCCTTAAAAAAGGCAACTCCAAAATCCAAATAGTAACAAACCCTTCTTGGAGTTTTGCATCATGTACATGACCAAAATGCTCATCAATGTAGGTAACATGGCTTAATTTTCCTATTCTTGCAGTCCTAAAGGACCTTAACCCCAAGAATATATTGCATCTTCCTCTAGATTATTATCTAGAACTGAGTAAACAACTAGATCTTGACGGATGACAATATCCCTACATTATATCCAATGAGTAGATTGTCATCTACCTACAAGATCTTAAAGCATTACCACATTTCCCTGTGTCTTCTTACACACATAAGTCCATTTGTTATGAAAATGTTTAGTTGTTATATCTCATAAATGAGACACATTGCAATAAATGGTTGAGTATGACTACTATTGAAAATGTTTTCCATAGTTAAAACAAAGTTTCAAGCTATAACCTTTAGCTACAATCTTAACCACATAAAACTCAAGCTTTCAATCTACTCTTGTGTTCCTCTTGTAAATTAACTTACACCTATGGGTTTTATCCCTTTAAGTGTTTCTACAAGAACCCAAACTATGTTAGAATATAGATATTTTAACTACCTTTTCATAGCTTCTTGCCTTAAGTGACCTCAAACACTACTTACTGCTTCATCATAATTTATGGGATATAAACCTCTCACTATGATGAGGCATTAGTGTACTAGAAATCATAGGAATGGTATGTCTTTAACCCTTTAGATCCATAGTATCCTTTGCAATATGGGACCATCTTCTAATATGTCCTTCAATTTGTTTCACTCTTTGCCTTATTCCTTATCATATAGTCTTCATCAAAAATCTAACATTTGTGTCAACAAATATCTTCTGATGATCCTGACTATAAAGGTAACAACCCAAAAATACTCTTAGATATCCTATAAATAGATATACATCTTAAGAAAAAGAGGTATTACACTGTCTATAAGACATATCCCCAAAAAAATTTAGGAAAATATGAAAAACCTATCCATGATCTCAATATGTCCATCTAAGTTTGATCTTTTGTTTCCACTTCTCCATTTTGCAATAGAGTAAAGAATCAAACTTACTAGACATATCACCTTGATCTAATCAAAGTAAATTGGTATATAACCCAATAGGTTATCCGATCCTACCTTAAATTCAATGAATGTTTCCAAGGCATCAGATTTCCTATGTACATATCCAAACCTAGAGTAATCATCACTAAAAGTGATGAAATACCCATACCATCACCATGCATAGACACTAAAAGTTCCATTCATGTTTGTATACACTAGGTTTAGATACCAATTGTTTAAATGTACTAGGTTTAATCCTGAGATCTTACTATTCTCATCACTTAGCGAAGTGATAATGGAATACGTATAAAATAAGAAGATATTACCTCCCACTAAGCTGCATAACTAACCTTGCATTTGAAGTTAAGGTAAGTATGATCCCATCATTTAACCTTCTCACTTGTTGAACATCCTATAAGGACTTATAGACAGTGGGCCTAGAATCTATCCTCCATAAATGATGAAATCCACCACTAAATATTCAATAATGAGAAAATTATGTATACTTTCCTTTTTCCTTTAGGTAAAAAGGGCATTCTTTTTCTAGTGTCCTAAAAGGTCACAAAGGAATTACTTGCCCTTGAGTTTGCTCTCTTATTCCTTCTCTTGAACTTTCATTATTTGGTGTTATTCTTCTTCTTCTTAGCGAAAGAACAAAAAGAACATTTGACTTCCATATGAACACACTATAATCTTTGAGAATCCCCTTAGCCATCCTAAAGGAAAATGGCAAGGTCTCTAAGATCATATGAATACTAATGTTCATAACAATCCTAAGAGTAGCTTGTTAAAGTTGACCCACCCTTATCACCAAATAACCATTGCAAACTAGAAAGAGAATATCAAAGTCTCTAGTAATAAACATGTGTTGCTATTGCAACACATTATCCAAAGATCCAAGTATTAGACACTTGGTCTTCTAATCCATTTAATACCACCTTGATATACCATTATTTCCTTTTGTTAGATTAGTTCATAAGGAATAGCTAGCTCTATCTAAACTAGCTTCAATGCAATTACTATATCCAGGATAAAATTAGTCCAGTTGATTAGTCAGGCTTGGTCTATTGTGATAAAGAGAATGATAATAAAACCAACATGATATTTATAAAAAAAAGAATAAAACCAATGATATGACATAATTGAGCATTCAAGGCATTTGGTAATTAATTTAGCAAAAATGTAGTGCTCTCAAACTACATATCCTTTTAAATGATCTTAGATCATGCATTTTAGGGGTGCTCATTTTGGTAGTGGGTGCTTATTTTGGTAGCATCAGTACACCTACTAGAAACCTTGAAAAAAAAAAAAACCCTACCTGAAATCCCATATTTGGCGTTAGTCCTCCTAGTTCAAGACATCCTTGTTGAATGGCCCTCTATGGTCATACATGAAAGTTATCTTCGTGCAAAACTAATCCTCTCATTGTCCTAAAAACAAATCACATTTATGTTATGTCAACTTCCACACATCTGGGTATAAGTCACACTTGAATACATCAAGTTAAGCTCCACCCTTAGGTATGGATCAACTTTGAACCAAACCAACTACCATCAATAAGCATGGATCATTCCCGTGGCAAAACCTTTAACCAAAATGCTCTCAGATGCGTCTTCTAATAGAAAAGTTGAATTATCATCAAAATATAAGTAGTTAAGTCCAACAATTCCAATGTGTGAAGAACTCAACTTGAATCATTTTCTACTATCTGCCTTGGAAACGTTTCAAATTCCATTGACTGCATATGCACTAAACAATTGAACTTGTTTGTTAACTTGTGACACAAGAGCTATTGCAAGACAAGACAAGTTGTGGAATGAGTCCACCTCATGATAAGAATTCAAATAATAAATCAAGAATCTCAAGGTCTGGAGCTACCTCAAAACCTAACCTCAACCAGTACCTCTAAAGATAGGTACCTTAATGAAATACCACCACCATATAAGATAAAATGGGAAGCCTGACTCAAGACCGAACCTTCAAAAAGTAAAGACACCAACTCTTGGCACTTAGCAGAAAAAACTGCCAACACACCCCATGACCATGCCTGACAACCACATTAATGACAAGTAAAAAAAGGAAAAAGAAAGAGAAATAAGTAATAAAAGAAGGAGAACTAGATTATGCATCTCTATTAGCCTACAACAACCTCTTAATCAGAAGCAACAAGTTAGAGAGTTTAGCAAAGAGATGAACTCTAACATTAATGCATCCAAGAACCTCACCTAAGAAGGTCAATGCATGAGCGAACCTCTAATGATAAAAGAAATCAGGGTTGGGGAGCACTAAAGCTATCAAAAAATAAAACCACCAAGAGAATAATCTACCTTAAAACTTGAAGGTTTACAAATTCATCTCACCCCAAAATAAGGATCATGAAAAGAAAAATGACCTCCAAACTTGCAGGTTGACCTTACTAATCGACCTACACCTAAAAAGATTATCATAATTGTTGTTGTCTCTATGTACCTAAAAGTCAACAAAGCCTATGGCAACTTGAGAAAAGCCAATAGAAAAGCCCACCCCTTCACAAGAATACCGACACTTGCACGGAAAAATATCTATAAAAGGAAATCATAAGCAACAAAGAAAGAAAGTCAGTGCCCTTTGAAAATAATGAACAAGAAATTTTCAATTATTGATGAAGATTTTTTAGCATCTTTGCACAATTTATTTGTTCATGTGTAGACCCCAAAATTTGTCATAATTTTATTTTTACATTGCTTTTTAGCCCAATTTTGTCCTTAAATTTAAATCCTGATTACATCTGATTTTTTTTTTATCCACTCATTCTTTAATTTTGAGTTTTTATTATTTTTGTTTTATTTTTATTTTGTATTTTTTTTTTTTTACTATTAATAAATATTTTTTTTCCCTTTATTTTTTTCTTTTCTTTTTCCTTTCTCCTTTCTCTTCTTACTCACCTCCAAACTCTACCCACTACCCATACCCTCACATCACAAGACAACCCACTCTGTCTCTTCTCTTTTGAGCCCCCATTTTTCTCTTTTCATTTTTTTTCCTTCTCTTCTTCTTTTCCACATTACCACTTCCAACACACACAACATGGCCCATTTTATCTTCCCTCTTCCCCCTCCTATCCCATCTTCCTCTCATTTTTCCATTTTTTTTTCTCTTCATTTTATTTCCTTCATTTTGTTTATTTTTTTATTTCCTAAAAACCCATCAACCCTCACCATCGTCGGTAGGACCACCAACCAATTGCCGTCGACGAGCCACTGTCAACCGACGACTCCCTTTTCCCCTCTCTCGTTCTTCCATCTCCCTTACTTTCTCTCTTTTTCTCACCTTAACCATTTTATTTTATTTTATTTTTTCTTTCATTTTATTACATTTTTTCATTCTCTCATTCCCAACCATCTCCACTATCACTCTCTCATCTTTCCAAAGATTTGAAATTGTGTAATTTTTTTTTCCTTTGATTTTAATAGTAATTGTTGTTGAAATTGGGTTTATGCATTTATGTTTGTTTGTAGGTCTTGTGTTTGGGCTTTTAAATTTGGATATGCATATTGAATATCTAGTTGGCCTTAATTAAATTTATTGGTTTTTTTTTATTACCTGTGGGCTCTACATATTAAATTTGGTTTGATTTTAGTTGTGGATTTGTGTTTGTATATTAAATTAGGCTTGAAGTATGAGATATTAAATTTAGACCCAATTGAATTTATTTTGATTTGTCATATTTTGGACTTTAGTGAATTAATATGAAATTTGGACTCTTTTGTTGTTAATGAAATTTGTTGGATGGATTTATGATTGATATAGATTTTGCCCATTTGAATTATTTAATTTGGCATGAGACAATTGTGGTGTATTATGGATGTTATTTTGGGTTTGCATATTAGATTAGGTTGATTTTGGTTGTGGATTGGGTTTGTATATTAAATTAGACTTGGATTTTAGGATATTAAATTTAAGTATAATAAAATTTGTTTTAATTTATCAAATTTTGGGTTTGGTTGATTGTACTTGTATTTTGGTTATTAATTTGGATATTTTGGACTAGGACCTATGATGTGTGGGATATTTTTCTTGAATTACATTTTCTAAGTTGGGCCATTTTAATTAGTGAAAATTATTGAATTAATTTGATGTTTGAATTCAGACTTGAATATTTGTTTTGGACTTTGTATATTTCTAGCTATTTACATTTGGATTATTTTTATTTTTGCATGGACCCATTCCACAATTCTATTGGCCGAGAATAAATCAATGACTGGTGGAAAATTGAATTTCATGGAGGAAAATGAGGCATATGAAGACATTGAGCTTGTTGTAGGCTTGTTGGGGTACATGCTTTATTTCTCACTTCTATTTGGTTTTATTTTTATTGATTTATGTAAATATTTGTTTATATAAATTTACTCGTTGTGTACAAAATTAAATATTGAATAAACTAGAAATTTTGTTTAAATAAAAGAAACGATTCAGTAAATTTGTTTTAATAAAATAATAGTTTTAAAATATTCTTATTAATAAAAGTAAATTTTCTTAATAAAAATTCAGAAAAGTATTTTTAAGAAAATCTAGAAAATTATTTTTAATAAAATTCAAAAAAATAGTTTTTAATAATAATAATCCGAAAATTGTTTTGTAAATAAAGTTGTCCCAAAAATTAATTTTTAATAAAATTGTCCAAAAAAAGTTTTTTTTTTAAATAAATATTTTTTCTTTAATTAAAATGAGATTAAAAGTAGTTTTTAGAAATATAGGTTTTAAATAATTTTTCAAATGAGAATAGGATGAGAGTTATTTTTGTAAATTAAAGTTGTAGAAATTATTTTTTAAATAAAATTGGATTGAATTTTAACATTTTTGTAAATAAAGATATAAAAGTCTTTTTTTTAATTAAATTTTTTTTCAAATAAACTTATATTTTTTAAAATAATTTTTATAAATCACTTTTCTTAAATGAAAATAAATCAAAATACTTTTGTAAATAAAATTGTAAAAATTCATTCATTTCTAGTAAAAGCAAGTAAAAATAATTTTTTATTGCTAAATTGAAATTTTGTAATAAATTCTTTTGATAGAATAAGTGTAAATAACTTTTTTGAAAATTGAATCAAATCACTTAAGAAAAAAAAAATTACTTTTTTTGTAAATAATTAAATTGAAATCATTAATTCAAAATTGTTTTTAATAAAATCCTTTGAAATTTCTTAAAAAACTAATTTTTGAAGTATATATTTTTCATCAGATTAATTAATCAATTTATATAATTTTCATGTTATTTATTTTGTTTATTATTGTAATTTGATTTTTTTTACCATGATTTGTACATACTCATTTATGTAAATTTTATTTCTTGATATCCATGATTAATTAATTAATTGTCACAATTCTCTTAATTCTAGATGTAAACAGATTTAGAGAAGTACTACGACTC
This sequence comes from Vitis riparia, assembly GCF_004353265.1. NCBI lineage: Eukaryota > Viridiplantae > Streptophyta > Magnoliopsida > Vitales > Vitaceae > Vitis > Vitis riparia. The sequence continues at coordinate 11,651,205 of NC_048434.1, read as the reverse complement.
ATCACCATACCTTCCCAATAAGTAACATGATCTCAAATGCAGATTCACTTTTTATAAATATGTCTTTTCCAAATAAAGAATGACGCAAGTCTTCTTTCTTATTTTGTTTTCTCTTTAAAAAATCAATTTTTACTAATAAAAAGTGAGTCTCGGTGTGAAGTAGGACACCCTCGAAACACGGGATTCTTGATAAATGTACTGCTATTAGGGAAAATAATATTTAAAATACCCTAGATTGGAAAATAATTCTAATTCTACGGCACTTTTGAACACGTAGGATAACACGTAAGATGAGAAGTGAAAACCCATTCCCCCATTTCCATTTCCCTTCCCGTTTTTCTTCTCTGCATCAAAACTCCTCTGCCCGAAAACCCATTATCCCACACACTGATCATGGGGTGGAGATCCTTGCCTCAACACCAATAGGGAGGAAGTGAAGTGCATATCTAAGAGACCATTGCCCCCGGTGTTTTCTGTAAGTTTTGTGGTTATATTTGGTGGTGTGGTTGTGTTTGGTCACCGAGAAAGTGTGGGAAAGTTGTAAAAAAAATAAAGTTTTCGTTTCTTTTTACAATGAAACTGAGTAGACTAAAAATTATGGAGAAAGTTTTAATTTTTTTTGTGGTTCGTCTTGTTGTGATTTTGTTTGGTTGCCAAGAAAGTATGGGAAAGTTGAAAAAAAATAAATTTCCCAATATTTCTTACCAGTCCAACCCACGCACAGGATACAAAATCTGTCCAATTTTTTTTATAAAAAAACATAAGATGCTATTTGGTAATCTGATCATGATTTGAGAGGAAAAATTGCGTTTTTCAGCCTAGCTCAAAAATCGTGGATTTAGGGCTCATGAAATTTAATTCCAATGGCACAAAAGCAAAGAGACCCTTAGAACAGATCCAGAAAGCATGGAGCAAAAAAAAAAAGCATTTTTTTTTCCTTGGGGGTTTTGCATGGATTTTCTCGGAAATCAAAGGAGGATGAATTTTCCCGGAAAGCGAATGGGGAATGGATTTTCTTGGGAATCAAACGGGGGTTGCAAAAACTTGGGAATCAAACTGGGGTCGCAAAAAAATAAAAAAAAATAATAACCTGATTAGATTAGTACCTACAAGAATTGAAATTCAAATTTAAATTCAAATTCAAATCCAAGGAGATTCTTCACTGGGCAAAATGGATATACTAACTTTTTATTTGTTAAAATTAAAAATAACAAATACTATATTTCTATTTGTTAAAATTAAAAATAAATAAGAAATAATATTGATCTTTAGTAGGCAATCCACATACATCGGTTGAAGGAATATTTTTATTTTTATACGAATCCTTGGTTGTCTTGTTTAATAATTTATTCATTCTTGATCTTTAGTAGGCAATCAACATACATCAGTTGAAGGAATAAAGTGGTGTGGGTATCTATGATACGGTTTAGATTTGAATAAGATTGAATTTGTTTTCATCCGGTTAGATTGATATCCATACAGATATAGTGAAAATTAGACTAAACTCCAAGGTAAATAGAATCAATTACATGTTTGGATAAATTTTTAATATATTAATAATATTAAAAACACTATGAATAAAATTATGATATATTTTTACTAATTGAAAATTTTTCATTCAATTATAAAATAGTTATAATTAATTTGTTATTTAAAGTGTTTTTTTAATATTGTATTTATATCCTAACTTTTGATATATATTTCTTTAGTGCATATCATATATCATGGGGCAAATTTGTCCTAGTGGAGCTGGGATGCATGTTGAACCTTTTGTTGGGTCCCCCCAATAGTAGCAAAAAAAACCTCAATTTTGTATATACACATGTTAATAAAAACTATAAATTTGATAAGTGTACATTGATTATTAAATGACATAAAATATTATTTGATGATAATATTGTGAAATGTGATTATAACATGTTTAATTTTAAAATCTATTTAATATTAAAAAAATTATGATATATTATAAAATAAATGATGATAAATATATAAATTTTTAATATATTAATAATATTAAAAACACTATGAATAAAATTATGACATATTTTTACTAATCAATTAAATGAAAATTTTTCATTCAATTATAAAATAGTTATAATTAATTTTTTATTTAAAGTGTTTTTTTAATATTGTATTTATATTCTAACTTTTGATATATATTTCTTTAGTGCATATTATATGTCATGGGGCAAGTTTGCCCTAGTGGAGCTGGGGATGCATGTTGAACCTTTCGTTGAGGGTAGTGGCAAAAAAAAAAAAAAAAAAAAAAAAAAAAAACTCAATTTTGTATGTACATGTTAATAAAAAATGTGATTATAACATGTTTAATTTTAAAATCTATTTAATATTAAAAAAATATATGATATATTATGTACATTGATTATTAAATTATATAAAATATTATTTGACAATAATATTGTGATATGTGATTATAAAATGTTTAATTTTAAAATCTATCTAATATTAAAAAAATTATGATATATTATAAAATAAATGATGATAAATGTATAAATTTTTAATATATTAATAATATTAAAAACACTATGCATAAAATTATGATATATTTTTACTAATCAATTAAATCAAAATTTTTCATTCAATTATAAAATAGCTATAATTAATTTTTTATTTAAAGTGTTTTTTTAATATTGTATTTATATCTTAACTTTGGATATATATTTCTTTAGTGCATATCATATATCATGGGGCAAGTTTGCCCTAGTGGAGTTGGGGATGCATGTTGAACCTTTTGTTGGGGGTTCGAATCCCCCAGTAGCTGTATATATATATAGTTAATAAAAAATATAAATTTGATAAGTGTATTGATTATTAAATTATATAAAATACATTAAATTGAATATGATAAATTAAAATAAATGTAATTTGATTTAGTCTTATATATCTTTTATTTGATTCTTTTTAGGTACATCAATGGATAGTTTGCTTACAATTGTGTGTCACAAGGATGGTGTAATTGATGGGCCAAATGGGGTGTGTTACAGTTGTCCTCCTAAAAAAGGTGTTTTAGTGAACAATTTGATCAAATATGATGAGTTGGAGGATAAGTTGTGTCATGTTATGTCGATCAATCGCGCTCATACCATGTTATCCATGATATTTCGGTATCCAATTCTTATGTCGATTGGAAATGGAAACATTAACTATATACAATTACCAATTAAAGATGATGTTGATGTAAGGTTAATGTTTCATGTTGTGGCACAAATCCCACCATCGAATACTATTGAAATGTATTTGCAAACACGTCTAAGGGATCATTCATCTGAGTTAAGTCCATCATTTGATCAAGAAAATATGGGTCATGATGTGGAAATACCAACAAAGGGGAATTTGGCAATGCAGATTGATGAAATGGATGAGAATTTAGCACACAATGATGAAATGGGGGGAGGATTTGGCAGTAGTAACTCAGTCAGTTATGGGAGCGACAAACAACTATGTTGACATCCCATTTACAAATGAAAATGATGATGTGGAATTTTATGATGAGGAGAAGATTAATGGGATGCATTATGATTATGAACCTCCAACAAATAAGGCTTCTTTAGATGATGGTGAAGATATTATGCCTTTCCTAATGTTCAAACAATTGAATTGTGATGCAATAAATAGCATGACTGTGAGCCTCTCACATCACGTACTAGATTGTGGAATGAATCTAATGAGTTGTTTAAAGGATTGAGATTTGAGAGTAAAGAAGACTTACAATATGCTATAAAACGTTATGCAATATGTCGGAATCAACATTTGGTGGTTTGTGAATCAGAACCACAATTGTGGGCAATGAGATGTAAGAAGTGGCAGGAATGATGTAATTGGAGGCTTCGTGCATGTCGTCGTAAAAGCCATGGAATGTTTGAGATAACCAAGTACGCAGGTCTTCATACTTGTGTTTATCCTAAATTATCACAAGACCACTCTCAATTGGACTCTACATTGATTACAAGAGAGATTCAAAATGTAGTTCAAAGGGATCACACTACCTCTATTGCTACATTACATCAGATAGTGAAAGATAAATTTGGATATGATGTCCATTATAGGAGAATTTGGGAAGCTAAGAGAAAAACAATGCTTAGAGTTTTTGGTGATTGGGATGAATCTTATCAAGCATTGCCGAAATGGATGAACATCCTTCAGCTAACTAATTCTGGAACAAAGATTGTTTGGAAGACAACACCTTTAGGAGAGATTTCTGGGAACGTGCAGTTTATGCGTGTTTTTGGGGCATTTGGGGCAAGTGTTGAAGGGTTCAAGCATTGCAGACCAATTATACAAATTGATGGTACATTCCTATATGGAAAATACATGGGGAAGCTTTTAATTCCTACTTCAATTGATGAAAATGGTCATGTATTCCCCCTTGCGTTGGTAATTGTTAAGGAAGAATCACAGGATAGTTGGTCTTGGTTTCTTATTGCATTAAGGCGTCACGTCACTCAAAGAGAAGGGATATGTTTAATTTCATATTGTCATGCAGGAATAAATGTTGTTGTTAGAAATCCATCAGTTGGATGGAGGCTCCCTCATGAGCAACATCGATATTGTCTTAGGCATGTAGTGAGCAATTTTAATGACAAATTTAAGAATAAGGTCTTAAAAGAGTTGGTGTATAGAACTGGATGTCAACATCAACCGTGGAAGTATGAGAGATACATGGAGGAGTTAAAATGATTGGATGAAAAAAGTGTGGCTTGGTTTTCAAAGTTAGACACTCAAAAATGGACTCAAGCATATGATCTAGGATATCGGTATGGGTGGATGACCACAAATATTGCTGAGTGCATTAATGGGGTGCTTAAGGGAGCGTAAATGTTACCTATCACTACACTTATTCAATTAACTTTTTATCAATGTGTGTCATACTTTGAGACTCGTAGAGCAGAGATATGTGCTAGAATGGCAGTTGGAGATGTGTACACTGCGTATGCAATTGAAAAATTTAAAAGAGCTGAGGTCAAAGCTAGTGGACACACTGTCACCATTTTCCATCGAATTCATGAAACATTTGAAGTAATTACTGCTCCCCATGGGTTTCATATGGATAAAGGATGTAACAAACAAGTTTTTAAGCCGAATGAAGGTACATGTAGTTGTAATAAGTGGCAATCATTTGGCATTCCATGCTCACATGTGCTAGCTGTTTCTACTCATATGAGGATTGATAGTTGGCAATTAGTTGAAAAATACTATAGGTTGGATGCTTATGCCGGTTGTTACGATCTTGAATTTAATCCCATTCCTCATGAATCTTATTGGACGTATCCTGATTTTCCTATTCTCCACCCTGACCCAACTTTGATGAGGGATAAGGGGTGTCCTAGATCATCAAAGATAAGGAATGAAATGGATTTGAAGGAACCAAGCGTTAGGATTCGATGTGGCTTATGTAAAATAGCGGACCATAATCGTCACAACTGTCCCACAAAAGATGGAGGGCAATCCTCCAACCCCCTTCCTCATGACAATTAAAGTATGAAAGATTATCCATTTTGATAATATGATATTTTTATGTAATGTCTATAAATTTGTAATCATACTAATGATAACAAGAATTAATGGTTATTTGGTATATGTAGGTATCACCGCACGATGGAGCCGGGACCCTTGGATCCGACAGTTCTACATGGACAGGCCACACACAGGTCATCTGTAGTAGGTCATCTGTAGCATGGACAGGTGTTGACTCTAAGGAGCTTCATTGTAGACGGCGTGAGGCGATCTTCCATCACACCAGTGTACTCGATGGGCGTATTATTCCATTATTGCAGCAGGCAGGCTTCTATGGTGTTGCACGTTTAGGATTCATTTCCTTATATTAGCATCTTATTACTGCATTTGTCGAGAGATGGCGACCTGAGACTCATACCTTCCACTTACCTCAGGGGGAGTGCACGATTACACTACAGGATATTACCATGTTGATTGGACTACTAGTAGATGGAGATGTAGTTACTGGTAGGAGATGTAGTTACTGGTAGCACATGTTTAGATTGGAGGCATGTATGTTATTCTCTATTAGGACTCACTTTTGGAGATATAGACATAGATGGCCAGCGCCTTCATCTTACATGGTTGAGTCAGAGCTTCCCTACTTTAGCACCAAATGCTGATGAGGAGTCTATTCAGCGTTATACTAGGGCTTATATCTTACAGCTCATTAGAGGTTTTCTATTTTCAGGAAAGTCTAGCGATAAGGAGCATCTTATGTTTTTACCCCTTCTAGAGGATTTTGAGGTTGCTGATAGGTATAGTTGGGGTAGTGCCTGTTTAGCTTGGCTTTATCGACAGTTGTGTCGAGCCTCTCATATTGATACACATGATATATCTGGCCCACTGAATTTGCTCCAGTTATGGGTATGGGAGAGGTTCCCATTTATTACACCTCATCGTTTACGTATAGCTCCGCATGATGACCAGTTGCCTCTACCTCCATTGGTCATTCGGTATATATTATAAAATTACGACAAATTTTATTATTATGAGGATACATGCATAAACTTAAATTCTAACTTTTTTATTTATTTAACTATGCTTTGTTGTTTTAATTTTATAGGTGAAGAGATGAGTTTCGAACTACTTCGATTAGCATGCACGTCTTAGCTCAGTATAGGCACCATCTTGATCGACTTACAACAGATCAGGTGATAAAAGTGTGATTCATTTCTTATACTTGTTTCTCTAAACAAATTCTAAACCACTAATTATATCTAACATTTCTTGGGTACAGATTATATGGCAACCTTATATTGATGACATGAATGTTGGTATTCTTGATTATTGTACTGTTGGGAAATATATATGGTGCACTATCTCACCTTTGATATGTTTCCACATAATTGAATGGCATAGACCTGATCGAGTATTGCGGCAGTTTGGATTTCGTCAAGGGATTCCTCAACCATGTGATAATGAGTCAATCTTACACAAATGTGATTTGAGGGTAGAAATGATGTTGATTGGACTACTCGACATGGAGACTACATTCGACGTTGGAGCTCTAGGCATGAGCATATTGCTAGAGGCAAGATGGCTATAGGTTCATTGGGGTATCATGATCCATACATGGTGTGGTATCGCTCCATTACTATTCAGTTTCTTACTCGAACTAGGTCCTTCCTCGAGCTATTCGTAATTTTCATGTTTTATCTTTTTATTAAAGTTTATTTTATTTTTATAAGAATTTAATTTAACTCTTATTTGACTTACAAACTACCAACATACACCAGATATATGATATTGCACATCCAGATGATTTTCGCATTCGCAGGCTATGTACTACTGTATTAAAGGCCATACATGAGATGGATCGCTTAGATGCTCCATTTAGTGTTGATGCTACTACACAGCTCCATCCGTCATCGGGAGATGTACGACCTACACAACGAGGGCCTCGTACAAGGGAGATCAGGCATACACCAGTTGTTACCTAAGTGCGACCATCGACTGACATTAGTCCACCACCTCATCAGCAGTCGATATCATCCATTACTCGATCAGGAGGTGTACGGACTAGGGGAGGAGGGCCTCATACGAGGAGTAGTCCACCACCTCATCAGCAGCCAATATCATCCATTACTCGATCAGGAGGTGTACGGACTAGAGGGTGAGGGCCTCATACGAGAGGGACTAGGCATACATCTATTCTTAAATATGCACCATCGACTAACATTAGCCTACCACTTGTTCAGGAGACTCCTATTACACCTATGGAGGTGCCATCCACCCCACCTGTAGTACCACTTGTTGCATCATCACCACCATCGATAGAGGCTACATTGGTTCATGAGGAGTTAGTTCATATAGCAAATGATGATCAACAAGGACAAAAGACTAATCGTGGTCGAGAACATGGTCGAGGACGTGGTAAGAGACATGGTAGGAGACGTGGTCGTGGAGCTCATGGAGGATTACATGTTAGCCCCATAGAGCCAATAATGGAGCATGCACATCATAAACGTCCACTACGGAAGAGGAAGGCTCCTTCGTGCGATACACATTGAGGATGTTACTACATATGACTTATATTTTGGATACTATTAATATTTTGCATATCATTATTTTGGACAAATACTCAAGATGTATGTTTTTACTTGTTATATTTTGGATTAATTAACTTTTTATTAACGTAAGTTCTATCATATTCTATCTATTTTGGACTTATTTTACACAAAATAGTATTGTTACTATTTTGGAAAGGTGCTGATTTTGACATTTGGTTTACTTGTTTTCATTGGTTTTGGATTGAATGTCAAAATATTGATTATAATGTATACAGGTGATAAACTTTAAACATTTGGTTGTACAGTAGGTAATACTAATTAAGAGATAGAATTTTTTTTTCTTTTGTGGAAGGTGTCTCTTCAAGAGACACCTTCAGCATAAATTCGAAATTTTCTACTGTGTATGGAAATTGTGGAAAGTGTCTCGTGAAGAGACACCTTTAATATAATTTTATTTTTTGGGAATTGTAAATTGTCCCTTTTCAAAATTCGAAATTTTCACTGAAAATTTGTTGAAAATTTGTGGAAAGTGTCTCTTCAAGAGACACTGTGAAGAGACACTTTAGTATAAACCCGATTTTTTTAAAATTATGAAAGGCGTCCGAATATAATTCCATTTTTTTGTAATTATGGAAAGTGTCTCTTGAAGAGATACCTTTAGCATAAATTCAAAATTTTCCACTATTTGAATGGAAATTGTGGAAAGTGTCTTTTGAATAAGCACTTTCAGTATAAACCCAATATTTTTAAAATTGTGGAAGGTATCAAGAGACACCTTTCACAATTCCCAAAAAATGGAATTATATTGAATGTGTCTCTTGAAAAGACACCTTCCATTTTCATACATTGTAGAGAGACATCTTTAGCTTTAAAATCATTTCCACAAATTTTAATACATATTGGATTTTGTGGAATTGTATAAAGTGTTTTTCCAAGAGACACCTTTAGTATAAATCTAATTTTTTGGAATTCTAGAAAGTGTCTTTTCAAGAGACACCTTTGATACCTTTTGTATAAATTAAAATTTTAAAGAATTGTAGCATGTGTCTCTTTAAAAGACATCTTTAGTTTTAAAATCAAATTCATAAGACATTCAAATTTGTCAAATTGTGGAAAGTGTCTCTTCAAGAGACACCTTTAATGCATATTGGATTTTTTGTCACGTGAAAAGTGTCTTTGCAAGAAACACTTTTAATGCATATTGGATTTTTTGCTACGTGGAAAGTGTTTTTGCAAAAGACACCTTTAATATAAATCCAATTTTCTAGAATTGTAGAAGGTGTCTCTTGAAGAGACACCTTTAGCATAAATTCAATTCTTTCATAATTTTTTAAAATTGTGGAAGATGTCTCTTCAAAAGGCATCTTCCACGTGGTCAAAACTACCGTAGATCTATCAATATTTTCACAACTATCATTTTTTAATTATAATTTTTTAAAATTGCCGCAAAAGTTAAAAAAAGCCCCGGAAAACGGGGGACCATACCATGCCAAGAGTATTCTCAACAGTTTTCCATCAGATAGCACCAAAAACAGAGATACAAAAATCTCGTCCAGTGTCGTTTTCCTCTACCTGTGTTCTTTCTTCTCGTTGATTAATCACCATGGATCTTTATTCGTGCTCCCCCTTTTATTTGCTGCTCATATTACTGATGAGCGTGGTGGCGGTGGCATCATCACAGGATGTATGGCATGGGTGCAGCAGCCTGGCCACGGGACGTGTCAGCAGCTTTTCCACTAAACGCCAGGAGTAGGAAACTTCGCTTTTTGGCGATCAGGTCCTGCCTTTTGCCCGGTCTGGAGGTGGCCTTTCACTGAGGTACCTTCCTCCCGCTGTGCCAGCTGTGACTGAGTTTTGAGGTGGACACATTTTGTGGTGATCTGATTTTTGGGTACCTCCACCTTTCCCTCAACTATATAAATTGCCAAGTTTGGACTGAATTTTATATCTTTTGTAGCCCTTAAGTCCATTATCAACAAGTGGGGACCCTAGGTTTGAGCGCCGCACCGACTGTAACCATTTGATCATGTTTTGGTTGTCCTAATTTTTGTTTAAGAGTGGAGAAACAACTTCGTTCAGAGTTGTGGTTCTACCCTAATGCAAAAGAAGTGGCTAACCAGTGGAAATATATAGGACGTTCGAACAGAGTGACATGCAACCCGGGAACCAGTCTCAATGGTCCGCATCTATTCTAGAAGATAGTGGATCAATCTCAATATTTAACCTCTTGTTGATTGGGATTATTCTGCTTTCTGATTTTAACCTTTAGGATTATATTCCCATGGTCGTTAATTCTACATTCAGCATCATCAAACCTGCTGCAAATAGCTATGGCATATGATAGAAAGATGAGTTAGTATTTAGAATTTTAGTTAGCAATTAAAACCACACCAAACAACTTTCCATTCAATTTAAAGAAAACCCATTATGGCTTATAATCTCCACAAACTCAACCGCTCTTAATAAATAACGGAGTAGCAAAACTTAGGCTCCGCCCCAGAAGGTCTGGCTTTAAACTCTAACAAACGCCATTAGTCTTCTTCTTCTCCCTGACGAACTTCTTCCAAGCTTCGGTGATCTCCCTCTGTGTCTCAATTTCACTCTTCTTGTTGCTCTGTTGGACCTTGGCTGTAATCTTAGCGGGGAGAGTATCGAGCTCATATAGGACTTTTTGGATATCTGTGACCAGACGCTCAGCAAGTGTGCGCGAGAAATCTTCTCTTATGACGACACGAAGAACAGTCACATGTTGTGCATCCGGCGGCATGGTATAAGCTGGCACGATCCATCCATAGCGTCGCAGCATGTCTGACACCTCGAACTCATTGTGACAGCTGTTGTCTTTCAAAGAGAAGGCTACTAATGGCACTCCATTCTCTTTAGACACAATGTTGAAGTGCCCTGTCTTCTCCAATCCTTCTTTGAGCACCCTTGCATTTTCTTGACAGTTTTCCATAATGTTCCTATATCCCTGCATGGACCAAGTAGAACATACGTGTGATTCTCCTACCTTATACTTTCCCTCAAAATTTGACAACCAAAGTAGATAACATAAATAAAAAGGATAATGAATCATATGTAGTAGGTATGTGATGAGGATGTTATGTTATTTCCATCAAACTTGCCTCATAGCCCAAGCGAATGAGTTGATAATACTGAGCAATAACTTGACTAGAACCTGCATTGGGAGGACAATTAATACTCAGCATGCATTATATTGTGATCATCAAAAAAGATCTCAAGGATGTAGCAGTAGTTTGGAAGGGGACCTTTGGAGAAGTTGAGGGTGAAGGTAGGTTGGTCGGCTCCAAGATAGTTGATATGAAAGATGAGCTCATCGGGCAAGTCCTCTTTACTCCTCCAAATCACCCAACCTATGCCAGCATACACAAGCCCGTACTTGTGGCCGCTAACGTTAATGCTTTTCACAAGTGGCAAGCGGAAGTCCCACTCCAGCTCTGGGTGAAGAAAGGGTGCAATAAAGCCACCACTTGCTGCATCTACATGGATTGGAGTATCCCATCTACCAAAACAAAAAGTTAATGAGGGAGGGAGATAGCAGCTAGAAAAAGAGAATGAATGAATGAATGAATGTAGGTAGGTAGATAGGTACCCTGTTTCTTTGTTTTTCTTTGTCAAAAGATCATTCAAGTGTTTAACATCTTCGAATTCTCCATTGAGGGTAGAACCAAGGATAGCAGCAACACAGATGGTGTTCTCGTCCACCATCTCCACTGCTTTGACAGGGTCCATCACATAGTAGCCATCCGTCAGCTTCACTTCCTTCAATTCCACCTCAAAGTACCTTGCAAATTTCTCCCAGCACACCTGAACATTAGCTCCAGTCACAATGTTAGGCTTGTCATGGGGTTTGCCCTCAGCTTTCCTCTTGTTTTGCCACTTCCTCTTGAATGCCAAACCAGCAAGCATTATTGCCTCTGAAGATCCCACTGTTCCCACACCAACTGCTGCCTCCGACTCTCCAAGTGGTGCATTAAATAGATGTGCTATCATGTTTACGCAGCGATTCTGTATCCATACATATGAATATACAACCACCATACCTCATTAATTCTTGTTAATTCATGAAAATTATAACTTAATCATTTATGCTTCTTACATATAACAAAACTAAAACAAACTAAATATTGTAAATTCCAATAAAAAAATTTTTTAATTATAACTCTAAACTAATATTTTCATAATCGGACCGGTCATTGAACTGAAAAAGTTATCAGTTCACAATTCACTAGTTTGATCGGCAGTCGAACCATGACATCATAAATATATGATTTATAAAATATTAAAATTTAAAATAATAATAATAATAAAATAATAATTTATATATTATTTAAAAATTAAAATTTTATTTAAAAATCATTAAATTATTCTCATAATAGTCATGATTCTTCTTTAATCATGGAAGAAAAACTCACATGCCTATTTAAAATGAAAAAAAAGGGTAAAAATGTGAGTTTTAAATTTTTTTTAATTATTTATTTGTTAAAAAAACAATATTTAGATATTCTTAAATTTATTCTAATAAACTACAATTTTATTTTTATTTAGTTTTTAATCAATGCTCATTGCCAAACGGGTCCTAGGGTAAAAAAGGAAAGGGAAAAGCCTCTCCACTCTCCACTGCTCTCTCGTCTTCTTCCTCCTCCCCATTTCTTCTTCCTTTTTCTTCTATGGCTTCTCATTTCTCTCCCAAACCCAGTTCTCTCTCAGTGCCACCACACTCCCGGTATCTTCTCTTTCGGCAATCCAACTCTGACACTGGCGGACTCGTCGGCGGGCTTGGCTTCCCAGTCAACTTCTCCAATGGACGTACCTTCTTCTGCAAATCAACTGGTCATCTCTCCGACAGACGCCTTTTCATCGATCTTCTCTGTAAGTCACAGCACCCGACCACTACTCTAGATTCTCATTTCTTCTTCCAGTGCAAGGGGTGGGAAGGGTGGCTTTCTAGGAAGAGCGGGGTCCTACCAGCGAAGACGGCGAGGAGGGGGGGCTTTTCCAGTGCATATGGGGTCCTACTGGCGAGGACGATGATAGTGGGAAAAAAAAAAAAAAAAGGTTGAACCGGACGGTTCGCGGGGAACCGTCCTGTTTATCCGGTTCCCCGGTCGGACCACCGGTTTAACCGACCTAATTTCGGTTTGAACACTTTCCGGCCTAAATGATCGAACTGGACCGTAACTGTGACCGGTATCAGACCCCGACCAGTCTGATCTGGTTTTTAAAACCATGCTCCAAACATAATTTATACTTGTCTAAGTATTCTCTTGAATCAACCATTTTAATCTATTTAAAAAATAAATATTAGGATTTGACTAGTACACAATATAAAAATAAAAAAATAATTTAGAAATTTTCTAATATTTTCTTAAAAGCTAAGCATAATAAAAATTATAATTATTATCTAATTATCATAATTTAAACTAATTAAATATTTAGTGGTGTTTGTTTTTTAACTAAATAGAAAAAACTTAAATTTTTAACTTTTTCTATTCTTCAACATAATTAAAATAAATTAGTTATCAATATGTTTTGTTTAGTCATAGTTAAACTTTTAACTGAATAAAAAAAAACTAAATATTTTAGATTTTTCTATTCAATCAAAAAACAAACACTACCTTAATCATTACAAAAATTTTATTATAATAATAAATTATGATATTATGGCATATTTTAAAAAAATAATAATAATTTTCAAATTAAAATAGAAAGACGTATATAATAATTAAATTTTAAATGTTTTTAATAGTATTAGGACGACCTAAATAAATTAATTAACTCTTAAACCTTGTTTAATTTAGAAGTAACATGTTTTTAAGTTTTCATATTAAATTACTTTTTAAATTATAAGCTTTTTAACTTAGAAAATGCCTTTTGATTTCTCATAAATCTATTCAAACAAGACTTTAACAATAATATTCAAATATTAATAAATAAATAAATAACATAAATATTTAACCATATTCAATCCTTTTTAGATTTAAATAAATAAATAAATAAACATCACCCTAATATTTATATTCAAATATAATCATACTTGAAACTGATAATAGAGTCTTATAAATGATTGAATAAGACAAATTAGACCATATACATACATGTCATTTAATCATCTCTAGAAGGATGGCTTTCAATCAAGGTGGAGGATCGACGCAAATATCTTCATATTCAAGTGTGTAGCATTGGTTAGTCAGGATAGGGAGGCAGTCGTAATCAATATGGATTGAGACTGTCGGAGCTACTTCTATCATCCAAAAATAAAATGACAAAAAAAATAAAAATAAAATAAAAAATTGTCATAGAAAAGGTCAACAATAGAATCACCGTCTAGCCACTTTTTCTATCTTTTTTTTTTTTTTTTTTTTTTCCTTGTGGGGAAGATCATTCAATTGAATTTTGAAAATTTAGGGCCACTATTAATTGAGAGTTTATGTCCATTAACTTTCAAATCAATGCAATTGTTTCTTAATGTAGAAATTTCAAATCACAAACAAGCTACAACTACGTGTCCCAAGATCCAAAACAAAGTTCCATCGTTTCTTTACTTTTTTTTTGTCCTGGGTATCCATCACTTTCGCACTGGCCCACCGTTTTCCCGAGAAAATTTCCCGAGAAAATAAAGCGGAGCCATCACGTCTTCTTTCCTCTTTATTCCCACCTACATTTCCACAGGTTGAATAAATAATAAGTAATGAGCGCCCCACGCGGGCCGGCGCCAGATAAGTCGTTAAAGGCAACTACCAGTCCTACTCTTGTTGGCCACAAATTGTCTGCACGCACGTCCTCACCATATCTTCATACGCGCTTTCCAAAGTACTTAATTAAAATTATTAAGACTATTAATTACTTACCCAAACTTATTAAATTACTAATCCACTCTTATATAAATAAGATTAAAAGGCTTAATTTAATTAATGAGGGAATGTGTTACACCTCCTATTATTGTGCTTTACACTTCAAGGTTTGAATTATGAACCTAAGTAGGACCCACAATTAACTACCTTCAAAGTCAACATTTTTGAAATCATCTGTACCACAATAAAAGAGCCTCTGTCGGCAGGGCACTTGCTGAGCCAATCACGGTTGTACCAATCAAATTGAAAATAAACCTACGAAAACTAAGCTCATGCTTGGTCCCGAAAAATAGTAAGAAAAGAAAAAAAAAATATAAAAAAAATGATTTTTTTATATTTGATTATCCTATAAAAAATATAAAAGAAAATCAAATATAATTAAAACTAATTAAAACTTATATATTTTAAAATTATTTAATCTTTATATTAATGAATTAAAATAATAAAATGAGTTTGAAGTAAAAAATAAAAATAACTTATCAACTTTTAATCCATTTTTTATTTTTCTTCACTTTTTCTTTTCTTATATTTTTTCTTTGTATTTTCTTTCTTTTGCATTTTTTCTTGAATTTTTGGAAAATCAAACATAGCCTAAAGAAATAATAAAATAAAAACGGAAAGAGTCCAAACAATGTCATCAACCTAAGGGCATGGGTTGTGTACAATTATTGATTTAACATGTTGTAATAATGGAGGAGTTAGAGAGAGTAATCATGAGAAGAGCATATAATGCGTTGGGTGGGGGTGGGGGGAGGGGGCCACATTTCTTCCTGCCTTGGTCTATTGCTCCTCACTCCTCACTTTGTTCCATCCCCCTTGTCACAATCCCATTCAATATCTACTTTCGGTTTTTTTTTTTAATTACTTTCTAATTTGATTCCTCTCTTATATTACAAATATAGCAAGTAGGGACACCATGAATGGTTTTTAATTTTCTTAGCTCTTCGTTTCTTTTTTGGCCAAAAGAAAAAGTTGTTTGGAACACTTTCAATAAATATCCTCTAAAAATGGTATTTATTTTCGATTTTTTTTTTTAAAAAAAATTAATAGTTCAACACAATTTTAATTATTTGTACCCTAAAAAATAAAACTAAATATTTAAAAATTATTTTTATTTCCTTGAATTTTTTTTTTGTTTTATATAATAAAATTTATATTTTGTCATCTACCATGTGTTGTGGCACTGCCACCGGGTTTTCCGCTTATCTTTGTTCTCAGTTGGCCCCGTATCCAATGCAGTCCACATGCATGAGAGAGCTAAATTTTGCCAAATGTATATATAAAGTTTCCATTAAATAATCAGCATGAAAATGATTTTTAATTAAATTAAATACCGAATTAAGCGATAATCCAATCAAATTTTAGGACTTATATTTTTAAATTAAAAAAATTAGGAGCACTCTAAGGTTGTTTGACTTTAGATCCGCTACTTTACAGTGGAAAAGTTCAAACTTGTGTATATAATAATGAATTATAAATTAAATAAAAAATACTGTCCCCTTTGGTTCTCATTAACTAAATCTTGAGGTATTTTAATTAATAAAATAAAAAATCCCTGACAAGAATCAAATCATCTGAGATTGGATAGAAGAAGAAAAGGACAAGGAAGAAATAGAACAGGAATAGGAAATGGGGTAAGAGGGAGGAACCTGTAGCTCAGTGGTGACAGGGTACTCGTCCATATCAACGTAGTTCTTGTTAATGGAGGCCATGATTAGCTTATCGCACTCTGGTTCCATCCATGTTGTCACAAATGAAGCCAGGTTCAGCCTCGGGTTCCCATCCAGCATCAGCTCGTCGTTTATTATCTGGTACGCTGCCTCCTTCGGTATCGAATTCGCCGGAATCTTGAACCTGCACCACCACCCTATATATGTTCATAATTCCGAACATATAGGTATATTTCCACCTGGATCCAAACATATATATAGAAAGAGAGAGAGAGAGAAAGAGAGACCTTGGGAGCGAAACTCTAACATATCGAGAAGCGAAGGTGGAGTGGATGGAGGCATTGGACTCCGATGTCGTCTCCGACAGAGCCATGGCTGTGGCTGGGATAATAGATCGACGATGAGAAAAAACAGAAAGAGATGGCTTTCGGGGTCTTGGAGATGAAGCCCAGCACCTACCTGTCTTATATAAATTCTAGGTGGAGTAGGCAACGCGGCATCAATAATTCCCACTCCTCTATTTCAGGCATTAGATTTATTTTTTTCTTATACCTGCTTTGGAATATGCTCATTGGGGTATTTACTTTGGACACATTTCTCTTTTAAATAAGAAAGAGTTTAATATAAAAATTTACAAAGAAATTTTGCTTACCACATAAGCTTTGTTTTAAAGTCAATGAAAAATTATTTCATATTTAATAACACTTTTATAATATTAATTTTATTTTCTAAAAATTATGACAACTTTATTTTTCAATTAAAGCCAAAAAGGGAACCACCCCAAACAATCCCTTACAAGAAATGATTTTAAGAAGAATTAAAATGAAGAGAATCGAATGCGATTGCTTATTAGGTAATTATTTCAAAAATCATTTCTTTCTTTAGAGCTCACTATGAGTGATTTTGAGAAGGGGTAAAAAACAATTCCATAAAAGTATTTTCTAAAAATAATTTTTTTGATAAATTTTTAAATATTATTTTAAAATATCTAAAGAATCAGTTAATTATGAGACAAGCAATTCTTTCAAAAATTATGTTTTTCAATTACATAATATATTATTAAAAATATTAGTAAATTACCTTTTATTTATGTACAAAAATTAAGTGATTTTTTTAAAATAATTTCTAACATAAGCATTACTAACAAATAGGTTCAAATGGTGTTTGTTTTTAACTTAGTTTTAAATAAAATTTAAAATTAAATAGTATTTAATAATATTAAGTATGAAGTTATTTATTTTTATAATATTTTATACATATTAAGTATTAAAAAGTAAATAAAAATCTACATGTTATTTTTTCTATTTAAAAAAAATCATATATTTTGGTTTTTTTATTCAACACAAAAAATTATAATAAATCATGAGAAACTAAAAAAATAAACAATCTAAAATTTAAAAGCAAATTATTTTCCATAAAAAACTAAAAAAAACAAACACCATCTCGATTTTTATCTAAATACAAAGTAATTTTCTTTAAAAGCATTTCTAATTAATGCACTAATAATAAAAATATTTTGGATAAAAGCTCTTTAATCAAAATCACTCCCCAACCTATCATCCAACAAAATTTATTATCTAGGTGTGATTTTAATATGTTTCAATAAAGTTTCTATTTTTAAAAATTCTAATAAATATAGTAATTATATTTTTTTTTTCTTACTTCATATGTTGACGTAAGCGTTTAACCTAATTTTGAAGTCATTATTATCTAATTACTTCTTCAAATAAACAACGTGTATAAACTTGAAATATTTTTTGATAATAAATATTTCTAACCTTCTAACACTTGAAAATTATTATCATTTAAATGATATAAATGTTAGAAATATTTCCTCAAATCAATATTAAATACACTCTAAATCTGGTAATGAATGCATGATTTAAAGTGATATTTTTTTTAACTTTGATAAAATATGAAAATAAAATATAATTAAAATTAGTTAAAATTTTATATATTTTTAAACTATTTAATCTTTATATAAAAAATAATAATAATTGAAATAAGTTTAAAATAATACATAAAATAATTTATTAATTTTAAATCTATTTTTTCTTTTTTTTCTTGTATTTTTCTTCGTATTTTTCGAGAATCAAACATAAGATAAATATTTAGAGATAGATAACTTTACAATAAAGCTATTAGAATGGTAACTATAAAAATGATATTTTTAGTGAAATTATTTTCTTTTATGGTGGGATACCGGGTTTGTTGGCCATTAAACTTTATTGATTAGAGATTCATGGGAGTCAATCCCTTGGTACGATGAATCAAATTCAAGATGATCATACTTATTGTTGTAAATAAAAGTAAAATATTACAGCAGGATTTATTAGTCTGTAAAAATATTCCCCCCACCCAAAAAAAAAAAAATATATCTTTCCCACATTTAGAAAAAGAAAAGTCCACTGCTGTGAAAATTTTAGCATTTTATATTTCATGGCAGGCTCCCCCAACCAAAAATATTGTCTGAATGTCAAGGGTGTGCCTTCTTATGATGTGACTTATCAAAATAAATCTCACAGCCCACCTGCTACTTTGTTTTTTATTTTTCACCTACATCATCTTCTCCCTATCTCCTTACACATAATTTGTTTTTTCTTTCCCTTGAAAGGATAGGTTGAGCTTTCATAGAATCTCTTTAATTTTAAATTTAAATTATTTCCACTCTTTCATCTCCTTATATTTATTGATTTTAATCATTTTTTAAAATATTGAACACGAAATGATAATATATAATAAATAACTAAAAATAAATTAAATAAAAACATAAATATGTAATGGACAAAAAATAGAAATATTATCTCACAAATAGTATATTTGATAATTTTAAATAATAATAATTTTGATAATTTTGGATATAGATTTAAAAATTATGCTTTATTTTTTAAAGGTTTCATATACAAGTGTAGACATAAAAAAAATAAAAATTAGTGGATTAAATTACCACTAATTTAGTTTTCAAAATTAATAAAATAATAATAATAATAATAATAATAATAATTGAGAAATCAGGAAAATCCAGAAATCAAGAAAATCCAGAAAGGAAAATCTTAAGGAAAAAATCCAAATGCTACTTCATATGAAAAAAGAAGCTTCACAATAAAATAAAAAGTTTCATCAAAAAAGTTTTACAACAAAAGAAAAAGTTTCATCAAATCTCCATACAAGTTCAGTAAACGGCAAAAGAATTGTTACATGCATTCTTCATCATTCAATAAGTTCATTCGGGAATAAGTCACTTATGATCCTTGATTGATCTTTAAAATCAAGAAAACATCATCGTCGTTCTTCAAGTTGTGGTCAAAGCAAAAAAATTTGAGGAAAAATATTTTTTTGTAAAAAATATTATATTTGAAATTGTACTCACAATATTTTTAATTTCAATAAATATTTTGTTTGTATTATTTTTGTCATTGTTTTGCTTACATCGCAAGATCATTTACGTTAAGATGGTTTCAATATATAATTATAATTGAACATTAAAGTTTTTTATACGTAATATTTATGTGTGTATATATATATATATATATATACATATATATAAACACTTATTAATCTTGGCAATATCCTTGTTATTAAAATTAATCAATTAATGAATGAAAAAATTTGTTAAACCTAGCTGATTAAAGATAAAAATAATTATGACATTAATTTGTTAAAAACTTTGAATAAATAAAAATCTAGATGGAATTTAAGAAAAACTCGAGTGCTCTCTTGCTTTCAACCGAGAATAAATCATATTGGAAAGTGTGGGATTTATGATTAAGAGTTCAAATGGAATACAAATTTGTATTTGAAGATTAAACACTACTTGAGGTCATGGCATGCTTGAAACCATATTCATTATTTATTGGATTAGAATATTGGACTAAAGTCTAAAGCATTGGATTTTAGATTCTTTTTTTTCTTTTTTCTTTTTGGCTTTCTGTACTTCAAAGAGATAAAGAGAAATCATATTTACTTTGTCCAGGGGCCTTTGTTGTCTGCCACTTGCACCTTACACAGTGGTCCTTTCCAATCTCACTTAGTTTTTCAACCTTTGGGTCATTGCCTTCTTGAAAGGAGACAATGTCATATGTACGACTTTTGGCATATTTCATATGTACAAATTGAATAAAAATTTTAATATTCATCCTGTTAAAAACTAAGATGCTTATTTAAATAAAAGAGTTGGTCTCTTAATTTAAAGAGATATGGATTAATGTTAATATTCATATTTTTTTTTTCATTTGACATGGGAAGAGTTGGACAATTTTGTCTCTAAATCAATTTTCAACCTCCATATTTTAAATTAATCCAATTCTAAAATGACTTTTTTCTGCACCACATCAAAACCACAATGGGTGGAATGAAATATTACATTTATGCCACTAGTTTAGCATTTTTAATATCTTATCACTTAGACATAACATTGTAAATATTCTTTATATTCCTATTATTTCAGTGGTTACAAGTTATGAAATTAAAGTAATTAACGGAAAGACTAGGATTAAAAATATTACATCAGATCTTAAATTAATAGAAAGGTTGAAAGATCGAATTGTCTTAAAATTATGAGAGATTTTAAATTCTATTAATCCTACTCGCTTACATTGAACTGTAAACAATATTAAATACGGTAAATGCATATATTTTTCATTCATCTTCTGTTTTTTTTTTCTTCATTTCTTTTTTAGGTAAAAGAAAAGTGTCATCTCATGGAGTTTTGAGCTTACCACTTGTGCAAATTAATGTAAGTTATAGAATGAATCGGTTGAATTATTGTATAATTCTATCACATTGATTTATCTAGTTGTTAATGTTCAATAATCAAATTTTCTAAAAACTTAAATTTATAAGATTTGAGCTCGATATGTATATTATACTTTTTAACATCATTTCTTACGTGTAGTCCATACCCATACATGAAGAGATATTAAAAAATTATGAAAGAAAAAAGGAGAAACAAATATGTAGTTGTTACCAAATCAAATTATAATATTATGTTAAATAATTAATTTTAAAAAAAAAAATTAAACTTGCATGATTTTATCTTAATATGCATATCATATTCCTTAACTTTCAAATTATAGAAGGTTTGAATCTTCCAAAAAGAACAAGACTTTGATGTCCAATTTGATTGTTCTCATTTTTTTTCTCTTCACCCAAGTGTCCTTTTATCATTTGAAATCTTAGCAACAACATTTCTAAAATGATATAATATGGAGTTTGTGTGATGGTACAGAAATGGAGTGAAGGAGAAGAGTTGGGTTTTAATACTTTGATTGAGAAATGGATGCCCCACTTTTGGCATGGCACCAAACTGACTTCAACATATTATTTATTCAAAGTATGTTAATGGAAATTATCATTGATATTAATTATTAATCAAATAATAATTAGTAGTAAATAGTTGAATTCATACAAGTGATGTCGTGTTACGAGTGCTTTAAGAAAAGTTTAAGATGATGATGAATATGTACGGGAAAAAAAAACAAGAAAAAGTAGGCTTTGTCATGTTGATTAGTACTTAGGCTCATAGAAATTATTGCACCCACGATTTTGAATATTATTTCAAACCCGAAATAAATCTCTTATTTTAAAATTTAAGTTTTAGAGGAAAGAAATACATTTATTACAAAATTATTGAATAAATGTTAATGTTGATTTTCTTGATTTATTTTCCTCCATTTTTTTCTATCACAAGAGCCCATACCTATTCACATAAATTTATCACTTCATGCAAATTAAGAGACATGAAAAACAAAATCAATAAAATTTTAATTGATTAATTTAAAAAATAATTTTAGTAGTGTCTTTTACGACATAATTTTTTCAAATAATATTTCCTTTAATTTATTCCTCGGGATCTTGATCTAAGAATAAAGGAGCATGCATGTATATTTGAGGTGAAAGTCCAATCAAGGGCCACAAGTTTTTTGTACATCCATTGATTTGGTCCATGTGAGGATGAACACGTTTATTGTCTTACAATAATGTGTGGGGAGGCTCCTTTGATCCCCATTGATCTTGTACATGGTGGAGGACGAGCGCATGTGTTGTCTTACAATAATGTGTGAGGAGGCTCCTTTGGTTCTTTATTTGTTCCCCATTGATCTTGTCCATGGTGAAGGGCACGTGAATTGTCTTACAATAATGTGTGATGAGGCTCCTTTGCCTTTTTTTTTTTCTTTTTTTTTTTTTTCTGTTTTTTGTTTACCTCTTTGAGATGGATGGATGAGTCAAATGATTTGGATCTCTCACAAGTCACAATAAGAGCACCCTTACTTACAATTGAAGCCAAGGAATGAAATTTTAATTTTTGCTTGATTTGAGAAATTGATTCTTTGAATTTGGTGATTTATCTCTTCCATTACAAAAAATTGGCAAAATAAAAGAATGTATATTTGTTTACTCTTTTTAACATTTATTTAATTTGATTTTGATTTGAACTTTTAAATTCATAAAACTCATTAGTAGTCTCATAAAATTTCAACATGTGTTTCTTGGACAAATCATGGGATGGGATGAGTTGGTCGCCATGTTTATAGTGTGAGACTATCATTTGTCAAATTTTCTTTGATAACAACCTTATGTTGATCTGAGCCAACTAAATTTAAGGTTCTTACAAATGGCCCCACTTCAACATGGAACATGTGCATGTAATTGTCATGCGTAGGAAATGGGGCTCAAAGTCCTCTTGATACCCTCTTTAAATTATTTTTATGAAAGAAGTTCTTGCATCTAGGTGTTTTTTTTAATTTATATAATATATGTCAAAGGAAGTTTTCATATTAATAGGAAATCTTATTATTTTTAACATTTCTCTCTTTTTTTTTTTGTCAAAAAGAATATTTTATTTTCTACTTTTTTGTTTGTTATAAAATGATAAAAAAAAAAAAAATTGTTAGGAGCTTTGTATTACTCCATTATCTAGCCTTAGATCTCATAGGATTTATGTTGTATATCTATTCCTAAACTCTTTAGATTTAACACAACAAAAAAAACGACGACTACAAAATTATTATAAAATACAGATCTAGAGATTAAAAGTTTCATACTTGTGATTTGGTTGTTCCAAAATCAAATTTCATCTAATGAGGATGCTAGAATTGCAATAGTTGTTGTAGATCTTGTTTACCCAATGATCTTCTAGCCTGTGTCCCTCTTTATAAATCCTAGTACAAAATAAGGTTGAGCTTCTCTTCCTCTCTTAAGGGTAGCTAGGGTTTGCTCTTCCACCCTCCCTCTAAGGAAGACTATGAACAAAATGCCAAAAACTTGAACCCTAAACTCCTAAGGGGGTTTATATAAAATTTTCGTTACATGTCCTTGTCATCATTCAACCTTTTTCTTAGTAGAACCCCTTGTAAAGAATTACAAACATGATCAGTGGCTTTGAAATCTATCCATCAAGAATTAGTGGAATCCATCACTAAACACGATTCAACTATAAGAGAATGATGCATACCTAGTTATCTTTTCAAGAATTTCACACTCCTTCCAGTGGTCTTTCTTACCACAAGACGTTTGGCTTGACCTTAACTCTTCTTCTTCTCCTCCTTTCCCTTGATATTTCCCTTCTATTTAGTGGACTCAATATTGTTCTTTCTTTTTGGTTAAAAGAACTTGAAGAACTCTTGACTGCCACATGAATGCCTCTCTGGTCCTTAAGAATCCTCTCAGTAGTCTAGAGTTCTCTCATCAGTTCAGGTAAGCTCATTACAAACTTATTCATAGAATAATTGAACTTGAACTACTTGAAAGAATCCAACAAGATTTCTAGTACCATATCAACTCAACTCTAAGGATCTTCATCTCATTAAAGAGGTTGATCATACAAATAATATGACCCTTAATGGGAGTTCCTTCTAACATCTTAGCATCCATTATGGTTTTAACAACAATTTGTCTAGTTGGCCTGCCTTTATCACCAAATATCTCATGGATACTAATAAGTATATCATAGGCTATTAGCATGGACATATGTTGATGTTGCAACATGTTATCCAAAGATCCAAGTATGATATACTTGGTCTTCTAATCCACCCTTTACTAATGGTGATAACTATCATTCTTCTCTTACGGGAAATGTTCATTAGGGGAAGATGGAACTAATTCTTAAGTTACCCATTTTAACTCCTTTGAAATATGTACTATGTCCAAATTCCTTTTCCAATCCACATAGTTTGGTCCGATCAATTTATTTGTTGTGAGAATCGAATTAATGGGATTATACAACATGACATCTCTAACAAAAATAAAACATGCATTAATTAACTAAGCATTCACTTCAAGCACATAATAATTTAGCAAAAAAGTAAAGCTCTCAATTATACATTTCTATTTACATGGTATCCTAGTACTTATAAGCATCAAGCTTACATTGGGTATCATGATCTTATTTGCTAGTTAGAGACCATCATAGATTGATCTTCCTACCTTAACCTTAAAGGTATCTAAAAACGAAATCAACATACCTTTTATTTAGTCCATGGATTATGTAAATAGGACCATAGTGGGCTATTCAACAACTTCATATCCAATGTCAAGTGTATAACTATTGTTTTTAAACTATCAATGTCATCTTAGTAGAGAACCCCACTAGTAGGGTGATTGCTCCCATTATCGACATATCTAATTTTGTTCTAAAGGAAACTCCATATCTCTTTATTCTTAGGACCTAACCCACCAGTGGGGTAGTAATCACCTCAAATCAAAATAGAAATTAAAGTTTTATTTCAAAAGTAGTAAGTCCTCAATGGAACAAATGTCGTCTATAAAAATTTTCCCAAAAATGTTTACTTTCTAAATTTCAATCTTGATGTAAAAGGAGTGAAGTTTTTTATATATATAAAAAATCAAAATAGAAAGTTTCTTTTTCTATACATTATTTCCAATTAAATAAACATTATAAAATTTGGAAACTATTTTCAAAGTATTTATTTCAATTATTTACTATTTATTTAAGACTTATTTTTGGTAATCCTTCTTAGTTGTAGATTATCATTCATGGATTTTTCAAAATTAACTTATTTTCTTTAAATTTGAATATTGCCCAAAATAAAAAAAATATCTTATTTTATAAAGTATTGGAAATAAGAGTTCTTTATTAAAAAGAAACGATTTTCTTAGAGATCTAAAAAAAAAAAAAAGATTTTTTTTTTCAAAATAAAATATCTAAGAATTAATTTTGAGAAAGAAAGGAAAATCTTTATACTTTTCTAAACTCTTTATACCTTTCCAATTTGTCCATTCTTTAATATAAAAGATTTATAAAATCCTTGCACATTCAAATTAATAAGGTATCCAATTTTAGAAAAATTTCATGAAAATCAACTTACCCTAAGAATACCAAAATAACCACATGCCAAAAATATGAATAAATAGCATAATGAACATAAAAAAGAAATAAATAAAATATTCTCATAGCCTTAGAAATCTTATTGCATATTTGGTAATTAAATTTGGATACAATCCAAATTCCCAAATTACCAAAATAACCTTATAAAAAAAAAACTTGATCTATTACAAAATCCCAAATATGCCCTTCTTATGTTGTTGCCATTTCCTTACTATTGCCTCTAGGCGATGACCACTCAAGCGCCATAAGTAATTGCTCGAGTGCCTAATCTAAAAACATTGATCAAGGCATAAGTTATTTAGGTAGGTATCTTCGTTAATCTTAGCATAATTAAAGCTTTGGGAGGATGTCAAGTCATGTAAGCAAAGTTTTCTTTAGTGTATTTAAGCTTTTGAAATGCTACAAAATTTAATTTAGGGCAAGAAGAATTACAATTGGGAGTCAAATTGAGTTTTTTACGAGGATTTTACTGTGAAGGGGGTTTAGAGGTGTTAGTGTATCCTTATTAGATTGACAAAAACATTCGCTACTTCAACTATTGACATATTTTTCATTTGAACTTCAAATGGATTGAGTCTTAAGGCTTTGGAAAGTTAGTTTAATAAACTTTCTCTCGTATATGGCATAACACCCAAGGTTCCATTTGGTAGAACCATAAAAGCTCAAATTTTACCACTATGACTTTCTAATAAGGACCTATTGGATTGTAAGGCCTGAATTAGTTTTGTTGCGCTTCGCTCAGGATGTCAAGGTTCAAGCTACTCGATCAACTCATGGGGGTTTAAAGGGTAGCGCTCCCTAGAGAATTTTTTATTTTTATTTTTATTTTTATTTATGAGATGAATGACGAGTTTGGCCTTATGTTTTAGGGTTTTGTGTTTTGAGATAGTATAGTCGCAATTGAGAGGTGTTTTGGAGGGCTTCACCATTGTAATTCTTCTTGTTCCTTTTGATTAATGGATTGTTAAGTGTTGGTACACTCCATGGACATAAGGATCACATTGATTGTTGAACCACATTAATATCTTGTGTTATTTATTTATTTATTTTTCTTGTGTATGTATGATTTAGTTAACAACTAATATTAGAGTGCCTAGGCTTGCAAATCCTTAACTTGACATGTTCAACCAATCACCGTTTGAGCAGAAGTAATGGGATTATAGAAGGATGCATGCTAAATTGAGAAATTCAATGGTACAAATTTTGATTTCTAGAATATGCAAATGGAAGATTATTTGTACTAGAAAGATTTGTATATGTCATTAGGTGAGAAACCAGATTCGATGGATGAAAAGGAATGGAATTTCCTGGATCGCAAAGCCCTTGGTGTGATTAGGTTAGCCTTGTCAAAATTGGTTTCTTTCAACATAAAAAACAAGAATATAACAACTTCTCTTATGGTTGCCCTAACTAGTATGTACAAATAGCCCTTTGCAGCAAATAAGGTACACCAGATTAAAAGGTTGTTTAATTTGAAGATACCTAAGAATGGGAATTCCAAGCAGCACTTGAATGAATTTAATGAGATCACGAATCAATTAAATTCAATTGATATTAAATTTGATGATGAGATTCAAGCCCCATTGATCCTTGATAAATTGCCCGAGAGTTGGAAAGACACAGTCACCTTAATTAATGGTTTATTAAGGAAATCGAAGTTGGTATTTTCAAAGGTAGTGGACATGATTATTGATTGACGAGACTAGGAAGCATGAAGACGATTTTTATAATTTAGGATTAACATTAAACATAGAGAGTAGAGACATAAACCAAAACAAAGGTAACGAGCCGATAAATCTAGATCGAGGAATGACAGGTCGAAATCCAGAAATTCCCAACATCATAGTAAGAAAGATATCGAATGTTGGAATTGTGGAATGAATGGACACTATAAGAAAGAGTGCAGGGTTGCCAAGAATGATAAGAATGGTGACAACAAGACTAGTGCAAATGTTGTGTTAAAAGAATTAGATGATGTTCTTATCTACTTTTTATAGAGTAAGACAAAATCGTAGGTATTAGATTCAGGGGCATTGTTCCATGCTACCTAAAGTAGAGAATTATTTGAGAATTATTTCTCAGATAATATGAGGAAGGTGTATCTAGGTGATGACTAAGCATGTGATGTTATTGGCAAAGGTGAAGTTGAAATCAAACTAAATGGGTTTGTATGGAATTTGGACAACACGAGGAATGTTCCAAACTTGAGAAAGAATCTTATTCTATTGGGTAGTTAGAGAAAGATGACTATGTGATAACTTTTTCAAGTGACATGTGGAAAATCTCAAAGGGAGTGATGATTATTGCTCGTGGCAAGAAGAGTAGTACTCTTTACATGACAATAGATGGTTATTGCAATTGTTGAGAGCAAAGAAAATATGAATTTGTGACATCAAAGGCTTGATCACATGAGTAGTAAGGGGTTAGAAATTATGTACTTGAATGGAAAACTATCAGGTTTGAAGTTGGTTGACATTGGCATGTGTGAAAGTTGCATATTTGGGAAATAGAGAATGGTTAGCTTTAAGAAAATTGGAAGACTTCCAAAAGAAGCAAATTTGGAGTTAGTTCACATAGATGTTTGGAGACCTACTTCAATTTCATCTATTAGTGGAAGATCTCATTTTGTAACCTTCATTGATGATCATTTGAGGAAAGTATGTGTATACTTTATGAGGTACAAATCAGAAGTGTTTGATGTATTCAATAGATCGAAAGAAATGGTGGAGAATGAGATAGGTATGAGAGTCAAGAAATTGTGGTCTAATAATGGTAGGTAGTATGAAGACTCTAAGTTTAAGAAGTTTTTTTTATGAGAATATAATTAAATTGAAGAAGATTGTGTCAGGGACACACTAATAGAATGGTACATCAGAACGAATGAACATGACATTGGCTAAGAAACCAAAAGCATGCATATAAAGGTAGGGTTGTCAAAGCAATTCCGGGTAGAAGCAATCAACACAACAACTTACTTGATCAATCAAGGACCATCAACACCATTAGATCATAGAATACTAGAAGAAGTGTGGACTGGAAAAAAAAAGTAAAACTTTCTTATTTAAGGGTATTTGGTTGTCTCATATGTACATATTAATGATCATGGTAGAAACAAACTTGATGCTAAATCATTAAAATGCACTTTCATTGGTTATGGTGTTGATGATTTTGGTTATAAGTTTTGGGATGAGCAGAATAAGAAAGTGATTATAAGTAAGGATGTCATATTCAATGAGAAAGTTTTGTATAAGAACAGAGACGCAACATAGTCCACTAGTCTGGTACAACTCGAACCTATTTACTTTCAGCCAAATGATATCCTAGAGCTACGTATGGTAGATAAGATAGGTCATAATCAATAGATTGAGGAAAACACTACATAGGATGTTGATATACCATAGGATCTAGTTTCAGTTCCTACATTGAGAAGATCCAACATGCCACATGTACCAAACAAGAAGTATTTAAACTATTTTCTATTGACAGATGGAGGTAAACCAGAATGTTATGATGAAGCATGTCGGGTGGAAGATAATAGCAAGTGGGAGCTTATGATGAAAGATGAAAAGAAGTATCTTATTCTTCACTAGACTTGGAAGCTAGTTGAGTTACCAATAGTTAATAAAACTTTCCATAATAAGTAAGTGTATCGAATTAAGTAGGAGCATGATGGTTCCAAGAGATATAAGGCTAAAATGGTGGTCAAAGGGTTTTAGTAGAAATAAAGGATTGACTATACAAACATTTTTCCTCCAATTGTGAAACTAACTACTATTCGGTCTATTTTGAGTATTGTAGTAATAGAGGTTTTGCATCTTGAGTAGTTAGATGTGAAGAAAACTTTTCTCCATGGTGATTTGGATGGGTAAATATATATGCAACAACCAAATGTTTTGTAGTAAAGGGTAAAGAGAATCTGGTGTACAAATTGACTAAGAGCTTATATGGTGTCAAACAAGCCTTGAGACAATAGTATAAAAGCTTAGATAATTTCATGCAAAATAATGGGCATCTCAAGTGCAATGTGGACCATTCTTGTTACTTGGGATGAGGATTAGTAGAGACATACAATCAAACACCTTGTAGTTATCTTATGCTGAGTATATTTGTAAGGTATTGCAAAGATTCAGCATGAGTTGTAGAAGATTGTTGCTTTATCTACAACTGAAGTAGAGTATATGACCATGCAAAAAGCTAGAAAAGAAATGATTTGATTGTAGAGTCTGTTAGTAGAGTTGGGATTCGAATGGGTGATGAATGTTTTGCATAGTGATAGCCAAAATGCAATACATTTGGCTAAGAATTTAACATTTCATTCCAAGATTAAACATGTAAAACGTCATTATCACTTTATTAGGTCTTTGATTGAAAATGGAATGTTAAGACTTGTGAAGATATAAGGTAGCAAGCAAGAATCTAGTTGACATGTTGTCTAAAGCAGTGATAGCAAAAAAATTGGAGTTGTGCATAACTTCAGTGGATCAAGGGTAAGGACAGGTTGTTTGAGTACATCGTATCCATTAATCATTGAAGAATAGTATTTTACTTTTGTTTTAGTCTTCAAGTAGAAGATTATTGGATTGTGAAACCTGAATAAGTTTTATTGTGTTTCACTCAGGATGTCGGGAGTCGAGTTACTCAATTAGCTCATAAGGATTGAAGGGGGTAACACCCCTTAAAGAAATTATTTTTTATGAAATGAATGATGAGTTTGCCTTTATTATATATTTAACATTTTTATGATTTAGGGTTTTATTTTTTGAGAAAGTGCAACCATAATTGAAAGGTGTCTTTGAGAGCTTTACCATTGTAACTCATCTTGTTCCTTTGGATTAGTAGATTGTTAAGTGTTGGTACACTTCATGGACATAAGGATCATGTTGATCACCAAACCATGTTAACATCTCGTGTTCTTTTTTATTTTTCTCTTCTTGTGTGTGTGTGATTTGGTTAACGAGACTAAAGAGGTGAAGAAGTTAAAAAAATTTCATTGGCTTTTAAGTTTTTTAATTTTATTATACTCTTCTTAACTTTTAGGTGTGTTAGTCACAAGGATAAAAATATCGATAATGACAGATATATCGGTACTTCGATTTTACGAATATATCGGAGATATATCGATAGATATTTTGACACAAAATGTCGGTAGACCAAAAAGTAATCAAAAGTCATGGAAATGTAAAAAAAAAAAAAAAAACTCTTAGATATATTTTTAGAAGTATAATAAACATTTTAAAGTTGTTTTGTTGAAGAAATTGATATATGTATATATGATTTCCGATATTAAATTCAATTATTTCATGTTGATCGATAAAAAATGTAAATTTTGTAAGTGTACACTCATTATGAAGCTAGATGAAAGATTTGCTTTCATTAAATATCAATAATTTGTACATATTACATTGTAATGAACCTTTAGTACCAAAATGATGATCGATGTGGTTAAATGGAATTGATAGATGAAGAAATCTCATCTTGTTGTTGGAGACAATATTGGTACCAAGTCAATGAGCCTCGATAGTATTGATTAAAAATCTGAAGATGTCATGCATAGATCTCTTGAGTCCTGCCCACTACCTCCACATGGATGGGATACTTTGGGTTCACCCATGTGCTTGTGTCAAATTTTCCTTGCATCTGACATGGAATGTGATATGAGTCGTATGCCATTTGTGTAGAAGGAGAATGACTAGGTGATGCGACTTATGGTAGCTTAGCTTTAAAGGCGTATCAACAAAATTTATACCTTAAATACTATTACTAAAGTAGCCAAGCTACTATAGCATAGTGGTTCTAGGATCGTTCGCTGGGAAGGGTTTTCGCAAACACTAGTGATATTCAAATTAGGAAAAATAGGTGATTTTCTTATGGATGTTAGCTTTAAAAGAAGATGTAAATGTTTTAAAAAGATTTAAACTAATTTAAGCTAACATTAAAGACTAAAATGAAAGGGTGTAAAAACAAGTTTCTCAAAGATAGGATAGCTATGCTCTGGCTCTTATGCAAATTGGAAATCTCAGGATAGGCTCCTCACGTTGGGGTTGCAACTATGGTGATGCTTGCTTCCCGAACCGGTATGGATTTAGCAAATCAAGTTTTAATCCTTTAAAATGGCAAAACAGATGGTAGTGAATTTCATCAATGGTTATTCACCTTAGACTTCCTTTGAATGGCTCGTAAGAGATAACTAATGGTCTAAAGCTAAAAGCTTACCAAATATTGGCAACTCAAAGTCATTCCAGGTGATAAACTCACCTTTCAATGGCCATTGAAATTGGTTCTAACGGATTAATGCAAAACTTGGAATTGAAAACCTCACAATCCAATAGCTCGTAGAAGATAACTAATGGATAGAAATCCAAAAGTTTATCAAGTATTGGCCGTTGGAAGTTGTCCAAAGGAAATAATACTTGGCCGTTGGAAGTTGTCCAAAGGAAATAAAAACCAAACTTTGCATTAATGAACCATTAATGAAAAATGACTACCTTACCTTCCAGGTGCGAGAAATTTCCATGGGATTGCATCCAAGTCATCACATAACATCCATACTTTGAGAAACTTAAAAGTTTTAGCCAATCATCCTCTGAGGAAAAGTCCTCAGAGGCTGTTTGGCTACTAAGAAAATAGAAATGGGGAAGAACCGGAGAAAAGAGAAAAATAGAGTTTTATATATTTCTAAGTTAATATACAGAGGATCAATCCCCCAAAATCTTTTTTTTTTTTGGAGGCGTTGTGCACCTCTATATATAGCAAAATTACAAGATAAAACCTTATGTCGGCTGAATACAAGGTTACAAAAGGAATTTACACGAGAAAATATCAAGCTAAAAATATCTGGGAAGTCGGTGGTGTGTGCGTGGAGAAACAGAGGAAATTTGGCAAGGTAAAAGGTTACTTGCGAAATTTTGGCAAGGTAAAAGGTTACCTTGCGAAATTTTCGCAAGGTGAATTACTCATGATGCGAAGTGCCATATTTTCGCATCATGAGTAAATTCACCTTGCCAAATTTGGCAAGGTGCATTTTTACCTTGCGAAAATTGCATTTTGGCAAGGTACTTTGCCTTGCCTTGCGAAACGGCTATCCCTTTGTTTGTGCTCGTGTTTCCACTTGAAATTCAAGCCTGTAAACTTCCAAAATCCTTGCTTTAACTTGTCCAAGTAGCTCCTCCATCATTTGGCATGCTTGAATTGATTCATAAGCTGATATAAACATGTAAACTTGCCACAAAATGGTTAAAACCAATTATTAAGGACCTTAATGAATTAATTGGGTTAAATGAATATGATTACTACTCAAAGGTGCTTAAAACCATTATAATTAGGTCTACAAAATAGCACTTTTTGGTAGTAATCACTAGGCATACCATACTCTTCATCCGTTGAACTTGAACGTTGACCATAACCCATCACATAAGGAGGATAAATGTTAGCCTCTTCAGACGAGTCACTAAATTGAGTCCCTATACTCATAGATTCAAAACTAGCTGAAAATAATTGCTCATTAAATGGTGGTGCCATCGTCCGTTCTTTTCCTCTATACGGCTTCCCAATAACTCATATGTTTGGACTAGCTCTTCTAGAGCCATGGTCTTCATCTTGGGTGCAGTGTGTGAAATCATCTTCATAGGTGAATGAGCTCATTGGAAATTGACTTTGTTGTTGTTGCCCAACATCTCCTCTCGCATTATCACCTCCATCATCAGTTTCACCTCTTGAATCATCGTAACCAGCAGTAGAAGTACCAACAGTACTAGGTCTACTACTTTGCCCAACACTTGTGGAGTCAACCGAAGGATGTGAATTTAATGCTGCCTCAAATGAATCATCAGTGTCTTTGCTAAAACTCTCACTATGAACTTTTTTAGACAACACTCGATCAATGTCAACACCAAATTCTCGAGTATGAGCAATAATCCATGGATCATGATTTTTGATTTCATTATCCAAGTGTAAAGGCCTAACCCATTGGAACAATTGATTGTTCCCTTCTTCACCCACCTCAGCTGAAATTTCAAGGAGATCAAGGTAATCTTTCTTAGAAACTCTATCATTTTCTACCTCCATATCACGCGGCTTTAGCTTCATATTATAATAACAAAAAACTAATTGTTGCAATCGAGGGTAAGCCAGACAATTTTGTTGCTTCGTGTGAATGAGAGAAAATGTGCTCCAATTTCTTTCACAGGCAGAAGATGATGCAGTTTGTGAAAGAAATTTGATGGCTAACTTCCTCAATGTCGGTGTATGGTTTCCATACATGAACAACCATTCAACTGCAACCAAATTCATAATTATATAAATACTTATGTTGTGAATTTATAATAATCATAATAAATTTGGTTTTCTATTAAGAAATAATACTCACCAAGAACCATGGTTGACCTTGCGGCAACCGCCGCTCGATCACCGAATCCTTTTTTCACATCTCGAAAAAATACAAGCTATGTATTCAATATTCAACATGTGAATATAATATTTTTAGTAAACGTTAAAATAAATTGATAAATAAAATATTTTTAGTTTACTTCATTTTCAAATTGACTAAGTGATTCAATAGTTGGGTCTAATTTCGTAAAAATATCTGGATTGTTTGGAGCAGTTCGGGATTGCTACCAACTCCACGTCTGTATTGAAACCTTGGATTCAAGAAATGTGCTACAATAAAATTAAGTAAAGTTAGT
The DNA here is from genome assembly GCF_004353265.1 of Vitis riparia. Lineage (NCBI taxonomy): Eukaryota > Viridiplantae > Streptophyta > Magnoliopsida > Vitales > Vitaceae > Vitis > Vitis riparia. The sequence continues at coordinate 11,616,609 of NC_048434.1, read as the reverse complement.
ATTTTATAGGAGAAAAAATTATATAACATCAAGACTAAGAACTTATGAAGATGGAAGTGGTTAATTACCTGCAGCATGAAGTGAATGTTTCAGTGTTTTCTCCCAACGACCTTTTATTATTTCAAACATCCATTCTCTAACTTGGTGATAAATGAGGTTTTCTTTCACCACTTGCACAGGCTTGTACACAAAGGGCATTATAGGAACAACTTCTGAATCTACAAGACGAAGCACCACGTATTATGGCTCATATAATGAAACTACTTTTGTCACTTTGTCCCAATACGGATGGTCAAACATTAATTTCTCTACTTCTTGACCGATTTTTGTTCGAATGAGCTTTTTTTGTGCCCATTGATCACTCATAAACAATTTCTTCAAATCAACCCTTTTTTAAAGAAGGCTATCAAGAGCAATATAGTCGGTAGCCAACCTCGTAGCTCCACGTTGAATAATGTCTCCACCAAAAAAATTTCTCATTTGCGCAAGTAACCAACCATGGTTGTAAATGAAGTTGGTTATCTTTCGAGCATTGCTTGTCACTTCTGCAACACTTGGTTTTTTGCCAATGTCTTCAAACATTAAGTCAATGTAGTGCACCACCGCACATATAGTCCAATGTAAGTTAAACTTTTTCATCAACAGTTTGTCTATTTTCACAAATGCCGACCCATTATCTGTGATAATTTGGACCACATTTTCTTCCCCAACATCTTTGATAACACTCTTCAATAGCTTGTATATATATTTGTGGTCTTTAATATTGTTAGATGCATCAAGTGGCTTGAGGAACATCGTGGTCCCTTTTGAATAGGCCATGAAATTAATTATACTTAATTTCGTGGACCCTATCCATCCATTAGACATTATTGTGCACCCACGTGTCTTTCATTTTTCTCTTTGTTGGTTCAAATAAGCTTCCATTTCAGCATACTCTATTTCCAAGTACTTGTTCTTTATTTCATATGGAGATGGAGGTTTGATTCATGTTCCTGAAATTCATGTGTAAGAAATATTTAAAACATGTCATAAAATACTACACTTACTCAAACAATCTAAAAATAGAGTAATTAATAATTACCTGCTTGTTGTGAACCGATGATCATATTCTTAAAATGGTGAGAGTTTGCTTTATAGGGCGCAACACTCTCATAAATGAATAATTTGATTATTAAGCATCCCATTGTTTCTTTAATGGAACCACCTTTGAATAAATATTTGATATTTCTTTGTTTTGCTACAGAAGACTTGTACAATGAAGGGGCAATATGCGATGATGGTTCTAAATATCGAAAGCTTTGTGATTTTCGTATCGGCCTCGGTGCATCACTAGGACATGATTACTCACCTGTTTTACGTTTGTTTCCCACAAATGTTTCATGTTGTTGTTGATCTCATTATGTAACTTTGGAGGCTTGAACTATAGCTTTATAAGCATCTCACTCAGTAGGGTGCATATCTATCAGATACATGTACACATTATTGTCATCATCATCATCATCCTCGTCTATGACATATCTTTGGTTGTCTCCCATTATGCCACGTAATTCAGCATGAATCTCTTCGATATCTACAACTTTCTTTGCTTTTGCTTTGGTTTTTATTTTATTTTATGCAAAAGCTCTCATATTTCTTCTTTTACTTTAGGAGGCACTCTATGACACTTTTTGGTGTTTGAGTGCAAGTCTATATGCGATAAATGAAACTTGAATTGAGTGATGCCTCCACTTTTAATCAATGGGGCACAATAGTTACAAATTGTGTCATTTTTGTTTCCTTCCATCAACTTACAATGTTTCCAAGCTGGATCTCGTCCCGTTGCGTCACTCCCACTTGCAGTTCCACTTCCACTTCTACTAGTTATTCTCTTCAATTTGAAGCATTAAACCATTAATTTAATTAACTTAAATGATCTAATTATGTGATTTAAAATAAATGAAATTAGGTGTACAATAGACTATAATTTAACTTCAATATAACATTAATATTAAATTTAATTACAATTAAAAGTGGACTATGCATAACATAAAATTAAATAAACAATTTGTTATAATTTAATTTAAATAGTACACTAATGGCAAAAATAGTAATTTTAAACAATTAATTTAATTTACTTAAATATATTAGACATGTATTAAAATGTAGAACCTTGCATATTAATTAAATAGGATTTACAATATACTATAATTTAACTTCATCAAATTAAATAAACAATTGGAATGTAAATTAAAATGAAATTTAATTTACTTAAATATATTGGACATGTACTAATTAATTAGGGGATTAAAATGTAGAACCTTGCATATAAATAAAATTGGATGATTAATAAACTATACTCTAACTTAAATATAAGATTAATATTAAATTTAATTACAATTGAAAGTGAACTATGCACAACATAAAATTTAAATCTAGAACCATTAATTTAAGTTCAACACTACACCAATTGTAAATCCTAAATTTAAATCATTAATTTAATTAACTTAATATATTGAACATTTACATACTTAGGTGATTAAAATCTAGAACCACACATATAAATTAAATTGGATGTACGATATACTATAATTTAACTTGATTATAAAACTAATATTAAATTTAATTCATAACATGGAATTGAATAAATAATTTACAATATACTAATATTAAAAAAATATACATAAAACTAATATTACATTTAATTCATAACATGAAATTGAATAAATAATTTATTATAATTTAACTTCAATATTATACTAATTTTAAAAGAAAAACTACTCTGATTTTTTTAATATTAAACTATTATTAAAAAAAATTCAATCATTTAAATTATTAAACTTATACTAATTACATAAGTTAAATTGGATTAAATACATACCCGATACTTTAAAGTAATTGGTTGACCTTGATTTGGAGTTAATGCACTACTTGAACACCAAATTTATAAAATTTTCAGAATAATCATAAATAAAATTTGAGCAATAAGAAACCAAGATACTTTCAATTGAATTGAGGATGAAATACTTGGAGAATGAAGTATTTATATAAAAAAAAAATCCAACCAAAATAGCCGTTGGATGCTCATTTTAACATTATAATTCATTTTGGCTGTTTGATCAAATTTGGATGAAATATGACCATCGGATATTCAAATAACCGTTGGAATCACTTCCCAACCATTGGATCAAGGCCATATTTAATCTTGGCCCTTGGATTTGGCAGCTGACCGTTGGAATCAGCTTTAAAAATACGACCATGTTTCTGGCCGTTAGATCAATGCCAAATTTAATCTTGGCCATTGGATTTGGCAACTAACTGTTAGGATTAACTTTAAAAAGGTGGCTGTGTTTTTTGCCGTTAGATCAAGGCCAGATTTAATTTGAGCCCTTTAATTAACCATTCAACCACTTCAATATATATATGACCATATTTTTGGTCGTTGGATGAGCAAAAGTAGCCTGCCACAAGCTTAAAAATTAGTCTACCACAAGCCTAAAAAATAGCCTGCCACAAGCTAAAAATCAGCCTGCTACAAGCCTAAAAATCAATCTTCCATAAGCCTAAAAAATAGTCTGCCACAAGCTTAAAAAGCAAGCCAAAAAAGCAGTTGTCGCCTATCACCAAGAATGATCAGCTACCGACATAATCAATCGATTTTTTCTCAATAAATCGACGATATGTCGCTGATTTTTTTGTGCCCACAACACCATTTTCACCCGTTTCCACAATTTATCGCCAAAATTTGATATATCGACTATAAATCGCTGATTTTTTTTATCAATTTTCCTGAAATATCTGCTGATCGATTTTTCGATCACCTTTTTCACTTCGGGTGTCGCTAATACCCAATATTTCAACGATGAATCACCAATTTTATCCAACATTTTCGTCCTTGGTTAGTCAAGATAACAAGCATGTTAGCTTTGGGTATGGGTTAATTGTTGATGATGAGTCATGTGAGCTATAACAAGACTGATAGGTATCATTTTAATTCATTTTTGAAAATGGGTAGAAAAAGTGAAAGATAGTTTGATAAAATTGAAACATTGAAATAGGTAACATTTTTATTAATTAAGTTCGTTTTTAATATGGAATTATAAATAAAAATTTATTATAATAATAATCAAATCTCACTCTTATTAGGATTTTAATTCTTTTTTTCCCTACATATGTTCATGTATCAAATGTACTTTTAAAAAGAAGAAAATAAAAGAAAAGGGATGAGACTTTAGAAAATGGAAATAAATAGGGTATTTAGTTAAATGGGTTAAAATAACACCCATATTTGTAAAAGTAACTCATCCCTAAAAAAAACATAAAAAATGACTTGATTAAGATCAAAATACCCATTTTGTTTTACTTCCCTCCAACGCTTATTCTACTTCATTCTCTTTTAGGTACATAAAAAAAGATCTCTCATCTCTTCTTCACAAGCCCTAGATAATTTCTCATCTATCATTCTCAATCCTAGAAAACTTTTTTACCTCTCATCCCCTCTTTCATTCTCAAGCCCTAAAAAACTTCTCATTTATTTTTTTTATTTTTTATTTTTTTGTGAAGTTATTTCATATTTTATCTCCAAGCAAGAAACAAAAAATGATTTCATTGAAGAATGACAACAAAAATGTTTAAAATAGTGGTCAGAAAGCAAAATATTTCAATTACGAATATAAAAGGAAAGTAAAATTATTAAGAAAACTCTTAATTGCCACTGAAATAGGAAAGTGAATCTACCGAGTCTACGAGTGTAGTCTTTATGTTTTATAAATTTTTGAGATTTTTAAAGATGTTATACAATAGTGTTTGATTAAGGTTATGTTTATTATTACTTAATGTTTTTTTAAATTTGGGAACTATTGAAGTGTATTCAAAATAATAAATTGTATATTTACAATTTTTTTAGTTCTCCATTGTTGTCAATTATGTATTTGGGGTGAATAAAAAATATATACTGATTTCATGTAATGACATGTGATTAAGGATATGTTTTCAAATAATTTAAGAAATTTTAGGAATGTAAGAAATTTTAGGATTTTTTTTTTTAATTTTTAGGGATATTATGCAATGGTGTTTGAGTAAGGTTAGGCTTGTTACTTAATCTTTTTACAAATTTGGGAACTAATAAATTGTGTTGAAAAATAATAAATCGCATATTAATATATTTTTTTAGTTTTTTGTATTATTATTAATCCCGTGCTTAGAGTGAATTAAATGTATTCAATGTAGTGATCTTTGATTAGGGTTAAGTTTTTAGAGAATTTATAAAAATTTTGGGATTTTTGGTATTTTTAGGGATATTATGGAATAGTGTTTGAGTAGGGTTATGTTTGTTACTTGATGCTTTTAAAATTTTAGGAACTATTGAAGTGTATTCAAAATAATAAATTGTATATTTATAATTTTTTTTTAGTTTTCTATTTTTGTTAGTCATGTATTTGGGGTGAATAAAATATATAACGATTTCATGTAATGGTATATGATTAAGAATAAGTTTTTGTAGAGTTTATGAAATTTTAGGGATTTTTGGACCTTTTAGGGATGCTATGCAATGGTGTTTAACTAGGGTTAGGTTTGTTACTAATGTTTTTAAAAATTTGGGAACTATTGGAGTGTGCCCAAAATAATAAATTGTTATTAGATCAATATGATATTGTATAACATTTACAATTTTGTATTAAATCTTTAGTAATTTTATTTTGTTTAATTTATAGACTACTATTACCTTGACATGTTTTATAGTTAAAATACATGAAGAAAAGAACTTCCCAACAAAGGTTTCATGTTTGTCATACCTTATTATAATAGAAAAAGCTCAATAAGCAACAATTAGATATGTTCAAGAATTCTTGTTTTGAACGTTTTTTGGTTATGCCATAACTTAAATTTTCAGTTCAAATTATGCACCACATGCTATTACGTCAATGCTTGATAAAGAAGGATAATGAAATGTGGTTTTTAATAAGGTTAGAGAGATTAAGATTTAGACAAGATGAGTTTAAATTTATTACTAGTTTAAGTTTTAGTCCCATCCCTTGGCATAATCAAACATCTTTGAGAATAATGGATACTTACTTTAATTGTGAAAACTAAGTATGTAATGATCGTTTGGAGGAAGTTTTCCTTTTTTTAGGTGAGGTGAAAACTAAGACATAGTCAAGTTTGCCTTATTGTATTTTCTTGAGCATGCTCTACATGGGAAAGAAGGAAAAAAATTTAATAAACATGCAATGGGTTGGTCTTGTTAATAGTTTGGAAGTTTTCAATAAATATCAATGGGGTAGGATTTGTTATTTGTGCTACAACAAGCCTTGGAGAAGCAAGTGTTAAAATATCAAGGTAAAAAACAATAAAAGGTAAATATACCATAAGAAGCATATAGTCTAGTTGGATTTCCATATGTTTTCTAAGTTTAGGCATATAAGGCTATTTCAATTATTAGAATGAAATATGTTAATTGTGTTGCTAAGAGTTACCTACGGATATTAAATTTGAGTGCCTTATTGTCTAGTAAGTAAATGTTCTTATTGTCTTTGATTTTACTTATTATTATATTGACATTTGAATCAAATAGTATAACTATTTTTTTTTTGTATATATTATATAACATATTGATATTGTTTTCTACTTTTTCCATAAGTAGATAATAGAAAAGCCACATACATTTTCTCAAAATTTTACCACCACAAATACCATATATTTAGGTATTTATGATATCTTCTTACTGTTAGTTATCATATTATTAGATGCATATGTTATTTTAACTATTCTCTTTTATCTTTTCTTATATGGCAAATGTTAAAGTAAGGTGGGAGAAACATGAAAAAAAAATATAATCAATTTGAGATGAAAGCAAATGATGTTCTTATTGGCTAAGCTAATGGGCTTCACTCAATTCCTTTCATCAAATGGTTTGAGGTGGACATTGTGTATGTCCCCATTAATGTTTAAAGTATGGATTGGATATTGGGAGTAGTTCACCTTGTTAAAAGGAGAATATTTGTGTATGACTCATTGATAGGCATTAATAGTGATAATTGATTGAAGGGCGCCACCATACCTTTAGCTAGATTGTTACTGCGTATATTGCATATTGTAGCATATTATGGGGAGAATGGCGATCCTAAGGGTGACCAATAGTGGGACATTGAACAATTGCATGATGTTTCTCAACAGAAATGTAAGTAAATAAATATCTAAACATTTATCTTATCATTTTACTTTTATGTAATATACAATAAATTTTTTATAACGATCTTAAATTTGATTATTTATGTTTCATGCAATGATGATTGTGGAATGTTCTTAATAAAATATGCATAACCATCCATTCAGCTCACTAATTGGTGCCTGTATGGATTGGTTTCAAGAGAAAAAGACAATTGAATTGTTCTACTTCAGAAATTTGCCTATGTAGTGGGGTTTGAATTTGACTATGCAGCAGGTTTATATGTTGTTGAGGGTTGATTGTTAGTTTGGATGAAAGTATATATATATATATATATTTTAATGTAGTTTGCTATGATAAAAGCATATTTTGAACCGAAGTGAAAATTTTGAGTATGATATTATACATTTTGTTATTAACACTTTATGTGTGGTTGAGAGATACATAACCAAAAGCTAGGTGAATAGTTTGATTTACAAAAGTTAATTTAATAATTCTTTGTAAATAAATCTTAACCATAGTAGGTGAAATTTTAGACCTTAAAACTTAACTATAATTAAGTTTAGGTGAACATCTTGATTTTGGGAAGAGAATTTAATAGTGTAATTTTTTTGAAAATGAAAATCATAAAGAAGTCAAAATAAAGATTTTTAATTCAAAATTTAATACAAGTAAAGCTATCACAATCAAATATAGCTAAAGATTTTTAAATGACAATTTAACCATATAGGTAAACATTCTAATTTTAGAGAACTTACCTAATAGTTATTTGCAAATGAAACTTAACCAACTAAAATGTAAGCTCTTTCTAAATGAAAATCAATATAAGTTAATTAAAGGTCACATGAACATTTTGATTCACAAGTTTAAGTATTCAATTAATGAAACTCAACCATATAATTAAGTTCAGGTGAAAATTGTTACCCTAGTTAAGTTATCAATTAATGCAACTTAACCATAGTTAGATTAAGGTGAATATTGTAAATGTGAACTTAATCATAGTTAAGTGTAGGTGAAAAATGTGATTGTGAACTTATCCGTAGTTAAGTTTTTTATTAATGCAATTTAACCATAGTTAAGTTCAGGTGAAAATTGTGACTTGAACTTAACCCTAATTAAGTTTTTTGTTAATGCAATTCAATTATAGTTAAGTTCAGGTGAAAATGATACTAGCTTTCATATTCATTATGCTATGAATTTCCATCATTTGAGCTACTTTGCTACTTGAATCCCTTATTATATGGATAAAGCTTTTCAACTTCTTTTGAATTAACTTTTGACTTTTTTACTTTTCTAAACTTTTTTTTCACATCTAATAATGGAGTCAGTTTTTTTTTTTTTTTTTTTTTTTTTGCCTATAATGGTGAAGTGAGGTTTTAAATTTCCTTATTATGGAGGAAACAAAAAAAAAAAATGATAATATAAAAAAACTAATGTCGGTTGCTTACATCTATTAATATCTTTTGTGGTCAACAAGTACATGAAAAAAGATTAAGAACTTAAGTTTTTATTTATTTATTTATTTTTGATAGGGAAACAAAGAGGAGCATAAAGATGACAAAACAGAAAAACAAAAAGATAATCTATAAAAGAAGGGACATTTTTGTCCTAATTGGGCCATTTTCTTTTTTTTTTTTTCTTTTGAATGTTTTTTGAGAGGTGGATTACTTTCGCAAATATGAGTGTTATTTTAATCCCTTTAACCAAATAACCCAAATAAAATATGTTATACGAGGAATATGTATCAAATGTACCTTAAAAGAAAAATAAAATAAAATAAAAGGAATGAGAATTGAGAAAATAGAAATAACTATAGGATATATTAGTGGTTCATGTTCGGTTTTTAGGAAATACTAGAGAAAGAATTTTGTTTTTAAAGAAAATAGTTTTCTTATGTTTGATTTCATTATAGAAAATAAAAAGAAAATTAAATATAATTAAAATTAATTTAAAATGTATACATTTTAAATTTATTTAATCTTGCTATAATAAAAAGAAATAAGTAAAATGAATTTGAAGAAACATATATAAATAATTTATTAAATTTAAACTTTTTTTTATTCACTTTTTCTTTCCTTTTACTTTTCTTCTCTATTTTTTTTTCCTTTGCATTTTCCCTCTAATTTTTTGGGAACAAATATAGCTGAAAATTTTGAAAGAAAATGTAAAAGAAAGAAAATAAATAAAAAGTAAATAAAAAATAAAAAAGAATAAAAAAATAGATTTAAATCAATCTATTATATATATATATATATAAAGGTAAAATAATTTGATAACCGTGGATGTTCGGACAAGCTTACATTCACATTGACTAATCTCACGGGGCCCTGAAGTTAACGACCCGGGTAAACCTCCGATGGCCTTGAGGGGATTCGAATTGGTGATCATTGGGGAGTAAACCCAAAACTGGACTAACTGAGCTACCCCTTAGGGTTATAAAGGTAAAATAATTTGAAAACACATAAAATTTTAATTAATTTAATTAAATTTTATTTTTTATTTCCTATAATAAAATCAAGTATAAGAAAATTATTATTTTTTAATAACTTTTTTCTTTTCTTAGTATTTTTTTGGAAAAAAAAAGTAATAATAGAAGAAGGAAAGAAGAAAAGTGAATGTTTACTTAAAATAAAATAAAAATATTAGAGAAGAATATAGGATCTGAAAAATAAAAAATGTGAATGTTAAGAAAGAAAATAGAAAAGGGATTTAAATCTCAAAGTTTAAAAACCTGAGCTCTATTTTTCCAAGAATTTTCTTCTGCTTTGGGCCATATAAATTCCTGCCCATTTTTTCTTCCCCTTCCGATCTATACTTTATTCCGACAAATTCTCTTCAGGGAGTGACAAACCAAATACCCCTCCACAATGCTAAAGTTTCCCGCCAAGGCCAAGACCTCTTTCTATTTGATAACAGCCACCACCGGCTTTGCCGCTGCCTTTAACTTCCATTCTTTAAACCCTAATTTTCCCGCATTCTCCGATGATTCTCTTCTACTTTCTTCCACTTTCCCGGAAAAAATTAGGACAGGAATCAACGCCGTCTTTCGCTCCTCTCGTGCTGTCACCACAATCGCTCTCAATGTAGTTGACTACAAGTACTCTTTACATGGACTGCCCTTGAAATCTGAAGAGTACCGCCATACATTGTCGGAGGTTTGCCGCTTTTTCTTTCATTAGAACATGAATTTATGATTGAATTGAGATTCATTTCTCGATTTAGTCATTCGAAATGGTTGAAATGCTATGCTCTGTGATAAAAATTCGAGAAACTATTTGCACTTTAACTGAGATTTCTTTTTAATGAATTCTTATGACAAGAGAAGCATTCAAGGAAATATATATTTTCCTTTGCTTTTCCTTTCCACATTTTCTTAACATTTTCTTGCTTTCTAGGATTTTATATTTGAATCATTTCACATATTTATGAAGATCTTTGATGTAACCAAAACAAAATAATATCCATATTCACCTTGCTTGACCAAAGGACGAAAATCCTCTTGATGCTTGTTGCCTTTCTGGAACTATACATAGGTTAGTGACCATGAAAATCAAGATGAAGTAGCCACTAATACATTGTTCTTGCTTCACCAAAGGATGAAATTTGTTGGGAAGCTTGTTGTCTTTGTTAAATGTAGATACATTAGCAACCATAAAACACAGGGACAAGAAACCAATAATACAATCGTTTTGAATTTAAAAGGAAATTTTTTAAGTGCAATAATTTTTGCCTACGAGCATTACACTGGAGATCGTCCTTTAGTGAACGTTTTTAGGATATGCCTGCATTGTGTTGACACACTCTTGCTGAAATGCTGGAATTTTTAAAAAGAAAGGAAAAACATCTTTTAATTTTTTCGTTTGTTTTTATATATTAAAGAATAAGGGGCTTGTGTTTTGATTAGAAGGTCAGTACTAGAGTTCATTTTTTTTTTTACTTGCTGACTCCATTTTCAGTATCTGTTTGCATTTAATTATCAAAAAAAGAAAAAAAAGAGGTGAGAGGATCTTGTACTTCAATTCTTTTGTGTGGTCTATTATTATGGGTTGATCCTAAAAGTCTGTTGTCTATTGGCGGATGCTTAACTATCATATAAAGTTGATCCTGAATATGTAGCATTGATAGATTGATCCTTCTCTCTCACAAGTAGGTTTACATGTGTTTGGTAATAGATTGGAACTCAAGATTTAAAATTGCAGAGTTATTGAGGCATTTTTCTGTTGATATACATTTCACATAAGATCATCTCAAACCTTCATCCATGCCTGTGTTATCAGCATTAGGATTGATAATAATGCAATTGTCATCTTGTCTCAGTAGAGGTGATCAAAGGTGATAAATTTTGATACACTGAGGGTTGTTAATAAAATTAGTGATGGTTAAAATCTGTTGTTACTTATTCAATTGGAATATGTAATATTGTTTGTCTATTGCAATATTACTGTAATGGGGTGCTGGGATGTTTTCTGGGGAAACACATGGCTATAGAAAGGGAAAGTGGAAGACTACACTACAAGTTAAAAATCCTAATTCAAACAGATGGATGAAAAATCTATTAGTGGGAGAAAGGCAGACAAATTTATATCCCAAAGAACCAATGAGAAAAGAGCAAATTGTGCACTAATTGTTTAAAATATTTAAAAAAAGAATTGACAACAAAAGTCTTCAAATGTATTTTTCAGAATGTGCCCCTTGCATCTGATCATCTCAAGTTTTAAGCTTTGAAGACTATTTCTTGAGAACAATGCATATTGGGAAAAGTTGAGAAGCCTTGTAACCCAATCAACTTGGTTAATGATTTTGTCATACCAAAGAATGGGGAAAAAGTTTTAAGCTTTTCATCTTCTCTAACTTCCCTTTAATCAAAGGATGGGTTTTCCTCAGTTTGAGATAATGAGTGGATTGTCAAATCTAAATAGATTTTGGTGTTGTACCAATACTGCATCAAAATGGGTCATCCAATCTGTGTTGGGTTTGCCTGCTTCCTGCATTGCACTGAATCATCATTTACCAAGAAAGGCAAATTTTCAAGGAAGAAATGAAATGGAAGTTGGAGACTTTGATATTCTTTTATTATTGTCTGTTTTTTATTAAGAAAAAAGAGTTTGCATTTGATTAGCTTGATAAGAACTGGATTTAATATTTTTCTTCTACTGCAATTAGGATTTGGGGCTTTTGAGTGAGGAGGTGATGATGGATGTGGATGCTTGGCTTGAGGGAAGAGTGAGGCAATTGAGGGAAGTGTTTATAGATTGCTTATAGGGAAAGAATGACAAGGAGTTTTCTTTATTGTCTTTTAGTATTTTATCTACCTAGGTTTGAAAATAATTTTGTATTGGCTTTCAGGTCTTTGGCTTGGTGCAATCTTCTCTTCTAGGTTATAGGATTTCTTTGGGGTTACTTTCTATGAGGTTCTGTCAAAGGATTTGATTGAAGTTCTGGTAGAGCCTCTCCATTCTCTCGTCTATGAAGGAAGGCTTTTATTTATATAGAACAAGTTAAAGTAAATATTTCTTGAAGAAATTTGTTTACAATTGAGATGACCACTAGCTAACCAATGAACATCTCACATGTTTTGAGGTGGTTTGTGAATAACATTGAATATATGTTGCAATTTGATTTGTTCCTTGACTCCCCTTAGAAGATTGAAGCAAGGTGGTTGATTCAAGACATGCAACTAGTTCACTTGACACTCACTCCAACCACCAAGCCATCCCATCCTCAATTTCCAACTCCTTGCTCACTAGAATTGACATAGTCTAGAATATCTCAAGTCCTCAAACTCGAAATTGAATCTAAGTAGACATTAAATGTCAAGGCATGTAAGGTTATGGTAATTATTAATCAAATTTTGTACAAAATGCTAAGTGGGTGAGCCCTACTTCCTAATCTATCATGTTGCTTTGACCTGTCACCTTTTGTTTGGTTTGTGGCTATCATTGGGTAATGTGTCGCCTCATTATTTGGTTATCAACAAAATTTTAAAGAATCAATTGTAATTATAAACCAACCATGATTTTTGAAAAATCACTAATTGTAATCTTGAAAAATTTTAGTTAGTTAAAATAAAGGGTATTAATTTCTAAAATTTACTTTGAATCAAGATGTCCTAAAGATAGAAGAAAGCATCAATTGTAAAAACAAAGGTGAAACACATTTTCATTGGGTAAAAGTTAAGAATCAAGATCTAAAATTCTTGTGATTCAAGAAATCTAAGGATTTTATGTGTCTGTTTGGATAGAGATGTTGCTTTGTGGGGCCATTTTACATTTGTAGTCTTGGTTTAGTTGTACTCTTCTTTTGTTTTCCTTGTTGAATTTTTATATCCCTCTTTGAAGAGTAGACCATTCTCCTTTTTGTAACGTATCATTATTTTTCTGTGATATGTAGTTTGTTTCCAATCAGAGGGAGTGTGATGGTTTTTTATTCTAGAAATCAAGGGGATTTTGTGTGTTTGTTTGGGGCATTTTTACCATTTTGATTTATACTCTTGGCTTTGCTGAACTCTTTGTTTCTTTTCCTTTCTGTTGGATTTATATATCCCTCTCAGAGAATAGCGCATCCTTCTTCTCATACTGTATTATTTCTTTTCTATGAAATGAAGTGTTTGCTTCCAATGAGAGAGAGGGGGGGGAGAAGAAGGAGTCATTGTAGAGAGAGAGAAGAGGGGTTATTGTCAAAGAGAGGGAGGGAGAGATTGCTATAGAAGAAGAAGCACACATTTGTTGTTTGGGTTTGATGCATTATAATTTGGAAGGGAAGTGTCATGAAGACAGTGATAAATTTGAGATAATGGAGCGTTATTTATTTGCAGAAGAACTAAGAGGGAAATATATATTTTCATGTAGGCAGTAGTTTAAAGAACAATATCAGCAGCATTCAGATTCTTGTTTAACATTTGATCTTTGTTGGGGTTTAGGTTCATGTGCGCTCTGCGAAGAGAATTCTGAAATTATGTGAAGCCAATAAAGGCTTCTATGTGAAAGCTGGTCAATTTGTGGCAGCCTTGCGGCAGGTTCCAAACGAATACATATCAATTCTTTCCTCATTGCAGGATCAGGTGTTTATTATTCTTTTCACTTATTTAAATTTCAGTCTCTTCCAATCGATTTTACACGAACTAACTTGTTTTCACCCAATAATGTTTTATGCTAATCTTCTTGTTGCTAATACCTTAGGCAGTTCCTTGCAATTTCAAAGATATAAAGGAAGTACTAATTGGCAATCTTGGTCGGGATTTATCTGAGATGTAAGTTGTTTTTGTGAAGGAGTTTTAATTTTTGTCTCTTGATGATCATTTTTTTCCTTAATATTTCTAATTTTGATTATGTAAATACCACTTTGTCCCTCTTTGTGTCATTATCAATATTGTTTTTTTGTTTTGCTTCACATGGAAGGTTTTGGGTTTAAGCTCCATGCTACTTTCCTATGGAGAAGTTTATTGTTTTATAGTGTTTTCCCTTTCCAATTAAAGAAAATGTAATTACGTTTCCACTATTCTGTTGCACATGGAATTTATGCATAAGCTGGATAATTTGCTTGTTTTCAATCAAGAACAGTGGACATTTAGGATTATGAAATTTTAATTTCCATTTGTAATTGACTATTTTTGGTTTCTCTGGATGTAATAATCCTATTGTTTTATATGTGTGTGGTGTGGATTTTGGGATAGTTGTTACCCTCATACCTTTTAATTGCAATACCTCATATAGTCAATGAAATTATATATGCATTGACAATTCATAAGTGCATATGTCATTTGGAGTTGGAAAATTATGCATAATATGGAACCTGACAATGCCATTTTGAGGAGATACATATGTGGAGAACAATCTCTACTTTGTTGGTATTTACTAGGAGACTAATGCTTGTGTTGCATATGCACATTAGCATATAGAATGCATTTGGTTTAGATGTATTTTAACTAGGGAATGGATATCTTATATTCAAGTATGAGATTACCATTTTTGGGTGCTTATAACTTAGTAAGTTTTGATTTCCTTAGATATAAAATCTTCTCGAAATTGATAAATGTCATTCCCATAGAAGACTTGGTACTTTTTTATTCTCATTTTTGGGGAATAAAGATAAAAGGACAGTGGATGCTACTTTCTTTATTTATAACTAGATTTAGCTTTTATAAATATCATTTGAGAGATTGTTATGTAAATTTACATTAAATTCACATTAATTTCTAAGTAATTCCTAAGATAATCAAATGCTATAATAGAAATAGAATTTGATGAGAATTTCAATGCTCGACATTAACCATTAGCATGAAACTTTCACATCCATTATATCCTGAGAATTTGTTTTTGGAAATGTAATTTCTTTCCCCAAATATAGATGTCAACAAACCACAACACCCATGGGGAAAAATTAGGGTAATTGAACCATAGGTCAATGGCTGTAACTGTAGGGTCCTTTTTGGAGAATATTAACCTAGTGAAATGTTTAGGCTTGGGAAGAGAGTCTTGGATTGAGATTTGAGAAGGGGGGTTTAGGGAATATAGTAGTGGATCAAAGAGGTCTGCACTATATGATTTTCTTGGGTTATAAAATGAGGTGAAAAGAACAAAAGATGGCTGAAAAAGAAGAAAAAATATTCTTGGCAATCACACTAAGGTTCCTAGGCAATCACTCATTGGAAGAAGACAATCACACCCTCAAAGGAAGCATAATAGATACTGAAACTTTTATTAGAATTTTTTTTCTCCGTTTTGAAAAAGATATATGTATAGACTCTTATTACCCTTCCCTAATAGGACAACTTTCTTAGTTCTTGGAAGAATGGGAAAAGATATTGGAAAGGAATATTATTAAGAAACTAAAAGAATTAGAAACTTTTATAATATAATAAGAAACTAAAAGAAATAAACACTTGATAAAAGGTCAACTACTAACTAAAATAGAACCTTAACAAATTAAAATGGAAATTTAACAATTTAACCATGGGAAGTGCCAAGAGGAATTTAAATCATCATAACTACCTCTAATTAAAGCTTGGGTGGTAGAAATATCCTTTTCCCCTCTCTTGTAAGTCTTTAAAGGGTATTTCCAATGTTATTTCGCATCATCTCTCCTTGGCTTGAAAAAACTAGACTTCAATGAGTAAAATAATGATACTTATCAAAAAGGTCACAATTTATCAATTGAAGTTCTTTAGACGTAGTCTATGTGCAATAAAAAAGACAACAATGCTTCCACTTAACCCAATACTTTTGGTAACCTCCTCTCTCATGAATACAATTTGATCATCAAGCACACCTTCAATGTTGTTCTTTAAGCTTGGTGTTGGAGGCAATTGAATGACTGCTTCATCTTCAAGTCCTTATGATTAAACATTACTGGTACTCGTACCATTTGGCAGTTCAAGAACATGAGCATTAGAATTGATTTTCTTTACAATCTTGTATGGACTAGTATTTTTGAATTGTAGTGTCTCTCGATACCAGGGAGAATGGACTCCCTTGTTATGTAAGTGGGATATTATGACATGAAGTTCCTTATGAGCACCTTTAGGAAAACCATTGGGTCTTGTACGAATCATCCTCATATCCTTTTCCTTAAATTTAGAAAAACGTTTTCTAAAATTAGCATGAGCCTTGTATTTTTTATTGCTAAGTGCAATTCTCTTTCGTATTCCATTATGAACCTTCATCATGTGACTAGGAACATCTTGTTCCTTGGCACTTGATCTCACACTTGAAGGCAAAGGAACCAAATCAATGGGATTTTGAGGTTGTAGACTAGTAACACTTGCAAAAGGAGTGTGTCCCTTGGTTTGACTTATTGAATTGTTTTAAGCAAAATCTTCTATGGGACATAATTGACCTAATTGCCCGGGTGAGTTCGTTCTTGATCTACAAAACTAACTAGAGAGGGGTGCCAGGTGGGGGTGTGTGTTGGTGGAGTTTAATAGGTAGGGTAAGAAATTTATCTCAATTTTTAATTTTATTTGGATTTTAAATATTTTAATGATTCAAGCAATAATATAGAAATTCAAGCACGCATAAGACCATTCACAGAGTCTCCCATAAACTATTAGGTCTAAAAGACTATAGATCATATCACTGTAATAGAATCTACGAAATATGAAACAATCTTTTGTTTTGAAAATTAAAGCATTGACTTTTCTTATGCTGACTTGAACCCAAAGGAATTACCAAGTCACTAAAGGAAGGATAATGTTTCTTGTTGCTTTCTTTTTCAAATTCATGCTTAGTGAATACTTTTTTTATTGCTTTTCCATTGATTGGGTGCAGAATCTTCTTATGCCCATTGTGCACAAGAGTGTAGATATTTTAGTAGCCATTATGTTGCACCCTTCATTAAAAAATTCATGGTCTTCCAAGTAAGATATGGGCAACTTTCAGTAGCAAAACATTACACTGTACCTTTTATTCAAAATCATTACTAATTTGGACTATAACCAAACAACAAGAGCTTATTAGAATCGATGCATTATTCGCCCATGCTACTTCATACAAATCTAGATGCTTCTTTGTTTTTAGATTAATCTTCTAAATAAGTTCTTGTGAAGCTTTATTTGAACTACTATCTCTATTAATAATTAGAGTGCTTAGCCTTCCTTAGCAATGGAAGATGTTAGTCTATCACCAATCCTTTTGTTCTCTTGCTTTTGGAATGACCAATAGATGTCTTACTAAAAGACTTTGATACACCTTCTTCTCAAAGTTGCTCCTCAGTTTGGCTCTCAACTTCCTTTGGTTCTTTGATACAAAAGTGTAACCTTTTTTCACTTTGATACAAAAGTGAAAAAAAAAAATGGCATAGTGACCATGCCTTCTACACTTGAAGCATAATGGAGTTGTACCAATCCTTTTTGTAGCAACATTGTAACAACTCACTCCCAACCATGTAAATATTGTCCACTTTAGGCCTAAAGGGCCTTTAAGGGTTTAAAACATGTCTACATAGTTAAGAGAAACTTATACATATATAGTGTCAAGAACTTTTTCTCTTATCCGATGTGAGATATTACAATCACCTTGATTTGGGAGTTTGTAGACATATTTTAAAGTTGTGAAGACCCTTAAGACTTAGAGCGGGCTGCAGACAATATGTACATTGTTGGGACGAGTCATTGCAAACACTTATTAGATTTTTTTCCTTTGTTAAGACCTACCTTAATGGCATTAGAAGATTGTGGAGTGTTATCTCCACCAATCACATGATGATGAGTGTTGGAATTTGTTGTACTTCGGGGTTTCCTTGTGGGCCCACACTTTGTGACCCTAAATGTCCAAAAGCCCAGAAATTGAGTAATGCTTCAATTTTAAGGACTATCCGCCATAAATGTGTTGCATCTTTTACCTTTGCCTTCACAAAGTGAACCTTGATATTCTTGAGCATAGACACCAATTAAAGTGATCTTTCATAAACATAAGCTAATAAAAAAAGCCGAAAGATTCAATTTTCTTGAAAATTCAACAACTTCAATGTCTAACATTTTTTGTTGCATCATGATCTTGCATGAAGTTTGTGAGCCTCTCTATGTCCATATTATGATGGATGTCTCCTATTATGTCCCTTTGTTGATTACCCATTGTAAAATTATACTCTATTGGCTAATTGGTCATAATGATGGCTCCTACCTCCTTCAATCAATTGTTTTCTTGGTTGTTGTCCAATAGTCTCACTATCTCATCTGGTCGATTGTTGAGTTTTATGATGGTCTCTTGTTGGGATTGTTGTGTGGTAGAACCTTCCTCCAAATGTGTTGAAGTAAATTGCTCAACTTTGTAGTTGCTTGCACCTCCCTAAGATGGTTGTCTATAATCAAATAGCTAGGCCAAGGATTCAATATTTAAGGATTTGAGGAGGAGAACAAGAATAAAATTAGAGCAGCAGGAAAAGAAGAAAAAGATAAAATAAAAAAAGATAAAGAAGTAAAATAGGAAATCTTAGAATCTTACTAAGGCCTTTTAAGAGTCCCATATAAGAGAAAATTAATGAAGTTTTACTATTGAAAATTGCAAGATATGCAAAAATTTAGCATTATTCATCATTAATCATTCATTAATCCCGTTTTACATCAACTAGCCTTATTTATAGGTTTTGAAAAACCTTAAAAACTGAATAAAACTATGAAAATAGAGACCTTAACTTATGTAAATAGCATATTAAGATTCTTATTCATTTTCTAAAACTACTAAATTCTCTCAAAACAAAAAGAAACTTTCTTTTTAGTATTAGCTTTATAAAAACTTCTTTAACAAGAGTTTATAATAAAGAACATTTCTAGATTCTAAAGACTCAAATAAAAACTTCTAAACAAAAAGATTAATTTAGAAAATAAAAAATCTAAAAACTTCTTTTAATGATAGTTTTAAAACTTCTCAAGTGTTAAATAAAACTTAAATGCTAACCATTAACTAATTATGAAACTAAAGAATCTAAAAGTTACAAAATCACCTAAATGCTCTTCATAGAGTAATTCAAATTTCTTTATTTCCTTTTATTCTTTTCTTGAGTGGATCTTGGAGCCTCATCAATCATAATCTCAAAGGAAACATGATAGATGCTAAAAATTTTACTAAAAATCTCTTCCTCCACTTTGAAAGACTATGATGATGATGTATATAGACTCTTCCCTAATAGAATAATTTTCCTAATTCTTTATTATGCCTTGTAAGAATGTGAAAAGAGTTTCCTAGTATCTTATCACTTTCTCATTCTGCTAGATGGGGAAGGCCTAAGGAGGGGACTTTCTCTGCTCATATTTGAGAATATGTTGTTAGAGGAGGAGGGTTTCAAAGAAATGCTGAAAAATTGGTGGGTGGGTCTTAATTTTAATGGGTCCCATGGTTTTGTTTTGGTGGCCAAACTGAGAGCTTTAAGAGTAGTCTTGAAATCCTGGAATAAAGATGTATTCAACTTTATTGAAGCTAGAAAGAGAGTGGCCCTTAGTCAAGTGGTGTTTTGGGACGAAAAAGAGAATGTTACAACCTTGCCTTTGGAAGAGATTGAAGCCAGATATGAGGCAAGGGAGGATTATAAAAAATGGGTCCTTAGGAAGGAAATTTCATGCAGGTAGAAATCAAGGGAAGTGTGGTTGAAGGAGGGTGACTGTAACACCATTTTTTTTCCATAAGATGACAAATGCCCACAGAAGAAGAAACTAGCTAGCTAAGGTGAAAGTGAATGGTAGTTGGCTTATTGAGGAGAATGAAATAAAAGTTGGTGTGGTTGGGGCTTTTCAGAACCTCTTGATTGAGTGTGGATACCCAGTATAGGTGGTTTGACTTCTGAGTGTTTAGAAAGTTGTGAGGCTGCAAGGCCAGAGCATCCATTCTTGGAAGAAGAGGTGTTTGCTACTCTCTTTGATCTAGGCAAGGAGAAAGCACCAAGCCCAAATGGGTACACTGATATTTTGGCTTTTTAGTTGGGAGTTTGTGAAGAAAAAGGTGTTTATGTCTCTCTTTTGCATGCCAAGGTAGGTTAGCCTGAGGTTGGAGAAGATTCAAAGGAATTTTTTTTTGGGGTGGTGGGGCTCTTATGTAGAAACCTTATTTAGTAAGGTGGAAAACGGTTTGTTCGAAGAGAAAGAAGGGGGAATTAGGTGTGAGGTGCATCTCAACGATGAACAAAGCCCTCTTGTGCAAGTGGAGTTGGCTTTTTGCCAATGAAAGAGGGGCTTTCTGGATGTAAGTTATTAGTCAGAATTATGATGAAGATGAAGGGGGGTGGTGATCCTGTGAAGTGAGAGATAGGTATGGTTTTGGCCTTTGGAAAGTCATAAGAAAGGAGTGAGATCTTTTGAGCAACATTCTATCTTTCTTAGTGGCAAATGGTTAGAGAGTGAAATTTTGGAATGATAAGTGCTGTGGAGATGAGCCACTTTGTGTTTCCTTTCCTTCCTTATTTGCCCTATCCTTATCTAATGAAGCTTACGTGGCAGATGTTTGGAACTCTAAAGGCGAAGGGGGTGGATCGGCTCCTTGATTCTCTAAGCTCTTTAATGATTGGGAAGTGGAAAGCGTGGAGCGCTTTTTGATGAAGCTCCAAGCAATAAGGGTGCATAGGGATGTGGAATATAGGGTGATATGGACAACTTCAAGGAGTGTGAACTTTTCGGTTAAATCTCTCTATTCTGTGTTGGAGCTTGATGACCCTGTATTGTTCCTAAGAAGCATCATTTAGAGATCTTGTGCGCCACCTAAGGTGGCTTTTTTTGCATGGGAAGCAATTTGGGGGAAAACCTTAACTTTAGATGAGGTCCAAAAGAGACGGTTTTTTTTTTTTTTTTGACAAACAAATGTTTTTTAACCACTCCAAAGAAGAAACTGTTGATCACATTATTAATGTCATAGCGTAATGTTTATCCATATCAACCTCACAGTGGCACAACTTATTGTGCATGTAGGTTCTATCCTGTTGGTTATGGATTGTTAAACCAGTCACTTGAGCTGAATCAAATTATTCTTGGATGCATGTCAACAATGACTGGCACATGGCAATTGCATGTCATAATTTGATGGATTGCTTACTATATCTAAATTACAGGTTGGACTAGAAAAGAAAAAAGAAATGAGGTCAAAACAGTTGTTTCTCTTTTAATGATACATGCACTATGCTTGCTGCTTTGTACTGGGTAGACACTCATTAAAGCTCCTGCTCCAAGTTACGAGTCTTTTGCCCAAAGAGAAATCTGTGTACAGTACAGAATCAGTTTATACTTGAAAGATAAGAATCTAATTTCATGATCTATTTTGTAAATAACAGATTTTTGTCATTTGATGAAGAACCAATTGCTGCTGCATCTATTGCCCAAGTACACCGCGCACTGTTAAAAGATGGTCGAGAGGTAGCAATTAAGGTTGGTCAGTGCTATAATGGCATTTGAAGTTATTTTCTATTTTAAATCATTTTCTTTCCATGAGAATTTTACTGGTGGTCGTGTGATTCACATTTGAAGTTATTTTCTATTTTAAATCATTTTCTTTCCATGAGAATTTTACTGGTGGTCGTGTGATTCATTCATATTTAATGGAATTATTTAAATCTGTTGCCAACCTGCTAAGACTTTTGTGTATTAAGGAAAAGTACTTGCTTTTTGTCTTTTCTTCCACCCATACTACACAATTTCCATCAAGAAGAAGTCCCTGGTTTTTGACTCATGGAAGGTTATTTTTTCTTTATTTTTAAATTTATTTGGCTTTTTAATAGTTTTTGGTACATATTTTGATCAAACTCCATCATATTCACTTTTAGTGAGCTAAACTAAGGTTCAGCCTGTTTCATAATAATCATTCCTTCTTCCTACAGTTACTAACCAGAATATGGAGTTCTTGAGTGTTGAGATTAATCTCTAGATGGTTCAAGTATAAGACACTGGTCCCCACAAATGGCCTTTTGAACATTAGTAGTCATATTGCTGTTTGATTTCCAACTTACCTATTTAATTAATTAAGAAATGTGGATGGCTATTTGTGGGAGTAATGGTGATTTAGATTGCTTTGACAGTATAGATACCACCAATTTGCTTCTGGGTGTCAGTATCCATGTGAGCAGATTAAAATTAAGCTCTTTTGTTATCATTTTTGTATCTTTTATATAGGAAATGAAGAACGATTATTAATAAGAGCAAACTGAGAAGGATGCATGATGAAGGACAAGAAATCCTTCAGAAGAGAAAATAGAAGAAACAAACAAAATAAATCTCCATGCACATACAACATATACTCCCTCACAAAGATGATTAAGAAAAAATCCCTTCAAAAGAAAGCAAGACCTAGCTTCCCTTTTCAATAGTGAATCCATCTCTTGGCTAGTGGATCTTTCTCTCTAAGAAATGATAGTTCAACATGTCTGAAGACGTGGGAAAACTGTAATACCCGACTAGGAACTTCTATTCACTGCAGTAACTGAAATCATAGAGGAAAAATGCAACTCTTTGTTCTATTTTATTGAGAATGCAAGCCTTAAATATATAGGCAATCTATTTAGGAAGATAATTACGAAAAATAAAATGTTCCTAAGAATTAGGAACCTAAGAAACAAAAAGCTAAAAACTAGGGGGTTACACATCTTTATTTGAGAATTAAAAAATAGATAATTACTCTAACAAAATAACTGGATAATTAGCTAGAGTTTATCCAAAGTTATCTCCAATTGCCAACCTCCCCCTCAAGTTGGGGAATATATGTCTAGTAGTCTCAACTTGCTTGTGAGCTCATCAAAATTTTGACGAGGCAATCTCTTTGTCAGGATGTCTGCTACTTGTTCCCTAGTAGGCACATACTCCATGTTAAGCATCCCTCCTTCGATCTTCTCTTTTATGAAATGACGATCCACCTCCACATGTTTTGTTCTATCATGGTGAATCGGATTGTGTGCTATGCTTATGGTTGCTTTATTGTCATAGTATAACAACATTGGATTAGTTGTAGTCACATGTAGTTCTCCTAGAGGCCTTTCTAACCAAATCAATTGGCAAATCCCTAAAGCCATCGCTTTAAACTTAGCCTTAGTACTACTTTTAGTCACCATTGATTGCTTCTTACTTTTCCATGTCACAAGATTTCCCCAAACAAAGGTGCAGTAACTTGAAGTTGATCGCCTATCTTCTATTGATCTTGCCCAATTTGCATCAGTAAAGGTTTCTAATTTTTTCTCTTCTGATTTCCTAAAGAAAAGTCCCTTTCCAGGTGTTATTTTGTGATATCTTAGGATTTGAAACATTGTTGCTAGATGTTTTTTTTTTTTTTATCAATAAGTATATAATTGTATTGCAAAGAGGCGCTAAAATAGCGACCCACCGAATTATAGTATAAAGGAACTTACCCCCTTACAAAAGGGCCCATACAACAAGGTAAAAAACAAAAAAATCTTCTTAACGCATACACACCCACTCTATAAAATCTATTAAGGTCAAAGGACCATCTTTTATCCACAATTTGGTTTCCGACCACAATAAATACACAAAAGATGCTTTCAGTTTTTGAATGGACAGACCGCAATCCTCGAAAGCAATTAAATTTCTAGCCTTCCATATAACCCAAAACAAACATAACGGTCCCAATTGTCACGCTGCCTTCCTCTTCTTTCCCACAAAAGAGCCCCTCCATCCTAAAAGGGTTTCCTTCACCGAAAGAGGGAAAACCCAAGAAACTCCAAAAAAAGAAAGGAACAACATCCACACTTCCCTTGTTTTTTCACAATGAATGAGAAGGTGGTCAATTGACTCCTCACACGTATGGCATAAAAAACATCTATTTGCCATAACCCAACCTCTCTTTTGCAAACGATCCAAGGTTAGAACTCTCCCCTAAGAAGCCTCCCATGCAAAAAAGCTTAATTTGGGCTGCACACAAGAGTTCCAAATAATCTTCAAAGGGAAAGAAGCAAGAGACCCCGGCTGCATAGTCCTATACAAAGATTTTACCGAGAAAACCCCATCCTTTGATTCCATCCACTTCACCCTATCCTCCTCATCCACCCTGACCTTCTTCCCTTCCAAGCAACAAAACAGCCTTTCCACTTCTTCTAACTCCCAATCGTTGAAAGGTCTATTGAAACAAGGGTTCCAACTTCCCCCCCTTTCCCCCTCGGCTGTCCACACTTCATTTACCCAAGTCTCTTTGTAAGAAGCTAAAGCATATAAAGAAGGAAAAGTCTCGCACAAAGGGATGGTTTCACACCAATTGTCTTTCCAAAACCTCACCTTCTTACCGTCACCCACCACAAAGCCAAAAGAAGGGGTTACTAAATGTCCCATTTTACTTATTGCCTTCCACAACCCAACTCCATAGGCCTCCCTAGTCTCACAAGATCTCCACCCTCCTCTTTCCTCCCCGTATTTCCCTCTAATCACTTGGTTCCAAAGTGCCTTTCTTTCATTTGCAAAGCGCCAAACCCATTTGCCAAGGAGAGCCCTATTGAAAGCCCCAAGACTCTTAACCCCCAACCCTCCTCTTCTTTTGTCTAAACACACAATTGGCCACCTTACTAAGTGCGGTTTTTGCTCAAGAGCCCCACCACCCCACAAGAAGTCCCTTTGGATCTTCTCCAATCTGATTCTATCCACCCTAGGCATCTGGAAAATAAACATAAAATAAATCGGCAAATTGGACAAGGTACTTCGCACTAAAGTAATCCTCCCTCCTTTTGAAATGTATTGACGTTTCCACATAGCCAATTTCTTTTTGAATCTTTCTTCTATTCCATCCCACGCTGCAATACATTTAAACGGAGCACCCAACGACATTCCTAGGTAAGTGGAAGGCAATTTTCCCACCTTATAACCGAACTTATCAGCCAACTCTTCCACATTCTCAACTCTACCAACCAGAATCAGCTCACTTTCTCCATATTTGCTTTTAACCCTGAAATTGCCTCAAACCACATTAACAGCCAGCATAAGTACAACAACTAATCCTCCTTTGTTTCACAAAAAATCAACGTATCATCAGCAAACAACAAATGAGATACCTGGACCCCTTCGCCTCTTCTTCCCCGAATCAAACAAGGCGACAAAAAACCCCCAGCAACTGCTCTCTTTAGCAAACAACTAAAGGCCTCCATCACAACTACAAATAAGTAAGGCGACAGGGGGTCTCCTTGCCTTAACCCCCTTGAGCTTTGGAAAAAACCTGTAGGGTTTCCATTCACCATAACTGAATACCTAATAGTGGATAAGCACCACTTTATCCACCTGCACCATCTTTCCCCAAACCCCATCTTCTCCAACACCGCTAAAAGAAACGACCAGTCCACATGATCATAGGCTTTCTCAATGTCTAATTTGCAGAGAATCGCCCCTCTATTGCTTTTCACAATGGAGTCAATTGCTTCATTAGCAACCAGCACTGCATCCATGATCTGCCGCCCCTCCACAAAAGCATTTTGGGACGTTGAGATCACCTTAGCTAAAGCACCCTTCATTCTATTAGCCAACACCTTAGCTAACCACTTATACAACCCTCCCACCAAGCTAATTGGCCTAAAATCCTTCAAATCCTCTGCCCCCCCTTTCTTAGGAATCAACACTAGAAAAGTTACATTGAGACTTCTTACAAAGCTCCCAGTCTCATGGAACTACCTGAAAAAGTTCATTACCTCCTCTTTAACAAATTCCCACGAAAACTGTCAAAAAACCATTGAAAAACCGTCAGGGCCTAGCGCTTTCTCGTTGCAAAAACCTGACAGTGCCCCAAAAACCTCTTCCTTTGAGAATGGCTTTTCCAGCCCCTCCACATCCCCCTCTTCCAGCCTCTCAAAATTGAAGGCATCTATCCTGGGCTTCCACCCACCCAGATCTGCCAGCAGCCCTTGAAACACTCTGCAAACCTCCTCTTTGATCTCCCTTTCCTCATTGTACCACCTCCCATTCACTTTGACTCTATTCATCTGATTCCTTCTTCTATGAGCATTAGTCATCTGATGAAAAAATCTTGTGTTTCTATCCCCCTCTTTTAGTCATATTTCCTTAAACTTCTGCCTCCATGACATTTCTTCTAAAATGACCCACTTTTTATACATCTCTCTTGCCTCCTTCCTGGCTTCTTCTTCTTCCAAAGACAACACGCGAACACTCTCTTCCTTATCCCAAAAATCCATTGAATTCCAAGCATTTTGCTTCTTAACGGTAATCTAACCGAACACCTCTCTATTCCAATTTCTCATAATCGGTTTTAAAGCCTTTAATTTCTCACTCAAAATGAAACTGGCTGACCAACTAACCTGAATCCCCTCCCACCATTTTCTCAAAACCTCTTTAAAACCTTCCTCCTTCAGCCACATATTCTCAAATCTGAAAGGCGTGGGCCCTCTCCTCATCGCCCCCCATCAAGAATAATTGGAGAGTGATCAGATACTGGCCTAGCCAAAACAACTTGAATACTCCCCTGAAAATGAACTTCCCAATCTTTAGAGATAAGGAATCGATCAATTCTCGACTTTAAAAGATTATTAAGACCTCCACTCCATGTGAACATCCCCTCCTGAAGAGGCAAATCCTTAACTCTAGCTCCTCAATCACTTCTGAGAATCTCCGCATTGTCGGGGACAAACGGCCTTCTCGACTTTGCTCAGAAGGGAATTTTATCATGTTGAAATCTCTTGCAACACACCACGGCTCATTCCACAGCCCTCTAATGGCCCCCAATTCACTAAGAAAATCCTCTCTCTCCACCTTCACAGAGGGCCCATACACTCCTGAAAACATCCAGCAGAAACCATCCTCACAATTCTTAAAACGGCATGAAACTGAATAATTACCCGCCTCCATTTCCACCATCTGTAGCACCCTATTATCCCAGAACACCACGACCCCCCCCCCCCCCCCCCCCCCGCCGCACTCCTTGAATTCAAAACCCCCTATTCCAAACATCTTAGGGGACTTCTCACAATTCCATTAGTCATCTCCTGTATTTTTGTTTCTTGGAGACACTAAATCCGCCTTCTGGGTTTTAATCACATCTTTAATCAATTTTCTCTTATCTCTATCATTTACCCCCCTTACATTCCACGACAGAATTCGAATCCTCATCTAACACACTCTTGATACCCCTGTCCCCTCCTGACCCACTGTAATTTACTAACCATTCAAGTTTCTTCAGCTCGCGATCAAATCTTGAGGGTCTCTGCCCTTTCCTTTTTTTTCCGCTTAATCTCTCGCTTCGATCTCTTCTCTCCCTCATCTTATGAAGAAGTTTCAGAATCTCACTTTCATAGCCCTCTGTAGGCATTCCCAGACAATGACAAAACTTTGCCAAACAGTTGTACCTCCACGATTCCACATCCTCTCCCTCTTTCTCACCCCTTTCCTCCCTTCCTTCTTTTAACGGGAAAGACCCGCTCGCACTCCTCCCCCAGTCTCTCTTCTGCCGGACAAACACTCAGAGGGTTGACACTCAACCCCTCTTCGGTTTCCTTCAGAAAGACCTCGTGACCACATCTCTCTTCCAGCTCAAGCAAAGCCCCCCCCCACCCTAGAGAAAGGAGAAGAAGAAGAAAAGGCGCCCCCCCCACCCACCCACACGCAAACACTCGAAGGCTTAAAGAGGGAATACCTGGAAACTTCCTCCAAAAGGCAGGCGTCCACTATGGAACAACTTTCTGGCGTCCCTCTCACCGCTGTAGACCCCATCCCTCCGACCATTTTCTCTTCAGCGAACCACCCCTCAGCTTGCAAAAGACGATTCAAAGCCCTAGCCTTTATAACGAGCTCGTCCCAAGGTGTCTTATGAGGAAGCGGAGCCTAAACTGTTGCAAGGCTGGGCTGCCCCTCTCCTGCTGCTGCTCACACTCGTTGCTAGATGTTCTTCACAAGGGGCATGCATGTGACTTACCACACTCATTGCAAAGGCAATATTCGATTGAGTGTGTGAGAGATAAATAAGCTTACCTACTAGTTGTTGATATCTACCTTTATCCGCAAGAGTCCTAGTTTTATTTTTCTTATTTTGATCCATTAGTGTATCTACAGGTTTGCAATCGAGCATACCTATTTTCTTTAATAATTCAAGAGCATATTTTCTTTGAGAGACCAAAAGACCGTTTCTTCTACTCCTTGCTACTTCCATTCTAAGAAAGTACCTTAAGGGTCCGAGATCCTTAATTTCAAATTCTCTAGCCATAACGCCTTTGAGCCTTTCCATTTCCTCAAGATCATTCTTGTGAGAATTATATCATCAACATACACTATAAGGATGGTGATTTTACCATTTGACGAGTGCTTGAAGAATAGGATATGATCAGTTTGCCCCTATGTAAAGCTGTGACCTTTTATAGTTCTAGTGAATCTTTTGAACCATGCCCTAGGAGATTGTTGCAGACCATAAAGGAACCATTTCAACTTACAAACAAGATTATTTCTTCCATTGTCTTCAAATCTTGGTGGCAAGTCCATATAAAATTTCTCATCCAGTTTTCTGTTTAGGAATGCATTATTGACATCCAACTTTTGAAGAGGCCAATCTAGGTTGGCTTCCAATGACAAGAGGACTCATATGGTGTTTAATTTAGCAACAGGTGCAAATGTCTCTTGTTAATCTATCCTGTATATTTGAGTGAAACCTATAGCAATCCAACGCGCTTTATACCTCTCAACTGTCCCATCTGATTTGTATTTGACAGTGAACACCCATTTACAACCCACTGTAGTTTTCCTTTTTGGCAATTGAACAAGTTCCCAGGTATTATTTTTTTTCAATGCCTTCATTTTCTCTAGTACTGCATTTTTCCACTCAGGGATAGTTAGAGTCTCCTGTATAGACCTCGAAATCTCAACACAAGAAATGTTAGTAGTAAAGGTTCAGAAAGAAAATGTTTATAAGACACAAAGTGGGATATGGGGTGCATGGTGCAGGATCTTACACCTTTCCTATGGGCTATAGGCAAATCTAGATTTCCAGAGACAACTGGATTTGGATTTTTCTAAGGTAGAATCTAAAATACCTAGATCGTTTTGCAAAGCTATCACATTTGGTTCAAGCTCTTGATAGTGTGGTTCCACAATAGGCAGTTTCCTTTGAGGTTTAATCCTTCTACTATAGACAAGGAGTTCTTATCTCTTCGGATCTCCCCTGTTTCCAAAATGTGTTGATTTGGTGACATAGTAGGCTCAACTGGATTGAGATGAGTGGAATTAGGTAGGGTCATGACTGGAGTTGCTCAGGGGCAGATGGGGCACTAATAGACTATGTGTTTGTTTCCCATAAATACTCTTCACTCTTAAGATTCTCCCCTCGAAAGTGTTTGCAGAAAAGTATGGTTGGACTAAAAAAAAGTGACATCTTTAGAGACAAAAAATCTCTATGGTTAGAGAAAAGCACTTGTACCTATTTTAACTTGGAGAGTATTCTAAGAACACACACTTGATGGCTTGTGGATCGAGTTTGCTTCTGTTTTGGCAATGGACATGGATGAAGGTTGAACAACCAAATGTTTTCAAGGGTAAGGAATTGAGTGATTGAAATATAGGATAAGACTTAATGAGGATAGACATAGGCGTAAGATACTGAAGGACACGATTCAGGAGTCGGTTAATTAGATAGCATGTTGTGAGGACAGTTTCTCCCCATAGGTGTTTGGGTACACGTATGGTAAACATAAGGGCTTGGGCAACTTTTAAGAGGTGATGATTTTTTGTCTCGGCAAGGCCATTTTGCTAAGGTGTATTGACACAAGAACTTTGGTGAATTATACCATTTTGTTCTAGGTAACCTTCCAAATAGAAAGAAAATATTCTTGACCATTGTCAGTCCTAAGGACTTGGATTTGTGCTTGAAATTGGGTTTTAATCACCGAATGAACGGTTTGAAATATTTTGCGAGTTTCAGATTTTTCTTTTAGAAGGTATATCTAACACAACCTTGTGTGGTCACAATAAAAGTTATGAGCCATTTATTGCTTGAAATATTAGTTACCCCTAGAAGATCCCCAAATATTACCATGGATAATGGAAAAAGGCCTCAATGAATTGTATGGTTGGGGGAGGAAAGGAACTTAGGTATGTTTGGCAATTTGACAAATTTCACATCGAAAGGAATGAGGGTCTTTATTTTTGAATAAATATGGAAACAAGTTTTAAGTAAGGAAAACTAGGGTGGCCTAATCTATGATGCCACAACATTATTTCATCATTAGAAACAGAAATAGATTTGAATCCAAAAACAAGAGCCTGTCTAGTCTTCGAGTCCTCATCCCCAAAGACATACACCCCTTCATGTACTTTAACACTACTAATCGTCTTCCTTGAGTTTAACTTCTAAAATTCACAAGAGGAGGAAAATTTAGCTATGCAACTGAAATCTTTGGTAAGCTTAATTATAGACTGTAGGTTACATGATAAATTTGGTACATAAAGGATTGAAGTTTGGGTACTATTTTTAGAGGTTTTAATTGAGCCTTTTCTTGCAACAATTGACAAGGACCCATTAGCTATCTTAACCCTTAGATTATCAGAACAAGGAGTGTATGAAGAAAACAATTGAAAAGTACTGTCATATGGTTTGAAGCACCTGAATCTATGATCTAAGATGCTTTTGAATTTTTTGTGACACTAAGGGCTGCTAGGAAATTACCTATTTGAGCAAGATTACAAGATCTGACATTGGTGTTAGGCTCTTATGATCGATTCAGAAGTCTATATAGCCAGGTCCATTTGTTCCTTGCTAGATATTTGAGTGGTTGCAGATTCTTCCCTTTTAGAGGTTGTTCCTGCATCTGCTGCAACTTGAAAGCCCCTTCCATTACTCTATCTAGGCCTCCAATTGGCAGGTTTTTCCATGCAGCAGCCAAAATTGCTTTGGTGGGGCCGAGTTTGTTAAAATGATCCAGCGCACTCGTCTTCCAATTCTCTGCTCCCCATGGTATCCATTCTCACCCCCTTTTGAAGCTAGAGCAAAACCTTCCACCAGGGTATTGTTCTAATCCTTCTCTTCTCCCAACATCACCTTTCTCTGGCTCTCTTCCCTTCTAACTTCAACAAACACTTCATCAAGTGGCAGCATTGGTTCCTTTCCAAGAATCCTTCCTCACACCTCATCTAGGTCCTTGTTGAGACCAGCCAAAAAGTCAAACATCCTTCTCTATTGACCTTCTCTATTTTTCAGTACACTCAGGGCAGCAATCGGTCTCTATAAATAAATCTAACTCTTGCCATAAAGCTTGAAGATCAGTGCAATATTAAGTTACACAATGATTACCTTGTTTGGTCTCCTTCAATTTGCACCTGATATTTCAAAAACCTGGGCTGAGATTTTGAGGTCTGAATAAGTCCTCTTTACTGCATCCCACACTTCCTTTGTTGTAGGTAGAAATAGGTACATCTGACCAATCTTGAGCTCCATTGAATTAATCAACCATGCAATAGCAATGGAATCTTCTAACTCCCAATTTGAAAGGCTGGATCATCTTCAAGTGGCTTCTTTGTGGCTCCTGTCAAGTGCCTTAATTTTCCTCTTCCTTTAATCACCAATTCCACAGCCTGGAACCATTACAACCAATTTTTTCCATTTAATTTTCATCCACGAAATTGTAGAGAGGTATTGTCTTCTCCATATAACAGGGAAGCAGACATAGTTTGAACCATCTGTTGTATAGGACCTAAAGTAGCTATTGAAGACTCGTTTCCACGATGTCCTCCAGCCATGACAGTCCTTGCCATGAGATTGAATCAGGCTCAGATGTGCTGCGGCTCTGATACCATGAAATCAGAGAAGAAAAATGCAACTCTCTGTTTTATTTTATTGAGAATGCAAGCCTTAAATATATAGACAATCTATTTAGTAAGATAATTATGAAAAATAAAATATTCCTAAGAACTAGGAACCTAAGAAACAAAAAGCTAAAAACTAGGGGGTTACACATCTTTATTTGAAAATTAAACAACAGATGAATACTCTAATAAAATAACTGGATGATTAGTTAGAGTTTATCCAAAGTTATATCCAACTGCCAATAGTAACCAAGAAGATAAATACCAGTGACTCCCTTTCCATACTTAGGACCAAATTTCCTAAAGAATTGGCCTCTTTGAGGCCTTTAATAAGGACCTAGATCTCAACTTAGATAGCCATCCCAATCCTAGTCAGTTTGAAGAGGGCTTGAATAACGTTTCTTCACAGTTGCCTGATAACTCCTCCAATACCCATCTGACCTACAAATTCTTCTGAACTTCTCAAACAAACATCTATCTAGTTCATGCTAATAACTTTGAAGAGTGCTGCAACAGTTGAGATTGGCTCAAGTAATTAAGAATCAATGGACAATTGATCAATTAATCCAAAAATGGCCAGATAGCAGCTTTACTTAAATTGGCTGGTTCAAATGGGTCATTGGTCCAACTATTGGGTCAATAAATTTTTCATCAGTAAAACAAGTTGACAAAGCTATCCGAACTAGGAGGGGGCCAAATGGTGGTCCAACCAATTAGACCGGCTGATTCAAATGTTAATCACGGTTCTTAGCAATGGAGTAAGAAAGTGAAAGTAAGTGGGATAGAATACATCAAATTTATTCTTGAGGGGGGTAAAGGGGGTGGGAAATCATCTAAAAAACTAGCTTCGTGGCTAGTGTTTATGTTTTTTACAAGTGGGAGTAGGCTCAAACCCAATTAATGTAGGACAACTCCAGGATGGTTGTCTACAATCAAAAGGTGCATCAAGTTTCAATCTTTTAGGTTTTAAGGAGAGGAACAAAGAATGGAATTTTAGCGGGGAAAAATAAACAAAATAAGGAGGAAGAAAGATAAGAAAAAGAGATAGAAATCTTATAATTTCACTTACAAAAAAATTAGTAGTCTCACTATTGAGAATTGTAGAGTATGCAAAGAAAAGCTAAATATTATTGATCATCAATGCTCAATCATGTTTTACATCAATTAACCTTATTTATAGGCTTTAGAAAATTTAAAAATTTGAATAAAACAATACAAAATAAACCTAACCTATGTAATAATTGATTAAGACTCATATTCATTTCCTGAAATTATTAAGTCTCCTAAAAAAAAAAAAAAATCAAAGTTTTCATTTTCAAAATTAGAAATTTACTTTATAGAAATTTCTTGTAATAAAATTTTTGATAAAACAAACCTCTATTCTAAAGAACTCAAAATAGATACTTTAGGATAAATGGATTATGTTAGAGATAGAAAGTTCAGGTTTTTTATTTTTTATTTTTTCTCCTTTTATTCTTTTTCTTGAATACACCTTTAAAGGTGACTCATCCCCAAAACTCCCCCTCATTTGAAAGAACTCAACTCCGATGAGTTGGATGCTTGATAACATTTATAAAAGTTAAGATCGGGCTTCTAAAAGTTAGTGGCCTTAATCCAAGTATTTTTGAAGTGTGGTTTATTTCACCATTTCGCAAAAAAATTCTGGTATCCATCTCCTTGATGAGTTGATACAACTTGATCTTCAAGGACATACTTAATCTCATTACTAAGTATGTGGGGAACATATCTTGATTACAATGACCCAATATGTGGGGAATATATAACCACTTAAGGGTCTCACCCATAGGTCAAAGTCTCTTGGTGATTTTAGCACAAACTTAATATACTCTCATGGTTCACCATAGATCCTATCTAATGTGTAACCATACATGCTAGGGCACTTACCATGGGAACCTTATGTCAATAACAAAGACTAGACACCCCTTCAATTAAGAGGTAGTACACTACAACCTCAAATGAATTACCTAAGCCTATAAACCAATTGTGAACAAATCATCTACTTGTAAGAAACTCATGACTTCATTATTCCATACAACTCCTAATGCACCAAAGTTATAAACAATGTAAGAGATGTGGGGCCTGAATGCTCAACATATATAATGTGCAAACAGGATAGAGAAAGGAGAACCAAAGTCATAATAAAAATACTAATGAATTTCATTTATTGTTACATCATGTCATGCTTTAAGGGTTCTATCTAATAGCTTATACTTGATTCGCCATCTAAAACAAAATAATAACCAATCTTTCCTTTGTATGGAGAACAGGTACAGTACCCGGGGTTAGAGTATCAAATGAAGTTAGACACTGCAACCATGTCTTTTCTCTCAAAATCTGTTGCATGGGTATGAGTTAAAATACCTCACATACTTATGATTTTTTGTACTTAGAATAAATTTGATGATCTTTCCATGAATTTTGTTGGATGTTGAATTCTATGTCTTCCTTTTTTTTGTCATGTTTTTAAAGAGTTATTAAAAGAAACAATAGTTCTCTTCTCTAGTGTGGCATTGATATGATCATGCTAATTAACAATTTGGATAAAATGGGTTAGGTAG
Source organism: Vitis riparia (assembly GCF_004353265.1). Taxonomy (NCBI): domain Eukaryota; kingdom Viridiplantae; phylum Streptophyta; class Magnoliopsida; order Vitales; family Vitaceae; genus Vitis; species Vitis riparia. Next base: position 11,581,697 of record NC_048434.1, on the reverse strand, counting down.
ATTAAATTATGTATTTCTGCAATTAGATTCTATGTGTTGGTAAATGGAACTTCCATAATTTTTTTTTTTTTTAAAGTTGTATGGCTTTGAGATAGAGCAATCATACTCTCACATGTTGGCATATGTGAGAATAATTGTATATTGATTTGAGGAAAAAATGTACATCTTGTAGAAAACCATACAATGAAAAAAGGAAACAAATTAAATGCTAGAAATCTATCCCAAAAATCATGGAAATTACAATTCTGACTTCTTAATTTAAATTGTTATATACAATTATTGAATTTCCCATTAAGAGGCTAAATAGAAACCATTATTTTCCTATTAAATAAGGGTCATAAAGGCTGAATAGATGTGGTTGATAGACCACATCTATCAAAATATTGTTAAGAATTTCTTATCTTTTTGGAAAATATTGTCATTTTCCATTATGATCGATGAAATTGAAATTTTAACCTTTTATTATAACCGTATAGGTCTTTATTTTGGTACTAAATGTTTCATATTTTCAAATATTGAAATTCAATGAAATATAATTTTTATCTTTGTGTTAATATTTGTTATTCACTTTTAAAGTCATATTTTTTATGAGCACACATTATCTTAATGACCATTGCATTAAGTTTATTATACATATTTTATTAAAAGAACTAGTGTAATTAGTACATTATTTATTATCTTAACATTTCTCATATTTTCATCCAAAATTTCCATTTTTTAGAGCCAAATTCCATGGTTTCCATCATTTTAACCAATATCCATATTTTCATTGATATTTTTGTATAGTCAAACTACAGTATTTTTGTTGATATCAACATTTTCATTGCCGATTTTGGAGACTCATCCCCATTACCTCAACTCCTTAAACCTCTTATATAACATCACTATTCAGATTATGCATATATCCACATCTCAAACTTTTAGATATGCCATCTCTTATTACTATTTCTGCAGTTTTGATCTCTTAAATTGGTCAATGGACACTGATCTATAAACTAAGCTTGCCATGTGGCAGGTTAAGTGCTTATACAGTGTGAAATGGGGTATTGTTTTTCTTTAAAATTGGATAATTACGAATTTTTTTGAAAGAAAAAATTATACCTAGTTAGGCAATTGGGGTATTTTTTTCTTCTTTTGGAGAAATATTTGGTTTCAGTGGTTTTTAAGATGGGCAAGTGCTTTTATGCATTGATTTTTTTTTTTCATTTTTTGGTGATTTTTTTTTTTTTTTTTTTCCGTATTTTGCCAAGTTATTTGTATCTTTGCTGCCAAACACCTTTCATTTGCTTTAAGAATTTTTATTTCTCTTTGTTCTACAGTTTTTTCCTGCATACAGATTTGAGTGGGCAGTATCAGAATTTGCTGCGGCTATTACTTTGGAACTTGGTTAGTTTTGCAATTAATTTTGAGAAGTTTTTTTTTTTTTTTTTTTCTGGCTTTCCTCAATTTATCAGGATTTTTCGATTTGGTCAAAGCACATGTTCAAAGGGTTCTTAAATTTTTTTGGAAAAGTGGCATGCCTAAGGCTCAAGCCTGGTACTTCCAGGTGAAATGCCAACTTCCATCCACTTAGGCAACTAACCTTTATTAAGTTTTCTACCCTACATGTTCTTATTAAAAAAAAAAAAGGTTTTCTACCCTACATGTTATATATAGTATATCGGCACATAAATTTTGTGTCCATTTATAAAAAAAAAATGTTAAAATAAAATTTTAGTAAATGAATTAATTTTAATTATCTTATTTTCAAAGTCAATTTAATTTACTATTGAAAATACAATAATCATAAGTTAAATAAAAAAATTATATAAATTTGTAAATAAAATTATAAATATTTTTAAATAGAAAAATAATTACACATATATTTGTAAAGTAGATATATCATCATTTTAGTATTAAAAGTATTTTCAAATTCTACGTATGATTGTTCAATGTCACGAATTATATTATTCATATATTAATTTTTTCAATAAAACAACTTTAATATATATATATTATTGTCTCCATCAATGCAAGATTCCTTCATTCAATAGTGTTACGAAACTACATTGATCTTCATTTTGGTATCAAAGGAAACCCATTATAATGTAATATGTATAAATCGTTGGCATGACATTTAAAATCAAGTACTTTATGTAAATTAATATTAAGTGTACTTAGCCCTACTTGAAGAAAAAGAAGCAGATGCTTCTCACTGATGCCTTAGACTAATGTTGCTAGTGTTGCTAAGCAACATTTCCTCAACCCATACTAGACTATGTCTAGGCAATATGTGAGCAAAACACTAAGCAAAGGAAGAGAACACCCAGGGGATCTTGAAATAATGGAAGTTTATTCATAAAGAATGTTTACAAACCTCTGCTAAGGTATAATGCTTTAGAACTCTCAACTCTGGGTGCACTCTATGTTCCACTCACCAAATGAGATCATCACCTATTAATATGCTCCCTAGGAAATTTCTATAATTCCCAAGGTTTCTTGAAACTATCTAGAACCTTTCTACAACACCTACAAGATGTTTAGTATCTACAAATGTTTTGAAGTATTCTAGATACTCTTAGTCTCTACAAAACGTTGGAGAGGTCCACACAAGTCCATGGTACCTCTGAGCCTTTCACATAATTCTAAAGATTCCTGCCCAATGGATAGATTAACTCACTCTTGCCTCCTTGAATATTCTGATTGTCTCTAATGAGCCCCAGAAAATGTCCTAAGTAGTTTCTAGAATCTTTTACAAGTGAGGACCTTGTTTGAGCAGAACGCAACAGCAAGCTCATATGCATGTATGTGTGTCTCTAAAAATCTTGAAATTTGAACCTGTATTTGCCACATCTTTTAGTTTGAGGCTTTTAAGATCTGATTTTTCACTAAAATGATGAACTCTGTTGGATCTGATTGCAATTATCAGTACTGTTAGGCCAGATCTATTCTTTTATCAAACCTTTTCCTGACAAGATTATCAAGGTTTTTGCAACACCATTTGAATTCAATAAACAATACTGAAATTAGCACTCAAGTTTGTATTTTGTCCTGACATTGGGGTGGTTTGGTTTTTGATCTCTACATATGAATGTTAAAGAATTTCTATTAACCAATGAGAAACATTTGGATTTTAACCTGCATCTTTAATTTATCATTCATATAATCTAACTAATTCAGGTGAAGAGGATTCATTATATTTATAAATATGTTCAAAAAAAAAGTTAGCCAGTTCAGCCGATGGCCATCCCTGATCACATCCACTAAATGGAGGTTGATGGTTTTTCCTTCTAATGTTCTTTTAGAATAAAAATGTTGTTGAATATAAACAAAATGTAATTATAAGCTAATATCCTATTAGCCTGCACTTGGTATTCTAAATTATCACTCTTTTTATAACAAGTCAGCTTTTTTATTCTCCACTGAGAAAAGATGGAAGGATGACTGATGTAGGACAACCCTAGGATGGTTGCCTACACTCAAGGGTAGGTGGGCTAGGGTTTTACTTTTAGGGTGTAAGGAGAGGAACAAAGAATAAATTTGATGGTAGAGAAAATTATAAGATAAGAAATAGAGAGAAAGAAGAAACAATGAAGAAAAGATGGAAAACCTTAGAGTCTCACTAAGGCCTTCTAGGAGTCTCGCCTAGAAGAAAATCAATGGAGTCTCACCATTGAGGGTTGCAACCTTGCAATGAAAGAAAGTATAATATTATTCATCAAGTTCATTTCTTTGATTTACATTGATTAGCCTATTTATAGGCTTCTCTAAGAAATCCAAAGTCTACTAGGACTCTAATAACCTATTATGATTCTAATTCTAATTATAACATCCAAAGTCTACTAGGACTCTAATAACCTATCATGACTCAAATTCTAATTATATTATAACTCAACTAGCTAATCCTTATTAGACTTCAACAAATACCAATCCCTATTCAATTCTAATTAATATTAATCCTACTTAAAGTTTACTTAGGTCTTCCCTTTCTTCCTTGAATAAACTTTAAAAGGCTTTCCCCCATCAATGACCTAAGCATTTCTTTAGAAGAGATTCATTTTAATAAACGTTTGTTTTTATTCCATTTTTAAAGTCAAGATCTAAAATTATTTATAGACTAATCTGCATTTTGCTTTAAAGTAGAGATCTAAATTTATTGATGAAGAAATGGTTTTATGGTGGCTCTACAGATTTCATTCAAGAGGCAAGAAACTCAGAGAGAACAGCCCACAACTTCAAGAACAACAAAATAGTTAGGGTTCCTCATGTTTTTTGGGTATGAGACTTTATGTATGCCATTCTGCTCGTAGTTTTATTAGTGATTCTTTGATACTACATTCATTACTGAGTTTGAATGCATGTGTATTATGTTGTTTCTGACTAGATGACTTCCATGTATATGTGTCCAGGAATTGACAACCAGACAGGTTTTAACAATGCAATTTTGTACAGGACACAAGGTATGGGTTACCTAACCTGCTTAATATGGTGCATGGTAGATTTGACTTTCATTATTTGATGCTTCTTTCATTTCCCTGTTCATTGTATTTATCTCTCTTGACACTACATTTATGTGAGTAGAAGAAACTAGCTTTTTCTTTATAAAATTCCCTGATTTAACAAATAATGTTTGAATGTTTTCACTTCAATAAATTATAGGATTCTAGCATCCCTACTATTCTTGATTGTGGTTCTTCCATTCTTATTTGTCCACTGTTCTTGCCAAATTATCTGGCCCACTTTCTGATGTAGGATTCCTCAGGGCTTACTGGATATTGGAGGGTTTGGAGGGCAACATATGGCATTAGCGTTGTGGTAGATGTAACTCAATCTTGGCACTTAGTTTATTGTTGTTAAGAGGAAACTTAATTGGTCCTACAGGAAATGATGGTATGGGGTATGAGAGAGCACATGGATGCTATGGATGTTGTGCATATGGACAAAAGATTATAGCGGGAAATGTAATATTAGGTTATGCTGCATATGTTATGTAATTTTGTAATGCCAAATACATGCTTTACAAGAGAAATGGACATGTTATTGCATCTAACAAGGGATCAAACATGAGCCAGACTCTTCTCCATTTTAGATAAGATTGGAATGTGACCTTCTAATTATGAGTCTTCCTTTTTGGGCTTCCCATAAAGTTAAGATAGTTTGGAACTTGGTGGGAAGGTGTCACAGAAGCTTGGTAAGCTGGAAGAGGCATTACCTTTTAAAAGTAGGAAGAGCTAGACTTAACCAAAGCAGCTTACCAACCTTACAAATTCAGTTTACCAACCTTTATCATCCCAACCTTGGTAAGAGAAATACTACTAAAGCTACGTAGAAATTATTTATGGGGTTGTTTGAAGGAGAGATGCATCAATTGAAGTGGGGCTGTTGCACTCACCAAAAAGTAGATCGGATTAGGTATTGTAATTTGAATATGAGAAAACAGTGTGGAAAACAGCTTGGGAGATTTGTGGTAGAAAGAGATGGCTCATGGAGGAGGATAGTGATGGGAAAGTACAAGAAGGTAGAGGAAGGATGGTGTACAAGGCTCAAATGTAACTATTGCTTAACATATTTTTAGTTATATGCAGCATAAATATAAGCTCTTTTACCCATTCAAGATAGTACCTTATCTCTTAGTTACAATCTGATTCTGACGGTGAACCATATATAAGTTTTGGTTGGGGAGTGGAGGAGAATGAGAACAATTGTTTGTCTGAAATTATAGCTACACCCAGGTTTCATTTCTAGGGCTGCTCACCTACCACATGATTATGCCCTATTGAAAATCGCAACTGAATTTTGAAGTGTAAGTGGACCCCTAGTTGTACAGTAAAAAGAGCACCCTCTATAAATTGAAGGAATAAAATGATTTTTTCTCTTGATAAAAGGATTCTTAAAAGTTGAATTTAGTAGCTTCTCCTTTTCGTAATATAGAGTTAGAGATTCAAAATTAATTATTTTGAATTTTAAAAATAATCCCCTGATGAAAAAAAGATTTTAAATTCAAAATTTGTTATTTTTGAGAATCTATGGCAAAAAAATTGTGATCCTTTCTATTAACACAAGGATTCTTAGAAGTTCAATTCAGTTGCTTTTGAATTTAATCCTTTTCTTTACAAAGAAAGACAATTTAAAATTAGCTATTTTGGATTTTAAAAATAATCCCTTCTTAGTGGAAAAAGATTTTGAATTAAAGAAAGTGGATATATTTTAATTTGTTTTAACTTAAAAAATAGTTCTTTCTTGATAGAAAATTATTTTCAAACTTCATTTCTTTCCAATATCATATAGCGTGCAGTGTGGGGACTGTCCACTGAAGGTCAGGTTCCTGGATCTTTTCAGAATAATGTAGAGAAGTGCAGTTGCAGAATATAGGTGGTGAACAAAAACAGCGGCCACGAGAATCTGAATGATGGAAATAAAGATATTATGTTATGTACTAATGTTAGGTGTAAATAAAGGAAGTGATAGAAACAGGAAGTAATAATATTTATTTTTTTTTTATTATCATGATTATTTATTTTAGGGTTATTATTATTATTTAGCAATAAAGTTTTGTTAGAGTTAACATTATTAATTTCCTACTAGAGTTAGGATTCTCTCTCTCTCTCTCTCTCTCTTTTTTTATATATATATATATAAGTCCAGTGATTGCCATAATTATTAACTATTGGAACAAGAAAACAAGGAGCACTATGCTTATCATAGAAACAAAAAGGCACCGGCACTAATACAACTTGCACTATGCTAATATCAGTGAAACAAAAGAACATCAGGCAACTTCAATACTAACATAAACTTTCTCTATTCTTTCATCAACGAGCTTGGGCACTAATACATCTAAAGACATGTCTAACACACTAGCAAACATAGAGGATTATTGTACTATAGAATCATAGATGTAAAAATAGTCCTTAACCCTTTAACATTTTGAAAAAGGAAAGTGGTTGCTAGTACAAAGACCTATTAATATAATTTTTAAAATAGTTAAGATTCTATGTTATTAAAAGTTATTCATTACACATATGTATATATATTTGAAATTTCATCCATGATCTTTATTTACCTCCTTTAACATTTCCCTGGCTTAATCATTATGACTAGAAATTTGAAATTCTCAACCTACTTCCTATTTAGAGCTTTTGGGGTCTTTGCCATCCCATCACTGTAGCAAAAAATTCCATTCTATTCACTTTAGAAACTAGTTAAGTTTTGCAGACAAAATATCTGACAATGATTAGATAAATCAATTGAAAAGTCCTATGATTTAAATTTCAAAAAATTAGATCAATTTCATCCAACTTCTGTCATATACGTGCATATGTTTTTGTATTAGCTTAGATATCTATCTTAGGCCATTTTGGTTATTATATTCTGTAGACTTTTAACTGTTTATTTACTATTAAAAGGAAATTCGTTTAGCTTTCAGGTTGATGACCTGGAATTTCTGAAGAAAAGTGGAATAAATCCAAGAAAGGTTGGACTTCAAATTGAAAATAAATTTTGCTTTGTAACTTTATTGTATATCTGAATATTCCATATTCTTCAATTTGAAGATATCTATCTATCTATATATCACAATACACATAAGAGAGGTCAGGGTGAACTCTGCTTGGTTATCTAAAATGAAGAAAGAAAGGAAAAAAAAGAGAGAAGTAAGGGAGAAAAATTCATTCCTTTTCTCTACTTATGTGGGAGAGCTGCAGGGAAAAATTAAAAGGGAAATATCTTGGTCTTTTGAAGTAGTTATGCCTTTTGCAAAGAACATCTCTCTGGTCCACAAAGGAAAATTTCCCTTTTTTTTCATTTTGCTTTTAAATAATCTCAAAGCCAGAGAATCCCTTATCTTAAAATGTAGCATTACACTTACCTATTAATTCAAAATTTTATAAAAATGCACCATTTTACACTCATCTATTGTTCATTTCCTGTCTTTGTCTTTCCAGCAAAATTTGGATATCAGAGACTTAGGAAAGATAAAGATAGGGAAAAAATGGAAGGAAAATCTAAACAAGTTTGATTTCAAATAAATTTTCTTTCTACTCTTTCACCCAATTCAGTTTCTTTTAAGCAGAGAATTAGTAATTTGAAATCATTCAAATTTTGAAATAATTTTCATTATTATATTTCATTTTCCTTTGTATTTTCCATCTCAACCAAAAAGAAAAATTGAGATTCCTTTTGTTTTGTTTTGTTTCTTTGTTATCCTTTTTCATCATAGTTTTCTAGATCCAAATGGAACCTTGATCTGTTAAATTATATGAGATGTCCCTAAATTAATGGGTGGCATATGATGTTTAAAGCTCTTCCTTTCTTTATCTAGATGCAATAAAATAAATATCATTTGTTGGTTGGCTTACATTGCTTTTGTGCTGCAGGTTGCAAAAGCATTGGTGGAAGTGTTTGCTGAAATGATATTCATCCACGGTTTTCTTCATGGAGATCCACATCCTGGTAATATCTTAGTTTCTCCAGAAGCAGAAGGTCGGAGCGGCTTTTCTTTAGGTATGTTAATGATTCATAATTTAATGCCAATCAAATATTTAAATCTTATTTATTTTGTATCTACATTTTTTTATTAACTTTTGCCACTCTAGCTTCCTTATCAAATTTTCATGTCATGGAAAATAATGCAGTTCTTCTTGATCATGGGATCTATAAACAATTAGATGAAACATTCAGACTGGACTATTGTCAGCTCTGGAAGGCTGTGATTCTTCTTGACTCAAACAAAATACAGTATCTAGGCGATCAATTTGGTGTTGGGAAGTATTCTAGATACTTCCCCCTTATATTCACTGGAAGAACTATTGATAGGTGAGTTTATATAAACCTGTGAATTAATATCACTTACCATGTTGGGAAGAAATGTAGACCATCTGTCCACCTTACTTAGATATACATCTCAGTAAAGATTGATTAACATAAAAAAAAAATAATAATAAAACTAAAGGAGTACTAAGTGAACTTATGTTATATAAGTGTTATATATTGTCAAAATGTTTTCATGTCAAATAGCTAGATTTACTTATGATCAATATCTTGTTTTTGGCTTATTTTTAAAATTTTCTTTATAGATAATTTTTTTCCCTTTTTTGATAATAATTTTTATGAGAAACATGAAGGTGTTAATATTTTTTTTTCTTCTTTCAGAAATATTCTATTAATATCATATGGAGATTATAGAACTTAAAGAAGGCATTTAATTAGGTGTCTTAAGGGATTTAGATTGATCTCGAAGAATCACATTGGGTTTAGATTCATCTCAAAGAATCACATTCTCCCTAGAAATTCAAGCCAATTCTGTTGTGAAAGTCAGGTGATCTGGAATTAACTTTTGGAGTTTTTGTTGTCTATTAACATTTCTTATAAATAATAATTTTAAGCAGTTGATATGGTTTTCTGTTGGCCAATGATAGCTGCCCATATTTTACTCAGAAGACCTTGTCTTTTATATCAAAATGTCTAACCTGATGGCTATGAGAACATTTGTACTCTTGTGCATTTGGCAAATGAAGATTCTTTGTTTAATGAAAGAAATTTTACCATCAAAGAACTAGTAGAAAAATTAGCATCCTTTGAAACAAAAGAACCATCATATACTTTCATCAAATAGCAATTTGAAGTTGAGGGCAAGGAGGAAAGGGTTTGTCTATGATGCATCTATACCTCAAGATGTAGTAAAACCCATCCCAAAACAGATTGTGAAAGTGGCAAAAGAAGTGCAACAGCTACTGGTTGATTCTAGCAACTTGACTCCCAATAATAAACTATGGTATGAATTGTCAATTATGCAAACCTACCGAATGCAATTAATCTAGCTTTAGATTCTTCTTTCCCTAATTTACTGATGTACCATACACATTGCATGGAGCATGTAGACCTTAAAAGATGAGTTGATGAGTTGTTTATTGAAGAATATTAAAGAAAGATTAGATCTTTATGTATTATGAGTCGTTTGGTCATGATTTTCGGATTAACAAATGCACCAAGGACATGTATGTGTATCATGACATAGGTTTCAATTACCAACGTAGAGAAATATGACCCCTAGTTTATACTTGAATTCCTTGTCATTTAGGAGCTTTAAGAGCCAAAAGAAAGTCAATGCTTGATTTCCCAAAGAAAAACGTTGTTATGGTTGGTAGGAAGCATATAATTTTTATTTTTTTTTCATATCATCCATATTCTAACTGAGTTAAAGTCTTGATTTTCATATGGACATATTTTTATGCAGGAAAGTGTGGAAATCCCGTATGATTTGGGGGGTGATTTGTAGGATATTGTGGTAGAAGATTGAGGCCCCAATTAGATCTGATATTTAGGCTAAATGTTTGGTTTGATTTTTATATTTCCATATTCTGCTCTCTGTGTATATGTTAAATAGGGACCCGATTATGTAAAATATACATGATTGAATATACAATTGTATTATTCTTAGTTTCTACATGGTATCTGAGCACGGATTGCTCTAAAACCCTAATCAATCCACGACTGCCCAAAAAGGAGACAACCATGAGTCCAGTCAATCGGCAACCCAGGGAAGAGAGTCAGAAATAAACTCCTCCATGGGCTCGACCGGTGCATTCGACAACTCCCCACTCCATTTTATTGTTGAAAAATTGAACGGTAAGAATTACAGAGAGTGGGCACAGACAATCAAGTTTGTTATTAACGGAAAGGGAAAACTTAGGGTTTCTTACTGGCGAGACTCGGTGACCACCTCGGACCGATGCAGCAGCATCCCAGAAATGGCGGTCCGAAAACTCCTTCATCACCTCATGCTCGATCAACTCCATGAAGCCATCCATTGGCAAAACGTATATGTTTCTCCCAATGACAAAGGATGTGTGGGATGCGATACGGGAAACATACTCCGATGTCGAGAATGCTTCCCAGATCTTTGAACTCAAGACGCGGCTCTGGCAGATGAAGCAAGGAAATCGAGCTGTCACGGAATACTAAACCGAGATGCTGGGTTTGTGGCAAGAACTCGATCTCAGCTGCGAAGAGGAATGAGAGTACACGGGTGACATTGTGCAATTCAAGAAAATGGAGAACGAGAGAGTCTTCAAGTTTCTAGCAGGCCTGAACCGTGAGCTTGACAATGTTAGGAGCAGAGTTCTCAGTTGCCAGTCGTTGCCCTCCATCCGAGAGGTCTTCTCTGAGGTGCGATGTGAGGAGAGTAGAAGGAAAGTGATGTTACGAGAACATCTCACTTTTGGGCCCGAGGCTTCAGCACTTGTAACCTATGGGCCTCACGTTGGATTTGGCCTAAGACAGTCTAAGAGGACTTATTGTGAGCATTGTAAGAAAACGGGCCACACTAAAGACACTAGACTTTACATGGCAAGCTCGCAGATTGGAAGCCCAGATAGCCCAATAAAGCCCATAGTCATTAGGTCTCCACCGAAACCTAGACACACAAAACACCCACAGAAAATCATCAGTCAGCTTCTAGTGTGGGGTGAATTGGGTTTTTAAAATCTTTTCAATCACAACAAATTCAAACACAATATAATCAAAATAGAGAGATAGAGTTTAGAGAATTCAAACTCGGGTTTATAGTGGTTCGGCACTTCCTTGCCTACGTCCACTTTCCTTAACCTCCTAACCGAGTAAGGGTTCCACTAACTTGAAGCTTCAACCAAGTTTCCAATCTTCTTATACTTGGATTCCGGCTCCAATGGGCTCTTCCACAATCTCTTCAAGATTCAAACCTCTTGAAGGCTTTGACACTCAGATTTTTACAAGAAATGATCCCTCAACCTAGCTTAAGGATAGCTCAAATACAAGACAAAGCTAGGATGACACACAAGAGTGCACTAAAGGATATGCAAGTGGTGATTTTATGCACTATGAAATAAATGAGAGCTTTTTGATCAAGAACAGGTAGGTAGGCTATTGAATGCAAGTGTTCTCTTGTCAATAAATGAAGTGGAGCTCTCAATTTATAGGTTTCTAAGCTTGGGAGTCAAAAACAGCAAAAGGTAACCTCATCCGGTCGAGATAGGGATCGACCGGTTCACCAACCGTTGGATCATTTAATGCATGACAGGTTACCGTTGCCTCGACTAGGAAGAGAATCCCTTCGATCAGGAAGAGAAGGCTACTGGGAGAGAGAGAAAATTTTTGGCCTTCCTCGACCGGTCCTCGACCGGACGAGCCAACCGTTGGATCATTTAATGCATGACAGGTTACCGTTGCCTCGACTAGAAAGAGAATCCCTTCGATCAGGAAGAGAAGGCTACTGGGAGAGAGAGAAAATTTTTGGCCTCCCTCGACTGGACGAGCACAACTGGTCGACCAATTTCTCAACCGGTTGAGCCAGTTGGCCATAACCTCGACCGGTTGAGCCTTTTTGGCCCCGAAAACCTATTTTTTTAATTCCTTTCTTTTCTAACACTTAATCAAGGTCTTTAGGTGAATTATTAAGTCAATTATAAAACATTTTGCCTAAGGTACATTAGTTAAAAACTCGGGTTTTAATGAAATCGAAGTTTTAAAGAATAAACCAAGTTTTCTAAGTTGCATGAAACGTGTGAAAATCCTAACTGCACTCATGCATTCATCTTACATTAGTTTCCTATGATCATAAGTTTTCCAAGCATCTCGATCTTGTATCCATTTGGTCTTTTGATGAATTTTCGAGTTTATACCTGAGATTTTTAATCATTAAACCAATTAGTCACTTAACCATAGTTTGTTACCATCAAAACCTGATTAGGAGAACCCTTGGGCTAACAATTTATTTTCTACATTCTCTCCTTGTGCTGGTAATTTAAAAGTAAAAATTGCAGATGGTACTTTATCCCCAATTGCTGGCAAAGGGAGTATTCGTATTTTTGAGTCTATTACTCTCAACCCTATCCTATATGTTCCTAATTTATCTTGCAATTTGCTGTCTATTAGCCAATTAACCAAACAGTTTAATTGCTCAGCTAAATTTCTACACTCTCATTGTGTTTTTTAAGACCTATCATCACGGAAGACGATTGGCAGTGCTAAGGCCGTGAGGGGCTATATTACTTCGATGAAGCTAATGTGTGTGGACAATGTTCTCCCACTATTTGTAATTCTGCATCTAGTCCTAGGGAAAGTGAACCTTTGTTGTGACACAAAAGGATGGGCCATCCTAGTTTTCAGTACTTGCAACATTTATTTCCTTCACTATGTTCAAATAAAGCTTCATGGGATTTTCAGTGTGAAGTGTGTGAACTTGCCAAACACCATCGTGCATCTTTTCCTAAATCTAAGTATAAACCATCCATACCATTTACTCTAATTCATAATGATCTATGAGGACCCTCATGTACCCCTAATAGGACCCATAAAAAATGGTTTATTACTTTTATTGATGATGACACTCACCTGTGTTGGGTATATTTGACTGATAAAACTGAGGTTCGATCAGTCTTCATGAACTTTCACACTATGATACAAACTCAGTTTCACACCAAAATTCAAATTCTTCATACCGATAATGATATTGAGTATTTCAATCACTCCTTGAGCACTTATCTACAAGAAAATGGTATTATCCATCAAAGTTCTTGCGTTAACATCCCTCAGCAAAATGGGGTTGCAGAATGGAAAAATAAACATATTCTTAAAGTTGCTCATGCCTTGTTGTTTACCTCTCATATGCCCTCACAATTTTGGGGTGACTCCATTTTGACAGCCACATACCTTATTAATCAAATGCCTAGTCGGGTCCTATCTTTTGTCACACCTCTCCAAAAAATTCCAAGAGTTTTTTCCCCATTCTAGACTCGGTGCACATCTTCCACTTCGTGTCTTTGAGTCCACTGTGTTTGTCCACTCTCACGCACCTAAGCGGAACAAATTGGATCCTAGAGCGCTTAAATGTGTCTTTCTTGGCTACTCTTCCACACAAAAGAGTTACAAATGCTATGACCCAATTTCACAGAAGCTATATGTTAGCTTAGATGTCACATTCTTTGAGCATACTCCCTACTCCTCACTTCAGGGGGAGTCTGTGAGTGAAGCTAGACCACCCTTAACCTTAGACTACCTCAATGTTGCTGTGTTCAAATCCACTCCGTGCCTTATATCTACCCCTTCGCCTAATACAGAAGGACACTTGAACTCAGGGGGAGATACGGAAATACAAACAAATAGGGAAACACTCGTCTACTCAAGGAGGCTAAAATCGAAGTCCAATGAGACACTCAACTCCGAAGCACTAAAAGAGTCAGAACCGGTGATAGTTCCAACCCCTCAGGAGTCTAGATCCAATCCTAATCAGGTAACAGATGACTTACCCATTGCTCTTAGAAAGCAACCTCATTCATGTACTCTCCATCCTATCTCGAAATTTATGTCTTATAATGCTCTTTCTGCAAAGTGTCGTGCTTTTATGACTAACATTGATAGAATCCAAATTCCTAAAAACATTCAAGAAGCCTTGGAGATTCCAGAATGGAGAGAGGCAGTCATGGAAGAAATAAGGGCATTGGAAAAAAATAGGACTTGGGAAGTGATGACTTTGCTGAGAAGGAAGAAACTAGTGGTTTGTAAATGGATATTCATAGTGAAATATAAGGCAGATGGCACAGTAGAACGATACAAAGCCCGTCTGGTTGCAAAGGGGTTCACTCAGACCTACGACATCGACTACACCGAGACATTTGCACCAGTGGAAAAGCTGAACACTATACGAGTTCTCTTATCCTTGGCAGCAAACCTAGACTGGCCACTCCATCAATTTGATATCAAGAATGCCTTTCTAAATGGTGAGCTGGAAGAAGAAGTGTTTATGACGCTAGCACCAGGGTTTTGTAAGAAAGAAGAAGAAACCAGGGTATGCAAATTAAAGAAATCTATGTATGGTCTCAAGCAATCTCCAAGAGCATGGTTCGATAGATTTGCAAAGGTGATTAAGAACCAAGGATACCAATAGGGATAGTCGGATCATACTATGTTCTTCAAACAGTCCAACGATGGAAGGATGACCATTCTAATCGTGTATGTCGATGACATCATTCTCATTGGAGATAACACAGGAGAAGTGGAGAGGTTGAAAAGAATGTCTTAGCCACAAAGTTTGAGTTAAAAGATCTGGGTCAAATGCGGTATTTCCTAGGAATGGAGGTCGCCAGATCAAGGAAGGAATTAGTATCTCCCAGAGAAAGTATGTACTTGACTTGCTGATTGAGATTGGCATGCTTGGTTGCAAGCCAAGTGATACCCCTATCAAGGCAAGAAAAAAGACAGAAAGCGACGGAAAACCCGTGGATAGAGAGAGATATCAACAACTAGTAGGGAAACTGATCTACCTTTCTCACACTAGACCAGACATTGCTTTCGTCGTAAGCGTGGTTAGCCAATACCTGCATTCACCAAAGGAAAGTCACCTGGAAGCAGTGTATAAGATCCTCAGATATCTAAAGGGTTTTCCAGGGAGAGGACTATTCTTTAAGAAGGGTGACAATAAGAAGGTAGAGATCTATACAGATGCAGATTGGGCAGGATTAGCAAAAGACAGAAGGTCTACTATCGGCTACTGTACCTATTTATGGGGAAATCTAGTAACATGGAGAAGTAAGAAGCAGAGTGTAGTAGTCAGAAGCAGTGTTGAGACTGAATTCAAAGCAATTGCACAAGGTATGTGTGAAGGACTATGGTTGCAGAAACTGTTGGAAGAACTACACATTACAGTAGAGCTCCCCATCAAACTCTATTGCGACAATAAAGCCGCTATTAGTATTTCTCATAATCCTATTCAGCACAACAAAACCAAACATATAGAAGTGGATAGACACTTTATAAAGGAGAAAATTGAGAAGGGGACGATTTGCATGACTTATATCCCTACAATGGAACAATTGGCAGATATATTCACCAAAGGGTTACAGAAATCTAGTATTGAAGATTTTATTTGCAAGTTGGACATGATTAATATCTATGATCCAACTTGAAGGGGAGTGTGGAAATCTCGTATGATTCGGGGGGTGATTTGTAGGATATTGTGGTAGAAGATTGAGATCCCAATTAGATCTGATATTTAGGCTAAATGTTTCGTTTGATTTTTATATTTCCATATTTTGCTCTCTGTGTATATGTTAAATAGGGACCCGATTATGTAAAATACACACGATTGAATATACAATTGTATTATTCTCGGTTTCTACATAAAGTTTACCTGATGAGTAGTATCTCTTATTGAGGCATATGTTCCCATTCTTAAGAAGTTTAGAGAGTCCTTAGAGCTTCCAAAAGATCTTAACTCCATGGCAATCAAAAGTATTTTGCTCTAATGGATGACAATGGAAAATCGTAGTAATACTTCAATGTTGTGGCAAACAGGGCAATCAATTAGGTGGTTGTAAGGAAAGGAAAGGAAAGGAAATTATGCTAAGAGTTCATGCAACACCTTCTACTGATGGGGAGTGGCTATCAAAGAGTGTTGCCAATGCATTGATTGTTCTTATAGTTGGCATTTTGGGCAGCCAAGAGAAAATTTTGAGTGTAGAAAGTGAATTTGATTTAGGCTACATACTATACAAGAAAAGTTGGTGATAGGAGTCATTCATGAAAAGGAATGAAAGGCATTTTTGTAATTCTTCTTTTTCAGATCATTTGGAGTTCAAGTTTATGGTAGTTGATTATTTCGTTATTTAGAATTCTGGTCTTCTTTCTTAGAAATTTCTTATATATTGCAATAAGTTCTTATACTTTTAAGTTTCTGATTTTTTAAAAGGATGTCTTTCTCTAAGATGATTTATTTTTTAAGTTTCTATTTTCTAAAAGCATCTATTTTCTAAAGCTTTTCTCTATTTGCTCAAAGTTTCTAGTTTCCTTTTAATTCAGCTACTTAAGAGGTTCAAATGGTACGGAACTTCTACAAAGTTACTATATAGGTTAGGTTTCTTTTCCTATAGTTTGTCTAGTCTTTTAGGTTTTTCTACAAAGTTACTATGTAGGTTAGGTTTCTTTTTCTATAGTCTGTTGAGTCTTTTAGGTTATCTAAAGCTTATGAACGAGGCTATGTAATATAACCTAGAGAAAAATGAATAAAATGATGAATCATGTTTACTTTTTTGTTTCTGTTTTTCTGTGCATATTTTAAATTTCTCATGGTAAGGTTCATTATAAGATTTTCCCTACATTACATTTGCATATGAGTGTAGGTGTGGGTACATGTCTAGGAGTGGGATCTTTTGCATCCTAAAATTTTAGAACATGGGGATTTGGTTGAAAAGGATCTCAACTATGGGTGTGGGTACTTGGATACAACATTAATAAAAAATAAATTAACATTAAACATAAGCATAGTAATGTGAGTATAAGTTATCTATAATACTACATGGTTAATTGTGGTTAAAAAATATTTATTATGTCTTTTCTACTTTAATAAGATGCTAACTGTTATTTTACTTTGATATTACTACTAATTGTACTTAAAGAACCTACTTTAATGGAATGTTGAGAAAAAACTTTTAAGAAAATATTATATCACATTATTAGTAAACTTTGATTAGTTTAAAGTTTTAAAAATTTATAATGATTTTGTAATAAAATTCTTATAATACATTAGATGTTGATAAAATATAATTCATATTCAATTTTTTTATTATGGAAAATTTTTTAATTTTTATATCAATTATTATAATTAACCTTTAGATTTTTTATGTTATTAATTATTATATTTATCTTTTTTAAGAGGCATATGAAACAAATAAATTAATAGTGCTTAGCAAAAAGCGCACAAAAATACATAGGTTTAATTATTATATTTATCTATAAATTTTATATTATATTAATTATTATATTTATCTTTAAAATCTATCTATTATGATTTTTTTTTAAAAAAAAATAAGAAAGAAAACCAACGAGTTGGAAATTAATTTAAAAATTCTTTATTTTTTATTACACTTTATTTTATACTATTATCTGTTATAATTTAAAATAAAAAATAAAAAGGAGAGAAAGTGAAAAATAACTACATGTACGCAACATAAACATAAATTAAAAAATTAAAGAAAGAGATAGACCAAATCATTAGCAAGATTGTATTCAATGCAATATAAGCATATCAAACACTGATCCCACACGTGCACCCATGTGGTATTATGTTGACACGAGTATTTTAGTTGAAGTTGACATATCTGTATATCATAGGATTTACCTATATTTCTTTCTTTTTTTTTTTTTATAACTTTTTGTTCCCACTGCCACAATCTTAATTCCCTGTTCCCTTCCTTACAACTCTATGGTTATTCTACATCAGGATAGTTGATATGATCTTATTAGGTGTGGCATTAGAAAGAGTGGAGTCTAGTGAAAGTGTTGTATTAGATAGAATTCAAGCAACCACTTTAGAGTCATTCTTGGTCCAAGTGGTTATGGATCTACTACATGCAGCTGATTCTGTGGTTATTCCATGAAGATATTGCCTAATGGCTTTCATTAAATGTAGTGAGAGGACCATTATTTGTAATTTTTATCATTGATTTTAACTGAAATAACCTCATTGTTTCTCAATGGTGTAAATATCAAATACCCATCTGAATGTCTGAAATGTAAATACAAAGAAGATTAAAGAGAAAAAAAACTGATCTTTTGATACAAAAGAAAAAGACTCTAAGACTGAAGATTGTAATCAGTGAGTACGAATTTAATCATGATCTTTTTGATGCTCTATAAACTTGGGATTATCAAAGAATGGAATGGAACTATGCTTGAATACTAGACAACCATTTAATACTTTTAGCAAACCGACCAACAGTGGATATAAGACCACACTCCTGGTTAAGGCCCAACCCAAACAAAATTAGATTAACTCAAGTAAAACCTAGTATTGGGAATATAGGGCTACATATTTCAACTATACCCATTTATTTGTTTGACAATAGGAGAAGACAGTTTGCTTAATGGCATCTGGGGCTGATTTGTCATCAAAATACCCAAGGTAAATGACAATGCTATGACCTGTCATTCTATAAGAATCATTTGAAAGAATCATGAGAATTAAGTTTTTGTATAATGAACATGAAAATGTAGATCTAGCAATTCCTTTGTGAAATTCAGTTTACATTTTGATTATTGGAATTGGTAGTTTGGGAATATTTGCATATATATTTCATCTGATCTCATATGATTTGAGATCCTATGCACCTGACCCAACCTACAAGAGTTTGGTTCCAATCTTCACATCCCTTGTTGGGGGTTCTAAGGCATTGTACCCCAACCCCTAGAGGGTTAAGTTAGAGGCTTTTTAATACTGTTGAACTTTAGATCTTTCAGACTGGTTGGTATATTTTAACCATATTTTATTTGACACAAGGAAAAAAGTAAAGGAATCAAGCCATGACTAAGAAAAAAGAAAAGGTTATATTTGCTTATATTTGAAAGATTTATGATGTCTGTTTTGAGAAAATGAATTTGGTTAATATGTTGTGAATATGATATTTGCTATTTTGATTTCTCTTTTGAACTTTCAGTTGATCTTCCTTCTTGTTCTATTGTCCCTCTAGCTCATCCTATTTTCAGCCCCTGAGGTGATTATAAGGTGTGTCAGGTGCTTGGATATGGCCTTGGTTTTGGAATGTTGACTCATCTCTTAGAGATGTAGTCTTATTCTCATTTAACTTGACAAACAACTGCATGGCTCCAAACAAACCCTACATTTGTCAAAAGCCCTCAAATCAAGCTCTAGGATAGTGTTTTAAGGGAGAAGGTCCTATCTTTAATCGGTATACCTTTCCTTCATTTCCTCGAGATTCTCTTGAGGCAAAACAATATATACTTGCAATTGAGACACGTATTTTTTTTTTTTTTTAATGGTTGCTATAGTGCTTTAGAAAATTAACAAATTATGTGTCCTGCAGTAAATCAGCTCTTGGGAAGGGAATGTCAAATGAAGAGAAGAAAAAACTAAAGCAGGAATTGAAGTTCCTCAAGATGGAGGACATATCGTCATTCATGGAATCTCTGCCACCTGACTTTGTTACAATATTGCGTGCAGAGTAAGGAAGGAAAAAGGACTTCTTTTCTCATATAGATGCTGACTGAAGAAATTGTTTCACCAATTTTACCCCCGTTGTTATTCTCTTGCAGTGGGCTACTGAGGTCTTTATGTAGCAAGTTGAGTGCTCCACAGCGAGTGCGGCTGCTAGTCTATGGCAAATATGCATTATATGGCCTCCCCCCCAAACTGAATCCTGAATCTGGTAAAACTTAGTAAAACGCGCACACAACTCTAGCAAGTTGTCTAAGAAACAATTTTGTTGTTAAGATTCTGCCAAGTAAATCTTGTTTCTTCTGGATTTTCAGATTTTATGGGTATGATCGTGTTCTCCAAATTTATGACAAACTTGAGTTACTTGCAATTCTGGTTGCATCTCGGTAATGAATTTACTCATTTCATTGTTTGATTAATAGCTATATTGTCAAGAGTGGTGGAATGATTTCAGTATTTCTCATGTTTCAGAGGCACTGGAGGTGCTTTCTTGGATGGAAGAGACCCAACAATTATTCAACAAAATGCTCAGACAATTTGTTGTTGCAGCTGACCGTTTCTTGGTGAGGATTTGTTTGTCTTTTCCTACCATAAACCCTAGATGAGATAATATTGGCAGTTGCCTCAGAATGTTTATATAAAAAAGAGAATGCAAAGGAAGCCAGATGTTCATAATAATTGTAATTTGAGGTGTACGTTCAGTTCCTAGTAGCTGTAGGAGATTGCAATGGAAGAGCTACCCGGTGTTGTAATTTGTTGAATCTCAATTCATTGTAACAACCGCAATCTTATAAGAGTCTTTGGGTGGAGCCAATTCATCCTATTTATCTGTCCCAAGTGCCACCATGAGAGGTCAATTTTTAACCTTAGCCCGGACTGAAAACGAACTCAATTACCAGTGTCTGACTGCTCTAGTTTGATTTTGATAACATTGATTCAAACACAACATGAGGATTCCCACCTCCGTCAGCTGGACCAGTTAGTGAGCAGGGGCAACTTGATGATGAAGGACGAGAGAGAGAGAGAGAGAAATTGACAGTGGAGAATGAAGGACTGACGCTAAGCATTAACAGAATGCTGCTAAAGAATAAAACTTTAATTGAGATAGATTTTTGAAGTTAAATTCATAATTTTAGAGTAACTTCGATGTTACAAAGTTTTATTAAACATAGGTAACTTTCAGTGGTAGCTAAAATGTGAATTAGAGGAAGCAATAGTGTATTTATATCCATTTGTTTAATTCACAAACTATTTTGATAAAATTATTTGGACATGTAAGAAAGTTTTTAGTGACTTCAAAAAGGTAGGCTTATCTCCCTGATAAGCAAATCAAAAGGGTGTTCATTTTTGGTTGGCTCATATTAAGTTTTTGTACATGTGTCCCCAAGCTTAGCTTCCTTGTCATTTCATCCCATCAGGGGAGTTAATACGTATTTTGTAAACCAATTTAATGATTTAAAGTGACTTAATAGCTTAATTTAAATTATTAAATAAATTAAGTATGTTTGATAAAATAACTTGACGGAATAACTTAAAATCAAAAATAACTTTAAGTAATAAGTAAAAGTAATTAACTTATTTTTAAGTTCATATTTTCACTTTACCTTTTTACCTTCATTTGTTTTAATTATCTCTATGATTTTTTTTGTTACTCTACAACTTCCATTATTACTTGACCTTCTTTGCTCTAGTTATAATTTAGGAGAATAAATATGTCAATTTGATAATTTAAAATAAGTTTTAAGTTAATTTTATCAAACAACTTTAATAATTAAAATCAAAATTAAGTAATAAGTTTTAAGTTAGCTTAAAATTAACTTAAATCGTTAACTAATAAGTATTAAGTTTTACCAAACACTCCCTTCTGAGCTTATCTTGTCACTTCTTCCGCTCAAGAGTTAGAGGATATTCAATAAATCAATTTAATGATTTAATGCTTTAATGATTTAAATTTAAATTGATAAATAAATTAAATGTGTTTGATAAAATAATTTAGTAACATAACTTAATGTCAAAAATAACTTTTTAACTATTAAATCAAAATAATCTACTTATTTTTTATTGCAAATCTTTTTTACCTCATATACTCTCATAAGAGCATTATACAACCATGAATCTATCATTCACAACTTTATTATTGTATAGTAAATATTTTTTAATTATCTTATTCATCTATGATATGTCTCATAAATAAATATTTTTTAATTATCCTATACATTTATGATATATGTCTCATAAATAAATTTATTACTAAGATTAGTCAAAATAAATATTAACTCAAATTAATAAAAGTAAATATATCAATCCCGTGATTTAAATTAACTTCGAAGTTATTTCACCAAACTATCTTAATACTTTTTATTCACCCCCCTTGAAGTCAAGATATTTAGCAACTATTAGTTTGAAATTTTAACAAAATACCTCTCTTCCTCTTCTTTTTTTATTATTTTCACTCGCCTCACCTTTTATTTAATTTTATTATTTTCACTCACCTCCCTTAGATTTAAAACAAAAAGTTATTTTATAAAATTTCAAATGGTATCTTTTCCAAATAACTTCATACTTAAAAGAACAAAAATATCCTCTTAGGATGGGGCATTGGAACTCAACTTTGTGGAAAGGAAATTTCCATCATTCATTGGACTTCAGCAGATAAATAATGTTTGTCGACTCCAAGCAAGGAATTGAACAATCCATAAATTTCAATATTAAGCACTGAGTTTGTCTTGGAAAATACTTGTAGAGTAATCATAAGATCAAAATCTCAACAAGTCCCAAAAAGGGTTCAAGTTCATTGCCCATTGTTGATTACGTTAATTGTGATTTAAAAGTAGTTCTGAAGCTTAATTGGAGTTGAAACTCTTAAAATTTTCCAGTTTAAAATATTCGAAATCTTATTGGCAGAATCTTAGGCTTGAGTTGATAATAAATGAATGTGAATCATGGGAGAGATGGACAATCTCCTTTCCCCCCACTGGTAGCAAAATCATTGGTTCTTTGGCCCAAGTAATTTGTGCTGGAGAAAAGGATCTGAACCATCTGAAGAAAAGGCGTACCAGGAGAGGCATAGGCAGTTAATATTGGTTTTTCAAGATGGATTCAGATGCTCCAAATTGTAATCTGATGGCATAATAAAAAAACTGAAGAGGAAAGGTGCATATTGTAGAAGCTGGGCAGTCATTTTGGGTCTTGAAATGGTAGTAAAAGAGTTGTCAGAAGTATGCATTTATACTACATATGCATGTGCCAAAGGCCAGCAATGGAAATCTAAGAAAAGTAATTTAAGTGCAGATGTTAAGTTGAACAACATATTGGAGGGGAGGCTTGGGGTTTGGGATGGAGAATTTCCTCCCCTTGTGGAGGGCCTTCTTTACTGTGATGCTTTCTGCCTACTAGGCTCCGAGGGCTTCATAAAAACTCGAATAAAAGTACCACAAAAACATTTTTATCCAAAATGAAAGATCAGAGAAATTCAAGTATGAGGATTGTCCGAAATAGTAAAATTTCAAGTACAAACTCCTTCCCACGCCTCTTTGTCCCTCTCTCCCCTTTATTTCTTCTTAGCCATCGGCCAGAGTACATGAGAAACCTATTCAGTCTTGAACTCCAAGGTGTAAACCTGCAAGCATACAACACATAACTCCAATCAACCTCAAGCATAGAGGAATAGGGTTTCGGTAAAATACAGGAATAACACAGGACAAAGATTAACCAACAACAAAATTTCCCAAGAAAAGAGAAATTGAAAGGTCTAAACAAAGAAAAGCATCAAAGAGGCACAATCTAAATCTTGTACCAAATACTAAAGCAAAAATGTCATTCACTCATTTCTCCACACATCCAATCACTACTCATTTCAAACAACAGACAGTTTCCACACTGCCGATTTTCTTAACAATAACATCTAAAAAAACAGCCAATCAAAACTACAATAGAGATAACAATATCAGATTTCTTACTTACGCATCATTTCAACACAATTTCTTTTTTCTGTTTTTAAAAATAGAAACTTCTATATAAAAAGTAGAAGCCTGTATGCAAAAAAGTATAGACTAGCAATATTGCAGATTTTCTTAGCATAACAATATTGTTGTGGGGAAAATTATGAAGATAATTTATTATGACCACTCAAAAGAAGATGATGGCAATGTTTGCTCTACCACAAATATTGAACTGATTCAATGCCTTGACCAATGCTATACAGAACTGATTCAATGCCTTGACCAATGCTATACAGAATCAACAAATAAAGATCGGGGACTTACACTACAATTAATATTATTCTTATGACCAATTGAAGGGTAACAACTCTCGCATCGGACTGCAAAGAAAAAAAGAAAGAAATATTGCTTCCAATAAATTGTGGAAAGTCTAGTAAATTTAATAACAAATGTTTCTCAGCACACATGAAGGTAGTTCTTTTCTTCTGAATAATTTGGTTTTCTATTTGTTCAGTGATTTATTTTATTTAGGCTTTCTCATTCTATTAGATTTATTATTTATTTTTAGTTCATCTTTAGGTAATCAAGTCAATTATGAGAACAATTCTTTTCTATGCTTTGTAGAATTATTATGCCTATAAATACATTGTTTTATTTGGGGCCTGTATGAGATAGTCATTACTTCTTTATCAATAAAATTAGTTTTTATAGAATTTCTTGAAAATTATATCAGAAAAGAAGTTGGGATTCTTTGTTCTTTCTTGTTCCTATTGTTCTTGGTATTCTCTGAACAAGAAGACCATTGATGCCTAATTTTTTATATTTTCTCTACGAAAATAATTTCTAGAAGATGATGAATTTTGTTATTGCACAATTATGATTCTATACCACTGCTGCATCACTAAGTCCATCGAGACTGTTTAGTAGTAGTTCTCTGATGTAGCACAAAGAATGCATCCAGAAGTGTGAAGTCAATTATGGGCCAAACATCACACACAATGACACAAGCACCTATTTGCAATTATGCAGTTATATATTAGCAAAATGAACAGAACAAAATTTCTAGCTGGATTTTAACTCTGAATATTCTGTATATAAAGTTTATGCAGTTATGCTCTTGGTTCTCATAAAGGAAAGAAAAAGAGTAAAACCATAGAATAAATGTAATAGAAATTTACACCAAACTTGACACCATATTGACAACAGAGCAATAAGATGGACATAAAACACTATCCCCATTGCATAAGCCAAGTTAATGAGCACGCACCACCAATTATGCTTAGCAAGAAAGTTTTGCTTTCAGCTCTGCTGCCACAGCATCGATGAACTCTTCAGTATTCAGATACCAATCCCTCGTCACCCTACACCATGTCAGAAGTACATTACAAATGTAAAACAATTAATCATATGAAGTAGAAAAGCACATACTTGTGCACAAGCACACATATAAAGAAAAACCATATCAGTTGTACTTACTTAGATCCATGGATAAGAAGTGCAAGATCCTTGGTCATCTTTCCAGATTCCACAGTTCCAACACAAGCTGCTTCTAGTTTCTGAGTGAAATCCAAGAGTCTAGCATTGTCATCCAACTTTGCCCTGTTAACAGGTGAGAATTAAGTGAGCACAGAAATTAAACATGTTAAAGGACTTATGGCTTAACTCTTTACATTTTTTTTTTATCAGAAACAAACCATTCATTGAATAAAAAGTGAACAAAGAAAGATGAGCTATTATTTTTAAAGGAAAAATACACCCAATCAAAACGATGAAAAAAGGAAGAGAACACAGAAAAGCTAAAAATTGCAACTCAAGGTGGCAAAATATTCCCTACAAAGGACAGAAAATGTGAAGACTATACCTGTGTGCAAGGCCTCGTGACCAAGCAAAGATAGAGGCTATGCTGTTTGTACTGGTTTCACCTCCTTTCTGATGAACCCGGAAATGACGTGTCACTGTCCCATGGGCAGCTTCAGCTTCTATGGTCTTTCCATCTGGACAAACCTGAAGATCCATAATACAATAAATGAATAATATGAAATTTAGGATGCAACGAACAAAAGTGTGGTGAGGCAGGAGGAAGAGAGAGATATAGAGGGGAGGGGGGTGGTTGAAGAGAGGCTTTTTTTTTGGTTTTGAGCGGGATTGATTATCTATCTATCTATCTATCTAAATATAGACACACACACACATATATTGATATAGACAACTAGAACAAGAATTTGATTGTAAGCTTATCTCACAAGAGGAGGGGAGAGGAAGGGAGAGGTATTTTTCATTATATATATGCATGCATATCATTGATCATCTTCCAAAGTGAACATAAACAATTTAAAAAACGATGAATGTAATTAGGCCAATTTGGTTATTGAAGTAACTGAAATTTAGTATCTGATGCCAGGGGAACAAGTAAAGACATAAAAGAGAAAAAAAGGGCTATAAAAAAAAATCTGAAAACACGAGATTAGATAATGCTGGTATAACAAGATTGAAATGCCCCAGAACATAAGGGAACAAGACAGCTATAAGAATGATAAACATTAAAAATAGAGAAAACTTTTGTCACAAGAGAAATACCAGCACAGATGTCATCAAACCAAGAGATCCGAATCCTGCAACAATGTAAGAAGAAGTTTCAGGTCAATGAATGACACTAACCCCAAAAACAGAAACTCAATCTGAAATCCTTTGTATTCTAATGTGCAAATTCAATAGGAAAAACTACAGAGACTACACAATACATTTCACATACCTTGGGCTAAGAAATCACTCTGTACATCTCCATCATAGTTCTTGCATGCCCACACATAACCTCCTTCACTCTTGAGAGCATAAGCAACCATATCATCAATGAGACGGTGTTCATACCTACCAATCCAATCATTTAAGTTCATGATAAATAACACATGTTAACTGCATAAACCAGCACAAAAACAATAGAAACTTAACCACTTACCAGATCCCGGCAGCCTCAAACTTTGATTTCCATTGGGTCTCATAAACTTCTTGGAATATGTCCTTGAATCTTCATCAAGAAGAAAGTAAGAATATGATTAACATGGTTTAAAGAAGCAACATCAAAAATCCACTGGACCAACAAAATTACCACAAGGGAGGGGAAAAACCTAAGCAAAAATGATAGCAAAACAAGCAAGCTGCATACCTCCCATCATACTTCTTAAGAATAGTATTTTTTGTGCTAAGATAAAGGGGCCACCGTTTTAGGTAAGCAGTGTTCATTGAAGCCTCAGCAAAAGAATAAATGGACTGCATTCCCAATGAAAAAATTAAATAGAGAAATATTAGTAACCTGAAGCAATCTAGAAATTGGGCTTCAACCAAGAAACTAACTATTTGCACAATCCTAACCTCATCAGTATTATACATCGACAATGCTACTCCTCCAGCACCTGTAAAGTTGAAAACCTCAAGCTCCGTCTTTTCATCTTTTCCTTCTGGTACTGCAAAACATATAATACCATCTCTTATAACTCATTCTTTATAACAAGAGATGAAAACATGGTGGTAACAGAACAAAGAAAACTATCCCCTAATTAATAACAAGTCATGCTCCAATTTTTAAGACAACAGCATAAGACTCATAAGAGGTTACAAAGAAGAGAAATGAAAGGATTTACCAAACACCAATTTGAGTTTCCCAGCTCCTTTAATCACTGTATCAGTTGCTCGATACTGATCACCAAAAGCATGCCTTCCAATGCATATTGGCTTTGTCCAACCTGACAATAACAACAATTAGTACAGCTCCATTCCATCATTCAAAATATGGAACTGCAATGTCAAGATTGGTACATACTTGGGACAAGCCTGGGAATGTTTTTGCAAATGATTGGTTCTCTGAAAACGGTGCCTGCAGCATTGGTGAATCAAAGTAGCGCCATGACCAATCCATCAATAATATGAGGCAAATGGCAATTACCTAAACCGTAAAAAGGGTGGATGCTCACTGAAAACGGTGCCATTCAATATATTCCTAATTGTCCCATTTGGACTCTTCCACATTTGCTTCAAGTCGAACTCCTTCATGCGACCTTCATCTGTAAATCAGCAATAATATATTTTTTAAAATTTTCCTATTGTTTAGTTTTTGATAAATATCAATATGGCCACTGAGACCATAAGAATCCCAATGATTAAAAACTTCAACAAGCAAACTGTACATTCACTCTTCCAGTCAAATTCAGCAATAGGTACCTGGAGTAATAGTTGCACACTTGATTGCTACATTGTACCTACAAAAATACCATAATCATGGGCATAGTCTTAAAAGGCGCAAGGCACATCTAAGGCGCAAAAGTTTCTTACAGCTTAGGTGCAAGGCACAACACAAGGCGCGGACCTAGAATGCATATCTATTTTATAAAATATGATTCAAAATCTAATTCAATCAATAAAAAATTTAAGATTCCAAATATATAAAAGAAACATTCAATAAAAAAGTAATGAAAGTATATAAATTTCATTATACAATTAGAAATTTCAAGAATAAAAGTGTTTAAAAAGGAAAAGTAAAGTTGACAAGGCATGGTTCATTGAGACACATGACAAGCAAAGCACTATAACTAAGGAGTGATTGCACCTTGAGCCTAGAAGCATTTTAAGTGTGCCTTTTAAAACTATAATCATTATAAGATTATAGAAATGTAAGTAGAAAATACAACTTAGTTAGCATAAACATCAGATGAAACATATGCTGCCAGCATTGAAGAAAAACAAAGGGAGGCAAAGCAAAAACTGGCAAGTGGCTTAAGAGGGAAAGAAATAAAAGTGGGA
Source organism: Vitis riparia (assembly GCF_004353265.1). Classification (NCBI taxonomy): domain Eukaryota; kingdom Viridiplantae; phylum Streptophyta; class Magnoliopsida; order Vitales; family Vitaceae; genus Vitis; species Vitis riparia. Next base: position 11,553,002 of record NC_048434.1, on the reverse strand, counting down.
GGGAAGTTGGGCAGGTAGGTAGCATTTGGTCCTAAAAGTATAAGCATTATTAAACAAGGAAGGCTTTATATACATCAACTTCTATGCATAATTGGCTGCATTGAATGCCTTTTAGAACTGAATTTTGTGAAACTCATATTAGTTTAATTTGTTACAATGCAATCCATGTTCCATAATTAAATTAATTAAGTAAAACTAGAATTTATTTAGTGTCTGTTTGCACACAATTCTTGTTTTCTATTTTTAAAAGCAAAAAATAGTTATGACATCTAAAAAAACAAAAAAAAAAAAAAAAAAATACAAGAATTCTTAAAGGCTTACATTGAAAATGTCATTTTAAAAACTGATTGAAAAAATTAAGGTCTGATTAAAGGAATTTTTGAGGACATAAGGTAAGTCTATACAATCTATATAAGTGTTTCTAATTTTTATATAGAAGTTTTTATTTTTCAAACTAGAACAATGTTGTCAAAAGCAAAAGGTGATGTCAAGGTGATAAGACTCCTTTTAGCCTAAGGCTAAAAGCAAGGCAATATCTTGACTATAGTAAGCAAATAAAAAATATACATATTTGAGGAAAAGCATGGAGTTTGCTACTTCTCCAATACATGGATAAATCACCTTTGGGGGTCCATGGTTGGAAGTACCATCCAAGCATCTTTAAAGTTTTATTTGACATTTAAATGCTACTTATAGTGTTTAACAAGCTTTTCCAAGAGGGCTTATATGCACCCACTCACACATGCACAATTTATTGTTTATTAATAACTATCTATTTCTGTTTATAGATTTAATTGGAACTGCATTTTTTTTACTTCATTTTGCAATGTTTGGGATTTTATCAATATGCCTCAACATCTGAAGCACCTTGTTTTATTTCTCACCTTCAGAAAGCAGGGGTACTGAGCAGTAAAAGCTTTTAGCAAATAGCATTCCTTGTAAACTTTTAGCAAACAACAATCATAAATCTTATCTAGCAGCCATTGCATCAGAGCAGACACAAAATAAGAATATGCAAGGAAAAAAAGAGGGGGGGAACACAAAATTACCAGAGGTGGCAGCAACAAATTGTACCATTTTATAGAAAAGAAAATGTTCTTCTCTTCTAGAGCTAGCTTAAAAATAATAAAAGGAGACAGAGATGTATAACCATACTTAAGTGTAGCTTCTGCACTTTCAACTGTAACTTTATCATCAGTGGCGTCACGATGAGGGAGCCCAAGATCGAAATACTTTATATCCAACTCCAGAAATGGAAAAATAAGCTGAAGATATACCCAAACCAACTTATGCATATAAGTACCATCCTCAAAATTATGAAATGAGAATCCAAAAACATCTTCAAGAGGAGGAGCTAGCAAATCCTAAATTACCTTATCCTTGATTGATTTCCAGAAAACTCGAGTCATTTCATCTCCTGCAACATAGAAATAAAGAAGCATGATATCAGAAATAGAGAAGTGAAAAGATATTCAACTGAATAAATATGATTAACTCCACAGATCAGACAAGCAAACCAAAAACATATGATTTAAAAAATCAAAGCTCTGAAAATGGCAAAGCCTGATGCCAATTCAGTTTTTCAACACAAAACTTTAACAATCTTTTTGGCATTTTGGAGGAAAAATTGAACAGGAAAACCCTTTCCAACCTCCTGCTTATCTGTTGTCCTAATAGATTTAGAGGAAAATTGCGATACCAATGACCAGAAATGCACATAAAAAATTTGCTGCTACCTCAACAAGCTAGGATATCACTCAAAGCTCCACATTTTCAAAGTCAAATTCCTCCATCAGAATTCCAATTTTTTTATGCACACGATATAATTTCAACGAGTCCCATGGAAGAAAAATAATGGAAGTCCGAAAAACATCTCAATGACGTGAAAACATCTTTCATATCACTATTTCACCATTCTTATTCCCACAAATACATTGTGGGGTTCAGATTGGCCCTTTGTCTTTATAAAAGAGGACAAATTGCAACATCCTAAGCTGTTCCATGAACTATTTTAACCACATGGAAAGTACTATAAGATATTGAATGATAAAATCTTCTGCACTCAGTTTGAAACCAAATTTTTGAGAGAAAATAATTTAACAAATGGAAACGACAAAAATAGGAATTGGATCCATTTCCTTCAACGGCTTCAAAATGGGAAATTTTTCTATACATTTTGCCCTTAATGTCATGAAGGGAAATGTTTGGGAAAATCTGAAACTTAAACAGACTTCCTCTGAAGATTCCATCCATCCACATTTCAAAAAACGGAATAATATTTTATTTCCAGTTGGATTCAAATCACAATATTCAAAATTTTCAGGCGCTTCCATTCTCAACTCAGTCTACCAGAGTACATATGAAAGCACATATACATTTAAAGAAATCCAATTCTCAAGAACCCACAAGAATCAAAATTGCATAATGAGCTATCCAAGTGAAGAAAAGGTTGATACTGTACGGTTAACCAAGAGTCAACAGACAAATTTAAATTTACTCGATCATCGAATCATCAACTCAAAATGGCTCACTCTTTTCCACAATCATTGAAGTCAACATGTACATGTACAGATCTAAATAATCCAAGGATCTTAGCCTAAACTAAAGTAAATTCTGAGTACCCCTTCTGCAAATTAAATATTCTGATACAAAGAGCAAAAGGGTATTATATACAGAGACACCCTTATCGAACAGATCGACTATACGGAAACAAGTTCTAACAAAGAAGAATCATGAAAAGCAAAAGTCCACTAGAAAAAAGAATCAAAAAGAGATATGCGTGAAGTGTTGGAAATGATGGGATCTAAAGGAAGAGGAGAGGAGAGAAGGATCTGACCATCCATCTCAACGATGGGGTTGGCGACTTTGATCTTGTCGAAGGCCATTTTCCTCTCTCTGTGTAGATTTTGCAAGTGATACCAAGCAGGGAGAGAAAAGATATTTGAGAGGCAGAGGCAATTGCAATGCCTGCGGTGTGAAGAAACTTAAGCTTATATGCTGCTAGCCTGCTACACGGAACCATGCGGGTTGATTTTCCGACTCTGCAATTTGTCCTTGATAGTCACCTAATTTACATATGTGCCAAGATTCAAAAAAGGCCCAAAAAAACCATTCTAGAAGGGGTTATTCGATTAAAATTCAATTAAAAATCCAATTAAAAATTCATATTTTGACAAAAATGTCCATATTTTCTTTTTTATAAAATTAACTATTTCTTTTAAAATCTATATATAAATATTCAATATAATCAAAGATATTTATGTCAAAAATTGATTACCATTTGAAAAAAACATGAAAAATATTAAATTTATAAATATGGAAATTATTTCATACATTTTAACTAATTAATTCCCCTAGAAATATGATATTTCCATATTTAATACAATCCTATCCGGGTCTTCATTGCTTTAGGAATTTTTGTGTTTCTATAAAGGAAATTCCCTCAAATTTTAGAAAAAATCTTATATCCATGGAATACTTGGTATTTTTTTTGTTTCTATGTGAATAAAAAATGAAAGGAAAGTGGGCAACTTATTTTTATTTTTATATTTATTTACTAAATCTATTTTTTTTAAAAAAGATTAAGTTGGTTATGATCACTTATTGATATATTGTAATAGGGATTTTACCAACCAACCTAATCTTACAAAAACTTAAAATAAATCCTTAAAAAATAATTACACATTGATATTAATCAATGGATACATGAATTTAGAAATAAGAAATAAAATATTTTTTTACCTCTCTTTGGTTTCATAAGTGCAAAACCTTCCACAAACTTATATACATACATTTCTAGTCTTGTGCTAAAAAATTAAAATTCTTAAAAGAGGCAGAAGAAAAATAGGAAGACTATCTTTCATGACAATAAATCATAACATTTTTTTTTTTTTTTTGTGAATTTACAACTTAGTAACTTTACAATTTATTGGTGACTTTGCAACTTTTGTTTGTAACCTTACAATTCATTATAAGTTTACAACTTTTGTAACCTTATGTAATTCATCGATTTCTTTACAACTTTCTTTGTAACATTACATTAATTCATTGTAAATTTACAACCTATTGTAAATATTTTAATTTTTAAAGTAAATGTCTATGATTACTAACTTATTTATATGTTATGAACTCTTCATATTTCAATAAGTTAATTGTCTTTTCTTAATAACCTAAGGTAAGGACATGTGGCATGAGGCCGTTGTGGAATCTCTATATCTCTAGTAAGTTTATTACAAATAAACTTGTCAATTGTAATCATATTTAAAAACAAACTATAATTTCACCAAAAAATAAGAGATATGTAAGCGAGTTCTCTACTTAAATATTAATCCTTCCATTAATTCCTTAAAATTTTTATTTATTTATTTTGAGTTGAACAAAGATGATTGTCATTCCCTAAACTTAAAAGTGTGTCACCTCTTATAATTGGACCTTTTAGCAAAATAATTGACAAAATCTTAATATATGATATACTATATAGATACATACTCTTTAAAAAAATATATTTCTAAATTGATCGGTTGGTATTTTAATCCAATTTATATATGTATGTGTGTGTGTGTGTGAAATCAAGGTTTGATTTATCTCAATTTTGGTTATAACAAAACAAGGTTTGGAATTAATGATTATATTTCAAGTGTGATTAGACCAGAAGATTTCCAAAGTGGTAATCACAAAGACAAAATCAAGCCAAAGAGAAATCAATAAAAAGAAGAAGACCTCAAAGAGAAGTGTTTTTCAAGACCTAAGTTTTATAGGATCTCTTTGTAAGATTGTTGGTGTACTAGGTCTTTCATGCATTACGTTATTAATTTATGCACCAAAATCATCCAAAAGTAATTTTGTTTTAAATCCTTTAAATTTTGATGATTCATGTTTTCAACTAAAACCTTGTGTCAAATGTTTTCCAAACTTGTTTAAAATGTTTTAAGTTGAAAAGATGGTTGTTGAGCCAAAAATGGCTCAATTGGTTGAACTGGATAAGGAACCGGATAACCAATTCAACTCAACTGGTCGAGGGGTGCAAAAACCTTTTTTTTTTCTTTCTAGAATGGTTGTTCAACCGGTCAATGTTGAACCTCAACCGGTCGAGGTTAAGCCTTAACCGCTCGAGTTCTGATCAAGGGGTGATCGAGGTCCAACGGTCACCTACTAAATATTAAATGTTAACAGCATTGACAATGGGGAGTTGAAAAAGAAAAATAAATGGTTAATATCATCTTTACAAACGTTCTCAAACGGTCAAAAAACTTTTGATATGATTTTGGCAAGTCAAAAGTGTATTTTTGATATAAAAAAAAAGAAAAAAGAAAAAAGAAAAGGCTAGGCTACAAGCCTTTCAAAAATAAAAAATAATTTAAGAATTATTTTGTAAAGGAAGCCTCTAGTTTTTCACCTTAAAAAATTTGCAATCTTTGTGAAAGAGAAGGTCACATTAGTGATAATTATCCTTTAAGAAAAATTGAGTGATCATATGCTTGTATGTTCTAATAGTGTTATTCAATGTATGCTATATATCTTTTTAAATGCATATGTTCTTCTGTATATCTTTAAAAATCATGCTTTAAATTAGGTATGATCCAAGATTGAGTAATCTTTTATTTGGAAAATGTTCTCAAATAAAAAATAAAAAAAAAGATTCGTTTCCATGAGAAATTGTATTATGCTTATTGTTTACTTTTAACTTTTGATATTATGTGATTCCTCTTATATACTTTATTGAAACTTTTTGTTGATGGCAAAAAGGGGGAGAAGTAATGGTAGGTTGCTAACTTGGGAAAAAAATATTAATATTGTTTTAGCAATCCTATCCATATTGATGCTTTGTGTTTTATTGGTCATAATTGTTTGCATCATATTTAATAATAATATATTGTCAATTGCTAAATTACTTTTTATGCTATTTATGTTTGATTATATGATTTTGAGCACCCTTAATATACTCCTTGAAGTTTCTAAACTTGAATATTCTCTAAATTCAAAGGAGCATATATTAAGGGGGAGTTTTTTAGCAACCTTACTTTTGTCATTATCAAAAAAGGGGAGATTGTGAAACCAAGGTTTGGTTAATCTCAATTTTGATGATAATAAAATAAGGTTTGTAACTAATTATTATATTTCAAGTGTGATTAAACAAAAATATTTCCAAAGTGGCAATTACAAAGACAAAATCAAGCCAAAGAGAAATTAATAATAATAAGAAGACCTCAAAGAGAAGTATTTTTCAAGACCTAAGCTTTATAGGATCTCTTTGTAAGGTTGTTGGTGCACTAAGTCTTTCATGCCATTACGTTATTAATTTATGCACCAAAATCATCCAATAGTAATTTTGTTTTAAATCCTTTAAAATTGGATGATTTCACGTTTTCAACTAAAACCTTGTGTCAAATGTTTTCCAAACTTGTTTAAAAGGTTTTAAGTTAAAAATGATGGTTGTTGAGCCAAAAATGGCTCAATCGGTTGATCCAGATAAGGAATTGGTCAACCAGTTCAGTTCAACCAGTTGAGGGGTGCAAAAACCTTTTTTCTTTTCCAAAATGGTTGTTCAACAGGTCGAAGTTAATCCTTAACCGGTCGAGGTCCAGTCAAGGGGCAATTGAGGTCTAACGATCACCTGCCAAACATTAAAGGCTAATGGCTAGTCAAATAGTCGAACCCCTAACGGTTAGTTTGGTTGTTTTCCTCTATAAAAATGCTCCAATCTTCATTATTTCAAGAGTTTGACCTTCTTAAACCTATCTTGAATATATTTGAGCCTTAGGAGAGTGTTTTTTAGTACACTATTATTCTAAAACTTGCATATCATTAGTGCATCTTTCAATCCTAGTTTTTCTTGTACATTTGAGCTTAAAGTTTTGTACTAGGATTTTGTGAGAATATTTCTTATCTTCATTTGTAAATCTTTGAGAAGAAAAGTCTAGTGTGTGATATCACTTAGGGATTCTTAAGTGTGGGGTATCACTTGAGGGGTTGTTCAAGAGTTGGGTATCTCTTGACAATTATAAAGAGTGCTTGGAGCCAAAAATCCAAGAAAGTGGATTGGAACCATAATCCAATTGTATTGCTTGAAGGCTTGGTTTGGAAGCCTTAAAATAGTGGAACCTCAAGCTTGGGACTGAAGTTAGAAGAGAGTGGACGTAGAATGGGTTACGTTGAACCACTATAAAAATCTTGTGTTTGCATTTTCTCTTACTTACTCTTTTACTTTATATGCAATTGCCTTTATATTGTTTTATTATATATTTACATATAATTGTCTATTGCATTCATATTGTTAGCCCAAGGGTTCTCCTAATAAGGTTTTGATGATAACAAACCAAGGTTAAAAATCCAATTCACCCCCCCCCCCCCCCCCCCCCCCTTTGGGTGTTTTTCTCATTTAAGTTTAGCCTTTATTTTCTCACATATTATTTAAATTTTTTAAAAGAGACCATCACTCTATTCACTTCCCCTCTAGGGTGATTACCTTAGGTTGGATTAGTCTAATTTTTCCAACAATATATATATATATATATACACACACACAAATTTTAAACTATTAGCTACAATTTTAGTCATAGCTAAAAGTTTATAAAATTCATTGTTGATGAAGGCTAGTGACAAAAGGTATTGTCAATTGAGGCACCATGATATCTCCTGGGAGTGAAATCGTGTGTCCCCTTAGGTGATCTAAAGGACATGTGATCTATAAGATTATAACCATAACATTTCCTTATTATAAATTTGAAATATGTTCCTTGGAGCTAGAGTTGGTCAATTGATCATATAATAAGTGAGATCTGCAACTTAAGAATAGGAGATGTAATCTTAATGAATCACATACACTAGCTCATGGGGATTCTACATGTAGTGGATATTAGGTTACAGACTTGAGCATTCATTTCGTTGTAATTACATAGGATACTAGAGTGCGATTAATTCTCTTTAGTGGAGTGCTAAATCTGCTCAGAAATCTAGATTATTTTGTTCCTTGACCCTAGATCTTGTGTAATGTATGTTATCTATCCTTAAGGCTCTCTAGATTTAATGCAGCAAAAAACAATGGCTATAAAAACCATATTATAACCTAGATCTAGATATATAGTTACATACCTACTATTTGGAAATTCTTAGATCGAATACAATTTGAAAAAGATGTTATGGGCATCGTAGAACTTGCCTACTCAAGAGTCTTACACCTGATCTCTCTCTTCATAGGTCTTAGCATAAGAGAATGGTGGGCTTTTTTCTCTCATATGAGGGTGGTTAAGGCTTCTTTCTGGAATCTCAAAGTGAAGCCTTAACCTTTACAGGGGTTTATATAGGCTTCCTTGTGGGCTTAAGTAACTTAAACCTAAATTGGTCTTGAGTCATTTAATCCAACCCACTTGACTCCTAATTAATTAATTAGCCCTAATGGGATCCAATTAATAAATTAGTCTATTCTAGAAAGTCAATTCATAAAATCTAGAATAACCTTACATTTTTGCCAAAACACCCTTAGGCACACTTATAAATTACATACCCAAATCCTCTCAAAACATGCCACCATGAACTAGGAGCTCGAGTGATGACCACTTGGACCTATGGGAAAATACTAACTTCTTCATAATTCAATTTTGAAGTTGACTCAACACTCTACTAAAAAGAGTCATCTACACTCTAGTATCTTATAAAATTACAAGTTAAAACTTGGGTCTATAACCTACTATTCATTACATGCAGACTTTCCATGAATTGGTGTCTGTAATCTAATAGGATAGTGCTAGCAACCCATCAAGGTTACCTTTCCAATCCTTGAGTTACAAATCCTCTATTATATTATCAAATGACCTATTCTAGCTCATAAAAAGCATATGTCAAATTCCACTTAAGGAATTACTACGACCATAGATTTCATGATCACATGTCCTTTAGACTACTCAAGCGAACACGTTGTCTCAATCTCATGAGATATCATAGTGTCTTTATTGAGAATACTTGTTGTCACTAACCTCTATCAATAGTAACCTAATCGCTAGGGATATATAACCATATTAGGGTCTCATGCATAGGTCAAAGCCTCCTATTGATTTCATTACAAGCTCGATATCCTCTTAAGTTTGAAAGTATGTACTACATAGTACCTTGGTGAATCATAACAACCTCGATAGTCTTACGTTATGATTTACCATAAGTCTTGTCAAATGTTTAACCATACACACTAGTGCACTCACTATGAGAACCTTATCTCAATGGCCAAGACAAGTCTTCTCTCCAATTAGGAGGTAGTGCACTAAAGTCTTTATTAGATTGCCTAAATTCATGAACCGACTATGAACAACTTATCATCTTACAACTCTTAATGCACCTAAGTCATGTACAATCTAAATTATATAGGTTGAATGCTCAAATCAATATGAGTGCAAAGACGGATAGAAAATTGGAAACTTATTTTTAACTTTCTTATAACATGTTTTTATTTAAGGGCTTTATCCTAACAAACACCCACTAGCCATGAAAACATACTAGATATTGTAGGAAGAATATACTTCGTAGTCATATCACCTCTCTAGACTATCTTCCATAAATGTTTTTGTGTTTTCTCTTCCAATGGTACTTTGATTCTTTAGATTGTGTCATCACCCTGCTATTATTGAATAATAGGATCTTGGACGATACAACCAAGAGAACTAATTTTATGTCAAAAAGGTTTCATTTGTTGTTTTAGAAGCAATAATAAATACTGCTTAGAGAATGCACATACCTAGAGGATGACTTGCGATAGTTGCTAAAAATTTGAAAGTCTAATTCCTAGTACCTAAGGTGTACTAACTCATCACAAAGACTCATAAGCATATATTCCCTTGTCCTCCTAGGATACCTGAGTATATGCTTGATATCCATCCAAAAATCTAATACTCAATTAGATTGATATCTATTCACCATTCCTATAGCAAAACAAATATCCAATTTAGCACATAACATCACATACATAAGGCTACATATTATAGAAGCATAGTATAACACCTTAAAGTGATTTCTCTAATTGATTCATGCCTAATTGGTGTCTCAGTTGATTCGTGTCCAACTGGTGCTCCTTGATTGAGGGAGTAATCAACAAAATTTATAACCTATTACACCATATACTAGGGTAGCAAAGACAAAGCTACTATAGCATAGTGGCTCTAGGATCGTTCACTGGGATGGGTTTTCACTTTGCAAATGATATTAATTCAAAACTGAATTGGTGCCTTTTCATTTCAAGGTTAGCTTTGAAAGAAAACATAAAATTTGGTGGAAAAAGGATTGGTTTTAAGCTAACCAAAAATAGTAACTGATTTTAATTACAAAGAAAAGTGTTTCTTGGAGTTTCAGATCACTAGGCTCAGATTCCTTATACAAAAAGGGAGTTCTGGTCACTTGTTTCTTTTCCTCGCATTAGAGAATTAACATATAGTTAATTCTCTAACCGGTGTTGTACAGATGCTTCTCATTAATGGGTTCAAACACTAAATCCCTATCACTGATGCACCTTGCAATGACTCATACCTCTCACCTAGCACTTGCCATTCAAGGTGATCTTTAACCTTGGATTACCTGTCAAAAGCTCGCAAGAGATAACTAATGGATGTCTCATTGGAGTCCAAAAGCTTACCAAGTGTTGGCAATTCTAGAAAATCCTACATTCAAGTCACCTCCCAGAGGCTCGCAAGGGGTAAACTAGTGAATCTCCATGGACGGAGATCACTTGCCTTACCAAGTGTTGGCCCAGGTGATTTAAAGGTGTTTTAAGTTAACTAAAAAGATAAAAACCATTAAGGGGTCACACTTTCTCTTCATTAAAAACTAAAACAACAAAACTTCCAATTTTTCATTCGGAAACTTACCCGGCTTTCTTCACTCCAAGAGACAAAGAGCCTAGCCTCTCATCCTCTGAGGAAAAATCCTCAGAGTTTGATTGGCTAGAAAGAAAATTAACGAGAAAACAAGAATATATAAGAAAAACAGAGCAAGTGCTCTGTTAGTTGATTCTATATATGATATATTATATGATGGATCCTCTGGAACAAGCTTCTCCGAGAGTCTCCCTGAGAGTCCTCCTCGAACAAGCTCCTCTGAGAGTCTCCTTTTTAGTGTTTACAAGAGAGTTTATATAGGAAGGTAATTTACCCTTCCTTGGATACTTCCTAGCTAAGGAATTACATGAGTGGTTGAATACAAGGAGAAAATGGAAATTTAGACACAAAAATCTGAAGAAAAATATCTCAAAGTGTCGGTCACAAATATTGGGAAGCACTAAGGACCATTTCGCAGGTGAAAACGAGGTCTACGAGATTTCGTAGACGCACAAAAAGGGCTGCGAAATTACTTCGCAGCAAACGGCTGATTTCGCACCGCTGCGAAGTGGTCTTTCAGCTTGCGGTGTTCGACTTCCAACGTGTCGTGAAACTTCAGGGGGAATTCCACAGCACTGTGCAAAATGGCTGCGAAATCATTTCGCAACAAAAGGGTGATTTCGCAGCCGTGCAAAATTCTTCCTTTAGCTTGGAGTGATTGGCTTCCAATGGCTGTAACTTCCTCATTTCAGCTCCAAATTGTACACGGTTTGAAGCGTTGGATTATTGACTTCCTGACCTTTGAAATGGTATATAGCATGTAGAAAATGGACTTCGGGAAGTGCTCCAAAAGTGCTGAAGAAGACTGCAGCTGCTGTCCTCTATTTTCTTCACTCTGTTTTCCTCTTTGCTTTTCTCCTCTTTGCTTCTCTCCTTTTTGCATTCCGGATTTGCTTGTGGCAAAGGACTTCAAAGCTTTGGTTCTTCATGTTTCTGAGCTCTTCATTGCTTTGCCATGGATTCCAAATAACTCTCCTCAATCTTGGATTGTTTTGGTGATCAAAAAGCTATCAAAACACCAAAACTTAACACAATTTGATTAGAATTGATTGCAAGGGTCCTTAACATGTTAATTGGGTTAAAAGGCAATAACTACTACTCAAAAGTGTTTAAAAGAGTTAATTACAAGCTACAAAATAGCACTTTTTGAGTAGTAATCACTCCCCCCCAACTGACATATTGCTAGTCTCTTAGCAATGAAGGAGAGAAAAATAAAATAAAAGTACCATAATTTACAACATCATGCTAATCACTTCAAAATATGTTTAAGTGGCATGACTAATCAAACTCTCACATGGAACATTAAAGATATAAAACTCAAACTTCAATAGGAGCTATCAAATAACTTGTCTAATCACAATTCTTAAAGAGAAGACATTATGCAAATTTAAGCTTCAAAATAATTTCCATTTCCAAAGGTCCAATCCTTACTCTTCCACAAAAATCTATGTGGTATTTATTAGTTTCCGGATATAGTATGTCAAACTAATCTCTCCCCTCAACCTAGTTCTTTTCAAAGCTTAGCAAACTAATCAACCTCCAATAGGCTAAGAACGCACCTCTTTTCTCACAATTTTTTTTTCTTGTAGGAGTGCAAAGCTTAAAGGCATTCTTTTCTAAATTGTCCATGTAACGGGGGTCCATCGATGACTCCCAACCAATCAAGGTTTAGGGCATCAAGCGTTAAGGATTTTTCAACCACTAACTCCTCGGATTTCACCCCGGACTTTTGAGAATTAATTTTTAATACCCAAGCACCTACAGTATGTTAAACTCCAAGGATACTAATCTTGAGAAAAACAACTCTAAACCTAAAGGGTAGCAAACCCTTCTTAGAGTCTTACATCATGCACTTGATCAAATGCTTATCAATTTAAGCGATATAACACAATTTTCCTATTCTTCCAATCCCAAAAGACTTTAATCCCAATAATATATTGCACTCTTCTATATTTTCATCTAAAACTAAACAGACAACCAAATCTTGATTGATGATAATATCCTAACATCATTCTAAATGAGTAGATTGTTATCTACCTTGTAAGATCTAGGAGCACCACCATGCTTCCCTATGCCTTCTTGTACACATAAGACCCTTTTCCAAAAATGAGCACCAAAACCTCACTCATTGCTTGTCAAAATTCATGAGATACTAACATTCTACTAAGATGGACTTGTGTAATAGAAGTATAAGGAATAACATGTGCTTATACCTCTAGATTCATAGTATCTTATGCACTAATGAGACTATCTTCTAGTATATTCTAGTTTATATCACTCTTTAACTTATTACTTATCGTATAGTCATCATAAGAAATCTGGTATTTGTAACAACAAGCACCTTCTAATTATCCTGACTATAAAGTAATAACCCTTAAATTCTCTTGGATATCCTATAAACTGATATACCTCTTAGGTATAGAAGGTATAATACATTCTCCCATACATATACCTAAAAGAATATAGAAAGTGAGAAAACAATCATTGATCTCACTATGTTTATCAAAGTTTGATTTCTTTTTTCCATTACTCCATTTTGTAATAGAGTCCCAAGTGCACATAATTGGGATATAATATTGTGCTCCCTAAGAAAAGAATCAAACATACTAATCACACCATCTCAATCCAATCAAAGTGTCTGATATGTCTACCTAATAGGTTATTCGATTTCGCCTTAAATTCAATGAATGCATCCAAGACATTAGATTTTTTTATGTACTAGGTACATGTATCCAAACCTAGAGTATTCATTAATAAAAGTAATGAACTACCCATACTCTACTCATGCATTAACATAAAAAGATCTACATGCGTGAGCATGCACTAACTTCAAACATTCATTGGCTCTATGTCCTTTAAAAATAAAGGGTTTTTTTGGTCATTTGATCATTTTATCATTTATGTAGGTGTAGACCCCCATTTAGGGGCTCATGTTTTTATCACATTTGCTGTAAGTTTTTCTTTGCAGGTGGAAGGCTCTCAAGGAGCCACATGTCTCTTCCAGATTGACTAGAAAAGAATCAAGTTAGTGGTTTTGATGGCCAATGGAAGCTTGACATGTGGAGATTTCTTTCAGCAGAAAAAGCTGAAAACGGTTGAGGATGGCAGCTGCAGGGTAGTGGAGAGAGGCAGCTGTGTGAGGTGTCTGGGGTGCTGCGGTTAGAGATATTTTGAGAGGGGGTAGAGAGAAAGAAGAGGAGCAGAGAGCAAGAGGGAGAGGGAGGAATAGCTGAAACAGAGTTGGAGAGGAGGAGAGTTTTTGGCTGAAGGAAGTGGTTTTGGGAGCTTGAGAGAAAGCCAGAGGTGTGCTGGAAGGGAGCCAAGGAGAGGGAAACAGAGGAAAACAGAGGAAAAATCAGAGGAGAAGAGAGTGAGAGTTTGAGGGAGTAGAAGCAAGGTGAGAGAGAGGTGCTTTAAGGGGCTGCCGGGAGATATTTCGAGAGGGAAGCAAGCTGCAAGAAACGAGGAGAGATTCTGGAGAAGCAAGCTGAGGAAAACCAGAGAGAAATTAAAGAGAAAAAAGGAGGAAGAGAAGATACGGAAGTTGAGTAAGTATTGCTTGAGAAACTCAGGTATAACTACTATGGTTTTCTTTACTTTGGATTGCTTCACTTTCCTTCTCTGTTATTGTTGTTTTTGAGTTAATTTGTTGTTGGTTTGGATGTGGAGGATCATAGGCCACAGACTTGTTGTTAATCTCTTTGGTTGCTGTGATTTTGTTATCGTTGATTCATGTCTCTATTCCCTTAGTTCTGTTTGAGCATGATTTGTCTCTGCCATAACTTTCCTATAAATGTTTGAATAATACCTATGTTCTCGTTTTAAATATGTTGATTTCACTCACCTTCATCTGAGCCCATTGATTGATGCATGACATGAGGCTTGAATGGTTTCCCTTTGTTTCTATTATTTGTATTCTGTTTTGCTATTTTCACCTGTTCTCGGTGCTCCACCATGGCGAGTATTAGATTTCCCATCTTTACCTGAAAGAGTAAGGCACTGCCAGAGGAAACCTGGTTTGGGGTGCTTCTGAGGGTATTCAACATCAGATTCGTTGGGAGATACCTGGACTGTTTGGGTAGCTTAAGTTGAAGAAGCTGTTGACATTACAGGTTCTGCTTTAGGTGGATCAGTGGCAGTATTTAGTGTTTAGCTCTCATTCTCTGGGCATCTCGTGTCCACCACAGAATAAGGAGTTTCATCTCCAGAGTGGGAGCTGGGCATCATAGATGACAACAGGTGGTGGAATTCACGTTCTATCTAAAGAATGAAGCAAGAGGGGTGGAATGTTTTAACGTAAAGTGGCTTATGGAAAATTCTGAACTCGTATTGCTACTAAGCTAGATGTGATGGAACCCTACTCAAGTGTTAAAGACGGGATTGGGTATAGCATGATCAATGATGTGGAAGAGAAGGGCTTGATCACCCCTGGGAAGACTGTTCATATTGAGGTTACCAATGGCAATACTGGCATTGGGTTGGCATTCATTACAGCGGCTAAGGGTCACAAACTTATCTTTGTCATCACCGGTTTGCTGTATAATAAGGACACTAGCCTGTGGTGCTGAAGCAGATGTTGGTTTTCACTAGTACTGCATCATAAACCCCTTGATTTTTTTTGAAGATCCCGTTAAGGATCTCCCTACTGTTTGTCAAGATGTTGGGGGTTTGAGAATGTTTGTTGATATCTTTGTTCCTAGAAATATCGACACTTGTGTCTCAGATCCTGAAATTACGACTGGAATACAGTTTCAGCTTAGAGGGGGTTTCCAGAGAGCAGTCTTCATGAAACGCCTTTTGAACAAAGTTCATCTCCATAGATTTCAACATCTGAGTATGGCTGCAGCAGATGAAAAATAATAAGAGGGTTATCTGTGTTAATGTTAATGCAAATGAAGTTTCCATCACCATTGATAGAGAGGCAACATGCAAAGCACCTATGGCAGCAGCGGACGATGCTGGGTGAGAATTTATACCCACTTGTGGAGCAGCTGGAGCCTGAGATGGCGGCCAAAGTGACTGGCATGTTTCTTGAGATGGACCAGACCGAGGTCTTGCACTTGTTCGAGTCCCCTGATGCTCTGAAAGCCAAGGTTGTAGAGGTTATGGAGGTTCTGAGGAATGTGGTTCAGCAGCAGCAGGCCACCAATGCAGCTGATCAGTTGGGTTCTTTGTCTCTAGAATGACCGCCTTTTCTTTCAAAGTAGCTGGACTTGAGATTGGGGATTTACTCATTGAAATGCTTGATTTTGGAACCTCTGGATGGAGCTAATTGGATGAAGATAACTGGTTTATCACCATATTGGCTGGACGTGACACAAGGCAGTGTTGTGCATGACACAGTTGATATGAAATCATTGTTTCTTTTGACAGGACCTAATGGGGGTGGTAAATCCAGTTTGCTTCGATCAATTTGTGCAGCCGCATTACTTGGAATATGTGGATTTATGGTGCCTACAGAATCGGCCTTGATTCCTCCTTCTGATTCTATTATGCTCCACATGAAATCTTATGATAGCCCAGCTGATGGAAAAAGTTCATTTCAGATTGAAATGTCAGAGATGCGATCTATAATCATTGGAGCCCTCATTCACTGCCAGTTCTGGTAGTGATAATCCCCAGGCAGATCTGAGCAGTTCCGCATTGAAACTGGAAGGGAAGTTACCTCTGAAAGTCATTGTGATTCCTGTAGTTCTAGCATGGACTCACTACTCAACATCATACATGGCATTTGGATTGTTTCCATCACAGCAGCAGCAAAGGTGTTGCCATACTCGATCACCAAAACCAGGAGCATGGTCCAAAGAAATTGACCCTCCGCCGGGTGCTTCGCCTCTGTGGTGACGCCAGGAAGTGTAAGAAAAAGACCTCACCAATGTGGACAGCAAAGAGAGCCAGCTTTCGAAAATGGCGACTGCAGCTCTAGCGAACAGAGCTTCGACGGATCGAACGTGGAACCTCTTGAGACAATTTTTCAAATTCTTCAGAAGCTTCAGCGTGGCTCCATCTGCTTCTTCTTCTTCAATGTCATCATCTCCTAACGCTGATGAAGTTGCCATGGATGAAGAGCCCCTCGCCCATCAATTCAAACAGAGATTACCTTTTGTTCTTTTCTGAGAGTTACAAATTTTATGGGAAGCAATTAGGGCCCGCCATGCAGCAATGACAAGATCAAGGCAATTGGAGGAGCATGGTGAATTTATGGAGGTTGGAAAAGTCACCGAGTATGGATGGCACTTGCAATCACCTAGAAGTTGCTGAATATGATGCAGAAATCTACTAGTACTATTGGGTTATCTAGTTGCAGGCATATAATTCATCCATGCAAAGTTATATGTCAGCTTGGTCAGACATCAATGTTTGGGATGCGGGACATATTGATCAATTGGCTTATTGAAATAGGCTTCAGGTTGAAATTGTTGCAAGAAACACTTTACCTCATGATCACTTTGTTTGATCGATGTCTCTCTATGGTACCAGCACCATTGCAGTCACCGAATATTGGGTGAGATGAGATCGCAAATCTCTCTATCCCATCCATGGTGTCCAGAATTCTGAAGTGAAGCATGATGATGAAATCAACGGTGGAGAGTCTCCGAATCGCAGCTGCAGCAGACTCTTAAGGAATATCCATGATTGCTGAACCAACAACTGTTGTGATATAAATCAAAACCATGCCAATGCCCTGCTGAATGGACATCTAGCTTACTCGCTTGCCTCATGGCTTCAGGTTCTATTTGATGCATCATTCTGGACCCGCTGAGTCACGTAACCAGTCAGAAGAGCATATGGGATTCCAAAGTCTGGCTTTACTCTACACTTGGACTTATTGGTATGGGACTTCACAGCTATTAGATTTAGTTAGGGAGAACACTTCATCAAATCCTCATTGACGAGGATCCTGCATGGTCACCTTTAGCATTGCTACTCTCATGCCACGTGTCATCTTCATTTTCTTCATTTTTGTTTTTAAAAATAGTTTTTCCAAACCCATTTTTTTTAATAATTTTCCTAAGTCCCATTTTGTAGATAATTCCTCCAAATTCTTTTTTATTAAATAATTTCAAGTCTCCAAAATCTTCATCTTAGAGTTTTTAGGTCTTAAAAGTCACATTTTTAATAAAATTTTGCTGTCATCATCTTTCGGTATGCAACTTTCATAACTTCTCAGATTTTTAAATGTTTTAAGATAAGCATGAATTTAAATTTCGTAATTTCGACTAATGGAATTTATGGAATTAATTCATGCTAAAATAAATGGGCTTTGGTGGGGGCCCGACATATATGATTTTTTTTTATTGATTGATTGATGGATTGATTTGATTATCACACATGACTGATTCATTCTGCTCTATGACATGCTTGAAATTATTCTTTAATTGTGTGCTAACCCTCGTTCTTGATAGTGCATGATGATTCGTTGCCCAGGTACGCGCTCAATCTCACTCTGGTTAATTCATATGCATTTTCCGACTCTCATATGTGCATGATTGACTCGAGTATTCATTGATTTTTACATTGATTGCCACGTCAGCTTCATTTTATTAGTAGAGACCCGTCTTTAGGGACTTAGAGGGGTGCTACGGTCTTTACCGTACCTTCCCGATAAGTAACCTGACCCCCGAACCCGATCCGGTTTTTCACAGACCGCCTTTTCCAAAATAAGGAGTCACACTTAGGGTTTTTCTTTCTTATTTTGTTTACCCTTTAAAAATAAAACAAAAATAAGTGGCGACTCCAAGTCATTTTTAAATAATCAATAAAAATCAATTTTTCAAATACAAAATCGAGCTCGCCATCGAGTGGGAAGCGCATTGAGCCGAAATGCGGGGTCCACAGTAGGATTTGTAGATTGAAAAATCTTTTTGAATCAAAATGTCCAAACTTAAACAGTCTTTGGATTTTATTTAGATTAACATGACCTAGGTTATAGAAGCCACATGTTTAATTAGTGTGAGGTTCATTCCTTTAGTGAGATTTGACTATTCTCATTACTTCACAAAGTAATAATGGATCACACAAAAAAGATATAAAACCTCTCATTAGCTTGTACAACTAACCTTGTGTGGACATGCTTTTTTCGCATATGTCCTCATTTGATGGCAAGATTCAGTTTTTAGTGAAAAACTTATTTTTGTAAAGCATGTATTTGAAAATCGAGTTTAAATTTGAGAGTAAAGTTACCTATAGGGAAAGTACCATAAGGTAGCACTTCTCTAACTCCTAAATAAAGGTCTCTATTAATCAAGTTGAGGTAATTATGACAATTGATTAGTAAATCATGAACACAAAAATAAAGCAAAGATGATAATAACAAAAGCCTAGAAAAATACTACTTACACAAAACGTGTATATAAAGTGAAATCAAGCATATAAAAAAAAGGGTAGAAACTTACCTCAACTTCAATCCAAAGGGCTTCCATAAAACAATAGAGTTAGTTCAACAAGTATAATATAATGAATATCCTATAATACATACTACATGCATTCCACTCAAATTAAGAATCAAGGAAGTGATTAAGGTATAATAAGACATAATTAAGCATGAGAATATGTTGTAGTATGTGGCTCATATTGATGGAAAGACATATATAGAGAAAAATGGCAAATGTTGTCGTTCTACTCTGGCATTTGCCATTCAAGCTTGTATTTTTATTGTTAAGGGTGAACGATAGGTTGGGGGGTGCCCCCTACGGTACAGTTTAAGGGTATTTTTGGAATTTCATTACCTAAGGGTTAGTATAAATGTCCTTTTATGTAACCCTAATTTTACACATAGTGAAAATCTTCTTCTCTGTTCCCATGGATGTAGGCAATTCGTTGAACCGTGTTAAATCTGTGTGTTTTATTGTTTTTCTCTAATTTCTTCATCAAGAATCGTTGCACGAAGATCAACAATTGGTATCAGAGCGCCAAGTTTCGATGTTTGGGATTTTTTCTATGAAGTTCGACATAGTTAAGTTCAATAGATCTGGGAATTTTGGTCTATGGAAAATGATGGTTAAGGATCTATTAGTGCAACAAGGTATGGTGAAGGCATTATACAGAAAACAACTAGAAGGAATGAACAACATAGATTGGAAGGATTTGGAAGCGAAGGCTATGGAAACTATCAGGCTTTGTTTGGATGATGACGTGATGTATCATGTCATGGATGAGGAATCACCGACGGTAATTTGGTTGAAATTGGAAAGTCGGTATACGTCTAAGTCGTTGATGAATAAGTTGTATCTTAAGCAGAAATTGTATGGTCTTAAGATGGCAGAGGGCTCAGATCTAAGCCAACATATCAACGTGTTCAATCATATCATCATTGATTTGAAGCGAGTTGATGTGAAGTTCGAAGACAAAGACAAGGCGTTGATGTTACTGAATTACCTACTTGCTTCTTCTACGTATGAATATCTGGTTACAACTCTGATGTGGGGGAGAAAAACTCTTGATTTGGAGGAAATCACAAGTGTTCTTTTAGGTTTTAATCAAAGGAAGAAAACCAATTATGAGAGTTCTCAAGGTGAAGGGCTTGTGGCAAAGAGTAATTAGGAAAGTAGGAGAAACAAGTTTCGGAGCAAATCTAGTAACAATAAATCTCGATCTAAATCTAGGAAGAGGAATGACATACAATGTTATAAGTGTGGAAAAATGGGGCACATGAAACGAGATTGTCCAAAGAAAAAAGAAGGGGGCTCGATATCGAAAAATAAAAAGGGTTCATCAAAGTCTACGAATGTAGTGGCAGAAGAAGACTCAGAGAGTGGTGATGGTGATATGTTGTTGGTTTCATCCAGTTCAAATCATCTTACAGATTCTTGGATTTTGGATTCATCATGCTCTTATCATATGACACCTAATAAAGATTGGTTTAACACATACAAGTCAGTAAATTTTAGTTATGTTATGATGGGTAATGATGTTTCGTGTAAAGTTGCTGGAATAGGGAATATCAAAATTAAAATGTTTGATAGTGTTGTTAGAACGTTGTGTGATGTTAGACATGTACCTGATTTAAGAAAGAATCTAATTTTTTTGGGGACTTTAGACTGTAACAGGTTTAGTTACAAGTTTACAAGTGGAATAATGAAAGTGAGTAAAAGTGTTATAACAGTGATGAAAGGACAGAAACTAGCAAGAAATATTTATAAACTGTTAGGTACCACAGTTGTGGGTGGAGTTGCAACCGTAGAGTCTGAGTCAAACAGTATAGTCTTGTGGCATATGTGGTTAGGGCATATGGGTGAGCGTGGGATGATCGAGCTTCATAAGAGAAATCTATTGAAGGGCATCAAAACATGTAAATTTGATTTCTGCAAGTATTGTGTTTTTAGGAAACATAATAAAGTGCAGTTCAAGACAGCCACACACAAGACAGAGAGGTTTCTTGACTATGTTCATATAGATGTTTGGGGACCAATAAGGGTAGCATCATTAGGAGGAAATATGTATTTTGTGAATTTTATTAACGACTACTCATGAAAGGTTTGGGTGTACTTCATGCGACACAAGTCAAATACGTTTGTCAAGTTTAAGTTGTGGAAAGCTGAAGTAGAAAAACAGACAGGAAGGGAGATAAAATGCATTAGGTCATATAATGGTACTGAGTATGTAGATTCAAAGTTTACGGAATTTTGTGAGTAGCATAGGATTAAGAGACACTTCATAGTACGCAAGACACCACAGCAGAATGGTGTAGTAGAAAGGATGAATAGAACAATAGCTGAAAGAGCTCAGTGTCTCAGATTGAATGCAGGGCTTGAAAAAAAATTATGGGCAGAAATAGTGAACATGGCATGTTACTTGATCAACAGGTCACCTAGGGCAACATTACAGGGAAAAATAGTAAATGAGATATGGATAGGCAGTCCGGTAGACTACTATGGTTTCAGAGTGTTTGGGTGACCGACCTATGTACAGATTCCTAATGAGAAGAGATCGAAGCTTCATGCGAAGTCTAGATAGTGTATTATTTGGGATATCAGAAAATGGTGAAAGACTTCAAACTCTGGGATCCAAAGGCAAACAAAGAGCTGATCAATAGAGATGTGGTTTTTGATGAGAAAACCATGTTATAATGTACTTAGAAAGAAGAGAAACAAGAGCCAGAAAATTGTAGCAAAAACAAGCAACTGATACTAGTGGAATTAGAGACTCATGATATAGAGGACTGTGCTCGGAATACATGAGAGTTTAGTTTAGAAGGTCACCAACATCACATTATAGCCATAGGTAGACACAGGCACACTATCGGGCCACTTACTAGGTATGGTTTTGAAGATTTGATTTCTTATGCACTAATTACTAGTAGCGGGGATCCTACTATCTTCCATGAGGCAATACACAAATAAGAGAAAAGTAGATGGATGGGTGCTATGGTGGATGAGATACAGTCTTTGCATAAGAACCAAACATGGGAGTTAGTGAAGCTTCTAAAGGGGAAGAGAGAAATAAGATGTAAATGGGTGTACAAGAAGAAAGAAGCAGTTTCAAAAAAAGATGGTGAAAAGTTCAAAGCTCTTTTAGTAGCAAAGGGTTACTCATAGAGGAAAGGGGTTGACTATGATGAGATCTTTTTTCCCATGGTCAGACACACGTCCATCAAGATAGTGTTGGGTTTGGTAGCACATTTTGACATGCAATTGGAGCAAATGGACATAAAGACAACTTTTCTTTCACGGTGATTTGGAAGAGTTGGTTTAAATGGTATGGCTAGAAGGGTTTATTCAACCTGGACAAGAACACTTGGTTTGTAGATTGAGGAAATCATTTTATAGGTTGAAGTAGTTCCCAAGGCAGTGGTACGAGCGATTTGACTCTTACATGATTAGGATTGGCTACAAGAGATGTGAGTATGATTATTGTGTTTATGTAAAGAGCCTAGGTGGTGATTCATTTATTTTTTTATTACTCTATGTGGATGACATGTTAATTGCTACAAAGAGTATGATTGAGGTCAATAAGTTGAAGTCTTTGTTGAGCAAGGAGTTTGACATGAAGGATTTAGGTGTGGCTAAGAAGATTCTTGGGATGGAGATTCACAGGCATAGAGCTTTAGGGAGATTATGGTTATCTCAACATAACTATGTCAAGAGAGTGTTGGAGAGGTTCAACATGGATAATGCAAAACTAGTAAGTACACCTTTGGTGAATCATTTTAGATTGTCTACTAATCAGTGTCCAAAGACAAATGATGAATTGAAAGACATTTCAAAGGTTCCATATGCAAATGCAGTGGGATGCTTGATGTATGCTATGGTTTGTACAAGACTAGATTTGGCACATGTTGTTAGTGTGGTGAGCAAGTTTCTATCAAATCCAGGAAGATTGCCTTAGGATGCAGTCAAGTAGATTTTTAGATACTTAAGGGGTACTACAGACTATGGCATCATGTTTAGCAGACAACAAAGTGATCTTTCAGTTAAGGGATATGTTGATGTAGACTATGCAAGAGACTTGGATGATAGGAGGTCTACCACATGTTATGTATTCACCCTTGGTGGGAGACCTATTTGTTGGAAGTCTATGATACAGTCTCTAGTTGAACTATCTACTATTGAGTCAGAATATATGGCAATAGTTGAGGCTGCAAAGGAATCATTGTGGCTTACAGGTTTGGTCAAGGAGTTGGGTATTCAACAATGTGGAGTTTAATTATATTGTGACAGTCAGAGTGTCATTTATTTAGCAAAGAACCAGGTATATCATGCAAGGACCAAACACATAGATGTGAGGTTTCACAAGATCAACGAATTGGTTTCTTCTAGTGAATTGTTACTTGAGAAAGGTCACACCTCTGAGAATGCAGCAGATATGTTGACAAAGTCTGTTACCATAGAAAAGTTCAAGCATTGCTTGAACTTGATTAATGTCACCAAATGATAGATAGGAGATGCCCCAACCTATTGTCTCAAGTGGAGTTACAAGCTATGTTTCTTGCTTTCTAAGGGGGTGAATATTCGCCAAGGTGGAGATTGTTGTAGTATGTGGCTCATATTGAGGGTTAGTATAAATACTCTTTTATGTAACCCTAATTTTACACATAGTGAAAGTCTTCTTCCCTGTTCCCATGGACATAGGCAATCCACCGAACCACGTTAAATCTGTATGTTTTATTATTTTTCTTTAATTTCTTCACCAGGAATCGTTGCACGAAGATTAACAGAATATATAAAAACAAGGCATATATGTCCATGAAATTAAGTAAATAAGGGATAGAGGAAGCATACCTTGATAGCACGTAAAGCTTTTTCATAAGACCAAAGTGATCAGATTAATGAATGAAATAATGAATACAATATCATAGGCAAGGTCTCATATTACATACAATCAAATTCAAGATAAAAAGCAAAGGAATGAAATAAGATGAAATAATACACAATAATCAGATTAAAAATTTTCAACATATATTCATCCATAAAATAATTCCACATAACATGTCAAAGGGATAGGGATATGAAAAAGAACTCATCTAACATATAATATATCTACAATATATAACAAAAGTCAAAGCAACCAAAAGCATGCCTAAGGAAACTAAATTAACAACAAGAAATGAAGACTTTCAATAACAAAGTAGAACAAAGGCATTCAAAAAATAAAACCTAAATAAATACCTAGAGGTGTTATTTCAAGAAAAATAAAAAATAGACAACATCTTCAATACATCTAGATCACAATACAAAAGCCTAAATTATTTAGTTAGGTGTCAATCAATGCCAACTTAATTCATACTAAGGACACTATACAAAATAATCAGCATATGACCAAAACAAAGGAACTTACAAAATAAATCCTAAAAAATAATAGAAAAGGAATTTATCATGAAAAAAAATTAGAAAACATCTTCTATATATCTAGATTACAACCCAAAAAGGAAAATTATTTTTTTAGGTGCTAATCAATACTAGATTAAATCACAATCACATTGGTAAAAAAATAAAGCAAATTTTAATAACATATTCAAATAAATTTATTTGACTAACCTAGAGGCATGCTAAAATTAAGAGAAAAAAAAAGTACATTCAGTATATCTATTTTACAGAAAAATAAATAAATACATGATTAAATTGCATAAGGAGTATATTTAAATTAAGCCAAACCGTCCTTGACTTTAGAATGGAGTTAGTGTAGTAGGTATAGAAAAAAAGAATTTTTTTCTCCCACTTGGGGAATTGGTTTTCAATGAAACAAGGTCCTAAAGTAAACTTTAGGTAATGTAGATTAAGGGAAAAATAACAAAAAAAAAATTAAGAAAGTCAAGAAATAATTTAATTTTGTAGGATCAATTCGGGTGTCCAAAATAAGGTCAAAGTTTGACTTGTGTAAATATTGATTTAAATCTCTAAATTAAAAATGATTTTAGGGCCTTTTTTTTTTTATTGACAAATGTAGGAAGTTAGGAATATCATATAAACATCAAAATAGTTTTTAAAAAACTCTAAGTGCCTTGATTCCAATTTTTCATCAAAAAGGTTAGTGAGTAGAGCAAAGTGGCAGTAGGCTTGTGTTTGGAAAAGTTGAATGTATGTTAGACTTCACCAAGGTCCAAATTAATTTTCACAAATTTAATCCACATTTCCCAAACCTCTATAATCATGATGAAGCTTATGAGGATTGAGAGTTACTCCATTATTTAGAGCCATGGATTGTGAAAGAACTGAAAATCAATAAGAAAAGTGTATCCCGATTAAAACATGCTTGCTTGTTTTTCAAAAAAAAAAAAAAATTATAATGTAGAGATCTAAGATGAATGTGGAAAATGGAAAAATCAAATTTTTTATAGAAAAACCCTTAAAAAAAAAAAAAACAATCAATTCACATAGGATATCAAAATGAAAACAAGAGAACAAAACTTAAGGTAAGAGTAGGTGTGTGTGGGTGAATGTGTGAGGCAATATTTAATTCTAAACTAAAACATCTCAAAGAAACAATCAAATAAATAGAATCAAAAGCAAAGATGTCAAGTGGTACAAGGCCTTGTCTCATGTGATATTAAAGAGGCTTAAACTAAATCAAAGAAAGCATAAGAAAAACAAAGAGTGAAATAGATCCTATGCATAAATAATCAATCATCTTCAACAATTATCCAACCAATGAATACCAACAATTAGTGTGGCTTAGGCATCCACAACAATCAAAGATAATTCCCACATCTAAGTAAGATAAAAAAATAAAAATAAAGAGATGATCATTAATAAGATATGCAAAAAATTCAAAAAAAAAAACATAGCTCTCATTAAAAAGGAAAAAAAAAAAAAATGAATGCTTACTCCTTTTCTCTTGCTTCTTTTCTATGTTGTGACCTCTAGACCCTCAAGACTTCACCTTTTCCTCTCAAGACTTTACCTTCTTTCGCAAGACTCCCCATTTCTTCTCAAGACCTCACCTTTGTTTTCAAGACTTCTAACTTTCTTCTTAAGACTTCACCTTATTTTTCAATTAGTGGCAACCCTATTCTCTAAGATAGTCCTATGGCAACCTCTCAAGATTTCAATGTCATTTTCTTAGTCCCCCGAGTCTTCAAACTGTGTATATCCAAAAAAGACTCATTCTTTCCTTAAAAATCTCCTCATGACATGTCTTCCAAAAAAATACTCCTTTCTTCCTTCCAAAAATCTCTTCATGTCATGTATTTCCCAAAAAGACTCATAAAATCTCATTCTTCCATTTCTTCTCTCAATAGCCATGTGTATCCCTTCCAAAGAGTCCTAAATCTCATTCTTTCCTATTTTTTCTCCCATCAACTCCCATGCACATGCCATGCAAGGTGACATGAAATGTTATCTTAAAGTGCAAAGAATTTTCCTAAAATGAAATTAGATGGACTATCTAAAAGTGCATCTAAATGAACTATCCTAAAAAACATCTAAATGAAATGAACAAAATATGCATCTAGATGAACTATCCTAAAGTGCACCTAAATGAAATGAACTAAATGCATCTAAAGGAAATTACTCTAAAATGTGATTAGATGAACTAAGTGAACTCTCTAAAAAGTACAACTAAACTAAGGTACAACTAAGTAAACTAAACCTAAAATGTAACTAAGTGAACTAGACTAAGTATGCAACTAAGTAAACTAAACCTAAAATGCAACTAAGTGAACTAACCTAAGGTGTAGCTAACTAAGTGAACCAAACTAAGGTGTAACTAAGGTCACATTTGGGATCCATAAAAATCCTTCAACAATGAATCTCCAAAGGTCGCTCAAAAATAGTATCAAATGAGTGATAATGGACCACCATAGGATTGTTATAAGACAACAAGAAGTAAAGGAGAACACATAAAATAATTTGTGCTACTAGGACAAAATGGAGGGTCCACGCCTTACAACTGAAGATCAGGTAAGTAT
Organism: Vitis riparia; assembly: GCF_004353265.1. Classification (NCBI taxonomy): domain Eukaryota; kingdom Viridiplantae; phylum Streptophyta; class Magnoliopsida; order Vitales; family Vitaceae; genus Vitis; species Vitis riparia. The sequence continues at coordinate 11,525,801 of NC_048434.1, read as the reverse complement.
AATCCCATCATATTACCTTATCACTTGTTGAAAGACTTTGTAAAGAATTGCAAATAGTGGACCTAGAATTTATCCACCATAATTGGTGAAATCCACCACTATATATTCAATAATGATAAAACTGATGTACACTTTATTTTTTCCTTAGGAAAATCAAGCATTCCTTTTCTAGTGTCTCAGAAGGCCACAAAGGAATTACCTGTCCCTAAGCTTACTCTCTTATTCATTTCCTGAACTTACCTTATTTGGTGTTGTTATTTTTCTTGGTATAAGAACCTAAATGTTAGAAAAATTGGGTTAATCCAACCTAAGGTGATCACCCTAGAGGGAGTGAATAGGGTGATGATCTCTTTTTGTAAATTTAAATTATATGAATGCAAGAGACAATTATATACAAATATATAATAAAGCCATATAAAGACAATTGCATATAAAGTAAAAGAGTATGGAAAAGAGAATGCCAACATGAGATTTTTATATTGGTTTGGCACAACCCAACCTATGTCCACTCTCTTCTAGCTTCAATTCCAAGCTTGAGGTTCCACTATTTCAAGGTTTCCAAACCAAGCCTTCAAGCAATACAATTGGATTATGGTTTCAATCCATCCTCTTAAACTTTTGGTTCTAAACACCCTTTACGATTCTCAAAAGATACCCCACTCTTGAACAACCCCTCAAATGATACCTCACACTTAGACTTTTCTTCTCAAAGATTTACAAATGAGGATAAGAAATATTCTCACAAAATCCTAGTACAAAATTTTAGGCTTAAATGATACAAGAAAACTATGATTGAATGGTGCATTAAAGATATGAAAGTTTTAGAACAATGGTGCAATAAAAAAACTCTCCCAAGGCTCAAATATATTTTTGAAAGGTTTAGGATGGTTAAGCTCTTGAAATAATGAAAATTGGAGCCTTTTTATAGAAAAAAATGATCAAACTAGCTGTTGAGGGTTCAACCAGTTGAGTTGGGGTTTAACTAGTCGAGTTAGGGTTTGACTGGTCGAGTTAGGGGTTGATCGGTTGAATAGCCGTTAGCATTTAATGCTTGACAGGTGATCGTTAGACCTCGACCGTCCTTTGACCGGTTGAGGTTCAACCTCGACTGACTGAACAAGCGTTTTGGAAGAGAGAAAACGTTTTTGCACCATTCAACCGGTTGAGTTGAACAAGTCAACCGGTTTCTTATCCAGTTCAACCGATTGAGCCGATTTTGGCTCAATAACCATCCTTTTCAACTTACAAAATTTTAAACAAGTTTGGAAAACATTTTACACAAGGTTCTAGTTGAAAACATAAAATCATCCAATTTTAAAGGATTTAAAACAAAATTACTTTTGGATGATTTTGTTGCATAATGTAATGCATGAAAGACCTAGTGCACAAATAACCTTACAAAAAGATCCTATAAAGCTTAAGTCTTGAAAAACAACTTTTCTTTGAGGTCTTCTTCTTCTTATCGATTTCTCTTTGGCTTGATTTTATCTTTGTGATTGCCACTTTGAAAATCTTCTTGCCTAATCACACTTGAAATATAATCATTAGTTCCAAACATTGTTTTTTATCATCAAAACTGAGATTAACCAAATATTCGTTTCAGAATCTTCCCATTTTTTATGATGACAAAACCAAGGTTGCTAAAAAGCTTCCCTTCAATATATGCTCCTATGAATTTAGAAAATATTCAAATTTAGAAACTTCAAGGAGTATATTAAGGGTGCTCAAAATGATATAATGAAACATAAACAACAAAAAGAGCAATTTTGCAATTGACAAGATAATATTATTGAACATGATGCATACAAATATGACAAATTAGGCACATTGCATCACTATGGATAAGATTGCTAAAACAATATTAACATTTCTTCCCAAGTTAGAAACCTACCATTACTTTTCCTCCTTTTTGTCATCAACAAAAAGTCTCAATAAAGTATATAAGTTAAAAATAAACAATAAGCATAATATAATTTCTCATGAAAATGAATCTCCCCTTTTTTCATTTAAGAACATTTCCAAATAAAAGATTGCTCAACCTTGGAGCATTCCCAATTTAAAGCATGATTTGGAAAGATATATGGGAGAACATATGCATTTAAAAAGATACAAGCATGCATGCATGCATGCATTGAATAACACTATTAGAGCATACAAACATATGATCATTCAATTTTACCTATATATATATATATATATATATAATCTTCTTTTTAATCCAAACCTTGGTTTAAAATTATACCAATTTTATCAATGTGGTACCAAATGTTATATTATTAAAAAAAAAATTATACCAAGTGTTAGCAAAATGATAAAATGATATTGCAAATTAAGCTTTAGAAGGGATACTATTACCGTTATTATTAATGCATTCTTTCCAAGATAAGCATATCATTCTTCTTCTTGCATAGATTCCTACAAAACAAATTAAGTAACATTTGCTACCCATATCTTTTTTGGTCCTAGAGGGTTAGCATTTCTTCCATTTAGAATCCAAAATAATATAGAGTTTGAATAATATGAGAAGATTTTCTTAAGAGACAATTATCACTAATGTGAACCCCTCTTCCACAAAGATTGCAAATAGTTGAAGGTGAAAAACTAGAGGCTTCCTTTACAAAATAATTCTTAAAATATTTTTTATTTTTGAAAGGCTTATAGCCTAGCCCCTTTTTATCAAAAATGCACTTTTGACTTGCCAAAATCACATCAAAAGTCTTTTAACCATTTGAGAACTTTTGTAGAGAGGATATTAACCTTTCATTTTTCTTTTTCAACTCCCCATTTTCCTTTTCAAAAGAGATTTTTGTCTTCTCAATATTTTCAAATTTTTCCTTAAGTTCATTGAGCTCATTTTGAAGACAAGAAATCTTTTTCTTGAGAGAAACATTTTTGAACCCAAGTTTTTTAATATCAAAATATAATTTTTGAAGTATATCTTGAAACTCATTATAATTAGAGTTGGAATTTACCTCATCTTCAAGTTCCTCCAAAGTCATGAAGCATATGTTAGCATCCTCATTTGTGCATTCTTCTTCCATGGAGTCTTCATCACTTTCACTTTAACTCTATGTTGCCATCATGGCTTTCTTATTCTTTTTGGGACTTGAAGATTCTTCTCTTGAATGAGATTTTTTTTCTTTCCTTGATCTTCTCAAGCTTGATAAACTTCATGAATTTCTTGGTGATGAGATCAAGGACTTCATTTTCACTTTCTTCATCTTCTTTATCATTTTTTGAAGCCCTAAATGTTATACTTTTCTCATTTTCTTCAATTTTTTTATGATTATTCAAATTTATCTCATGAGTCATTAGTCACCCAATGAGTTTTTCAAGTGGGAGTTTGGTGAGATCCTTTGATTCTTGAATAGTCGTTACTTTTGTTTCCCATTTCTTTGGTAAAGACCTTACGATCTTCATGACTTTCTCTACTTCGGTGTAGGTCTTTCCTAAATCTTGAAGTTCATTAACAATCACATGAACCTAGAAAACATCTCTATAATAGATTCAAAATCATTCATAGAAAATAATTCATAATCATGCACAAGGATGTGGATTCTAAATTCTTTAACTTGGTTGGTTCCCTCATGAGTGATTTCTAATAATTTCCAAATTTCTTTAGCTGACTTACATTGTCAAACACGATTAAATTCATTTCTATCAATAGTACAATGTAAGATATAAACAGTTTTGGCATTTAATTTAACTTTCTTTTTATTAAGTTCATCTCATTTTTGCTTAGGTTTTGGAACTATCACTCCATTTTCTAATTTTGAAGGAATGTGAGGACCATCTTCAATGACATCCCATAGATCAAGATTAGTAGATTTTAAAAACCAAGTCATTTTTGTTTTCCGATAGGAATAATCAATTCCCATAAAAAATGGAGGTCTATTGGTTGTAAAACTTTCAATATGAGGCGAACTTGATGGATTAGCCATTGCCTCTTGGACGGTTAAGTCTTAAACAAGAGACCTAGCTCTGATACCAATTGTTAGAAAAATTAAGTTAATCCAACCTAAGGTAATTACCCTAGAGAGGGTGAATAGGGTGATGATCTTTTTTTTCAAATTTAAATTATATGAATGCAAGAGACAATTAAATGCGAATATATAATAAAACAATATAAAGGCAATTGCATATAAAGTAAAAGAGTAGAGAAGAGAGAATGCAAACGCAAGATTTTTATAGTGGTTTGGCACAACCTGGCCTATGTCTACTATCCTCTAGCTTCAATCCCAAGCTTGAGGTTCTACTATTTCAAGGCTTCCAAACCAAGCCTTAAAGCAATACAATTGGATTATGATTTCAATCCACTTTCTTAGACTTTTGGCTCCAAGCACCATTTACAATTTTCAAAAGATACCCCACTCTTGAACAACCCCTTAAGTGATATTTCACACTTAGACTTTTCTTCTCAAAGATTTACAAATGAGGATAAGAATTATTCTCATAAAATCCTAGTACAAAACTTTAGGATCAAATGATACAAGAAAACTAGGATTGAATTGTGCACTAAAGATATGCAAATTTTAGAACAATGGTGTACTAAAAAAACATTATCCCAAGGCTCAAATATATTCAATAAAGGTTTAGGAAGGTTAAGTTTTTGAAACAATGAAGATTGGAGCCATTTTATAGAGGAAAATGACCGAACTAGCAGTTAGGGGTTTGACCTGTTGACTAACGGTTAGTATTTAATGCTTGGCACCACCGTTGGACCTCGACCGCTCCTTGACAGGACCTCAACCAGTTGGGGTTCAACCTTGACCAGTTGAATAAACATTCTGGAAGAGAGAGAAGGTTTTTGCACCCTTCGACCGGTTGAGCTGAATAGGTCAACCAATTCCTTATACGATTCAACCAATTGAGCCGATTTTGGCTCAAGAACCATCATTTTCAACTTAAAACCTTTTAAACAAGTTTGGAAAACATTTAACACAAGGTTTTAGTTGAAAACATGAAATCATCTAAGTTTAAAGGATTTAAAAGAAATTTACTTTTGGATGATTTTTGTGCATAATGTAATGCATGAAAGACCTAATGCACCAACAACCTTACAAAGAGATCCTATAAAGCTTAGGTCTAGAAAAACATTTTTCTTTGAGGTCTTCTTCTTCTTATTGATTTCTCTTTAACTTGATTTTATCTTTGTGATTGTCATTTTGGAAATCTTCTTGCCTAATCACACTTGAAATATAATCATTAGTTCTAAACCTTGTTTTGTAATCATCAAAACCAAGATTAACCAAACCTTGGTTTCATACTAAAGAACCCTTTACTCCTATATAAACATCTTTATGATCTTTAAGAATCTCCTCAATCATCTCAAAAGAATCTGGTAAGGTACCTAAGATCCCTATGTTCATAATAGACAAAAGGGCAACTTATCTAGTTGACCTACTCTTATCACCAAACAACCATTGTAGACCAAAAAGAGAATATCGAAGTCTTTACTAATAGACATGTTTTGTTATTGCAACATAGTTTCCAAAGATCCAAGTATGAAACACTTTGTCTTATAATCTATCTAAAACCACCTTTGATATATTACTCTTTCTTCTTGCTAAGTTAGTTAATAAGGAATAGCTAACTCTAACTAATTTACTATATCCAAATTATTATTCAATCTAAAAGAATAGTTGGACTTGGTCTAATATGAGAGAGAAAGATAAAGAAAAAGTAGATATGATACCTATTACAAAGAAAACAATCATGCATTTAATATAATTGAGTATTCAAGGCAAATAAAAATTTAACAAAAGTGTAAAGCTCTTAGAACTACATATTCTTTTGCAAGGTATCTTAATATCATAAGAATCAAGCCTACATGGGACAGGTCATAACCTTATTACTAGTTAGAAATCCTCTTAGACTGATCTCCTTGCCTTAACCATAAAGAGTACCTAAGGCAAGATCAACATACCTTTACTTTGGCTTATAGACTATGCAAGTGGAACCGGTTGGGCAATTCAACCATTTCATATCCAATGCCAAGTGTATAACCATTGTCCTTGAATTATCAATGTCACCAAGTAAAGAAACCCACCATGGGGGTGGTCACTTGATTACCACTCAAAAAGTGCTATTTTATAGCTTGTAATTAACTCTTTTAAATACTTTTGAGTAGTAGTTATTACCTTTTAACTCAATTGGCATGTTAAGGACCCTTGCAATTATTTCTAATCAAATTGTGTTAAGTTTTGGTGTTTTTGATAGCTTTTTTATCACCAAAGCAATCTAAGATGAGGGAGAGCTTTATATAATCCATGGAAAGCAAATGGAAGCTCATTTACATGAAGAATTCAAGCTTTGGAGCTTCTTAGTTCTTTGCCAAAGCCAATCAAGAATGCAAGGAGAAAAAAGAGAAATCTAACATGAAGAAATTCAAGAGGATAGTAACTGTTGGACACATTTCGAGTACTTCTTAGAGTCCATTTTATGTATACTATATGTCGTTTCGAATCTCGGTAAGTCAAGAGTCCAATGCTTCGAACGGTGTGTAAATCGGATCTGAAACGAAGAAGTTATGGTCGTTTGAAGATAACCGCACCAAGTTGAGCGAAAATTTCGCAACTGCGAAATCAGCTTGCGAAATCAACTTGCGAAAATTTCGCAAGGTGTTACGCAGCTGTGAAACCACCTGCAAGCACACATGTGCCACTTCGCAATTCAAATTCCATTTTCGCACACATGCATCAGTGACAGATTTAGTGTTTGAACCTATTAAGGGGAAGCATCTGTACCACACCGTTTCGAGAAATAACTATATGTTAAATCCCCAATGCGAGAAAAAGAAACAAGTGACCGAAACTCTCTTTTTGTATTAGGAACATGCGCCTAGTAATCTGAAACTCTAAGAAACACTTTTCTTTGTAATTAAAATCAGTTACTATTTTTGGTTAGCTTAAAACCAATAATTTTTCAACCAAAGATTATGTTTTCTTTTAAAGCTAACCTTGAAATGAAAAAGCACCAATTTAGCTTTGAATTAATATCAATTGTGAAGTGAAAACTCATCCAGTGAATGATCCTAAAGCCACTATGCTATGCTAGCTGAGGCTATCCTAATACATGGTGTAATAGGTTATAAATTTTGTTGATTACTCCCGTCTGAGGATCGAAATCAAGGGACACCAATTGGGAACGAATCATCGCTCCCATTAAATATATGTCTAGTCTTGTCTAGTTGGAGAGTTCATGTCTTTAGACTCTTAGGGTCCAACCACTGTGGGGGTGGTAACGAATTCAAATCAAGATAGGCTCAACAATGGAGGTCGTGGACTTACCTAGGGTTCTCTCCCACTTAATCTTTTGAATTAATTAAGAGCATTTTAAAACTTTAGTAATTCCCTTGATGAACAAATTATCTATTTTGAGAATTTCAAAAATATTTATTTCCTAATTAGAAATCTAGTGTAATAAGATAATGTCAACATGAAAATTTTAAAGTTTTCATAAGAGTATTTTGTCCAAAAATAAAATTTGACAAAATATCTACTCTTAAATTTTTAAAAATCTATTTTCATAAAAATTCTCATCCTCTTACACAAATCCAATCAATAAATATTTTACCTAGGAAATGTTTTCAAAGAAATTTACTTTCATCAAATTACTACGCATTTTGGTAATACCCTTTAATGATAAATCATTTAATGAAAATTTTCATAAAATTTATTTTCCAAATTGGAAACTCTAGTGCAATAAGGAAATTACTAATATATGAGATTTTGAAAACCTTTAGACCTTATCTAAGAAAGGAACTTTACCTCTCATATTCAAAATTTCTCACAAATTTACTTTTCTTATACCTTTCCAATGTAACAAATATTCCTATGGAATCCGATTTTTAAAATAATTTGTTCCATTAAAAAATATTTTGGTAACCCTTATCATAAATTCTCTATTATGATATTTTCCAAAACCTTTATTTATTACTTGAATTGGAACACTTGTGCTAAATAAGAAATTAGTCTCAATTTCCTCGTCCTTAAATTTTCATTATCCATAAATAGTCCATCTTCTCTTAGGGGGAGAGAGCTTGAAGGGTTTGATACTATCCTCCTTTTCTCAAGGTGGAAGGACCACCATAGGTTTTGTTCTCCTTATCTCAGGGTGGGAGAGGTTAGAGAACCATCTAACCCAAATCAGAAAGAAAGTTCCAAGAGGAAATAGCAATTCAAATAAGCAACACTCAATTCTTAATAAATAATATTTGGAAAGAATGTCTCATGAAAATTTAATTTTAAGAATACCAAAATACTTTATTTTTTAAAGCTTATTTTGGTAACTTTCTTACTTTTAAGATTCTTTAATTAGAATCTTGTGCAAAAAGGAAAAATTTTAGTTTATAAAGATTTGGAAAATAAGAGCTCTTCCAAATATATATATATATATATATATATATATATGGCAGGTGGAGAATGCCAAACCCATATTGCTGAATTTGTCAGCATTATGCTTAATCTTAACAGAACCAGTTTCTGTAAGGACTGCTTCATAAAACTCTCTTGTTTTTAAAATATCACCAGAGGGATAATGAAAATTTTCTTGAAAAGCTTTTGCAGCAATCTCTCTGGGGTTTTCAGAGAAAAATTTTCTTTCTATAACCAAAAGAGCTTGATTTAAATCATTTTGCCAATATCTTGATTTTGTTGAAAGAGGTGTGGGGTTGGCAGCCACCACAATTTGTTTGTTTGAAAAAGAGGAGCTTGATGCTAATTCCTTTTGAGAGAGATTAGCCTTAGTGACTTGCTTGAAGGTCTGAGACCTTGAAATGACTGGGTACTGGGTGGCCTTGACTGGATTAGCTGGATCAGAATGATCATAATACAAGGTCATCATTTTGTTAGGCATAGGGTTAGAAGAATGAAGCCTTGCCTCTTCTTCTTCAACTTGTTGGCTCCATAGCATTTTATGGGGAGAAGGAGCTTGACTGGATTGGGTTTTCTGGTTAGGAGCTTGGGTATTCTTTTTAGGGGCCATGGTCTCATGAACCCTGCAAATTCCACGAGTTGAGTGATTAGGAATGGAACTTTCTCCTTTAATAAAATTAGGGTTTAAAATAATCCAATCAGTTGAATTATACTTAAAAGCTATATACTTAATTGTTTTCTCAGATGTGAAAACAACTTTTAAAATTCCTTGATTCAAAATATCAGTTTGAAACTTTGAAATGCATAAAGAGTGATGTTTTCAACAGGATTAGCAAATTCAAAAAGAATTTCCTTATCAAAAAGCTTAGTTCTTATACCTTGTTTATCTACCCACAAGGGATAAATAGAGCTTAAGAAGGGTATTCCTAGGAGGGCTTTTTCATTAAGATCCTTAACAAGGATAAAGCTTTGCTTAATACAGATGTCATGGTTACAGATATGAACATCTGTTAATTTATACTTAATGGCAAGTCTTTTGCCATTGGCTCCAAATAGAGACTGACTAGTCTCTTCGCATAAAGGAATAGGTACAAGACCTTCTTGAAGGCAATTTTCAGCTGCTCCTGAATCAATCAAAGCAATAATATCAAAGACAAATTTATCTTTGACTACTATACTAAGGGAGATTTCCCACCTTGGGAAGATAACCCTACTCACAGTATTAAAAAAAGTATCTGTCTTATTATCATTAACATGGGAAGATTCTGGAATATCCATGAGGTTTTCTTGGTTGACAATTCTATTGATTTGATCTTGGAGATCAGAGAGACCTAGACTTATGAATTGCCTTAAGTCCTTAATCTCCTTTTTATACTGCTTAACTTTTGCATGAAGATCCTTAATGCTGACTTCCTTGGGAGACTGTTGGTCAAACCTGTTTAAGATATCATTAAGGTTATAAGGATTAACAGTCTTCTTGGCTTCTACCTTAACAACAGATTTTTTAAAAACTTCATAAAGATTTTGCTTAGTCTTTTCATCTTCAACTTTTCTTAAAGTATCTAGGATGAATTCCTAATCTTGGCTTATGACATTTATAGTTTTAGGACGACAATTACAGTTACCTTTAATACAATCGGCTTGGTCACTAGAAGATTGGCTAGAAACTTCACCACTACTGTCTAGTTGATTAATGTCATCTTCATTATCTGAATCAGTCCTTGATTCAGAATATGTGGAGTTTAACATGACCTTACAAAGCATATTTTTTAGGTCATCTAAGACACTTAAGTTATTAATCTTTTGCTTAACTCTACAATCTTTTTTATAATGGCCAACTTTGCCACATTTCAAACAGATAATTGGCTTGACATCTAAAGGAGTTTCTACCTTTTTCTGGGTATCCTTGTTGACCCTTCTTTGGACGTGTCTTGACTGCTTAGTATCATTCGTCCTATAGTTGTCATAGGTACCTCTCTTACTGTGGTAAAACTTATCTTTGCTAGGCTTCCTGCTTGGTTTTTGCTTAGAGGGAGGCATAGTTTCCTTTTGGCTGAATCCGAACTGGCTACAGAATTATCCAAATTCATTCTTGTAGATTTTTTATTCATTCTTCATTTGTTGCTTAAGCTTGAAGTCATTGCACAACTTAATCCCTTCAGCTGTGACAATGCTTATAATCTCACCATAGGTTAGCTTATCATAAGGGATTTGACCATTATACTGTTCCCTTATCTTGATCCTAATTCTCTCAAAGAAAAGCTTGGGTAATCCTGAGATGAATTTTTCTTTCCAAAAAGACTGGTTACAATCTGACCTTAGCATGACTTTGGTTAGGAAGACTTCCTTATACCACATAAAATCATGAAGCTTAGGACACTTAAGGTTGGTTAAGAGATCTGCAGTTTTATCCTTAATTTTTGCAGGATCTCCAATGAAGTGCTTGGATATTGAGTAGATTAGAGTAGCCACTGCATCCTCTATATCTTGGCCATTTTCGTCCTTAACAACTTCACTATTCTCATTAATCCTATAGGCTTTAAGGATACTATTTCTATCATTGAAAGTGAGATAATTATCCCACCAACCCTTAAGCTAACCTGTAAACCCAGCAACAATGGTCTGAGCTACAGCATGATCTGGCAGTCTATTGTTTAACTTATAGGCTGTACTTACCATGGTCATTTCTTGAAGCTTAGTGAGTATGTTATACTCGGTCATATCGTCTATGTTCCATTCATAGATAGTACCACTGGTGTATGAAGCTTGAGTATACTGATTTCTTTCCTCAAACTGCATGTCAGGAAACGTAGGTCTAAGATAGTAATTCCTAGTCTTAAAGGTTTCTAAATTGTTAATTTGATTATGGGGTTCCTCAAACATTTTAATTAGTTCATCAGCTTCTTCTTCTGAACTAATATCACCTTTAACCATATTGATTCTCTTATGAGGTTGAACAGTCAAAGGGGCAACAAGATTATCCTTAATCTTCTGATTAATCATATCAACAAAGGCTTGGTTGATTTGGGGATTTTCTTGGAATTCCTTAGAAAATTCAAAGGACTCAGTGCTCTTATGCTTACAAGGATAATCTGGATATTCCTCTTGTTTGAAGAGTTCAAACCAAATCCAAAACTTAATATTTTTCTTTTCTTGTCTTAAGTAGGCATAGAATTCTTCTTGGTAAATGGTTCTAATGACCTTAGGGACAGTGCTAAAGATCCAATCATTTCTTTGCTTATTGACTTCAGAATAGAAGTCTTTTCTTAAGAGATCCTTGTTGATCTCAAAGTCTTCATCACTTAGGCTTATTGTGTTAATCATCTGGGAATAGGTAGGAGACATTACAGGGGACTCATCCTGTTGGGATTCCTGAGTAGACTCATTTTCCTCAGTGTAAAATGGTCTAGCCACGTTGGTGTGACTTCTAACACCTGTTAGCTTAATATTCTTAGGATTTCTTGAGCTGGAACCTTCTTCTTCCTTAGTGGTTCTAACTGGGATGGAAGAGCTTGAAGCTCTAGAGGGTTCATAAACAGAAACTCTAGGGCTGCTAGAATGTCTGAAAGAGTTGGAGAAAACCAGTTCTCCTCCTCCATCAGGATATTGAACAATCTGTTCAATACTTTCAGAACGTTGTGCTATGGCTGGAATAGCATTAGCAAAATGCCAATTTTTAGGAAACTCAACATCTTTCCACAAGATCTTCTTGGGGATGATGAAATCTGACTTATCTAGCATATCTGAGTGAAAATAGGTGGTCTCACCTTTAGGACTGGTGCAAAGAGCCCCAGAACCAACGCTTGTGTTCATGCTCTTATAGGCAAACCTGGTTATGATGGAAACAGGACTGTTTCCTGGTTTGATCTTAAAGCCATGGGTCTTAATATGCAGGACAACTGAATCTAAGATGTCTACATCTCTTATTCTAACTGTGAAGTTAGGATAGCACTGGAAATAAACAGGGCCATCATTCAGTCCAGCTTGGACTGCGCCTATAATAGAATCTCGATATTCGAGATGCCTATTATCCCTTAAACACATGACAATAGAGGTGTTTAAACCTAATCTTGTCAAAGGCTTAGCTACTACTTGAATCATACCAAAGTGTATGAAATTATAGCCATCTCTCTTATGCTTTTCAATGGATCTATTATCTAGAAGTCTTATGACTTGGTCGTCTTGTTCTAAGCTGACTGACATTTCAGAGGTCTTGATGGTATAGTCTGTGAAGAACTTAAAGGTTCCTTTCTTATAAATTTCTTGATTAGACACCTTGGGTAACTTCCAATCATCTAAATCAATTTGGATCTTAGGATAATTGATGAGAGAGAAAGAAGAGAGAAGGGAGAGCATAGGCTTGGGAGAGAAAATTTAAGTTTTTTTTACAAATGAGGACCGAGCCTCCTTAAATAGGCAAAAAGGAATCTTGAATAGTAATAATGAACAGTAGACCCGTGCTTGAATAGTGCTTGAATAGTAAAAGTGAACAGTAATAGTGAACAGTAGAACTTTTGATTTTTGACCCAGAATCTTGCTTTCGGCTGAAATGACTTCTGACAGGCTTCTTTAAACTGTGTAAACACATGCTTGCTGCTTTTGGTGCAGAAACTGAAAAGCTTGAAATATTCTTGATGGAAGACATAAGGCTGATGATTACTTAGATCTTCTTATTGGAGAAAGGATTCCTTCATAGTCATCACCATTGTCTGGAAGGTAGCTTGTTGAATCATCAGACTCTGCATAAGAATTTTCTTGGGAAAAGCTTGAGCTTCCTTCTTCAAGGATTTTAGGGAAACTGATATTTTGAACCAAGGAATTTTAAAAGTTGTTTTCACATCTGAGAAAACAATTAAGTATATAGCTTTTAAGTATAATTTAACTGATTGGATTATTTTAAACCCTAATTTTCAAATTAAGTATATTAAAGGAGAATGTAACTCAATCCCTGATTTCCTAATCCGTGAATTTTTGCAGGATTCACACAAGAACATGGCCCCCAAGAAAGATAAAGAACCTTTTAGGTCTAGTAAACCTACAAATTCTAAGATTTCACATTCAGCTCCTTTTGAAAAATTCATGCCACTTTATTCTGAAGTAGCAGGTTCTTCCAACCACTTCAATCATCATATTCCTTCAGCATCCCCTAGTAGGGATATAGATTCAAGCTCGGAATCTCTTCCTTTTGTGGAAGATTCCTTCCCCACAAATCCATCTTTTAACAATACTAACACTTTATCTGATTATATCAATTGTATTTTTGAATGGCAGGGAAGGTATGAGATTCTTGAAAGGAAACTTGAATTAGTTGACTTTCATAAGCTCATGTTAAAAGCTCAAGCCTCATTTTCCCCATTGGAAAATGGTGAGAATAAGCATTCTACCCCACTGGTGAATGATAAATTGAGTGAGGAAGAGTTGGGTTACCATATGTATATATATATATATATATATATATATTTAGAGATCTCGAATATTTGAGAGGATTTTAAATAGAATTAAAATATCTAAGGATTAATTTTGAAAAGGAAATGGAACTCTTAATCCCTTTCCAATTTATCTTTTTCTTAAAATAAAAATTTCTAACCAGGAACATTCCAATTTATATAAGTTTTCTAGTTTTGAAAAATGCATGAAAATTTGTTTCCAATTAAGAATACCAAAATATTTATTCTATAATATAACACATGCCAAAACAAATATACCATAAAAATATAATAAATGGAATAATTAAATAAAAGATTCCCCATGGCCATTAGGGATCCTATTACCTAATTGGTAATAAATTTGAACAAAATCCAAATTACTAAACTTACCAAAAATACCTACAACAAAAAATAAGGTTAGATAATTGAAAAACCCTAAAAAACCAATTTACCACCAAAACTTGAGTCCAAAAAGAGGCCCAAAATTGAGCCTAAATAATAAAAAACAATTTGGCTAGAACTCAATCCCAAGACAACATGTCATTTGCGTAGCCTTGCTTCAATCAATCATATCTCATTCGTTTCAACTTTGATTTGCTAACCGCTTGGGGTGTTAGATTCCTGGATTCTTAAGCTTCAAAACCATATATGGCTTAACCTAAGAAACTTATAGGGGAAAGCCTTGATTTTGAATCAAAGTCAAGATAATCATGCTACCATGAATCTCAAAAAAGAAACTTCTAAGTCCCTTTCATTTCTCTTGGAGCACCATAGGATCTCAAAAAATAAAATAAATAAAAACACTTCCAATAATCCTTATTTTCCCTTGAGTCACCATAGGATCTCAAAAAAAAAAAAAAAAAAATCTTCTAAGAATTCTTCTTTTTATTGAGTCACCATAAATGGACAAAAAAGAACAGAAAATTTTACAACAATAAAAGGAAAAATAAAATATTGTGCTCTTATATAGAGCTTACAATCCATTTATTGAAAAAAAAATTACAATAAAATAAAAATCATATACCCCTTATGGGGCTTACAATCCATCTTGAGAAAGAAATAGTTATTCATATTCAATCATTCATCTCTTTAAGCCATGGGATGAATAAATGCACCTTGTAAAACAAAGTGAGCACACCTTGTAAGGGATCTAACATGCTCAAATCTACAATAAGGCTTTGATACTAGTTGTTGGGAACCCTAGATTACTCTATTCCTTTGCTTGGATTTCGTGGGGTGCATGCAATTTATCCCTAGGGCTATCTATTTCTAATTTAGTGGAAAACAATGTTTATAAAACCATATTAAAACATAGATCTGAGATATAGTTACATACCTATGATCTGGATGTTCCCATATTAAATCCAATTCAAAGAAGATGTTGTGGAAGTCATAGAACTTGTCTACTTAAGAGTCTTTCACCTGATCTCTCCCTCCCTCCATGGGTCTAAGCATAAGAGAAGGGTGGGCTTCTCTCTCTCCCATGAGGGTTGATAAGGTTTCTCTCTGGAATCTCAAAAAACTGAATAGAAAGAAATGAAACCCTAACTCTTAAGGGGTTTATATAGGCTTTCCTATAGGCTTAAGTGACTTGAGCCCAAATTGAGCTTGGGTCACCTAATCCAACCCACTTGGGTCCTAATTAATTAATTATTATTCATAATGAGCTCCAATTAATTAATTAGCTTATTCTAGAAAGTCAATTCATAAGATCTAGTGCAACCTTATGTTTTTACCAAAACAACCTTATGCACACTTATGAATTACATACCTAAAATACCCTCAAAACATACCATCATAAGCTTAAAGCTTGAGTGGGGACCATTAGAACCCATAAGAAATATTGGCCTCCTTAGAATCCTATTCTAAAGTTGACTTAACACTCCACTAGAGAGAATCAATAGCACTCTAATATCCTATAAAATTATAATGAGTTAAAGTTTGGGTATGTGACCTACTATTCATTGCATGCAGACTCTCCATGAACTAGTGTCTGTAATCTAATAGAGTAGTGTTATCAAACCATTAAGATTACTTCTCCAATCCTTAAGTTACAAATCCTCATATCATTTGATTAATTGACATATTCTAGCTCATAAAGAGCATATGCAAATTCCACTTAAGAAATTACTACAATCACAACTTTTATGATCACATGTCCTTTAGATCACCCAAGGTGACTCGTTGTCGTTGTCCCATGAGATATTATGGTGCCTCTATTACCAACCCTCGTCAATAGTGACCCAATCCATAGGGATATATGACCACAATATTAGGGTCTCACTTATAGGTTAAAGTCTCCTATTGATTTCATCATAAGCTTAATGTCTCAAGGTTGAGAATTCATGCAACATAGTAGCATGGTGAATCATCACAACCCAATAGTCTTACGTTTATGATTCCCTATAGGTCTTATCTATTGTGTAACCATACATAATAGTGCACTCACCATGGGAACCTTATCCCTACGGTTAAGACAAGTTATACCTCAAATTAGGAG
This sequence comes from Vitis riparia, assembly GCF_004353265.1. Classification (NCBI taxonomy): domain Eukaryota; kingdom Viridiplantae; phylum Streptophyta; class Magnoliopsida; order Vitales; family Vitaceae; genus Vitis; species Vitis riparia. The sequence continues at coordinate 11,509,500 of NC_048434.1, read as the reverse complement.
GTAATGCACTATAATCTTGACTAAATTTGCCTAAATCCATGAACCAATTGTAAATAACTTATCATCTTACAAAAAAAAAAAAACCATGACTTGTATCTTTTGTGCAACTCCTAATGCACTAAAGTCATGTACAATACAAGTATATAGGTTGAATGCTCAAATTAATATAAGTGCATCGGTGGAAAGAAAAATGGAAGCTCATACCTAATTTTGTTACATCATGTCTTACTTTTAAGGGCCTCCATCCAAATAAAATTAACTTCAAAATTGGATTTTAAGGGAGGTAGTACTTTTGAAGTGAGATTACTTATAAAAGATGAAGAATCAAAGCATTAACAAAAAAATATTAGGGAGAACAATATTAACATAGAGTATTATTAAGAATGTCAAATCATAAATTTAAATAAATAGCCAATTGAAATAATCAATTTTTAATTATACTATGGTAGGTATGGAGTAAGTTCTTCGAGATCAAGTGCTTCAGAAATTGGAGTGACTTCTTTTAGGTAAGGGTTAATAGTGTAATAAGTCGTTTAATATTTTTTTATCTATTTTTCATTTGTTTTTTAAAGTATCAAAATGTTTAAATTTTCTAAAGTGGATTATGTAATATTTTTCTTAAATATGTTATGATTTATTGATAATGTATTTTTTAAAACTCTAGCTATTAATGGTAATAGTCAATATCCTTGGCAGGGTAGTGATGCAATGTAACCCTAGCCAATAAGGATGTTCTTGACCTTTGGTACGCCATCGATTGGAAATCATTTGGTCCACTAGTAAGAGGAATGAAGTGAGGCTTGCCAATTAATGCAAGTTACAGTATTTGAGCACAAAATTAGTATCAATGGACCATAGTAAAATGTTTGTTTATAAAATTTTTATATGAATTGAGTATATGCAAAGTATATTATTTGGTTCTATCTTTAAATTAAAAGTGTTTAATTTTCGCAAGAATATGAATTTAATTAGAGATAATTATGCTTTAGGGGCGGATAAAATTGATAATGGGCCTAAGGTCCACAAAAGATGTAAAATTCAGCTCAAAGATTTACTAACATTTATAATTAAGTTAAAGAATATGATTTTCTTATAATGCCAAAGATTTACAACATTTGAAATTGTATAAAATGAATTTATATTGTGTCTATATTGTATCATCTACGGTGCACCCTAATTGTTTTTTTTTTTTTTTTTATTCCTTAGGCTTTTAATTCTCTAGTGATAAAAATAAATAAATTAAACCCACATGCAAGGTAAAATCTTGATTTGAAAAGTTTATTTCAATATATAACTTTAAATAATTTTTCAAAATGAAATTTAAAATGAAAATATTAAAATTGTTTTTTAAATGATTTCAACATGATTTTTTATTTCATATAATGACAATATATATATAGCATAAAATTTTTTAAATATAAGCGAAAAAATATTTTTTAAAAAATAGTTATTAATCTATTTCAAATATACCAAAATTACATTTTAAAAATGTTATTATTAAAATTAAATTTTAATGGAATTTTTATTAATTGCTTTCAACAACATTACTAAAATGTTATATCATTAATAACAAAATAAAAAATAAAACTAAAAATAAATTAAAATTATAGAAAATATTTGTTTTTACTTAAAATTTAACTTATTCAATTATAAAATATAACAATTAAATTAAATTAGAAAATTTTAAAAATTTCAAAAGATATAATTAAAAGTTTATTAATATGTTGCTTCCCTTTTTTCAAATATTTTTAATAAAAAAGAGAAATGGAAAAATATTAAAATATTTTTAAAATAAAAATAAAAATGGTGAAATAAATGTGTCACTGCAAGATAAAAAAAAAGGGAGAGTAAAAAAGTATGAATAAAGAAAATGGAAAAGAATATAAAAAAAGTCAATGAATTAAAAGGATGTGACCATAAGTAATTCACTTTTTCTTATTTCTTGCAAGTGGATTTTTGTCTTTTATATTTCACATCCATCAATTATACTAAATATGTGAACCTTACATTCATTTTCTACTTCAATTAGCTCTAAATCATAATTATTGAATTAAATGAACTTACAAACTAATTGATTTTTATAGAGATGTGATATCTCACCAAATTTAATTATATATTATATTCGATCCAATTTATTGAACTATCTTTTCTTTATTGAATTGTCAAATCACTTTCTCTATTGTTCTCCTTTTCAAGTACCTGTCATATCAATTAGGAGGGATCGGGACAAGAAACGTGTTTCTATTAGAAACAACTTTGAAATTGATTCTTTGTTTGGTTTTTTTTTTTTTTTTAGGATTGTTGACTTAAGAATGAATTTAGTTATAATTTCTAAAATTTTTATTTAACTGTTTGGGAAAATCATTAAATTTATCATTGAAATATTTTAAATAGTTTTGGATTTAGAAATTTATAACCTTTTAATTTTGTTCTGCCAATTGTTTTGAATCAATTTGAGGCACCTAACAACTAGCTACATATTGGATTCGCTAGTCAAGATCATTCATGCATAAAGTTCTCAGTTTACAAATATGAAATGACCAGGGTGCCCTTGACCTTTGGGTTCTGAGTGTGATAGATGCATACTTGAATGCTTAATATAGACAAAATGCATCAAGAAATATGTATGAGTTGTGTGTGTATAATTACTATCGGATTGAGGGAGAGAATATTATGGGTGATGATTGCAGGTCAAGATCAATGGGTCAATGAGTTTTCTGGTTGAACAATTATCTTTTACTTTAAATTTGTTCATATTTATCCCTTTATTTTTAAAAATTTTATGATATTTATCATTTTTATTTTTTATTTTTAAAAAAATTACAAAGATAGAGTAATGGTGAAATTGCAAAGAGTTAAACTTATAATAATAATAATAATAATAATAATAATAAGCTTTCAATATAAGTTTTGAATAAAAATTAATTTGATAAAATAAATTATAAAGACAACTTTTAATCAAAATCAAATTTTAATAAATTAATAACAAAAGATTGTCAATTTTTTTAAAGATACTTCATTTCCAAATAAAATGTTTTATATGAAATATTATTTCAATTTTTTAAATGATTTAATATTTTATTGAAAATTTCAAAATATTGTTTCAATAAAATTAATAATTATATTGATAGATTTTGATTTTTTTAAAATAAATATAATATATATATATATATATATATATAGCATAAAATCTTACTAAGAACAAAAAAAGAAAAACAATATATGATTTTGTCAAAAAAAATTGTATATTTCTATTTCATACCATATACGAAAGAAAGAATAATCCGTACTAATTGATACCTTTATATACTATATACTCATTCAAATCTAATTCGTACTGATTGATACCTTTATATACTATATACTCATTCAAATCTATATTATCGGTTGTGCCATAGAAATAAAATTGGTTGAAGTTGAAAAAATATAAAATAAAAAACCCAAAGTGCTTCCATTTATATTTCTGTCTATTTTTGTCATGCTGCATTTATAAATGGAATAAAATACATCGAAAAGTTTTTGAATATATATATATTATTTTATAATAAACAAGTTTGAAATATTAGTATTTTGTATACTTCCAAAATTTATGTTTTTTTTTTATCAACCCACTAAATTTTATAATACATATATATTTTGATTATTAAATAAATAATTTCAATATTTATATTATTACTTATTCTATTTTTTCTTATAACATTTTTCCAATATTTCATGGGTTCAATCAATTTTTGTCCCAAAAAAAAAAAAAACAAAATACAAAATTTTCCGTAAAATCTAATAATTAATCTTTCACGAATTTTTTGTATTTTCATCCTTTGGCTTTGGGCATAAGAAATAAAAGAGAGGAACAAAAAAAGTTTGCTCGTTTATTTATTTATTTATTTATATATATTTAGAGGAGAAGATGGTTTTTGAAGTGGCATAACTGTAAATAAAGAGGTAAAGGGTGGCAAAGGTTGGTCCAACCACGCTTTTCTTTTGGTGTCGCCATGTCAACCAAGCCGCCCCACCTAACGCCTGAACCTACCCTTCTCAAAATGCCTCTTTTCAATCTTCCACTTTCCACTCTACCTTTTCTATGATCCCCTAATTTCAAAAGATTCTTATTGATTGTCTCTCCCACCAAACACCACTCCTGTCTTCCCCTCTATAAATAAATAAAATAAAATAAAGTTACATGAAAATTTTATTGGTTAGATTACATTTGTAATCACAAACAAATATGATACATCTTTCTAGTGAAAACCCTATGAAATAATATTTTTGGAACCAAAAGAAATTATCATCTTAGCGAGGTTATTGATACATCTATAAATGAATAATTTATTTATTTATTAATAAATAAATAAATAAATATTTATTAATTTAAAAGAGAGAGTTATACATGCATGATATATAATTAATAAATTTAAATATAATATATGGTTAATAGTTAATACACAGAAGTCTAAGACACTCTAAAAAATGAAAAGATGATCGATAATCGTAAAAGATTGAAAGACTTCTAAAAGGAATAGATTTAGTATCAAAACTTAATGTCCTAGAAGATAAAAAAATTTCAAATATATAATGATTTCGGAAAAGAGTTAAATTAAGAAAAGTAGAATTTGTATAAAGCTACTCAATCTCCTATATTATTAATTTTGTTGAAGTTTATTAATTATTAATTTATATTTCCTCGAGCCCTTATAGGGATTTTCAAAAAAGTTATTCTCTCGTGCATTTAGCAAAGTTATTAATTTAGTATATTAGCTCATATTGGTAACGAGATTATTAATTTATCGGAGTTTTACTATATTTTAGTTTTGTCAAACTATATACTTAATCTATGCATACACCATATTTCTCTTCTATGGACCCTTTTTCAAGTAATTTGATGGTGGGTAGGCATGATGTTGAAAATTCTATCATAACTCTTCATTGAATATCCAAAAGTTGCTTTTAGAGTGGTTTGAATATATTTGAACATGTTCAAGGTAGCCGGTGGAATGAGTAGCTACAATTTGTTTATTTGGCAGAATCCATGAGTCGGAGTTTTAGAGGTTAAATGTGTGAAATGATGGTAATGCCCTTAGTCTCCGGGTTTAGGAATATCAACAACTTTGCCCTAATCTTGACCATTTCCGTCCGTTTCTCCAGACGAACTCCTAGGCTAGTCCGCGGCATTGAGAGATTTTGGGCCTGTTTGGTTACTGTTTTTGAAAACTGTTCTGAAAAATAGTTTTTGAGAATAGTTTTTAAGAACAGTTTTTGATGTTTTTTAAAAAAAAATTGTGTTTGGGAACTGAATTTTGAAAAACAGTTTTTGTTCTCAAAAACAAAAAAACATGTTTGGTTGAGTTAATAAAAAAAAATTTAGAACAAATAAAACAAAAAACACATTTAAAAGATGTTTTTTTTTCTTTTTTAATTAATAAAATTTTTCTTCAAGTAATTTATATTATAAATTTATATATAATTTTTAGATATATAGTTCATTTAAATTAAAAAATTATTTATTTTATTAATTTTAAAATAAAAATATTTTTTATATTTTTAAAAAATAAATCAAACATAATAAAATCATTTTTATTAATTTTTTTTATTTAATCTTTAATTTTATTAAAAATTATAGCATATTCTATTATATTAAGTTGAGAAAAAATTGTTCTTTTGTTAATTTTTTTTTTTATCTCTACTAAATCTATAGCATATTCTTTTATTAAAATTCAAAATGTCACCCTCTTCTCTCACTCGGGCATCAAGAAGCCCTGAAGTTGCCCTCCAGCCGGGAAAATCCCTAAATCAAGAAGCCATTTTCTGAAGTTGCCCTCCAGCCGCCACTCTCAATCCTCGCAGGTACTAATCTAATCGCGTTATTATTATTTTTTTTCAACCTCCGTTTGATTCCCAAGAAAATCCATGCCCCATTCAATTTCCGGGAAAATCCATCCTCGTTTGATTTCCGAGAAAATCTGTGCAAAACCCGATTCGTTTTAGGGGTCTCTTTGCTATTGTGCCATTGGATTTAAATTTCACGAACCCTGAATCAAAACTGAGAAATGGGAAAAATCAAGAAGAGGCGACGCGACTGTGCTGGAGAAGAGATGAGAACGGGAAGAAAAAAAAAACACGGAGAACAGATTGTTTTTTTGTTGTTTAATTTTGTTCTGTAAACAGTAAAAAAACGGGGAAAACAACATTTTGTTGTTCTCTAAACAGTGCCATTTTGAGAACACGGGGAACAACAAAAACAAAAACGACTCTCTCAACCAAACGAGTTTTCGGTGTTTTTTGTTTTCAAGAACAGAAAACAGTTCTTGAAAACACTAAACAAACAGGCCCTTTAGTTCCCTTTGTAACTGTTTTCGAAAAGTGATTCTAATAATTATTGACAACAATATTTAAAAAATATTCCCTTATTTTTATAAAATAAAAATTGATTTGAAAACTTAAAATTTTTTTAATATTTCTAAATATATTTTAAAAATAATTTTTATTTTTAATTATCGTCATATCATTATTTATTAAAATAAATTTAAAAAAAATAAAAATAATTAAAAAATATTTCCTGAAAACATCATGCTTTCTATTCTTAAGAACAAAAAATAGAAGATAATCTTTTATCATCTGTTATAAAACACATACCCTTTTCTTCTCCATTTTTTCTCTATCCAGCATACTCATTTCCATTGCAACAATAAAACCTAGTAAGAAAAATATATGTTTTCTTATATTTGATTTATCATTAAAAACAAAAAAATATTAAATTTGTACGCACAAATTTTGTAAAATTTTATCCTGCAAAAATTAGCAAAATAAAATAGGAAAAATAACGCCAACAAATGATTTATTAAATTTAAAAATGTAGTGCGGGTACAATCTCAGAAATAAAATAATAATATTCTTTGAATATTTTCCCTATAATTCTTTTGCCTTGATCGCACTTTGAAAGACGACGATGACGTTTTCTTATTTTCTTGATTTCAAAGGTCAATCGAGGGGCACAAGTGGATTATTCCCAAATGACCTTGTGACAAAAAACGAGTGTATTAGTTCTTTTGGTGCTTAGTAGGGAAATTGATGAAGCTCTTTTTTTTTGGTGTGAAACCCCTTTTCCCGTACGAAGTTTCTGGAGTTTTTCTCTGATTTTTTAATTTTCTTCCCCCCTCCTCTCTTGATGGAAGACACCTCTATTTATAGGTGTAGATAGGGAATTTGAATTTCAACTTCCCCAATTTTAGTTGTTTAATTCAAAGGATTTAACTCCTTAATTTTAGCAAATTTTCTTCTCTGTGAGGAGGTTTTAATAATAATAATAATTTTCTTATTATTATTATCCTTTTTATAGTCGGAGATTTGGAAAACTTATTCATAAGAGGATATATATATATATATATTTTAAAACCGAATTAGTGATAATTTAATCCACTAATTTTTTTATGTCTACATATATATTTTCAAATTCTTTAATTTAATATAAAAAGAAAACAAAATTTAAGAAATATATATATAATTTATTAACTTCAAAAAAAAATTTAAACTTAATTTTTTTAAAAAACTTTTTTCCTTTACTCTTCCTTTTTTTTTTTCAGCTGGAATTTTCAGAAACCAATGACTATTTTATAAATTTTCCAACTAGATGATGCTAAAAAAGAAATTCATCTCAGTGAAAATTAGAAAAAAAGAAATCATAAAAATGATTGAAAACAATAGTCGAGTAATCCAGATGCTTTCAAAACAAGAATCTGTCATTTAAACTAGAATTTAGAGTTCAAGGCAAGAGTTGATGCAGAAGAAAATGAAGGGGCTGTGATTTCCTATAAAAATTACTATTTTTTTTTTTTGGAAAAAAAAAAAAATTTACAAACAGAATACATGAATCATATCTAACCTTCTACCCTTTGTCCACTAAAATACTCATTTATAGGACTTCCCTTCCCCATTTCCGCAATAGCTTTATTTATTTGTAAGTATTATTATTATAATTATTATTTGCTGCCATTTTATGCCACAAAACCCTCTCAATCTCCTTGTCAAAGAATGGAAATACTATTAGGTTTGGGTTTAGGCCAATATCCCAATCTATTGAAAAAAGTTTATATTATTAACATAAACAATCAACTAAAATTGGGGTATATTTGGGATTGATTGTGATAATAGAGTCATAGTTGTGATATAAAACATACCACAATGGATCTTCCATATGAGTATCATGTTGTGGAGAGGAAGGGCTGCTGCTTCCTGTCACTAGACTTGGGAGACATGCTTATCTAAAAAGGCCTTGGCCAGATTACTGAAGTTTACACTCACCGATCCAGCTGCAGCATACTTCTTGATGACATCCACCACTTCTGGCCTCACAATCTCTTCTTTGTTTGATTCATTACAGATATAGTACAATGCCCCAATACCATAATTTACCTACCAATACATACAATTTGTCATGGTTAATTCATTGAAAGATGTAATGACAACTCAGCTCAACACAATCATAATGACATCTTAGGCTTAGGTAAGAAAGCTCAGGGTTTTTTACATTAACATTATAAGACACTGTTACTACCCCGCGACTTTTGATCTTTCTAATTTTTCAACATATCAAAATTTTCTGTCTTTGAACACTTTGGAGGGATACAGAGAAAAATGGAATGTAATGAAAATCATTTAAAAACTTATACATCTTTTAAATCTTCATTCTAAATAAAAGAGAAATAAAATTGGAGAAACAAGAAAAAGTTTGTTGAGTTAAATTTTATATTTTACTTCACTTTTTATTTTCTTCCCTCATGCTTTCCTCAAACCTCCCATGATCCAAATTGAACCTTACAGAATTGGTTGCCTTCACCTACCTACGTTACCAAAGCTTTCCTTAAGAAAGATCACAATCCAATAAAAGCTAGCTTAGCCTGCATGTTTTGCTGGGTCAGCTTAAGACAAGTTGTAAAACATAAGCCATACTAGAATATTACCCCTAGTCAGCCAAGCACATCCACAGTTTGCCAATACACATTTGAAATTTAGGCTCACAAATGCATAATACTTTATTAATGACTATGACACTGAAACTTGGGATTACTACAATATGCTTAGCACATACTAGGTTTTTTCATAAATGGGTTGAACCAGCAAGCAATGTCCCAATCACTCAGGATCAAGTTTATAATCTATGTTTGAGATTCTTTTATGACTGGCTCTCAACCTGGCATTGATAATGCCAAATTTCTAAGAGGCCAACTAGTTGTAAGGTAGGACCTGCCATGGTTCTTGGAAAATAATTGACAAGCACAGAAAGATTAGCCTACCAATTATGCATTTGGAGTAATCGTATATGTTCTGTTTGCAGCCTAGAAAATGCCAAAAATTTGAATCCTCTAATCACTAGGAGGCATGTCAAGCCAGCAAGACGGTCCCAACATTCTGAAAGCAATGCATTTGTTCATAGTTTGAACTTGGATGATTCAATGTTATTGCTCGCAGTGTCAGCAAAAAGAAATAGTAAACAAGAAAATGTTCCAAGACTCAAAACAAAAAATTAAATCCCAGAGATCAACCGATCTAGCTTTACAATGCTCACAGGTAATGGGAATGAGTGCAGTAAGAATGCATTCATGGTTAGTTTCCTTTTAAATTGAGCTGGGATGGTCATCAATTTTTGTTTCTTAATACTGCATTGGGCATATATTACAATGTGCTTTCTGTAATCTGTCCAATGTTAATGGTCCTAAATTTGATTTGCAACAAACTACACCTTATATGAAGTATAAAAATCAAAAAACAAATAAACCATAAGTAATTCACTTACAGTGTTTCTAACTGGGCTTGATAAGCATTGAATGATAAGAGGGATTCCACCACAATTAGTGATAACTGCAGCATTTTCTGGATCTGCACAAGAGAGAAGTAAAATATATATATATATATAACACCATGTTCATGCACAAAACATACGCCAATTCATTACTTCAAAACATGAGAAACACCTTGTCTATTTTAGCAAAATCTATGTATGTTCAGGGTTACCCAAGGATCAACCATACATTTGGATCACAGGGCTTACCAGCACAAGAGTTGCAGATCCCTCCAACCCCAAATTCAACAAGTTTTTCATTTGGTTCTGTTATGCAGTCTAGGAAAAGTTCCAAAACATTGAGCTGTTAAGATCAGAAAAAAAAAAAAAATTACATGCCAAATAGGGGCAGCAACAATATAGTTCATAATTGCCATCAATTATTTCCAAGAGACTCTAACCTGGCGCAAGAAGTTGTAATTGTAAGGATCATAGGCAAAGTTTGCCAAATTAGCAGCAATCCTCTCTTTTGTTTCTGCACCAAGAAGATCCATTGGTTAGTGATTTTACCAAAACATATGCTTTGGAAGGAATCAAGGGAAAATAAGTACACCTTGAGACAGAATGATTCCTGAGACTTTATGGCACTCATTTGAGAATTAATAATTATGGATCCTATATTGCTTGTCCTATTTAAAAATCAGAAATAACCCACAAAAGGTATCTTTTAATTAATTTGATTCTCTTAGTTTTGCAAAGATTTTTGGCTAATCTTCGTCTGAATATAACTCATCTTGTTTAAAAACTCCTCTAAAAAATTCTAGGTTCCAAGTATTGCAGTCCATCCCTTTTTCAGAAACAATAAATAATCAGCTGTTAGGAGAGAGATACATACACAATTCCACCTGGTATAATCAAGTTCATATATATCATTAACTCAATTCTTGTTTTTCATTTTATTTTATTTATGTTTAAATAAGTTCTTGAAATTAACAGGGAAAATCAATTTATATTTCCTTTAAAATAACTTTCTTCTTTAAACTTTATTTCCTAAAAATAGGGGGAAAAGCAAACAAATTTCTCTAAGTGCTTTCTGTTTTCTTGTTTTTGAGAACAGAAAATTGCTCTCAGAAAACAAAACCAAACATGTTATTTTTCTATAAATACATGAAAATTCTTCAAAGTAAAACTTGACAAAACCCCTTAGGATGTTTTGTGGCAAAGCAAGACCTCGCTAGTGTGGAGCAAGAATGCACAAGAGCAAGTGAACCACGATTAGATGGGACAATTTCTTCTTGTACTCATTCTGACTTCTAATTTGATTTGATGGACCATGATTGTCCAGTGTTTTTTTTCCTCTCTTTGGCATTTTCCATGTAGTTCTTATGTCCTTTCTTTAATTTGTTATACCCAATTGATTTTGTAACTACTTGATTAGCTTCTATTAGGCAAAGGAACATGTGGAATTAAAATAGGCTTAACATAATAGGGAGGTAACTTGAATTATTTTGAGATTTAGCAACCTTAAGGTTTTTAATAGTAACCTATTCAATCCCTAACCCATCTCAACCTGTCCAAATTACCAAGGATTCTTACATACGTTGTCAAAGAAAGGTTCACCATATAGGGCTTAAAATTCAAGGGTGATTCTGCCACTATCAATGGTAGTATAGATCTACAAAGAGAAGGTGTTTTTATACCCCAACTTTCACTCTTCAATGAGGTATAACCAAGCATATCAGAAGCCCAAATGAGGTTGTTTCCAAAATCCAGACAAAAAGTGTGGATGATGATCTAAAATGGATCATAGACACCAATGGTTGGCTCCATAAATGGTTTTGAAAAACAAATAAAGTGATGCAGGTCCAATGAACCAATGAGGACTACAACTTTGTGACCAACTTATCAAAAAAAAAAAAAAACTTTGTGACCACAACTCCCAAGGGTTTTAATTAAAACTTCAATGCCCTTGCAATCTAGAAAAGAAACATTCTAAGTTGTCCAGTTCCCAATTGTTCAAATGCTTAGAGGAACAGGAATTCCAATGACCCTCTTCACTTGTCTAGTCTGATCAGTCCGCCATCCATGCCTCTTTCAATACTCAGGCATACAATGAGAGGAAGGATACACAAAAAGAATAATCTCCACAAGATCTATCTTTCCAAAACTTCACCCTCCTCCCGTTACCCAAGGAAAAGGATACTTTATTGTTAAAGAGATCTCAATCCTTTCCCATATCTTATCATAACCCAACCTCATACCCATCTCTCACTTCACAAGACTGCCACTCCCCTTCTTCCTTCCTGTATTTTCCACCTATGACCTTCCAAAGAGCTTTCCTTTTGGATATATATCGTAAACTCCACTTAAAAAGAAGGGACTTGTTAGGCGAAGGGAGGCATCTCACACCCTAACCCCCTTCCTCTTGCCTATGCAAGTAATAGAGCCCTTCCACCTCATCCCCAATCACCACTTAAGTAAAAGGGCCACCTGAAAGAGACCCAAGTCGGTAGATGGAAGTTCTCCCACCTTACAACCTATTTCTAAGGCTAACTCCACATTATCAACCATTTCAATTGGAATCAAGTCACTCTTCTCTAAGTTTATTTTCAGCCTCGAGATGACTTCAAATTGCATGAGTAGCCAACTTAAATATAGAGAAAAAGGATCCCTTTGTCTCAGAGCCCTAGAGTTTTGAAAAAAGCCAAAAGGGGTGTCATTAACAAGAATAGAGAACTTTGCTACAAATATTCATCATTTAATCTATTCAATCTATTTTTGACTAAATTCGAATCTTTTTCAGAATTGATAGCAAAAAAACCCTAATTAACATGATCATTTATATCCTTTCAATATGTCAAGCTTACACAACTCCATAGGCATCATTTTTCAATGTATAGCCTTATTAGCTATAAGCACTGAATCCATAATTTGTCTTCCCTCTAAGAAAGCATTATGGGACTTGTGTACCTCTTGTCCCACCACCTTCTTTAGTCCAATAGCCAATACTTTAGCTAGAAGCTTATGTAGAACACCCCATCAAACTTATAAACCTGGAATCTTTTAGATCTTTTGTCCTTCTTTTCTTTAGGATTAACATAAAAAAAGATATGGCATTGAGGCTTTTTTGAAACAGTCCATGTTCATGAAAATCTCTAAAAAACTCATCATCTTTTTCCTTCAAAAAATTCCAACTAAACAACTAGGATGCCATAGAGAACCCATCTTGGCTTAGAGCTTTGTCCTCATTTAAGTCTAAAAAAGCACTGAACACCTCTTTCTTTGGAAACAACTCCTCTAATTTTTTACCTTTTTGCATGTCTAAAATGTCAAAATACATTTCATTGATGCCAAGTCCCTAATCCATTAGATCAGATAATAGGTTAAAGAAAGCCTAAGGCACCCCTTCCTTAATCTCATCCTCCTCTGTTAACCAAACCTCATTAACTTTAATCTTAGCTAGAAAGTTCTTTCTTGGGTGTGCCATTTTATGCATGGTTTAAAGTATTGACCAAGTGTGGTATGACTTAGCCAAGTCATATCTACCTTGGCCCTTTCTGCACCAAGTGATACCTGATATCATCTCAAACATAGACTCAATCACAAATTAGTTAAACTCAGTTGACTCGGTTGAGATTCTAAGTTGACTCCATTGAATCATCCGAATTCCCAAAAGTAAATAAATAAATAAATAAAATCATTTTTTCCTTTCAAATCACAACAAAAGAACAACAAATAGGATCCAAACCTGAGAAAACTCTAAAACAATAGCAATTCTTCTCAAAAGGAAGAGCTTTTCAAGAATCGAGACCTATGACCCATGATGAAGAGGACGAAAGACATCAATCTAACCCATAATTGAGTTTTGGAGGTGAATAAGACAAGAAGGTTGAGGGCATTTCATCACTAAACTTACAATGATCACAGATATGGGGAACCTCCATGTTGGCGGTGCTGCTATGGTGATTGATGTGGTGAGAAACATCAAATCAGTTTCCTCTATTGACAGCGAACATGATCGCTGCATGTTAGCTTCTCCTCTCTATGCTTTTAGTCTCTGTGATGTCATTGGTGTGATATAAATTATATTAGTTTAGATAATGTATTATTTTATATGGTAATGCTAGCATATATGGTGTATTATTTTATATGTTTATTTATTATTAACGATTGAAACCATTTAATTTATAATTATACTAACATATTAAAATCATTTAATTAACAATATATTATACTTTGTTTGATAAATATATTTTTATATTCATATTTAATTGTAAAATATTGTAATCATTTAATCCAAACTAAAAATGGAATTAATGATTGAATTGTAAGTCTTTTAGTAAAAATATCACTGTATTTGAAATAAATAATTTTTAATTCTTAATATTATCATAAATTACTCTCTACGGATGCTTTTATAATTATTTAAACAATGCTAAATGTGAGAATTTTGTTTTATTAGTTTTTTTAAGCTTATTTAATTATATTTATTTTCTAAAACTACCTATCAAAAAAAAAAAAAAAATTCCTATTTTCTAAAACTTTTCATAATATTTTTATAATTCTTTTAACTTTTTAACTATCTTATTTTGCATATTACTTAATACTGAACTAAGACATCAAGATCGATGTACCTTGAGATCCTCTGAATCAATGGTTGATACAACTTTGAACCACGATTTTATGGAAGAATGTAATGTTTCCATCACCCTACTTTAATCAAATCACCCATAATTTCTACCTCTAGGAAGCTCCTTTTGTAAGGGCCCATTTTTTATGCTCCTCTTCTTCAGATATGACACCCTCCCTCACCTTGGAATCCCTAAATCTCTCCTAGTTAAAGACCATCTCATTTCGAATCACAACATTGCCAAACATCTCTTTATTCTAACCTTTGAGTTTGATTTCAATGCTTTCCATTTCACAACCAAAATGAAACTATAATATCCTTTAATATTATACCCCAACCAAAGCCGTCCAACTTAAACCACATATTTTCAAACCTAAAAAAAAGGGTAGAGCCTCTTCTCATCCCATCCCCATCTAGCAGAATAGGCAGACGATCCTGAAAAGTACCCATAAGAAGACTAATAAGGTCAATATCTCAAATTCCAAATGTTAACAACCAAGTTGAAACTATTAGAGTTGAAGACAGTGAGACCTTTAAGCATTTTCATGCAAAGCTAAGGGACCTAAACAACTCACACTACAATCTAGGAGAGAGGAAACATAAACCTACATTTTGAAATGAGTACTAATGAAGGACAGAAGATGGAAGTAGGGCAAACCATTATATAAGGTTTTAAGGGTGCATAGAGTGACAAAGAGTTATAAGAAGCCCATCCCAATATGGAATGCAAAGACATATCATCCTACCCAAGAAGAATCCTCTTCTAAGTTTCTTTGCATAGAGAATTTGAGAATGAATTGTGCATCATTCATTAATGACAGTCAAGATATATATATATATATATATATATATATATATATATATATATATATAAACAACTCATAGTGGGTCATAAATTAAAAGTTTGGCAAGTAGCAAGATAAGTAATGAAGATAAAGATGTTTCAAAAAAAACAATGTAAGTGGAAGATATGAAAATTGAGGTAGCAACTATTACCCACCACCAACATGACCAACAACAACAATAATAATGCAACATAATAAAATCAATGAGTCACTTCTTATAAGTATCAAGAATTTCTTTTTGATGACAATGATGATGATAAACACATCACAAACCATGTAGTAATTGTTTGCTTTAGGCTTACTAGCCCTCATGTGAATCTACACATATTAAATGAATCGCTCCTTATAAGTGTCAAGAACTTCTACTTCTAAATGATGTGGGACATCATATTCACCTTCTTTTGCATACATCACATTTTCATCATAGCCCATAGTATTAATGGGTGGCCAAACTCCAAACATTTCAAACTAAATATTGGCTTTAATAAGGATTAAAAAAATCGAAAAATATTGTTGATATGTCAACGATATTTTGGGTGTCAATGGGCACAAAAGTGACATATGGGGGAGATATATCCATCAGCCGAAGTATCGGTTATTTTATGGAAATTTCACCGATATGTCGGTATATATTGATGTTTTTGTCGATTTTTTAGGAATTTCCCGAATTTTTTGGTTGGTCAAACTCGGTTGACTTACCCAAACTGACGCACAAGCCTTGGTCAAACCTGGTTAAACCTCAAAAATCAGCCCTAGAGGGGATTTGAACCCAAGACAAAAGGTTCAAAGTGAACCAAGGTAGACACTGAGGCAAGCTTGCCTTCAATGTTACATAGGCCCAATATATATATATATATATATATATATAATTTCGTTCTAAAAACAAAATATTAATAAATAAATTAAATCCAATTATTTTATTTTTAAATTGTATTTAATTGATTACAAAATATATAAAAACTATCATAATAATTTTTTTTAATTAGTCTTTTTTATATCATTTATATATTTATTAAATATGAAAAATTTAAAATACTAAAAAAAATTATACATATTAAATTTTTTAATTAAATAGATCATAATTTTAATATATTATAATTAAATGTCACAATATTATTTGAAAATAATATTTGATGTAACTTAAGAATGAATATATACTTATAAAATTCATATTTCTTATTGATGAACATGATATTATTGTCAAATATGATAAATTATATCATTCATATATCAATTTCTTCAACAAAACAATTTCAAAATGTCTATTATTACTTTTTATATCATTTATTAAAGTTGTTTTTCAATGTTTTCATGAGTTTTGATCAATTTTCACCCACCAATATTTTGTGTCAAAATCCACCAATATTGCTTGATATATCCGTAAAATCGAGTTATCGATATATTCGTTAAAACCAACATTTTCATCCTTGGGCTTT
Source organism: Vitis riparia (assembly GCF_004353265.1). Taxonomy (NCBI): domain Eukaryota; kingdom Viridiplantae; phylum Streptophyta; class Magnoliopsida; order Vitales; family Vitaceae; genus Vitis; species Vitis riparia. The sequence continues at coordinate 11,492,817 of NC_048434.1, read as the reverse complement.
AATGCACTTATCACTATCTAGATAGAGATTGTTACTTTTGGGCTCATTGACACTTATGACTTAAAAAGCATCTACACATACTAGATGAGTCGTCCATTATAAGTATCAAGAATTCTTTTCTCAAGCAATATATCATATCACATTTAAAATTAGGTGTATTTTGTCAAAGAATCGTGTGACAAGCAAAGATAATTAGGAATGATCTTCTATCATCTAATGAAATGAAGATTACCAAACTATTTATCATGCTTTAATCACATGGTCATGATTCATCCACCAGATTTAGGTTTGTACCTCCTTAGAGCTCAATGATACAAAGGCATAAGTAGTTCATGACACTTATAAGGGACGACTCATCTAGTATGTCTAGACACATTTAAAGTTTGAAGGGCTAGTGGACCCAAAACAAACAATATCTACACAGATTGTGACAAATGGTATTAAAGTTGTTTCTTAGCTGAATATGTACGAAGTTTGCCCACCCATGAACACTTTGGACCATGAAGGTGGCATCATGCCTACATAAGAAGATGAATGAGAAGAGAAGTTCCTGACACGTATAAGGGACAACTTGTCTGATACACGCAGATGCATCTAACAGCCTTTGAGAACTAATTGCCTAAAACACACAATATCTACACAGGTCATAACAAAATGGTATCAAAGTGCTAGGATATAATTTGTAGCTTTTCAAAGCTGGTTTTGAGTTCAGGTATGAGTGGCACAGAATGCATTTAATAAATAACCTGAAGTTGAAACCTCGGCGCGCTTTTTGGCACTTTTCAATACAATTGCTTCTTATCTATCAAAAAAAAAAAAAAAAAAAACTGAAGTTCAAGATGAGAGAAGTGAAAACCAGCTGTTTTATGAAGAGTGGTAGACATTTTCAGTAACGTCATTCTGTTGATATGTGAATGTGATATGACATAAAAGCTGATTCAAGTACCTTTAGCAGCAAGAAGAGCACAAATCCATGGTAAAGTAACCTCAAAATGACAATCCTTAAGATTTTTTGAGTCTGTTTGGAATTATGGTGGTGAAATCTGTGTCTGAGATGAAGGGAAGGTTGGGGTATTAATACAAACTCTGCATTAGTTCATGATGCAATCATCCCTGAATGTTAAACTTAAGGGATAGCCTGGGGTATTGGCTCTGAATAGACAAGGTGTGTGTAACCAGGCGTATACAAAACAATTAGAAGACTTTCAGCCAACTTAAGACATAAGGATTTGTCAAAGGCTCTAGGATGAGTGCCACCCTCAACATGGCAGCACTGCATCAGCAACAAAACCTGCCAATATAGCTGTAAGCTAGTTGTACAGTTCTACACTTCTGAGCTAGTGGACCCTAAACAAACCAAGCATCCAGGGATTAAAATTATATCCAAGCTGCTTGCATTCTTTTCAGATCCTTACGTAAGGCTAAAGGTAACTCATTTGGAGCGGAATTAACCTCAAATCCAGACTATTGATTCTTTCAGTTTGGAAATCCTACTGAGAGAAATCCATTCTTGGGATACACTGCATCACTCCACCTAAAGACCTTCCTCTCAAGCTGCTCTGCTCTGGCCTCAACCAGGAAGCCTCATTATCCATTTAGTTGACTTCCTCTTAACCAAGATACAACAATACCAGAGAATATGGTTTGTATTCATCAGTAAAGACAAGGCCCAAGTATAGATAGAATGAGAATATAGTGGATACTATAGTAGACTTACAATTAGCATGCTGTGTAATATCTTCATAATATCCAACAGGCTAAGAGTCGCACCAACAGGCTAACAACACCTACTTGGCCAAGTGGACTGTTGGAATATTCTCCTATACAATTCATATTATTTTTGTCAATAGCGCTAAACTTACTACTTTTTGTTCCACCATTATCTAAATGCCATAACCTAACATATGCAGAACTAATATAAAAAAAAAAAAAAAAATTTGAAATCATATATCTGGTGCCTGTTATGAGCAGAAATTATTAGTCTTCTGTAATGATGAAGCTGCAAATCATCAATACCCATAAGACTTCCTAAGTCTCCAATAATTTGTTGTGCAACTATACTACCTTGCTACAGTGGATGGCTTTATCCAGCTTTGTAACACTATCATGTACCTCTTTTTTACATGGACATACAGTCTTGTTTTATTGAGGTTAAAAAAAATGAAACACAAGATGAAACAATGATTAGGCTCCTCTTTGATTGGACTCTTCTCACAATCAGTATCAAACAATATGTCAAACCGTTACTTTTAGCATGTGTATTTGTCAATGATTCCAATTCTAGGGTGGATGAATGAGAGGAAAAAAAATTTCTATTTTGTCATTAAAAGGCTCTAATGGTCCACTTTGTATTAGTGGCTTTCAGTTCAGTGCAGAGATGTATTTAGTGCTTTTAACATTTGTATATGTGAGACACCAAATAGCCAGTTAGAGACCATTAATGTCATAGATACAGCATAAGCCTCTTCTAGACATAAATAGAACACTCGAGCACAATGATTTAGGTTCAAACAAGAAAACTGTTGTCCATGTGCTTATAGGATTTTTATAACCAATAATCATATATAGCCACTATTGGACAACTAATTTCCCTAAAACTCAATAAATTAGGGGAAATAAACATGCACTAAAATTTGAACTCATGACCATCACAACTCAACTCTGCTCTAATCCTATGTTGGAAAACCAATTTTTCTAGAGGCTTGAGTTAGTAGGATTTGGAGCCAGTGATGTACATCATGTTCTCTAACAACAACAATATATATATATATATATATATATATATATAAAATCACAAACCTTTTCTAAAATTCACAAATATGTTATTACTAGAAAATGAAGCTTTTTCTTTTCTTTTCTTCCCCTCTCTTTCTCCCTCTCTTCTTCTTCTTCTTTTTTGGTTTGTTTGTTAGTTCCCATACTCTGGGAGAGAGAAAAGATGAATCATAAATGTAACTCTGCCTATAGCTACTATATTGCAAGCAAACTTATCCAACCTTCTTTATTTATAAAGATTTTGTGCAAAATTTATTCAGCACTAAAAATGAATGATCAAAGATGATACACAAATGACTAGAGCATAATCTAAATGCAGTATACCTTCATTAGTTGCATTCTGAAATTGACTCACCAATTCCTGGAACAAGAATGGTAAACTGAATGTTGGTGTAATACATTAGAAGCCAATCATAAACTATTAATATTCTCTTACTTAGCCTGATATATCCTGTCTATCTTTCTGATCAAAAGTTAATTATCTTAGGTATATCTTGTCTATCTTTCTCATCAAAAGTTAATGATCTTAGGTATATCTTGTCTATCTTTCCCATCAAAAGTTAATGGTCTTAGAAGACCCTAAGAATAGGGTTAAATCCAAGAGAAGGCATGTCATTAACAAAGAAATTAAAAGTCAGGTTTAGTCCTGGAAAGTTAAGAGTGGAAAAATAGAAGGAATATAGCTATAAAAGAAAAATAAAAATTATTGAGTAATGCATTTTCCTATACTTTTCACTTTTTTAAGGAAAGTAGGGAGGAAAATCTTTTCTTTAGTATTTTTCCTTACCTTCTTCCATATGACCCAAACATACGAAAATTAGTTTCCTTAATATGGGTGCACACTCATGGAACCATAATTAAGTCAGCATTTTTGTATAAGCCATAATTAATAGCATATGATCAATGTATCCAGAAAAAGTTTAATGAATAAGAATGCCAGAGGTTGATTTATTTGATGTAGAAATCAAAATTGTTGTCATACTCTGACTTCCAAACTGAATAATATGAACAAAGGTACATGCTGTTAAAGCTTTGTACCCTTCATCATCTAGTAGTGATCAATCCAGATAGAGTGATACAGGGAGATACCAAATGCTAAAGAGCTTCTGTATCAGTTGATATAAATTGCATTTTGGATAATCCGCAGTAATGTCTCTAACAGGGATATTATAAAATCGATAAAAATCTTATGTTTCAATTGAGAAAGAAAAACCATGTTCAAGAAAGGTACCTGAAGGTACTGCACCCTTGGAGTTCCATATCTTCCAGTACGTTCTTCCTGCCTTCTCTTATTGGTAAACATGTAAGCTATGGCAATTAAAAAATGTAAGTCATAAAGTTGAACTGGCTGATTTGTAGAGATTTAGAAGCATTGAATCCTGTGTAAAGATGTAAATTTGTTGAAATTCAAGAATAATTGTAAAGTTGAACTGGCAGTTTTGAAAATCCAACCCATCTCATACATGCTTTGAATTCGCACAAGTCAAAACAGAACCCATCATATATTATCAAGATTTAAACATAGAAGGCTCAAAACAAAGAGAACAAAACAACTAACAAAAATTTTCATATATTCAGCTGGTTTCAACAACACCCAGTGAACATGTAAATGTCCAAATTGAATTGGTTCAGATATGAAAAGTTAAAAAATAATTTGCACAAGAAAACATTAATACATATGTACAGAAATATATAATTTTCAGAAACATACAAGAATTTTCAAAAATTATTTTTGAACAGAAAACTGTTCATTTCTGAACCAAGCAAACAAGACAATTCCTGATGATATGTATAATTTGCACAGCCAAGGCAAATGCAATTTCTGTACCACAAGTTATGATCTTTAGACCACAAAGGAAGTATGTATATGCCAATTATGGTGAACTGTAAAAAACTAAAATAAAATAAAGTATAAATGTATAGATGTTCTATTTTGTAATATCTAAAATGCATGCGAACCTCAAAATGAAATTGAAATTCCTTCCTCACGGAACAAACCTAACAATTTAACCAAAACCCATGAAAACCCCCTCAAATTTCAATAAACAAAACGCCACATTTAAGCAGAGTAAAAAACAGATTCGAATAATTTGGCACAAAAAACCCAAATTTCTTTAAAAAAAAAAAAAAAAAAAACAGAAAACCAAGGGTATGAATTTTCCATTTCCGCAAGCCTCAATATCATCTCTCATAAATTGCCCCAAATTAATGTAGAGAACCCAACTCGTCAATAACTAAACAAATTATCACCACAGATGACCAAAGAGTAGGATCCAAAACAAATTACATTACATGAAAAATAAAGAACAAATGCAAGTATGAAGATGGAACCATAAAGATTTTAGATTAAAATCATACCCACAATCACAAGTTTGGAAGGTGTTTTTTTTTTTTTTTGCAGATGAGAAATTAAAATCTTTTGCAGAGGGGAGCTAGGCAGAGTTATGTAACGAGGGAGACGATGAAAGCTTTTGAAAGTGGTAGCAGCTTTGAACAACAGTGGCGGAGTTGAACGGCGATGGTGTTGAACGGCCGCTGCAGCACTGAACGACGGGGACAGCACCGAACGGTGGAAGAATCTTGAACTAGGGCTTGGGATTTTTGCTCTCTGTCCAAGAATAGCATGGAAAGAGACAAATGGCAAAGATGACATTTTTTTTAAGTTATGTATATATTAGTAAAAAAAATCGAAAATCGTGAATGAAGATTTGGATGAATATCAAACAGAGAGTGAGAGAGTCACCGGCTGTTCGTTGTCGGCGGTGGTTGTCTCCGGTTAAGGCATTCCTTCGAATGGGAAGGGAAGTGATGTCGAAGTTTAAACCGGGACGAGTCCAATTCTACACTTCATACAGCCGCGCCATGCTCCGGTCGAACGGACCGTGGGTGTTTTTCTTCCCAAAACATCCCTAATAATATCACCTATTTTCCCTCACATTTATATCTTTATTTTATATTTTATCACGTAAACGGTTATTTAATAAAATTAATACTAAATTAATTTTTAAAACTTATTTAATAAAAACATAAAATTAATACTAAATTAATTTTTAAAAACTTATTTAATAAAAACTATAAAAATGTTATAATTGTAGTAATGAATGTCACCACATTAATGTTAATTAAGTATTATCTATAACTTCCATTAATACTCATTAATGGAAACCATTAATGTTATTTATGAGTTTCATTAATATTCATTAATGAGGATATTAATGAAAGTCATTTGAAAAGCCTATAAAATGGCTTCCCGTCTCCTATAATACACATCCCGAGAAAAAAAAGAAAAGTTATTCCCCTCATTCTCTCTCTCTTTCTTTCATTCTCTCAACTCTCTTCTCTGATTTCTTATTCCCTATTATATATCAAAATATATTTCATTTCTACTACTTTGATTTGCATTGTATTTGTACTTTTTTTACAACACGTTATCAACACGAATTGCTCTAAAGGTAATTCTCGTATCTTAAACTTGAAGTTATTTATATAGAATAAAATTTTACATATTTATATTATTATTGATTTGTTTTGTTACATATTGTTAAAAGTTATAAACAAATTATTTGATTTTGTTTATAATCAAAGTTATATCAATGCTATCAAGTTATTATAACTGATTCTAATAATATTGTTTTGTTATATATATGAAGTTATTTGACAATGTCGAATATCACAAAACTCGAATTTGTGGCACTTGACATTTCGAGAAAGAACTATCTATCTTGGATCCTTGATGTTGAATTACATCTTGATGCAATGAACCTTGGAGCTACGATCAAACAAGAAAATCAAGCATCCCTACAGGATCACACAAAAACATTGATTTTCCTTCATCATCATCTCCATGAAGGTTTAAAAAATGAGTATCTTACAGTAAATGACCCTTTTACTCTATGGAGTAATTTGAAGGAAAGATATGACCACCAGAAAACTATGATTCTCCCAAAAGCTCGATATGATTGGATGCACCTAAGGTTGCAAGATTTTAAAACTGTTAGTGAATACAACTCTGCACTTTTCAAAATCAGCTCTCAATTAAAGCTATGTGGAGAAAAAATCACAGAGGAAAACATGTTAGAGAAAACTTTTACTACGTTTCATGCCTCGAAGGTGCTCCTGCAGCAGCAATATCGAGAGTGTAGATTTACAAAATATTCTGAATTAATATCATGTCTTCTTGTTGCTGAACAAAATAATGAGCTTTTGATGAGAAATCACCAGTCTCGTCCGACTGGATCTGAACCATTCCCTGAAGTGAATGCAATATCGTCCCAAACTCGTGGACGTGGATGAGGACGAGGACGTGGTCGTGGTCGTGGAAGAAATCCCCGATACCATGGTTCTTATAGTAATAATTCTCAGAAAATGAAAGCCTCATTGCACCACCAGAAGTGGAACAATACTGAGACAATACAAGAAAATGGGAAGCGTTTACAAGATAAACTTCCTAAGAACCATGAGAATAATTGTTATAGATGTGGTATGAAAGGGCATTGGTCGCGTACCTTTTGTACGCCCAAACATTTGGTCGACCTTTACCAAGCATCAATAAAAGCTAACAGAAAAGAGATAGAAATGAACTTTACCGATGGTGATGGATTGGACCTAACCTACTATGACATTGATTTCTTTGGAGGTCCCAATGAAAAAACAGACCACTTGATAAACGATGAGAAAATTAACATTGATTGATGTTACTTTATATATGAAATAATATATTATTATGTCTTATATTTACATCTGATTTAATTTGTTATTTACATTATGCCTTGTTTTTTTTGTTATATCTGAAATCCATGTGTTATTTGGTCTCAAGATGAATGAGGATGATGTATGTCTCGCAGACTGTGCGACCATGCACACAATTCTTCAAGATAAAAAATATTTCCTTGAATTGACATTAATAAAAGCTAATGTAAGTACCATATCTGGTACTACAAACTTAGTTGAAGGCTCTGGAAGAGCAAACATAACATTGCCAAATGGAACTAGATTCCATATAAATGACGCGTTTTATTCTAGCAAATCCAGAAGAAATTTGCTCGGTTTTAAAGATATCCGCAGAAATAGATATCATATTGAAACTATGAATGAAGATAATGTAGAATATCTTTACATTACTTCCATTATATCTGACTAGAAGCTTTTAATGGAAAAACTCTCGGCTTTCTCCTCTGGGTTGTATCATACAACTATAAAGCCTATTGAATCATATGTTGTCGTGAACCAGAAGTTCAACGACCCAAAAGTTTTTGTCCTTTGGCATGACAGGCTAGGTCACCCAGGGTCTTCAATGATGCGTCGAATAATCGAACACTCACGTGGGCCTATCCATCACCATGTGGACCATTCTGTTATTTTATGATCTTAATAGATGTTTCTACTAGGTGGTCACATGTTTGTCTCCTTTCTACACGTAACGTAGCCTTTGCTAGACTCTTTGCACAAATAATCAGATTATGAGCACAATTTCTAGATTATCCAATTAAGATAATACGTCTTGATAATGCTAGCGAATTTACTTCTCAAACATTCATTGACTATTGCATGTCAGTAGGGATAAATATTGAGCATCTTGTTGCTCATACTCATACCCAAAATGGTTTAGCAGAATCCTTCATCAAACGTCTCCAATTAATAGCTCAACCATTACTAATGAAAACCAAATTACCTACTTCCGCCTGGGGACATGCTATTATGCATGTTGCAGCTTTAGTCCGTATTCGACCTACAACTTACCATGAATACTCCCCTTCACAACTTGTGCTTGGAAAACAACCAAATATCTCTCACTTACGAATCTTTGGTTGTGTAGTATATGTACCAATTGCACTTACACAACGCACTAAAATGGGTCCCCAATGAAGACTTGGGGTTTATATAGGTTTTGATTCTCCATCCATCATAAGATATCTTGAACCTTTGACAGACGATGTTTTTACAACCCGCTTTGCGGATTTTCATTTTAATGAGAGTGTTTTCCCATCATTAGGGGGAGAAAAGTCGATTCCTGGAGAACGACGAGAAATCAGTTGGAAGGCATCTACTATGACCCATCTTGATCCTCGTACAAATCAATGTGAACTAGAAGTTCAAAGGATCATTCATTTGCAAAATCTTGAAAATCAATTACCAGATGCATTCATTGATACAAAGAAAGTGACAAAGTCACATATCCCGACTACAAATACTTTAGCACAGATTGATGTCCCTGTAGGACAGTTAACAAATGAATCTAAGATACGCCTAAAGTGTGGTAGACCTGTCGGCTCAAAGGATGTAACTCCCTGATTACTACTCAAAAAGTGCTATTTGATAGCTTATAATTAATCCTTTTAAACACTTTTGAGTAGTAGTTAGTGCCTTTTAACCCAATTAGCATGTTAAGGCCCCTTTCAATCAATTCTAATCAAAATGTGTAAGTTTTGGTGTTTTTGTTAGTATTTTGATCACCAAAGCATTATGAGATTGAGGAGAGTTATATGGAATCCATGGCAAAGCAATGAAGAGCTCAGAAACATGAAGAATCAAAGCTTTGAAGCATTTTTGCCATAAGCAAAATCCGGAATGCAAGGAGAGAAGCAAAGAGGAGAAAAGCAAAGAAGAAAACAGAGGACTGCAGCTGCAGTCTTCCTTTGCATTTTTGGAGCACTTCCCGAAGTCCATTTTCTACATGATATATACCATTTCAAAGCTCAGGAAGTCAAGAATCCAATGCTTCAAACCGTGTACAATTTGGAGCTGAAATGAGTAAGTTACAGCTGTTGGAAGCTGATCACTCCAAGCTGAAGGAAGGATTCAGCAAAGTGTTGCTGAATCACCCTTTTGTTGCGAGATATTTCGCAACATTTTTGCACAGTGCTATGGATTTCCCCTGAAGCTTCACGCCGCGATGGAAGCCAAACACCACATGATGGAAGTCCACTTTGCTAAGGTGTTGAAGCAGCTGCCTGCTATGAAGAAATTTCGCAGCTCCTCTTGTGCACCTGCGAAATTTCGCAGACCTCACCTTTCACCTGCGAAGTGGTCATGAGTGCTTCCCGATATTTGTAACCGACACTTGGAGATATTTTTTCATTAGATTTTTGTTGCCCAAATGCCCAAATTCTCCTTGTAAGTCACCAATGATAGGTTTCCTTAGTTTTTAAGCTAGGAATTTGGCAAAATATCAAGGGAATAGCTATCATTGTAATTTTGGTTTAAAGGGAGCCCGAGGAGCCTGTTCTGGGGGGTGTTAGAGTTTTGGTTCCAGGAGATCCTTTGTACAGTTTTGGGAAGGAAGTAAAATACAGAGCACTTGCTCTGTTTTTCCTATATATTCTTGTCTTCTCTTTCATTTTCATTTTTCTTGCTAGCCAACCAAACTCTGAGGATTTTTCCTCAGAGGATGAGAGGCTAAGCTCTTTGTCTCTTGGAGTGAAGAAAGCCAGGTGAGTTTCCTCAGGCATAAATTGGAAGTTTTGTTGTTTTAGTTTGGAATGAAGAGTAAGTGTGTCCCATGAATGGTTTCTACGTTTTTAGTTAACTTAAAACACCTTGGAGTCACCTAGGCCAACACTTGGTAAGGCAAGTGATCTCTAACCATGGAGATGCACTAGTTTACCCCTTGCGAGCCTCTGGTAGGTGACTTGAAGGTAGGATTTTCTAGAATAGCCAACACTTGGTAAGCTTTTGGACTCTTAGGAGACATCCATTAGTTACCTCTTGCGAGCTTTTGACGGGTAATCCAAGGTTAAAGATCACCTTGAATGGCAAGTGCTAGGTGAGAGGTATGAGCCATTGCAAGTTGCATCAGTGAGAGGGATTTAGTGCTTGAACCCATTAATGGGAAGCATTTGTACAACACCGGTTGGAGAAGGAACTATATGTTAATTCTCTAATGCGAGGAAAAGAAACAAGTGACCGGAACTCTCCTTTTTGCATGAGGAATCTGAGCCTAGTGATCTGAAACTCCAAGAAACACTTTTCTTTTCTAAGTAAAATCAGTTACTACTACTTTTGGTTAGCTTAAAACCTTTCCTTTTTTCATTCAAACATCTTTATGTTTTCCTTTAAAGCTAACCTTGAAATGAAAAGGCACCAATTCAGCTTTGAATTAATGTCATCTGTGAAGTGAAAACCCATCCCAGTGAACGATCCTAGAGCCACTATGCTATAGTAGCTTTGTCTTTGCTACCCTAGTATATGGTGTAATAGGTTATAAATTTTGTTGATTAATCCCTCAATCAAGGAGCACCAGCTGGACACGAATCAGCTGAGACACCAATTAGGCATGAATCACTCCCCGGAAGAGGAGAACCTAAGAAAAACTTGGCACTCTAGAAGAGACCATCAAAATGACTGATCAGTTTAAAATTGATAAATCTATAGCCCTAGAAGAGGCACAAATAATGCAGAAAGCCCCTGAAGAGGCACATATTGAACAAGAAGCCCCCGAAGAGGCACATATTGAACAAGAAGCCCTTGAAGAGGCACAGGTACTTGAAAATTGTGAGATCTCAGTAAGTTATGTACACACGGGAGAAAAATGGGATCGAAATAATATTATTATTAACAATATTTTTGCTTTCCAAGTGGCCTCTGAAGTCATAAGAAATGATGAAGATCCTGAACCACGAAATGTGGAAGAATGTCAACATAGAAATGATTGGCCAAAATGGAAAGAAGCTGTACAGGCAGAGTTAAACTCATTAACAAAACAAGAAGTTTTTGGACCTATAGTCCAAACACCTGAAGATGTAAAGCCTATTGGGTAGAAATGGGTATTTGTACGAAAACGCAATGAAAATAATGAGACCATAAGATATAAAGCGCGATTAGTAGCACAAGGTTTCTCGCAGAGACTTGGTATTGATTACGAGGAAACATATTCTCCCGTCATGGATGCAATCACATTTCGTTTCTTAATTAGTTTGGCAGTCTCAAAAGGACTGGATATGCGTCTCATGGATGTTATTACAACATATTTATATGGATCCATGGATAATGATATATACATGAAAATCCCTGAAGGATTTAAATTGCCTGAAGCAAATAATACAAGGCCTTGTAGCATGTACTCAATCATGTTACAACGATCCTTGTATGGATTAAAGCAATCTGGACGCATGTGATACAATCGCCTTAGCAAATACTTGCTAAAAGAAGGGTATGTGAATAACCTTATATGCCCATGCATCTTCATTAAGAAATCATAAACCGGATTTGTAATTATTGCAGTGTATGTTGATGACTTAAATCTTGTTGGAACTCCTGAAGAGCTCACAAGAACAACAAATTACTTGAAAAAGGAATTTGAGATGAAAGATCTTGGAAAAACAAAATTTTGTCTCGGCCTGCAGATCGAGCATTTTCCAAATGGAGTTTTAGTACATCAATCAACATACATTAAGAAAGTTTTGAAGCATTTTTATATGGATAAAGCGCATCCTTTAAGTTCTCCAATGGTTGTCCGATCACTTGATGTGAAAAAAGACCCATTTCGTCCTTGCGAAAAGGATGAAGAGTTACTTGGTCCTGAAGTACCATATCTTAGTGCTATTGGTGCACTTATGTATCTTGCCAATTGTACACGTCCAGACATTGCTTTTTCTGTTAATTTATTGGCAAGATACAATTCCACTCCAACTCGAAGACATTGGAATGGTATCAAACATATATTGTGTTATCTTCGTGGAACTACTGATGTGGGTTTATTTTACTCAAGGGAATCAAAGCAACAATTACTTGGATATGCAGATGCAGGATATCTTTCAGATCCACATAAAGGCAGGTCACAAACAGGGTATGTGTTTAATTGCAATGATACTGCTATTTCATGGAGATCTGTTAAACAAACAATGGTGGCCACATCATCAAATCATTCAGAAATACTAGCAATTCATGAAGCAAGTCGTGAATGTATATGGCTAAGATCTATGATCTAGCATATTCTGGAATCATGTGGACTCTCCTCTATCAAAGGTAACTCGACAATATTATTTGAAGATAATGCTGCATGCATTGCACAAATAACAAGAGGTTATATTAAAGGAGATAGAACTAAACACATTCCACCAAAATTCTTTTATACACATGAACTCTAGAAGAGTGGTGAAATTGATGTGCAACAAATACGGTCAAGTGATAATCTAGCAGATTTATTCACAAAATCATTGCCAACCTCAACATTCAAGAAGTTAATACACAGGATTGGAATGCGTCAACTCAAGGATATCGACATGAGGGGGAGTATGCTTATAAAAGGGTGTTAGTGTACTGTACTCTTTTTTCCTTCGTCAAGTTTTGTCCTACTGGGTTTTACTGGCAAGGTTTTTAACGAGGTAATCCTAATATACCAAGAAAAGAATATTGTACTCTTTTTCCTTCGCTAGGTTTTTCCTATAGGGTTTTTTACTAGCAAGGTTTTAATGAGATATATTCTTTCAATGTGGTGGACATCCAAGGGGGAGTGTTATAATTGTAGTAATGAATGCCACCACATTAATGTTAATTAAGTATTATTTATGACTTCCATTAATACTCATTAATGGAAACCATTAATGTTATTTATGAGTTTCATTAATATTCATTAATAGGGATATTAATGGAAGCCATTTGAAAAGCCTATAAAAGGGCTTCGTGTCTCCTATAATAGACATCCTGAGAAAAAGAAAGAAAAGTTCTTCCCCTCATTCGCTCTCTCTTTCTTTCATTCTCTCAACTCTCTTCTCTGATTTCTTCTTCCCTATTATATATCAAAGTAAAATATATTTCATTTCTACTACTTTGATTTGCATTGTATTTGTCCTTGTTTTACAACAAAAAAATAATAATTTGTATAATAGAAATAAGTTTTTTTTAAAAATATAAAAATATATGAACAATATGATTTATAATTAAATAGCAAGATTATTAATTTGGACCTACTTTATATTGGGTGTTTTAGTTTTAAAGTTGTGTGTGAATTCAAACCAATAAAAAATAAGGTTATTTGGATAGGTGACTCAAAATAAAGGTAAAATTGTAAAAGTAACCTCACTGGTTAATTGTTTTGAGAGATGACCTAATTTGAACATTTTTACCCTCATTTATTTCCCTCCAAAAACACATAAGATCCCCACCAAATACATGATATCCCTCCAAAAGTAGAAAACTTTAGTTTTACCTCTCTCATCTGTACTACATCTCTCTCACCGACACTGTGAGTACATCCCTATACGCCATCTTTGTAATAAAATTGAGTGAAGAGAAGTAGAAAAGGGTAGAGAAACAGAGAAGAGTAAGATCCCCCACCAAATACATGATATCTCTCCAAAAACAAAACATTTTAGTTTTACCTCTCTCATCGGTACTACATCTATCTGCATATCTCTCACTAACATTGTGAGTACATCCTTATACACCATTACTGCAATCCACCATCACAATTGAGGTAATAGAAGTAGAGCAAATTTAAAGAAAAACATATGGCGAGGTCGAATGAAGGTATGTAAACCCATTTGGGAAAAAAAAATTACCTTAGCTTTGCTATTCTCAACATTATTTGGTTGTAGGGAAAAAAAATGAAATTTTTAGAGTTGACGTGAGTGAAATTTTTTGTTAAAAAGATTTGTATGAAAAGAGTAAAGTTCGTATTTAACATGTACAAACTGGACGTAACTAGTGTTAAGTTCTTTATATATAAAACTTGAAGATAGTTAAGTACAGTTCAACATGTTAATCTACAACTTTGCGGGATTGAGTTACTTATCCAAATAACTACTATTTTAATATTGTCTTTTTGTATCAATAATTCAATTTATTTATTTATTTATTTATTTTTTGTTACAGTGATTGATGAAGTGGGAATAATGCTTTTGTACGAAGGAGATTGGGTGCAAAAAGGAAACATATACTACTTTGAAGGTAGCCAAGGTAAAGGTATTGAACTTAAGAAGACTACAACATATGAAGAATTATTGAAGATTGTTCGTCACATTTTGAAAGTAGATCCAACAGAGCACAATCTTTCGATGAAGTATGTATTCAATGACAATATATCATCCACTCCTATACAACTAAGAGATGATGGAGATGTGAAAATTTTCATTCGTTTAAATTGTACTGATGGTTAGTTGTTAGTTCCATTATGTATCAAAATAGAGAAAAGTAGTGGCAATCATGGGTATGAATCGATCATCAACACTGATTTTGGTTCTCATACTTTATCTGGGGTTGAGAAAGAAATCAATATGGACCCAATATTCATAAATAATAGTGAATCTTTGAGTGGTTTTGATGATGAAATAGAACAAGGTTGAGCTATGATCCACTTAATTGTTCTGATTCTCATAACTTGAATATGAACAAGGATGATGAAGATGGTAGAATGAATGTCAACCCGAACAAGGATAGCCAAGTAATGCAAATTGATGTAATGGAAAAAGCAGTAATGGAATATGGAAGTCATGCAGAAGAAAGCATAGAGGAACCGTTTATAGTTGGTTATAGTAAAATTGGTGATGACTACATGGAAGAGCACCAAATATACTCTAACAAGAAAGAATTGAAGAAGAAGTTGTGCATGATTGCTTTGAAAAGAAAGTTTAAGTTCAAAACATTAAAATCTTCAACCAAGTTATTATATGTTGGATGTGTCAATAAAGAATGCAAGTGGCGACTTCGTGCAATCAAGTTGGGAAATTCTGATCTATTTCAAATAAGGAAATATCATTCAACACACACTTGTAGCTTGGATATGATATCCTATGATCATCGTCATGCAAGTAGTTGGTTGATTGGTGAAAGCATAAGAGAAATATATCAAGGGGTTAGTCGTCAATATCGACCAAAAGACATTGTAGTTGATATTCAAAACAAGTTCGGTGTGGGGATAAGCTATGATAAGGAAGGAGAGCTAGAGAATTTGCTCTAAGTTCTATTAGAGGATCACCAGAGGAGTCCTATAGTGCTTTACCATCTTATTGTTATGTGTTGGAGCAAAAAAATCCTGGCACCATTACTGATATAGTTATTGACCCCGATAATCAATTTAAGTATTTTTTATATGGCTCTTGGTGCATGTATTTCTGGGTTTTGTACATCAATAAGGCATGTCATTACAATCGATGGAACATTTTTGAAGGCAAAGTACTTAGGAACTTTGTTTGTTGTTACATGTAAGGATGGAAACAATTAGACATACCCTTTATGTTTCGAAATTGTTGATTCTGAAAATGATGCTTCTTAGGAATGGTTCCTAAAAAAATTGCATGGAGCAATTGACCATGTTGATGATCTCGTGGTGGTTTCAAATCGTCACAACAACATTGAAAAAGTTGTGCGAAAAGTTTTTCCTCATGCAAGCCATGGTGTGTGCACTTATCACATGAAGCAAAACCTCAAAACAAAGTTTAAAAATGTCGAAGTCCATAAGTTGTTTCATGATGCTGCTTATACATACCGTTTGTCAAAATTCAATGTTATATTTGGGCAACTACAAATGATTTCTCCGAGCAAAAACATATATAATAGATGCAGGTGTTGAGCAATGGGTATGTTCACATTCTACCAAAAAAAGATATAACATTATGACCACAGGGATTGCTGAAAGTTTGAATATTGTGCTAAAAGATGCAAGAGATCTTCCTATTTTGCAGTTAATTGAAGAGTTAAGAAATTTACTTCAAAAATGTTTGCAAACCATAAACAACAAGAATTGTCAATGACAATTGAGCTAACAACATGGGTTGATGGAGAGCTTCATGTAAGGTACAATACTTCATCAACATATGAAGTTGAAGCAATCAACTCGATGGAGTATAATGTTAAATATAATGGTGTCAGTGATCATGTGAATTTACATAATCATTCATGCACATGTCGACGTTTTGATTTTGATCACATACCGTGTTCACATGCTATTGCTGCTTGTAGATATGTACATATGTCATGCTATCCTTTATGCTCCAAATATTACACAGTGAACTCATTATTATCTTCATATGTTGAGTCCATCTATCCTCTTGGACATCAAAGGGATTGGATGATACCTGATGATATAAGCAGTAAAGTTGTATTACCACAAAAAACAAGGCGGTTAGCAGGAAGGACAAGGAAGGAAAGAATCCCTTCGGGTGGAGAGGGTAAGCGCAAACGGCGGTGTGGTCAATGTGGTGATTATGGTCATAATCGAAAGTCATGCAAACGACCAATCCCCTTGCTTTATCAGAATGATAATAGTGGACACACTGAAATATGAATGCAAGATTGGTCCTTACAATCAGAGAATGAATGAAACAATCACTAAGTCAATTTTATGGTGATTTTTTTGTAGATGATGATTGGGCATATAAAATATTTGATATTGTAATTTTTTTATATTGTGAATAAGGGCACAAAACATGTAATCGTACTTTGATTCAGTCTCTTTTAATTGAATGATGAACTTAAAGCTTAAAAATGAAGTTTAAGTTCATCCCTCAATACCAACTCATTTGAAATGACAAGTGAACTCTTTGTTTTTTTTAATACTAGTCTCATTAGTGTTTGATCATACATATTTGGAGATGTTTTAATATTTTATTGATGTTAAGATCAGACACATCATGTATGTTGAGATCATTCATATATACAACTTTAATTGAGGATATTCACCTAAACTGCACTAGGGTTAAGTTTCTTTTACAAAGAACTTAACAATGGTTAAGTTTAAGTTATAAAAACTTTCCTCAACGGAAGTGAAGTTAAGTTTTTTTACTAAAGAACTTAGTAAGAGTTAAGTTTTAATTGAGGATATTCAATTGAATTGTACTAGGGTTAAGTTTATTTTCTAAAGAACTTAACAGTGGTTAAGTTTCAGTTAAAAAAAAATTACCTGAACGAAACTAAAGTTGAGTTTTTTTAATAAAGAACTTAATAGGAGTTAAGTTTTAATTGAGGATATACACTTGAACTGCACTAGGGTTAAGTCTAATTTACAAGTAACTTAACAGTCGTTAAGTTTGAATTAAAACAAATGTCTTGAACTTAACTATAGTTAAGTTTTTTTTAATAAATAACTTAGTAGGGGTTAAGTTTTAATTGAGGATGTTCACTTGAACTGCACTAGGGTTAAGTTTCTTTTACAAGTAACTTAACACTTGTTAAGTTTGAGCAAAAAAAATATGAGCTCTACATTGAAATATAAGTTTCTATTACTATGCTTACTACAATAAATTCAAACCTGTTAATAATCATAACACAGTCACATTTATAAAAAAAAAAAATAGATAAAAAATGCAACCATTCATTTCTCTAGATGTATGAAAAACATGTAACTATTTAAATACGTGCTATAACATAGGAATTTGCTAAACAAAAAACTTCAATGTCATTACATAGAAACATCTTCCACTATCCAATTACAATCCATTTACAATAGTAGGATCACATAGGAAGTTCTCTATGGAAAAATAACTCCACTGCCATATTCTCACGAAACCAATCCATTCACTTACTTGTTAGTGTATTCATTGGATGGTTGTGCATCAGGTATTCTGCAAATTTGATAAAAAAACGTACTACAATCACCACTGCATGAACACAAAAAATGTGATGTTAACAATGTTAAATAATATTGTATATATAATGAAATATGTGTGTTGGCATGGAAAATATTGTACTTACTCCTTTGTTTGTTATGGAATGTTGTTCAATCTCTCAATGTCCCACGCGCGTTCACCCTTGGGGTCACCATTCTCCCCATAGTATTTTGTAGCACTTAAGATACGTGGTAACAACATTGCTATGGGTGTGACGAGTGTTTTCAATCTATTGGGTTTGTTAATTGACTTTAAGGAGTCATAAATGTAAATTTTCCTAATACGAAGGTGGACAACTCCCAGTACCCAATGTGTGTTCCTTAGATTGATAGGAACTATATGACATCAACCTCAGACCATTTCAAAGAAGGCCTAGGATAAAGACCCATGGCATAATCGATGAGGATGTCATCTTTTGGTAAAATGTATTTGTTCCATATCTTTTGATTCATCCTCCAACAACCATCTACTCTTTGCTACATAAGGAAAAAAATAATCAAAAGGGGTGAATATAACTTTAAAAACAAAGTGAAACAAAGTTAAAATGCACTAATATGCATACCCAAAATAATGTGTTAGTGGTGGTGAATTTTTGTGTAAACACATCAGATTTTAGTATCCTTCTTTTCCGAAAAAAGTATAAAGCGGCATCAATATGCTGAAAATGATAAGGAATAATAATTAGTAATCCAACAAATTCTGTATATTAATGAATAATGTAGGCAACAATCACAAACCGAGTCACCGAGCCATTCTCCAGGAAGCATTATTTTCTGAAACCATTTTTGGTCCACCTCCGTATACTCGATGTTCACTTCAAACCTTTATGTCATATAAGGAAATAAACCATTTGTCAACTTCATAAATTACATAAAAAAATGTATATATATATATTAATTGAGTCAATATTGTAGATAACTTACTCTTCCTCAATCTCATCATTAATATATTCTATATAAGCCGTCTTTGCCTCCATTGATGGTGGCTGCAATAGATCAAAGATTGATGATGTTATGTCAGTCTTACTCATTAATAACTTCCTTCTCTTTGTGAGATCTGTAAATGGGTGTTGCAGTAAATGAGATTTCTTTACCTCATTTCTTCGCTTAAAGATATTTGGTGATAGTTGATGTGTGAAAACATGAATGACTGTTGCATCAGGTGGGTCATCCTTCAAAGCCTCCTTATCATTGTCTTTCCTTAATGTCTCAATTTTTTCTAACTTTGATTTGAAGTCCAGTGTTGTTTCATTTCCCATTGTTGCAGTATATGGCTCATTACTCGGTTTTCCAAATTGAAATTGCATAGAAATATATAAATATATTTGAAAAGGCATTGTTAGTAATTAAAAAAATATAAAGAATATAAGATCGTGGAAAAACATTAATTGGTGTTTTATTCTGTGCATCATTCATTGAAGCCTTCTTCTTATTGTCTTTTCCCGATGTTTCAAATTTTCCTAACTTTGATTTGAAGTCCATCGTCATATCATTCCACATTGTAGCATTATATGGCTCAATTCTTGGGTTTTTAATCTAAAATTGCATAGAAATATATTAATATATTTTAAAATGTGTTGTTGGTTTTATATATAAAAAAAAGAATCTAACACATGTTACTAACATCCAACAACAACTCACTCAAACCATCAATCTTGCTTCCTATTTCTTTCAATTTTGTTTTGACTTCATTAAAATTTGCTTATGTCTTTTCTTGAAAGTTGATGAACATCATAAGCAATTCCTTTACATAAGAAAAAACATTATAACATTAGTCAAACATTCTTAAACATGTATAGTGAAATAATATTAATAACTTTCACTTTAGTTACCTTGAATGAAGGTAATTTACAACTATCACCTTCTTTTCCACCTTTCATTGTTGTTACTGTTGTTGCAGTATAAGCCTCAACTTCCTCATGATCTTCATCTTTCTCCCAATCATTCACATTGTCTTGTAAGGCATCATCCGACTGAGCTTCAAATTCAAAACATTTCACATACTCTTGTTCACGCTCTTCCAATGTCGGAATGAGTATGGAATGCAAAGATAAGTAATAATTCAAGATAGAAAGAAAGTAATTAATAATAAGAACATGGTTATGTAAATAAGAAAGCAAGTATAAGCAAAAATTAAAATATCACTCACATTTGACTCTACAAATAATGATTGAATCTCAATGTACTTTAGAGTTGCAGTCCCTGTCCAATTTAAAATTCTGGGAAAACTTCTACCAATGCGACTTGCATATTTCATTCCAAGCAATGGAATGACTTCATATGCCCAAATTTGAAAGGCATATGGAAATCCCACAAGTGCATATGCTTCATATGATGCATTTCCTTTTTCTTCTTTTTTCTCTACATATTTTGACTGTCTTTTGTCCAAAGCCCTTTTCAACCAAATAATGTTCTTTCATAGCAAATTTTCCCCCAAGGATACTTGTTGAACTCTTCTAAATTATCAACAAGTTGAACCCATTGTAAATCTATCAAATTCTTCCATTCTTTTCCTAATAGAACATGCTCAACAAAGTACAACAATGCTAACTTCACAATGTTTTCATCAAGATTTGATTTCCCATTTAACTTTGCCTTATTTTTTGTCTTCTTTGTTCTCATTCTCTTTCCTTTCTTATATAATGTGATGAAAACATCTTCTAATCGATCATTATGAATCTTATTATCTTTATTGAAATACTGATCTCTTATCCTTAAAGATGTTATGTCAAATTGTGAAATTTTTCCAAATTTCAACCCGGTTATCAATGCAAATTCCAACGCACTAAATCTCAAACCTTTAGAGTGAACAAGTATCCACATGTCATCTTTTTTTTTTTTAATGTCACATTGGCGTAACAACATATTATGAACAATTTGAGCAGAAAATTTCAAATCAGCCATACCCAAGAAGTGCCCAAAACAAGATGTTTTAAACATCTCTAGTTAGGTTTCATTCAAGTTCTTCTTTATATTGTCAATGGCAATAATGTGGGATAAGCAAGCCACCTTAGATGGGAAGTGATCTTCATTACGTATTTTCTATATGAAGATTGTTGAAGAAGTGGTAGCCTGCAAGGTCACATACATTGTGCTTCACATTAAGAAAGTATATTAAGAGTTACAAACATTCTACATGAACTAAAATAAATTACAAAAAATTTAACTACTTCTACTAAAATCAAAATATCGATTCAATTAATTATATTGTAAGCAAGTTTCAAATATTTTAATTGAGAACTTAACTACAATTATGTTATTTTTCAATGAGACTTAACCTTGGTTAAGCTCAAGTGAATTTTTATTTTTCAATAACTTAACCTCGGTTAAGTTCTTTGTATATAAAACTTAACTATAGTTTAGTTTAAATGAATATTTTGATTAACATATAAAAAACTTAACTTGATTAGTTCATTATTTATGACAAACTTAAGATATAATATCATCTATAGACTTATTATCTAAGCTTAACTTATTTGGTATATTTTTAGCATATGAAATGCAATAGATATATATTTTGCTATTGAAGGAGTAATCTCATATACAAGAATCATCAACACATTAACATCCCAAATAGTACCAAAAATACAAACCTTCTCATCATATTCTTCAGTATTTGCCATTAAAGATGAGTAGTTCACTTTGATCACTTTCTAGGATGATCACTTTTGGAGTTATACTAGATTGCAAATCGAAGTTTTTTTTCCTTGTCCTTGAAAAATAAATATAAAAAATATTCAAATAACAATCATGAATTTGCTTATTAAAATCCATAAGTTTATACTAAGTATATATATATATATATATATAAAGAGAGAAAAATAGAGACCATTGTATAACATTCTTTTACATCACCTTAGAAACAATTTTTAGAAATTTTCATTTTCATAAAACTTACACTACATTTATATATATATATATATATATATATATATATATATATATATATAAAGAGAGAAAAATAGAGACCATTGTATAACATTCTTTTACATCACCTTAGAAACAATTTTTAGACATTTTCATTTTCATAAAACTTACACTACATTTTTCATTGAATTCTTTTAAATCTTTTATTGATGAAAGAGATTGCATGACGCACATGATTTTCTAATGAGTTCAAACACTTTAGTTATTCATGCCTAAATTTTAAGAACTAATCATGAGTCCATGTCATATTACTTTTCCTTGCATCTATGTCTAGATATAAATGAAGTTCTAAAGGACCATCCTTACTTATAGAAAGCATATGGTAGAAGTATTTTGGCTATGCATATGCATCATCTAACTCAATATTTTAGTTGTGAGTAATATTTCAGTCCTTAGTTGGGATCATTCTTTGTCATGACTTTTGTTAGAGATTACTATTTCAATGTTGTGGTTTGCATTGTAGGACCAACTAGGTCCCAAATTTAGCAAATGTCACTTATGATCTAGTAAAAGCAAACTAGGTTTAGACCTTGATGGGGTGTTTCTTAATGTTGGTTCACATCCAAGGGAAAACAGGGATTTTCTTCCCAATCTATACAAGAAAAATGGAAACTATAGATAGGCAAGGGATGCAAATTGTTTGATGAAAATTGAGATTTTCAGTTAAACCAACTTCCTATCCCTTGGGAAAAGAACTACAAATAGGAAAAGATTTTTTTTTCCTAAACTACTAAAAAACTAGACACCTAATTGGCAAAGACTATAATGATCTCCAATTTTGTCATTAATAAAAAAGAATGACTAATCATGTATATCATATTGGTTCCATTTCTTAAAAGTTAAGCAACACAAAGAGAATAATTGACATGAATGCTCATAGAAGAAGTATTGTTTTCACTTTATGATAGAAACCAAAACTACTCTAAAAAAAAGGTTTTGAATTTTGAAAAAGAAATCAATACCATTCTTCCAACATTGCTCATGGAAAAAGACTTCAGCAATACCTTCAATATCTCCACCTGGGGTGTTTAAGAAAACAAATTCATTTTCCTATGGGACGAATGAAATGTTTCTTCCAATCACCAGGGAGGAGATATCAAAATGGGGGCAAATTCTATTTCTCTGATTATGATTCAACTCTTTACAAGACCAAATTGGTCAACACATTTGTCACTTTTCTACTAGATTTCTACACTATAGACACAGAGCATTTGCCACAACATCATGCTTCAAAATCTTAACAACTAGAGCAAAACATCAAAATAAAATAGCCAAGAAATCTAATTAAAGACATTTTTTTAATTCAACTAGATATCTTCTTTGGTAGACTAATGTGTTTTCAGAGTTCCAAATCAAATAGGAATATGCTAACAAATTTAAGAAAAACCCTTATATTTATGTTTAACAAAAATTGAACGTATAAACACATTACTGTCTCCCGCATTTTTTATGAAACCATCCAGAAAGAAAACACACACCTCAAGTGAATGTATGAAATCAACAAAGAGAAGAATCTAGAAAAACAAACTATTTCAAAGTAATAAACATAAATTTCAAGATATTTTCGGTTATCTTCCACTTCGTTTCGTTTCTTTCTTTCCCGCATTTTTTCAGAAACCGGAAAAAAAAAATTCACACTTCAATCAAATAAATAACTTTTTACAATCCTTTTACACAGATAATCAACAACAATACGCAAATCTGCACAATATATATATATATATATCAGAAGACCATAGAGTGCGTTGTAGTCTACCATTCAAGAGAAAACCCATGGTTCGTTCTCTTTCTCTTATTTTATGCTCTTTTGAATTTCAAAGGTTTCTCTTTTTTTTTCAAGATCCTTTTTGGTTCTCTTCCACTTCGTTTCGTTCTCTTCTTTTCTTGCGTTTTTTCAGAAACTGGAGAAAAAAAATTCACACTTCAATCAAATGAATAACCCTTTAGAATCCTTTTACACAGATAATCAGCAACAATACGCAAATCTGCAAAAAAACAAAAAAAATAAAAATCAGAATAGCATAGAGTGCGTTGCAGTCTACCATTCAAGAGAGAACCCTTGGTTCATTCTCTTTCTCTTCCTTTCTCCTCTTTTGAATTTCAAAGGTTTTTTTTTCCCAAGGGTAATTTAGTCCAAAATGAGTCATTCTTCAGGTTTTTAAAAGGCAAAGGTCATTTTTCCAAATACCACCTTATTTTGGCACTTTTAACCAAATATTCCTACAAAATATCCATCTAGTTATAATTAAATATTTTATTAAATATTATTTTCATATTACTAATTAAGTTTAGTAAATAATATTAATATTCTACGATAAAATGAAATGTGAAATAAAATAATTTTATTTAATTTTTTATTAAATAAAATTACCAAATAATTTTAACATAAAATAATAAAAATATGTAAATATGGAATAAAAATATTTTTTGAATTCAACCACAAAATCCTCCACTTCACTAGCAATCAACAACAATATGAAACAAATTAAATCTTTATTTTTAAAAATTCTACAATCCAAATCATTTATATAAAGAATGAGATGAAACAAATCTCATGTATGGAGAAATTTATGGGAGAAACGGGAGATAGAAAAGAAGTGGCCCCTTAGTAATGGTTGGAGTAGTTGATGTTGGTGCATGACCAACAATGCATGTATCCAACTAGTCTTTCCTTGACGTAGACGACAAATTCACCTGCAATAAGGAGTGTCTAGATGGGTTTTTGGGGCACACCTCTACAATGAAGCTTAAGTTAAGTGAAGAAGAGTTAAGTAAGAGAACATTGGGAATTGGTCGCATACCTTCCTTATGGTGATCTATGGCTATTTATCCTTGCCTAAAAGTAACGTTCTCTCTTTGCTTTTAATTGTGCATTTGATTACGCTTTTACAATATTTTATGTTAATGATTAGTTGGCTCGTAACGACATTTGAGCCTTGAAGTCTAATGTTTATGTTGAGTAACAGTTGTAACATTCAATACACTTAATGTCTTCCATATTTAATGCTTAACAAGCAAAGATGAATAGTGCCTAAATAGTTTTTATCTGTCTACATCCTAAAATGGACGAACAATGATATTCAGTGGATGAATGATAATACACGACAAGCATATAACATGCGTCACACTAGGCAGAAGCGAGCATCCCACAATGCCCTCTAATTCTTGCAACTTAGTTTGACTAAGTTCTAGACAACTAAATAGAAGAATTTTGTTGTTGCTACAATTTGAATTTTTGGCGCTAAGGGGACACATGTTCATTGTACGCATCATGAGAGGTCACCTTATTAGAGCTACTTGTTAGGCGACATGTCCCTTCGGATGCTTTGATGCATGTGCATATTCCTAAAATAGTGCCTAAATAGTTTTTATCCGTCTACATCCTAAAATGGACGAACAATGATATTCGGTGGACGAACGATAATACACAACAAGCATAAAATAGGCGTCACACTAGGCGGAAGCGAGCATCCCACAATGCCCTCTAATTCTTATAGCCTAGTTCGGCTAAGTTCTAATCAACTATATAGAAGAATTTTGTTGTCACTACAATTTGAATTTTTGGCGCTAAGGGGACACATGTTCACTGTACGCATCGTGGGAGGTCACATTATTAGAGCGACTTATCAAGCGACATGTCCCTTCAGATGCTTTGATGCACGTGCATATTTCTTATATAGAAATGCTTTTTGGGTTGTTTTTCTCATTCTTACTTCAAGGGTTGTTAATTTGTCAAGATTTCTTTGTGTTTCATCGTTGCTGCCAGTGATATTATCATTGCCATTATTCTTTAGCATCGTCTCTGACAGTTTCTTTCCAGGTTAGTCATCTTTTTGTCTTATCATCTTTGTTGTAGTATTGGATTTGGATTTCCTATTTGTGTTGCCATGTTTTGGGTTGCTTTACCTCAGGGGATTGTATTTGTTGTGTTTGATTCTTAATGTGCTTAGTTATTGTTGTGAGTTTGTTTAAATGTCTGGTGTCAAAATCATTCCCCAAGCTTTCAGTGGAGAGCATTTTCTTTGAGATATTTGGACAGTTCTAGATAACTTGTCCAACAAGTTTCAGGGTTGGCTTTGGTTAGTTTGGGTTGATCTTATATTCTATTCTAGGTTGATCTTATATTCTATTTTGGAGAGGTGAAACCTCTTTATTAGCCTCTATCACCATCCAACTATTAGGCAAAGAGGCTTTGTTGATAAATGGGCTTTCTTAAGATTTGATTTATTTCACAAATGAACAATTCATAACATGACTCTATTTCTCAATCTCATCTTTTCTCAAACTATTTATGCACTTCTCCAAAATTCTACTCGCTTACATCCACCTAAACATCATTTGGATCTCAATGGGATACAAGTCTTTGAACGTGTTGTATCAATTGGATCTCTCTATCTTGGAGATTCTCTTTGTTTATACCATCAAGATGAGCCCTAAAGAGAGGTTTAGCATATCGACTCATACTCTTTCCTCTTAGTTCGTAATGAGCCTTCTTGACTAAAAAAAAGGACAGACTAAAGGGCACGTTTTGGTATCCATCCCTTGGAGTGGTTCAATAGAGGGGCTGGATCAATTGTTCAAGTTGAATCACTCTCTTGATTTATCAAGTATAATTTCCTTCTATGTAGTTTACTTGTTACTATTTCTTTGAACGGTTTCTTTGACAAATAATTAATATATTTTCCATGTAGGTAAAGAAAAGCGTGGTCACTTGGTTGAGTGGGTGGAAAAATCTGTGCGGATGCATCTTAACAAATCGTTCGAGATTGACCCAGTTGAACAAAAGTTTTTCATGTTGTTGATAGAAAATAACTTAAAGAGTTTATTGGAGCACCTTCGTCCGTTTGTGACCTAGTGTTTCCCATACTTGCTCCTCCTACCTTAATTCCAGGTGAGCATTTTGAAGGACTTACCGTTCAACGAGATTGCTCGCATTATTGATATTGAGGCGAGATAGGCCCATTTAGATGCACTAGACCCCATCTTCTACCTCTCATTTGGTTTTGAGCCTCGCGCCTCATTTGACTAAAATGAGACAACTTCTAACTCAAGTAGCTATTTCTAATGAGGCTACCGAGTCAGACGGTGTTGAGCATAATGGAGCTCTTGATCATACCATTTTGCCTATTGTCACTGAAAAAGAAGAAAAATAATAAGAATAAGAATAAGAAGATATGACTGCCAACTAACAGACTGGTTTACGTGAAAGACAACAAAAACTTGATGTTGTGATTTCTCCGACCAAGAAAAGGAAAACTAGTGTTGAGAAGAGTTTAACCTCGAAGTCTACTAATGTTCCTTCCGCAACTGTCATTCCTCCGTATACGCCAACCATCAAACAGTTTGATGTTGAAACTATCCCTTCTCACTTTATGGGGGAGCTTGTGGTAATCCTAGGCGGATCAGTCCCAAGAGCATAACCACCCCCTAGTATGACGGGAGATGTACTTAGCCAAGAAGAGCTAGATGAGTTGCTGAAGCATTTTCCTATTTTCATTGACAAGGAGCTTCCTGTGACCAATTTGAATGATCTTTTCCTGGCTACATAATTTATTACTACCCAAAAAGTGCTATTTTACGCCTTTAATTCATTATGTTTTAAGCACTTTTGTGTAGTAGTTCTCCATTCTTATTCCAATTGGCATGTTAAGGACTTAGCAATGACTTCTAATCATATTTGTGGCTAGTTTTAGTGTTTTGACAGCTTTTTGGATCATTAAAGACAAGCCAAGCAAAAGAGAGAAGCAAAGAGAAGCAAAGAGAGAGTGAAGAAAATAGAGGACAACAGCTGTAGTCTTCCTTCGCACTTTTGGAGCACTTCCCAAAGTTTATTTTCTACATGCTATATATCATTTCAAAGCTCAGGAAGTCAAGAATCCAACGCTTCAAACTGTGTATGATTTGGAGCTGAAATGAGAAAGATATGGTCTTCGGAAGACAACTGCTCCAAGCATGTGCGAAATTCGCATAGCAGCCCACGCAAGTGCGAATTCTCCTCTGTTTTTGCCGACTCCACATGATATCTTTTCTTATGTATTATTGATGTAAATTCATTTCT
This sequence comes from Vitis riparia, assembly GCF_004353265.1. Taxonomy (NCBI): domain Eukaryota; kingdom Viridiplantae; phylum Streptophyta; class Magnoliopsida; order Vitales; family Vitaceae; genus Vitis; species Vitis riparia. Next base: position 11,464,516 of record NC_048434.1, on the reverse strand, counting down.
TATCCTTGTAACAAGCCAATCACAGGTTTTGCTTTTGTAAAGACTATAAGAGGGGTGGAAATCATCTCTCGTCCATATGTTATGTTTTACACTTAGTGAAATACAGGGCTCTCGTGTTCTCCTTTTCTCTCTACTATTTTCTTTTTCTTGGAAGCCAAACAACCTCTGAGGATGTTTTCCCAAAGGATGAGAGGCTAAAATTTTGGTTTCTTGGAGTGAAGGAAGCTAGGTGAAAAGTCCAGATGCAAAGGTGGAAAACTCTCGTGCATTAAATACAGGTAGTTGGAGTTCATAAATGGCTCTTAAATCTAAAGTTTTGCTTTAAATCCCTTAGAATCACTTTGAATGGCCAATACATGGTATGCTTCAAGTCTCTGTGGATGCTTATTGCTAGATCCATATCAGTCCATTAGTTATCATGTACGAGCCATTGGAATGTGACTCAAGGTGAAGACCCATAGTGTCTAAAGCCATTAGTGGAACTTGACTACCATTTCTATTGACTTTTTATGGATTAAATCTTCATTGTTAAACCTATACCGGTTCGGAAAACAACCATCCTTTATGTTGTTGTCCCCAATGCGAGAAGAAAAATCCAGAATTTCCACTTTGCATTCTGAACTTGATCCTAGCAACCTTTAGCTCCGGGAGACCTTCTTTCTTCCATTTTTATCTAGTTCTATATTAGTTTAGTTTCAAACACTACTTTCAAAACAAATTTTATTTTCTTTTAAACTTTAAGTTTTTGACAAAGGAACTCATTAGACTCAGTTTCTAATCTTGAGTATATCACTGGTAGAATGAAAACTCATCCCAGAGTTCGACCCTAGAACTGCTATACTATAGTAGCTTTGCTACGTTAGTATGAGGTCATAAGATTTATAAATGTTTTTTGATTAAAATACCCGACTGAGTACGAATCAATAATGAATTCTACTTGAAGTTGATAGTGACCCTGAACAAAGTTTAAATACTTGGATTCCTTTTAGTACTTCGAGTAGTGCTATAGAGGCGGTCATGTCCATAAAGTATTCTGCTATGCAGATGACTGAAGTGGTAAAATGTATTTCTTTTTTTCTTTTATTCCTTAACTCATGTGTCTTTCCTAACATAAGTATATATGCTTAAATTGTAGTTGGGGTTTGGAACTTGATGCGACAACATGGTCATTTTTTCCAAAGATTGGAAGCAGTAGAAAAGATTAGGGCATATATGACTCATACCATGGATGAATAACAAAAGTTGCAAGCTGAATTGGAAGTTGCCAAGGTTGCTGTGGCTATGACTCGAAAGGATAATGAGAAGGGAGATAGTGTACTTTGAAAAATCAAATTGGAGAATGAGGAGTTTTAGATGGAGGTTCGAGGTTTGAAGCTAGACAATGCTTCTTTAGGCTCTGCCAAGGCCAAAGTAGAGTAGGAGGGCCCTCAACTAAGGCTTGAGCTCGAACAGGTCCAGGCCGACTTCATCAAGGAAAAGAAAGATCTTAAGGTGACTTACCAAAAGCAAGTGGATGATATGTTTTACTATGAGTATAGCTATTGCATGAGGAAACACGAGATTACTGATGATATCTCTAACATTCCGTATGATGATGAAGCTGAGCTAGGTGAAGATGTTTAAGTGGCATACGGGCAAAGTGCTAAAGGCAAAAGTGTTGAGTTTCAGTCAAGTAATGTGAGTGAGTAAATTAGTGAGAACCTGTCCTTTAAGGGACAATCAGGGTCTATACCGTATGCCATATTCACTTAACTTGATCGCCCATTTCATCATTCATCTAGATAGATCCGACTTATGCAAAGTGACTCGTAATGGTAGATTTGTCAAAACCATTATTTGGTGAGCTCGAAAGTATGAACAGAGCTTTTTGGCGGCGATTTGTAATGCAAGGGTCGTTTGTTCCACTTGAGAATATTGTGTCTCTACGTTTACTAAAGCTTTGCTCACATACCAAATAGATTTTTACTCGTTGTGTTGGTTGCGTCGAAAGAAAATGACGTTGATAGTGAAGCTTAATACAACCAGGTACATGTACAACTTTTCTTCAATCTCGGGGTTGCTCAAAATTGGTGGTTCTAAGCGATATTGTTTTATGGTTTTGAAAGCAAGTGCACATTTGCTTGTTCAATTGAACATTTTTGCTCCCTGTAGAATGCTGAAGAATGTGCGAAGTTTATCAGTGAAGCGTGCTATGAATCAACCTAAGGTAGCTAAGCGAGCGATTAAGTACTACACTTCCTTTTTGCTGGTAAGAGCAGGGGATTGTAACACTGCTTTGATTTGTGTTGGATTCACTTTTATGCCCCTCTATGTCACCATAAATTGGAGGAATTTCCCCACACTTACTCCAAATGTACATTTGAACGAATTAAGCTTCATGTCATACTTATGCATTAATTTGAACGCTTATTCCAAGTGGATGAGGTGCTCAAAGTGGGTTTTACTTTTGATGACAATGTCGTCAATAGAAACTTCCATTTTGTGTTCGATTAAAGGCTTAAAAATTTGAGTAATCAACCATTGATATGTAGCATTAACATTTTTCAATCTGAATGACTTGACTTTGTAACAATACAACCCCTGCAGAGTAATGAATGTCGTTTTATTTGCGTTAAGTGGAAACATTGGTATCTGATGGTACCTAGAGAATGCATCAAGAAAGCATAACGTCCTATGCCTGACTATAACATCTACTATTTGGTCTATACGGGGCAATGTGAAGCTATCTTTTGGGAATACATCATTTAAATATGTATAGTCTACACAGACTCTCCATTTCCCACTTTTCTTTGATACCACCACCATGTTTGCTAACTAGTCAAGATAGATCACTTCCGTAATAAATCTTGCTTATAGTGGCTTATCGATTTTTGTTTAGATAATTTTTTGACCATCTAGATGGAAACGACGAACTTTCTGTCATATGGGTCGAGCCACATGAAGGATGTTTAGTTTGTGGGAGGTTACTATCAGATCTATTCCGAGCATGTTAGAATGGCTCCATGTAAACACATCTCTATTTCTACAGAGCATTTTTCCAAAATAGTCACACTCATCCTGTTGGAAGAGAGATGACGTAAGTCATTTGTTCATCACTATTTGATAAAGACAACTGCTCCAGTGGATCTGCTACTAATGGCTCTCTATTCTCTACATTTTCTTGGACTTGATTTTGTAATTGCTATTGCACCCATTTCATGGATGATTCGGGTTCGTCTTCATTCCAGTCAGTGCACTTGGATTCCACTGCCACTAGGTAACACTGTCGGGTGGCTAGTTGACTTCCATGTAGATCTACTTGCCTAGCCTCAATTAAGTAACTAACCATCTGATGATACATAGATAGAATGACCTTCATTTTGTATAACCACACTCGTCCCAATATGGCTTTGTATGGTGAGAAATCATCCATTACTAAGGATCTCAGATTGAGAGTGATTAGGTTGGCTTTTTATAAGAAGTACAATGTCTCCCAAGGATACCATAGTGGCTCCATTAAATTTGGACAAGATCCAACCCAAGTTTTCCAAAGCAAACGGGGGATATCCCATTTGCTTTTAAGTTGTCCTCTGTAATAGGTCAGTGGAGTTACCTGGGTTGACTGGAATTCTACGCTCATCAAATTCATCGAGTCTCTAAGTTAACACCAAAGCATCCTCATGCAGTAGTATGACCTCGATTGGGGTTAATTAGATGAAATGTAATAGGGTTATTCACTGGTCGGACACTCTTGGCAGTGAATATGCATTGAACAACATTCACCCATTTCCTCACAGTGGCCACTCAAATCATTCTCCTTCTTTGTTGTTTAAAGTGATATTTATCATATACAAGTCTTTTATGGATGTAGTTGATTACTGCTCGGTGTGCTGTAGGTGAGGCAGGAGTTCTTTATGATGCTTCTTGTTTCATTTCTTCATGTCCACCAGTTGTTCGAACATATTGATTCAGATATCCGGGGTTTATCATTTTTTCCACCAAGTAGTGCAAATGGTTGCATTTTTTTGTGGTATGCCCATGTTTCTTATGATAGGGACATTTCCGTCTCCAATCTCGCCTGGCTGGATCATCTTTGATGGGTTTTAACCACTTGAATTTCAAGCAGTTCTAGGATAAATGGGAGAATCCTTTCATAGGGGATGGTTAATGAAGTGAACTAAGTGATTCATGCCTAATTGGTGTCTCAGCTGATTCGTGTCCAGCTGGTGCTCCTTGATTGAGGGATTAATCAACAAAATTTATAACCTATTACACCATATACTAGGGTAGCAAAGACAAAGCTACTATAGCATAGTGGCTCTAGGATCGTTCACTGGGATGGGTTTTCACTTCACCAATGATATTAATTCAAAGTTGAATTGGTGCCTTTTCATTTCAAGGTTAGCTTTAAAAGAAAACATAAAGATGTTTGAGTAAAAAAAGTTTGGTTTTAAACTAACCAAAAATAGTAACTGATTTTACTTACAAAGAAAAGTGTTTCTTGGAGTTTCAGATCACTAGGCTCAGATTCCTCATACAAAAAGGGAGTTCCGGTCACTTGTTTCTTTTCCTCGCATTAGAGAATTAACATATAGTTCCTTCTCCAATCGGTGTTGTACAGATGCTTCCCATTAATGGGTTCAAACACTAAATCCCTCTCACTGATGCATCTTGCAATGGCTCATACCTCTCACCTAGCACTTGCCATTCAAGGTGATCTTTAACCTTGGATTACCCGTCAAAAGCTTGCAAGAGATAACTAATGGATGTCTCCTTGGAGTCCAAAAGCTTACCAAGTGTTGGCTATTCTAGAAAATCCTACCTTCAAGTCACCTCCCAGAGGCTCGCAAAGGGTAAACTAGTGCATCTCCATGGACGGAGATCACTTGCCTTACCAAGTGTTGGCCCAGGTGATTTAAAGGCGTTTTAAGTTAACTAAAAAGATAAAAACCATTAACGGGTCACACTTTCTCTTCATTAAACACTAAAACAACAAAACTTCCAATTTATGCATGTGGGAACTTACCCGGTTACCTTAGCTCCAAGAGACGAAGAGCCTAACCTCTCATCCTCTAAGGAAAAATCCTTAGAGTTTGATTGGTTAGAAAGAAAACTAAAGAGAAAACAAAAATATATATGAAAAGCAGAGCAAGTGCTCTGTATTTTACTTCCTTGCAAATTTGTACAAAGGATTCGTCGGAACCACCTCCTAGAATCTCCCTTTTAGCGTTTACAAGAGAGTTTATATAGGAAGGTAATTTACCCTTCCTTGGATACTTCCTAGCTAAGGAATTACATGAGTGGTTGAATACAAGGAGAAAATGGAAATTTAGACACAAAAATCTGAAGAAAAATATCTCAAAGTGTCGGTCACAAATATCGGGAAGCACTAAGGACCATTTCGCAGGTGAAAACGAGGTATGCGAGATTTCGCAGACGCACAAAAAGGGCTGCGAAATTACTTCGCAGCAAACGGCTGATTTCGCACCGCTGCGAAATTGGCTTTCATCTTGCGGCATTTGGCTTCCATCGCGTTGTGAAACTTCAGGGGAATTCCACAGCACTGTGCAAAAAGGCTGTGAAATAATTCCGCAACAAAAGGGTGATTTCGCAATGCTGTGCAAAATTCTTCCTTCAGCTTGGAGTGATTGGCTTCCAATGGCTGTAACTTTCTCATTTCAGCTCCAAATCATACACCGTTTGAAGCGTTGGAATGGTATATAGCATGCATAAATTGGACTTCAGGAAGTGCTCCAAAAATGGCTGACATGACTGTCATCAAGAATGCTTCATGGCAGATTTCTCTTTGCTTCCCCTCCTTGCATTCCGGATTTGCTTATGGCAAAGGACTTCAAAGCTTTGGTTCTTCATGCTTCTGAGCTTTCCATTGCTTTGCCATGGATTCCAAATAACTCTCCTCAATCTCATATTGCTTTGGTGATCAAAAAACTATCAAAACACCAAAACTTAACACAATTTGATTAGAATTGATTGCAAGGGTCCTTAACATGTTAATTGGATTAAAAGGCAATAACTACTACTCAAAAGTGTTTAAAAGAGTTAATTACAAGCTACAAAATAGCACTTTTTGAGTAGTAATCACTAAGACGATTGTCGTCACTATTGCCCTTCTTGGAAGTGTCTTCTGTTTCCTTACCTTAATTGGCAATTTGATGGCTTTAAGTTCCCAACCTTGTTTTTTTTTGTGGCCTAGCTTGTAACAAAGGTTTTGCAAGAAGCTGCTCGAACATCATCCTTGAGCATAGCATACTTGTCCGCCCTTTTGAATAAGTCATCTATCGTAGTAGATGACTTTTTTGCGAGAGACTAAAAAAATGAAGTGCCTAGGTTGATACTCATTTTGAAGATTTGTAAGATTGCATCCATGCTATATGATTCCACCTGTAGCATCGCTTTGTCCGAATTGCTTCATAAAATCCCGTAATGATTCATCTTCCTATATTTTTGCATTTTGCAAAGTATTAATATTCTTTTTTTTCGAGCATAACACAAGTAATAGCCCACAAAAGCTTCCAATACGCACTAAAAGGAGTTGATTGAGTTTTGAGGGAGCCGGTGAAACCAGGAAAGAGTCGGACCATGGAGGTTGGTTGGGAATACCTTGCACAATAATAAATCGTTGCCTATATCTAGTGTCATCATATGCCAAAAGTGCATCAAATGGTCAAAGGAGTCACTTGATCTATCATAAATGGTGAACTTGGGCACTAGAAACCCCCTAGGTGGCTTGTATTCCTTTTGTTTCTTCTCCATTTTTTCTTGCCATACGAGAAATCGATTGTCCACGTTTGTCGAGTGGGCTCCAGGAGGCATGTTAGTCATTTCGTCTCTTAGGCTTTTGTGTTCTTTTACCATAGAATGTGCTAATTGTTGGTGCATGACCAACAATGTATGTATTTGACTAGTCTTCCCTTGATGTAGACGACGAATTCACCTACAACAAGGAGTGTCCAGATGGGTTTTCCAAGCACACCTCTCCGAAACTTAAGTTAGGTAAAGAAGAGTTAAGCAAGATAACATTGGGAACTGGTCATACACCTTCATTATGGTGATTGATGGCTATTTATCCTTGCCCAAAAGTAACGTTCTTTATCTGCCTTAGTAGTGCCTTTGATTACGCTTTTACTATTTTTAACGCTAATGATTAGTTGACTTATAAAGACTTTTGAGCCTTGAAGTCTAGTGTTTATGCTTAGTAATGTTTGTGACATTTAATGTGCTTAATGCCTTATGTATTTAATGCTTGATATGCGGGAACGGATAGTACTCAAACAGTTTTTACTCGTCTATGTCCTCAGATGGATGAATAATGATATTCGGTGGACAAACGATAATAATGAAAATTGAAAACATGTATCGTGCTAGGTGGAGGCGAGCATCCCATAGTTGAGATATTGCTCCAAATTGCTCTTCAAAAACATTTCAGTAAACTTAAACAAGAAGGTTGTATAGGTGATGGTGCAGTGGGAAGTGGGTTTGTACACGTGTTGTTGTGTGTGACCTTTGTGTAGTGAAGAATAGGTAAATGATGTTCATGTGTTATGTGGTTCATCTCTTATTCAAATAGTAGAAAAAATGGTTGCACTTGGTTCTCAATTTCATTACATACATGCCACCCTTGTTGGTTTGCTATAATGGGAGATCAATGATAATATGATAAATATTTAAATAAAATAAGAATAAAAAAGGTAGATAAGTGATACCAAAACTCCATTCTAACTTTTAGAATATAAAGATATATGGTCGGGTTTAGGTTAGTTTGGATTTCTAAAGTTATTGGACTAAGCCCAATTCGAATTTAAACCAAGTTAATAAAAATAATCATTCTACAGACGAGTTCACTAAGTCAGCAAAGAAAAAGAAAATTCTTGCTAAGGTCTTGCGTTATTTTCCCTTAAAACCAAGGCTTCAAAGGTTATATATGTCATCTAAGACAACTTCTCACATGAAATGGCATGTTGATGGTCGCATGGAAGGTGAGATGATGAGGCATCCAGTGGACTCTTTGGCTTGGAAAAACTTCGATAACGTACACCCTTCATTTGCACTAGAACCTTGAAATGTTAGGCTTGGTTTAGCAAGTGATGGGTTCAATCCTTTTGGGAATATGTCAATTTCATACAGTATGTGGCCTGTGGTTCTTATTCCATATAACTTACCACCTTGGATGTGTATGAAATAGACATTCTTCATGTTGTCACTACTTATTCCTGGTCCAACTGCACCTGGTAATGACATTGACATATACTTACAACCATTAATAGATGAGTTGAATGACTTATGGGAGGTTGGAGTTGAAACATATGATGCTTCAACAAAACAAAATTTTTGTATGCGTGTATGTAGACCCTCCATTTTGTCCCTTTAACACATGTCTTTAAGTTCACTTCCAATGTTCCACAGTGATTCTTCAATGGCCCAATACTACATATGTAGCTTACCTTCTCTGAGCTACTTTGGAGACTTTGGTTGAGGGGTTTATCCGACTCCACATTATAACCTTGGTTGCCTTTCAAGTTTAGATTAGACTTCACTTAGGTGCACTTCAGGTTAGACTTAGTTAGGCTCACTTAGTCTCACACTAGGCCCGTATAGGTATACTGGCCCATTAGGCACCACCTTAGGTCATTTGGATACCTTAGGTCTGCTTAGGCTCGCTTGGCCCATTATACATTCTTAGTGTGACTTGCATAGTTGCATGGCTTGTGTGACTCTATTTATTTATTTATTTATTTATTTTCATTTTTTTATTATTGTCAATCATTTTTATTTGATCATTTATTATGTTTTTATTTATTTATTTATTTTCATTATTATCAATAAGGGTCTCCAACGGGCGGGCCGGGCCGGGCCTGAAATAAGAGGCCCGCGGCCCAGCTCGGGCTGGGCCTATGGGCCCGTTGACCAATCAACGGGCCGGGCCGGGCGGGCTTTTTTATTAAAGCCAAAATGAAACAAGGGAAGGGAGAGGGGGGGATTCGAACCCCTCCCCTCATGGTTAAAATTTGAGGCTTTAACCAACTAAGCTACAAACTTTTTATGTTTATTAATGGACTTAGTTATATGTATATAAAAATACAGTATATTATTTTTTAAAAAAAAATTAAAGGCTCCAACGGTCACATGACCGTTGGAGCCTTTAGCTCCATCCCATTATTCCCATATGACCGTTGGAGGCTCCAACGGTCACATGTCAATTTTTTTTTTTTTTTTTTTTAAATCTTCCTATAAATACATCTTCTTCCTTTTCATTTTTTCATCAAATTCTCTCTATTTCTCTCTCTATTTCTCTCACATTCTACAATATTTCAAATTCTTTTATTTTTCCATCAAATTATACAATATTGTTGGTGGTGCAAAACAAGCATTGGTGGCTCCAAGAGTTCAAATTTGCTAGGAATTTCTGCATCGGTTCTCTAATTGAGTAACATACTTCACCCCTACTACTTTATTTTTTTGTTACATTTTTTTTTTATATTTATTACTTTATTATTTTTGGCATAATATTTTATCAATAATTATAATATGACAAGTGCTTCTTCATCTAGTCCATGTGATGAAATATCATCAAACAAAAAATTTACTTCAAATATATGGAATTTTTTTGATAGAATAGAAATAATTTTAGAAAATAATAAAAAGAAATAAAAGCAAAATGTAAAATTTGTAATAAATTTCTTACTGGTGGCTCAAATGCAGGCACAAGTCATTTAAAAAGACATCATGAAAATTGTAAAACTAAAAATAATGTAGATATTAGAAATTATATGCAATTAGGTAAAAATGAAAGTGGAAATTTAAAAACATTTTCTTATGATGAATCTAACTGTCGTGAAGAAATGATTGATTATATAATAAGAGCAGAACAACCTTTCAACATGATGGAAACTCATGATTTTGTAGGAACAATTCAACAAGGTATTAACCCTCAATTTAAAGGTTGGTCTGAAAATACAGTTAAAAGAGATATTATGAAAAAATTTTATACACAAAAAGAAATTTAAAAAATTTTTTTTGCAAATTTTGAAGGAAATATTTGTTTAACATCTGATATTTGGACATCTTTAACTCACACTGGTTTTTTATGTATAACTGCTCACTACATTGATAATGAATGGAAATTAAATAAAAGAATAATTTCATTTAAATTAATAAATGCTCCACATAGTGGTAAAATATAGCATCTTTAATAAATGATGAAATTATAGATTTAGGCATTCATGATAAAATATTGACAATAACATTAGATAATGCTGCTAATAATGATGCAGCAATACATAGACTAAAACTATATTGGCAAGTAAAAGAAGATCATGCTAAAATATTTCATGTGCGTTGTTGTGCACATATTTTAAATTTAATTGTAAAGGATGGATTAAAAAATGTTGATAGTACATTGGAAAAAATTAGAGGCATTGCATATAGTATTAATAGTTCTCAAGCAAAACATGAATTATTTTTTCATTGTTGCAAAATGTTAAATATGAAAAGAAAAAATATAAATTTGGATATGGCCATTAGATGGAATTCCACATATAAACTTTTACAAAATATTACAAAATATAGAAAAGTAGTCGAATTATATGAAATATAATTAATTAATAATGATTGTGAAGCAGATATTTATGCATTAAATGATTATGATTGGCATATTGCGGATCTTTTAAGAGATCTTTTTGAAGTTTTTGATATTTCAACAAACATTTTTTGTGGTGTATATTATCCAACTTCAAATCGAGTTATTACGCAAATAACTAATATTTTTCTTGTATTTAAAAAATATTTAAGTTTTGAAATATTTAATGATACAATATTTGCAATGATAGAAAAATTTAGAAAATATTGGGGAGAAATACCTTTAATTTTTTATATTGCTTTAATTGTGGACCCTAGATTGAAATTTGAAGCTTTGGATGAATGGTTAAAAGTTATTTATTTTAATGACCAAATAAAAATTGAAGAAATTAAAAATGAAATAAATTCATTATTATATAATTTATATAACTATTATAAAGAAAAATATGGTAATGATATTAATACTATTAAATTACCACCTACATCTACAAACTCCTCATCTTTTTATAAAGGAGCTATAGAAATGTTGAAAAGTCGAAAAAAGACAACAAATAGTTCTCCAAATAATACATCTGATTTAGATAAATATCTTAATACTGATACAATTTTATTTGAAGATAAAAAAGATTTTGATATTTTAATATGGTGGAAATCACATCAACACAAATATCCTGTACTTTCTATAATTGCTCGTGATGTACTAACAATTCCTGTGAGTACAGTTGCATCAGAAGCTGCTTTTAGTGCAGGTGGAAGAGTAGTTAGTAAAAAACGATGCAACTTAGCGCCAGATGTTATTGAAGCAGGGATATGTGTGAAAGATTGGGAAATAGCAGATAAAAGGATGTATGATTCCATTCGAGAAACAGAGATGCTTGCCGATATGGAATCTTTAAAATTATCAAGATCTTCATGGATGCATGATAGTTCGCCATCACCGCCAGAAAATAATGACTAAATGTATATTATATTTTTATTTTTATTTTTTGTGGTTGAAAAATACAGATGATTGACAAATAAATAGGTGCCAACCTAGTTGGGATGTATTTATTTTGTAGTGATGTAAACTTTTCCCACATTTTCAAATGTAATTATATATTCAATGAATAAAATTTTGAAATGAATATTTTTTTTAATAATTTTTATTTTTGTAATTTTTTTTTAAAGGGGCGGGCCGACGGGCCGGGCCGGGCCTAAACTTAGGCCCGCGGCCCGGCCCGCCCAAAAACGGGCTTGGGCCCAGCGGGCTTGGGCGCGGGCTTTAGCCTGTCGGGCCGGGCCGGGCCTAAAGCGGGCCACGGGCCGCGGGTTTTTTGGAGACCCTTAATTATCAATCATTTTTAGTTATTTAGTTATTTATTATTCTTATTTATTCGTTTATTATCCTGTTATTTATTCACTTATCTATTATTATCATTTTATCATTCTCCCATTTATTTATTTAGTTATTTATTTATTTTATTATTATTTATTTAATTTAATAATTTGAAATTTTTATGGAAGAAGTCTACCGAGAAGTTTTTGAAAACGGTAACATTCTTTAGATGACATGCATGGATTGGTATTGTTTGAAATTTAAAAAAAAGAGTTTTTCCGGTGCATAAGATAAAATTTGGAGAGAGGAAGACTTCTCACGTAGAAGGACAGTTTTTTGCTATAAAAAGCTCTAACAGATAGGAAAAAAAAAAAAAAAAAATGAGAGGAAGGGGATTTCCTTTTTTCATCAAAGGAATTTTTTTGGAGGCTGATAGAAAGACGGAAGAGTGAGGATTTTTGGGTGAAAGCACAAAGGAAGTCGGAAGCCAAGTGATTGCGGCCCAGGCTGTCCAGGTATGTTTCTTGTTACTCTTGGAATTCTTACCCACATTCGATTTCTCCGTGTGTTTGTTTCTGAATATTTAATATACTGTTGATTGGTGTGGACGGAAAGGGCCACAAATTGTTTTGTTGAGATTTCTTGCTTGCTTGTTTGCCCTGTTTTGATTTTGATTCCTTTATATGTCGTTGATGCCTGCTAAAATATGTGACTTCGTGCCTAAATTTGATCAGTACTCTGTTTATGTTTAAATCCTACTCCTTATTATCCCCTCGTCCAGCCTATGGATTAACATGTGAACTGGAGTTGTCAATATTGATTGATATTTTCTGCTCAACCTTTCTCTGCATTTATGTTTTTATATATGTTATATGTTTCCTTTCTCGTACGATATTCGAGTCTCTGTGTACTTGGGGCATGTTTCAAGAGGATGACAAAGGTGTTGGCACGAGGGATGAGGTGTGCAACAATCCCAGTGTATTCCGGATATTGGAAAATTCTGGAAACTGTTGATAATTTGCGGAAAAATTAAAGACTGAAACTCTGCTTAGCTATTGGCGCATAGGACTGGTTCGTCTATACATGGTGCCGTTGTGAAATATGGGTTTGAGCATGAGCCACATGTTCAAAGTGGCTTGATTTACATGTACGCAGGATTGAGTGGCTTGGTTGCTTGCCATTGGATGTCTTCATCAATTCGTGAGCCAGATTTGGTGTGTCAGTCTGCAATAGTCAATGCCTGTATCAAGATGGGAGATTTTGCTTTTGCTTGGAAATTGTTTGATAAAATGCCCCACAAGGACCCTATTGTGTGGAATGCAATGATTTTGAGATATGCGCAATGTGGGCAGTCGAGAAAGGTATCGAGTTATATTCAACTTAATGCAAAGGCAGGGCGTTATCTTAGGGGGAAGAATTTTTGAAGTACTTATTCAACTCAGAGGCTTCACATTCCATAACAAAGTGGGAAGTGACAATTCAGCTTCTTTTGATACGGATGATGATGAGGATTCCAGTATTCAGATGATATTCTCAGAGAATGACCCTCCAAATATTGATTATGATCTTTTATCATGTTCTCAGAATGGTTTGAATGAAGATTGTGATGTCCAAACAAAGAGTAGTCCACAAACAAAATCCGATTGCCTTCTACAAAGTCCTGGAAAACTTGTGCTGAATAATTAAGAGTGGGGGATAATATTGGTGAGTTTCTAGTAGAAGTAAGTTCATCATCTTCAGCATGGAGTAAGGTATCTCAGACTATGGTGCATGCATGCTGTGAAGCATATAGGCAGAAAGGTGTTCTCCAGTTTTGTTGTAAGCATGACCTAGATCGAATATGGACACCATATGCAACCTTGAACGCTGATGCAGCAGCAACATCTATTGGGTCATTAGCCAAGTTTTTGCAATTTTGTGATCCTACTAACATTCCATGTTGTATTCAGAATGACAGTGTGTTTGATACTTCTTGTGACGCATTGATAAAATGGTTAGATCAAGACAGATTTGGACCAGATGTTGAATTTGTACAAGAAATCATAGAACATCTTCCTGGGGTTCATGTCTGTTCAGAATATGAATTTCTGAATTAAAAAAAAAACTCACAATTCAACACCACTAATAGTTAGAAGTGTGTTCCTTCTAGCTAAGAGGAAGAGTGAGGTGCAAGGTGAGGAAAGAGCTGGTAACTTATTCAAATGTAAAAGACCCAGGAAACAGGTGGTTGAAAGCCCTGTCATAAAGGATAGTTGTCCTCCTGGAAAACCATTAAGCTTAACACTTCCTGCTGATTTGATTGGTGATGTTCTTCAGATTTGGGAGTCATTATGGCGGTTCACCGAGGTTTTGGGGTTGGAGGAATCTATATTATTTGAAGAGCTTGAAGAGGAACTTTAGGACCCATGCTTTGATGGTTTAAATTCACTAGAAAACAAAGAAAATGGAATACAGGGCGGTAGAGACTTGTGTAGAAGTGATGGCACAAATGGATGTAACATGTCTCTAAGCAGTTCTTCTGCATCAAGTGTTTTTGGGAAGAATGCACAAGCATTAAAAACAACGGAAACAGAGTCTAAGAGGGAAACTTCTCGAGTTAGATTGGCATCTCATAACTATGGCAGATTTATTGGAGTAGCTTTGACTAAGGCTCACAGCGCACTGTTGAAAGCTCTGGTAGGTGAATTACTATCCAAGGTTGCTGCTTTTGTTGATCCTAATTTTGATGCTGGAGAATCTAAATCTACACGGGGAAGGAAGAAAGATGCAGATAACTTAATTCCTGTTAAGAAAATGAAGGTTGACAAGCTCTCAATTAATGAACTTACTAGAATCAACTCGGAGATACATTTTAACCATCTCATCCTTGGAGGGAAAATTTGACTATGCAGAAATTAATAGCCGTGAGGGTTAGAAAGTGTTTCGTTGCCTACAAGGTGATGGGGGGACACTTTGTGGTTCACTTATAGGAGTGGCTGGAATGGAAGTGGATGCACTGCTGCTTGCAGAGACTGGCTGAATTGGGTTCAGCAGCATCTAATGCTATTAAGAGGTCGCAGTATGGAATGCTAAATGATGGTGTTCGTTTCCATGTCATATCACACTTGATTCGAGAAACAATCAACTATGGAAAGTTAATGCTAGCCACCAGCATCGTAAGCAGAGAATTTCCTTCAGATTTAGGCAGAAATCCAAAAGAAACACTCTGGATGCACTTGAAATTCAGAGTAGCCTAAGCACCATTCTGGCTTCAGATAACAGTAGAAGAGCGGTATACCAGCTTGTTCATGATGATGAGCAGTAAAATGTGGTTGAAAGATGGATGCACTTGTTTCACACTTTGATTGATGAGAGAGGCTCATGGTCTGCTAATCATTTTCTAAGTAGTGCTGTAAGACATTGGAAACTTGATAAGACAGAAGATGCATGGCGGCGCAGACTAAAATTAAGGCAGAGTTACCATTTTGATGAAAAGCTTTTCCATCCTCTATCCACTTCCCCAAGCAAAGAAGCTACTGTTCCAATTAATGAAAGCAAATCTGGTTAAAGGGGGGGACATATTCCAAAGCAAATGAAGCAGTTTCTACTAAAGAGGTGCATAGGATAACTGATGAGCTGACCTCAGAGACCATTGAAAACGATGCTGACCTGGATGGACAGATTCAAGCAATTCCGACCTGACCAGGCCTGATCAATTGGAAGGAGATCCAACCATATGGAGACATTCAGTTGACGCCATTAGTTGACTATTATAGTTTTATAACTTGGAAAACCGATGCCTGCAAGGGAGGTAAAATTCCAGCTTCCTTTTGGTGGCTCCAATGACAAAGTAGCTGATGTATCAACGTCATAAGCTGAACTTCAATTAGGCTCAATGCCTTTTTGCTGGATGATGAGCTCAAAAGTGGGGAAATAAGGCAGGTTATATGACCAAATTCAGGTCACAATGTCAAAATAAATGCAGGTAAGTTCAGTTGGGAACCAAAATCAGCCATTCTGACCCTCAGAGAAGTAATTTTGAAAGTACAACAAGGGCATAAAATAACGTTTTGCGGACTAGTTGAGTTGGGGAAATCATCACTCTTGCATGCTATGCTTGGAGAGATACCAGAAATTTTAAGAACTGTTGATGTATTTGGTTCCATTGCTTATGTTTCTCAAACTTCTTATATCCAAAGTGGGACAATTTGTGACAATATCCTCTACGGAAAATCAATGGACAACCAAATATGAGAAAGGCATAAAGGCATGTGCCTTAGAGAAGGATATAAACAGTTTTTGATCATGTGCACAATCATTGGATAACAGAATCACAGCTGCTTCTTAAGGCTCCATCTCTTGCGGCAAAATTCAATCGAAAGAATCAGGTCATAAGGTATAAGCTAGAATGGACTGTGCCACATCATTTGCTACTAAAGAGACTGCTAATGCCCACAGAGCAGCGTGATGGCTATTATACTGGGCAGGCCGGTGACATCCCGGATTGCCTCTATGAATGGCTTGCAAAATGGCGTGGTCTTGGTTATGAGCATGCTACATGGAAGCTACAGAATGCTTCATTTCTGAATTCACTTGAAGCTCAGAGCCTTATAAGGGAGTATGAAAATTGTCGCCGAAAAGCAAAGAGTGCTTCTGATCCTTCCATAACAGATAAGGGAAGGAAATCTTCGTTAGTTAAACTTTCGAAGTTGCCTGGTGCAGGTTCAATTGGAATTGATGATAATCACCTAAGCTGTGTTAACAAACTTTGTGAGAATTGGCGTAAGGAGCTTTTGATAACTGTATAAAGGTACCTGTCTAAGTCTTTTCCCCAAGCTGCAGTTGGTATCTCACGTCGTTGAACTTTAATTTGGATGGTATTCCCATATTGGACTCTTCCTCTGTTTATGCCTTTTTAATTCGTTTGAGATGTCTTAATTGAAGTTTGTTGGATTTGGTTACGTGATTAAGCTTCATGGTAGAGTACCTACTGGTTCATGGTTCAGGTTTAAAATCTGGTTTTAATTTTAATTGCTTACAGATATTTGACAATGACCATTGCAAACAACCTGCTGCTGTAAAGGTTGCGATACTCGAATGTTAATGTGAAGATGTGATTGGGGTGAAAGTGCTGAAATCAGAGCCCAGAAGGTCGTCGACTGTTGAGTCTGATATGGAATACAATTGGAATGCCAGCATTGAGATCTGCTTAAGAAAGAAGAGGAGAAAAAGCTTGGTCTGCCTTTGGATGACTATGTCGAGCTCTTGCTTGATGTCTGTCCTGAATATCCTAATTCCCATGACAAGGAATTCTGTGTGGCTTCCCAACTAGGTTGTGATGACTTGGATGCAATGATAATTGAAGACATGGCTATCGAGGTTCTCAAAGGTATACCAAGACTGACCGAATTATTAAAAAAATGAGGCTGACGATGAATTTAATGACAAGCCAACATCATTTAGTCACTTACTATTCCCTTCATGTGAACCTAATAAACTTCAAGAATTCCAGAAGCGCTGTGGAGTAGGAAAAACTGTTTCTGGTTATGTTTTAAATGTCAATAAGGAGCTTTAAGACATGCCAATAAATTGCCAAGGTGCCTAGTGAGGGTTGTGACCTATGTCTAGATGATTTTGGGATGCCCAGTTGCAGCTTCTGAATGCAGGTATCAATTGAAGGTCCTGATTCTCTATTTCTGTTTGCGTTTGAAATAAGTCCTGAATAGGTTCGGGAACATTAAGAAGCTCCATGCAAGGAGTGCGGAAAATAGAAAAATCAGTAGTGGGAGTGAGAAATTGTATGAATCACTTGGGATTTAAGCTGTCAAATTCACAGGCTTGTAGAGGTCAGTTTGCAAGTGGACTCAAAATACATGTTATTCTGAAACAGGGACCTTTTCAAAGAGAAAACAGCAACAATTTCAGCAACAACCTCATCAGTTTCAGCAGCAGTTCGTTCCACGTCAACATCAACAGAAGCCATCAGAATCAATTCCAGCAGATCTCTTCTGAAGACCATTCTAGAGGTGCTCAATTGCACTCTCTATCATTTGGAACACAGAATATGTGTTCATCAGCGTCTCAAAATTCACAACAAGTTCAAGAGTTGTTACACCCACAGTATTTGATTACAGAGTCTCAAAATGACTTTAGCTACCTATCTATTGGAGAACAATCATAATCCGTACTGCATGGTCTATGGCATCCTCAATCTTTTGGCAATAGTTCACCCACTGGTGGCTCTGTTGCCAAACCAAATATAGCTGGGCAAAATGCAACCTGACGCTGGAATTCCTGCATCAGCAACTTCAACCAGATGACATGGTGACCAGAGTACAGGTTTTCAGAACTCTAAAGTAGAAGTTTCACGAGCTCCTTGCTCCGGCACGCCACCCTCAGTCCACATATCACAGCCACCTCCAATGTGCATAAAAAGAGGACCAGACTAGAATCCAAACTTAAAATTCACGAGTACAAGCAACCTATTAGTTTGTCCTAGCAGACTTTAGCCATCCTAACAGCATTGTATCAAGTAGGACTGCTATTAACTGACCAAGGACCAAAGTTTGGAGTTGGAAATATGTTCATAAATCAAATTATAGGCAGACACTAAATGAGAAGAACGTCTTGATCTCTATAAAATCTTGGGTGTTATAGAAATGCTACTGGTTATTCCTTCAAGCGCCCCTCTTGCTAAGCCTCCTTCAGGGTTGCAATTCCTGCTTTGCGGAATCTTGATATTACAAGAAAATGGCTCCAAATTCGTTTTCTCCAATCAATTGGAACCTATTATTCTCTTGACATACTCATAGAAAATGCAGAGTTTGATTCTTGGCCTACCTTGCTTCATAAAACTTAAGATCAGTATGAGATTAATGGTGGGAAAGTTGAGATTTCCTTTATACTCAATTCTTCAGCATAGGCAATATGTTGGTATCACTGCATATAATCATTCAGTTGGCGCTTTTGCTCCTCCAAGTCAAAAGGATGGGAATTTTAGGCCTGATATTTTAATAGATGGAGATTGAGAATGGTTCTTGACGTGGCCAAGGGAATGAATCATTAGCACACAAACCATCCTACTATACACGAAAATATGAAGTCTCCAGATCTTCTTCTTGATAAAAAACCGGATTGTCAAAGCTTGAGATTTTGAGCTGTCACGTCTGAAGTGTCATATTTTTTTGCCTTTGAAGTCTCCTTTACTGAAGCGTCTCTCTTTTAATCCTTGAAGCAAGGCAATCGCTTGTAGTCAGAAGATTTTCCCCCATGGTTCCTGACCCCAAACATCCTGCTGAATCTCTGAGCACAACAAATGAATCAGTTCTGAAGATTGCATTTGACCATAGGAAAACATCATCGAGTAGCACCATCAACGCCAATATTGTAGCCTTAGTCCGGCATGGCCATTTTGGTGCACACTACCCTCTTCCTCTTGCACTTTCCTGTTTTCCTCGTGCTTTTACGTGTTTTGAATTGTGTTTTCAAAATTGTTTTCATCCAAATAACCTTAACCTTAGAGAATTATCTTCAAACCTCCTTTAGACATAAAATCCAGATTTTAACATACTGTTCGCTACCATTTTCCCTTCCGGCATGCATTTTCATCATTTTCAACTAATTTTCATGATTTTCTCGATTTCCAACAAGCATGAATGAACTTCATGATTCCAAACAATGGAATTCATAGAATCAACTCACGCGAAATCAATTAGGGCTTTGGTGGGGGCCCGACATTCATGATATTCTTTTTGATATTATTTGCTCGATATCTGGTTGATTTTTTATTCCTCTTGATGATATATATGAATTTGTTTTATATTTATTGTTGAGCTACCCTTGTTTCCCATGGAGGTGTTGATGCTCGCTAACGAGGTACGCTCTTTTTGCCCCCCAACTCTAAAATTCCATGAATATGTATGTTATCATGAGCCATGTCCATGTTTGATGCCATTCTTGATTGCCTTGATGCTTGTTTGATTATCTCCGATAGAATGCATGTTGTGTGTCATATTTCTATACTAACTTTGATGTTTTATGATAGCGCTTGAGAAGCAGTTCAAGTACGCACTTTAACTCTCTCTTATGATCAGACTTTCTTGTTCGACATGCTATTTTTTGAAATCACCTAGCCTACCTAGGTATCCATGATCAACCATTTAATTGCCATATCTCCCTCGACTTAGTCAGTAGAGACATTTTTAGGGCTTAGAGGGGTGCTACCTCCTAGAGGTACCTTCCCAATAAGTAACCTGATCCCCAAATCTAGACTCGGGTTTTTTTCAAAGACATGCTTTTTCCAAAAATTATGGAGTCACTTTTAGGGTTTTTCTTTCTTATTTTATTTCCCCTTTAAAATAAAAAATAAAATAAGTGGCGACTCCGACTTTTTTCCAAAAATTATTTTTTCACAAATAAAAACGAGTCTTGCCGATCAAGTGGGGGCGCACGTGAAAAATGCGGGTCCATAGTGTAGTTATATTATGGACCATCAATGATTTTCTTGCATATGCAAATCTTTCGGGTTGGAGTACTAAAGGGAAATTTGCTTGTCCTATTTGTAATAAGGATTGTTCTTCATATCGATTATAAAACGGACGGAAATGGTGTTACATGGGTCATCGTTGATTTTTGCCGATTGATCATAGATTTCGACGTGATAAAAAGTCCTTTGATGGAAATGAAGAGCATAGAGTAGCACCTAAACAATTGTCTGGGGAAGATGTTCTACATCAATTAGATGGAATGGAACATATTACTTTAGGGAAGACATAAAAAAATAAGATGTCAGCAAAAAGAAAAAGAGAACATGTTGAACTTGAGCACAATTGGAAGAAAAAAAAACATTTTTTTTCTAATTACCATATTGGAAAACCCTCATTTTGCGTCACAATTTGGATGTAATGCATATTGAAAAGAATATATGTGACAGTATAATTGGCACCTTGTTGAGTATCGATGGTAAATCGAATGATAACTTCAATAGTCGTCTTGATTTACAAGCTATGGGTATCAGAGATCAACTTCACCCCATACAAAGAGGGAATAGAGTTATATTGCCTGCTGCATGCTATTCACTAACTTCAAATGAAAAAACAGGAATTCTATAAATTTTTGAAAGAAGTAAAGGTTCCAGATGGTTATGCTTCTAACATCTCTCAGTGTGTACAAGTGAATGAAATAAAAATATTTGGGTTGAAGTCTCATGATTGTCATGTTCTCATGCAACAACTCCTTCCACTTGCAATTCGAGGAATTCTACATAAGAATGTTTGTGCTGTTATAGTTGAACTATGTTGTTTCTTCAAACAATTGTGTTCTAAAGTGTTAAAGATCGATAAATTAGAGCACCTTGAGAATGACATAATAGTCACACTTAGCAAATTAGAAAGAATATTTCCTCCATCATTCTTTGATGTTATGGTGCATTTACCTATTTATCTTGCAAGTGAGGCAAAGGTCACTGGACCAGTGCAATATCGATGGATGTATCCTATCGAGCGGTATGTTCTCATTTAATTAATCTTATTTATATTAGGTTTCATATAGCTCATGAAACAAATCTATCATGTTGTGGAATGATAGGTATTTACGTACATTAAAGTCTTATGTCTGTAATAAGAGTCGTCCAAAAGGTTCTATTGCAAAAGGGTACATAGTAGAAGAATGTACAACCTTTTGTTCAAGATATTTACATGATGTTGAAACGAGCATGACCATGAAGAAAGAAATTATGTCATTGAAAATAACATAACAAATGGAGGGTTAACCATTTTCAAATGCATGAGACGTATAATAGGAAAGTCAACATCTCGTGTTTTTAGCACAGAAGAATGGTCCCAAGCACATTTATATGTGTTGACTAATTGTGAGGAAGTGATGTCATTTATTGAGTAAGACACTTATTTGAATAAAACTTTATCCTAATTCTCATGCAAAAATTTAATTTTGGTCAGGGTGAGCATTATAATTAATTTTTTTTGTTGTCAGAGAGCATAAGCAATCTATAAGGGTTAAGCCTCGTATTCGTGCACAAGATGTAGATTTGATTCACACAAGAGAATTCATTAGTTGGTTTGAAGAACGTGTAAGTTCATTCACTACATAAATTGTTCTATTATCTAATACACATGTATATTTTAACATCTTATATTTGAATCTATAGATTATACAAATGCGACATGAATGTCCAATTTCTGAACACATACTATCATTGTCTCATGGACCAAGTACATCAGTTACATGTTATAAAGGATACATCATTAATGGGTTCAGATTTCACACAAGAGAACGAGAAAAAGGAAAAAAAAACTCAAAATAGTGGAGTTGTTGTGACTGCAGAGGTATCAAGCTTTCAAGTGTAAGAGATATGAACCCAATTCCTAGTCATGTTTCTTACTACGGTGTGCTAATTGATGTAATTGAGTTACATTACCTTAGTGGAAATATAGTTATTTTATTCAAGTGTAACTGGTGGGATGTAATCAATAGTGGAAGGAGGATAAGGAATGATGAATATGGGTTCACGTGTTTGAATTTTGAACGTACCGTATGCACAGATGAACCATTTGTGCTTGCATCTCAAGCAAAATAAGTCTTCTATGTTCAAAATTCAAATGAGGAAAATTGGCACACCGTTGTAGAGGTACAAACTCGAGGGGTTTATGATATGAGTCAGAAAGTATCTACTAATGATCCAGAGCCATATCAACAACTTATAACACTTCATAGTCAGCGTGATGTGCATGAGTTGGTCGAGAATGATTTAATCAATTGGGATAGAAATGATATTGCAGAAGAAACTATCCAAACAGATGTTCTACTATCACGACAACAAAACATTGTTGAAAGAGAATGAATCTATTCATGATGATGATATAGATGATGTGTAACTAATAATATTGGTAAGTACATAAATATATACATACCAGATATACAAATTGTAATTTATTTCATATTATTTATGTAACTTTTTTTGTATTACTTTTTCTAATTTACTTTATTATGTAAGAAATGTCACATCAAAGAGGAAGAGTACAAATAATGTCTTCAGAAGATGAGTTGGACAATCTACAACAACTCTCAAACATACAGCTTGCTGCAACTACTACTCCTAGTAGTTCTAGTGTTTTTGATTCTTTAGATTCTTCTGTTGTTGGTATGATTAAGAAGATTATGTTTAACTTTACATATGATAAATGTGTTTACATATGTTTAATTTATTGAATGATAGGTTTTTAACTTATTCCTTCTCTTAAAAAGAAAAAACTATCATAGCAAATTATCTACCAAGAAACCTTTTGATATCCTCGTACATACTCAATGTCTTTTAACTAAAAAAAGGGTTGTAATGTAGCACCATGTGGCTTGAAGCTCAAAACCTCCAAATTTCAGCTATATATATATATATATATATATATATATATATATATATATATATATATATATATATATATAATATGGATAGAGAAAGCAAATGTTTTTTGTTTACACCCTTCTTGCTTGGAACTCTTCAGATATCCTCGTATTTGCACACCCCATGTCTTTTAACTAAAAAAAGGAAGGGGGTTGATTTGCAATGAAGCACCATGAGGCTTAAAGGGTACAAAACTTTCAAATTTAAGCTTAAGAACCAAGAATAACTGTTGTATCTTCACTGAAATGGGAAGGATTCTGGGATGGAGAGGATAGCCTAGCATGGAAAGTTTGAAGTCTGGGATAGTGTTCGAGTCTAGTTATGGAAAAGTTTTGGGTAGCGATTGAATCGAAGACGTTTAAAGTGTCTATAGAGGAAATCAAAGGGAAACTAAAAGGTATCATTGTGGAAAGGAGTAGAGGCTTTTCCTCTTGGATCAGGTTTGGGGTATCAAGTTTGAGGAAGCTACTGGAATGCTTTGAAGAATGTTGTAGGGAGGAAAAGAAAGGAAGATTGGTTAAAGCATGGGAGGAAGAGGGAAGAAAGTTCCAGTTGGAGAGGCGTGTAAACGGGGCAGGAAGATACGTCTTATGCTCTGTTGTGGATGTAGAGGCTAAAAGATTTTGTTTAGTCTTTCCTGAAGGAAAGGGCGTGATAGGAGGATGGGCCATTCTAGCCGAGAAGCTAAGGGCGTTGGGGATAGTTACTAAAAAGGAAGACAAAGGTGTAGAAGCAACCCAATTCAAATAAAAAAAGAAGGATGCAATAATAGATGATGAGGAAGAAGGGTGCAGTGGTAAGAAGAAGCAGGGGGGGGGGGGGGGGGGGGGGGAAGAAAAGCTTCCTAGATGTGGCTAAAGGACCGGCTAGAAGGGTAGGTGAAGAGCTGTGGCTTCAGGCTGGAGGAAGGGGATTGAGGAGGAGGGATGAAGTTTTGGGGCGTTGCCTAGTTGGTAGGTGGGAAGGAGCAGTGATGGAGATGGAGTTAGATTCGCTTAA
Organism: Vitis riparia; assembly: GCF_004353265.1. Taxonomy (NCBI): domain Eukaryota; kingdom Viridiplantae; phylum Streptophyta; class Magnoliopsida; order Vitales; family Vitaceae; genus Vitis; species Vitis riparia. The sequence continues at coordinate 11,440,232 of NC_048434.1, read as the reverse complement.
ATACTGGGGGAAACGCAGTTGGAACCTTAGGAAAGGAGTTAAGATGATGAAGCTGGGAGAACCTTTCTTCTTGTTGGAATTTGAAGATGAAGGGGAAGCAGAGAGGGTATTAAACAGGGGGACGCGCAAATTTCAGGATAGAATGCTGCATTTAGAGAGATGGAATGAGGAGGCAGGGTGTTTACAGGTTGGAAGCCAAACAAAAGAACTTTGGGTAAGGGTGGTGGGGCTTTTGCTTCACTGTTGGAGTGAAGAAATGTTCAAAAGTATTGGTGATTGCTGTGGAGGTTTGGTGAAGGTGGATGAAGATACAAAGAATCTTTCTCAACTTCAATGGGCTAGGATTTTGGTAAAGAATGGCGGAAAATTTTTTCCAGGAACCTTGAATTTAGTGGTGAAGTCCTTCTGCTATGCAGTCCGCCTGTGGTGGGAGGTGCAACCTAGAGTTTCAGCAGTGGAGCCAATGATGAACTTGAGTTAGAGAGAGGGGGAAAGGATGAGGGAGAAAGGGGATGAGGGATCACGCGCCGGGAACAGCGGTGGGAAGGAAAAGGAAGGACGGCGTGCAGCTGAAGCTGATGGATCAGGTGCAGTCAGAAAAAGAACGGGAAAAGAAAAGTGTGATGGTGACAAGATGGGAGCTTCAGCTGATGGGCTGGCAGGATATAGCAAGGAGGAAGGAGAGGTGGGCTCAAGTGAAAAAGACGTTGTGAGAGGGCTTGATAGCTGCAAGTTTGGGTGCAAAGTGACTCAGCCCAGAAATAGTCAAAGTCTGGAGCTTGAGAGTACTGAGGCGTGGGTAGAAAATCAAAAGGCTATAAATGGGCCAAGGGTTAGTTGGGAAAGGGGCCAGTCAAGCAGAGGTGGGAAATGGGCCGCCCATGAAGGCCCTTTAAATTTTTTGGGCCAGATGGACAATAGGGGTGAGAAGCGGGCTTCAAGGGTGGATACCTCTTTCTTGCAACAGGATGGGCCGGGTCATTTGGACAATAGGCCCAAAGCGGTAGAGCAAGATGGGCCTTCCAGCTTTGTGGTGAAAGACACCTCGGTGGAGCAGGCTTTTGATGTTGGCCCATCTTCTTTTCAAAAAGATGGGTTGAGTCGGCTGGACCACAGATCCAGTGGGGCAGGAGGAGAGGGACAACCCATCCTAGCATCAGTTTGGGCCTCGCTTACTTATAAGACTCCTTGGGATGAGCCCGGAAAAAATGCTAGGGCTTCGTCTTGCCTTGTGCCAGCTGAGGAGTTGTTCGCCGAAGAAGGTCTAGTCGGAGGGATGGGGCCTTCAGCGGCGAGAGGGACACCAGAGCGTTGCTCAATAACGGACGAGTGCTTTTTGGAGGAAGCTTCCAGGTATTCCCTCTTAAAACCTTCGACTGTTTGCGTGTGGGAGGGGGGGGGGTCGGGCCTCTTCTTCTTCTTCTCCTTTCTCTGGGATGGGGGGCTCTTTGCTTGAGATGGAGGAGAGATGTGTCCATGAGGTCATTCTAAAGGAAACCGAAGAGGGGTTAAGTATCAACCCTCTAAGCATGCGTCCGGCAGAAGAGAGAATGAGAGAGAAGTGTACGAGCGAGTTTTTCCCGCTAAAAGATGGAAGGAAGGAATGGGGTGAGGAAGAGGAAAAGGATATGGAATCGTGGAGTTACAGCTGTCTGGCAAAGTTTTGTCATTGTTTGGGAATGCCAACAGAGGGCTGTGAGAGGGATATTCTTAAACTTCTCCATAAAATGAGGGACAAAAGAGATAGAAGTGAGAATTTAAGCGGAAAAAAGAGGAAAGGTCAGAGAACCTCAAGATTTGACCGCGAGTTGAAGAAACTAGAATGGTCGGTGAATTATAACGGGTCAGGAGGGGACAGAGGGTATCAAGAGTGTGTTACATGAGGATTCGAATTGTGTCATGGAATGTAAGGGGGGCAAATGACAAAGAGAAGAGGAAATTGATTAAAGGTGTGATTAAAACCCAAAAAACAGATTTAGTGTGTTTCCAGGAAACAAAATTGCAGGAGATAACGAGTGCAATTGTGAAGAGTTTAGGGATAGGAAGATGTCTGGAATGGGGGGCTTTGAATTCAAGGGGTATGACGGGTGGGGGTGGTGGTGTTTTGGGACAATAGGGTGCTGCAGTTGGAGGAAATGGAGGTGGGCAATTATTCAATTTCTTGTCGGTTCAAGAATGTTGAGGATGGTTTTTGTTGGGTGTTTTCAGGAGTTTACGGGCCCTCTGTGAAGGAGGAGAAAGAGGAGTTTCTGAGTACCTTTTTGTAGTGGTGATGGAGGCTTTCAGTGTTTTGATAAAGAAGGCAGTGGCTGGGGGGTTTTTGGCGCCTTGTTTGATTCAGGGAAGAAGAGGCGAAGGGGTCCAGATATCACATTTGTTGTTTGCTGATGATACGCTGATATTTTGTGAAGCAAAGGAGGATCAGTTATTGTATATGGGCTAGCTGTTAATGTGGTTTGAGGCAATTTTAGGGTTAAGAGTAAATCTGGAGAAAAGTGAGCTAATTCCGGTTGGTAGAGTCGAGAATGTGGATGAGTTGGCTGATGAGTTTGGTTATAGGGTGGGAAAACTGCCTTCCACTTATTTAAGAATGCCGTTAGGTGCCCCGTTTAAAAGTGTTGCAGCGTGGGATGGAATAGAAGAAAGATTCAAAAAGAAATTGGTTATGTGGAAGCGTCAATACATTTCAAAAGGGGGGAGGATTACTAGAGTGCGGAGTACATTGGCAAATTTACCGATTTATTTTATGTCGATTTTCCAGATGCCTAGAGCGGTTAGAATAAGATTGGAGAAGATTCAAAGGGACTTTTTGTGGGGTGGTGGGGCTCTAGTGCAAAAACCACATTTAGTTAAGTGGTCAATTGTATGTTCAGACAAAAGAAGCGGAGGGTTGGGGGTTAAGAATCTTGGGGCCTTCAATAGGGCTCTCCTTGGCAAATGGGTGTGGCGCTTTGCAAATGAAAGAAAGGCTCTGTGGAACCAAGTGATCAGAGGGAAATATGGGGAGGAAAGAGGAGGGTGGAGATCTTGTGAGTCTAGGGAGGCTTACGGGTATGGGTTGTGGAAGGCAATAAGTAAAATGGGACATCAAGTGACCCCTTTTGTTGGCTCTGTGGTGGGTGATGGTGAGAAAGTGAAGTTTTGGAAAGATAAATGGTGTGAAACCATCCCTTTGAGCGAGGCTTTTCCTTCTTTATTTGCTTTAGCTTCGAACAAAGAGGCTTGGGTAAATGAAGTGTGGACAGCCGAGGGGGAATGGGGGGGGGGGAAGTTGGAACCCTTGTTTCAATAGACCTTTCAATGATTGGGAGTTGGAAGAAGTGGAAAGGCTATTTTGTTGCTTAGAGAGAAAGAAGGTTAGGGGGGATGAGGAGGATAAGGTGAAGTGGATGGCATCAAAGGATGGGGACTTCTCGGTGAAATCTTTGTATAGGACTATGCAGCTGGGGTCTCTTGCTTTTTTCCCTTAAAAAATTATATGGAATTCTTGTGTGTAGCCCAAATTGAGCTTTTTTGCGTGGGAGGCTTCTTGGGGGAGAGTTCTAACCTTGGATCGCTTGCAAAAGAGAGGTTGGGTTATGGCAAATAGATGTTTTCTTTGCCATAACAGTGAGGAGACAATTGACCACCTTCTTATCCATTGTGAAAAAACGAGAGAAGTATGGATGGTGTTCCTTTCCTTTTTTGGTGTTTCGTGGGTTTTCTCTCGGTCGGTCAAGGAAACCCTCTTAGGGTGGAGGGGGTCTTTTGTGGGAAAGAAAAGGAAGGTGGCGTGGCAATTGGGAATGTTATACTTGTTTTGGGTTATTTGGAAGGCTAGAAATCGAATTGCTTTTGAGGATTGTGAGCTGTCCATTCAAAAGCTGAAAGCATCTTTTGTGTATTTTTTGTGATCGGAATCCAAATTGTGGATAAAAGATGGTCCTTCGACCCTAATAGATTTTATAGATTGGGTGTGTATGCGTTAAGGGAGAGGTTTTTTTGTTTTGCCTTGTCCTTTGATGTTTAGGCCCTTTTGTAAGGGGATAAGTCCCTTTATACTATAATTTGGTGGGTCGCTTCTTTAGCGCCTCTTTGCAATACAATCTTATACTTATTGATCAAAAAAAAAAAAAAAAAACAAAATATGGATATAGAAGACATGTTTTCTTTTTACACCCTTCTTACTTGGAAATAATTTATGTAGAAGTACAAGTCAAGGAAATAATCTTGTCAATATAAGTTACAGGAGTTAATATAGCAAGTAACATGGCAAAGACTTTATTAGTGAGGCTGTTATGACAACTTTATTTTATGGCTAGGCTATTATAGTTTGACAAATACTTCACTCTTTATATCAATCAATTGATTGGTTAAGGCTTAAGAAAATGGAAGAAAATCTAATGATTGTCACTGTCTAAAAGAGCATTTAACTCTTGGAAACTGAGAATGCCCAGTACTCTTAATACATTTTTTCCTCGTGGACCATCCCTTAGATTCTTCATTGTTAGCCATATATGCCATTTTTATATGTTGGGAACTTAGTTTTTCATAAATCTTATAAATATTTTTCCCATTTTTGTATCACTATAAAACTTTTCAACTTACTAGAAAAAGTCTTATCTTCTATAACTCTAGCATCTCAACCCTTTCTGAGAGACCAAAGGCAATAATAAAACATGTATGGCCTTACAATTCTCATAGACTTAAAACAAATCAATAACCAATACTAAAGTTTGAAATAAGGAAAATGAATGTATTGTATCCATATTTGAAATTTTGTTAGTTTTATTTTGTAGTAGCTGTAGTTGCCATTTTGTTTTTGCTACCTATAATATAAACCTTACTGATAAAGCAATTAGATATTTACTGTGTAACATACATTTATTGATAGGTAATATGGAATTGTGTGTTTCCTTTTGATTGTACTTTGAGTGACCTAGTTGGAACTGTATATGAAATTTGATTTTGATTCAAAAACCTCATATTATGGATGAGTTTATTGACCATATACAATCACATGGCATCACTTAAAAAACTAGAAAGCTAGAGAAAATCAAGCAAATGTAGGATGGAAACCAAAAAGATTCACTATGTTGATTGATGACCTTTTTTGCAGACCCAATGATAAATTGGTGTGGTCTATTCATCCAGGTTGTTAGAATAGGAATGACATAAATAAATTGTTTAATCTTAGGACATGTGAAAGACATGAAACATCCTCAAATGTAAAACAACCAGTCATCGTATTTATCCCTTTTGATTTCACCACCATATCTTTTTAGCTTTTGTAATCTTGTTCTAAAGGTAATCAAGTAGAAATAAGGATTGATTTGAGTATTAGAATTATAGGAAATCCTTAAAAAAGTGCCAAAATAGAATATAGTTTACAAAACTCTAGTACTCATTTATGGAATAAAATTTAAGTATGAAAAACAGTTTTTTTGGAAGCATTATATGTTTATATATAATGTAAAAGTTTTACATTATACCAATAAATAAATGAAAACATGTAAAACTTGTTTTTTTCAAATAAACATATGATAGTGAATTTGTTAAACAATTTTTTTTTGAATTACAAAATTATTTTTTGTTCTCAAGAACATATGAGACTCCTTTCAACTCCACACATTTCCCCCATCACCTCACTTAGCTTACCTATTCTATTCTATTCTCGTTTCTTGGAATTGATTATATATTTTCTTGCTTCTTTTCCTTAATATATATTGTATTTTATACATACATGTGTATATATATCTATATATATATATATATATATATATATATATATATATATATATATATATATATATATATATATATATATTATAATATACTTTACTCTTCTTCCTTCTTTATGCATTTGTTTGTCATTTCTATTTTTTATTTGTGTCCTACTCTAGTAGGGGAAAGGAGATATAATTAACAATTATAATAAGCAACATAGTCATGCCTAGGAACTCATGTTACCTAGATTTTGTATGTGCTTTACTCTCTTTCTCTTTCTCTTTCTTTCTTTCTCACTACATATAACATTGAAATCTCAAAAAAAAAGAAAGAAAGAAAAGGAAAACATCAATTTTTGTATAAGTTAGTTGTATTTTATTAATTAATTATTGGAAATAGGATTTGCAATAGTTACAATATTATTTATTCTAAATTAGTGTTATTTAAATTTTTCGAATGACACTTGAGAAGGATATGGTATATGATATATAATTTTTGGGGGTTTTAATTAATTAATTGTAATATTTATATGTGTCGTATTGTACTTATGGTTTGTTTATCTAGAGACTTTAATACCAATTTCATGACACTTAATTACGAGTGAGATAGATTTGAAGCATGTAGTTAAAAGTAGATTCTTATTTGTATGAAATTCGGATGTCTCTTGCATTTATTAAAATAATGATAATGATAAATCATGACATTGTCTTAAGATCATTGACAAGCCAGCATGTGCCCATAGAGGGTAGATGCTTCCCCTGAAAAACCAAATTTTCAGGAAAAGAAAAGGCTTAACATTAGGCCAAATTTAGATCTTGATATCACATTGCCCTACTTAAAACATATTTTTTCTACTTTACCCCTCTTGTCCAACATTTTGGCTCTACTAGTGTTTAAGATAATTTTCTTTACTAAAGTTGTTGTTTTAATTTCACAATATTAGACTATATAGTCTTATATTATTTCATTATTGTTATATTTACTATGAAATGATTGATCAATTTTTTGAAGTTCTTGATATTTAACCTTAGAACTGGACTTTTCCTTTCTTTGATTGCTTTCTCTCGTAGTTCCTCCTAATTCCTCAACTTCAAAATATCCTTAGAATCCTCTTAGAATTTTTGTTACCTTTATAATTCATAATAATAATAACTATGTTGTCATGATATAAACAACTTCTTAATTAACAAGGAATTTGTATCATTCCAACTCATCAACAAAAATGAAACTTAGAGAAGTTATAAAGATTTACCTATGTCTTTCATATAGTTAGTCAAATCATATTATATTGAAAACTCACTAATGTATCACGTTTTATAAATTATTAAAAAAAACACAGATTAAATATAATAAAAAAATGTAGTTATCAAAGGAGTCAATATGCTAGATTATCTACTTAGCAAAAAGAAGAATTTATACAACATTTTATGGATAATTAGAAAAAGAGAAAGACAAGTATCATGTTGGTGGAACATACTTCTTTAGAACATAAAACCATAATGGTTGTAACTAGAACAACATCGGTTATCTTTAATGAACCATATTCAAATCTAGACAACCCACAAGGTTTGCAAATAAAACCAATTAATGAAATTTTCCTATTTGCTTTAATGTTAATTTTTAGAACTCACATCACATCAATTTGATATAGGTGGGTGTTCTCTATTACATGAGTTAAGTAAAAGGTAGCCTTGTTGTTTTGGTGGTGCAAAGTGTTTTCAATATGAACCACCAAGCTTTTGTTGTTGCAATGAACAAATACTTCTTTCTACCTCTCAAGTTCCAATAGACTTATACAATTTATACACTTCTCAAAGTGATAAGGCATTATAATTCCAATGACATGTTCGAGCTTACAATAACATATTTTTCTTTACATCATTTTGAGTAAAGCTAGACAAAGAACTTGCAACTTAAAAAAAAAAAAGACTATATATTTTTCGTACAAGGACAAATATATCATGACCTTCCATCTCTACTACGATCTAATGATTCTCCATGTTTTTTTCCAGTTATATTTATATGATACTCATAATGAACTTCACAATAGGCTACAAATACTAAAAGCTGTTACACTTAATGAGTTTACCATTCAAAGATTAATGAGGGTATTGTCAGAAAACCCATATGCTTAATTTTTCCATAGATTAGAGGATACTCCACTAGATGGTTATGAAATCCGAATACAAAGTGATGTTAAGTTGGACAAAGAATTTATAATTTTCCATCAGTTGATTTATTGGTTGTTATATGAATTGAAAGAAATAATCCTAAAGTGGCTCATGGACAAGATATTATTGTTCATGCACACTCATGACACAAAAATATTGTTAAACACTATTATGGTTGTTATGATCTATTACAATACCCTCTATTATTTCCCCATGGAGATGTCGGGTGGCATCAAAATATTCAAAAAATGAATTCTACCCAGGTTAATAGTGATGTGATACACTCATATGATGATTCATGTGTACATGATTATGAATCTATAGAATATATTATGAATTGAGAACAATGAAATGTTGATGGTGGTGGAAACGAAAAGCTTTCATGTCACCAATATTATTGTTATAAATTACAAATTAAAGATGATAAATCACTTTTACTACACTCTAGACAATTATTACAACAATATATAGTTGATATCTCTATCAAACTTGAGAGAACAAGGTTAGACTATTGTCAAGGGCAACAATCAAAGATCATAATGGAGTTGTACCAAGGCATCGTAAATAGTGTGTTAGTTGGAGAAAGTAGGGCAAGTAAAGTTGGGAACAAAATTGTTTTACCTGCATCATTCATAGGTGACCCTAAAGATATGCAACATCAATATTTAGATGCTATGTCTTTAGTTCAATGATTTGGAAAACCTGATCTTTTTATAACAATGACGTGCAATTTTGAGTGGAAAGAGATTCAAGATGAATTAAAGGAAAATCAAATTCCATAAGATAGGCCTGATTTAACTTCACGACTTTTTCAAGCAAAGTTGCATGATTTAGAGGACCAATTATTTTTAAAAAATATATTCAGAAAAGTTGTTGCACATGTGCATGTGATAGAGTTCCAAAAAAGATGATTGTCTCATGCACACATTTTGATAATCTTAAAGGCATAATATAAAATTATGAGACCTAATCAATATAATAAATTTGTGAGTGCTAAAATCTCATATCCCACAAGATGTCCAATTTTACATGAACAGGTTGTGAAACATATGATGCATGACCCTCGTGGAGCATTGATGAAAAATAATCCATACATACGAGATGGAAAATGAAAAAACTAGTATCCTTATCCTTTTTGTACTAAAATAATGTAAGGTAAGGACTCTTATCCAATTTACCATAGAAAAAATGACAATAATCAAGTATTGGTTCATAATGCAACATTTGATGATCGTTAGGTTATGCTTTACAATTCATATCTATTAATGCAATATGATTGTCATATTAATGTGGAAATATGTTCTACCATCAAGGCAATTAAATATCTTTACAAGTACATATATAAGTATCATAAAAGAGTTGTAGATTATGTAACTGATAATAAGGATGATGTTTTAATTGATAAGATTCAACAATTTCAAGATGCTTGATAGTTATCATCGCAAGAAGTTGTATGAAAGATTTGAGTTTGAATTAAATGAAATCTATGCAACCGTTATTAATTTACAATTACATTTTCCAAATAAGCAAGTCATCTCTTATGAGAAAATCAAAATTTAGAAAGCCTTCTTTATTATTATGTTGCATCTAAAACAATACTTACATAATTTTGCAATACATGCTCTTAAGATGATGAAGCAAAAACATATTTGTATAGAGAATTCTTTGAGTAATATGTTTGGAATAAGTAGGGTAAGTGTTGGAACAAAAGAAAAAGTAGAGAAGTTATTGGTTAGGTAAATGAAACAAACTCATCTGAAAAAGAGCGATACTATTTGAGACTTTTATTGAATCATGTCAAAGAACTGACTTATTTTCAAGATTTATTAACTTATAATGGTGTTCAATATTTATCATTTAAGGAGGCTACATAAAAACAGGGTTTATTAGAATATGATGACTCCATATTGGAATGTTTATATGAAGCTACATCTTTTCAAATGTCATTAGCAATGTGTCACATTTTTGCAACTATATTGGTTTATTATTAGTCCGTTGATGTTAAGAAATTATGGTATACTTATTTTGAATCGATAACAGAAGATTTTTGAACCATCCATCAATTTACACATGAAACTCAAATTTTAAACACATTGAAAAGTATTGATTTCCTTTTGCAAAGTGTGGGAAAAAAATAGTATTCACTGTGACTTACCACTCAAAGATTTAGGTGATCTAGATACAAATACCATTGAAAAGAGAGATTTTTTTAATGAGTTGGTTATAAACATTAGCATTGAGGATTTACATGCTCTAACTACTCTAAATTCGAATAAACTAATTGCTTATTCACCTATCCTTGATTGAATAAATTATGGGACAAGTGGGGTTTTCTTTGTAGATAGTTCAAATGGGTCTGGAAAAACATAGTTGTATCATGCATTACTTGCAACTACCAAATCAAGAGGAATGATAGTCGTTACAATAGCAACATCAGGAGTAGTGTTAGGTGGTTGAACATCACACTCAAGGTTTAAAATACCCATTAACACTGATGAATCCAGTTTCTGCAACATAAGCAAGCAAAGTGATACTATAGAATTACTTAAAAGAGCAAAATTGTTAATATAAGATGAAGCTCCAATGGTAAAGTGATGGACTATTAAGGCACTTGATAAGACTTTAAAATATATTATGGATACCTAATTGGTTTTTGGTGGAAAGATTTATATTTGAAGGAGATTTTTGACAAGTGCTACTATTTGTACTTTGAGGCACAAAAGCTAAAACTATTAATGAAAGTTTAGTCATGTCTTACCTTTAGCCTAAAATGGAGAACTTAAAATTAACTACAAACATGAGGGCTCGTTCTGGTACCATTCTTAATGACCTTTTATGTGTTGAGAATGATGATGAACCTGTAACAAATAAAGATATGATAGATATCTCTAAGGAAATGTTGATTAAATATAGAGATGATGAGAATCTTGAAGAATGTTTGATTAACAACGTATTTCCTTCACTTAAAGATCATACACACTTAGTTGAATATATCGTAGAACGAGCTATCTTTGTAACAACAAATGATAATGTTGATATGTTAAATGGAAAGCTCATTGAAATGTTTCTAGAGAAATCTAGAACATATTACAATTTCAACTCCGTATTTGATAATTCTCAAAATTATTATCAAGAAGAATTTTTGAATATACTAACACCAAATAGGCTTCCTCCTCAAAATTTAGTCCTAAAGAAGAATTGTCCTATCATGCTCTTATGGAACTTAGATCCATCAAATGGACTTTGCAATGGAATTAGGATGGTTTGTAAAGGTTTCAAGTCAAATGTAATATCTGTAGAAATTATAATGGGACAATATGTTGGAAAACAAGTGTTTCTCCTTAGAATATTTTTTTAACCAATAGAAAATGAAGGATATCCTTTTCATTTTAGATGATCCCAACTCTTAATTCAACTTAGTTTTGCAATGACTATAAACAAAGCACAAGGCTAAACAATCCTATATGTCGGCATATATTTACCATAAAATGTTTTCTCACATGGTCAATTATATGTTGCATTATCACGTGATACTATGACAAGAACAAAATTCCTCATTAAAGAAAGCACTTCCAAATGTACTATTGACAAAGGATCTTATGCTAAGAATGTGGTATAAAGAAGTTTTAATCCCAAGAAGGTAATAAACCTATCTATGCTTTATACCTTTTATTATTTTAATTAATTAGTTTCCATTGTTTCATACCATTGGATTTCTTATCCTAACTCATTTCGTTCTTTAATTTTTTTTTTGTAGCCGCAATGTCTGAAGAAATTAAGGCTCAAGGCTTTATACCTCTTAGCATGCTTCAACCTTTTCATAGGGATTGGACTATAAAAGTGATATTCTTTGCCAAGGATCAATAAAATTGTATAATACTTCAAAAGGATTTGGAAAACTTCAGAAGATAATATCAATGAATGAAAAGGTTTGATAAGTTTTCTTATAATTACGTTCATGTTTACTTTGATTTACCTTCTGCTTAATTTAAGTGTGCATCTAAATAACTTTTTATGCTCTCATAGGGTACCAGAGTGCAAGCGATTTTTTTTTTCACATGTTTGAAAATGAACTCATTAAGGAAAAAACATATTTTATTTCAAATGAATTGGTCAAATAAATTAATGTTAATTTTCTATGACACTCTTGAGTTGATGCTATCTATCCATTCTCGAGTGGAGGAGGATATAGTTAGCATTGACCCATCAAATGCTACGTACAATTTCATCCAATTTAAAGACATCAACCAACATTTAGAAACCAATGATCTAATAAGTAAGTAGACATATATTGTTTAGAAAATTTCATTTCATTTTTACAATTTTAAGATACTAACATTTCAATATTTTCATATTTCTTTCTAGATTTATTAGTTGTTGGTGTGAAGGTTGATCCTTTTGTTTTCATAAAGAGACATGGAGCTTTTGGTGACAATTCCAAGCGCAATGTTACACTCATAAATTCATTGTGCTTATTTATTCTCTTTTAAAATTAACTTTTTTCCAAGAAAAATAATATTTGGGGCTTTTAGATTCTAATAGTTATAACTTTATAACATATTTTATTCATGTTTATTACAATCATAATACAATTATATTGACAGTATGTGGAGATCTTGCAATAAATGAAGGTCATTTATTAGAAGAGAAAATCACTTTTAAACCAATAATGGCATTATCAAAAGCAAAGATCGCAACCTATGAAGGTATATAGTACACATTATTTAAAATTTATTTATTTTTTATTTATTGGTGTTGAAAGACAAAATAGGGGAGTGCCCAAAATGTTGCGATACCAATGCAAATTATTGTCCATGGTGATATCCCTCATTCATGTTGATTATCAAACATTCAAGCAATGTAGATACTTACTAAAATTCTTTCATCTTTATTCATTTTATTGATTAATGGAATTAATATAGGTATATGCTTAGACTTACAATTGCTGATGGAACTCACCATGTTGCCTTCACCTTATTTGGTGCTACAAAATAAATCATTGGATGTCCTGTAACTAAGTTACTTGAAACAAAAAATAGGTGCAATATTTTGATCATGATTAGAAAAAACAAAAAACTCTTCTTACCTAATGTCATTAACTTTGTATTTCAAGAAGGAATGAATAGTTTGTTTTATAAAGGTATCCACTCTTATAAGAAGTCATTAATTTTCCTCGCAAAGATTAATAAAATGAATGACATAACCTGAATGTTAGCAAGGTTCATTGTAGAAGAAGTATATGATGAAGAAGATACAAACATTGTCAATTCAAGCAATGGTGACAACTTACGATCACAAATCAAGACTGCCAAAGGTTAAACTTAGATTCGCTTCTTATAAATACTTTTGTAATATTAGTATGTTGATATGATAATTTAATTAGCAAAGGTAGAACTAGAGCTAACAAGACATTTTTGTTTTTATTTACATCATTTTCTTATATTACTATTTTATTGATATAAAACATTTTTGGGAACAAATTATCTAGAAAAGTGTTTATGCTTGGTTTCTTTTGAAGGAAAGTAGTTATGGAATGGATGTTGATATGTGATATGTCTTTTGGTTGTAAAATCTTTCATGTCAAGGAGGCTTGCATCCTGTGCACATTTTTCTGTGCTTTAGATTGTGACTCCAATACATAAGGTGAAGATAAAATGATAAACTACTTTTAGGTGGATTCAAGTTATAGAAACTAGTTTATGTGAAAGTATGTAGACTAAGAGCCATTTCCTTATAGGTTCTTGAAAATAAGCTTCTTGGGATTTACAAAATCCTCTCCATTTGGGTCAGGATTGGGCTTTCCAACTGTAAGCCTGCCTTTATCTTATTGTTTATTTAATATTTAGTTGTTTCTTATGCTACATGTTCTCTTTAAAGTGTGTAAAATACTTGTAGTGGATATAACTTGACAAGGATTTGAGTGTAGGATATGCATGATATGCCCACTATGAAGATATAAATCCAACTATTGTGTCCCACAAAGAGAGAGGAGAAATTTCCATATCTTTATAGCTAATGTCGGTAATCTCATGATATTTTCTTATGTTTATATTGGATGAACTATGATTTTAGTTTTAATATGAAATCGATATCCTCTTGGTTGTTGACGTTCTTCTGCTTCTTCTTTTGTTATCCTCCCCTTATAATTGTAAAGCTCATTTTAAACTTTGATTTTTTTTTTTTTTTTGTTTTGCAATAATTACTAATCTTGACTTTTCATAACCCTAATAATTGCTTTGAGACTTAGTGGGATGATGATGTCCTTTCTATTCTTATTTTGGATAATTTATTTACATGGAAAAAAAAAAAACTATGAGCCATACACAACTGAATGTCTTATCACATCATCCCAACAATGCTTCTCATAATACAAAATCAATTAGCCTTATAAGTACTTCAATTTTAAATTTTTTTTGGTCACTAATGGATTATTATTAATACCTTTTGGTTTACCAAATTTTGAGGCTTTTGCATTCTTTTTCCATTCCAATATAGTTACTAGATACAACATGCAAGGTATTATTTTTAGTTGTTATGGTATCTAGAAGAGTTAGCTTTGACACACTGATTAACTGCGAGCATAGTGGGTTATAAGGTGTAATTGAGAAAACAATATTTAGATATTTTTTTAATATATGTAGAAAAATCATTCCAAAAACTCCTAGAATTTTTCTAGCTTGCATTGTTACACCAATGTTGCTTCCACTTTAGTTCTTGCAATTGCAATCCTTGGGCTATCAAGAATTTGCTATATCCTAATGCACTTAAGAAGATTTAAATCTTCTAGATGAGCCATAACCCAAGTATTTGTATAGAAGATTTAAATTATAGGCTCTTTACAAGTTGATAATTTTGTTTATGGTTGGTTCATTGAATTAGGAATCCACTTAGAAGTCATAGAGTACTACCTCCTAAATTGGTGAGATAACTTGTTGGTCATCGTTGTGAGTTTCCTATGTTTAGTGTATTAGGTTATATGATTACACATTGAACAAAACCTACAAAGATTCGTGAAACAATGACTATTGAGTTGTCACGGCTACTCTAACCTACTATGTTGCATATGTTTTTGACTTTGAAAAAATATTGCATTAAACTTGAGGTCATCAATCACATTGACCTATAGGTAAGATCTTAGAGTGATCACACATTCCTTATGGATTAGCTGACTGGTGATTTCAAGTGATAATAAATATTCTCAATAAAGACACCATGATATTTGATGGGTTTCATATAAAATGTCTTCTTAGATGATTATAATGATTTATGATTATGAAATCTATGACCATAGTAATTTCTTTAGTGTCATTTGACATATGTCCTTTGTGGACAAAAGTATGTTAGTTGATCATAACATAAGTAGATTTGAGACTCAAGGATTGAGAGTTATGTCAGGATAGAGCCTTAAAAGAATGACATGATGTAATAATAAATGGATTTCATTATTATTTATATTATGATTCTAGTTTTTCACCACTATTCTATTTATGCATTATCTAAGTGATTCATGCCTAATTGGTGTCTCAGCTGATTCGTGTCCAGCTGGTGCTCCTTGATGGCGGGAGTAATCAACAAAATTTATAACCTATAACACCATGAACTAGGGTAGCAAAGAAAAAACTACTATAACATAGTGGCTCTAGGATCGTTCACTGGGAAGGGTTTCCAAGCTGAAAATGATACCAATTCAAAGTGAATTGGTGCTGTTTCATTTTAAGAGTAGCTTAAGAAATAAAACACAAACTTTGGTTGAAAAAGGTTTGGACTTAGATTAACAACACAACAAGTGATGAAAATTACTTAAGAAGAAAAGCATTCCTTGGAGATTCAGGCTTACAGGGGAGGTTCCTCATGCAATAGCATAGCTCCGGTCAGTTGGTTCAATTCCTCACATTAGAGAATTAACATAAAGTCAATTCTCTAACAGGTGCTGCACAAATGCATCCCTCAATTGGATTTCAGCTTTAATTCTCTCACTGATGCAACTTGTAATGGTTTGAGCCTCTCACTAGCCTTTACCATTCAAGGTGATCTTTAACCTTGGACTTCCTTTCACAAGCTCGCAAGAGATAACTAATGGATGTCTCCTTAGAGTCCAAAAGCTTACCAAGTGTTGGCAATTCTAGAAAATCCTACCTTCAAGTCACCTACCAGAGGCTCGCAAGGGGTAAACTAGTGCATCTCCATGGTTAGAGATCACTTGCCTTACCAAGTGTTGGCCCAGGTGACTCCAAGGCATTTTAAGTTAACTAAAAACGTAGAAACCATTCATGGGACACACCTTATCTTCATTCATAGCTGAAACCACAAAGCTTCTGATTCTTGCACTTGGAACCTTTCCCGGCAACCTTAACTCCAAGGAACTAAAAGGTTTAGTTACTCATTCTCTGGGGAAAACTCCTCAGAGAGTGCATAACTTAGTAAATAAATAAAAAGCACAATCAAAGTGAGAAGGTAAAGCAGAGCTCAAGCTCTGTATATTACTTTCTTTCAAACTTACAAAAGGTTCAACACCCTCAGAACAAGCTCCTCGGGCTATATTTATACCAAAATTACTTTAACAGCTATTACATGGATATTTTGGCATTTTCCTAACTTAAAAGCTAAGGAATCCTATAATTGGTGGCTGAAAAGGAGAATTTGGGGATTTAGGCAACAAAAATCTAATGAAAAATATCTCCAAGTGTCGGTTACAAATATCAGGAAGCACTAAGGACCATTTCGCAGGTGAAAAATGAGGTCTGCGAAATTTCGCAGATGAACCACAAGGGCTGCGAAATTTCTTCATAGCAACCAGTTGATTTCGCATTGCTGCAAAGTTGGCTTTCATCTTATGGTGTTTGGCTTCCATCGCGTCGTGAAACTTCAGGGAAAATCCATAGCACTGTGCAAAAAGGCTGCGAAATCATTCCGTAACAAAATGGTGATTTCGCAGCACTTTTCTGAATCCTTCCTTTAGCTTGGAGCAGTTGTCATCCAAAGGCTGTAACTTCCTCATTTCAGCTCCAAATCGAACACGGTTTGAAGCATTGGATTTCTGACTTCCTAAGCTTTCAAATGACATATAGCATGCATAATTTGGACTCCAGGAAGTGCTCCAAAAGTGGCTGAAATGACTGTCATCAAGAATGCTTCATGGCTGGATTCTCTTTGCTTCCCCTCCTTGCATTTCCACTTTGCTTATGGAAAAGGACTTCAAAGCTTTGGTTCTTCATACCTCTGAGCTTCCCATTGCTTTGACAAGGATTCCAAATAACTCTCCTCTATCTCATATTGCTTTGGTGATCAAAAAGCTATCAAAACACCAAAACTTAAGGCAATTTGATTAGAATTGATTGAAAGGGGCCTTAACATGTTAATTGGGTTAAAAGGCAATAACTACTACTCAAAAGTGTTTAAAAGGATTAATTAAAAGCTATCAAATAGCACTTTTTGAGTAGTAATCACTAAGTTAAGAATTTAGGCCTACATCACTTGCATTGTGAATTACTTAGGTACATTAGAAGTTGCACGAA
The DNA here is from genome assembly GCF_004353265.1 of Vitis riparia. NCBI lineage: Eukaryota > Viridiplantae > Streptophyta > Magnoliopsida > Vitales > Vitaceae > Vitis > Vitis riparia. The sequence goes on along the minus strand of NC_048434.1, from coordinate 11,422,840 downwards.
AGATCTGAGTCATTATTTCTTGCAAGTAGATGAGTTTTTCATAGATGTTTCATGGACTTAGGCAATCCATTTGAGGTTGTAGTATGCTACCTCCCAATTGGAGAGATTACTCGTCTTAGTCATCATTGGAATGAGGTTCCCATGGTGAGTTCACTAGTATGTATGGTTACACATTGAATAAGACTTATGGTAAGTTATGACATTAGCTATCAAATATTCATGACTTCACCAAGCTACTATGTTGCATGAGCTCTCAACCTTGAGAAAATATTGAGTTAGTGATGAGGTTTTTTTTGTGGCTTTGACTTATGATTGCTAAGGTGATTATATATTTCCTGTGGATTGAGTCATTGTTGATTAAGGTAAGTGGCAATAGGTATTCTTACCATGATATCTCATGGGTTTGACACCATATGTCTCATTGGGTGATCTTTACGATTGTAATAATTCCTTAAGTGAAATTTGACATATGCTCTTAGAGAATTAGAGTATGTAAGTTGATTATACAATAGGAGGATTTGAGACTCAAATATTATAGAGGTAATCTTGAGAGGTTGATAACATTCACCATATTAGATTACAAATATCGGTTATGGGGAACTTTCATTTAGTGGTTAGTAGGTCATAAACTTGAGTTTTATATTTTGATTTAATATCATAAGATACTGAAGTGTTGATAACTCTCTATAGTGGGATGTTGAATCAACTTTAAAATTAAATTTTGAAAAAGCTAGTGTTTTCTTATTTGTCATAATAGGACAAACTCAAACTTATATTCCTTGGTGGCTCATAGTTTGAGGGATATATGGGTTATTTATTTATATGTGTTCATAAAGGTGTTCTAGTAAATACACAAGAGTGCATAAGAGCTTATAAACGGTCTTTTTGGATTGAACTAATTAATTAATTAAAGCCTAATAATGCTACTTAATTAATTAGGATCCAGTGGACTAAATTAAGTGACTTAAGCCTAAAATGGGATCAAGTCACTTAAGCCCACAAAAAAGTCTATATAAATCCCCTCAGGATTTAGGGTTAGGCATTTTAGCCATTCTATTTTCCAAAGAGAGAGCTTTAGCATCCATCTCTATAGAGATAATTCCACCACTCTCACATGCCAAGGTTTAGGAGAGAGACATCAGGTGGAAGATTGCAAGGTTTTCAAGGTCCATAACATCCTCTTCACCAATTGGAATTGATCTAGAATATCTAGATCATAGTTAATGTTTTTTGGGGCATTATTTTTAATGCTTTCATTGCTTAAGATCTAGTATATCCTTAAGAAGTTAGTTGTAGACATCCTAATGATCCAAGGCTTGGAATGAAGTAACATAGAAATCCCAACTATCGGTATCAAAGCCCCAAGTTAGGGAATTTTTTTTTTTAAATCCTTTCTAGGGTGTGCTCACCTTTGTTTTGTAGGGTTTCTTGTTTATCGTATAGCCTTAAGGATGGATGCATGATATTCCTATGATTGTTCAAATAAAATGCTTATTATTCTTTTCTTTAGATTTTTATTTGCAATGAGGGCTCTTTTATTATTCTTATCAAATTGTGTGATAGGATCTCTAAGGCAATGAAGGCAATGAGGGCTATTTTATTTTTTCCATACAAGTTTTTATTTCTTTTTCTTATGGGTGAATGCTTTAGGAAAAAAATTATGGCTAAAATAAATAAAATAGTATTTTTTGGTATTTCTTATGGAAATAAATTTTTATAAATTTATTTTCCAAATAAGAATATTTATTTAAGTTGGAAAGTGCATGAAATAAGGAAATTTTTTATTGGAAACATTTTTTTGAAAAAGGTTAAAAGAATTTAATTTCCTTTTCTAAAACTATTCTTAGATCAATTTTTTTCTATTTAGGAAAGATACCCTTATTTTCTAAATCTTTCTAAAAAAAATGGTGTTTTTCTTATCTTACAAAATTCAAATGTAAGAAAATAACTATTATTTTAGAAATTTCATGATAGATAGTTTATCACTAAGAAAGTTATTAAAAATGTCCACAATGCTTTTTTTCTTCAAAATATTAAGAAATAGAAGGTCTTTGGCAAACCCATAGCTAAGCCCATCTTTATTTTGCTTTATCACCATCTTAAAGATGGGTTGGGCTAAGGGGTATGGACTTTCCATTTTAGGACTAGATCATAAATGTTAATAGTGCAAGTGACCAATCTTAAAGATGGAACTCCTTGGTAACATTGATATCAAAGATTTTGGTTATTCACTTAAGTTAAATATAAAGTGGTGGAATCACTTAAAGTTGTCCTACTTGCATAGTCTAAGGGCCAAGCATAAAAACATATGTTTGTTAGGATAGAGCCCTTAAAAGTATGACATGATGTAATAGATTTATAATTTGTTATTCATTTAATGATACTACAATTTCACTTTTATTTGTCCTTATTCCATGCATTATACTTTATCAGCATTTTGGCTTAACATTCTTGCATTGTACATGACTTAGGTGCATTAGGCGTTGCACAGAAAATCCAAGTCATAGGTTTCTTACAAGTAGATGGTTTGTTCACAATCAGTTTGTGGACTCAAGCAACCCATTTGAGGATATAGTACAAAATTGGAGGGATGACTGGTCTTGACCATCGGGATGGTGTTCCCATGGTGAATGCACTAGTGTGTACGATTACACATTGGATTGAACCTACGATGAGTCATGACATAAGGTTATTAGGTAGTCATGACTTTAATAAGTTGCTACACTGCACTGTCTCTCAACCTTGAGAGAATATTGAACTTGTGCCAAAGTTAGTAGTGGCTTTAACTTACAGGTGAGATCCTAAAGTCATTATATATTCCTTATGGATTAGGTCATTGTTGATGGAAGTTGGTAGCAACAAGTATTCTTAATATCGACATCGTGATATCTCATGGACTTTGAGATAGCATATCCCTTTGTGTGATCCTAAGGATGTGTGATCATGAAATTTGTGGGCCCGTAGTAATTCCTTTAGTGGAATTTGACACATACTCTTAGTGGGCTAGAGTATTGTTAGAAAACCTGGGATTGCTTCATTCCCATGCCTTGGATCATTAGGGAATAAGAAAATCTATCCCAGGCTCTCTAAATCTATTGAAGTGGAAAATTTAGTATTAAAAATAATCAAAATACCATAAAAAAATATAGTTCTAGAGAAAAATGTCACATACTTATGATCTGAATGTTCTCGGATCGATTCTAATCGATGTAGAATACTTTAAAGTTGTAGTGGATCTCGTAAACACAGTAGCCTTCTACTCAATTATTCCTCCTTGAGTTTAGGCACTAAGATGGTGGAGATCTCATGGTTAGAGGCTAGGGTTTCCTTTCTATGGATTGAAAGGAGAGGTAGCAAGATTAAAGTCCTAACCCCTAAGAGGGTATTTATAGGCCTTCTATTAGGTTTAAGTGATTAAGTTCACTATGGGCTTCACTTAATTTAGCCTAAAAAGGTTGCTAATTGATTAATTAACTTAACTTGGCTCCAATTAATCAATTAGCCTAATCCAAAGGTACCATTCACTTATCCTTGTGCAACCTTGCATGATTACCAAAATGCCCTTATGAACATAAGTAAACTAAAAGCCTATCCAACCCTCATAAATCGTGCCATCAAGGAATACGAGCTTGAGCGGGGACCACTAGAACTAGTAGGACCCATAAAATAGTATTGGTTCCTTTAGAATCCAATCCTGAAGTTGATTCAATATCCTACTATAGAAAGTCAATTGTACTCTAGTACCTTATGTATATTACAACAAGACACTAAGTGCTCGGGTCCGTGACCTGCTATCTACTATATACAGTCTCCTCATGAACTGGTCATCTGTAATATAATAAGGTGAAAACTATTAGCCTTTAAAGACTACTTCTACAATCATTGGGTTACAAATTCTCCTATTATTTAATCAAATGACATACTCTACCTCATAAAAAGCATATGTCAAATTCCACCAAAGGAACTATGGGCCCATAGATTTAATGTTTACATGTCCTTAAGATCATCCAATGGGACACACTATCTCAAAGTCTATGAGATATCATAGTGCCTCTATTAAGAATATATGTTGTTATTGATTTCCAACAATAGTGACCCAATATATAGGGAATATATGATCAACTTATGATCTTACCCATAGAGGTCAAAGCCACTACTAACTTCTACACAAACTCAATATTCTCTCAAGGTTGAAAGACTATACAATATAACAGCTTGGTGAAGTCATGACTACTTAATAGCCTTATGTCATGACTCACCATAGGTCCTGTCCAATATGTAACCATACACACTAGTGCAATCACCATAGGAACCCCATCTCAATGGCCAAGACCAAACATCCCTCGAATTATGAGGTAATGCATTATAGCCTTAAATGGATTACCTAATTCCATAAATTGACTATGAACAAATCATTTACTTGCAAAGAACCCATGACTTGGATCTTTTGTGCAACTTATAATGCATTTAAGTCATGTACAATACAAGAAATGCTAGGCTAGAATGCTCATAAAATATAATGCATTGATTAAGGATAGATAAAAGTTAAGATGGAATATCATTAAATGAATAATGTATTCCAAATTTCTTACATCATGTCATGCTTTCAAGGGCCTTATCCAAACATTCTCTCACTAGCCCTTAAAGCATTATGTTATCAAAGCATACTAGATACTCATCGAAAACCTATGCTATCCATGTGGGTAATAAAGAATCTCTTAGTCAATGCCCTAGTGAGGGGATTAGCTAGGTTCTCCATAGAAGGTATCTATCCAATTGTCATGCCACCCTTCTAAACTATCTCAACACTCTAGAACACAAACACATAATCCCTCATTCTTTAAAGATACTTAAGTATATGCTTGACAGGTATACAATGTTTTAGACTTGAATTTGGGTGATATCTATTCATAATACCTAAAGTAAAGCAAATATCCGGTTTAGTACATAGCATCACATACATAAGGTTACTTATTACTAAGGCATAATATATCGCCTAAACATGATATTTTCTCCTCAGATGTCTAAAGATATCAATCCTGAGAAAGGATAACTCCAAACCTAAAAAATAGCAAATCTTTCTTAGAGTCTTGCATCATGCACTTAACTATATGCTTATTAGTATAGGTGGTATAATATAATTTCCCTATTCTTATAGTCCCAAAAGACTTTAAACCTAAGAATATATTGTGCCCCTTCTAGATTTTCATCTAGAATTGAGTAAACAAATTGAGCTTGATAGATGAGAATATCTTTACATCACTCATAATGAGTTGACTGTCATCTACCTACAAGATCTTAGAGTACCACCATGCTTCCTAATGCCTTCTTGTACACACAAGGCCCTTTGCTATGAAAATGCTTCCCAATTTCCCCATGTTTGAACTTAAAAAGTTCCATACACGTCAGTATGCACTAACTCCAAACATTCCTTTGTTCCTTGTTCTTTAGAAATAAAAGAGCCTCTTGGTCATCTTACCATCTACACATGATCTACAAACTAAAAGATCCTCTGAAATAAAAAAGGTTTAGGCTTGACTAGTCTTTGGATCTTGTTTATATTAGCATGACCTAGGCATTAGAAACCAAATGCTTGATTAGTGCTAGGTTCATTCTTAAGATCTTATTATTCTCATTTCTTGGCAAAAGACTAATGGAATCAACATATAAAGATATTACCTCCCACTAACCTGCACAACTAACTTTGCAATTGAAGCTATGGTAAATATAATCCTATCATGTAACCTTCTCACTAGTTAAAAACCTTGTAGAGAGCTATAAATAGTGGACCTGGAATCTATCTACTATAATTGGTGAAATCCACCACTAGATATTCAACAAAAAGAAAATCATATATACTTTCATTTTTCCTTAGGTAAATACGACATTGCTTCTTAGTATCCCAAAGGGTTACAAAGGAATCACTACCTTTCCCTCAAGCTTGCTTTTTCATTTTTTTTTTCTTTAACTTTCCTTATTTGGTGTTGTCATTCTTCTTCTTAGAAGAATAGCCTTAAAAACCTTGACTCCCATATGAATATCTTTCCAATCTTTGAGAGTCCTCTTACTTATCCCAAAGGAATATGATAAGTTCTCTAAGATCATAAGAATCTTAGTGTTCTTAATAGTCCTAAGGACAATTGTCTAGTTGACTTACCCTTATCACCAAATAACCCTAACAACTTTAAAGAGATTATAATTGACCATGATAATAGACATGTTTTGTTTTTGCAACACATTATCCAAAGACCCAAGTATGAGACGCTTGGTCTTTTGATTTGTCTTATGCCACCTTTGATATATTTTTCTTTCTTTCTATTAGGTTTGTTCAAAGGAAATAAAAAAATCTACCTAAATTAGCTTATATGCAACTCATACTATGTCCAAATTACTTTCGGTCTATAACTAGATCCAACACATAAATGAGAATAGAGCTGAACAATTTAAAGACATGACATATTTAACAAATAACAAAAATTCCATGCCTTAATAAAAAGAACTGAACATTCAAGGCAAGTTGGTAATTAATTTAGTAAAAATATAGTGTTCTCAAACGACATGTCCTTTTGCAAGGTATCCTAATATCACAAGAATCAAGCCTACTTTAGGTAGGTTATGACTCCTATAACTATGGTAGAGACCTTCTCTAATTGATCAACCTACCTAAACTTTAAAAGTTATCCTAAGGCATTTACCTTTTTGTTTAGCCCTTAGACCTTGCAAGTGGGACCTGTGGACCTACATTTTTCACGTGATGCGTCCACTCGATGGCAAGACTCGTTTATCATTTGTGAAAAAAAAATGATTTTTTCTAAAAAAATTAGAGTCACCACTTACTTTTATTTATTTTTTAAAGGGAAATCAAGTAAGAACAAAACCCCTAAAATGACCCCTGACTTTTGGAAAAGTTGTCTACGAAAAACCTGAGTTTGGGTTTGGGGATTAGGTTACCTATCGGGAAGGTACCTCCAAAGAGGTAACACCCTCTAAGCCCTAATAAGGTCTCTACTAGCTAAGTTGAGGGAAGTATGACAATTAATCGATTGACTAAGGGTACCAAGAAAGGTTAAGGTGTTTACCTAAATTCTAATAACATATTAAGCATATTAAACAATCATTTTAAAACACAATCATAAAGAAAGGATAGTATGCGTACCTGAATCGCAACTTAAATTCTATCACAAGACATCAAAGTTAGTTTGACAATAAAGCATACAACATGCATGTCATCTCATATAAACAATCAAGTAATAATCAAAGCATACAAAGCAATAACATATATCAAAATTTCCCTACTTAAAGTTTTTCATATTTGTGTAATTAAAGGGATAAAAGGTGTGAGAGACGTACCTAGATAGCATGCATATCTTACAATGAGCTTACATACCTAAAAGAGGGTTAAATTTCAAACAGTAATAATTAATATAATCAAAACCTCATATTCTACATAATGTATGTAAAACTTAAATTAAGAATAAGGGAATTCAAATAATACACATCACCAAGGTAACAATGACTTCTAGATCAAACAAACCAATAAAGATATTAATCAAGAACTAAAAACTAGAATTCAAGAAGCACATGAATTGAGATAAAATCAATCAAGGGCTAGTATCAATGACTTTTAAAACAAAACTAATAACGTGGGACTATCACAAATTATCAACTAAGATTTGAAGAAATAATAAATCTTGTTGGATCATTAAAACAACATCTAATAATTCAAAGAGCAATATAAACTGACATAGATCATCAAAATTAAAAACTAATAATTCAAAGAACGATGTAAATTAAAGTGTATCATTCATACTAAGAATTAGATTCAAAGAAAATAACTAAGATAAAAAAATTATTATTAAAAAATGACATATAAATTTTTATCTTGAGATCATTTATTTAAAGAAATTAACTAAGATAAAAATTATTCATATATAAACAAATTCTAACTAGAGATTATCAATAACAAGACCATGAGATCCAAAGAAATTAATTAACATTAGAAAATCACTTGAAACTTGACTTATATATATATATATATATATATATATATATATATATATATATATATATATATATATATATATATATATATTAAAAAGAAATTCCTAACTTGAGATCATCAAAATTCTTAAACAAACAACCAACTAATGATTTTACAAAAAAATAAACTAAACAGACATATTTGTTTTTTCTAAAAAAATTTCCAAAATGAATGTTTATAATTATTTCTTTTATTTCATGTTAAAATAAATTTGTAAATGAATAAAGTAAAACTTTTTATCACAGGATGAAACCTAACAAACTATGAACACTTTAAATAATAAATAAATAAATAAATAGTTGCTTTCAATCTAAAATACAATAGCCCCATTGAATAGTAACACAATATGATTCATGATCAAAGTACATTGTTGCTTGATACATATCATAATATTACTCGTACATGAAATTCCACTATGCAACAACAATTCTTAAAATAATAAAATTAATGAACTTTGGAATATCTTATAACATAATAATAATAATAATATAAAAGACAATCACATACCTTAAAGAATTGGTAATGATGTTATCAATTTAATGATGGTTGTGCCTGAGGCTAGTGAGAATGTATGTCTGCTGCTCTTGTGTGTGCTGGAGATGCCTCAAAGTGGGTGCCACCTCTTGATTTTTCATATGCAGCCATGCCCCCTCACATGTGGCACGTGTATTTCAAGTGTCTATCCAAACTAGCATCTCTTTGGTGGAGAATTCTTATCAAGCAGTATGGCCTCTCCATGCACGCAGGTTGAATCTCCAAGTGCATGATCTATATTCTCAAAGTGGCAACCCTTTTTTATGCACGAGTCTCCAAAAAAATTCAATATGTTGTTTCTGTATATCCAATTGTCCTCACCATGTGTGTACTCATCAATTCAGCATCAGCTTTCATCTAGAGCATTTAGATGCTCATCATCAACAAACCGTCTACTCATGCAACTCCTAAAATATGAGGTTCTCCATAACGAAACCATGTACACCATCAGCACTTCCTAGAAAATCTATTGCCCTCATCTGTAAGAAATATGATCCGTATTCATCTCCAAAAGAGCTGATCGTTCCCAATACAGTGTGGACCCTTAAAAATAAATTGACGGTGCCTCTATGATTTTCTTGTGGAAGAACCTGCTTCCGAATCTCCATGGAGCGTATCCAGACTGCCTGCTGGTTGTGTGATCCCTTCTGTCATGATGGATTTTTCTTTATGGATAACGATTAGTGTGGACTGATAGTGTGTGTGAAAAGAAGAAGAATTGGCTGAATTAATATTATTGATGTTGAAGTGTGTATTTATACAAGGAGGTTTGAGATCTTTTTCTACAAGTCAGGAATCAGCTTACCATATTCTAGACTATCCATCTATAAGTCAGGAATTACAATAGGAAAACTAACATATATAGATCATCTATTCTTAATATGGAAGATTTAGGAAGATTGACTTTCCAACACTCCCCCTCAAGTTGGAGAGTGGATATCCTGCACTCCCAACTTGCGAATCATAGGAGCAAAAATCTCCTTTCCCAATGGTTTAGTCAGAATGTCTGCAAGTTGGTGCGCTGAGCTCACATGTCTTGTAATAATGGAACCATCTTGGATCTTGTCCCTAATATAGTGACAATCCATCTCAATGTGTTTAGTACGCTCATGGAAAACAGGGTTAGCTGTAATGTGCAACGCTGCCTTGTTGTCACAATACAGTAAGGCAGGTTCCTGATGTAAAACACCCAAATCTTTCAAAAGGTACCGAAGCCATGTCAACTCACAACAAGCTCCTGTCATTGCACGATACTCTGCTTCGGCTGAAGAGAGTGACACTGTTTTCTGTCGCTTTGATCTCCAAGAAATCAGTGAAGGTCCAAGGAATACACAGTAGCCTATAGTGGACCTTCTAGTAAGTGGACAACCTGCCCAATCAGAATCACAATAGGCTCTCAATCTGAAATCATTATTCGAAGAGAAGAACAGACCCTGACCAGGTGCATTCTTGAGATAACGTACAACTCTGAACGCTGCTTCCATATGAGCCTTTCTCGGTTGATGCATAAACCGGCTTAACACATGAATTGCATAAGTGATATCTAGCCTCGACACAGTTAGATATATTAACCTTCCAACCAATCTCCTATAACGACCTTGATCCTTGAGCAAATCGCTCTTATCAGACAATTTCAATCCTCGTTCCATAGGTGTATCAATAGGGGCAGCGCCCAACAATCCTGCATTCTCAATAATCTCTAATGCATACTTACGTTGGGAAATAAAAATCCCATTTTTAGAAGCAGAAACCTCAATGCCAAGAAAGTATTTTAAATCACCCAGATCTTTGAGATGAAAATGACTATGCAGAAAATTTTTTGTTGTAGCAATGCTCACAGGATCATTTCCAGTAATCAGAATATCATCAACATATATCAAGAGGGCAGTAAAGGACTTGCCTTGTTTTCTGGTGAATAAAGAATAATCGACTCGAGATTGTGCATAACTGGCGGATTGAATAACTTCTGAGAACTTGGCGAACCACCGGCGAGAAGCTTGTTTCAGACCGTAGAGTGATTTATGAAGGCGACATACCAAGTTTTCCTCCCTTTGTTGCTGAAGCCCTGGCGGTGGAGACATATATATTTCCTCATGTAAGTCGCCATGAAGAAAAGCGTTGTTAACATCCATTTGATGAAGAGACTAGCCACGGGCTGCGGCCAATGCAAGTAAGTAGCGGACAAATATGATCTTGGCGGTGGGGGAAAAGGTATCCTGATAATCGACACATTCTAATTGAGTAAAGCCTTTCGCTACCAATCATGCTTTGTAACGCTCAATAGACCCATCTGGACGCTGTTTAATTTTATATACCCATCGACAGCCAATCGGTGTCTTGTCGGCCGGAAGTGGAGTGAGAGACCAAGTGTCATTAGCTTGGAGAGCCTGCAATTCAGAACGCATTGCCTCCTGCCACTCAGGATGAGCGGATGCTTCCGAATAAGACCTAGGTTCTGTGACAGCATTATGTTGAGCAACAAAAGATCTATATGCAGGCTTATATCTATGATAAAAAACATAATTGGCCAGTGGATATCGTGTACCTTTAGTTGGACCTAGAATCAAGGAAGATGATTGATTGGAGGAAACGTGGGAGCAAACATAATCGTGGAGCTTGATTGGTGGGGCGATATGGCGGCTGGAGCGACGGAGCGGAGTGGCTGGTTTGGGTGAGTGTGTTTCTGGTGAAAAGATGGGTGTCTCGGCTGGAGGAGCGGACGGGATGGATGCAAACGGTGGCACCGGAGAAGGCGATACTAGAGTTGTAGAAGGCGGTGGTGAAGGGTTTGGATCAATCTGAGAAGAAGGTTCGATAGCGAATTCGGAAGGTCGAGAAGGAGAGGAAAAGTCGTCATTTTCTGTGGTGGGAGACGGTGTGCTTGTGTAGTTGGAAAGAAAAGGGGAAAGTGCATGAGAAGTAAAGTCAAGGGAGGAAGAGATGTCGTGGGCCACCAAGGGGATTGGACCAGAATTATGGGTTAACGAAGGGAGAGTAGAGTTGGGCTTGAGAGAGACATAAGGAAAAATATCTTCATGAAATTTGACATCTCGACTAGTAAAGACCTTTTTGGTTGATAAATCAAATAATTTGTATGCTTTCTGACCAACAGGATAACCGATGAAGATGGATGGCATGGCATGGTAATCAAACTTGTGAGAGGTGTGAACATTGGTGGCATAGGCTAAACATTCGAAAACACGGAGATGAGAGTAAGAAGGTGGTTTTGAGTAAAGCAATTCAAAAGGAGTTTTGAAAGACAATACTGGTGAAGGTAACCGATTGATGATGTGTACGGTAGTGAGAGCACACTCCCCCCAAAATTGAGTGGGAACTTGAGCATGGAATTTCAAAGCTCGGGCTATTTGTAAAATATGACGATGTTTGCGTTCCACAACCCCATTTTGTTGAGGCGTGTAAACACAAGAATGCTGAAAGGTGACACCATTATCTTGAAAAAAAGAACGAAGTGAGGTAAATTCTCTACCATTGTCACTTCGAAAAGTTTTAATGCGAAATTCAAATTGTGTGAACACATAGCTGAAGAAACATTTTAAAAGTGATTGTGCTTCATCTTTATGTCGCATTAAAAATATCCAAGTGAAACGTGTATAATCATCGACAATAGTGAGAAAGTAATAGGCACCAAACAGAGAAGGGTGTCGATAACGACCCCAAATGTCACAATGAATAATCTCAAAAGGTTTTGTAGAAGAAATAGCACTAGTACCAAAAGGTAAGTGACTTTGCTTAGCCAAAGGACATATAGGGTAAGCATTATTGGACTGAACAGAAAAATTCAAAAAATTCTTGGCAATGAAACTCAAACGAGAAGGTGATACATGGCCTAAGCGACTGTGCCAGAGATCGGTGGAAGAGATGGTGAGATTGCAAGTTGGTTGGTTTTTGGATGAGGAATGGTTGGTTAAAGATTTCTTCGTCGCTAGTGCCACCAAATAGTATAGTCCGTCACGTTGTTTACCCAAACCAATCGTCCTCCTCGTAGCCATATCTTGCAAAATACACCAATAAGGGAAAAACGTCACTGAACAATTTAGACCTCTTGTCAAATGACTAACTGATATTAAATCAACTTTGAATGTAGGCACAGATAAGACATCATGCAGATAATAGACGGAATTCAGAGGCAAAGTCCCTTTAGTAACAATATTCTCTTTTTCTCCACTAGGCAACAATACGGGCGGTAACGAGCAATTTTTATCTTTATGCAATAACTTAGAGGATGAAGTAATATGATCCGTCGCCCTACTATCAATAATCCAATTGCGGGAAACGACTTTGGACAAACCTGGCTTTGTTACCGCATTCACTTTGGAACTAAGTTTTCATCTTGGTTATTAAGAAGTGACAAAAGTTGCTTGAGTTGGGCTTCTGACAATGCAACTGCAGGTTTCCCTTCATTTGCCTCAGAAACTTGGTTAGCCACAGAAAAACTTTTATTCCAATTTGAGTTTGAGCTTAAGTTCATTCTTGCTTTAGGATGGCCTGGTGGGTATCCATGTAGTTGAAAACACTTTTGGACCCAATGACCCATATCTCCACAATACAAGCATTGGGGGCGTTCTTTTCCAGAACCCATGCGGCGCCGATCTTGATCAAAAAATGGTCTGCCATCTTGTCCTTGAGAAGACCGATTCACCCGGAAATTTTAAGAACCAGAGAGGCGATCAGTCGGTTCCATCCTTCCTGTGTTCGATCGATCTATTCCGTCCTTCCAAGTTGCCGAAGACTTACCGTTGCTGCGCACGGCCATAGCAGCACTTGCAGCAGATTCCGCTGCTACGTTCGTTGAAGTGAGGAGGCGTTGCTTTTCTTCTTGAGAGACAGAGGAGTATGCTTGGCGGACAGAAGAGAGAGGATTCATCAGGAGGATTTGCCTGCGAATAGCACTGTAAGATTCATTCAAACCCATCAGCAATTGCATCAATTTTTGTTGATCTTGTTGTGCCCCATGTGCTGCAGCGTTGTAGGAAGCCAGTTCATCCCACATGCCTTTCAATTTTGTGTAATAGGCAGAGACAGAGAGTTGCTCTTGTCGAAGACAAGCAATATCTCAATGAATTTCAAAGATGTGAGGCGCATTGCTCTGAGAGAATCGCTCACAAAGTTCTTCCCAAACTTCATGAGCAGTAGAATAATAGATTACACTGTCTGCAATTTCTGGTTTGAGAGTATTGACGATCCAGGAGTGAACCATGTCGTTACATCGCGACCAAGTCGCATAACCTTCAGGATCAATTTCTTCTGAAGGAGCCTTGATCGAGCCATTAACAAAACCCAATTTGTTCTTGGAATTTAAAGCTAGAATCATAGCCCTTTTCCAAGCTGAATAATTGTCTCCATTCAAAGATTTGGAAATCAAAACCAAACTTGGGTGATTTGAATGGTGAGTGAAATAGGGATTGGAGAGATCTGCCTTTGAGAAATCCGTAGGAATCTCTGATTTTGCCATGATGATTGAAGAAAAGAGATGCTACACTAGAGATTAGAGTGCAGCAATGAATCAGGATTTTAGTCCTGCTCTGATACCATGAAAAGAAGAATAATTGGCTAAATTAATATTATTGATGTTGAAGTGTGTATTTATACAAGGAGGTTTGAGATCTTTTTCTACAAGTCAGGAATCAGCTTACCATATTCTAGACTATTCATCTATAAGTCAGGAATTACAATAGGAAAACTAACATATATAGATCATCTATTCTTAATATGGAAGATTTAGGAAGATTGACTTTCCAACATTGTGTTAAAGCCTTCCCACCGAGTGCTCTGTTTTGTCTTGCTGAATCCCTCACAAAGCCAGAATCATGGTGCGCCATCACAGTTTGTATTACATGCAACCTCAATCATCCATGGAAGGAACATAGCAATCAACATATGAAAGCTCCTTGGAAATCCCTTTATGGGAGCTTGCATTAATATTATTCTCTTCAATGGGCAGTTTGTGTCGGCTTGAATCCTAGAGTATTGCTGAAGGTGCACCTTTGATCTTTCCCCTTCCTCGTTCCTTCTTTCCCCTTCAGAGAATCATTTTTCCCCTTTCTTTTTCTCTTTTTTGTATTTTTTTTCTTCTTGTTTTTCCATTGCTTTTCCTAAAAACAGAACCCCCTTCCCTAGGCTTCTCCATGTCTCCCCTTATATCCTTCCTATCTCTCTCTTCCCCAAAACTTTTGAATCTCCTCTTGTAATCTACCAGCCTTTCCTTCCTAAAAATTCAACCTATGCCTCCTTCCCCATGGTCTCTTTTTCACTTTCCCACCAATTATTATTATTATTATTATTATTATTATTTTAGAATAATAATAATAATAATAACAGAAATAACAATGACTATATATATATATATATTAAAAAAAATAGATAAGAAAATGAATAAATAAATAAATAGATAAAAGTACGTGACACATATTCATAAAAAAAAACACATGCAAATTACGTAAACCATGCGAGCCATGCAAGCTACGTAAGCCATGCAAACCATGCAAGCTACATAAGCCATGCAAATGACTTAAGGGTATTGGGGTAAGCCTAAGCGAACTAGGTGCACCCAGATGAGTTAGATGTGCCTAATGAGCTTAAATACGTATGAGTAAACTGTCATAAAAGTGTACATGGTGTCTAGAATAGCTCAAAGAGATAAGTCATATGAGTAGCAATGGGCAACCAAGAACTACTGTTGTGGAGTACTAGGAAGAGTACTTAATTAGGGCATGTGCCAAGAGGACAAAATGAAGGGTCTATAAGACCACATTTTTAGTTGATTTTACTACTTCATGTGTAAGTTCCATATTTAGGATTGACCACTCCTACTACAAACATGTATAGTCTCGTCCATAAAGGATAGTTCATATCCCTTTATTCCTTGGGACACCACATCTTTAGGATGGTTATGTATCCAAAATCAAGATGAGCTCGATCTTAGAGGCTATGGGCTTGCCTATGCCCCTTTCCCACGCAATCTTTTGAACTAGTTAAAAGTAATTTAAAATTTTAGTAATTATCTTGAAGAAAAAATTATCTTCTTTGAGAAATTTCAAAAATATTTATTTCTTAATTGGAAAGCTAGTGTTATAGGAGAATGTCCAAATGGAAAATTTCATTTTTTCATGAGATTATTCTATCCAAAAATGAATTTTGATAAAATAATCACTCTATAATTTTAAATTTATTTTCATAAAAATTCTCTTTCTTCACATAATTCCAATTAATAAATATTTTATCTAGAAAACATTTTCAAAGAAATTTATCTCCATGAAATTACTAATTCTTTTGGTAATAATCTTTAATAATAAATTATTTCTAATGAAAATTTCCATAATATTTATTTTCCAAATTTGAAACTTTAGTGTTATAAGGAAACTTCCAAGTTTGAAACTTTGAGAACACCCTATCCAAATAGAAGAACTTTAGTTCTCATATTCAAAATTCTTCATAAATTTAATTTCTTTATTTTTACACATTTCTAATTTAATAAATATTCTTATGGAATCTAATTTTCAGAATAATTTATTCCATTAAAGTTATAAAAAATACCACCTTTAGTAATCCCTTAATGGATAAAATATTATTTATGAAAAACTTCAAAAACTGTTTAGTTCCTAAAAGGAATTAAACAATCCATTTTAGAAAGTATTTTCAAAATATTTTGGTAACCATTCTGATCATAAATGCTCTATCATGAGATTTTTCAAATTTGCTATTTATCTTTTAAATTGGGACTCTTGTATTAAAATAATTGCTCTCTCATTCCTTATCCTTGAACTATCCATTTTCAAAATGTATGGTTTCCTCCTTCTCTAGGTGGGGGGAGCTTAGAGGACCACCATTGGTATAGTTTTCCTTTTCTCAAAGGGGAATCCTGGAGAACCACTCATATCATTGGTATAGTTTTCCTTATCTCAAAGGGGAGATCTTGGAGAACCACTCATATCAAAACTAAAAGGATAGTTCCCAAAGGAACAACATTTTTACTAGCAACAACAAGTTTAAATAAATAATATTGTAAAAAATTTCTCATGAAAATTTATAAAAATACCAAAATACTTTGTTTTATAACTCTTATTTTGGTAACCTTCTTAAATATAAATTATCTATCATGAATTTTCTAAAATTAACTTATTTTCTTTAAATCGGATCTTATGCAAAAAGGAAAAATATTATTTTATAAAGATTTGAAAAAAAAAAAAACTCTTAAAAGGAAAAATTTTATTCTTAGAGATCTCAAAGATTTGAGAAAATTTTAACTAAAATTAAAATCTGTAAGAAATATTTTTGAAAGAGATCTTTTGATCCTTTTCCAAGTTATCTTTTCTAAAATTAAAATTTCCTTACAATGCGTATTCCAATTTTGAAAAATATATGAAAATTTATTTCCAATTAAGAATACCAAAATATTTTATTTTAGGGCACTTATACAATATATAAAAGGTATAAAATAAAAAGCAAGAAAATAAATAAATAAATATTTCCCATGGCCTTTAGGGATCTTGTTAAATATTTAGTAACCTAAATACTTGGATTTCCAATATCCAATGTTTCCAAATCAAACTTGCACCAAAAATTAAGGTTAGTAGCATTATAGACAACCTAAGATACCCTTATAACCCTAAAATAGCCATAGGAGTTGTGTGGAGCCCTAGGGTACTTCATGCAACTTTGGGCACTTGAAAGGGCACTTGAGCGCTTGTGGAGCACTAAAAGGGCACCGACTTGTACTTGTTGCTTCAATTGGCCATATCTCCCTCGTTTCCACTCTAATTTATGAACTACTTGAAGTGTTGGATTTTTTACTTCCTAAGCTTCAAAATCATGTTGATTGTCCCATAAATCCCATACGAGTTTGCCTTGATTTTGAGTCAAAGTAAAACTTAATGCTTAAACACTCTATAAAAAACTTACTTTTTTCACATTAGGGAATCTTTACCATGGATGTGATTGATTGTTTTTTCTTTGTTTTCTAAATCATAAAGATGGGAAAAACCATTTTTTTTTCTTTTTTACATAGGAAAAACAAATCTATGCTCCTTCAAACCAGAGTTTACAACCCATCTATGCAAAAAGTAAAAACTTTTACAAATAAAAAGATTCCTATGCTCCTATCCACATAGCTTACAACCCAATCTACACAAAGAAATAATTTTTCATATGCATTTAATAGGAACAAATAACAATCAATCACAAAATAACCATTATATTACGTTCATTTATCCATCTAGGACATGAGACGAACAAATATACCCTACAAAACAAATCTAGTATAACCTAGAATGGATCTAACATGAAAAAACCTAACCTAGGGCTTTGATACCAGTTGTTGGCAAACCCCGAATTGCTCCATTCTCATGCCCTGGATCGTTAAGGTACAAGAAAATCTATCCCAAGCTCTCTAAATATATTGTAGTGGAAAACTTGGTATTAAAAAATAATCAAAATACCACAGAAAACATAGATATAGAGAAAAATGTCACATACATGTGATTCCAATCGGTGTAGAATAGTCCAAAGTTGGAGTAGATCTAGTAAACGCAGTAGCCTTCCACCCAATGACTCTTTCTTGAGTCTAAGCACTGAGATGGTGGAGATCTTAGGGTTTGAGGCTAAGGTTTCCTTTCTATGGACTAAAATGAGAGGCAACAAGATTGAAGCCCTACCCGTTAAGGGAGTTCAAGACTACCTCTACTATCTTTGAGTTATAAATCCTCCTATTGTGTGTTCAATTAACATGCTTAGCTCTCAAAGAGCTAATGTCAAGTTCCACTTAAGGAACTACTCTAACCATAGTTTACATGAACACACCTTTTTAGGATTACCCAAGGGGACACTCTGTCTCAATCCCATGAGATATCATGGTGCCTTTATTAAGAATACTTATTGCTACCAGCTTCCATCAATAGTAACCCAATCAATAGTGACCCAATCCATAAGGAATATATGACCAACTTACGATCTCACCCATATGTCAAAACTAATACTAACTTTAACATAAACTCAATATTCTCTCGAGATTGAGAGACAACACAATGAAGTAACTTGGTGAGGTCATGATTACTTAATAACCTTAATTCATGACTAATCGTATGTCCTGTCCAATGTAACCATACACACTAGTGCACTCACCATGGAAAACCCATCCAGATAGCCAAAACCAACCATTCTCCAATTAGGAGGTGGTGTATTAACAACCTCCAATGGGTTGCCTAGACTCATGAACTAGTTGTAAACAAATCATCTATTTGCAAGGAACCCATGATTTGGATTTTTAGTTCAACTCCTAATGCATCCAAGTCACGTACAATGCAAAATATGCAGACCAGAGTTCTTACAAGATATAATGCATGAAAATAGGATGGATAAAAGTGAATTGGAACTTTGTTAAATAAATAATAAAAATCCACATATTTATTACATCATGTGATGCTTTTAAAGGCTCTATCTTAACAATCTCCCATTAGCCCTCAAAGCATCATGCCTCTAAAACATAATAGGTACACATTTGAAACCCATGCTATCCTATGATCATAAAAGAATCTTCTTATCAATGTCTTGGTGAAGGGATAATGCTGGGTTATCTACATAAGCTATCTTCTCAACCAATATATCACCCTTTTGTATTATCTCACGAATCAAGTGGTACTTTCTCTCAATATATTTACTTTTCCAATGGTTTCTTGGTTCTTTAGACTATGCCACTGTCCCACTGCTGTCACAAAATAGTATCATGGGTTATACAACCAAGCATATGACCCCAAGTTCCATGAGAAACTTTCTAAGCCAAATGACTTCCTTTATTGCTTTAGAAGCTATAATTTATTTGACTTCCATAGTGGAGTAAGTAATGTAAGATTGTTTCACACTTTAACTAACAGTTGTACCACCAAAAGTAAAAACAAACTTGGAGGAAAACTGATAATAATCCTTATTAGATTAGAAGTTTGAATCTGTGTACCTTTTGGGTAGTAACTTGTCGCTTTGGAACACAAGCATATGATCTCTCATTCTTCTAAGTTACTTGAGTATATGTTTGACAAGAATCTAGTGTTCTGAGCCTGGATTAGACTGATATTTACTCGCCATACCTATTGCAAAGCAAATATCCAATCTAGTACATAGCATCACATACATAAGGCTACCCATTTTGAGGTATAAGGTATTGCCTGCATGCGTTCTTTCTCCTTAGGTGTCTTAGGACAATGATCTTGAGAAAGAGGAATTCCATGCCCGAAAGGTAGCAAACCTTTCTTGGAATCTTAAGCTTATTTATGTAACGTAGCTTGAGATAAACACAATTTCTTGTTTTTGTAGTCTCTAAGGACCTTGATCCTAAGAATATATTATGCTTCTCCCAGATCCTTCATCTATGACTGAGTAGACCACTAGATCTTGATTAATGATAATAACCACTAGATCTACGACATTACCAATGAGTATAATGCCATCAAGGTATAAGACCATAAAAACCACCATGTTTTCTTACACCTTCTTGTACACATAAGGCCTATCATTGTTTTAATCAAAGTTAAAAGACTTGAATTCCTAATCAAAATGTTTGTTTCATGAGCCCATATCTTTAATCCATAAATGGATTTATACAACTTGCATGCCATATGCTCTTAGCCCTTTGCTACAAAACCGTTTAATAGTATCATATATATATATATATATATATATATATATATATATCGTCAAGATTATCATTCAAGAATATAGTCTTGACATCCATTTGTCATATTTCATAATCAAGATGTATTGTAATGAATAAGAGTATTCAAATGGATTTGAGCATGACTATTGGTGAGAAGGTCTCCTCATAGTTGAAACCAGGTTTTTGACTATAGCCTTTCACTATAAACCTAACCTTAAAAGTCTTAACATTTCCATCTACTTTTTGTTTTTATTTTTTTTGTAAATAAACTTTTAACCTATGGGTTTTATCCTTTTAGGTGCTTTTACAAGCTCCCAAACTTAGTTAGAATACATATTCTAACTCTGACTCCATAACCTTTTGCCAAAGATGTGCATCCATAACCCTCATTACTTCATCGTAATATGTGGGCTCAATCTCATTTTCCTTTGGAATGACCTCGAAAGACTCTCCCAAATATGTGAATTGGTTTGGTTGTATAACAACCCTCCCATTATGATGAGGCATCAATGTACTAGAAATGAGAATGGTTGGCATTAGAATTAAGGCACTATGATGGGCAACCTTATGGAAAGTAAAAGAGGGGAACATGCTTGGATGAGAGCCCCTAAAGGAAGAAGGGTAAAGTACCTATGGTGAAAGATCCAAAACATTCTCGGGAAGATCCATGCATGGATATAATAGGGAGCATAAACATATAACCTTGGATGAGGGTCCCTAGAAAAATATAGGTATCCTTGATTATAGACAAAGGAAGTATTACTTAGTAAGGTATAGGAATGCCTTATGAAAAGTATATGAAAAGTGGAAAATAAAATGTCATTGAATGAATTCTAGTGTGTTTCTATTGAAGAATATTGAAAGACTATTTTATAAATATTTTTATTATACTCAAACTCTTCTCTATTGAGCTTTAGATGTTCTTTTTTGAAAAAAAAAACAAAAAATCCAGACCAAGATGAAGGGAAAAATACTTGATGAATTATGTGAAGATTGAGGATATTTTTGTTGGCTATGTTTAGAATGGGTTTCTTATATATTTTTAGGTGTTGCACTAATGAGCTATATATATATTTATTTATTTATTATGTGTGTGTGTGTGTGCCTATATATATATATATATATATATATATATATATATATATAATTTGATTTTAATTATGTGAATTCAAGTTTCGGTTATAAATAAGTTTCTAAAGTTTAAAACTCTGCAATGGAAGTTTAAGAATGAATTTCAAGAGTTTCAAGTGTAGAAAATGAGTAACAATATGAAAAATGAAAAAAAAACAAAAGACTTTTTATAATAATGTATGCTGGGATGGTGCACCAACTACTCCTAGGTGCATTAGAAAAAGGATACACTAGGTGCATACTTGGTTCCTTAAGTGTGCCATTTGAAGTTGTGCTATTTTAAGGTGCGCTAGGACTCCCCTACAAGGTGTGCCGACCTCTTTTAGTCCTTAAAGGTGTGACCTATTTCTCATACTTAGTGGAATTTTTGCACAATTAAGTCAATGTAGAGGGTGTATCTAAAAACTCTCAACCTATTAGACCATATTATCTATTCTCTTAAATGAAAAAAAAAAAAATTAAATTGGAAATGTGAATGTGTGTGTATATATATATATGACTAATATATATATGTTTCTAGTTGTATATAGAAACTAGAACATTTGAATATGAAAATAAATAATTAGTATATTATATGATAAGCATTATATTAGATTTTATTACTTTGGATTTTTGGACCATTTATCAATTTATGGGATTATAATAAGTCTATTATGAGATAATAAAAAGAAAGAATCAAGAAAAATTACAAGTTCTTCATACAAAACTTACATTAAAGGATTGAAGAAAATACTAGTATCCAAAGAAACCAAAATAATCATGGATGTGATTATGACAAAAAATAGATGAAGAGGTGGGTTCAATTTATAAAAGAATTAAGGAACAAGTCAAAATATTCTTCTTCAAGAAGACATGGAAGAGGGTTCAATTCAAGATAAAATGAAAGTGGAAGGTATGATAAATATCAACTTCAATATTATAATTATCCAAAATTCAATCATTATGTGTATGAGTGTAGAAGTATTATCAATAATGTGGAAGACAAGATCAATTATGTTGAAATAAAAAAGAATAAGAAGAACTCACTTTATTTTGGCATATAAAGGAAAAAAAGAGAAAAGAAAATACAAGAGGTATTTTGATACTATAGCAAATAATTGCATGTAGATTCAAGAGTACATTCATTGAGCTTAAGAAATTGAAAAGTAGTCATATTACTTTCATAGATGCATCTAATTATGGTAATCAAAGTAGGTAAAATCTTGATTCTTTTGAAAAATCATTTAATTGATTTGAAATATCTAGTATGTGCCAAACAAGGAAAATAATAAATTAAATGTGTACGTGAACTCTTAAAAAAAGGTTATGGTATTTATATGAAATATGAGTCTTAATATCATATGAAATATAAGTCTTTCAATAAGAGGTCAACTCTTAGCTAATGTGTTTATAACAAGAAATAGAATGATCTTGTTAAATATCCAAAATAATGTTTTAAATACTTAAAATATCATGTTAAAAATCACTCTCAGACTTAGCACTTTAGATTTGAGCATTTTAATTTTTTAGGATTGAAATTGTTGAGTAGTAAAAAATCGTTGAAAGGGTTGCCTTAAACACTTGAATCAATTATGTAAATTATGCTTACTTAAATTGAGCCAAAGTGGTTGATTATGCAGTTTAATTTTCAAACCATTCTCCTAATTGAAGTATATAGAATAGAATGCTAAAATAAGATTTGAATAGAAGAAATCAAGGTATTTCATACTTGTTAGTATTTAGAAGCATTACATAAGCTTATGTGCACGCCAGATTAAAAGCAATCCAAGTTAGATGATAAGAAAAGAAAATATATTTTAATATATTATAATCCAAGCTTCAAATGTTACAAGTTTATCGTCCAAATAGTGAAGATGTCATCATTAGTAGAGATGTCAAGTTTAATGAAATACATGGAATTAAAATACCTAAGAAGGCAACTATGCTACTTTTCCTTTCTTTGAAGAAAAAAGAAAACAAGAGAAGACTTGCAAAAGGTCACGACTCTACCTCCATAGACTCATGATAAAGTTAACATTATCTTCATTGAAAAGTTGAAGTGTAAGGACATTGTATTTCAAGATGTGTATAGGAACTTTACAAGGTATTGGAATATAAAAAAATCTGGCTCTCTTTTGTGTTTTTGAAAATTGTGAATCAATATGTTTAAAAAACAATGCAAGATAATCGATGGAAAAATGCTATGGATGAGGAGATAGAAATAATAAGGAAAAATTATAATCTTGAAAAAAAGGAAAAAAGTTATCATACTAGGATGGATATATATACATATCTAAAAGAAAAGAAAAGGAAAAAAAAAAAAAAAAAACAAAGATGAAAAACAAAACAAAACAAAAAGATAAGTTGATAGATGTTAAACAAGATTGGTGGCTAAAGGCTGTAAACTAATGTTTTGAAAATCGAATTAGATCGACCAATCCCGTTGACCAATTGCCTCTTTGGTTTGATCTAACCCTTTATACCGTTTGAGCATTGAACCCACACTAAACTAGATGGTTCAAAAGATTTTATTTTATTTTTTTAATTTTTTGTTGGCCAAAAGGATGTTATTTTGCCCCTTATGGTAGCAAAACGATGTCGTTTTCCCCTCTCAGACCTCAATTCACAAAAGGTTCCCAATTCTCACTCCTCTCATTTTGCTCAAAATCAAATCCCATTCTTTGCCATTTCCGCCAACCCAGCTAACCTGCTGTCGACTGCTGCCAATCCATCACCATTGGTATGGAAACTGGAAATAAAACTGCAGAACCCTTTTCGCCACCTCTCTTTTGCCGTAGCTTGTCGTTACCTGCCGGTTGCACCAACTACCAACTGTCTTTTGTTCCATCATCTGGTATGGAAAGCAAACTTCAATAAACTCACAACCACTGTCGACCCCCCTCTTAAACCTCCCCTCCTCCCTGCACAACTACTTCTCAAAGCCCCTTGGTCTAAGCAATAAAACATTATTATAAAAAACAACACAATATTGATTATGAAAACAAATCAATGATTACATCATCAAAGAATCTAGTGCTCTGTGATCAATCGAAACAAGCAAAATGATGTAAAATATCATTTTATTAAAGAGTACGTTAAGAAAAAAGAAGTGTAACAGAAATTTGTAAAATTTCATGTGAACCCAAGAAGATTGGAGAAGAAAGATACATCCACAAAAAAGAAAAAAAACTCAAGAGCCTGACTAAACATCTAAACAAGGTGCAATTTATGTTTTCCACAGCAAATATAACCCTGTGTGGAATGCATAACAGCCACTGAATTCCAATATTTGAAGTTGATGAGTCCTTGATAGCTTTAAATACATATACCTGCATGAGCACCTACAGCAGGTCATCAATCCAAACCAGAACAATTCAAGGCAATCTTAATTTTTTGAACGGTGGAGCTAATAAGAGTATTGACAGTGGCGACCGACTCCATGTTCAGCTGCTGCTGCGGAGCCGCAGGGCCACAAACCAGTACTTGGAAAGCCACTGTAAGAAGGGAACCACCCGAACCCATGATATTCCCGTCAGATGTACATCCGGCTCCTGAGTCGGAACGGCCATCTCCAGAGACTATGAACCCAGATGGAAGAATGGGTATGTTTCCAGACTCCTCTCCCCTTATTGCAACGTTGATGGCCGGTATGTCAATGGGGGCATAGACCACCAAGCCTCCCAGAGGCTCCACGCAGCTCTCTTGAAGCATGAGCATGTTGTTCTCGGTGGGGACAAAAGGCTGTTTAAGAGAGAACTGAGGTGAACTTAAACTAATATATAAAATCAATCAATTAATTATAGTTTAGTCGAAAACAAGAGAGCTTTACATGCAACACCAAAATGGAATCAACTTTTGAAGTCTTTTCATTTATGCCTCACATGGATCTTGCAAAGTGATAGAGAAAGAAAATTTAGGGACAATTGTAAGGTAACAAAAATAAATAAATAAATAAAATAAAGAAAATGATAAATGTTTAAACTCTATAAGTTTCATCAATATGCTTGTCAAAATTTATTTCTCTTTTTTCGTATCTTATATAGAAAATGCATGATTGTTAGTGCATTATGCATTGTGTTTTGTTTTTTTGACAATTTTGTTCCTTTCATTTGGCATAGAATTTTTTTCGATAGTAACTTATTCTCCATTGAAAATTTGAGGTTGTCGATTGATCAACCAGAACATCACAAATAAGTGTGAAAAGGTTTGGGTAAAGATGAAATAGTTTTGAAACAATAAAGATTGTATCAGATTTTTAAAATTGGGCTAAAATGTTTTTAATTATATTTTTGAAATTGCAAGAGCACTCAAGCACTGGCCAAAGTGCTCGAGCACTAAAGCTAACACTTAAGTGATGGTTTAGTCCATTTGAGCACTCAATCCTGAAATTGCCAAATTCTAATAGTCTACAATTTGGAAAATTGAGATTTTATTTTTAAAGAATATTCCATGTCCAATCCTCTAGGTCTTTGGACCTATATATATATATATATATTTATCGTACCTAAATGTGTTTTAAGGTTTGATGTTCTTATTCAGAAAACCTTAACTTACCTTCACATGCCTTAATGCCCTCAAACAAGATATTGAACTAATTTTGAGTTATTGAAAGAGACATGCATCCTCTTAGGAGTCGAGGCGAGATCTATTAAAGCACTCGAGCTGTTGCATAGTAGATGTGTATCATGGTATAGGTTCTAGAGAATAAGTCTTAAGATAGCATATGCCAAGTAATTTTGTGTACTACGATATTATATAGTAGATTATTGATTCGAGGTCCTAAACCTCTTGGTTTTTTATCTCGATACTTTGTATGGGGGTTTTCTACGTAAGAATTCTTTATCTTGTTTGAGGTTGATTGCTTTTAACTATTTTTCATTCTCAAAGGATAAATTGAATTGAAAATTTCAACTTTTGTATTAAAATCTTTGAAAAAACAACCATTCACTCCTTTTTATGTATTACCCTATTGGATATTAGGTTTTTCAATTGGTATTAGAGTAGGCTTATTACTAAAAATCATTTCTTTTTGGCTCATCCAATATGGAACAGCTAAATGTGGGATCTTCCATTAATAATCCACCATATTTTGATGGGAGTAACTATTCCCTCTAGAAGGCTCAAATGAATTTTTTTTCCCTAAAAATGCAAGATGAAAGGATTTAGAATGCACTGGAATTTGGATAAGGACCTCCATTAAAATTAGATGTAATAGGAAGATCAATCAGTGAACTTAAGCTCAAATAAGATTGGAATAAATTAGACAATATGGGTAATGAGGTCAATGCTTAAGCCCTTTAACTATAACATTTTTAATAGGATGATTCTTGAAGAGTTTCATAGGATAGCCCCATATAAATGTGCTAAGGAGGCTTGGGATATCCTCTTGGTAGCTCATGAGGGCAATTATGTAGCGAAGCTATTCAAGATTCAAATGCTTACTTCAAAATTTGAGAGCATTAGAATGTAAGAGGATCAAACTTTCTCAACATTCTACTTAGAACTGGTGATATTGTGAATTCATCTTTTATCCTAGGAGAAAGAATCCATGAGACTAAAGTGGTTATAAAAATTTGAGGTCTCTTTATGGGAGCTTTAGACTTAAGGTCATAACCATAGAGCAAATCAGGACGTCGATACAATGAGAGCTAATGAACTTGTTAATTCTCTACAGACCTATGAAATGACTCTTCCTAATTCTCAAAAGCCTAGAGAGTATGATTTTAAGGCTTCTAAAAATGAGGAGAAATGACCTAAAAATTTTGAAAAAGTAGGATTTGATGAACTTTCCCTCATTTCAAAATGAATCAAAGAGGTTATGAAATTTTATAAAAAGACCGATAGCAAGCAAGACTTAGGAAATGGCAAAAGAATTGAAAAAACTTTTAAAGAAAAAGATAAGGGATTCTTTAAGATAAAAAGATTGAATGTTTTACTTGTGAAGGACTATGACATGTATCTTTTTTCCGTCTGAGTCCCAAGGATGTTAAGAAATATATGCAGGCTACTTAGAGTGATACAAAGTCTAATGATAGCAATTCCACAACATTTAAGGACCACATGTATGATTAGTGTGATTATCTTACTTTTGTTGCATCTATCGATTATGATCATGATATAAATAGTGAGTATGAATTTGATGATGATGATAATTTTTTTTTTCTTGAAAATATGACTAATGAATATTAACATTTTATTCAAATTCACATTAAACTCACAACTGCCTATGAATCATAAAAATCTAAGATTGGGATCTTAAATGAAGAAAATATAAACTATATTGAAAAAAATTGATTTCTTAAAACCAAGCATTAATCTCTACTTGAAAGAAACAATCCTCTAACACAAAAGATTGAATGCCATAAGAAATCTATTTCTTCAAACAATAAGGTCTTTCATCCTAGGACAAAAATTTTAAATGATATAATTGATAAGTGTTAAGTTCCATGGGGATAAGAAAGGCCTAGACTACATTAACAAGACTAAGACTCCCACTAGTGGAGAAATGGTCTTTGTTAAGGGTAAGGAGAAAACTCTTAACCAGGTGGCCTCTCCTAGTACAACTCCACATTGCAGCTATTGCGAGAAATCAAGACACACTAAGGTTAAATGTTTCATTAGACTTTTTGAGAGGTATGAATTCCATTTAGATAGGCTTATGAGTGAGTCAAAATTTATATATATATATATATAAAAAAATCATATTCTGAATATTAAAAAAGGAAAAGAAAGACAACTCTAAGCCTAGGACTGTAAAAAACTCCTCTAGCTTTTCACTTAAGGTTAAACAGATTTGCCTTAGAAAAAATAGGCCTAAGTGCAATGGCATCTTTATTGCACTTAGAGCTAGAGATCTTAGTGAGTGGTACTTTGATAATGGGTGCTTTAGGCATATGACAGGAGAAAAGTCATTATTCACCTCCTTTGAAGATTTCGATGGAGGTAATGTTACCTTTAATGATGAAAATATAGCCCGTGTGAGAGGTAGGGCTAGTGTATCTATCCTTGGATGCCTTGATTTGAATGGAGTCCTCTTTGTTAATGGACTAAAGGCTAATCTAATAAGCATTAGTCAAATTTATGATAGTGATTCAAGTGTTAAATTCTCTCAAAATGTGTGAAAAGTGTTTAATAAGGAGAAAGAAATCACTTTTACTAGGCATAGAATTATGGATAATTGTTATACAATTAATTATAGTTTTAAAACATTTATAGTATGTAGTAGGACCAAGCTTGATGTCATAGAGTTATGACATCGAAGGTTAGGACACATTAACTATAGGGATCTAGCTCATATAACTAATAATGACCTAGTTAGAGGTATCCCTAAGTTAAGTGGACAACTTAATGCCACTTGTGGTGAATGTATGAAAAGTAGGCAAGTTAGAGGGTAACATCAAAGGATTGAGGGGGATACACGTCTAGGCCTTTAGATTTTCTCCACATGGGCCTTATGGGTCCTATGCAAACCAAAGGCAAATGTAGAAAGAAATATGTTCTGGTTTTAGTTAATGATTTCTCTATATATTTATTCATCTACTTTTTGAGAGAGAACTTAGAGAATATTGAGCAATTGAATCTTTTTGCACTAAAATTCAAGTAGAGAAAGGACATCCCATTGTGAGAATTAGGAGTAATAGAAGGAGAGATTTTTATAATGTAGAAATTGATCACTTTTGTGACTTTAAGGGGGTAAAACATGAATTTTCAACCCCTAGAACTCCTTAACAAACTGGAGTGGTTGAGAGAAAGAATTGTGTTCTTTAAGAAATGACCCATGTGATGCTTCACACTCATAACATTCCCATCTATTTTTGGGCCAAAGCTATTAACACAACATGTTACATTGCCGATAAAGTATTTCTTAGGCTTGAGGCTGATAAAACTTCCTATGAATTATGGTCAGGAAAGAAACCCAACCTAAAACCTTTTAAAACCTTTAGCAATGAATCTTACATTCTTAAAGATGGGGAAAATCTAGGTAAATTTGACCCCAATTCTAATTTAGGTATTTTCCTAAGTTATTTTTCCAAAAGCAAGGCCTATAGGGTATGTAATCAACATAGTAAAGTTATTCGGAAATCATATAATTTGATCATTGATGATTCTAGGTATACTTAGGAAGTGGTTAATTATGATATTTTACATGAAGAATCCATTAGAGGTATCCCTAAAACAATGGATGAGACTAAAGATACCCTTAAAAACATCCTTGAAAATGTGGTTGACCCTAACAAAGATATAAAGCCACTTGAAGTTGCTAAGCCAAGTGAACCACCTTATCTCACCCTAACACCCTAACCCAAAAATCACCCTATCTCAAATGTAATAGGAAACATGAATGACTCCATGGTGACAAGGAGACAATCAAGACATAATGAGATAAATGTCTTTGCTATACTTCCCAATTAAAGCAAAAAAATGTAGAAGAAACTTTAGGATATGAATCTTAGACTACAACACTACAGGAAGAGTTAAATTAGTTTATTAAGAATGATGTGTGGTATTTAGTCCCTAGACCTAAAGATAAACATGTGATAAGTATAAAATGGATTTTCCAGAACAAAAAAGATGAAAATGGGATAATTATGAGGAATAGGGCTAAGCTTGTAACTTAAGGATACTCCCAAATAGAGGGAATTCATTTTAAGGAAACATTCACTTTTGTAGCTAGGTTAGAGTCTATTAGAATTTTCCTAGCTATAACATGCTCATTAAAAATGAAATTATTCCAAATTGATGTAAAAAGTGCTTTCTTGAATGATATACTTAGTAAAGAAGTACATGTGGAGTAACCTAAGGGCTTTGAGGATCCTAAACTCCTTGATCATGCATATAGGTTAAGGAAAGCTTTCTATGGACTCAAACAAGCTCATTGAGCTTGGTACAAGAGGTTTACTAATTAGTTTTTGGAACAAGGATTTGAGAGAAGGGGAGTTGATAGAACTCTATTTATCCATAGAACTAAACCTAGACTCCGAATGGCCCAAATTTATGTTGATGACATCATTTTTAGAGCCACCTTAATCGTTCATGCCTTTATTTTGTTGAAAAAATGAAAAAGGAATTTGAAATGAGCATGGTAGGTGAACTCAACTTTTTCCTAAGATTGTAGATTAGACAACTTAAGAATGGTATTTTTATCTAAGTTTAAATATGCAAGGGAATTAGTGAAGAAGTTTGGCCTAGCATCTACTAAGCACTTTAAGACACCTATGAGTACCACTACTAAGCTTTGTAAGGACAAATCTAGAAAAAATGTTAAGGAAAAGTTTTATAGGAGTATGTATGATAGGAAGTCTCTTGTATCTCACTATGAGTCATCCTAATATCTCTTATAGTATGTGAGCATGTGTTAGATACCAAACTAATCTCAAAGACTCAGATTTAAATTTAGTAAAAAGAATTATTAGTTATGTGAGTGGGACATTAGACTATGGTTTATGATATCCCTATGATACTTCACTTATGATCTCTGGTTATTCCAATGTTGACTAGGCTAGAAACATAGAGGACAGGAAAAACATTTCTAGTGCTTGGTTTTTTTTCAACGGTTTTTTAGTTGCTTGGCTAAGTAAGAAGCAAAACTCGATCTATCCATCCATTGCGGAAGCAAAGTATATAGTTGTAGGAAGTTGTTGTACTCAATTGTTTTCGATGAAGCAAATGCTTAATGGCTATGACATTGAGCAAGGTACTATGGATATTTTTTTATGACAACTCTAGTGCAATTAACATCTAAAAAAAATCTTGTTCTTCATTCCCAAACTAAGCATATTAAAATTCATCATTATTTCATTAGGGATCTTGTAGAGGACAAGGTAATTTCTTTAGAGTTTGTCCCAATAGAGCATCAATTAGTAGACATCTTCACAAAACTCTTAAATTCACTTAGGTTTGAGTTCCTTAGGAAATATTTAGATATATACTTGATTGACAAAGTTCAAATGGTGTAGGCCTAAGGATCTTTACTTTTAATGTCTCTTTCCTTCTTCCTAAGCCTACCTTAATTCATTTTAGATTAACTTGAGAAACCTTATTTACTTGATTTATTAGTAAATACTTAAATATCTCAAGTTTAAGACTTGAGGTTAATGTACTAGATCCACAAGATTAGATTTTATTCCATAAAATCTCTTTATTCACTTTTAAGGTAGTGAATCAAGGTAAATAAAAATTCTGGTGTAGTAGGAAATCTAAATTTATTTCTAGTAAGTGGTTAATAAAGAATCTTCTTAAACTTAAAGTAGTTCTTATTTTCTTTGCAAGTAACAAACACCATGCCTAGTCAAATTTAATTCATATATATTGCTTGACCTAGTTCAATTTTTTGTTTCTTGAAGTGATATATGGCATCTTGGCTAAAATATAATCAAGATTCTTTCTAAGAATATCATGTCATTTCTTAAAAAATTTAGAAACACCCTCCAAGTGGAATAAGACAACCATGGGTGAAAGTATGATGTCCATATATGGTGTACAATGCCTCTACTTTTCAAAATACAATATAAAAAAAAAAAAAAAAAATGATATGAAAATGAGGGGGAGAAAAGTTATGTTGTATGTAAATCAACGATTGTCGTGTTAAGTAGAAACCTGACAAACTTTGTTCAAATTGACTAAATGTGCATTAATTTGATTTTAGCATGGTTTAGCATCTTCCAAGAATTCAAATTTGAAATATAGATTTAGACTGTAAGTTGATTCCTTGATAATTAATACCATTGGTTTGTTTTAATCTTAATATGCCTTGATTGGTATTGATCTACTTTCCAAACTAAGATTGCAATTAATGTATTATCTTGCTATAGTAACTCAGTCTTGTTTGATTGGACAATACTCCTTTGGATCTTTCTACTTGATGTATTTCTTTTCTTTCTAATTTTTCAAGTTTACTCGGTTAATTGAGCCTTAAGTGGAAGTTTTTGGAACATCACTATTTTCCAAGCTATTTAGAAGTTAAAATATTGATGTTTTAGAGATTTTACATTAACTAAGACATTTTAAGCACTAAAGAGGTTGTTGTTTCTAATATTGGGGTAATTTTGAGTGCTCAAGCACTCACATAACTGCTCAAGCGTAGTTATCGACACTTAAGTGCTCAAAACTAGCGCTCAAGCACTCTTAACCTACATCCAATGTTGTTTCATGTGCTTGAAGCACTCAAGCAGTGCTTAAGTCACATCCAACAATGCTTCTCGTGCTCAAAGCGCTCGAGCTCTATTCCATCTTTGAGCACTTTGAGCCATTATTTAAGCCTTCCAACGCATTTTTTTCTGCTAGTTTTTTTAGCTTAGTTAGTTCCTTTGTGCCCTTAGCTTTCGAGTTATGCACATTGCTTAGCATAGATGGTGAAGTATATAGGGAAGTTTAACTTTGCAAAATCAAGTGGCTTGAGTTGTCTAAGTGCCACATGTGAGATTAGGAAAGGCCTAAGTCCATGCCAAGTGGTATCAAAGCATGGTTGCAAAGTGGGCTTTAGAAGGAAGCATGTTGAGCTCCAACATTGAAGAGATGACTAGTAAGAAAACCTTCAAGAGAGAGACTGGACCAGCCACACATGGTGAGGGAAGGAAAGAGAAATTTGGAATTGTTGTTGCCAACATGGAGGCAAGGCTAGCAAAGGTGGAGCTAGCCATGGCAAAGCATGGAGGATCTAAAGGAAACAAATCCAAGACCTTTAAAAGGAGGCGCTAGTCTCATAAATTCAATCCATCTCATATGAAGAGTTCATGTCCTTCTAACATAGAGTCATAAGCATGCTCGATGACCTAAAGTTTAGGGTGGAGGCCTTGGTGACACATATGAAGACTCACGACTAAGAAAATAACCAAGAGTTGGCCATCTACTAGACCATAGTGCCAACTCGAGGCATGGCCACTCATGAGGCACCAAGGGTGGAGGTGCCAAAGCCACATGTGTTTAATGGCAAGAGTGATGCTAAGGAACTAGATAATTTTCTATGGCACATGGAGAGGTACTTTGAGGCTATCACACTCACCGATGAAGCCACTAAGGTATGTGCTACAACCCTCTACCTCACTAATTGCTACTCTATGAGGGCGTTGAAGGTTTACTGACATAGAAAAAGACACTGGTACCATAGGCCAATGGGATTCCTTCAAGAGAGAGATTAAAAGGAAATTCTACCTACAAAATGTGGCTTACTTGGTAAAGAAAAACATGAAACTTCTTAAGCACATAGGCTTGATCCATGAGTACATCATAGAATTCTCTACACTTATGCTTGAGATTCCCAACATGACATAAAAAGAGCTATTATTAAACTTCATGGACAACCTACAAAGTTGGGTCGAGTAAGAGTTGAGGCAATGTGGTGTCCAAGACCTTGCCACAACCATGGTTATAGTGGAGTCCTTGGTGGAGTATAAGAAGGGATACTCCTTTAAGCCAATTCCCCCATCCAAGGATAACCATATTAAAAGTGAGGGAAACAAGAGATCGAGGAGCTATAGTGCAGCTAAGGAAGAATCCAACAATACTTCTAGTGACAAGGAAGCCAATGACAAAGATAAGCGAAAAGAGTTCATGTCTAGGACCAACTGCTTCTTATGCAATGATCCACATTAGGTGTAGGACTGCCCTAAGAGGAAGACCCTTAAAGCCATGATAAAGGAAAAAGATGATGAGGCTCATGTCAGGTCAATGCAACTCTTAAGCGTCTTAAGACTAAGTCGATGCCTAAGATGCTTAGAAGCAAATGTCTTATGTATGTGGAGGCCCTTGTGAATGGTAAGCCTACCAAGGCCATGGTGGATATGGGTGCCACACACAACTTTGTCTCCCTGAAGAAGACTAAGAGACTAAAGCTTCATGCTCAAAAGAGGACAAACCAAAGACTACTTTTGTGACTCAATATGACTCTTATGAGTTCTTATTAATTCCTTTTAAACTCACTAATCTCCAAACATGTTTTGTATATTGATGAACAAGACCTTTCATTCATATCTAGATAAGTTCTTATTAATGCTTGAAAATGTGTACTTAAACGATATAGTTGCCTATAACAACACCTTAGAGGAGCACATGGAACATCTAAGAAAGGTCTTCAAATTGCTAAAACTAGAATGAGTTATATGTAAAAAAGAATAAATGCTCATTTGCTAAGGAAAAAGAGAGTTTTCTAGGCCATCACATCAAGGATGGCAAGTTGATGATGGATGATAACAAAGTTAAGGCCATCCAAGAGTGGGGTCCTCCTACAAAGGTACCTCGACTAAGATCTTTCTTTGGTCTAGTTAACTACTATCAATGGTTTATCAAGGGCTATTAATCTAGTATAGCTCCTCTCATCAATCTTCATAAGAAGAACAAGACATGGGATTGGGATGATAAGTGTTAGCAAGCCTTTAAGGATCTAAAGAAAGTCGTGATAAAGGAACCAATGTTGGCACTACTAAACCATAATAAGGAATTCAAGGTAAACACAAATGCCTTTGGATGCACCATTGAAGGGATTCTAATGTAAGATAACCATCTTATAACATTTGAGAGTTGCAAGCTCAATAACACCAAGGTGCATTACACGATGCAAGAGAAAAAAATGACTATTATAGTACACTGTTTGCACCTATAAAGACAATACCCATTGGGGTCTCACTTCATAGTGAAGACCAATAACATCACCAATAACTACTTCTAAACACAAAAGTAGTTGAGCCCTAAGCAAGGAATATGGCAAGACTTCCTAGCAAAGTTTGACTACAATGGGAGTATAAACTAGGAAGTGTTAATCATATGGTTGACATCATAAGCCATAAAATAGAGTTAGCATGTATGACTAGCCAACCCTAAGGAGAGTTGATGGATCTTCTGAAGAAGGGGTTACAACATGATCTATTAGCTAAAAGTCTCATCACCTTAGCCCATAAGAGGAGAATTAAATAGTTTTGGGTGGAGGGCAACCTACTATGCACTAAGGGAAACTGGCTCTACGTGCCTAAGTGGGGTAACTTGAGAAGAAATCTAATCAAGTAGTACCATGACACTAGGTAGGTCAGGCACCCTAGGCAGCGATGCATAAGAGCACTATTAGAGTCATCGTACTATTGGCCTTAGATACGAGATGAAGTTGAGGTCTATGTGAGGACTTGTCTTGCATGCTAACAAAGTAAAGTGGGGTAGCAATTGCCTAGAGGCCTCTTGGAGCCACTACCTATAGAAAAATGCCCATAGGAGAGCATCACCATGAAATTGATCATCGGGTTGCCAAGTTTGAAGGTTACAATTCTATCATTTTGGTAGTGGATAGGTTCTCTAAATATGTTAACTTCACAACAACCCCTACAAATTACATAGCGAATGAGATGACAAGCCTATTCTTGAAGCATGTGGTTAAAATATTAGGGGTTGCCTAAACATATCATGAGTTATTGTGACCTATGCTTCATTGAAAGTTTTGGAAGAAGCTTTTCAAAATGATAGGGTAAGAGCTTCACGTCTCTACTGGCTTTAACCCAGAGACGGATGGGCAAACTGAAAGGGTGAACACTTTGTTGGAGTTATACTTAAGGCACTTTGTGAATGCTAATAAGAGGAATCAGGTTAAGTTGTTGGATGTTGCTTAGTTCTCCTACAACTTGTGAAGAGTGATGTAACAAACAAGAGCCTATTTGAGCTAGCTATAGGGGCAGCAACCATGAACTCTTCACACCCTAGTATTGGGCTACACAAGGAGAAGTCCAGTGGTTTTCAAGTTTGCTAGGGGGTAGTAAGAGTAAAATAACATAACTCGCTCATACTTGGATACGGTAACTAAGAAAATGAAAAAATATGCTAATAAGAAGAGGCGACACACTGATTATCAGGTTGGAGACTTAGTGCTTTTCAAGCTACTTTCTCATAAGTTCAAATCCCTACGGCCGATGCACAGAAAGCCTTATGAGAAGATATGAAGGCCCCTTCCTAATACTTGGAAAAATTGGAAAGATATCCTACATGGTGGAGCTACTTCTAAGTTTGAAGATCTATCTTATCTTTCATGTGAGCTACTTAAAGCCTTATCATGATGACAAGGATGATCCAAGCTTAGGGATATTAAAAATGGTGACTACAACCATTGAACCTTATATGATAAAGAGGTAGAATACACAATTGCAGACCAAGTCATCAAGAGATGAGATGTGCCACTTACGATAGATTACTTAGTCAAGTGGAAGGTACTACCAGAGAGTGATGCTAGGTGGGAGCTTGTAAATGCGCTATGGTAGTTCTAAAATAAGATTGAGTGGTTCCATGTAGAAGGAATAATGAGGACTTCTACAACATATGTAAAGGAAAGGTGTCCACACATCCCTACAAAAAGATGGAAAACAAAGGAAATGTGTGGGGATATTCTAAAGAGCTTTAGAAATCTCTTATACATATCATGTATATAACTTTTGTATAGGGCATTCCAGATAATTCTAAAATAGTGGAGAACCTTTGTAGGTTCTAGAGCATTCCTTTGATGCCTATAAATAGGGAATGACCTTATTTGGCCAAGACGCTAAACACTTGAGAGAAATCTAGCCTTGTAAAGCATTCTAGTGCAATAAAAGTTCCATTCTTCCAAAACTCTCTAAGTGTTGCTTCTTTCTTGTCCCTAGCTTCTGAGTTGTGCCCATTGCATAACATAGATAACTAAGTATGTGGGAAAGACTGACTTAGTAACATTAGGTGGCTTGATTTGTTTAGGTGTCTTACGTGAGCTTGGGAAATGCCTAAGTCTGTGGTAGTACGGTTGAGATAGAGAGACATTTATCTTTGCTTCCTTCGTGATATTGAATTTCTTGCCATCTTCCAAGCTTGGGATTGAAAACCCCTTGCTTTTATTCGTAGGTGGATTATCCCTATTTACATTTAGATGCTCTACATGAACATCCATTCTATTATTAGTGGGGTCATGTTTTGTGCTACTATGTGTGAAAAAACTTTCACAATCACTCGATACATTCATCGTGCCCTCTACATGTTTTGTTGTTTCTGGCCAACTTCCTACCTTCTTTTCTGAGGCGCAGGCCCTTATCTATGCTAAGCTCACCTCTATACTATCTTCTCTCTATGGTGAGCCTTTCCCTATGCCAATGTATGTCTTTGTTGCTGACTTCACCAAGTTAGCTTAGGTCTTTTCAACGTATTTTTCCTATTATTTCTATCCTACCTCTCATATGACCCAAATTAGATGTCTCGTTGCTCATTTTATTCACTCCATTCTATGAGGCAATAGTTTGACATACCCTAGGTGATACTTAATATTATGATACTCTATCATGATCATGCTCGCACTAGTAGCCTCCCTTTTGCATTGATCATCTCCCATATCCTAGTGGCTCATTGATAATAACTCTTAATATAAGCATTATAGTCATGTGTATGATCCCATTGTTCCATCAGGTGCTACTTTTCAAGGTGTCACTTTGCAAGTGGCCTCTACTTAAGAGGCTATTGAGGAGGAGTTTGAGACTCATGCTATGGAGTAGGATCCTCCCTTAGAAGAGCCCACTCCAATAGGGTATCATGGTAGAAGGTGTTGGGGCTCCTCTCATGTATTTACACATCCTACCCCTTCTTCAGATGCCTTCTAGTTCCAAAGGGTGATGGATTCCATGGATCAGCTCCATCTTTGGGTGGATGCCTAGACTACTCAGGTAAACTATCACCATTCTGTGATTTCTACTCACCTAGAAGTTCAAGAGCATGATATGGTTGCTTGTTTCCAAAGCATTAAGGAATAGCTCAACACTATTACTTCATAGCTTTTGTCCTAGGGTCCCTCAAGCTCTACTCATCAATCCCCATCAAATCAAGCCCCTTAGACATCTTTTTTCTTTTTGATCTATTTGTTTTGTACACTAAATCCAAGTTGGCTTAGTTTTTTAGTCCATTATTTTTGTTAGGTTTGGATGTATGCTTTCCATTTCATTATTACTTGTATCCAGAATCATGTTTACTACATACGAATATCAGTTCTTCTCTTTCCCCATGCCTATATTTTCTAATCCTTTTCATATTTTGAGACAAAAAAAGAACATCTTATTCATTGATATATTTATTTCATTGATATTCATTTGCATGCATGACTTGTATCCTTGGTTTATTTTTTCTCCTATTATCTTGATTTGATTCTATTGCTTATATCTCTTCCCACACATTGCTTTACCCTAGGTACTTGTGTTTGATGTGTGAAGGTTACAAGATTAGAATATTTTGCACGTTTGGTTGCATTATATTGTCCTCTACATGTGATAGAATAAATAAGTTTGGATGAGTGTTATTAAGTATTATGTAAACTCCATTTGAGAGTTTTAGGGGGTTTATATAACCTTTGTTTTATCATAAAAGTGTTAAAGGGGAGATTGTTTGTGCTTTATGCATTGTGTTTTGTTTATTGGCAAATTTGTTTCTTTCATTCTAGTATAGGATCTTTCTAGATAGTGAGTTACTCTCTATTGAAGATTTGAGATTGATGATTGATTAATTGAAACATCACAGTTAAGCTTGAAAAGGTCCAAGTAAAGGCAAATTAGTTTTAGAAGGGTAGAGGTTGGATCATATGTTTACAATTGAGCTAAAAAAATTTTAACTGTATTTTTAAAATTTTAAGAGCACTCAAGCATTAGCCAAGGTGGTTTAGTCTATTCGAGCGCTTGATCCTAAAATTGCTAGATTCTAGTAGTTTGCAATTTGAAAAATTAAGATTTTATTTTTAAAGAAAATTCAATTTATGATCCTCTAGGTCTTTTAATCTATATATACCTTCCTTTAATGTATTTTAAAGTTTGATGTTCTCATTCGTAAAACGCTAACTTGGTTTCCCATCCCTAAAAGCTCTTAAAGAAGATATTGAACTAATTATGGGTTATTAAAGGATACCTACATCCTCTCAGGAGCTGAGGATCCACTAGAGTACTTTGTGTGAGGGTTTTCCATCTAAAAAATCCCTTGTCTTGTTTGTGGTTGATTGCTTTCAATTATTCTTCATTCTCAAGGGATTTATTGAATTAAAATTTTCAATTCTTGTATTAAAATCTTGGAAAAAAAAATACCCATTTACCTTCCTGGGTGTTACTAAGTGGAAATTAGGTTTTTCAATATTCTTTTATAATTTTTGTTATTTTGTGCAGTAAACCAGATAAGACTTAGAAGTGTTTTTTTTTCCTATTATTTTAATTGATCCAAACCAAGCCTCAAGGTTTTCAACATTTCGAACTTATCCCTATGTCTATTTTCAATGTACACATCATATTTACTACTTTTATTTATTTATTTATTTTGAACTAAAATGGAATTTATGGGGGGAGGAATCATCAAAGAAACCATCTATGTAATCTACCCTTCTGATGCCAGTACAAGCTACAGGGCAATAAAAGTAGGAAATTGATACATTAGCAGATAACATATATCATTTTTTTTATCCCTCCTTAGCGAGGACCTGGGATATCAACATGGAATGAAGCCAATAATTTTTTCAATAGCATGTGGTTTTGGTTTCCATGAAATGAACATGACAAACAGAAAAGAATGAAAAAGACCATTTACCCGAATGATACTTGTACAGTTCCCTGGATTAATTCCATTTGCGATATGTGCAATCTCATGTACTGGATTTCCACTGGACAGAACGTCCCACTGGCAAACAGAAAAGAGAATCCCAACAGTTACTTTCACTAATGTAGCTGACCTTCCAGGAGTTTCAAAAAAAAAAAAACCTTTAGACTTTTAGATAGAAACCTGAGGTCGCATTTTCTCATCTCTGATGAAATCAAATATAGTCTGACTTTGCATGGGGAGCCAAAGGGAGGTCGCAGCGCTGACGATCAGGCCACCAGGTTGGCCGGGTTCTGTGCTCTTGCGAACCGAGACTCTGACACCACTATTGTCCACTTCAGATAACTGAGGAAAATCTAGTTTTCCAGACATGCTTAAAACCCCACAAAAATCTTTCACCATCCTGTGACCAAGCTTCATTATACTTCTCCTCCCTTCAGGCAAGCTAATCACTGGACAGTGGACAACATCATCAGACCACTAGGAATGGATTGAAGTAAAAGCATAAAGCCATAAAGATAAAGGTGATAAAGAGTACCTCCTGCAAGATCACGAGTCGGTGTATTTTCATCTGCCAAGTAAGCGAGCCTCTCACACATCCTTTGAAGAGTAA
Source organism: Vitis riparia (assembly GCF_004353265.1). NCBI lineage: Eukaryota > Viridiplantae > Streptophyta > Magnoliopsida > Vitales > Vitaceae > Vitis > Vitis riparia. Next base: position 11,382,331 of record NC_048434.1, on the reverse strand, counting down.
CGACCATTCTTTCTGCGCCGAAGGCTAAGCTACCAGAGACAAGATCTCTATAGAGCCGATGCGTTAGACTTTTATCATCCACTTCAACATGTTCTACCCAAGTAATCTATCAAACAACAAGGTGGTTCTCAAACAAATGAACTAACTTCAGATAGAAGGGTACCATTTCTTGGGACAGAACAGAATCAGGAGATATGATGCCTGATAAGGCATGAACATTATAAAAATATTAAGGATTTAAAACACTAAGTACCAAGATAATAAATAAGATAAAATGAACAAGACAAGCACATTGAATTACAAAAATGAGTGCAATTAGGATGACATAATTAAGTATATTTTCAGTCGAATTTTGGATTTCAGACTAACATTACTACAAATAAAATGCATGATAGCAAGTAGAAAATGTACAGGTGAAACAAAGCAAGCACTAGTTTGTATATAATTAACATCTATTGTGCCCATGGAGACTTCAATGTAACTAATGTTAGTTCAAGAACACAGATAAAAATAATTCACATAAATAGGGGTGTAAATAAGGTCGATTTGATTGGGTTTTGGATTAAAAAATAAACCAAATCAATATGATTGGTTTTATATGTGATAAAAACTGAACTGACCAGATTTGAAGTGAAAAATTTGAACCAAACCAAGCCTTTTGAGGCCTGTTTGGTTCGGTTTTTGTAGATCGGTTTTGACCCAACTTAATAAACTTTTTAAGTCCTAAACCTAGATGTAGATTTGTGTTTGTTTTGAACTTAAATACTAATAATTTGAGTTTATATTAGGCCCTAGGTCTTTTTTTAAAAATTAATTGAAACTAACTTGGATTTGATGTTAAAAATATATTAAATATATTTAGAATTAATTTGACCATAATATAAAAACAATGAATTGCTTTAATAGAATTTAATATAATCTTTTTTATCAAATACCAAACAATTATATATAAGTTTTAAATATCGGTTTGGTTCGGTTTTTATCAATTATGAGACATGAAAAAAAGAAAAAAAGAAAAAAAAACAAACTAACAAGATCGGTTTTCAAAATTCTCAAACCATATCGAATTTTTTTATTTTTGAAAACCGAACCAATATGATCTGTTTAGGTTTATTTGGATCAATTTTTCAGTTTTGGTTGGTTTGGATCAATTTGTCAATTTTTTCGGTTTTGCTTATACCCTTACACATAAAGGTATACGAGACTTTAACATGATTCAGACAAATTTGTCTACATCTAAGGATGAGAAAAAAATCATCTCACCATACCATAGAGAATATTACGGAGGATAGAACCAAAATATAACTATTAGGTGCCCTATTCTCTTCAGCTCTTCCAAAAATATTCAACCCAAGCTCTAATACCATTTTTTTGTGTCAATAGAACTTTTAATACAAAAAATGTTAGTTTAAGAACACAAAAAAATAAAAAAAATAAAAAAAAAATCATATAAAGATACATGAGGTTTTAACGTGGTTCAGTAAAACATGCCTACATCCACAAATAAAAGAGAATAATTTCATTATACCATAGAGAATATCACAAAGGATAAAACCAAATACAATTATTGGATTCTCGAAACATCCATGTTTCCCCACTCCTTGCATCTATACCTTAAACCACAAATGCCTCACTATGCCGGGCGTCTTGCTACACCAAGTGCCTTTCGTTCTTCCTCATATCTCTATCCACCTCATATAGTCTTTTCAAGCTCATTTCCCTTTCGTAACCTTTTTCTCTCATGACCTAGAATACTTATAGGGATATTCATAATAACTTTCCTTATTCTATAAGAAAATCTAATATTACAATGACATATGAATGTAGGAAATATTCTATACAATATTCTTTACAAAAAAGAATTTGTACTAATTATAAATTTGATAAACTTTCAAACAATCTCTAACTTGGATCAAATTCAATTAAATCAACTTTTCATCTCTCTATGATACACGTTTTTTATTTATTTATCACATTCAGACGAGAGAACAATTAACTCCACCTTTAACTAAAATTCCTTATCACTATCTTGTGTGCTCTATTCTCTTCAACTCTGCCAAAAATCTTCAAATTGAGCTTTGATACAAGTTTGTTATGCCAATGAAAGCTTTAATACAAATAATATTAGTTCAAGAACATTAATTCAAGAACATAAAGATAAAACAATCCATATAATGGTACATGGGGTTTTAATGTGGTTTAGCCAAACATGCCTACATCGACGGATGAGAGAGAACCATTTCACTATAGAGAATATTATAAATGATATAACCAAATATGATTATTGGATTCCTAAAACATCTCATGTTTTCCTACTCTTTGTATTTACACCCTATAAACCATGAACCCCTCGCTCCACCAAGTGTCTCCCATTCTTCCCCGCATTTATATCTACCTCATAGATTCTTTATAAGTTGATCTTTATTTTATAACCTTTTTCCCTTATGACTTAAAATACTCATATAGATATTCCTAGTAACTTTCTTTATTTTATAAGAAAATAAAATATTACAATGTCATATGAATATAGAAAATAGTCTATACAACATTCTTTATAGAAAGGAATCTATACCAATTAGGAATTTGAGATATTTTCCAACAATCTCTACCTTGGATCAAATTCCATTAAGTAAATCTTGTTGTGTCAAAGGAAATTTTGATGTAAACAATGTTAGTTCAAATACACAAAGATAAAGCAATTCATACAAAGGTATAGGATTTTTTACGAGGTTCGACCAAACATGCTTATATCTACGGATGAGAAAGAATCATTCCACCATACCATAGAGAATATTATTAGGGCTAGAACCAGATAACACTATTGGATTATCGAAACATCCCATGTTTACCCACTCCTTGTATCTATATCCTAAACCACAAGCCATTTTCTCCATTAGGTCTCTTCCATTCTTCCCCATATCTCTATCCACCTTGTATAATCTTTATAAAATAATCTCCAATGCATAACCTCTTTTCCCTCATTACCTAGAATACTTATAGAGATATTCCTAATAACTTCTCTTATTCTACAAGAAAATAAAATATTATAATGATATATGAATATAAGAAATATCCTATACAATATATTTTACAAAAAGGAATCTATACTAGTTAGGAATTTGAGACACTTTCCAATAATCTCTACCTTGGATCAAATTCCATTAAGTTAATTTTCCATCTCTCTATGATAGATGTTTTCTTATCACATCCCAACGAGAGGACAATTAATTATATCTTCAACTAAAATTCCATGTCATTATCTTTGGTGCTTTATTCTTTTCTGCTCTTCCAGAAATCTTCAACCCAAGCTTTAGTACCAATTTGTTGTGTCAACAGAAGCTTTAATCCAAACAATGTTAATTTAAGAACACAAAAATAAAATTATTCACACAAAGGTTCATGAGATTTTAACGTGATTCAACCAAACATGTCTACTACATTCATGGATGAGAGAGAATCATTTCATTATACCATAAAAAATATGACAAAGGATAGAACTAGATACAACTATTGGATTCTTGAAATATCTCATGTTTACCCACTTCTTGTATCTACATCCTAAACCATGAGCCTTTCGCTCTACTAGGTGTCTATCATTATTCCCCACATCTCTATTCACTTCGTATAGTTTTTATAAGCTTATTTCCATTCTATGTTTCTCCGCTCCTTGTATCTACACCCTGAAACACAAGCCACTTGCTCCAATAAGTGTCTCCCATTGTTCCTCATATCTCTATCTACCTCGTATAGTCTTTTCAAGTTCATTTTCATTTCATAACCCTTTTCCCTCATGACCTTAAATATTAAAGAGATATTCTGAATAATTCTTTTTATTTTATAAGAAAATATATGATTACAATGACATATGGATATAAAAAATATTCTATATAATATTCTTTACAAAAAGGAATTCATACAAATGAGGCATTTGTGACATTTTCCAACAATCTCTACCTTAGGTCAAATTTCATTAAGTCCATCTTTCATTTCTCCTTGATACATGTTTTTTTTATCACATCCTAACAAGACCTTTAATTAAAATTCTTTGTCATTATCTTGTGTGCTCTATTCTCTTTAGCCCTTCCAAAAAGCTTCAACTCGAGTTTTGATACCAATTTATTGTGCAAATGAAAGCTTTAATGCAGACAATATTAGTTCAAGAATATTACTTCAAGAACACAAAGATAAAACAATTTACACAAAGGTACACAAAGTTTTAACGTAGTTCAGTCAAACATGGTTACATCCATAGATGAGAAATAAACTTTCCACTATACAACAGAGAATATTACAAAAGATTGAACTAGATACAATTCTCAAAAAATTTCTTGTTTCTACACTCCTTGTATCTATACCTTCAACCATGAGCCCTTCGCTTCTCCAGGTGTGTCCCATTGTTCCTCACATTTTTATCCACCTCGTAGAGTCGTTACAAGGTTATTTCTATCTCATAACCATTTTCCCTTATGACCTAGAATACTTATAGAGATATTCCTAATAAGTTTCTTTATTTTATAAGAAAATCTAATATTCAATGACATAGGAATATATGAAATATTCTATATAATATTCTTTACAAAACAGAATCTATACTAATTAAGAATTTGAAATACTTGTTAACAATCTCTACCTTTGATCAAATTCCATTAATTCAATCTTCCATCTCTCCATGATACACATTGTTTTTACCACATCCCGATGATAGAACAATTAACTTCATCTTCAACTAAAATTCCTTGTCATTATCTTGTGTGTTCGATTCTCTTTTACTCTTCCAGAAATCTTCAACTTGAGCTTCGATACTAGTTTGTTGTGCCAATGGAAGTTTTAATGCAAACAATGTTAATTTAAGAATGTTAGCTCAAGAACACAAAGGTACACGGTGATTTAACATGGTTCAACCAAACATGCCTACATCCATGTGTGAGAGAGAATCATTTCACTATACCATAAGGAATATTATAGAGGACAAAACTTGATACAACTATTAAGTTCCCAAAACATCCTATGTTTCCCTACTTCTTGTATCTACATCATGAACCACGAGCCCATCACTCCACCAAGTGACTTCCACTCTTCCTCAATTTTTTGTCCACCTCGTATAGTTTTTATAAGTTCATCTCCTTCTCATAATCTTTTTCCTTCATGACCTAAAATACTTATAGAGATATTCATAATAACTGTCCTTATCCTATAAGAAAATCAAACATTACAATAACATATGAATATAGGAAATATTCTGCACAATATTCTTTACAAAAAGCAATTTATACTAATTAGGAATTTGAGAAACATTTCAACAACATTAATGATCCCTTGCTACTAATACAACATTTATTTGCCATTATTTCAAAGATGATATGATGTTTAGTAAAGATAAATCTTTAATACAAGCTATCAATTAGTCTAGTCATTATTGTTTTATCTATGATCTTTTCTAACATTTATAGAGCCATAAATATCCACCCAAAAACCTCTCTCAACTTGTTTTTACCTTGAATTATTGTCTAGATTTTTAGTGGAGGTCATTTAATCTCAAGCATTAAGGTCATGTTTGGTACATAGGAATGAGGAATGAAAATGAAAATTTTCTTTCAATTCCTATTTCTCCTTGAATAGGAATGAATTTGGTGTTCTAAGTCTTTTGTTTGGATGCATATAGGAATGTAGAGCTAGAATGAATATTTGTTTCTATTTCAATTAGTAGCAATAGAAATGAAAATGAAAATGAATAAATAAATAAATAAATTGACAATAATATCTGTAAATATAATTTAAAATATTATTTTATATTCATTTAAAAAAAGTCTCACACTTTACATACTTTAAAATATTTTTTTATTTTCATTTAAAAAAAAACATCTTTGAGAGTTTTTTTTCTAAATAATAAAAATCTATTTGGGCTTTGATTTAAAAATAAAATTTCTTTTAAAAATTAATACCACTATTTGATTGTTGTTCTTGAGAAATAATTTTTAAAAACTATAAGTTTAATAATTTTAAAAATAGTATTAGCAATTATTGATTTTAAAATATTATTTTTTATTTTAAAAATTTTAATTATACTTTTATAAGATGTTAATATCCACATCTTATAATATTTATAAAGAAAATATAATTTATGATTTTATCATAATATTACTATTCATATTTTATTAAAAATTTTAATTTATTAATAATTAAAAAAATATTTTTATTTTTAATAAGACTCAATGAAATTTATTTTATATTATATAAATTGAATTTACAATTTGCTTTTTACAAAATCAAAATAAAAAAAAATTTATTTAAAAAACAATTTATCCCAAAAAAAAAAAAATTTGGTTTTTTCAAAACATAACTTGCACTAAAGAATCAAAATACCTCTTCTTATAGATGAATTGAAATCTCAATTATAAGTAGGATTTCATTTACTTTGAAATCATTCTTATAGGAATGGATGCAAAAATGAATGGAATATTCAGTTCTCACTTCTCATTCTCACTTACCAAATATGGCCTAAAATGAAATCCTAGAAGTCAACCACTAACTTGGAGTAACAATTTGAGAATTTTATGGTTTCTTCAAAGAAAAAAAAAACACTAAAAGTCTAGAATTTTTTAAAATTTTTTCAGGTTCCTTAGAGGGGGAAAACAATAGTAGTCAATCACCATGTACCAGGAGAACCACCATTGAAGGCAGCTGCTATAAACCAAAATATAGAAGATATTGTCCAAAGCATTTTTGAGAATGATTTGACACCAAACTCCAGAATTGTGATCTTCCTGTTCTAAAAGGACCCTCCTCCATTCAATAACAAAATAGAGATCTCAGTCAGTATCTTGATGATTTTGACCACATTTCAGACATTACTACATGATAAGGATTAACTTGTTTCTGATGATAAGGGTTCTATTGATAGGAATCAGTAGTTTGAACTAATAAGGATTCTAGTGTTCAGGTGAGATAAGGATCAAACAGTTTGATACTTGTCCTTTATTCAGATTGTGTAATTTTTTTGTTTTTTTACTTTCACTATATATCCCTAGTAGATCCCCCATTGTAATCAGTTTTTCAAGTTAATCAAACTAGCAATTCTCTTCACTACATAATAAAATGCATAGCAAACTAGGCATGCATAAACAGCCAGAAAGGAAGGAAGAAGAAGAAAGGATTAGAAACAACGAGGAAAAAAGAAAAGCATCTTTTATATATTCATCTTATGGAGCAATAATTGAAATCAAGTTCTCTCAAGAAAATCCCTGAAAGTGCTCAATTACCAATCTGTTCATGTCCCATCATGATATGCTCAATTATGTGTATTGGAATTTCATATTCCTTCAACCAAATGTTTCACACTTTCTCAACCAAATAACAAGTTTCATCCTCCATATACAACATTCCATACTAATTTATGGAGAGACTGGTTATGATATTAACTACTAGTTGCTAAAGTGAAGATTTGTAAATGATGGTAGATCCTGGTAATGATACACAGATTGACGCACCTTGGAGCAGCCATCAGGCAAGTCTTGAATCATGCATCCAGAAGGAAGTTTCCAAAATCGGAAAGAGGAGTTTGGTTGGCCATCTTTGGAGTAATCATAGGACACATCCACCATCGCCCACACGCCTAGCTCAATTTGCTGGCAATAACGAAGAAAGTAGAATTCTCTAGGTGCTACAAGAGGTGAAAGAATATGCATCTGTTCATACATCTGCATCAACACCTTCGACTTAGAAAACTTCTTCCCTGGACAAAACTTTCAAGGAAAAATTAAAAAGAAATGGACTCTTGCTATCTACCAATTGCAAGGAACCACTCCGGCTTCCAATTAGTCCAGCCTCAAGAACTTGAATTGTGCTTGCTTTGGTAATGATTGTGGGAAAGAGATCGACATATTTATTCTGCAAAACCAAATCACTTTTGAAATCTACACAATTCTAAAAAGATAGTGAACCAAACCTCAGTTTAATTTACAGGATGCAAGATGATGAAAGGGATAGACTAATTAGAACTAACTGGATCCAGAAACATGTTGACCAACTGCATTCCATTCATGGCCACCACGACTGATTCCTTTGATGATTCAATTCGAGCATTTGAACTTTTGAAGTGAGTAGCCTTGGGGAAAATTCTTTCATAGCTGTCATGGTGAAGAACATATTTTTCATTAGTGGCGGACTTGACCCACAAAGGCTCATTGATACGCACAAGCCTGATTAATTCATCCATGGCACCGGCAGCAGTCTCAGTCATGAGTGTCTTTTCCATATCTGGGAATCCCTTAAATTGATACATCACTGAAGCATTGCAAATATCCACGGGAGCAAGTTCAAGGCCTAGGGCAGGGCCTACTGTGGGGATGGAAAGGCCTCCTGTCTCTTGGCTTGGGAAACTTCCTGGTGAAAAATCCAAAGAAGATCCAAGGGCAGGTGGCAGCAAATGCATTTGTGTAATGGGTTTCCCTATGTACTTGGCAAGAAGATTTGATACCTTTTCATGCTGACAAACATTTGGTGGGAGACACCAGTTTAGCAATAAATAAATAACTTTAGATGGCAAAAAGAAATGGTGACATTAAGAGAGACCTGAGCAAAGTTCCAAGCATCTTAACTAACCTCTTCTTTCAATTGGGCGTTTTCAAGCTGAAGCTTCTCTATGTTACGCTGCCGTTCTTCTTCCCCGAAGGGTGGACCCCCACACGATGGGCAGATCACATTCTTCAGTGCCTCTCTGATTGCAAGGTTTTCACATTGGATCCTTTCATTCTCGGCCCGAAGGGCAGTGTTATCTGCGCGCTCATGTTGAGTCTGAAACGCACAAGAAAAGGTCACTCGCCATTAAGCGTCCAAATGAGAAAACCAAATCTTCCTTTGAATTTAATAAAGAAAAAACTACTGCACCTTTGTTTGAGTACGCTTGTTCTGAAACCAAAACTTGATCTGGCGGGACTCAAGCCCCAATTCCCTGCCCAACTGACGCCTCTGGGCTTCATCTGGATGGGGGCAGTCCTTGAAAAACCTTCATTCCATCCAAAGAAATCAAGAGATAGAAAAGTTGCTATGAATTTTAACAACTTCGTTAAGACATACACGCCAAACAATACAATCAAAGACAATTCAAAGAAATATATATTAAAAGAAAAGTACATCAGTGGCGGATTGATGGTTTGACTAAACAAAAAGGAAAAGCTGAACAGACTCCCTCTCTCTCACTAACCAAAATCACATATCATCAAAAAAGAAAGAATGAAAAGCCCTCATAATCTGAGGTAGATTGAAAGAAATGGGCAGGAAATGCATATATATCAGATATAAAAAGATATGGTATATGAACAAAGAACCAATCAAGGATCAAAATGGGTAGAAGGCAGCATTCACGGAATGGCCTTTTTTGGCTATATCTCACATCTAGAAAGCTAAACAAATACAGCAATGTCGTTGTCACTATGAACAATAAAACTAGTGGAAAAACCGAATTGAAACTATCCTCAATAAGCAGTGATCTTACGTTTCAAGGCGCTGAATCTGCTGAGGAGTGTGGCGATTGTACACTTTCCTCCCTCTTCGAGGATTGGGACCATCTTGATCACCACCTGAGCCATTTCCTCCGCTCCGAAACTCCATTTCTAGAAGCAGCAGTGCCAACTCCCAAACCAGTTGTGATATATACAAGGTCTACACTTCTTGCACTTCTACACAGGGAGACAGCAAAAGATATGTATAAATATTCTAATGTGTAGTTGATGTTTAAGATATATTTTGCTGTTCCTTGATTTTTTTTTTTTTTTTTCTTTCTTCTCTGCCTTCTTCAAGATTATAAACCCTTTTCCCAAAAAAGAATAATGGGGGGTTTTAGGGTAAAATCTCCGTCTTCTTTTATGTTTTTTTTGGCCTCTCTTGTATCGTTTCCGATCATTTCTGATTTATAACACCCGATGTAACGGATATAGAATCGGGAATTTCGGCAAAAATCATGGGTAATGAGATATACTGTGTGTGAACCCACCAACCATACATGGTAAGATGAAAGGGTTACGTGTACATACCCCAGTATCGGCTTTCCCCATGAAGTCCAACCAGAAATCAGACAAGGAAAAAGAAGAAGAAGGGAGGTATATATACTATAAGATACATTGTCGAATGGGCTGTGGAGCTTTTCTTCTTCTTCTGCACACAGGCTTTTGGCTTTCTGTCTGATGATATCTCACGTTCATCCATGCACTTGGGGGACATTTTTCGACTTTTGCCCTATCTATCAGAATTCAGAAGCGTCTTTCACAAACCATTTGGGACGACTGAGTGGCATTGGGACCCACAAATTCTTACCCGATATTGCTGAGTCAGGGCATTTATGATACAATTAATGCTGATTTGGAAGGTCCGCATGTTATTCTGGAATTTGACATATTTTCCAAAATATGAATCACCTTCCATACCCATTTTTCATTGTTGGTTTAATTGGCCTGTATTGAAGAGACTTAATGAATTTTATCATTTGATTTAAAATGATTGGATTCTAAAATTTCATGCTCTTTATACTTCTATAATCATTGTATACTTAATTTTAATAGACTGAAATCTTTAAAATAAGTAACTCTGTTTTGCTTTTTTTTTTTTCAGTTAAAAATTTTAGATTCTAAGATTCTGTTTATTAGTAATTTTAAGAAACGTTTTCAATATTTTTAACACTTCAAAATTTTTATTTTTTAAGTATTACAAAAAGTTAAAAATAATTTCTAGAATCACTTTAATTGACCCATGAAGCATTATTGCTTTCTTTTTTTTATAATTCCACTCTTAAAGGCATTAAATTCTTCATGATTAATTTAAAATCTCCAAGAAAATAATTCATTAGTTCAAAATAAAATGAAAAAAATAGAAAACAATTGAGATTTTCTACTATTAGAAGTGATCTCTATTGTTTAAATAAATCATAATAATTTTGTAATAAAAACAATTAAGTTTTTATATTAAGCTTTGATACATAAAATAAGTTAATCACCATTAATTAGATATTTTCTTTATTATCACAATAGTCCATCAACCACCATCAATAATTGTCATTAAAAATTCAAAATTTATGATATCATGATGTTATTTGTAAGTCAATTCATTAATACAATATGATCACTCATAAGAAAGAATAACAAAACATGTATCACATTTATAAGCTTCTTAAATAGATTATATACGTAGGCTATGTGGTATAAATACAAATAGGAAAATGCCAACCTTCGTGGAAAGTAAGAAGTTTAAAAATATATATAAATATAAATATAAATAAATAAATAAATAATTGTCTTTTCACCATTGTCATTAAATTCTTTGCTACAAAAATGACAAGAGGAGGTGGCCTATATTTTTATGACATGGACCATGCATATTAAATAATATGAATAAAACAAAAAAGTCAATAACCACGAGTTTTCTCTCTGTCAAATGAGTCAAATGGGCAATTAAAGTAATTATTTGATTAACATAATAAGATACATCACACGCTTAGAGCCCGTTTGGCAGTCATAAATCTACCAATTTTGTTTTTTGTTTTTTTTTTTTTTTTTAGCTTAATTAGTTTAATTATAAGTCATAAATGAATTATATGTAGATTCATGATTAAGTATAATTTAACTTTACCTTAAAAATATCTTATAAATAGTAAATAATAAAAAATAGTGAATTATTTAATTTGATTCATCATAAAATTTTCTTTTAATAAAAATTATTTAGGGTATGTTGGGTTCTTAAAAAATATTAGTAAAAGGGAAATATTGAGGAAAATCATTTTCAAGGAAACTAAGATTAGAAAAAATAAAAAGAAAAAGAAAAAGAGAAAAATATTATGGAAATTTTAAAAATATGTTCATAAAAAAATTAGGAAATTTTGAGAAATTACATTTATGAAAAATTTAAGTTTATTTCTCTCATTTTTTTTTATAGATAATGAACTAAAATCTTATATAGCATAAAGTAATATATAATAAGAAATGAAAAAAAAATTACAGAGTAAAAATTGGAAAAAATAGAAGAAAAATCTTATATAGCATAAATAGTTTTTTCTTTTATCAAAATCAGTTAAGGAAATATAATTTTATTTTTTCAATTGTTTCATTAGCCCTTTAAATGAAAAATTATTTCTCATAAATAAATTAATTAGAGTTTATTTGGAAATTTATTATATTAAATAATTAAAAAGAAAAGATTTTATTTTAAAAGAAATTCATTTTTAATGTAAATCAATTAAAAATAGTGTCATTTAATATAATGCCTACACATCAAGTAAAATAAGTTTATATATATAATTTTGATTTCTTTACATGAATGAATTAATAATAAAAAAGTTGACTTAAAGGAAAACATATTTAAGTATAAATGATAAAAATATTTACTTTACAAAATGATGAACATGAAATAAATATAAAATTTTAAATTTCACTTTGAGTTTTGTCATAAGTGATTAGTTAAGTCTCTTTTACTAAATAAATTAAATGGTTTTAGGGTGGTGCTTAGTAGTGGCATGAAATTTATGTCATCAATGGGATCCACCATTTTTTTCACTTATGATGTTTAACTCTTTCATCAAATAGACCCTAAATTTTATTTAAGTTGAAATTCTATTAGGACAATTAACAAATTGGTCACTTCTACTACAAGAGTTTGAGATAATTTATATTGCTCAAAGAGCTATAAAAGGGTAAGTCTTGGCTGATTTCTTAGCCAATTATCCTATCTTAGTTGATTAGGAACTAACGGAAGATTTTCCCAACAAAGAAGTTATTTTAGTTGAAACTCTATCTCAATGTTGAATGTTCTTTAATGGAGCCTCTCATAATTATGAGAGAGAGGGTGCTTGTGGACAGGCTTTCTTTATCCTGTTTGATGGCAATACTTGCTTTTCATTGTGAAAACTATTTTAAAAAAATAGAATCACCACTTATTTTTGTTTATTTTTAAAATAAGAAATAAAACCCTAATATGATTTTTTTTAAAAAAAAGAAAAGATATGTCTATGAAAACTAAGTCTAAATATAAGGATCAAGTTACTTAAGAAGCTCGCAATGGCTTTACCTGGAATGCTCACTCATAACCCCTAGAGTTGTCTTGCTTCCAGCTCCCTTTTCTACTTCTCCTCCTCAGCTAGATCTCCTTTCTGAATTTTCTTCTTCAAGCCTTCACCACTCTCCAACTCTACTGCTCCCCGTTCAGTATAAAAGTCTTTTTTTCAACCACCACCATGGCAAGGTGGTCATGTCTTTGCCACATGTCCCATACAACTCTGAACACTTGTGGAGATCGTCCCCTACTCCTCCAAATGAAAAAAAAAAAAAAAAAAACCAGCTCCTCCCAGTCCAAAAAGAGGTCTTCAAATATTTCCTTTTTCGGTAGAGTTCATGAGTACAAGGAATATGAACATTAGAGTGAAAAAGAAGTGTGAATAGTGAGTGGAACAAAGTGAACTCTATTGAAGAAAAAGAAAACCCCCTAAAAGTACACAAATAGAACACAAACTCGCTCAAACCAACAAAGGAACAGAAGGCGCTCTAAAATCCTAAGAGAAATGTAGCTCTCAGGGGTCTCTAAAGTTGCACTATGGATCCAGACTCCCTCCAAGATGTCTTTAGACGTGACTCGAAAATCGATGTCAAAGTTGAGTAGCATTCAAACCACCTAAGAGCATAGAGATGAACACATATAAAAAGAAAACTACATATACATTATACAAGGGTGCAAGGCGAGGGGTACCAATGATACAATCAAGACACATGCTATAAGCTTAAAGAGTTATATCACACACAATGAAAGAGGACAAGCTTTGGAAAATCAAAACTTTGAAAGCTAAAATGTGGCTTTGAATGCCAAGACTGAGATAAAATTTTTTTGAACAACTAAACTATGGCTCTGAATGTTTGCGGCTCTTAATGCCTATAAAGGAAATGACTCTGAACATCTATGAAAATGGTGGCTCGGAACACCTAAAATTATGGCTTTGAACGCCTATCTAGGACTGTGGCTTTGAACGCCTGTGGCTTTGAACGCTTATAAAAGAAAATGGTGGCACTGAACACCTGAATCGTTGAAGGTGGCTTCAAACGCCTAAAACTATGGCTCTGAACGCCTATGGTTTTGAATGGCTATGAAAGTTATGACTCTGAATGCCAATGTGAGAGTGATGGTGGCTGTAAACGCCTATGAAGGAAAGTGGTGGCTTTGAACGCCTAAACTGGAGAAGAGGCTCCGAACAACTAAGTTGGAGAAGTGGCTCTGAACGCCTAAACTGAAAAAGGTGGCTCTGAACACCTAAACTAAGCAAGGTGGCTCTAAACACCCATTGCTTTGAATGCCTATGAAAGTGATGACTTTGAACGTCAATGTGAGAGCGATGGTGGCTCTGAATGCCTAAAATAGAGAAGAGGCTTTGAACGTCTAAGCTGAAAAAATGGCTCTAAATGCTTGAACTAAAAGAGGTGGCTCTAAATGCTTAAATTGAGCAAGGTGGCTCTAAATGCTTATGGCTTTGAACGCCTATGAAAGTGATGAATCTGAACGGCAATGTGAGAGCGATTGTGGCTTTGAATGCCTATGAAGAAAAGTGGTGGCTTTAAACACCTAAACTGGAGAAGAGGCTCTGAACGCCTAAGCTGGAGAAGTGGCTCTGAACACCTGAACTAAAAGAGGTGGCTCTAAATGCCTAAATTGAGCAAGATGGCTCTAAACGCCTAAGCTGGAGATGTGGCTCTAAACACCTAAGTGAAAGAAGTGGCTTTGAGCACCTAAACTGAGCAAAGTGGCTCTGAATGCCTATGACTTTGAACGCCTATGAAAGTGATGACTCTGAATGCCAATGTGAAAGTGATGGTGGCTCTGAACGCCTATGAAGGAAAGTGGTGGCTCTGAAAGCCTAAACTAGAGAAGAGGCTCTGAACGCCTAAGCTGGAGAAGTGGCTCTGAAACCCTAAACTGAAAAAGGTGGCTCTAAAAACCTAAACTGAGCAAGGTGGCTCTAAACACCTGAGCTAGAGAAGTGGATTTGAATGCCTAAGTGAGAGAAGTGGCTTTGAATGCCTAAACTGAGCAAGGTGGCTCTGAACGCCCATGGCTTTGAACGCCTATGAAAGTGATGACTCTGAACGTCAATGTGAAAGCGATGGTTGCTCTGAATGCCTATGAAGGAAAGTGGTGGTTGTGAACGCCTAAACTGGAGCAAAGGCTTTGAACACCTAAGCTGGAGAAGTGGCTCTAAATGTCTAAACTAAAAGAGGTGGCTTTGAACGCCTAAACTGAGTAAGGTGGCTTTGAATGCCTAAGTGAGAGAAGTGGCTTTGAATGCCTAAACTGAGCATGGTGGCTTTGAACGCTTATGGCTTTGAACGCTTATGAAAGTGATGACTTTGAACGCCAATGTGAGAGCGATGGTGGCTTTAAACGCCTATGAAGGAAAGTGGTGGTTCTGAACGCCTAAACTGGAGAATAGGCTCTAAATGCCTAAGCTAGAGAAGTGGCTTTGAATGCCTAAGCTGGAGAAGTGGCTCTGAACGCTTGAATTGAAAGAAATGAGCAAGGTGGCTCTGATTGCCTCAACTAAGTAAGGTGAAGCTAAGCAAAGTGGCTTTGAACACCTTAACTGAAAAATGTGGCTCTGAATGCCTAACTGAAGAGGTAGAATTGAGCAAATCGGCTCTGAACGCCTAAATTGAGCAAAGTGGTTCTAAATGCCTAAACTGATGAAGGTGGCTTTGTATGCCTAAGCTAAGGAAAGTGGCTCTAAATGCCTAAACCAGAGGAAGTGACTCTAAACGCCTAAACCAAAGGAAGTGATGAGGGAAAGATGGCTCTGAATGCCTAAACTGGAGAAGGTGGCTCTGAATGCCTTTGAGAGATAGTGGTTATGAATACTAAACTAAAAAAAACGGCTTTGAATGCAAACTGAGGGAGGCGGCTCTGAACACCAAACTAAAAACTAACAAATCTGAATGTTGGGAATGCGACTCTAAACGCTTAACTATAAACTGATAGCTCTGAATGCTAGGAATGTGGTTCTGAACGCTGAACTAAAGAAATATGGTGGCTTTGAATGCCGAGCTGACTAATGGCTCTGAATGCCAAACTAAAGACATAGCTTTAAACGCCAAACTGAAGATATGATGGCTCTGAATACTGAACTGAAGAAATATGGTGGTTCGAATGCCAAGCTGACCAATGGGTCTGAGTGCCAAACTGAAGACACAACTCTGAATGCCAAACTGAAGATATGATGGCTTTGAATGTCGAACCGAAGAAATATGGTGGCTTTGAATGCCAAGCTAACTAATGGCTCTAAATACCAAACTGAAAACACAATTCTGAACGCCAAACTGAAGATATGATGGCTCTGAATGTCGAACCAAAGAAATATGGTGGCTCTGGATTCCAAACTGAAGACATACTTTTGAACGCCAAACTGAAGATATGATGGCTCTGAATGCTGAACCAAAGAAATATGGTGGCTCTGAATGCCAAACTGTGAAAAGATGGTGACTCTAGACTCCAAGATACGAGGAAATGATGAGGGGAAATATGCCTCAATGTGACGTGTCGCCACAACTCTTGATCCACTGAAATGGTCTAAAAGAGACTCTATGAGTCTCAAAAGATGCTCCGTTGACGAGTCAGGATGGTCAAATCAACTATAAAATAAAGTCTCACAACCCATCTTACTAAATCACAAGGCTTAACGAAGTGTTATGATAATTTGGATGTCTCTAACTCGAGATACCTTGTTGGAGGAATTTGTTGTCGTCTCAAAGGAACGATCCACTAGCATATCTCAAACAAAATAGTCCACTAGAGAAACTATCATCGCCTCAACATAACGATCTACTGAGAAGTTAAAGGTAGTAGGACGGTCAAAAATCAAAGGTCATGCTCCTCTAAAGGCTTATCTAAACAAAATCACCCAAACTGTGACCAATAATGCGAATAAGTATTCCTCAGCCGAATAAAGAATATAATAGTTCCATGAGAAAACAATCATGTCCATAATAGAAAATGGGAAATAAGCCCCAGTATAGCAACTAACGCATCCAGCCATGCTAGTAACCAAGGAAAATATGCCCTAGTATAGCAACTAGTGCATCCATGTCATGCAAGTAACCAAGGAAAATATGCTTCAATATAGCAACTAGTACATCCAGTCGACCCCGGTGACTCAACAATGATCCATTAAGGTAACCAACAAGATAAAATCAATCATCAACCCAAATGTTCCACTAAGGATGACGCAAGTAAGCGAGTCTATCAAAGGCTTGAGAATGATTTGCTAGGAAATGAACGAGGAATTTGTCATCGACTCATGGATGCTCCACTAAGAATGATGAAAGATGTGCGAGTCTGTCATCAGCTCAAAGATATCCCACTAGAGACGATGAACGTGAGCCTATTTGTCACTGACTCAAGAATACCTCAATGGGGATGTTTAGGAAATATTAAATGTACTCCACTGAAATGATGATATGGAAGTCTATGCGCCTAAGATAACCCCATCAAATATTAGAAAGTATGAGCTGAATTGAATGACTCAAGAAAGGCTCCAATAGGGAATCATCAAACAGATCATCATCTCAACATGTATCTCATAAATGGGGATGATTATGCAAATCCGTGAAGATCTATAAATCTCAACCAAAAAGGAAATATGTCCTAATATAACATCAAATGTGTGGTAGATCAAAAAATCAAACAACATCAAATCATCCATTATCAATTATGTAATCCCAGTCATCCATATCCATAACTGAATCAGATCCAAACATCAAAGAGGCGTCTCCCAGAAAAAAATAAAAATAAAAATAAAAAAGCATGATGATATATAAATATAAACCAAATCTCAAACACTTGTCTTAAGTAGGGGCTTTCAAAGACGATATCTAATCCAATGGCCTTAGGGTGGTCTTAAGACACAGGGCGTAACGTAGGCTAGGGTGATAAGGTAATAGAAATGAAGGAAAACTAGGCCCAAATACCCAATTATTAAAACCCATGCCCTCATGTATAAAATGTAACATGTATAGAAAAGTTTGTGAGCTAGGACCTAAGGACGCTTAATGTGATTATGAAAACAATAATAAGGCAATGAAAAATCGAACTGCTAATGAGATGCGTAAGAATGATGCAAAGAAAGTATCAAACCTTGAATAGGTCAGTGTAAGAAAAGAACAAGGGGGTTAAGTGAAGGGGAGGAATCAAAATCAATTATGAGGATAATGGCGAAACAATAAACATATAGAGAGGAATTATGATCAACTCAAATCAAAATATGAAGTGAAGTCACATCAACAATGAAAGTAATGATGAAGGAACAATGACCCAGAGCCCTTAGGAGAAGGTCACTCATCTCACTCTCTAACAAAAGATGTGACGAAGTGAATACAAAGAAAAAATGATATCGGAAAGCTCACATGCAAACTCTCACCAACAAACATACTTGATAAAATGACCATCGGCTATCAATATACATGCTCAATGATGGAGAATACTATGTACATACACACATGTGCTTATTTTCTTTCTTTTCATTTTCAGTTTTTTTTTTTTACATATATACAAATGCACATACCTTAAACATAAAAAAATGGGCCCCAAAGGGATAAGATCAATAATGGATGGATGTTCTCTCAAGCTTCAAAGTAACATAAACTCTCTCCAATGATATGAACTTCTCAAGCTAAGGGTCTTCGAATCAATTTTCGTGAGGTAGATAATGGAAATGATGTGATCATCCTCTATGTAATGAACTAAGTAGGATCACTATTCACGATGGAGAAAAGATGAAGCAGAACAAGTAGCAAATGAGACAAAAAAAAAATATATAAAGAACACAACTAATGAGATATGATGGAATGTAGTAGTGTGACGGTAGGAAAAATAATGAGTGAAAGAAACGCCCGTAGGCCCAAGGCTCATGAAACTCCTAAATGAAGCATGCATACAATAAAGGGACCCTATCCCAATGTAGAAATGTGAGCAAGGTAATAAGAAAGAAAGACTTTGATACACATGCAAGGCTCAATGGGCTAGCAACAGTCTGTATATCAAAAAGGGGATAATAAGGTATGTGGCTAACCGAAATGACGACCACACATCTTATGACCATAGTCTCAAACAGAATGTTTCTTCAACTAATCTACATTGGTTGGCTCTAAGAATTGGTTTCCATCTAGATCCATCAACCATGCAGTGCCCTCTAGGGTCAACTCCCTAATGAAATAAGGTTTTCTCCAATTGGGTCTGAACTTTCCTCTGGGATCTCTGATCAATCCTCTGATGACTTTCAAAACCAAGTCACATCTCTATAGCAGTCTAGGCTTGACCCGTTTCTTGAAAGCACGAGCTATCTTCCTCTGATAGGCATGAACATGGTCTACTACCCTCAATCTCATCTTATCTAGGAGATTGAGTTGGTCTAATCGAGCTTGAGCCCAATCTGCCTCTGAAATCTACTACTCTAATGCTACCCTCAATGAACCCATCTCTATCTCAATTGGTAGCATTGTCTCCATACCATACACCAAGGAGTAAGATGTGACTCCTGTAGAGGTGCAAAAAGAAGTCTGATAAGCCTATAATGCAAATGGAAGCTTCTCTGACCAATCCTAAGAAGTCTTAATCATCCTCCATAAGATCCTCTTAATATTCTTATTTGTAGCTTCTACCACTCCGTTGGTTTACAGCATGTATGCAGACGATCTATGATGTTAGATACCGTATCTTTATAATAAAGTATCAACATCCGCTCTTAAATGTACTCCCCTATCTGAAATCAACTCATGAGGGACTCCATAGCGATAGATAATATGTGATCTGATGAAATAGTGATCCTAGCTGATGTTAATCTCGCATATGAGGTAGCCTCTACCTACTTGGTGAAGTAATCAAAGGCGACCAAGATGAACTCATGACCATTGGAAGACTTCGGTGAAATCTTCTCAATAATGTCTATACCCCTTATTGGAAATGGCCATGGTGAAGTTAGTGCATGTAACTCTGAAAATGGCACGTGCATGAAGTCCCTATGTATCTAACACTCTAGACATCTCTGAACAAACTGGCAACAGTTTGTCTACATGGTCAACCAAAAATAGCCAGTTCTCATGATCTTACGAGCTAACATATGTCCTCTCATATGGGATCCATGGACTCTCACATGATCATCTCTCATCACTTGATCAACAGAGATGTGGTCTAAGCACAATAGTAACATCCCATCAGCGGATCGTCTATACAATGTCTCCCCACATATCACAAACTGGGTGGCTAACTATCTCAATGCTCTCTTATCCTTGGTCGTGGTGACCTCAGGATATGTGTCAAATCTTAGAAACTGGTATATGTCATGGTACCAAGGCAAGCCATCATCCAACTCTGCCTCATCAATCAAACAACAATAAGTAGGAACTAATCTCGACTCAACAATGGTATTAGCAGGAATATCAATCATGGAAGCTAGAATAGCTAAGGCATCAGCAAAATGGTTCTGCACTCTAGGTAGATGTGTATATCTCAAATCATCAAATCTCCTAACCAGTAGCTCCAAGTATGCATGATAAGGCCTAAGCTCTACATCTCTAGTCTTTTGCTCGCCCTGAATCTGTCTCAATACCAGATTGAATTCACCAAACACCTCCATCTATCTAATCTTGAGCTCAAGAGTTGTCTTCAATCCCAAAATACAAGCCTCATACTCAACAATATTGTTCATGGCAAGATGCCAATCAGAGAACCCCAAACGAACAGATCTAGGAAAGTGGTCACTATGAGGGGATATAAACAAAACACCTATCTCGTATCTAGAATGGTTGGTCGTACCATCAAAGTACATGTGCCAACCTAAAAAACTAGTCACTACAGCGATATCCTTATATGGAAAGTCATCATTAATCGCTCTACCATCAGAAACTGGTAATGATGCTAAGTAATCCACAACAACGCTCCATCTAATAGACTTCTGAGTAACATAATGAATATCAAAGTTAGTCAAGAGTACCAACCATCTCATGAGTTGACCAATCAAAGTAGACCTGTCAAATAAATATCTCAGGAGATATAGACGGGATATCAAGTGAACTGAATACTTTGTCATGTAATGTCTCAATCTCTGAGTAGCCTAAACCATTGCTAAGCAGAAACGCTCAATCATGACATATCTCATCTCATAATCAAGCATCCTCTTACTCAAATAACAAATAACTTGCTCATTTCCCAAATCATCGAGTTGAGCTAACATGCATCCCAAGGCTATGTTTGAGACTAACAGGTATATGAGTAAAAGACGACCTGGTGTAGGAAGTACCAGAACTAGAAGCGACAACAAATACTCTCTAATCCTCTCGAAATGGGCATTGGCACTGATTATCCCAAACAATAGGCTGACTCTTCCTCAAGAGTAAAAAAATGGGCTCATAAATATTTTTCAATCTGGCAATGAATCTACTGATGTATTGAAGTCTACCTAAGAAACCTCTTATCTCTTTCTGAGTCCTCAGTACAATCATGTCAAGGATGGTTTTGATCTTATTTGGATCTATCTCTATGTCTCTCTCACTAACCATGTATCCCAATAGTTTCCCAAAAGTCAGTCCAAAAGTGCACTTCTTGAGATTCAATCTCAATCTAAACTGTCTAATCCTCTCAAAGAATCTCTCCAAAGCTACCAGGTGGTATGCTCTATCTCGAGATTTCATTATCATATCATCTAAATAACCTCGACATCTTGATGCATCATGTCATGGAAAAGGGTAGTCATTGCTATCTGATAAGTGGCTCATACATTCTTCAACCCGAATAGCATGACTCTATAATAATAAGTACCCCACTCAGTAATGAAAGGCGTTTTCTCCATGTCCTCTATAGCCATCAAAATGTGATTATACCTGGAAAACCCATCTATAAAGGACAACATCGAATGACCTATTGTACTATCAACTAGCATGTCGATGTGAGGAAAATGAAAATCATCCTTGGGACTGGCCTTGTTGAGATCTCGAAAATCAACATAGACTCTTACCTTGTCGTCCTTTTTAAGAACAATGATGACATTGGCCAACCACTCAGGATACTCAACCACTGATAAGAATCTCATACTGAGCTGCTTTTGAATCTTCTCTTTCACTTGCAAACTCCAACGAGGATATAACCGTCTCAACTTCTGCTTAACCAGTCTAACATGAGGCAGAAGTGGCAAGTGATGTTAGACTATGGATGGTTCATGGCCCGACATATCCTCATAAGACCATGCAAAAACATCCAAATATGATCTGAGTAACTGAGCGAGGTTATCTCTCTCATTTGTAGACAATTCTAATCCAATCCTTAGCTCCTTAGGCTAGTCTATTGTACCGAAATCACTTATCACAATGTCTCCTATGGTAGGTGAAACTCTCTGATCAAAATGGGACTCAAATCAGAAGCTAAAGAAAAGTCCTCATCTGAATCATACTGTACAATCTCATCATCTATATCAAATATCTATGTTGTAAGTGAATAAGGTGCAGATAAAGTGATGTCACAAAAGACAAGCAAATACTAAAAAAGACTCATATCCATATAGGAAGAAAGAGCTAGTACATTATCATAATAGGAGAAAAATCCCGACAATACATCAAAAGAAAGTAGTGGGTCCATATACTCGGACTCTACCATAATTAGGCTAATAATGCCCTCACATACATCATCATCATGAGCAACAGTAGTAAGCAGCCCAGGAGTAGGGACAAGCTAAACATCCTCAATCATCTCGATAGCAAGTACCCCAAATAGATCGAGTGGAGAAGCAGTCTCTAGATGAACATCATCGATAATCTGACTCATGTCTACCATGAGCATCTCATCACTATACTCGTCACGTGGAATAACATCATCTATCATATCTGTAATCTCAATAGATGTCCCATACTTATCAGTCTCCTCTAGAAAATAAAGTGTCAATAGGCTCGTACAGTCTAAAGATAGAGGAATAACCAAAATAGAAGTGGAAGTTCCAGGAGCTTTGTCACTCAATTGCAATTGATGAACTAGACACTGAAGCTCAGTCTCCTGATCAACATTAAGTCCACTAGTGATCCTCTCCAAATGCATCTATACCTTTGGTGCCCTCACAAAATAATCTGCTAAGCTCAACCTATATGGGTGAACAAGATAGTCAATTGGAATATGGAGGAAACGAGCTCTGAGTCTCTCATTGCGTAGAAGCACCATGTATCTATAATCAGCCTCTATAGGAACAAAACCAAGACCGAAATGAGTATCATGATCAATTGTGGCAATGAACTCTCCAGATCCATGCTAACGACGCCCTAAACCCAAGCCAAGTAAGAAAGACATAGATCTCATCATGTCTAAAACCACTATACTACCATGCTTATCAAAGGGAAGTGTCACATGATCTCTACAGAACTACTCAACCTCCACAGTCTATATCTCATCAAAGGTAAAGCTAGTCAGAAATAGTTTGTTGTCGCCATGACTAATCTCCAATACTGGCTCTAAAGTAGAATAAATGTCTCCAGAAAACTATATAGTAATGACTCTACCCTCATGTATAAACTTCATCTTTAATGAAGGGAAGAAGGTATAGTTTCTGCTATATGGATCCAAGGCCAACCTAGTAACAGGTCAAAGGATGTGGAAATCCTCAAAACCTGAAATAAATTAGGGAATGTGACTGGGCCTATCTGCAAGTCCAATGTCAACATACCCAAAACCTCTCTACGTGTATTATAGGCTCAAACTATCTAAGAAGATGGCTCAAAGTGTGAAGGTCTGAAGCCAAGAGCAACTGTTGTAGCTAGCAGCCAAACGTAGGCAGAGCCATTGTCCAAAAGGATATATGAAACTCGATGCCCAGAACAACCAACAAAAATGTAGAGGTGTATAGTATGGTCAGAACCCCTAGGGGGTAAATCATCAATAGAAAAGACAATGCATGTGGCCCTTTCAGCTATCAACATATGGATCAATCCCTCAGGAGAGGTAGATGTCTCAACTCGTATCTGACTCAACGCCTTGACCAGTGCCTCCCGATGAGATGTAGATGAAGCCAAAAGACTCCAAATGGAGATATGGGTTTGAGTGCTCTAGAGCTGCCTCAAAATCTCATCGTTCTCTCATCTGATATCTTCTCAAGAGGCATCACTCTCTAAAGACCTAACAACTTTGGGAGATTGCTATCGTACTACCCTACCTCCACGGATGACATACTGAACATCTTGAGTAATTTCTCATCAAGATCTCGACTCAATATAAACGGAGACTGAATGTTATAGCATGGGCGAATCAACGACCCAACCATAGTCAACTGCACTGGTAGTGTGTAAGGAACCAATCTAAATAGTGCGGATGCCTATGGATATGAGATCACTTCATCAACCTCATAGCTCTCATCCACTACTATAGGCTTTAGCTCAAAATCATCTCAACTCAACATGTGAATGTGATCATCAAGCTTAGTGAAATCCATGAAATGTATGCCTCCAGTTGGCAAAGGGACTACATGTGAAGTATGAGCTGGTAGAGGGTTAATGGTTACACTTGGCTAGCCCAAGTGAACCAAACCCTGATCTATCAAGTCCTGGATGGCGTGTCTCAAAGCAATACAACGATCGGTTTCATGTCCTGGCCCCTGATGATATGCACAGTGTAGATCCATCCTAAACGGTGGTGGAATAGGCTAAAGCAATGACCTAGAAGCAAGAAGTGTCAATAATCCGGCATCTGTGAGCCTTCGAAAAGTCTGGCTTAATGGCATACCCAATTATGAAAATTGTCTAAGTGTCCTCAAAACAAAAGGAACAAATGCCTGTGGAGCTTTAGGTCTAGGCTATGAAGCTGGAGGTCTCACTGTAACCTATGCTGCATAGCATGGTTGTACTAGGATAGGATAGGAAGCCAGAGGTCTCTCTACACCCTGTGCAGTGTAACAAGACAATGCTAGTGTAGAAGGCAAGTAAGCCTAATCATATGGCGGAGACTATACTAGTGAGCTAAATAAGAAGAGTAATTCCCTGTGGAACTGGCTAATGACGCCTAAGAGGCCTCTGACTAGTAGAAGTAATAGTGTCCACATTTGATCTCTGTCTTCCAACTGGTTTCTTCTCCTTAACATCAACAGGGGAAGAATCAGACCATAACTCTCTCGAAATGCCATTCTCCACATCATATAGTGCTAAAATCAGATATTCAAAGTCTATAAAAGGTACTCCGACCACATGTCTAGCAATCCTGGGTTGTAAACTCCTCAAAATCATCTGTATCTGATCTCTCTCTGATGGTCTATCAACAATCTTTGCTATTTTTCCCCGCCAACGGGAGATGAAAGAAGAAATTGACTCATCTAATCTCTGTCACAAAGCCTCTAACTCTCTCTTATTGCAAAAACTCCTTAGCTAGGTCATCCCATGTCCTACGTCATGAGGACTCCAAATATGCGAACCAACGCTAGTCTATGCCACTCAGAGATAAAGGGAACATGGTGATCATCTGTGACTCGTCTAACCCATGGGCCCTTATCACTGTACTATAAAGTCGAAGGTGAATGCGAGGACAACCAACACTTGTGTACCTCTCAATGTCAGGCATCCTAAACTTGGTCAGTAAACTAACAACTAGTATACCCTCAAGATCATCCCAAATAGTTGAACTGTCAAATAGCCTCAACTGCCTGATATGTTGCTTAATACTATCTATGCGTGTGTGAGTGTCCTCAGGGACTATGGTGTGTACTGTTGTAGGTGGGATGACCTCAGACTGACCGTGTAATAGATAAGACGAGGTTTGTGGCACTATCTGATCGAGTGGTGGTGGTGGTGGTGGAGACTGCAGTGAATCATGAGGTACCTTGTCTTGAGCTATAGACTGTCTGCACTATTGACTACCCATCTCTTGTCTGAGATTGGTCAAGGCCTCCCAAATGGAAGCCATGGCGGCTGTGAACTGGTCAACTGTAATGGACTATTGATCCATGTCTGATCTCACGAAAGTACGAACCAATCTACCATCTACTCTGACCCAAGATGGTGAATCTAGACTAAGAACGAAGAACTAACCCTACAAAGCATGAAGCATGAGATAAGGTATGGCATGGGGAAAACACGGAAAAAATGTTAATCTAAACTAGAAAAAACAAGTCAACACAAAGTGGAAAGATGGTCTAACTATAACTTAAACTCGTGTTGATCTCTAAGCACTCTCAACTGGAGACCAAATGAGAAAGCACTAGATTCGAACTATAACTAAAGAGGCTCTAAAGGCCCTTAAATGCACCCACGTGTAGGAAACAAGTCCTAGTAGAGATATCTAAGGCTTAACCTACAAGATCAAGGTGACTCTAAAATGGGAATGGGACTTTAAAATATCCATAGTAGAAGCGATTGTACTCTCCGATGGTAGGCAATCCACTGCATGCCTCAGAAGAGACAGGCAAGGTGGTCATCACCTCCAGACATGCACTACCTTGACATCCCAGAGGGTTTCCTATGGTGAAAGCTTTCGCAACTCTCAGCACTCATTAGTCAACTAAAGTACACAATGAGTGGTGTGGGTGCATCTGACAAACCTATGAAGCTAAAGTAGAAAAAGAAACGTATTGGTCACACAAATATCCATGAAACCTAGCTCTAGGCTATACAGGTCTTCAAAGATCGGACTCCAATCAACATTAGTATGTCCACCTCCACCATAATGCTCCCAAACATTGATATAGGCCATCGTTAGACCCTAAACCTAACCACTAGCTCGATCAGAGAATCAAGTACACACAAGGCCTCTCACTTTCAAATGTAAGAACCAAAAGGAAGGAAATGACCGAAACTAGAGGGTTGGAGATAAGAAGATAGATGTGCGACCCACATGGACAAGCAACATGCAATCACACAAGAGAAGAGTAGTCATGCAACAAGCAATCAAGCAAAGCAAAAGAATATCATCCATGTCCACACACAAGCCAAACAAGAACATGACAATCAAGATGAATGCAACAATGATAGCATGCTCAAAGATGATCAAGATAATATACAAGCAAGAGAATCAACACTAAGACAAACAAGATATAAAGCAATGTGAACATACATGCCAAAGTGAGTAGGATAATCATGGTAAGAGCAGAATCAATATACTAAGACAAGCAAGCGAATCAATCAATATCATCACCATGTCAATGTTGCAAATAGATATAGTAATCAAGCATAGAAAATCGTCACATCAAAATCCTCAATGTATTATGGTCACTCAAGCATAGAGCATCACAAAGGGGAGGTATCCATCAACCGACTAATCAAATGCCACATTTGCCTCACCTTAAGTTCAAGTTTGACCCTCCTAATCATCCCTAGTAGAGTCGCCATTTTGTGGACCTCGTATTTTGCACGATGTGTTCCTACTCGATGGCATGACTCACTTTTTTTTATTTATTTGGCAAAAAATATGATTTTTAGAAAAGACTTAGAGTCGCCACTTATTTTTGTTTTATTTTTAAAGAGAAAAACAAAATAAGAAAAAAAAAACTCTAAGTGTGACTCCTAAAGAAAAAACAGGTCTGTGAAAAATCAAAATCGGGTCCTGGGATCGGTTACATATTGGGAAGGTACAGTAAAAGACCATAGCACCCCTCTAAGTCCCTAAAATCGGGTTTCTACTAAATAAGGTGAGACAAGTGTGACAATTGATAAGGAAATCAATGAAAGAGGGTTAGTGCATAATAAAGAATACAAAACTAGCATGTGTCACAAAACAGAGCGAGAAATCATCAATGGCAATTATGCACTTCACTCAAATCATTTTTAAAGAAAAACATCATGGATATTGGGCCCCACCAAAGCCCAATTTATTTTGCATGGATTAATCCCATAAATCCCATTATTTTAGAATTATGAAAATCATATCCATGCTTATTTAAAATCAAGAGAAACAGAAAATTGTTTAAAAATCAAAGAAAATTTGTACAAGTGCGTGCCAAAATGAGAATGGCAGCAAGCATATTAAATAGTATTTTTGGTGACCTAAAACCCTAATGAAGGACGAAAGTTGAGGACTTAAAATTATTTGAAAAAAAAAAACCGAAGTGGCATGAAAAATATTTTGAAAATCTAGAGTTTAGAAAATTATTTGAAATTTGAAATTTTGAAAATATTCAAAAATTATAGTTTTGAAAATTACTTGGAAATTTGAGTTTTTTTTTATAAAAAAAATTCAAAATTGGAATTTTGAAAATTATTTGAAAATTAAAGTTTGAAAAATTAAATTTGAAAATTGGGGTTTTGAAAATTAGAGTTTTGAAAATTACTTGGAAATTAGAGTTTTAAAAAATTTTGAAAATTGGAATTTTAAAAATTATTTTAAAATTGAAGGTTTGAAAATTAGAGTTTTGAAAATTACTTGAAAATTGGAGTTTTTCAAAAATTAAATCTATAAAAAAAATTAAATTTGAAAATTGGAGTTTTAAAAATTATTTGAAAATAGGAGTTTCGAAAATTATTTGAAAATTGGAGTTTAAAAAATTATTTGAAAATTGAAGTTTTGAGAATTAAATTTAAATATTGGAGTTTTGAAGATTAAATTTTGATATCAAAAGTTGAAGAATTAAGAGAATGACAAGCACATGTATTTCAGGGTGGTACACTAGAGGGTGGCCATGCATGAGTGAGGCCTTAATGGAGAGGCAGGTAGCATGCATTACCATGCCAATTACCCATTTTGTCTTCTTCAATTGACAACCACACAAAACGGTGTTTGATTGGTTGAGTAGAAATCTGTGCCCACTGAACTCCATAGTTGCTTTGGAAATCTCACCCAATTTTCTTTTTTCGACTACTTCTCGACACTAGAATGACTGGTTGGATTGGATTTTGGACTTATTTCGCTTGGAACATTTTCATGGTGTTGTGTGGTGAATGCCACTTGCTCTTCTTCAAAAAAAAAAAAAAAAAAAAACCATATTCCAACAACTTGCCAACCTGGGACATCCTAAAAGTGTTGGAAGATGGCCATGCAAAGAACTATAATCAACATCTTGTTTTTCACTAGGCTTTTTAGAAGCTCTAAGCGATTGGTCTTCATCTTTGTCAGCATTAGAATCCATGTATGAAGCTTTATCTTCTTCCTCTTAAATTCAATTGAACTGGACATGGCCTTCCATGCTCCAGGAATCCTAATCCTCTGTATCTCTAGGATCACCTATTTCCATTTTCATTTGCTCTATGATT
Organism: Vitis riparia; assembly: GCF_004353265.1. Lineage (NCBI taxonomy): Eukaryota > Viridiplantae > Streptophyta > Magnoliopsida > Vitales > Vitaceae > Vitis > Vitis riparia. The sequence continues at coordinate 11,353,121 of NC_048434.1, read as the reverse complement.
CTTTCTAGTTCAGACAAATGTTGACCGAGAGCATTATGGTTGCATGGTCACCATTATGGCTGTAGATCCCAAGACTCAGATAACTTTTAGAGGACGAAACCAAACTCATAAGTCGATCTTTAGAATCTGGGTTCAACTTTGCATGTTAAGCCTTCTATCATGATACATGCACTGAACCAAAAATCACATTCTCATCCTCATCTTGTTCTTTTTTTAGTTTAGAACCTCTAATTAACTGCTTTATTTTCAATTTTATAAGGAAACACAATTTACATCCTCATTAGAACTCTTGACTTCCTAAGCCATGACCTCCATTGCTTCCATTTAGATTTCGACAAAATGCGCACTGCCACTAATCTGATGCTATGAAGACTTAAAGTTAAGCTAGAAGATTTAGAAGGAATTGGCCATTTACACTAAGGTGGCCATGTGTGAACTGAAGTGGTCATGCATGCGGGTTGCATGCACATAGGAAAGTGGAAAGAAATGAGTTGAAGGAGGGTTCAGTGGTGGACTGATCTAGAAATTAGTGGAAGTTAGGTTGAAGGTGGTTTGAGTGCCGAAGGTGATTGGTGTGCTTAATATGTATGAAAGAGATTAAGACAAGTTGAAGGCATTGGCCTTTGAAAATGGTGCACCCAACGGTGGCCATGCACTTTTACGCAGAAATTGTTATATTTATATAAATATATATATTGTTGGTTAAAAATAAAGTGTAAGAAGAGTTACACTTTCGAAAAATAACCTTTGAAAATAAAGTGTAAGAAGGGTTACACTTTTAAAGTGTGAATTAAACACATGATTAAGTTTTGGAATGTTACAAAACTTAAGAGGTATTTACACATATGATTAAGTTTTGAAATGTTACAAAACTTGAAAGGTTAAGGAAGACAATGAGTCTTCTCATCTTTGTAACTTTATAAAACTTAAGAGGTTAAGTGTAAGAGAGTTACACATTTGAGATTAAATCATGTTTAATGTGTGAATTAAACATATGATTTAATTTTTGAATGTTACAAAGATGAAGAGATTGAGGAAGACAATGGGTTTTTTCTCATCCTTGTAACCTTTTTTCAACCCTAAGAGTGCTATATATATGACTTTTCTTCTTTTTGAAATTTTTATGCAGAAAAGTGAAAAGGCTTGATCAATCCCAAGACTATTTCCATTAGTTCCCTAAAGATTTCTAGAAGTGGGAGGAAATAGAGTCTTTGGACAAAGTTCCAAGAACTTGTTTGAGCCTTTCTTGTGTTCTTCTTCTTCTTGTTCTTATTTTGCAACTTTGAGAGTTTTATTGTATCAAAGTGAGTGTTTGAGAGTATTTCTTTTCTCCATTGTATCCAAATTTTCCCAACAATCAAAGACTCTAGTCACAATGGAAGGAGAGACTATCAAGATTATGAACCAAGACCTTGTGAGGTTGGATCGTTTTGATGGTTCCAACTTCACTAGGTGGCAAGACAAGGTGAGATTCCTTCTCACAGCACTCAAGATTTTCTACATCCTTGATCCTACCTTGGCACCGTTACCGGAACCAAAGGAAAATGACACACCTCAAGTGGTGGCGGCAAGGAAGAAGAGGGAGGAGGATGAGCTCATATGTAGGGGTCATATTTTGAACGCCTTATCCGATAGGCTATATGATCTCTACACCAACACCAATTCCGCGAGGGAGATTTGGGAGGCTCTTGAAAACAAGTACAAAGCCGAGGAAGAAGGTACCAAAAATTTTCTTATTTCTCAATACATAGATTTCAAATTTTTTGATGAAAAGCCTCTTTTACCACAAATTCATGAGTTGCAAGTAATTGTGAATAAGTTGAAAGTACTCAAAATTGAACTTCCGGAGGCCTTCCAAGTTGGTGCTATTGTGGCTAAATTACCATCAAGTTGGAAAGGTTACCGGAAGAGGATTCTCCACAAGAGTGAAGATTACTCATTGGAAGAGATTCAAAAACATCTTCGCATTAAGGAAGAATCGAGATCAAGAGACAAAATGGTGGAAGAGTCCAATGGTGGGACTAACAAAGCCAATGCGGTTTCAAAGGCCAATCATCCTAGAGGTAAAAATAACAACGTCAAAAGGAATTCCGGAAATTATATGAGCCCCAAGAAAAATCAAGAGCAATTTAAGGGCAAGAAAGGTTCTTGTTTTGTGTGTGGAAAACTCAAGCATTATGTTAGGGAGTGTAGGTTCCGAAAGGACCAAAAAGGGGCTATGGTGAATGCAATTGATGAGGAGATCATTGCAACACTAAGCGATGTGTGCGTTGTCCAAGGAAAGGTGCAAGGATAGTGGTATGATACTTGTGCCACAGTTCATGTTACCTATGACAAATCTCTTTTCAAGACCTTTGAAGATGCAAAGGGAGATCAAGAGGTTCAAATGGGCAATGAAGGAAAATCCAAGGTGCTTGGCAAGGGCACTATTGAAGTTGTTTTTACCTCCGGCAAAAGGGTTACCCTTATAAATGTATTGTATGTCCCCGATATGAATAAAAATTTGGTTAGTGGGGATTTGCTTGGCAAACCGGGTATCAAAGCGGTGTTTGAATCCGGTATGCTAATTTTATCCAAATCGGGGAACTTTGTGGGAAAGGGGTATTCTTGTGATGGGATGATCAAACTTTGTACCAATGACAATACCTATAAAATGGCTTCTACTTCCGCTTATATGTGTGATTCAAATTCTTTATTTTTGTGGCATAATAGGCTTGCACATGTTGGTTTAAGCACTATTAAAAGGATTGTGAAATGTGGTTTGATTGCTTGTGATACCAAGAAATTTGAAAAGTGTGAAATATGTGTTAAATCAAATATGATTAAAAAGTCTTTTCATAGTCTTGAGAGATCATCTAATTTGCTTGATTTAATACATAGTGATCTTTGTGAACTTAATGGCATGTTAACAAGAGGTGGAAATAGGTATTTTCTTACATTCATAGATGATTGTTCTAGATTTACCTATGTGTTTTTGTTGAAAAACAAAAGCGAAACTTTCAATGCCTTTAAAGTTTACAAAGCCGAAGTTGAAAATCAACTAGGAAAAAATATTAAGGTGCTTAGAAGTGATAGAGGTGGTGAATATTTCTCTAGTGAATTCAATTCTTTTTGTGAAGAATATGACATAATACATGAGTGCACCGCACCCTATACACCTCAACACAATGGCATAGCGGAGAGAAAGAATAGAACATTCTTGGAAATGGTGAATGCTATGTTATTGCATGCTAAATTGAATTTCAATTTGTGGGGTGAAGCTTTGTTGACTGCTTGCCATATTTTGAATAGATTACCTATGAAGAAAAATGAGATATCTCCATATGAGTTATGGAAAGGAAGGAAGCCTAATATAGGTTACTTCAAAGTGTGGGGGTGTCTTGCTTATTGCAAGAAAACGGATCCAAATAAAACAAAATTGGGTCCAAGAGCCATTAAGTGTGTATTTGTAGGCTATGCCTCAAATAGCAAAGCTTATAGGCTATTAGACTTGGAGTCTAATGTGATAATTGAATCAAGTGAAGTAGAGTTCTTTGAGAATTTGTTGAGTGATAGCAATTCTCAAGTGCCTACTAGTGTTGGAGAGTCTCAAGATGAGACACCTTCAAAGGTTGTTGAGCAACCTATTGTGCCTCGGAAAAGCCAAAGAGCTAGAAAAGAGAAAGTGTTGGGATCTGATGAGATTGATTCTCAAAGAATTTCCTTTTACTTAGTAGAAGGAAATAGAGAAGATATTATAAGAAAAATTCATATAGTACTTCAAATAGAGGAGGATCCCAAAACATACAAAGAAGCTATGGCTTCTAGAGATGTTGCTTTTTGGAAAGAGGCTATCAATGATGAAATGGATTCAATTATGTCCAACCAAACATGGGAATTGGTAGACCTTCCACCAAGATCTAAACCAATAGGGTGCAAGTGGGTATTTCGAAGGAAATATCACACCGATGGTATGATTCAAACCTTTAAGGCTAGATTAGTAGCTAAGGGGTTTAAACAAGGAGAAGGTATTGATTATTTTGATACCTATGCGTCGGTGGCTAGAACAACATCGATTAGGATATTGTTTGCTTTGGCATCAATTCATAATCTATTTGTTCATCAAATGGATGTCAAAACGACATTCTTGAATGGGGATCTCAATAAGGAGGTCTACATGGAACAACCGGAAGGTTTTGTTCTACTGGGGAATGAAAACAAAGTGTGTAAGCTTGTCAAATCATTATATGGTTTAAAACAAGCTCCCAAACAATGGCACGAAAAATTTGATCATGCTATTCTTTCGGATGGATTTAGACACAACAATGCGGACAAGTGCTTATATTCTAAGACTTGTGATGACTATATGGTCATAGTGTGTCTATATGTGGATGACATGTTAATCTTGAGTGATGACATAAAAGGAATAATAGAAACAAAAAGGTTTCTATCCTCAACCTTCAAGATGAAAGATCTTGGAGAAGTTGATACTATATTGGGTATCAAAGTGAAAAGAAATAGTGGGTTTATGCTTTGAACCAAACCCACTATATTGAGAAAGTAGTTAGCAAATTTAGTCATCTTAAGATTAAAGATGCTAATACTCCATTTGATTCAAGTATAAAACTTGAAAAGAATGATGGTAGATCGGTGGCTCAATTTGAGTATACAAGTGCAATTGGAAGTCTTATGTATGCTGCTCAGTGTACTAGGGCTGACATTTCATTTGTAGTTAGTAAACTAAGTAGGTTTACTAGCAATCCAAGTGTGGAACAATGGAAAGCTATTGGTAGAGTTCTTGGTTACCTAAAGAATACCAAAGAACTAAGCCTCCAATATTCAAAGTTTCCTGCTATACTTGAAGGGTATTCAGATGCAAGCTGGATATCGAGTGTGGGAGATAATTTATCTACCACAGGTTGGGTGTTTACACTTGGTGGTGGGGTTGTCTCTTAGGGATCCAAGAAACAGACTTGTATATCACACTCAACCATGGAGGCAGAGTTTATAGCTCTAGCTGCAACTGGAAAAGAAGCTGAGTGGCTTAGGGATCTCATGATGGACATCCCTTTTACTGCAAATAATGTGTCAACAGTGTCGATACATTGTGACAGTCAAGCCACTCTAGCTCGTGCGTACAGTGGAGTGTACAATGGGAAGTCTAGACATATAAGCATTAGACATGATTATGTGAGACAATTGATTCAAAATGGAATCATCTCAATCTCATTTGTGAGGTCAAGTGGAAACTTTGCGGATCCTTTTACTAAACCTCTTACAAGAGATTTAGTAAGGATAACATCTAGAGGGATGGGACTAAAACTCCTTAAATAAAACTCACCAATGATGGTAACCCAACTTAATACTAAGAAATGACTAGTCTTAAGTTCAATGGGTAAAAAAAAGTCATTGATAAGTGGGTTGTGGCAGCATTAGAACATGTGAGTTCCATCCGTGATGATTAATGCTGGTTGTTACCGTTGGAGGGTTAAGCTTAAAGCTTTTAATGAAATTCAGTCTATGTGTGACAAGCATCTTAAAGGTAACAAGGATGTTGGAAGAATTTCACCTATGTGAACTTAGGGGTGGTGCCGCCTCTCATGAGAGTTGGAGTTTCTTTCAAGAAAGTTCATGAATGGATTGAGCACATGGCCATAAAAGTGCTAAGCAAGAAAATAATGGGCACTCGTGTGGTTAGTGGAAGTGTGTGTGTTGTTACCAGTTTTGTTACAAGGAATAACTAGTTCAATGCTACAAGCAAACTGGGATTTCAACGGAGCTTTGTGACAATTACACTAAGGTAAAATTCAAATCGAAAGATATTTTATTTTATGCATTTTCACTGTTAAGGTTATAAGGGTTGATGTTTATTTTTAACCAAGTGGGGGATTGTTATATTTATATAAATATATATATTGTTGGTTAAAAATAAAGTGTAAGAAGAGTTACACTTTTGAAAAATAACCTTTGAAAATAAAGTGTAAGAAGGGTTACACTTTTAAAGTGTGAATTAAACACATGATTAAGTTTTGGAATGTTACAAAACTTAAGAGGTATTTACACATATGATTAAGTTTTGAAATGTTACAAAACTTGAAAGGTTAAGGAAGACAATGAGTCTTCTCATCTTTGTAACTTTATAAAACTTAAGAGGTTAAGTGTAAGAGAGTTACACATTTGAGATTAAATCATGTTTAATGTGTGAATTAAACATATGATTTAATTTTTGAATGTTACAAAGATGAAGAGATTGAGGAAGACAATGGGTTTTTTCTCATCCTTGTAACCTTTTTTCAACCCTAAGAGTGCTATATATATGACTTTTCTTCTTTTTGAAATTTTTATGCAGAAAAGTGAAAAGGCTTGATCAATCCCAAGACTATTTCCATTAGTTCCCTAAAGATTTCTAGAAGTGGGAGGAAATAGAGTCTTTGGACAAAGTTCCAAGAACTTGTTTGAGCCTTTCTTGTGTTCTTCTTGTTCTTATTTTGCAACTTTGAGAGTTTTATTGTATCAAAGTGAGTGTTTGAGAGTATTTCTTTTCTCCATTGTATCCAAATTTTCCCAACAGAAATGAGGGACCTAGGGGCAAGATGTTGGATGAGAGTGGGCATGTTAGGTGGGTTGCGCATTGTAGAAACCATATTCTAATTGTTAATGTCCCCACCATCTATCCCCATAGCAGCAGATGTAGGATTGTGCTTCTAATCAGCCTGTTTTCCAGAAATGGCATAGGTAGTTCCTATGAAACCCAAGCCAATTTATCCAAATTGTCTAACTAAAGCAAAATGGTCATGGACAACCATATGTGGTGAACCTTGAACCCCTGGAATACCCCCTGGCGAACTGATGAAAGGACCTGTGAACCCGACCGGAAGACCATAGAATGAGTCCACACCAGAATGACGTTGTTGCAATGGCTTTACCTGGAATGCTCACTCATAACCCCCAAAGTTGTCTCACTTCCAGCTCCCTTTTCTACTTCTCCTCTCCACCAGATCTTCTATCTGAATCTTCTTTTTCAGACCTTCACCCTCCCCCCTCATTCCCTCCCTTCAACTCTACTGCTCCCCGTTCAGCAAAAAAAGTCTCTCTCACAACCACCACCATGGCAAGGTGGTCATGTCTTTGTCACATGTCCTATGTAGCTCGAAACACTTATGGAGGTTGCCCCCCACTCCTCCAAATGAAAACACAAAATAAAAAATAAATAAAAATAAAAATAAAAAAAACTCAACTCCTCCCAGTCCAAAGAGGAGTCTACACTCATTTATGAATTTTTATTTTTATTTTTATAGTGATTTAGAGTTTTGCCTATTTTTACTTCAAATAAATTCTTTAACTCAAAATTATTATGTTAAGTCTAACAATTTCAAAGAATATCATTTAATATTTTTTAGAAAAAATTCGATGTAATGATTTTTTTTTTTTTTTTTTTTTTGTCATTATGTTTGATGAAAACTTACATGTCAGTTTGTTGTTTATACTTATCTAACTTTTAGTCTTTTGTTTGTCATTATTACAAAATTCAAATTAATTATAGTAATTTTAAAGATCAAATTTTTAAATATTAATAATTTAATATTTAAAAATTAATTTTAATGATTAATTTTTAATTACTAATAATGATTGATATCATATCTCTTAATCAATTTTCATTCCCAATGAAATAGCTTTTTAATAAGAATTTTGAATTTTCATTTTATTTATTATTAATAATTATTTTGGAAATTAAATTTACAAGTTGTATTAGTGAAGCCCGTTGAATGAAAAGAGATAACGTTTTTAAAGGTAATAAATGAGTGAATTTTTATTACTAATGAAATAATTTAAATTAAATTTAGGACTTGTCTATTTATATTCATTATTAAAATAATAATAATTTTAGTGATAAATTATTTTCTTTAAATAATATATAAATAAATTAAAATTAATTAAAATAATATATAAAATCACAAATTAAAAATATGATATTAATTAATAAATAATATTTATAAAATAGATAAATCAAATATATTATATTAATAGATAATATATTGTAATATATTATAATAATATAATATTATCTTTTACATTTTTTTAATTTTTTATATATATAATGAAGTAATAAACTTTGTTTTTATACATATAGTCATATATATTTTTTTTAAATCATCTAAACTTTTAGTTTTATAACTATTTCATTTAAAGAATTTAAATTGAAATTATTTTTATTATACTATGGTATGTGATTATATTCATAGATAATAAATTGTAATATATTATAACAACAAATAATAGATTATAATATATTATAAGAATATAAGATTGTCCTTTAATTTTTTTTAAAGGTCACATGAATAGAAGAAATTTAAATTAAATTTGGGACTTTTAAGAGTAGTTTGTTGATAACTTATTTCCAAATATTTTTAAATTTAATTAAACACTTAAAGCTTGTTTAGCCGTGTGATTTAAAAACAATTTTTTGTTTTTAAAAACAGAAAACTGTCTTTAAAAATTTATAATATTGTTTGGTCATTGTTCTTTGGAAATAACTTTTAAAAACAAAATGAAAAAGAGAATAATTTTTCACAAGTATGAGTTGTTTTCACCGGTTTTTTAAAACAAAGGGAAAACTGGAGCCCATTTGGCCATGTTTTTTAAAACTTATTTTTAAAAACTCTTTTTAAGTTAAAGAATAAAAAATAGTTTTTAAAAACAAGTTTTTGAAAACATGGTTAAATGGGCCTTAGATTTTTAAAATTGGTTTGTTTATGACTACTTCAAATAAATTCTTTTGATTGATTTTACTATGATAACTTTTAGATTTAATCCTATTAGACCATATAATTTAAATTAAATCTAAGAATTAATTAAAATGATGTATGAATATATAAAATGATCAAATATCTTCTTTACTTCTTTCCTTTCTTTCATTTTTTTTTTCATATTTGTATTAATTTGATTATAATCAATTGTAAAATAATTAAGAATAAAGATAATTTTCAATAAATATTTTATTTATTATGATAACTTTAGAAATTTAAAATATTAAAAATTAACATATCATTACTTTTTTAAAATGTTACATGATTAATTGAATTTATTATTTTAAATATACAAAACTTTTATAAATCATGTTTTAACCTTATTAGATTAGATAATTTTAATTAAATTTGGGAGTTTTAAGAATAGTTTATTGATAGACTATTTAAGCAGACATTTTTAAAATTAATTATGATTACTTCAAATAATTTTTTTTTTTTTACTGAAATTTACTATGGTAACTTTTAGAAATATAAAACATTGAAACTTAATTTTAATCATTAATGTTTAATAATTACTCATATCTTCTACCAATTTTTTCTAATATGAAATTTAAAGTTTATATGAATACTTGAAATTATTATTCTAGATAAACAAAACTTTTATGAATTATGTTTTAATCATATTACATGAGATAATTAAAATTAAATCTAGAGTTTTAAGATTCATTTTAAATAATTTTTAGATATTTTAAAATTAATTAATTAATAATAAATCATATTCATGTATTTTTTTTACAATAAATATATTATTAAATTTGTATTAACACACTTTCTTAATATTTTATATATAAAGAATTTAAAAGAAAAGAGTTTATTCTAGTATATATCAATAAATTCATATGCATGTATTATTGATAACAAATTAAATAATAAAAAATTATATTAATGTATTTTTTTTATGATAATAATTCATATTAATGTATCCTTGATAATAAATAAACTTATAATAAATTTATATTTGTTATATAATATGAATATTTATTTTTTTTAAGATACAAAATGTTCTACAAGATGACTGTGACATAGTGTATATATATATATATATATATATATATATATATATATATATATATATATATATATATATATATATATATATTTAAAAAAGTTCAAAAAAAATGAAACAAAATTTTTAAACTTTTAAGTACTAAGTGGTGTTTGTTTTTTTTACTTAGCTCTAAATAGAACTTTAATACTTAACAGTATTAAGTATTAAGTTATTTGTTTTTGTAATATTTTATTTCTATTAAGTATTAAAAAATTAAGAAAAATCAACATATTGCTTTTTCCATTTAGAAAAAAACAAAATATTTTGGCTTTTTCTACTCAGCAAAAAAGTTTATAATAAGTCATCAAAAAAGTAGAAAAACAACTAGGTTAAAGTCTGAAAGCAAATTGCTTTCAACAAAAAAGTAAAAAATCTGTTATTTATTATTTAATAAATAATCATACCTTATTAGTTCTCAAAGTCTATCCTGATACACTAATAAGTATCATTAAATAGAATTTGTTTCATTAAATGAAATGTGTTTGATAATATTTCTTCTTAGAATTTTAGGTAATAAAAAAAATATATATTAATCTTCTTCAAATAAGATTTCTTTGACACAATATTTCATAAACTTTTAGGTAACTAAAATAATAATCGATGAGATTTCTCTTATTAAATTTTTTAAAAAAGAACTAAATAGGATTTGTTTGACAATATTTCTTCTTAAAATTTTTTGAAAATTAAAATAATAATATTATTCACTCAAATTAAAACAAAATTAATCATTGTAATTCGATCTCAAAAAGCTAGATATGTCTGGCTCATATTATTCAAGGATTTTTGTTGATCTAGTTTTCATTTTTTATTATCATTAACAACCATAAATTATGACATAAACTCTATGATGGGTTGAGTGAATATAAATAGAGCCCTTATGGTTAGGTCCCTAGGCCTCCAATCTCTATTCAGACATATATACACCATTGTTTGATATTAATTAAAGGCTTAGAAGTTCCTCAACCCATCTAAATATCAAATTTGATTTATGGATTCCCAAACCATCAATGGTTGGAGATATGTTTCGATTGTTTATTTCCGCACTATTAAGAGAGTGTGAGTGAAGAAAGAGAGAAATAGTGAAACAAAGAAAGTAAGAGTGGGGAGAGGGGGGTGTTTGGTTGGTGAGAAAAATGGGAGGAATGGAAAGAAAATGGGGGTAGTTACTATGGTGGAATAAGATGAGAAGAGGAAACTAACCTAAAAAAAATGCAACTATATATATAGGCCCCTAATGAGTTGGGCTTGAAGAAAAACTGACTAAATTTTTTAAAAAGAATGGGCCTCGAGTGAAACTTGGTGGTATAGTCTATATTTGGTTCTCAAAAAATCTAAGAAAACTATGAAGGGAAGAAAATAAAAAGGAAAAATAGAAAGAAAGAAAATAAAAAATAAACTTAAAGTTAATAAATTATTTTTATATGTTTTTTAAAATTCATTTTATTTATTTTTCTCTATTACATAAAAATTAGTAAATTTAAAATACATATATATATATATATATATATATATATATATATATATATATAATTTTCATCATACCATATAGTAGAGCTGTAATTTCCATTATATATATAATGGATTCTTTTGAATAGCTTCTAGGTTAAATATCCGAAGAATATCGACTATAAAATCCTTAAGAATTTTATAGCTTAATTGAAGAGTTCAAACCAGATCTAATACTTAATATTTTTCTGTTATTTTCTTATGTATGTATAAAATTCTTCTTGGTAGATGGTTCTAAGAACATTAGGGGCTTTGCTAAAAAAAACCATTTTTTTTTCCTTGTTGGCTTCATAATAGAAGTCTTCTCTTAAGAGATCCTTGTTAATCTCAAAAATTTTAAAATCTTCACTTACGGTGTTAATCATCTGAGAATATCCTTGGGTAGACTCTTTTTCATCTATGTAAAAGGGTCTAACCAAGTACTAATTTTGGAAGAAAGCTAGCTTTAAGTTTGGTGCAAGGCTTTAAGACAAGCAAGAAATTTGTAGATACAATCATCATCAGCAAAGCTCCTAAGTGGATCAAAATCACATTATTGGCAAAAGGATCTCAATCAATTTATTATGGTTATTGAGAGAGTTTTTTTTTTTTTTTAATGAAAACCCCAAGGAGATAGCTGCAAAAGTTTTTCATGAAAATTTTCATTATTCCTTTGGTGATATTTTGAAATCAAGAGATTTTTATGAACATATCCTTGTGGATACTGGTTCAGTTAAAATTAAGCAAAATGTTGATAAATATAACAACTTGGATTTAGCATTTTATACTTGTCATATCTTCCAAATTCTCATATTTAAGCAATGGGGTGGGAACCCAAATTTTTCAAGAGAATTCTCTAAGCCTTCAAAACCAAGATTTTTCAACTATTGGGATTACTAGAGACCCTAGTTTAATGTTTTTCTTATCCAAAATAAGGACTTCCATCATTCATGGATGTTCTATTTCCCGTCCAAGCATCAACTACTTTCCTTCCCCTTTTGGTTCCACAATTGGTGGACTTATTTTGGTCCAACTATTAAGATCCTCCCAAAACCCATCTTGGATGGCTTTGAGCTATTCAAAAGTTCATTTGTTACCTCAAGAGAATTTTCAGCTTTTCCCTCATTACTATTCTTTTTTAGCAAATTTGGTCTTACTTGGATAGTCTAATGGGATTATATCATTATTGTAGATGAATCAGCAGTTTTTCCAACCCTTGGAAAGACCTTTAAGACTAAATGGTGGGATGCTTTAAAAAATGATGCCTTTGTGCATGCTATTAAGCAATATTTTCTTAAGCATCCATAACAAGCTTCAACCTCTAATGACATGTCCCAATTCCTTCTTAAGAAACAATAACTTCAAGCCATGCTTGCTACAACTAAAACTCCTTAGGAATTCTAGAAAATCCTTGACAAAAGCAACTCAAGTTTTTCTCAGGAAGACTCTTATGCTAAATAAAATGATTCTACCTCAAACTATCTTCTGAATAATGGTAATGACTACGAAGGCATCCTTCCTCCCATTTGGAAATCAAAATAAGCATTTTCTTCACCATTTGAAGATATTAAGATAGCTAAGTTGTTTAAGCATGTTGTTGGCATTGGGATTCTCCACCGACAGCTTTAAGATAATTCAACACCGAAAGTAAGCTTGTTCCCCACAAGTGAAGCTATAGTTCAAGTCTCCGGGCAATCATATACCACACAGTAATCCACCGAAAATAAGATTCAGACATCAAAAGTCAAAAGTGCTACAATAAAAGTCATTTTACTATTCATTATTCACAATTAAAGTCAAAAGTCCATAGTGACCTGTCACCTACTTTGTACTTGTGGACCTGCATTTTTCACATGTGTTCCCACTCAATCAACGAGACTCGCTTTTTTATTTGGTGAAAAATTAGTTTTGGAAAAAGTCGGAGTCGCCACTTATTTTATTTTATTTTAAAAAGGAAAATAAAACCCTAAAAAAAGTAACTCCATAGTTTTTGGAAAAACGTGTCTTTGAAAAACCAAATCTAGACTCAGGGGTCCGGTTACTTATTAGGAAGGTACCTCAAAGAGGTAGCACCCCTCTAAGCCCTAAAGAGGTCTCTACTAGCTAAGTCGAGAGAAATGGGGCAATTAATTGGTTGATTGTAAGCTAGGTGGTTTAAAAAAACAAAAAAAAAAACATGCCAAACAAGATCAAATCACATTAAAGGAGAGTTAGGGTACGTACTTGAATCGCTTCTTAAGCTCCATCTAAAGGCATCAAAGGTTAGTTTGGAAATATGATACATAAGTTGCATTTTTATCAAAGATGATCAAACAATCAAATAAATATCAAGACAATCAAACATGACACCAAACAAGGGCAATGACATTCATATTCATGAAATTTTTGAAAGTGTGGTGGTAGAGAGCATACCTGGACAACGAGTTGAGCGCTAAAATGGGGAACAAGGTTAGCTCAATAACAGGTGTAAAATAATCTCTTGTGCCATAAAGAGGAAATGCAAACAATAAAATATCAAACAAACAATATTGAGGAAAATATCATGAATATTGGGCCCCCACCAAAGCCCTAATTGTTTTTGCATGAGTTGATTCTATGAATTCCATTGTTTGGAATCATGAAGTTTGCTCATGCTTGTGAAAAATCGAGAAAATAGTTGAAGATGGTGAAAATGCATGCCGGAAAGAAGATGGCAACAAAAGGTTTGTTAAAAATAAAGATTTTAGTGCCTAACAAGTCTAAGAATGGAGTTTAAAAAGATAGAAATGTTTAGTTGAAAAATGATTTGAAAATTCTATTCAAAACAATAGATTCCCAAATCAAAGAAGCAAACGGAGAAGGTATGCCAAGGTGGCCAAGCTGGATTAGTGTCCGGGCTGCTTTTGAGACTGAATTGCTAGGGTTGCCTGAGGATGCTTCTGTAGATTGCTGAAATGGAATTATGCATACTGACTTCAGTTGTCACTGTCAGCAAACTCAATTCACTCAAAACAACTGTGGAGAAATGAATTTCACTGCCATCTCTCCCTAAAGTTTCTGTTTTGATACTACTGCCATCACAACCCAAGCCAGAACTTGGTGCACCCCAACTGAAGTCTTCCAATATTTCTTCTGATTCAGGTTCAGAGAATGATGAGAGGTCGTTTGGATTTACCACATTGGAGGAAGTGGAACCACTGTCGTCATTCGGACGGTGCCTCACAATGGCAGAAAAGAGAAATGCTGGCGGAAGAGCAATTTCAACTTATCATCTGATCTGGAAATGTGTATAAGCAATTTCTCTTATATTAACATCCGAGTTCTGCTTCTATCGTCAACTTGTTCACAAACAATTTTTTTAACTGAGTACTCGTATCTTTATTGATCTCCAGATGTTCAGTTTCCCAAATAACTTCTCATTCTTCAGGTGTATCAAATTGCCCGGAATCATAAATTAACCCTCAGTCAATAGGAGTTTTATAAAAAAAATAGAAAGAATGGTGTGCTTTAATTCAGGCACGATTGGCTACTGTAACAAACAGCACAGTGAAGGCAATTCTTGCTCAGGAATGCAGTTCACAACAGTCACAACATATTCAAGAATTTTCAAGATTATCTCTTGTAAGGATGGAGGAAAACCATCCATATTTAAGATAGGGAGTGGCACAGTCCTTAGCTGTTGACACAGTTTGTAGTTTTCAAGATGACCTGAGAAAATCATAAACATCCTATTTAATACTTCTGCCTGCAGTTCCCTGCTATTTGCTTTGAGAAAAATGTCCTGCAACATCTGAACTGCTTCAAGGTCCTTAACTTTATTATTGTCCTTCTCCCAAATTTCATCACCAATTCGATCAGAAGATGATGTACGACTTCTGCCATAGCCAATTGCCTTGGTATGAGAAGATTTGAATCCTCTGGATCCAGCTGATCCAGAATAGTCTCTTGGGGATTCCTGAACCAGGCGTTCTGATGTTTGTAAAGGCACACCTCCAAATAGAGGGACATCACAATCAATTGGTCTATTCACTAAGGTATCCGGTTTTAACTTGGCACTAGGTTGGCACTGTATACTGCTGAACAGCCTCTTCTTGGGAAGTCTGAGGAATAGTGCCCGTGAATACACTATAAGATGAGTGCACATCAACTGCCAACCCCACCACACCCTGGGAAATTGGGACTCTGGGTTGATCAGGGTTGCCCACTTTTGGAGAATAATTTTCTCATTTTCAATAGCATTTGCCTCAGCTTTTGGAGAAGAGCTTCGTCATCTGGCCTAACCATTTGCAATGCCTCTGGGCAATTCTTACAGCCTGTATCATCTTGATCACTTGGTTTGCACCGAAAACTGTTTGTTCCTATTAGAGGAGTAAATATTGTTTCTGCATTCGGTGTATAGGTGGATGCCAGAAACTCCATTCTTTCATCAGAAACTGAGTCTTCACCGAAGAGTCTACATGACAGTGGAGTTGACAGAAAGTTGCTGTCATAGGATTACCTATCCTCTAATGGAGCATCTCGAGAGTCATACCCGTGAATCTGAGGAGAGGACAAATCCTAGGAACCTTCCAGTAACAGGTACAGTCCCCAGAAAAGGGTTCCTCGAGATTTAAGACTTTATCTGCTGGTAGAATGCATCGATCAAAAGGTTTAGAACATAAACATGCACTGGGAAGTGTCACTCCATTGGTCTCAAAATGATGGGTTATCTGATAGCAGAGCATAAATTGTGAATGGCCGCTTTCAGAGTGCAAGATCATTATATCCCTAATTGAAACAGTCCATAATTTCGCTCCCACTTGATTGAGATGTTCCACATGAAGATTTGGAAAATATCCAGTAGCTTCTGTAACCTAACACATACTATTGATGAATTCAACCTCACATTTGAATTCTTTTATTCCCAAAGACACTGTAGTTTGAGTATACCAGCTTCATCTGACATTCCCCAACCTACAACCTTCCACAGCAATTTTTCGGCATAGTCTAAGATTTGTTTCGACAATTCACCTAGGCTTTCTAGAGAATTTTTCCTTTTTTTCTTTTTATTCTTCTTATCAATAGGATATTCAATGAGTCTGCTTCTGTATCCCCCTCCTCTGAATTTTGTGGCCTCGATTTTAGGCGTTCCGGAATCACCCAGAACCTCCTTTGCAATCCCATTTAGTGGCCTTCGTAGCTTGCTATCTCTAATTAGGTCAGCTTTAGCTTCGATACACTAGAAAGAGGTCCAAAATGAATCTGCATGTGCATCCCTGAGCGGTACAAAGATGACCCCATCTGCCACTTGAAACCTGCAGAATTCTCGTATAGTATCTTCTGCTCCTCAGCTGCAATGAGAGGAGATATTATCCCAAGTAGACACTTCCAGCTTCAAAAACTGCAATTTTCTTGATCAGATTCTCAGCAGGCTTAGGCACTAAGCTTGCGTTTTTGGTATCATCTTCATGGGTTCTCTCTGCTTTGTACTTTCATATAACGATCTCATCCTTGGCTTGCTCTGTATGCTCCTTCCTGTTTCTGTTCTAGGATTTTTTATGCGAGTGAAATTTTGTTCAATTTTGCTTGAAATTTGAATCCAAATTACACCAATGAGAATCCATACTTTCGCTAAACAATATGCTGCTCAACTCCAAATCACCGTGGGGCATTCGCGGGGTAGCAGTCATGGTGAAGATAGCAAAGTCTCCTCGCAATCCCTCCCTGTGTGTCCAAACTTCCATATATTTTTCAATGGGCAGCAGTTTTATGAGGATCAGCATCTTCGGAATACCTTTTTCTGATCTCCAAAAATGAATCAACCAATGTCTTTGCAAACTCCGGGTTATTAATATGGTAAGGATACACCTCTACCTGCCGATCTTTATTTGTCTGAATAAGCTTCTGTAGTTCATTTATTAGAGTAACGGTAGCCCCAGGATCATAAAAGGCCTTCCCTGGTGCATCCAAAGCAGAGATACCTTTCTGCTCATTATGAGAAGGTATGGTAGTCTTGGCTCCAAAATTCACCATATCCAATGCTCCCACACTCACAACTAAAGGGATCTTCTTCTCTATCATGGTGTCAAAGCGGGAACTGTCACAAGCCATAACACCTCCAACTACATAATCTACAACCTCTGTTGTGATGTCCAAAACACCCTGTATAAATCCCCCTCTGACCAGATCCTCCATAGCCCTTCCACCTGTTCCAGTGGCATGGAAAACCAAAGTCTCATATCCTTCTTTAACCAATCTTTCTTTGACAGCATTTACACATGGAGTTGTAACTTCAAACATGGTTACGCAAACAGTAAACTTTTCATTATTACTTTAAGAATCTCTGGACGCTTGGAGCCTTCCAATCACCATTCCAGCTAAAGCAGCACCAGCATTTGATAAAACAACCCTACTTACATTGTTAATCCCACATACATCCACTACTGATGGAAATAATATTAAACCTAAGGGGCCAACATAAGGTTCAGTTAGACCACTAGCTACAGTTGATACAATAATCTTGGGCATTCCAATGAGAACAGATTTAAAAGCAGATGATATAATAGGTGTGCCTCCACTTCCTCCAATACCAATTGCTTCAGCAAGAACATGATCCTCATAAGCTTTCTTAAGGTAATGTTCAAGTGCTTTGCTCATTATGCCAACAGCTTTGCCTCTGTCCTTTGGCAGTGGGCCAGGTGTTTATTCCATAGACCCAAAATAGCAAGAGAGGATATCCTTTCTGGGTACAAATATAAAATCTCCCACACTGTCAATCTCGTTTTGGTGGGTAGATACATCAACAACTGTCACTTGTATCTTGGTAGTAGAATAAGTGTTAGAGATATTGTTCAAATTGGATCGAACAGACTCGGCCAAGAATCGGATCTCCTCCAGCTTCGTGTCGGCAATTCCAATGCAGAAAACTCGGGGAGCGCCACCATTGCGGAGTCAACACTCGAAAACCCATCCCCATTATTGGAAGATTCTGAATTCATGAAAGATTGATTATTATTACTATTAAATCCAAGCGTAGTAATCATTTAGCTTGTGATTCGTTGCCCACTCATTGAAGACATCATGTTGTTTCCACCAGAGAAAAACTGGATGTTGATTGCTGATATCCATTACACAGGGATCCATCAGATGAATTGAATTAACTGCTATGTATGCCAACTGAGGACCCACTTCCAGGTGGCAACAGATTCCCAGTGTCGGCAGTTGTGGGTGCTATGGTATTACATGCACTAACAGCAATTATGGAAGTATCTACAGAAGATGTAACCATTAAATTTAATCTCCCTTAGCTTTTTTTCTCTCGTTTTTTTCCTGCCCCAAGCCTTCCTCACACCAAAAACCAAAAACCACTCTGATCTCTCTCTCTATGGCAGCCCACATAATTCCATTAATGACATCATCTCTCAAAGAATTTTTTCCCCCTCTTTTCGTGAATCCATTATCCAATAAATGGTCTCCCATTTTTTCCTTCTTTCCCCCATCTTCCTATCCAAAAACAATCATTTCCTTGCAAAAGCATGAAATTTATCATTAAATAATTGAATAAATAAATAAAATAGATAAATAAAAAACTAAGCCGCACAAGCCATACAACCATGCAAATCATACAAGTCATGCAAAAAATGTCTAATGGGTCAAATGTGCCTAAGTGGGCCTAAGTGACCTAAACATGTCTAAGTGTGCAATCCTAAAAGTGCACCTAAAAGCTATTCTAAAAAGGAAGGAAAAAAAACCTAAATCTAAATTATGGCGGCCAAGAATCACAATGAGGGTTAAATAAATCTTTCAACCAAAGTTTCCAAGGTGGCTAAAAAAGGGTAAGTGGTACAAGTAGCAATGGGTCACCAAGGAGCTACTATGGAGCATTGGAAGTGAACTTAGAGACATGTGCTAAAGGGACAAAATGAAGGGTCTACACTGTTGTTTCAGATTTTTGTTTTTTCTATTTAAGGAGGCTTGTTCCTTATTTGTAAGCACCATTCATTTTCCATTTCCACCTTAAGCACTCTCTTTTCTCTTTTTTCTCTTTCAAGATGTAAGCCTCTCAAGCCAAAGCTTTCCTATC
Organism: Vitis riparia; assembly: GCF_004353265.1. NCBI lineage: Eukaryota > Viridiplantae > Streptophyta > Magnoliopsida > Vitales > Vitaceae > Vitis > Vitis riparia. The sequence goes on along the minus strand of NC_048434.1, from coordinate 11,333,761 downwards.
CTTTCCATTATAAGCTATCGTTTCTCCTTATAAGTATGTGTTTAAGTTATATAATTTTCAAGTTTATGTAATACAAGATTTAAGTTCCTTTTCTTTAAGTTTCTTTGTTAAATATCTTTGTGTTTTATTTTTTATTTCTCTTATTTGATTTTGAATTTTGGCATAATTTATGTTTTCATTGCATATAACCTCGTCCTATGTGTCTATGGTATATATATATAAACATGTAAAAATAATTGTGAATGACCTCATAGTTATCCATAAAGACTTTTGATATTCCTTTTAAAGAATTAAATATTATATCTAATTCTAATTTTTCCAACTCTTATAAATGGGAAACCTAAATCAATGAGAATCACACCTTCAAGTTCTTTCATAACTTTTCTTCTATATATATATATAAACATGTAGAGATAATTCTGAATGACCTCACAGTTATCCATAAAGACTTTTGATATTCCTTGTAAAGAATTAAATATTATTTTTAATTCTAATTTTTCCAACTCTTATAAATAGGAAACCTAAATAAATGAGATTCACACCTTAAAGTTCCTTCATAACTTTTTTTCTACTTCTTATTTTCTAATACATTATCACTATGAAGAGTTTCTGCTAAAGAAAACTCTTATAGAAGAAAGTTCATAGAAGATTTAAACTCTAAGAAGAGTGTTCGTGAAAGATTGAAACACTTATTAGAAAATCTCTTTTGTATTACATAAAAGTTATATGATAAAATTACATTTTTACTGTCTATTTCATTTATATATGATAAAAATACACTTTTATTTTCTATTTCATTTATCTTATTTAAATAGATAAACATATGCAAATATTTTTTTTCTAACCAAAAATTATGAAAAAAAAATCATAACTAGAAGTTATGAAAAATATATAAAATCCTTATAACCAGAAGTTATATGGGAAATTACAAAGTTACAAAAACATAGCCAGAAGTTATACTTGTAATTCTTAATTCCTTTTAATTATATTTTATAATTGGAAGTTATACAAAACAAAATTGTTTAGTCAAAAGCTACACAATGAATAGTTCATAGCTTGAAATAATGTACAAATTTACTCATTTTTGTTACAACAAAATTATCCATAGCCAAAAGTTATGAAAACTATTGGTTCTTAATTTCTATTTCATTAATACTACCTACTATTCATGCATTTCTTTTTACCATATTTATAATTGACAATAAAATATAGCAAAATCTTAAATCATTATATTTTTATTGGTTAAATATTATTTACTTGATGAAATATTGTTAAATTATTTTATTAAATTATTTATTATTTATTATTTATTTCGATAAAATTGAAATATTTTCTAATTAAATTATTTCATATATAGTTTTTAGATAATGTCAAACCTTGCAAAGCTAAGTTTATTGCTCTCATTATTTCAGGCAAAAACCACTTATCTTAGGTTTTGAATGTTGAAATTCATCTAGATGTAATGAATCTTAGAAAGACCATTAAAGAAGGAAATGATACATCCTCACAAAATTGCATCAAAGCTTTAATATTCCTTTGTCATCACATTGATGAAGGATCAAAAGCTTTAATATCTTAGGTTCTAGATGCATTCACCTAGATGTAATGAATTTTGGAAAGGCCATTAAATAAGGAAATGACACATCCTCATAGGATCGGGTTAAAGCTTTAATATTCCTTTTCCATCACATTGATGATGGATTAAAAGGTGAATACCTTATGGTCAATGATCTTTTCATCCTTTGAAATAATATAAAGGAATGATATGACCACTAAAAGACTATAATCATCCCAAAAGCATACTATGATTAGATGCACTTAAGATTATAAGATTTCAAGTTTGTGAGTGACTATAACTAGGTTTTATTCAAAATTAGCTCACAATTGAAGTTTTGTGGAGAAAAAGTCATTGAAGAAGATATGCTTGAAAAGACATTTATGATATGTGCTCTTGAAGTAACAATATTGAGAGCATCATTTGACCTGATATTCTAAATTGATTTCATGTCATCTTGTGGATGAACAAAATAATGAGCTTTTACTAAAAAAAATCATCAATCTTATCCTACTAGATCTATGTCATTGTCTAAAGTCAATGCCACATTTGTCCAAGCTCTAGGACATGGATATGAGCAAGATTGAGGTCAAGGATGTGGTTGCGATGATGATCGTGGTAGACACAATTCTTGGCACCGTGGTGGTTATAGTCATTCTTAGAGTAGAAAAAACAATTTAAACCATCAAAAGTAGAATAATTCAAAGGCATGACCTAAAAAGGTGGTAGAAGCACAAAGCAAAGATACTCATGTGAATGAATGCTATAAATGTGATATGAAAGGACATTGGTCATATAGTTATCGTACTTCAAAAAAATTGTTTAATCTTTATCAAGTCTTGATAAAAGCAAAAGGAAATGAGGTTAAAATGAACTTTAACAAGGGTGATAACTTATTGAACTTAACTCATTTAGACTTCTCTAAGAATCCTAGTAGAAAAATTGACCATCTAATTGGTGATGAAAATGTTTCTAATGATTAAATGTTAGGTTCTTATTTAATTCTTTGCTAATTGTTTTATTGTGCTATCCTCTTTTGAACATATTATTTATAATATACATTGTTTACTATTTCTTTTATATTTTATTTTTATATATGATCATTTCATATCTAAATTATTTTCATTATTTATATTTGAAGATATATGAATCCTTCTCATGCATTGATAAATCACACGACATCCAATGTAAATGCATGTCTGGCATATTGTGCCACAACACATAATCCTTCATGATAAAAAATATTTTTCTAACTTAACATTAGCTAAGTCTAATGTTAATATCATATTAGGTCTTATCGACTTGATTCTAGGATTCAAAAGAGTAACTATTGTTTTGCCTAGTGGAACTAAAATCTACATCAATGATGCTCTTTATTATGCTAATTCCAACCAAAATCTTCTTAGTTTTAAGGATATTCGTCAAAATGGATATCATGTTGTAACTACAAATAATGGTAGTAATGAATATGTTCTTTGGCTATTTCTAGGAGAAAACAAATATTGGAAAAACTTCCTTCTTACTCATGTGGGTTATATCAGACCCATTGAATCACATGTTGTCATGAACTAGAAGTTTTATGACTCAAAAACTTTTATGCTTTAGCATGAACACCTTGGTCATTCGCGATTCTCTATGATGCATCATATCATAAAAAATTCTTTTGGGCATCCTTTAAAGAACTAATGCCTAATGATTACAATTGTGTTGCTTGCTCACAAGGTAAATTAATTATTAGACCATCATTTTCCAAGGTTGTATCTAAATCATCTGCCTTTCTAAAATGCATTCAAGGAGACACTTATGGGCCTATTCATCCACCTAGTGGATTTTTTCATTATTTTATAGTTTTAGTTGATGTCTCAACTCATTTGTCCCATGTTTGTCTTCTTTCAACTAGAAATGTTGACTTCACCAGATTAGTTGCTCGAATAATTCGACTTAAAGCACAATTTCTTCATCATCCAATTAAGATAATTCATTTTGATAATGCCGATGAATTCTTCTCTTAAACATTCCTTGATTATTGAATGTCAGTTGGTATTAGTGTTGAGCATCTTGTTGCCCATACTTATACTCAAAATGGATTAGTTGAATATCTTATTAAGTGTTTACAATTGATTACAAGACTATTACTCTTGAGAACAAATTTGTCTTTGTTTGCTTGGGAACATGTTATTCTCCATGTTGCAACTTTAATTTGGATTCATCCTACAACTAATCATGAATTTCACCTTTACAACTTGTTTTAGGTTACCAATCAAATGTTTCATATTTACATATTTTCGATTATGTTGTCTATGTTCCCATTGCTCCAACTCAACATTCTAACTTAGGTCTTCAACATCGACTTGGTATATATGTTAGTTTTAATTCTTCATTCATTATCAATTATCTTGAACCTTTAATCAGTGATGTTTGTACTACCTGCTTTACGAATTGTCATTTTGATGAAGATGTTTTCCCCCTATTAGGGAAAGATAAGTCAATTATAAAAGAATGGCAAGACATTACGTGGAATGTTTCCTTCTTGCCTTTTTCTTGATCCTCATACAAGGCAATGTGAACTAGAAGTTCAAAGAATTATTCATTTGTAAGGGCTTGTAAATTAGTTACCTGATGCCTTCATAAATATAAAGAAAGTAACAAAGTCACATATATAACAGTTATGAATACCCCACACATATTGATGTCTTTGTAAGACAATCGGAGAATGTCATGGCAAGTGAATCCAAGAAGCACTTGAGGCATGTTAGACCTATTGGCTCAAATGATACAATTCCTATAAAAAGAAAAACATTAGAAACAACATATGAAAGGATTGTTACTCTTAAAGAGCTTACAAATATGAAAGGGTTAGCATAAACAAATGATGATACCTAGCTTGATAAACATATAGCCCCTAAAGAGACATAAATTGATCAAGGCCCCTTAAAGAGATGTCGGTATCTAGAACTGAAAAGATCTTAATGAGTCACATAGGAGAAACAAATAATTGTAGTAACATTATCATTGAAAATATATTTGTTTTCTAAGTGACTATGGACATCATGAGAAATAATTAAGATCAAGAACCACAAACTATGGATGAATGATAAAAGAGAAATGATTGGCCAAAATGGAAAGAAGCAATCCAAAGAGAGTTTAACCCATTAGCAAAATGAGAGGTATTTAGACTTGTATTTCAAACACCATAAAATATCAAGCCTGTTGGATAGGGTCTTTGTGTGAAAACATAATGAAAATAATGAAATTACAAGATATAAAACACGACTTATTGCTCAAGGTTTCTCCCAAAGACCTGGTATAGATCATGTGGAAACGCATTCCCTCGTAATGGACATAATTAAATTTCGATACTTAACAAGTTTAACAATCTCTCAAGGATTAGGTATGCATCTTCTGAATGTAATAACTTATTTATATGGATCCATAGATACTAACATATATATGGAAATCCCTTAAGGATTCAAATTGCGTGAATCAACTAATTCAAAACTTTGAAACATGTGTTCGATCAAATTACAATGATCTTTATATAAATTAAAGCAATATCGGGACATGTGGTATAATCATTTAAGTGAGTATTTTTTAAAAGAATGGTATGTGAATAATTCAATTTTCTCATGTGTATTCATTAAGAAATAAAAAATTGGGCTTATAATTTGCAATATATATGGATGATTTGGATCTTATAACAACTCTTAAAGAGCTCTTAAAAACAATTGATTATTTAAAGAAGGAAATTGAAATGAAAGATTTGGGGAAAGTAAGATATTGTCTTGGCTTGCAAATTGAGTATTGTTCAAATGACATATTTGTCCATTAGTTGGCACATACAAAGAAAGTATGAAAACGCTTTTATATGGATAAATTGCATGTACTCATTTCCCCTGTGGTTGTTTGTTAATTTGAAGTGAAAAAGACTTGTTTTGTCCTAAAGAAGAAAATGAAAAATTACTTGATCCAGAAATACCATATCTTAGTGCAATTGGTGTACTGATATATTTTACAAATTGTTTTAGACCAAGCATAGCCTTTTATGTCAATTTACTAGCAAGATGCAATTATGCCCTAACTAAAAGAGATTGGAATGGTATTAAACATAATATTATTCAAAAGAATCAAAATCATAATTTATTGGGTATGCAAATGCAAGATATCTTCCAATCCTCATAAAGCTTGATCTTAGACAAGATATGTATTTACTTGTGAGAGTGCTACAATATCATGGGGATCAGTTAAGTAAACAATGGTAGTCACTTCCTCAAATTATTCAAAAATATTGGTAATTCATGAAGTTAGTTGTGAATGTGTATGGTTAAGATCTATGATAAAGCATATTCAAGAGTCTTATGAATTATCCTCCATCAAAGACACTTCAATAGTATTACATGAAGACAATGTTGCATGTATTCTAAAATTCTAAGGCGGATATATTAAAGGTGATCAAACAAAACATGTTTCACTAAAGTTCTTTTATACATACTAGCTTCAAAAGAGTGGTGAAGTCGAAATTCAACAAATAAGATAAAGTGATAATCCAACAAACTTATTCATAAAAAGTCCTACCTACTGCAACATTCAAAAAGTTCATATATCAAATCGAAATGCACCAACTCAAAGATCCCTAACATTGAACCATTAAAGACAACATAACCATGTTATCATGAGGGGTAATATCATCATAGAATGTTAGTATGTTGTGCTCTTTTTTCCCTTCATCTAAATTTTATCCGATTAGGTTTTACTAATAAGTTATTTAATGAAACAGTTCTAACAATCAAAGTTTACCTAATTATTTATCGGTAGTGATGGTCATTTAAGGAGGGTGTTACAAATATGTATAGATAATTGTGAAAGACCTCAAAATTATCCATACAAATAGTTTTATATTCCTCGTAGAGAATTAAATATTGTATTTAATTCTAGTTTTTTCAACGGCTATAAACAAGAGATGTGGATTAACAAAAATCACACCCTAGAATTCTGTCATAATTCCCTTCCTACTTTTTCCTTTCTTTTATTTATTGATTTTTTTCTAATAATATATATGGTAAAACCTAACTTGAGAAAACCGTGATCCTTTCTATTGTGTTCTCGGTGCTTCCTGGAAACCAAACAAAGCAATGAAAATGGTTAAAAAAACTTTTTATCCATTTACTTGATTGCATTAATCGTGTTGTGAGGAGGATTGGAAAAGAGAGAATTTCCTGAGACGAGAAGGGTGTCGACTCCCGAGTGAGAGAGAGAGAGCGAAAGGAAAAACGCTTGGTTTTCAAGGCAAAAGGCAAAAGCTCCAAAGCGGCTGTGCCATTACTGTCATCAACCAAACTCCCCCTTCTCCGAACACAAACATTGGTATAATTTTGTGATCAGAAGTCGGAGATCTGACTCAAAAAGAGAGGGGAATAATGGTGGGAGGCGTCCAATTGGGCGTCTTAGCGGCCTGCGTGGTGCTGTTCGTGCCCATGGGGATGGCCGGTTGGCACCTCAGCCGCAACAAAATGCTATTCTTCAGCGGCGCACTCTTCATCACCCTCGCCGTTGGCGTCCACCTCACCCCTTACTTCCCCTCCATTTATGACGCCCTTTCATCACTCTCTTCTTCCGTCGATCGCACAAACAGTAGAGATTCCTGTATTTCATTTCTTCACGACATCTCCTTCCTCCACAAAAGCGATAACTATTCTTCTGTGGACTACGCTTGGGCCAATTCCCCCCCAGTGCTCGCCTGCGACTTCCAGCGGCTCGGCCGCTCGGATGCTTCGGATTTGCTCAATGGTTCGTGGGTTGTGGTTGCCGGAGACTCCCAGGAGAGGCTGATGGCCCTGTCGCTGCTCAGTTTGGTTTTGGATTCAGATGATATGGAGGTGGTTAAGGGAGATCTGTTCAAACGGCACAGCGATTATCGGATTGTGATGGGCCAGATTGGGATGAAATTGGATTTCATTTGGGCGCCTTATGTCGCAAATTTGACTGGATTGATGACGGAGTTGAAGCGGAATGGAAATTACCCGGATGTTTTGCTGATGGGTTCGGGGTTGTGGCACATGCTTCACATCACCAACTCATCAGATTATGGGGTTTCGCTGCAATTACTGAGGAATCTGGTGGTCTCTCTGGCGCCAATCTCCCCCTCCCTAACAGGAGGGTCAGGTTCGGTGTCTATAAGGTCGCCTCACTTCTTTTGGGTGGGCATGCCAAGGCTGATAAACTCAATGTTAAATACAGAAGAGAAGAGGGTGAAGATGAGTGATGCTATGCTGTCTGCTTATGATACAGAGCTTTACCAAAGTAAGCTATTGCGCCAATGGGGAGGAGGGCCCTTGATATTACTGGATGTTGAGTCATTGAGTAGGAATTGCGGCACATCTTGTACTGTGGATGGAATGCATTATGATGGGATTGTTTATGAAGCTGCTGTCCATGTCATGCTAAATGCATTGCTTATTGAATCTCATCAGAAGCTTTGAAGGAATCCAAATAACTTCAATGTTTAACTGAATCCCGCCCATGAAACTGGCTGAATGAGTCCCCACTGTACTGAATAGCTTTTTGGCTTTTGCAAGAGGTCAAATTCTTCCCTCTTATATATAGCATCCTTGACTTCCGCCAGGATTTTCCCTGGGCTTCTAGGTAAAATTTTTGTTCTAGTTCTTTCATATCGAGGGCTCTTTTGCTTTTCCTTTTTGGTTATTTCTTCCTCAACCATTTTGTATGAATACTGAGTAGTCACATTACATGTATTCTATATGAGAAACTAGGAAATTCTCAGCCAGTTCTGATGTGAACAGAATGCAAAGTTCTGTTAGAGTACTTGATTCTTGCCTTGTAGTTCAGTTTCATAGCAAGCACCTTGAGATCCTGTTGACTCACTTTGATTTTATACTGGAAAATACTGTGGTTGTATAGCATTCTTTCAAAGTGATTTGTTTATTGTTTAATGCTCTCTCTTGGATTTTAGTTTGATATCAAGAAATCCAATGTTGCATTCAAGAATTAAAAGAAAAGCAAATAGTCACTTCTTTTATGCACAAAAATCTCCTCCTTGTATGGTTTAATAAATTTTGTCCTCATTTTGTTTGGATTGCTGAGATATATATCTAACAAAAGAAAAGCATTGATAAGGTATATTCAAATGATTCTATAATGGTTTCTAACTCATTTAATGGGATTATTTTGAGACCCCTATTTAATAATAGTTCATTGTGATATCATCATTATGAGGATTATGAGAATCTTCCTTTGTTTCTCCTTACCACAAACAGTAGTGTTTAATGGAGGTTGTCACAGGCCACTGAATTGGTCTGAAGTTTCTAGATGTAAATTGGCCATGCTTATATGATTGATAGTCAATGTTTAATTAGGTTACCCTAATAGAATTCAACATTTACCTTAAGTTACCATCCCAGTTATAAAAATTTCTTTCAAGAATTTGTTTGACAAGTCTTCTATTTTGGCCTCTGGAGATTTGAGTGACTTGGGTCTGCTGCATTATTTTCAACTGCCACTCCACTATCATTCTTGTGGTTATCTTACCCTATCGATTGATTGTACAGAATCTTTGATTAGTTGTTGGCATCAATAGTTTCAGCTTAGCATGTTGGAGATGATTCAGAACTGCCTTGATAAATTATTTATAGGTGTTAAAAGGGAAAAAGGAAGAAGTGACAAATAATTGAAAAAAATGTCTATTTCCAATGGTTTGAAGTAGTTTATTTACTTATGAGTGCTCTATGGTGATTTTTGTGGAATAGGGAAGGAGGGAGAGAGGGAGGAGGGAGGGAGTGTTTTCATGTGTGTGGTGTGCTTTCGTGCATGCCTTTGTGTGTGGTGTGCTTTCATGTGTGTGTGTAGGTTCACAGATTGGATTTGTTGAAACTTGGAAACACATTTTCTTCTATTTTTATAATTATATAATTTTCTTTAGAGAAAGAGAAAGTGAGTGTGTGTTCATAGGTTGACACATTTTCTCGTCATTTTCATTATTATTTTTTAAGAGTTTGTGTGTGTATGTGGTTGTGCATCTATGGGTGTATAGGCATTTAGTGATTTGATTAGTTAAGCTTTGAAAACACATTTGGTTCTATTTCTTTTAATTATTCTTTTTTGAAGAGTGTGCATGTCTTTGTGTGTGCACGTGTGTGTTCACAATCTGATTAGTTAAACTTTAAAAACACATTTTTCTTTTGTTTTTAATTATCAATTTTTAAGAGATAGATAGACACGTAGAGAGAGAGAGGGGGGGGGGAGAGAGAGAGATATGAAGCTCAACATCAATCTCCTTCAAGCTCTTTGGTGGATGTTCCTATACCACCTTCTATCTTAGTTTCCGCAGTTGTTAATGAACCATAGCTTCCTTATTGTACCTAGTAAAGATAATCACAATTGTAATCATCGTCCTCTTACTCACTATATATCTTTGGATATAACCTTTCCTTTACTCTTATATATATATATATATATATATATATATATATATATATATATATATATATATATATATATATATTTTTCATATGTAACTTTTTGTCCCGATTGGGACGTAAACCTGGAACCTCCCACAAACCTTCCTCATCCCTTTACCACTTGAGCCAGGTCTCAAGGGCTCCTTTACTCTTAAATATTTTGTTTGTGCCTTGTCTTCTATTTCATTCCTAAATCTTATTAGGAAACTCTAAATCACCTAGGGTAAAAGAAGACAATGGAAAAAGATATGCATGCTCTCTCTAACAAAGATACATGGGAGCTTGTTAATTTAACTCTAAGGAAGGATGTTATTGGTTGTCAATGGGTTTTTTCCATCAAGTATCATCTAGATGGGACTATAGAATGAATGAAGGCCCAATTAGTTTCCAAGGGGTTTGTAATCAAACTTATTATGTGAATTATTTTCAGACCTTCTCTTCCCAACATGTCTTTAGTTAAACTCATTTATTCAATAGTTACTAGACTTGTGATTACCTTTTTTGTTAGTACAATGGGTCAAGTTTGTAGAAGCACCCAAGAAGATTAATTGGGAAACATTATGTAGTATCCTAGGGTAAAGGTATCTCAAAGGTACCATAAGTATGAATGTGCTCTACAAAAAAAAGGTGATTCTATCTGTGATTTTCTGAGCTTCCTAGATGCAAATTGGGCTGATCCTCAACTAATAGGAGGTCCACATAGGTATTATACCTTTGTTTTTAGTAACCTAGTTATTTGAAGGAGTAAAAATAAAATTTAGTTGCAAGATCTTGTGTCGAAATATATAATAAAGGGCTATGGCTAATATATTGTGTGAGCTAATGTGGATCTAGAATTTTCCATAGGAGTTTGGATTTTCTCTTGAAGAGGTTGTGACTATGTATTGTGATAATCAGGTTGTTGTTCACATTGGCAATCAGCCTATGCTTCATGTGAGAAAGTGAGCATATTTAGGTTCACTATCATTCTGTTAAAAATGTTGTGATGAGAAAGAAAGTGAAAATACCGTGTATCAAATATAACAATCAGGTGGAAAATGTTTTTCTAACCTCTAAAAAGATTTTTTATTTTCTTTTATTTTATTTTATTTTCTATGTTTCAAGCCAAGTCTTACAAATATATATGCCCCAATTTAAGGGGTAGTATTAAAGGATTATTAGTTACAATTTTATTTAGCAAGAGTTGCTTTAGTCTTTTATGGTATTTTGAAGACTATGTTGTTGATGAATCAGACCAAGAAAAGGAAAAACTTATTTTCCCTTTATTTGCTCCTCAAATTATTTGAACTTTTTTTTTTTTTTTTTTTTGTATTTTGTATTTTGTTTTCTTAGGTTCATAACTTTGTGTAAAATCTGTTACCCAGTTATGGGAGCAGATTTCTCTTTTAGTTTCCTATTTTTTTTATTGTAAAGCTTTATATAAATCCCTCATACAGATTATTCAAATCAGTATACGGTAATTGTATTCTATTCACATGGTATTACTGCCTTTGGCTTTATTTGGTAACTGTTTTTAAAAACAGTTCTTGAAAATAGTTTTTAAAAACTATTCTTTGATGTTTTGTAGAATAAATCTCTATTTGAAAACTTGAAATGTTTTTAATCTATTTTCTATATTTTAAAAATAACTTTTATATATAGTGCTTAATTTTAGCTATTCTCTATATTTGTATAATTATTTTTTAAAATAGCCCTTAGAAAACAAGTGAAAATAATTAAAGGCAACTAAAAGACGTTCTCTGAAAATACGCTGTTATCTATTTTTAATAATAAAAAACTGTTTTCCATTTTTAATAACAGAAAATGGTTTTTTTTTTATTATGAAACATGTTTTCATGTTTTTTTTTTCTGAAGAACAAAAAACTATTATCTAGAAGAGTTACCAAACAGGTCCTTATGCTCTTTCCTTATGATTTCAACCAGTTTTTTCTCAGCCCTAATTGCCAGAATCGCATGACATTCATTGCTGGCAGAATCATTACCAAACCATACCCAGTATTTTCATTCTCTTTAATAGATAATATCAGAAGCCTCCAAAATCACTACAACCAATGTTGATTCCAATATTGTTCCCACCCAAAATTCATCTGGGAAATACCAGAATCTACAAGCCTCATTTAGACTCAATGGCACATTTATTTGATTTGGTCAGAGCTTGTCAAAACATTCCTGAATGGAAGGGAAAGCTGAGTCATTTAATAGGCTCTGCACCCAATGAATATGATCCGAGATTTACAGTTTGGGATGAGGAGGTTCCATGATCATCTCTTGGTTGTGGTATTCAAAGCAACTGGAAATAAGCAGAACATGGATGTTTCTTACAACAGTAAGGGAAATCTGGGAGGCTGTTAGACAGACCTATTCCAAGGTCCAAGATGTTGTCCAAACATATGAAATAAAGACTAAAATCATAGCCACCAAGCAAGGTAATATGTCTGTTACAGAATATTACAATATGATGAAGGGTTTGTGGGATTTAAGTGCAGCGAAGATGCTGCAATGATACAACAGTTTGTTGAAAGAGAAAGGATTTTTGAGTTCCTTGTTGGCCTTAATGGGGAGTATGACCAAGAGAGAGTGCATGTACTTGGCAAAGAGTCTGCCATTATTGAATGAATTTTTTTCAATCATAAGGGTGACGAAGAAAGGAGGATTGCGATGCTTGATTCCCCTACCACAGAGAACTCAGCCTTTGTCACCATAAAATCAAATGGCAGCGTACCATATTCAGGAAGTGGAGCATCAAACAAGACCAGAAGGAATGAGCAAACCAATCAAGACAATCTATGGTGTGCTTACTGCAAAAGCCAAGACATACCAAGGAGAATTGTGGAAAACCTAATGGAAAACTGCCACAGTTCTTTGGAAGAGATTGTGGTAACCGAAATGCTCAATCTGGACAACAGAATGGACAAGTCAACATTGTGCACTCTGAATACAACCCTCACCCGGAAAACACAACTCCCACTACACCAGAAATTAATGGATTCAATAGAGAAGAGATTGAGCAGCTTTGGAGTCTACTTACCTCACTAGAAAATCTGAAATTTTCTTGCTCTTTAGCACTATCAGGCAAGTATTCTCTATTTCATTCTTTTAGTGCCTCAAAAGATTGTTTTTCTAGTACTTGCGTGATCAACTCAAGTGCAATAGACCACAAGACAACTTCATCCAATTGATTCACTGCCTATGATCCTTGCTCTGTAAATCAAAGATTAGCCAATGGAATACAGGCTTCCGTGGCTGGTCAAGGATAAATTATCTTAACATCCTCTCTCACATTAAATGTTCCAAACTTATCTGTTTATCTTTTGTCAGTTCACCAAATAACAAAAGATCTTAATTGTTGCGTGACATTCGTCCTAACTCATCATGTGTTTCAGGAACAAGTTACAGTGAGAATGATTGGGTATGCTAAGGAAACGGAGGGGCTATACTATCTTGAAACAATTAGTGGCAGAAGTAACCATCTTTCTTCAACTTATTTTTCAGAAAAGTTCAGTCAATAGAGCTCGGATTTGGCTACACCATCTTTGGTTGGGACATCCTTCATTTTCTGTGTTAAAAACAATGTTTGCTTTGTTATTTCAAGGATTAGATATTAATGATTTTCATTGTGATGTTTGCCAAGTAGCTAAACACCATCGTGTCTCTTTTCCTTTATACAATACAAAGTCTTCTACTACATTTTGCTTAATTCATACTGATGTTTGGGCCCTTTTTCTCATTACTAATATTAATGGAGTTCAGTGGTTTGTATCTTTAGTTAATGATTGTTCTAAAATTGCATGACTATTCTTGATGAAAAAAAAAATAACTGATGTGAGTTCTGTCTTCTGTGTTTCCAACTTTCTATGAAATGGTTAACCCCTAATTTAAGGTTGAGATCAAAAGGATGATATTGGATTATGGGAGAGAGTTTCAATCAGATATTGTCATCATTTCTTAAAAAAGAGGGAATAGTTCATGAGTTGTTGTGTATTGACATCCTGCAACAGAATGAGGTTTGCCAAGATAAAAAAAAGAAATCGCCGTCTCCTTGATGTCACTCGAGCCTTGTTATTCTAGAAAAAAGTTCCAAAAGCATTCTGTAGGGAAGCAGTTTTAATCGAAACACATTTATCAATTGGTTGCCATCTCATGGAATCAACTCCCTCCTAAGGCATTTGGTTGCCTCTCTTTTGTGCATGCTCATGCTCATGCTCATGCTCATGCTCATACTCAAGGTAAATTAGATCCTTTAGCTGTCAAGTGTATTTTCATTGGCTATTCCCTAACAAAAAGGGGATATAAGTGCTATCACCCAAACACGATAAAATTGTGTCTGTGGACATCACTTTTGTAGAAAATCAAGCTTTCTACTCCACCCCTTATCTTTAGGGGGAGTCATTACTAAAAGATGGGGGAAGTTAGAAGCTTTTTTTCAGCTTAAGAATTCTCTCAGACAGCTACAATAACTCAGAAGGCACTGTACGGAGTTCAAATGGTGATCCAACTGATGGTCCTTCATTAGTGGTCAGTGCTCCCTTTAAGACAGCCTTTGATTTTTCCTCTGAAAATGATGAAGTGAGAGCTGGTAGTACACTGCCACTATAGGTTTACTCAAGAAGGAAATCTCTGCCTCCTAATCCAGTACAAGCCCAAGACTTCGAACCAATAACATGTACTGAACTTTACTCTCATGTCTCTTCTCCATTATCCTCTAAGGAACCTAGAGAACACACTCAAACAGCCATTGTTAGTGCATCTTCACCACTATACCTGAGGATTACCTATTGCCCATAGGAAATGAATCAGGAAGTGTACCCATCATCCCCTTTCTGATTTCTTTTCCTATGATACATTATCCCCATCACATTGAGCCTCCCTTGCTCAATTAAATCTTGTTGATATTCCAAAAACAGTTCAAAAGGCTCTTAGAGATGAAAACCGAAAGAAAGTTGTGAATGAGGAGATGAGAGCCCTTTCAGAAAATTAGAATTGAGAAATTATCAAGCTACTGGAGAGAAAAAGGTCAGTGGGGTGTAAATGGGTATTTATAGTTAAATACAGGGTTAATGGGAGTTTGGAAAGATATAAGATTAGATTAGTATCCAAGGGCTATATCCAGACTTATGGAATTAATTACTAGGAGACCTTTGTTTTAGTTTCAAAGATGAATACTATCCATGTGTTATTGTCTTTGGTAGCTAATCTTAATTGGTCTTTACAATAGTTTGATGTTAAAAATGCCTTTTTGCTTGGAGACCTGGAAGCTCCACTAGGATTCGATAGAGATTTTAAGAGTAACAGTGTGTGTAGGTTGAAGAAAGCTTTGTACAGGCCTAAAGCAATCTACTAGAGCATGGTTTGGAAGATTTCCTAAAGCTATTATTAATATGAAGTTTTGGTAGAGCCAAGGGGATCACACTTCTTTTCATCAAGCATTCTTCCTCTAGCAAGGTGACAACTTTGATAGTCTTTGTAGATGATATAGTCGTCACAAGTGATAATTTTGAGAAGATAGAGGAACTCAAAAAGTGACTATCTCAGGAGTTTGAGAGAAAGGGTTAGAGAGCCTCAAGTATGGGCATTGATGTTGCACTCTCAAGGAGTGGAATCTTTATTTCACAACAAAATATATTTTTGATCTTGTTAAGGACACAAGGATGCACGGATGTAAACTAATGGATACTCCTATAGAACCAAATCACAAGCTTGGAGAAGCTAAGGAAGATGTTGTGGTAGATCATGGGAGATATCAACATCTAGAAGGCAACTTAGTTTATCTATCTCATACTCATATTAGACTGGACATAGCTTTTGCAGTCAGCTTGGTGAGTCAGTTTATATATTCACCTAGAGAAGTTCACTTGCTATTAACAGAATTATGCAATATTTAAAATTCACCCTAGGAACTGAGGTTCGAAACTAATACAAATGAGGATTAGGTAGAGTTTGTGAAGGACAAACAATCAAATTCAGGATGCCATGGGAAATTCAATAACATGGAAAAGCAGGAAAAAATTAAGTTCAGATCAATGGCGCACAAGATTGGTGAACTACTATGTCTAAAGATAATCCTTGAGGAAATTATGAAACTGTATTGCAACAATAAGATAGCAATTAACATTGCCCACGATCCAGTTTAGCATGTCTAAAGATAATCCTTGAGGAAATTATGAAACTGTATTGCAACAATAAGATAGCAATTAACATTGCCCACGATCCAGTTTAGCATGATTGAACAAAACATGTTGAAGTGGATTAGCACTTACCAAGGAGAATTTAGATAATGACGTAATTTGCACTCCATATATCTCTATAGATGAGCAACTAGCTGATATTCTAACTAAAGGGTTAACCAATCAACTATTTCAATAGATCAATAGCAAGTTGGGAATGGACAACATCTAATCCGAGCTTGAGGGGGGAGAGTTGAATAATTAGATCAAAAAAAAAAAAAGGGAAAACTTTTTTTTCCTTGATTTGCTCCTCAAATTCTCTCTCTCTCTCTCTCTCTCTCTCTCTCTCTATATATATATATATATATATATGTGTGTGTGTGTGTGTGTGTGTGTGTGTGTGTGTTGTATTTTATCCTCTTAGTCTCCTAATTTTTTGTAAAATATGTTACCTGAGTGATGGGAGCAGAGTTCTCTTTCAGTTTCCTTTTTTGATTGTAGAGCCCTTGCTTCTTGTCTTCCTGTCTATTTAACAGCGCAGTGAGTGCAGTCCTGCTTCACTTTACTACATTCAATAGTTGGATTCTCCCATTCTGTAAAAATTCCTCTTTCCTAAGTTGTCTACTTCGGAGGTAGCTCTGCTACCAGACGAAGTTAACTATTTCAACTAAGCAATTTCCAGTTAAGCAACCTTCCAAGGAATGTCTTCATGTTACTGCTTCTCAAGCTTAAGTCTAATAACCTTAAAGGTTCCTTAAAGTGAGCTGAAGTTGGCTACCCATGGTAAGGTGGGGTGGGCAAGCCACTATCATATTTTATATACAGATTATTCAAATTAATGTACAGAAATAGTATTCTACTCGTATATCCGTTATATTATCTTATTGGTAAATAAAATACATTTTTTCTCTCACAGAACATTTTTGTGTCTTTACTAAAATCATAATCTTGATGTTGTAGGTTGATCATTTTATGAATCAAAATAAACTATCCAAAAGCATAGCATGGCATTCATCAGGGCCCGGTGCTATTGTGAGAGCTGAATACTGAGTGCTTACTATGGATTTACCTCAACTTGCTCCTTGGAGACTTTTGGTTCTTTGCATATATCATGTCTTCAACAATACCTTTGCTGGAAAGTTATAAAGTGCTATAGTTGGTCTAGTTTTGTTTAAGTTGTTGTGTTTCTTAGACCTATTGTATGGAGGTCTTCTGTTCACTCCCGGGTCTTCTCTCATTTTCTTGGGTTCTTTAGTAACTTTGGCTGGGACTATTTTTGTGTTAGTCTACAGGGTCCTGTAACCATTAGTTCACTCCCAAAATTAACATTTAATTTGCTATAGAATTGTTATTCTAAAAATACATTATTGCTTGATCCACAGTAGAAATCATTAGTCAATCTTCTTCCTGACCGGACTACTAAGCATATTGTTTCTTGATACCTGTAGCTCAGCATATGCTGTTTCCTGGGCATCTTCAGGAAATGCCATATTTCCTGATTTTGGTGCTTGTGCTTGGGTTGACTGTTGAGTCCTATTTCTGATAGTATGCCTTGTCTGATAAGGAATGTTGGGTTCTTCAACAAAATCAAACTATGGCTTTCCTCTTAAGAATTCTGTCTTTAGATTGTAGCATGGATTGCAGTGGCACAGCAGAGGCCACAAGGAGGCTGGGCTGTTCAGTCAAAATACTTGGATCTAGTTCCTTCAAGTTTCCTACCTGTTAAACTGCTATCACTTTCATGGTGCTCTTGGAAAAACCAATTTTTTCTTGGACCAATTTGATTTGCTGTTTAATTATGAAACCATCAAGTAGGCTTTCACATAAAGTCTCAAATCATTCCATTAATAACATGTACCTTTTCCCTTAAAACAAAAAGCCACCCATTCCATACACCCCTCCAACCCAGTGGGAAAAGTAAAAGAAAAGTTTGATGTATATGATTTTTCATCTTGGATATGTAATTTAAGATTCAAATTGCTTGCCTTCAAAAGTCTGTCCAAAATTCCAACCCTTGGGAGCAACATTGTAAGATGTGAGGGTGATTCCATCGCTAGCACTGATCTCAAAGGAAAGAGGCTGATTCTTTAAATCAGCATTGAGATGCCAGTTCTGACCCCAATTCCTGCCCATTGGAAGCCATCCTGTTCTTGAACCCTTGATCTTCACTCCCACTATGTCTCCAGCGCCACCCACATTGCTGATCAGCACTGATAAGAATATACCTGATCCACCAAGTGTAAATCGAACACCGCCTTCTTTTCTGCATTTGATCCTGCAGCAACCAAATCCATCATGGGTAAGCAAAAATGAAAATGAAAATTCTTGGGATGCAAAAAAATATATACAGGAAAATTATAAAAACATGCATCCTCCAACTTAATGAAGACATAGACATGTAATAAATCATAAGGAAGAATTGACCCAAAAAAGAACAAGTCAATTGGAGGGCATTATGATTATCTTCCAAGAAAAGGGACAAAGATAAGTGCTGAAAGATAAAGCACTTTAGACATCGAGCATTTGAGGGAGCAACACGGGGTTCAGAAATCATTTCATAAGCTACCAGCAACCTGTTAAGCAGTCCAAGGCTTCAGAGAAAAGGTGATTGAATGGAAGGAGAAGTGCAAATCAGAAACAAACTTGTCCCATCCAGTTCAAGGGAATCACTTTCCTTTGCAGAGACAGTCAATGACACTCTCAAACCCAAATTAATGAAAATAAATAATTAAATGTTACCTCACAGGGCAACTACTTCTAACACATTTCATACTTCCTTTTCCTTGATGGGGAAAGACAAGAAATAAATTTGGAGAGCATGTGTGAAAAGGCTTATTAAGTTTAAACATCTTTCTCTTTCCTTCCACTTTTTCCCCTTATTTTCTTTTTCTCTTACTTCCCATTGATCTGTCCAAGATCTAAATGGAGCCTAAGATTAAAGGAATATAGTAGGGTTTTTGTTGAACCCTTCTTTAAGACTTTAACAGCCTTCAAAATTTTCCAAAGGCATGCACCAAGTTTGAAACTGGTCTCTGGAAGAGAACAATACATCACACTGAACCCACACAAACCAAATTGCTAATGCAATACAAGGAACTTTGTATGACAAAATCAATAAGAAATATGTGAGCAGTCTTGTTAGACAAATTGAACATTTGAAGTCAATCAACATTTGTTTGGTTCAACTAAAACAATGGATGCTTAATCCTAATGCATGGATGGTTGGACTCTTCAACTTCTTACTCTGGGTGTTTTCTGAAAGGGCCCCTCCTGAGCAGCAAGTTAGACTTTCATAATATATTCGGGTTGAACTACAAAGACCAATCAACTCAGACCATCCGCTAAAAAGGGTATATTTTCACTATCATGATAATTTAAACCTAGATATAAGGCATAAAGCAAACCAGGCAAACCATTGAACTTTGCTTCAAACTATGAATATTAGACATGCAGGCAAAACAGCCAAATCTAGAATGCTTCAGCAAATTCTGGAAGGACCAAATCACTGAGCAAGAAATCGATGGAACCTTCAAGACTTGACAGCCTTCAAAATCTTCTATAAGCGTGTGGCAAGCTTGAAAAAGTCTTTGGAAAGTGAGCATGCATACATACTAAATCTTACACAAGACCATACAAGCATTCATAGTTATTTTCAGAAAATCCAACAGAAATGGGTAAGAGATCCCCAAATTTGGAATGAATTCATAAAGCATGTGTATTTATTCCAAAGGTTTTATCTGCTAAGAACTATGGAATAGCAGTATATGGATGTCTTAGCAGGGAACTTGACTATTTCATTCCTAAAACATAATTGAAAGGACAATAATAAGAAGTAGATTCAACTTTGTTCTTAGGTAACACCTCTTATTTCCATTTTGTATCTAAAAAAGGTCTGGAAATCTATGTTTCAGTAATATTTCATATTAATATTCAGGAGTGTCTTTTAACACAGCTTTTGGTAATCAACAACAGAAGAACAATACCTTATATTTGGTTTTTTTTAGCTAGGCTGAATTGCTTTAGATGCAAAAATCAGAGAATTCATCAACAAAAAGGGAAATAAAGCTAATCAACAATGCCGGTTTTGGCCATGCTATCCTGAGTAACATGTACAATAGGCTATGTTTGGTTCCCGGAAAGTACAAAGGAAAGAAAAAAAATGCTAAGGAAAATGATTTTCTCATATTTGGTTGTCCTATGAAAAATATCAAAGAAAATCAAATATAATTAAAACTAATTAAAAACTTATGTATTTTAAATTATTTAATCTTTATATTGATGAGTTAAAATAAATAAAATGAGTTTGAAGTAACAAAAAAAATAATTTATCAACTTTTAATCTATTTTTTTATTTTCCTTCACTTTTTCTTTCCTTCTACTTTTCCTTTGTATTTTCTTTCCCTCGCATTTTCCCTCAAATTTTCCGGGAACCAAACATAGCCTAAGAAAATTTAAATCCAGTTTCCTTTGTCTTTAGGTAATGTTTCATGCCTATAGTACTTTCTAAGAAGCTTATGAGTACTGTTTAAATCTTCATGCAAACAGTTTTTAATACAAATAGATGTATAAATGTATGCTGAGTTGACCATAATTAGTTAATGAGAAACCAGATTGGAAGAATGGAGATTGAGATAGGAAAGCAGTTTGAGGAACAAAAATGATATTGCGATCTTTAACAATCAAAGTGATTCTACATAATCATCCTCAGATATAATAAAGCTTAGTAAAACACATATTTAGGTGGCGAATTCTAGCCAAAGTTTTAGGTTGCTGCAAGAGGTTGATCATTGTAGGTTGGAGAGAGAGGTATGCCACCCTCTTTGCTCTATAGTAGCATTGGGGTGATGCCCAAGACCACACTAAAGGATACCAAAAACTTAAGAAGGATTTGATCTAAGATGCATTAAATGAGATTGAATGAAAATGTCTTTAGCATCATCATTTTTTTTTTCCTCATTTCATCATGGGGTAGGTGGTGGTTGGATATTTAAATAAAAAAAATAAAAAATAAAAAAATGAAGAAATTGCTTTCCATGAATTCTAACCACCTTTTATCAATATTTAGTCATCATCTATTCGAATTATTTAATATTTACATAAAAGAGAAAAAAAATAAATGAAATGTGTTTAAAGTAGCACTCCAAGATAACTTAATGACTTCAAATTATTTTTTTTTTCCCTTTTTTTTTTCTTTTGTTTTACTTTTTCCCTCTATTCTCGTCTTTTCATTTGGCCTCAATTTTTCCCCATAACCAAATCTAACGTTAAGGAAATGATTTTCTCATGTTCCATCTATCATGGAAAATATGAAAAGAAAATCAAATATAATTAAAATTAGTTAAAAACCTATACATTCACAAGAGAAAAAAAAAATCAAATGAGTTAGCATAAGCATATAAAAATAATTATTAATATTAAATCTATTTTTCTCTCTATTATCTTTCTCTCATATTTTCCCCCAAATCTTCTAAGACCCAAACATAAGTTTTAAAAATTCTAATTTTTATTATTATTATTATTTTTACTCTAAAATTAAAATCTTAAATAAGAGTATCTAAAAAGTAATTACTCATAAATATATAGGTTCAAATTTATAATCTCTTTTTGCTATGCTAAAAAATTTCTACATAGAAAAAGTATGAATTTAGATTATATTTTTTAAAATGATTACTTTTTCAATGGAAGCGTGTAAATGACTTTCTGAATTATGGTATCTTTTGGATCCATGAATTAGGAAGTGAAAGAGTGGTTAGAAGTGGGTCTGAGAAGGGGGTTGCTGCTCCAAAAGTGAATTCTCATTATTTGTAGCACTTAAAATTAATGGGAATCCATGACTTTAGTTCATGGTCCAGCTGCAGCCTAAAAAGGGGAGATCCGATTGAGCCTTTCAATCGGGCTTTGGCTTGACCCACCACCCAATGCACTGAGTCACCTTCCAGCTTGCTTTTGAATTTTCAATTCAAATTTCAAACTTTATCCACTACATGTATAATTAATAACTAAACATTTAACCAAAAGCCAGCGCTGTTTGGGCCATGACCCAAAGGCCAGACAGGCCCATTTCACGTGGGCCGAGAATGATGCAAAAGAGTAAAGTTGAAAGATGAATAGTAAAAATAGAAACAAATTGGATGTGTGGGTTGTTACCTCCGATAGTGGACAGGCATGTTGGCAGCCTTCCAAATAGCGATCTTCTCAAAGGCCTCAATGGGGAGAACAAAGTGGTTGTTGGGAGGGTTGCAGTGCCCCCCGCCGTCCGCCGGGAACCCATAGTTAGGGGCGCAGAAGTTGGTGGCAGTGACGATGATGGACGTCCCCGGAATGCACCAGCGGAGGTCGTCCACGCACCTCAGCTCGAAGCATCCCCCGCAGATCTGGCCCCTCTCGAACAGCGCCTCGCTCAGTCCCACCGTCGCCATTCCATATCCACTCTTGACCAAGTCTCCGTACCCGCACGCGCCCCCCACCGCGTCTCTTGGGTCCGCCGCCGCGTAGTAAGTTGCTCGCCCAGATCTCCACTCTGAGAGTGTGGCCGATGAAGAGGAGGAGGAGGAGGAGGATGATGACGAGGAAGAGAAGTGGGCGGCCACTGTCGTGAATAACAGCTGGAGGAGGAGGAGGAATGTTGGAGCTCGTATCATAGCAGCTGTCATTTTTCTTTTATTATTTTCTTTTTGCTGTCTGGTTTGAGAGAGAGAGAGAGCGATGGCAGCTTTGGTGTTACTTGAGAGTGTTGTGGACTGTTTCCACTAATTTTTCCCCGAATCTCTCCACATTATGTTTTTTTGTTGAATTACGGAAGTGCCATCGAAAGGCTGACGCCGTTCTCATCGAAGTATTAAAAAAGTTAAACTTGTAATGATGGCTGTGTTGTAACTTGTAAGTGACGATCACTTATTAAAATATCACGATATTTGGAGGATATAAATATCGAGATATAGGAGAGAAATACCCATGTACTGATATTTCTCTAATTTATTAGGAATTTTGTCAATTTATCGATTTTTCGTGATATTTTGGGCGGGGTGATGCGGTTAAACTGTAAAAATTTTCTAAGCTGAGCCAACTGGGAAAAGCTTACCCCTTGTTATTGATGTTAGACCAAATCTATATGAACTAAAACTCATCGTATAAACATAATATTAAAAAAATATTTTAGAGGATAAATTAATTAAAATTATTTTATAATAAATAAAAATTCATTTAATTGATTACCAAAAATATAAAATTATCATAATAATTTTTTTCATGATGTTTATAATATCATTAACATATTAATTAAATATTAAAAATTATACATATATCATTATCTATTTTATATCATTTAATATACTTGAATTAAATGGATTATAATTTTATTATTAGAAATATTTTTAACAATATTGTTATCTTATAATATTTGATATGATTTAAGAATAAATATACATTTATAATATTCATATTGACGCATACAATATTATTATCAAATATGATAAATTATATCATACATACATTAATTTTTTGAACAAAATACTTTAAAATATCTATTATATTTTTAATTTTATTTTAAGAGTTTTTTCTTACATTTTTATAAGTTTTGATCAATTTTAGGTTCATCGATATTCTCATATTTAATACTTGATGATATATCACGAGTACTAGTCTCTCATAAAATATCTCAATTTGTTTTCTCACTTCCAAAATATAGATTTGGTGAAATTTTCGGGAAAATTACTAAACAGCCACTTGGGGGTGATGCTTACATAGAAGGGTCAACCTGTCAAGTGAAGAATTTCCAAAAAGCTTCTTCCTTTTTATAATAATCCAACAAGGGTAATGAGAAATTACTATTTCAACCACCCAAAAACAAAAAAAAAACACCTCAATCCATGAAGTGAAAATAGATTCGGCATGCTTTATTTATTTTTTCATTATTGTAAAACTATTCTCTTTTTAAAGGAATTAATTTTGAACTTGTAATAAGGAACGAAATGCTCATAACTTTAACAGTATAGATTTGACATATTAAATCCAATAGATTAAAGGAGATTTTGAGAAAAAAAAAATGTTCATATTTATTGTATAATATGCTATCAATTTTTTTTCTAATCGATTGATATGAGTTTTGTTATTTTGGGTATAATGGTTGGAGTAAATTGGATTCTCATTTAAAAAGTTTTCACTTTGGCTTTGTTGCTAAATGTCACACACACACACGCAAATTTTGAGTCTAAGTTTTTGTGTTTGTGTAGCACCTAAACACACACTAGGCCAACCTTCCTCCAAACCACAAGGTACACACACATTTAAAAGGTTTTCACTTTGGCTTTGTTGCTAAATGTCACACACACACAAATTCTGGGTCTAAGTTTTTGTGTTTGTGTAGCGCCTAAACACACACTAGGCCAACCTTCCTCCAAATCACAAGGTACACACACATTTAAAAAGTTTTCACTTTGGCTTTGTTGCTAAATGTCACACACACAAATTTTGGGTCTAAGTTTTTGTGTTTGTGTAGCGCCTAAACACACACTAGGCCAACCTTCCTCCGAAGTCCAAACCACAAGGTACACACACAGATTACGAGGCTCTCCTCAACTTGTAACTTATTGATTTCCAATAGAATACAAGAGGCTCTCTGTAAAGACTCCTACAAGGTAGTTCACTTGCTTTTTAGAAGGTCAAGCTCTCCTTTTATAAAGGTTGCACCAAGCAGTCCTAATCCTATTAGGAAACTAACTTTTGAGTCCTAGTCTGACTCTGACTCAAGCTCAACAGATGCCAATTTGAGTAGGACTCCAAGTCCTACTCAATCTAAAACTCCTATGTCACATATCTCTATCTCCTTATGCATGAAGATTTAGTTTCCTATCCCAATTAGGAGTCTTCGCATGTCAAGAGTCTCTTTCTCTTCCTGCATCAGGTCTCAATCTCCCACTTTAACTAAAAGTCTCATGTGATAGGAGTTTATCTCATGGAATAGGAGTCTTGCTCATGTGATGCATCAGTTCACCATGCTTCCTACTATAGGAAACTACACCTTGCTCAAGCCATCCCGATGCCAAGATGTGTCTACTCAAATCTACCTGCACATGACTCATACTGTTGCATCTGTGCATGTTGGGCTCACACATCAAGGCCCTTACTATTGAGGTTGTGCTCATTCCTGTTATTGCATGGTTCCTTAGTTCAAGGCATCCCATTCACATTCTCTCAATCCCCATGTCGTTGTGCCCATAGATGGCACCACATCAAGGCACCGAGCCTGTGCATGTGTGTTAGTCTTTGCATGCTACCATGCCAATCATGCTTGTGTTGTCGTTGCCCATGTGTGCCAACAACTAGCATATCATTTCGAGGCATCCATCCCACACCTTGCAACTTGCATTGATCATAGGTGGCTCAAGGGGCTAAGGTGCTGCCCACATGAGGCCATGGTGTTGACATGTTCATCTCGAGAGGCTGACACTAAATCAGTTTGAAACAATATTGACAAAAAAAAAAAAAAATTCATTTCATACTTTTTTGAGACCATTTTATTTGTGTATTTATGAACCTGTTTAGAGTGTTATTGAAAAGTGAAATCACTTTGTTTAGGATCATTTTGTTTTCTGTTATGAATTTGTTATCTTTTGTATGAGTATTACACTAGTATGACATGTTGGATACCATTTATTTTTAAAAAGGTTTTTATAAAACCATTACTTTTGTTATAAAATACAAATACAATACCAATGCACTACAATTATAATACAAATATATTAGCATTACAATATATCGAATTCATAATATTGAATTGTATCTTACTCAACTAACATTTGTGGGTTACCATATTATATTCCTAGTATGCTTAATATTACAAAGCAACCTTTGAAACCAAATGAAGTAGCATTATAAATTCATAATGATTCAATGTTTTTACTAAAAATCAATTGATAAATTTTAATGCATCAAGTTATTGATAGTAATTTAATGATATATAAATCGACATCTATAAAATTACTTTTTTTTCTAAAAAGAAAATATAGGTACAACAAATACACTACACTTACAATACTAATACACTAATATTATGATATATTATAATAATATATAATTTTTAAATTTATTTAAGAACTGGTAGTTGTGGGCTACTTTGCTATATTCCTACCATTTCTAATGTATTACAAATATGTTTCTTTGTGATATAAAATATTTTTCAATTAATTATGATTATCATTAATTAATTTTCTTTATGTTGTAACATTTGTCTTGGTTGTAATATTGTGAAATAAAATGATTTGATTCTCGTAGAAATAAGGCTTAATTGTCCATAGGAAAATAAACTTGAGAAATTCCATTTATGGTCATGAAAGAGGGGCGATTGTATCTAGTAAAAATAAACAAATATAATAAAAGGGTAGGCAAAGAAAAGACACATAGACTAGACAAGGGATGTCATATGATGATTTTGTTCAAAGACATGTGAACGGTTGAATATTAATCTAGATGGATACACATTTCATTACACCCTTCAGTTTGGTCATTTTGCACTTCAACAAATAAATGATGATGAAGACATGCATATGATGTTATCTCATAGTTATGATTATGTTTATATTTATGTAATAAAATGGGTTCAACGAGTAGAAGTTGAAGAAGATATTAAAAATGTGTCAATTGGGAATTGATAAGTCATAAATGCATTATTAGTTGTCATTCATTCCATGATACAAACTACATATTTTAATTATTTAAATGTGTTATAAAATGCAGTTATAACATTAGAGAAGAGACACACAATTCAGTTGCATCAATGTCAAGCCAATAATGACTCTAATATAGGAATTTCCTAAGGCTTCATACTCAAATATGTAGAGACAAAAGTTAGGCCACACGATTTCAGTCCTCAACCTATTATTGTGAGTCGATATAGTTTTTTAATGCAGATGAATTTAGAAATGCATCATATATGATGTCATTACTTGGTAGATTTCAATACAAATTCAAAAAGAATTCTCTTCAATGAATATTTATGTGTTTCTCAATGGATGAGTGCCTTTGGAGAATAACTACTCATTCAGTAGGTAAAACCAAAGTTTTAAAGGTTCACATCTTTAATAATGGGCACAATTACTATGCAGATGTTAAGCATTCAACTCAACTTTTAATACCGACAAGGAAAAGTGTCCATATCATAGAGCAAGTTATAAGGTCAACCCCTAAATGTTTGCCCTATCAAATTTATAAAGATTTCAAAAGACGATAGAATGTTTCATTAAGTTATAATCAAGCTTGGAAATATAATGAAATTGCAAAGAAGAAAATATATGGTCTTCTTAAGAAATCATTGAAGTTGTTGTCTTGATTATGTGAGAGATTGGTGGACATTAATTCGGGGACGATTGTAAAATATATTAAACATAGTGAGAATATTTTGCAATTTCTCATTTCTCATTCTTTTTCAATTCAAGGGCTTTTAATGGATTGCCAACTTGTTATTGCAATTGACTCAACCCATTTGAGTGAACTATACAAAGGCTCATTATTCTTTGCAACAACTTATGATGTTGATAATGACATGTTCCTAATTGCATTTTGTATTGTTAATTCAAAAATCTTCGAGGATTGGTTGTGGTTTTTATAGAAATTAAAAGACTTGCTTCAAGAGAAGTAATAGTCATAATATTTGATGAGCATGAAGAAATTCTTCATAGTGTTTCTGATATTTTTGAAGTTGAAAATCATGCATATTGTTATATCATGTGAAGAAAAACTTCAGCAGCTATGTGACCAAACAAAATATGAAGGAAAAGAGAGATAAAAATGATGCATTGTTGCTACTTGATAGTGTTGTTTATGCTAGGTTAGATGATGATTATGTTGGAACCATGGAAAAATTGAAGACATATAATAGTGAACTAGCGAAATGGGTTGAGGAGAACAATCCATAGCATTGAGCAATGTCAAAGTTTGCCAAAAAAACATTAAGATAAAATGAAAATTAATCTTGTTCAATCATTCAATGTTTGGCTAAAAGGAGGAACGTCATTATACAATTTTCAACTTAGTAATAGCACATATGAATAAGTTTGTTCATCTAGCATATGATCATATGGTTGTGACACAAAATTAGAAAGCACCAATTAGCCCAAAGACAAAGGAAATGTTATTGGAAAACATTATAAAGGGTGGTTCATTTCTTGTACATCCCTATGTTGGCGGTGTATTAAAACTATTCAATGTGAAGGTATATGTAGATGTGAACTTGAGAGAATACACATGTACTTGTATGGCTTGGTAAATGGTAGGAATACCTTGTGAGCATACATGTACAACAATACATGAGATGGAACAAGATGTTTATGAATATGTTGAATGAGTTACAAGCTTCTAATGTAAGAATTGATATATTATAAACACTTTAATTCACTTTTGAATCACAATATGCCTATAATTAATTTTGATGGATGTGTTTGTGATGCACTGACTTGTGCCTTTCACTTAAACCTATATGCTAAACATGGCCAATCGAAAGGCCTTGACACCATCAAATAGTCTCAATTTAGTGGCAAAAGAGTTGTCATTTGTTCGCAATGTAAAGTTGCAGGCCATAATCAAGCTTTATGTAAAAATTCTTTACTTCTTCTATGATTTCATTGTTATGGTTGTACAATGGCATGCTAGTTCTTATCTCATATTTACTTATGATTATATATATTATTTATAAAATTAATATTATTAAGAAATTGTTTTGGAACTAAGTTTTATACTTGAATGTCATGACCATGACCTTTTTATTACATCTGTTGTTTAGATCCATGTTTTTAATGTATTTTAGAGGATAATTGTTAACTTTTATATGTTCTTTATCTTTGTTTTAAACATGTTGCACTAAAATAGAAGCTACATCATGACATCTTTTAATGCTTTATTTAAACATACAAGAAGTAATGATAAAGAGAGTGAATGGTGAATATCTACTATACTATGATTATATGATCAAATGTACATTGATGCACAAGACAACTATTAGAATTTCAAAATCAAAGATAATCGAAACATGTTAAATTTTTGTTGTTAGTATGCTAATACTAGATACAATTGTCATTTTTTTAAATATACATCATTTGAAGGATTTGGTGATAGCAAGAACCACTAAGAACTAAAAGACCTTGTTGAAAAAAGAAGAGGGCAAAAATATTTTAATAATAACTAAGTTAATAAAGAAAGTAATTTTAGTTGGGCTATTTATTTTTTTCTTTTTCTTTTTTTGGTTGTATGTTTCAAAATTGATTAATCATATACTTACATCATGTCTACCGTGTTTTGGACTATACATGTAATGGTTTATGTGTTCGTAGTTGGATGTATTTGTATTTATATTTTTGCACATTATTTTTGTAATAACTAATCATGTTAAATATCTTAGTACTTAACCTTAAATATTTTTAATTACAGGCTAAAACTAGTTTAATGCTAATCAAGTTTAATTATGAGTTAAAATTTAATTAAGGTTATTCACAATTAATTAGTAGCTTAAACTCATTTATTAGCTCCATAGGAATTACTTTTAATTAAAAAGAATGAGAAACTGATTGGTAGGTGTTCAAGCATAAAAAACAATGTTTTCAGAACCTAACCAATCATTGAACCAGAAAAGTTACCAGTTCACGGTTCGTTGGTCGAATTAGTGACATCATAAATATATAATTTATATATTATTCAAAATAAAAATAATATCATTTATATATTATTTAAAAATTAAAATTTTATTTGAAAAACATAAAATTATTTGAAAATCAAAAAACTAGTTTCAAATTAGAAGTTTAAATTAAAATCATAATTTTAATTTAAAATTAGAAAATTTAAAATTTATAAAACTTATTTTAAAATAAAAAAATATTTAAAATTATATTCAAATTAAAATCACAAGTTTTAAAAATCATAAAATTAACAAATAACAAATATAAAATAAAATAAATTATAATGGAGATGGATAAGGTAAATAAAAATAAAAATTTGGAAAGGAATGAGGAGATGCGCCATTGGAAAAGGAAATAGGAGGGATGAGGGTGGTGGTAGCTACGCAAGGTTGGGAATGACCGGAAGGCTAGGAAAAAAGAAAAGGGGCATGTAAATTGGAAACAAAAAAGACTGGGAAGAGGACACCAGGGGGCAACAAAGAAAGAAATGGGGGACGGGACAACGAGTGGCTTAGGTAGGAGCTCGATGGGGAGAGGAGATGGAGGGTTTTTTGAACTGTTCAGTTCACTTGAAACGGGTCAATGGCGGGAAGGCAGGCCAGTGGCGACTAGTGTTGGAGCAGGGGTAGTCGTAGGGTGTCAACTGGGGTGTGGAGGGGTACTTAGCAAAACGACATCGTTTTGATCTGGTAAAAAAAATAAAATAAAATGTTTGAACCATCCGGTTCGGAGGAAATCGATCAGTTTGTCCGATTCATTTGTTGGACGGCCGATTCGTCAATTGAACCGTCAGTTCGTCCGTTTCGATTCCAATTCAAACATCCACCGAACCATACCATAACCGTGATTGACCGACAGTTAGATTGACGATTGAACCATATGGTCTAATCCGATTTTTAAAACCATAATAAAAAGTTACAAATAAGGAAACTAAAGTTCAATTTGAAAAATATTAGTTAGTGCCAACCTTAGAACTTGCCACATTATGATTGCTTTTAGACCATATATAAAAGGTTTGTTGAACTTCATTTGTAGCCCTAATCTCTACACAAATATTTTTTTTAAAAAAACTGTTAGGTTTAGAGAGAAAAGTTAGAGAGAGAAAGTGAATGAGATAAAGGGAAAAAGGAGACAATGGTTAGTGTTTTCGGTATATTTGAATTCCAAACAATCTCTAGAAGCAAATAAATGGTAAAACTTCTTTGAAAACTGAATTAAATTAGTTGCAATCATAGTTTAGTTATAAATTAAAGTTAATTAAGGTTTTAAGTATATCAATGAATCTTTTAAAATAATACACAACACGCTTATTAGTGTAGTTTGGTTTAATTAATAAAATCAAAAGTTGGTTTGAAATAATAGTAAATTGGTTGATGAATTATGCGATATATTTGGGCTTATTTGTGCTCTTGGAGCATGCTAATTGATTAAGCTTAGGAATAATTGGAATAATTAAAGTTTGCTAATTAATTTAGATATATGGGTATGCGTAGGGAAGACTATTTATACACCTTAGTTTGACTTAAAACTTGTTGGCATGTAGAGTTGAGAATATAAAAAATGTTTTATCCCAAAAAAAAATTTAGGATGTTGTTTTAAGTGCAACATGCACCTCACCATATCCATAATTGTTTTATTTTTTCTGTCTGCAATTTTATTTTATTGCAGAGTGCACCTTGTTGTTAATTGATGCTAAATACCACATCTTTTTTTTCAAAAAAAATATATATACAGTACCCCAACCTGTTCTCAAAATTTGGATGGTATGTCCACTTTGTTTTTCCACACAAGCTTTAACAATTTAGAAATTTTCACAACCGTCTATCTTTTTCTTTAAAAAGTAAACCCAAGCCTTCCAACCAAAATCATCAATAAAAATTATAAAAATACCTATGATCTCCATTTGAGGGAAGCTCTGATAATCATAGATTAGAATTAATCAACTCATAAAGTTTCCTAGCTCTCCATGATTTTTTTTTGTAGAAAAAAATATCTCTATACCTTTTTCCCAAAACACATGCTTCGTAAACCTCATTTGGAGAGTTAATAAAAGGCAACCCAATAACCATTTTCTTAGCAGCAAGTAATTTTAGACCTTCAAAATTTAAGTGTCAAAATGTGAGTGTCATACCCAATTTTTATCATCAATTATAGAAAAAAAGCAAAGTAAACTTCAAGAATTAATATTTAATGAAAATAAATATTTTTTTACCTTTGCTATTAATCCTTTCTAATCATTATTGATGGTATAGACACCCTTATAGATCTATATAGCATACACTTTTTCTTAAAGTTTCCCCATACTTAATAGATTTTGATGAAGACTTGGAACATATAAAAAATTGGAAATAAATTTTGAGATCCATCCTTCAATTTAATTGAAATTTTACATGTACCCTTAACCGATATTATTGTGTCATTCCTAACCCTTGAATTAAAAGTTTCATCCAACTTGGAAAACACATATGATTATTGCAACCTATATCCAAAAACCATGTACTTTTGTTTTCTTTATTTCCATACAATAAGCTAATAACAAGGTCTCTAAATTTTCAACTTTGCCTTTTATAGCATTAGCCTGAAATTCTTCTCATTTGGTCTCCTAGCCCTACATTCTGACTTGTAATTGTTAGGATAGAACCCTTAAAAGCAAGAAATAATACAAAAATAAATGGATTATTCTAATTCTCTTTTCTTTATCTCATTTATGCATTATATATGTTGAGTATTCAAGCTTGACATATCTTGCATTGTAAATTACTTAGGTGTATTAGAAGTTACATGAAATATCCAAGTCATGGTTCCTTGCAAGTAAATGATTTGTTTACAACTAGTTCATGAACTTAGGCAATCCATTTGAAGTTGTAGTCAACTACCTCCTAATTTGAGGAATGATTGGTCTTAGTTATCGAGGTGGGGTTCCCTATTAGGATTGAGCCCCTAAAAGTAAGACATGATGTAACAAAGTCAAACTTGACTATTCCCTTGTTATCCCTTTTATGCATTGACATTGGTTTGAGTATTCAACTCATATCTCTTACATTGTACATGGTTTAGATACATTAGGAGTTGCACAAAGGACATAAGTCATGGGTTCCTTGTAAGTAGATAAGTTGTCCATAGTCAGTTCATGCATTTAGGCAATCCAATAGAGACTATAGTGCACTACCTCTTAATTGGAAGGATGAATTGTCTTGGCCATCTAGATGGGTTTCCTATAGTGAATACACTAGTGTATGTGATATACAATCAACAAGACCTATAGTGAATCATGACATAAGGCTATCAATTTTCATGATTCACTAAGCTACTATATTGCATAGACTCTCAACCTTGAAAGGATAATAAGTTTATGCCAAAATCAACCAGAGGCTTAGGCATATAGGTGAGACCCTAAAGAGGTCATATATCCTTAAGGATTAGATCATTGTTAATGGAAGTTGGTAGCAACATGTATTCTTAATAGCAATACCATGATATCTCATGGGATTGCGATAGTGTGTCTCCTTGGGTAATCCAAAGGACAAGTGATCATAAAATTTGTGGTCATAGTAATTCCTTTAGTAGAATTTGGCATATGCTCCTTGGAGTTAGAGTATGTTAGTTGATCACATAATAAGTGGAACCTGTAACTCAAGGATTGGAGAGGTAATCTTTATAGGTGGTAGTACTACCTTGTTATATTACAAAAACCAATTAATGAGGAGTTTGCATGCAGTGGATAGTAGGTCATGGACTCAAGCTTCATCTTATTGTTATTTACATAAGGTACTAGAGTTCAATTAATTCTACGAAGTGGGATATTGAATGAACTTCAAAATTAGATTCTGAGGGAGCCAATAGTCCTATGGGTCTCAATGGTCCCCATTCTAAGCTCATATACCATGATAACATGGTTTATGAGGGTTATATTAACTCTAAGTTCACTCTTGTGCATAAAGGCATTTTGGTAATTATGCAAGGTTATACAGGGGATAGTGAACAAGGTCTTTACATTGGGCTAATTGATTAATTAGACAACCTTGTTGCATTAATTAATCAATTAAGATTCGTGTGAGGCTAAATTAAGTGACTCAAGCCTTAGTGGACTCAAGTCACTTAAGCCCAATAAGGTGACCCTATAAATACCCTTTAAGGGTTAGGATTTCCACGGATTTGGATGCTTGTCTTCACCTTTAGAGATAAAGAGAAAAAAAAGTCTAGGTTTCCACCATTCCCAAGCCCATACTTCGAAGTGCCAAGATCATGGTTTGAGTCATTGAGCGAGAGATCTTAGGTGAACGAGACCTCTAAACTATTCAAGCATGTTCTATGCCACAAAAAATTGACCTAGAACATCAAAATCCAAGTATGAGTACTACATCTCTATATCTATAGTTAATAATGGTTTTTATTTTCATTTTATTCCATTGTGATAAATTTAGATATGCTTAAGGATAAATGCATGCACTCTATGAGATCCAAGACCTAAGAACGAAGTAATCCAGTTTTAACATTACCATGGTGAGTGCACTAGTATGTATGGTTATACATTGAATAGGAACACTAAGGTAAGTCATGACTTTGGCTATCATATAGTCAAAAGCTCACCAAGCTACAATACTGTGTGGACTCAAAACCTTGAGAGGATAATGGGCTTGTGTTAAAGTTTGTAGCAACTTTGACCTATGAATGAAACCCTAAGGTGGTCATATATTCCCTATAGATTGGGTCATTGTTGATAAAGGTTGGGGACAACAAGTATTCTTAATAAAGGTATCATGATATCCTATAAGTTTAAGATAGTGTGTCCCCTTAAGTGATCTTAAGGACATGTGATCAGGAAAAATGTGGCCATAGTAATTCCTCTAACAAAATTTGGCATATGCTCTTTATGAGTTAGAATATGTCAATTAATCACATAATATGAGAATTTATAACTTAAGGATTAGATAGGTTATCTTGAGAGATTGATAGCATATACAGTTAGGATAGCATGACATGATGTAACATATTTGGGATTTATTATTTATTTAATGATATTCCTACTGAGAACTCCATATTACTCTGTTTCTAGGCCTTAGATCATATAGGGTGCACATTATCTATCCTAGGCTTCTTTAAATCTAATCCTAGTGGAAATAAGGCTTTCAAAAACCAATATGATACACAAATCTGGAGAATGTAAAAACCATACCTAGATCTAGATGTTCCAATTTCAATTCTAAACGGGTTAAGATGTGGAAAGCATCGTAGAACTCGCATGCCTTCTTCTACTTGATATCTCTTCACAATCATCTATATACGAGAAAAAGTGTAGGTTTTTCTCTTCTTCCTTGAGGGTGGCTAAGGTTTCTCTCTAAAGGCTCTCTAGAAGAAGATAGGCAAAAGAGTGAACCCTAACCCCTAAAGGGGGCATTTATAAGGATCCTTATGGGGTATAAGTGACTTGAGCCCAAATTGGGTTTGGGTCATCTAGTCCAACCCACCTAGGTCTTAATTAATTAATTATCCCTATTGGGCTAGAATAATTAATTAGTTCGAACCAGAAAGACAATTCATAAGATCTAGTACAATCTTATGCTTTTACCAAAATGCCCTTATGCACACTTATGAACCAAAAACCTAAAATCCTCAAAATAAATGTGCCTCCATGAATTAGAATATTGAGTGGGGATCACTAAGACTCATAGAAAAATGCTAACTCCCTCATAATCCAATTCTGAATTTGATTCAACACTCTACTAAAGAGAATCAATTACACTTTAATATCCCATGAAATTACATTAATTTGAAGTTAGGGTTCATACCCTACTATCCATTACATGCAAACTCCCTATGAATTAGTGTTTGTAATCGACAAGGTATTATTATCAACCTATCAAGATTACCTCTCAAATCCTTAAGTTACATATCCTCTCATTATATAATTAATTGACATACTCTAGCTTAAAGGAGCATATGTCAAATTTTCACTAAAAGAAATGCTATGACCATGGTCTTCCTAATCACATATCCTTTGTATCACCCAAGGAAACACAATATCTCAATTTCATGAGATATCACGGTACTTCTATCGAGAATACCTATTGTCACCAACCTCTATCAATAGTGACCCAACCCGTAGAGATATATGACTATATTATAGTCTCACCATGGGTTAAAACCTCTTAAAAATATTGACACAAGTTCAATATCATCTCAAGGTTAAAAGTTCATACAATATAGTAGATTGGTGAATCATTACAATCGATAACTTTACATTATGATTCACGGTAGATTTTGTCAATTGTTTAACCATATATACACACTAATGCACTCACCATGAAAAAACTTATCCTAATAGCCAAGACAATTTACCTTATATTATTTAAAATACTTATCAAAATTAAAAATAAAAAAACAAAAATTCAAGGCTATGTTTGGTTGCCGAAAAATGCAAGGAAAAAATAATAGAAAAAAAAGTTGAGGAAAATAAAAAGTGAGGGAAAATAAAAAATAGATTTAAAATCAATAAATTATTTTATATGCTAATTCAAATTCATTTTACTTATTTTTCCTCTTCTATCTAAATATTAAATAATTTAAAAATATATAAATTTCTATCTAATTTTAATTATATTAAATTTTCTTTCCTATTTTCCATGTTGAATCCAAATATAAGAAAATCATTTTTCTTATCATTTTTTTTCTTTACCATTTCTCGAGAATCAAACATAGACTAAAAATATTTTGAAAAAAAAAAAAATCATATTTTACATAAGACTTTCTATTTTTTAGATTTAAAAATAAAAACTCTTATACAAAATATAAAAATTCTTATAAAAAATATTTACCATATATTCTTATAAATGCTTATCAAAATTCAATAAAAATGTTCATATTTTATATAAGAATTTCCTTTTATAAAAAAACAAAAAATAAAAACTATATCCAAATTACACCTACATAACTCACTTTCTTCAAACTTAGAAAATCTTTTTCCTCCCCTTTCCAAATATTTTTTCTCCTTTTTCATAACAATCAAACATAAAAAAATAATTTTTTTTTTAATATTTTCTTTTTCAATAGAGTATCAGAGAATAATCCATAATCCATATCCCATCTCTCACCGATCCTCACTGTGGATAACATAACATTGAAAGAACAGAAAATACCCCCCCTTGCCAGCGTGTCCAAAATGGCCATTGTACAACATTTATTGGCTATGTTTGATTTCCAAAAAATTTGAAGGAAAATATAAAATAAAAAAAAAATAGAGGGAAAAAAAAAAGTGAAGGAAAATAAAAAAATAGATTAAAAATTGAGATTTTTTTTTTTTTTTTTTTTTTTTTACTTCAAACTTATTTTATTTATTTTAACTCATCAATATAAAGATTAAATAATTTTAAAATATATAAATTTTTAATTAGTTTTAATCATATTTGATTTTCTTTGATATTTTTCATAGAACAACCAAACATAAAAAAAAAAACATTTTCCTTTGTATTTTTTTTCTTTCCTTAGTATTTTCCGGGACCAAACATAACCTTAAGAGACCTGTAAATAAACAATGATCGAAAATGCTGCACTTTATGTAAGTTTATCCTCCAATCATAGGTGTCCAGGACATTACCAGAATTAGAGTGTGATCAAGGATTCACATTTCAACAAAGGCAAAAAGAATTAAAAAGGAATATAAAAGCTAATTCCGAAAGGACAAAAGAGATTGCAAGTAAAGGAGTAGGGTTATGGATTTGAACAGATGAGGGGAAAAGGTAGTACTAGTAGAAGTAGAAGAGACTTTGCAAAGCTTCAGAAATGGCTGCCGTTTTACTGCCCCATTTTCTTCTTTAACGGTACCTGAATCAGTTTCTGAATCTGTCAAAAAAAAAATCTATGCACTAAAAGGGAAACTGCGCTCTAGGGGATTTCTTTCCAGTGAGAGACGCTACAAGCAAAGGCGGATCCTCTGCTCCTCCCTCTCGCTCCCAATTATCATTGATGACTGGGTGTCTCTCTCTGCCAAACATCTTTTATATGGCATAAACCCCTTCACACACTTGTCCGTGTTTGTTCTTCCTCTAGAGAAGGCTGATCTCTCGCTCAACTTTAACTCGAAAGCTGGGTCTGATTCTTTTTCCATCGTGTCTAAATAAGGTTGCTGGCTCTGGGTTTCAACATCCCAGTTTGTATCACAATTGCCCCCCTCGTTCACTGATCCAGTATTTGACCCGGTCCAAGATCCTTCCTTCTGAATCTCTTTATCATGAGTTTCAGCAAATTTTGTGTCTTCATGTGCTTTGATCGAGTCCTGATGATGGAGCGGAAGGAAAGGAATTGGTATGCCCCCATAAAAGGTCCACCATGGCAGGGGAGCAGTGGTACCAGCTTCTACACAATTTGAATCCTCTTTCTTGAAATGCATGTAATAGAAAGCCCCTGATGGTTGAGATTGCAAATGACTCCATGAAAAACTTGAATTCTCGGGAGAAGATTCTGTGGGTGTTGAGTTCCATGGTAATGTTTCAACATGCATTCCCTCATTATTAATGTCTGAAGGCTGAGACTTAGAGGTTGTTGGAGAAGATGGCCTGTGGGAATCTGTCACTAATACAGTCCTCCCAAATAGCTTAAGAGTTCGGGTGGATGCTTCCTCGACCGAACATTCTTTAGCAAATATTTCCTTTGGAAACAACTCGAACTTCTGGAGATTCCAACCAAACCCAAGGAACAAAGTCAAAATCCAAATGAAGATTTTGTTAGGATTAATAGAACAAAAACGTGAATGTCAATGGCTTACCATGGGTAAAGGTTCATCCGGAACAGAGCTAGATGTCGTTAAGACCGGGGATGGAGATGCATTTTCCTCGGTTGGTGGATTGAGTTCAGGGAGAAACATGCTATCTGGGTTGACACCAGCCGCAGATGAAACTGGAGATGGGCTACCATTCTGTGTATTTGAAAGTGTGGAACCCAGTGTCTCTGAACCAACTGCTGATAATACTGATGTGGGGGACTGGTTTTCTTGTTCTGAAGCTGAAAAATTTGGTGATCCAGATCTCACTGGCGGCTCAAGAACTGAGATTCCTTTTCTAAGTGGGTGCACCAGTTTACGGGGATAAGGGTGAACAGGTTTTCGTTTTGGTCTGGGAGGAGGAATCTCAATAGGTTCTGCTGAGTTTGTGTTGCCACCACTTGTTTCCCGAACCACCTAAACCACAAAGAGCAGGAATTGGAATCAGAATGACAAGCAGCACTAACATACACACCTAAACATGCATGCCTCTGGATTATAAAAACTTTAGCTTACTTTAAAAAGGATGGCATACAGATATTATGGTAGAGAAGATGTACTGGAAGAGCAATAAACCTTAGAGAAAAACTTCTGGGCATGGCTTCGAATCTGAACTGCAGTCTTGGTGCCCACATGCTCTGTAGAAAAACAGTTATTTCAATGGATGCTCAAAGAGGGGGAAGGGACTGGGGGTGGGTTGGGATGTAGATGGGGCTGAGAATAAAGAAGTTTTCTCCAAGTTTTTTTACCTTCTATACGCCTCCAAGCCCGACCATACAGCTTTAAAGCTTCAAGAAACTTCTTATGCTCTTCTTCAGTCCATCTTTCTCTTTGCTTGGTAATTGTGTATGGTTTCCTAGCCTATGACACAGAAAAAACACAGTAAAGAAAACTGAATACCAAAATAATAATGGTCATAACAATCTCAAATGAAGATATTAAATCAATTATCTCCTAAACAGATTGCTAAAAAAGAATAGAACCTTGGGAGCCAGGTCATCTCTGCAAGAAAATTGCTCCTTCAGCTCAGCAGCAGTCAAAGAATGTGTCCCAGCATCCAATGAAATTAGATTACCAGCTGATAGAAAGGTATTTGAACGACTACTACCTCCACTTTGATCCTAAATTCAAAAGGGAAAACAAAAGAGATTAGAAGAGTCCCCATTTTTTCAACCAGTGTACAACATTTAAGAGATTTTTAAAGGAAAAAAATCAGTGTTCTGAACCAATAGCCCTGAATAACAGGCTAGTCCTATTACTTTGAATGTGTTATTCCTAAATTACTTTGAAATTCCCATATCATTGTTGCCTATAATCTCAAATTGTATTCAGAGTTTCTGAAAACCATCTACCTCCTGCAACACAAATTCATGCATGATTTCTTCTTCCATATTATTTTCGAACTTTAGCCGTGGCCATTGGTGTCAATACTCTTCCAAGGACGCTTAAGCCAATAAATAAATTTAGAATCATGATCTAATCCAAAATCCTAATTAACAAACCAATAAATCACTATCCACCACTGGCTACCTAAAATCAAGTGTGTTTTTTGCAAAGCAAATCAGGCTAGACTCAGAGGCTGCTTCCTTCATGACACTTTCCAGAGTTCCAAATTCAAGAATATCCCTAGGCACAAATAACTTACTGAATTAGAACACATTAACGAACGACAGTTCGTACTGAATCAGAAACAAATTAAGTTGGATTTCCGCATAAGCAAAGCCACATGTGTGAGCTGAAAACTGTTTATTCCTTGAATGTACTTTATTTCTCAAAATCCACATGGATCCAATAATAACTAGGAAAAATAGATAATATCATATAAGAAATATCTTCATTTCCGTTTGTTTCAATGGAAAATGAAACTTCGAAGAACAGTAGGCTAAACAATCCCTCTAAACCCCTAATTTTTTGGACGATCATACAATTTGTTACTATGCAAACACAAAAGCAACTTGAGAATCAAGATCCAGTCCAATTAAAAAAAAAAAAATGATGAATAAAGATGGAAGAAAGAAAAAATAAAGGGGGAATAATAACTAGAGATTAAAAGAGTCCGAATGATGATAAACTATATTTACAATTGACCTTAATTCATCAATTTAGAAATAAACCTCAAAGCAACCAGAAAAAAGCATCAACAAATGGATAACCAGTTCTCTATCAATCAAACATCAAAGCAGCCGAGGACTTTTCTTTTTGCCTTCTTTTTCCAAATATGCACAAAACCGTTGAAGCATAACAGAAAGGTTATAAATTCTGAAAGATTACATACCTCAACAGTCATGGCTGCAAGATCTCCTTTTTTTTTTTTTCCCTTGGCTTCTTCGAACTAGCAGTCCTTTTTCTATATCTTCAGCATAATCAAAATACCAAAAAATCAATTAATTTGTACGGGAATGGACTCATTCTGATCTGTACAAGTCATCTAAGAAGGGAACTTGTATTTTTTCTTCGCTTCCAGCTAACTTCCAGCTCAAATGCCCAGAAAAAGTCTTAAAACTAAACAATCAAGACGACTTCAGGCCAGATGATGCATAGGACGACTTCCGATTCAGCGACAGCAGCTTGTTCTTCAAGATCGACGCTTCGTTTTATCTTCCAACCAACATAGATTCTACGAAATCGGCTGTTTTTAAATCTTCCAAGGGGAAATTTGAGATGTATGTGGATTGATTGTGAAAGAGTGGGAAGAGGGACAATATGACTTTCCGGTGGCCGAAAAGAACCGCAAGGGCCGCCACAAAGCCAGATGTCAATTTGTGCTTGGGTAGAAGCTCTTGTAGAAAGAGCAGATGTAGTTGGAGAGAGAAAGGAGTGAGAACAGGAGAGAAGAGAAGAGAAGGGAAGAGAAGAGAAGCGAATTGGAGAGGAGAAAGTTTGCGACGCAGAAGGAGGAGAAGAGAAACACAAGGAGGGACACTATTGAATATCTGGCTTGTGAGAAAAAGAAGAAAGCAAGGGTCGCCACGTCAGAGGCTATTTTCTTTTTGTTTTTTTTTTTAATTTTATTTGTACAGAAAGGTCGAGAAACCGATGGAATCTTGTGGCTCACGTCGAAAGACTGCTCAGACACGTGGCGTTCATTTGTCCTGTCTCCCGCTTTTTCATATTCAGCTTGTTTAATTCGGTGCCTGAAATTGTGTTTAGATACACTCGCTCTACTCGCGTCTCCACAAACATACCTGCTACTCGCCTTCCCTTCATTCATCCCTACTCCCCACCCTCTTTCTATGTAGGGGTTGCAAAGCGGCGGTGCGGGTTCGGGTCGCGCCTAGCCAATTCCAACTAGGTTTATTCAAAATAATTTTCATTTCTCCCACGTTAACATCTCGGTCCCATTTGCCTTGTGTAACTTTATTTTTAATTTTTTTTTTAATTTATTAAATTATATTAAAATAATATATTTTTATAAATAATTAAAAAAATCTAATTTTTTATAACTTATTTTATTAAAAAATATTTTTTTAGTATTATCATATATATTAAAAATAAAAAAATAAAAATATATTTTAATAATTGAAAGTACTTTGTTAAAAAAAGAAAAAAGATTTAATAAACTTTTAAAATTTAAAGAAGTAATTGGAGTGAATCTTAAACCATCACTATTCTTTTAAAAATATTTTTATATTAAAAGAATTATTAAAATACCTTTTTTAAGTTTTAATAAAAAGATTGTTAATTAAAATTAATTAGTTGATTTTTATGGAGGTGGATCAACGGTTGAATTTGGAAAGAGCCCAGTTTGGTCAAAAATAAGATAATATTGACTGTACACGTGGCAGAAGATGATTAGGTAAAACGTAGCTCTTATAGGATGACAGAAGTGATCTAAAAGGAATAGTAGAGGTGCGGTGGGCGAGTACATGAATTACGTACGCAAGTGGTTGGAGGTAGTAGTCGGCCAGGACAAAAGAAAAGAAATTTATAAAAGGAAAAAAAATCTATATAAGCGGGTTAAGGAAAAATTCAACGATATTTTTGTGACTCGGAGAAAAGTTAAAATATCTACAGCCTCTAAAAAATGGAGAGAGAGAGGAAAGAGGAAGGCCAAGAGTTGTGGATTGAAAAGAAGGTGGATGAGGATGAGATGAGCTAGTCTCAGGTGTGACTTTCTCATGCGCTTTTCGCCACCTCATCGCCACTAGCCGCCCTTCAATATCCAGGGCGCCACGTGTAATCTGGCAACGACGTTGAGAGGTTGGTGCGGATATAGATGGCTGTGAGCCACATGAATATTTTAATAAAAAAGAGGAAAAAAGTGAAAGGGTAGGAGGTGAAAAAAACAGAGGAAAAATTGTGGACCACATGCGTGTTAGGGTTTGGAAGGTGGTGGGCAAGTGACAGGTGTCGTAAAAGCGGTCAACATTGAAATGAGAGGCGCAGATCTTTCTGGAGATATGTATTCTGTTCCCGGCTGGACCGGAGGCTTTCACTGGTCCCATTTGAGTGTTAATGGGTGGGGCCCTGTGCTGTTTTTAGTTATGTGACCTATCATCATCCTCAATTGTATGGCTCTCGCTCATTCCATGTCCTTGTGCCTTTCGTTCCGATCCTCATAAGATCCTGCTTCCTCTCCATTTATAATGCAATCCGTTTAAAGTTAAATCACCACCTATATAAAATTCTATATCTATATATATATATATATATATATATCAAATAATTAAATTGGATCCGATCTCTACATTATCCATATATGGCCTAATTTTTGTGATATGTGGCCTAATTTTTCTGAATAAAATAATAAAACTCCACTAGCCTATTTGCAGCTATTTTTTAAAATACTTTTCTTTTCTTGAAAACAAAACATTTGGAAAGCTCGTTTTGTTTGTTTAGCGATCAAAAACCGATTTCTTTTTTTTATTTTAAAAACTTAAAATATACTATTTTTAAATAACATATTTTAGTTATTTTCTAAAAATTATTTTAAAATAATAATTAAACAAATATTTAAAATAATTCTATTTATTCTTAATTCATTTATTAGTTGCATATAATATAAGTCCATATAATATTTAAGGATATGACCATCATGTGACAAATTTTGATATAGTAAATTATTTTTAAAAACA
The DNA here is from genome assembly GCF_004353265.1 of Vitis riparia. Lineage (NCBI taxonomy): Eukaryota > Viridiplantae > Streptophyta > Magnoliopsida > Vitales > Vitaceae > Vitis > Vitis riparia. The sequence continues at coordinate 11,290,077 of NC_048434.1, read as the reverse complement.
TTTCAATTCCTAAATAGATTTTTGTTTTGTTTTATAAAAATTAGAAAACAGTTTTTAAAAATTGTTATTAAAAATTGTTTTTCATAATCGTTTTTAAAAATAATTACCCTTTATTTTTCTCTTTTAATTTTTTTGACCCATAAAATTGATTCACATATTACATTTTCTTTTTATTATTTTCACTTTTTTCAAAATTTCACTCACCACTTTCACTAAAAGATGGGAAACTCGAATGGTACTATTCATTGCATGGCGTGCATTTAATCATTTTCTTTATATTTTCATAATAAGGGGCAACACCAAGTAGTAAATTGTTTTAAGTTTGAGATTTCAACGTTATTATATTTTTAAAAATAATTAAAAAAAATTCTTAAAAACTGTTTTTTTAAATATTTCCAAACAAACTTTAAAATAAGTCTTATTTTTTTAGAAGTATTTTTCAAAATAAAGATAAGTTCATAATTTGTATTAGAAGTTTTGCTTTTAATATACAATTTATTTCTATTTTTTATTTTTAAAACCAAAACAAATATAGAGTATATTTAAGCAGTTGCTCAAGTTAATATTTTTTTTTTCTTAAAATTTGAGTTATTCTCACGTCCAATGCCGGGAAGAAAATTTAATTTTATTAAAACTTATGCATTAAAATAAATTTATAAAATTAATCAGGTTGTTTTTCTGTTATGTTTGATTCTAAAAAAGAAAAAGAAAAATGAAGATATTTAGACTATGTTTGATTTTCGAAAAATTTGAGAGAAAATGTAAAAGAAATAAAATAGAGAGGAAAAGTAGAATCAAAGAAAAATATTAAATTTAATAAATTATTTTTATATGTTTTTTTAAATTTATTTTACTTATTTCTCTTCATTTTAACAAAATTAAATAATTTAAAAATATATAAATTTTAAATTAATTTTAATTTTATTTGATTTTCTTTTATATTTTCTAAGATGATGAAAAAGTCACTTTTCTTAACATTTTTTTAAAAATATTTTTTGGGAAATAAAAAATAATTTTCTCTTTCACTATAAAAAAATAAGAAAGAAAATTAAATATAATTACAATTAAGTAAAATTTTATGAATTTTTAAATGATATAATCTTTATATATAATTAAAGAAAATATATGAAATGAATTTAAAGGAATATACAAAAATAAATTCTTTTATAATTTTTTTTTCTCACTATTTTCCATCCAATTTCCCGAAGACCAGACATATACGGGGAACAAAATTATATCCTCCACCTGGACATATTCTAGTATTTATATAGCGGAGATGAAAAGAAATATGCTGGAATCATCTTTTTTGTCCTCCTTGCTTCACTTGACAGGATGACATTACATGAGGTAAAATGGGATTTTGTCATCACGTGGCACGCCACATTGGCATATCACTTCCATCATGTCACATTATGTATTTAAAGAGTTGTACATATTTTTCATCTGCTCTCTTAAATATCTCTCCTATTTAAACTCTAAAGAATCGTTTCCTTGGAATTAAATATGTGATCACGTTTTTTTTTTTTTTTTTCAATTTTAAGTACTTTTAAAGGACAGCTCAAAGTGGTGAGATGACTAACATACCTGCAATCAATGAATATAATTATTTATTTAATACCAAGATATTGTTAATATCTTAATATATATGCTATAAAAATATATACTGTTTTTTTAGAAAAATGATTATTATTTCAAGAATCATTATTTGAAATCCCTTTGGTTATGCTTCGCTCTCCAAAAATTTGTGAAAAAAAATTACTCGGAAAGAAAATAAAAAGAAAAAAGAAAAAAAATGGAGATGATTTTTCAAACTCAATTTACTTATTTTTTTTTTTAAACCAAACATAGTCTAAAGATTAATACTATAATTTATTGTGAACTCGATTTAAGTCAAACAGAATTAGATTTATTTTGTGCTCAATATCATAGAAGATCCTAACTCTACCTTCTTCATTAAAATGCAAAAGAAATTAAAAAAATTTACAATTATAAAAAAATATAGAAAATATTATGAAAAAATAAAAAGGAGAAATCCGATAAATACAAGAGAAAATTCAAGTCCAAGGCAAAACCCTTGGGTTACAACTTATAAGTGTGGTAAGGTGAGATATTTCTATTATGTTTGGTTCTTAGAAAATAGTAAGAAAAGAAAAAAAAATGATTTTCTCATGTTTGACTATCTTATAAAAAAATACCAAATAAAATCATATAATTAAAATTAATTAAAAAATTATATATTTTCAAATTATTTAATTCTTATATAAAATGGTTAAAAAAGTGAAATGAGTTTGAAATCGAATATAAAAATAACTTGTTGATTTTAAATATATATATAGATATATATATATATATATATATATATATATATATATATATATATATATATATATATATTTAAAATCAACAAGTTATTTTTATATATTTTTTAAAATTTATTTCAGTTATTATATTTGTTGTCTTATCTTAGACATCAAGGCTACAAGGCTATATGTTTGGTTAAAAAAAATTGAGGGAAAATGTGAGGAAAATAAAATAGAGAGGAAAAGTGGAAAATAAAATATATATATATTTTCCCTCAATTTTTTTTAACCAAACATATAGCCTTGTAGCCTTGATGTCTAAGATAAGACAACAAATATAATAACTGAAATAAATTTTAAAAAATATATAAAAATAATTTGTTAATTTTAAATCTACTTTTATTTTTATTTTTCTTCATTTTTCATTTTTTTCTATTTTATTTCTATCAAACTTTCCCCGAACCAAATATAATGTAAATGTTTATATTAAAAAAAATAATTTTAAAATTGTTTAAAATAATTTTTAAGGAGATAAATTAAACCGTTTTTTTTACAAGATGTTCTATTTTTATATAAAATTTATTATTATTTTTCATTCTTAAAAAATGTATAAAAAAAAAAGTCTTAAATTAATTTTTTTTTTTTACTTAAATCTATAAATTATTCCCACATCATGTCCGAAAAGTATTAAATTAATTCCCATTCTTTTAATACTGTGAAATTAAATTAAAAGTGAATTCCTTCCACATTTCTTTCGTGGAGATAATTTTATGGACTTATTGAATACCTAGGAATTATGGATGAAAAGAAAGATACTCGAACCACCTTTCCTTGTCCCTCTTCCTTTATACTTGACCGGTTGACGTTACGTGACGTAAAATGAGACGTTGTCATCACATGGCACGCCACTTTGGCATCGCGCTATTATCATGCCACATTATGCATTATCTATTTATCCGGTCTCTTTAAGTTTATGTTTTATTGTGAAATTTTTGAAGGAAAATATAAAAATGTACGAAAAAGAAGAGAAAAAAAATAGAAAAAAAAAATTTATAATTAATTTTAAAATCAATAAATTACTTTTATATATTACTTTAAACTCAATTCACTTAATTTTTCCATTAAATATTTTAAAAATATATAATTTTCAATAAATTTTAATATATTTGGTTTTGTTTTATATTTTTTTTTATAATGAAATCAAATATGATTTTTTTTAAAATTTTTTTCTTTTAGTAGTACTTTTCAAAAACCAAACATAACTTAAGAGTTATCCATATTTTTTTATCATCTCTCAAATATATCTCATATATAAGCTTTAAAGAATTATTTCATTAAAAATAAATAAGTGATCACATTTTTATTCTTTTCAAATTAATCAATTTTGTTAGTGCATTAGGCCATATAGTTTAAATTAGTAATGCAAATATTGGAAAAATTGAATTAGTCTTCTCTGCATCCCAAACTTTCAAAGAAGTTCATCTTTACATTCTTTTGGGTTGAAAGATAAACTTGTATCCCCTCAAGTGCTAGGATAGTCTACAAACTTTCAATTGTTATTTGAGTAGGGAAAAATTTACAAATCAAAATTTTCTTTAATTCACATCATTGATATTGTTTTCATGGAATTGAAAGAAGAGAATGCTGGGAATCTCGGATTGCTCCATTCTCTAACCCTGGATCTTGTAGGGTGCATGCAACTATCCCTAAAGTTCTTTAGATCAATCAGAGCAAAAACATATGACATTAAAAACCAAAATGAATATGGATCTAAAGAGGAAAAACTCAAACTTGTGATCTAGATGTTCCCAAATCTATTTCCATCTTATGAAGATTTTGAAATTGCGGTATGGTCATCGTAGAGCTTGTTTACCCAACGATCTTCTACTCGATTTCTTCCTCTATTAGTCTTAAAATTAGATAAGAGTGAGCTTCTCTCTTTGTACAGGGTGACTAAAGTTCCTCTCCTTGGAATTTCAAAAAACTGAACTATTAGCCTAAAGCCTTAACCCTTAAGGAGGTTTATATCGGCTTCCTTGTGGGGTTAAGTGACTTGAACCCAAATTAGGCTTAGGTCACTTAATCTAGATCTTTTGGGTCCTAATTAATTAATTATCCTTAATAGGTTTCAAATTAATTAATTAGCTTATTCCAGAAAGACCATTTATAAGATCTAATGCAACCTCACATTTTTACCAAAATGCCTTTATGCACACTTATGAATTATATATCCAAAGTACCCTCAAAGTATGTGTCACCATGAACTAAGAGCTCGAGCAAGGACCACTAGAACCCATAGGAAAATACTAGTTTCCTTAAATCCAATTTTGAAGTTGACTCAACACTCCACTAAAGAGAGTCAACTGCTTTCTAGTATCGTATGGAATTGCAACGAGAAACAGATATTCGTAATATAACAAGGTAGTGTTATCAACCCAATAAGATTACCTCTTCGATCCTTGAGTTACAAATCCTCCTATTATGTGATCAACAAACATGCTCTAACTCAAATGAACATATGTTAAATTCTACTAAGGGAATTACTACAATCACAAATGTCATGATCACATGTCCTTTGAATCATCAAAGGGGACACGTTGTCTCAATTCCATGAGATATCATAGTGTCTTTATTGAGAATACCTATTGTTAATTTGTCACTAACCTTCATCAACATTAACCCAATCCGTAAGGAATATATGACCATTTTATGTCTTATCCATAAGTCAAAGTCTCCTATTGATTTCAATATAGACTCAATATCCTTTTAAGATTGAGAATCTATGTAATATACTAAATTGGTGAATCATGACAATCTAATAGTCTTATATAATGATTCACCGTAGGTCCTATCCGATGTGTAACCATATACACTAGCTCATTCACCATGGGAATCTTATGCCTATGACTAATACAACTCATCTCTCCAAGTAAGAGATATTGTATCATAATATCTACTAAATTGTCTAAATCCATGAATCAACTGTGAACAACTTATCATCTTACAAGGAACCCATGACTTGTATTCTTTGTGCAACTTCTAATGTACCTAAGTCGTGTACAATGCAAGTGATATGGACTGAATGATCAAATCAATGTTAATTAATAAAAGGGATAACAAAGGGACAATGAAGTTTAACTTTGTTACATCATGTCTTGCTCTTAGGATCTCAATCCCATTAAAGAAAAAAATGTTTACTTTTGGCTTGTGAAAAAGTTGTTCATGATTGGGAAAATTTGCATAAAAAATATAAAAAGTTGAATGAAAAACTCAAGAAACAAAAATATTTGTGTGGATCTTTGTCCATTGAATGAAAAAAAAGTAATTGTTAAATTGAATAAAAAATAGTTGTCACTTTATAATAAAGTTGTCTTGTTGGCAAAAGAAAAGAATGAATATCATAAAAGTAAGGAGTCATTGACTCTAGAAGTAAATAATTTCAAGAGAGATTTATCTTGTAGACAAAAAGTTAGTCCCAAGAAAAATAAGAAAGTCAAGGAAGTGACTTGAAGTGATTGTGTGCCAAATTAGAGTAAATCATCAAATTTCGATGAGAATTAGAATAATCAAAATGACTGTCTAGCTTTTGTTGCATCTATTGCTAGACTGTGTGAAGAATATCAATTGTTATTGAATAAATGCATAAGATAACTATTGCATATGAATCTCTAAAACATGAGAATGTTGTATTAAAAATAAGGGAAAAAGAACCATGTACCTAGAAAAAATTCGATTTCTAGAGAACAAACATAGATCTTTGCTTAATAGAAACATTGTTCTATTTCTAGAAATTACACAACAAAAATAAGAGAAGCCTAAGTTATGTTGATGAATCTACTACTCCTAGTAGTGGAAAGACTAATTTTTTAAGGCTAAAAAAGTAATTTCTATTATCTAATTATCTAGTAAAACCATGCACACATGTTCTTTTTGTCATAAAAATAGTCACACTAGTGAAAAGTGTCACATTAGGAAGTTTGAAGAATTTCATAGGCAAATTAACAAGATTATGGTTGAGTCTAAGGCATTAAGAGATAATAATAATAATAATAATAATAATAATAATAATCCTTTTTAATAAAAAAAAATACTCAATGGGTTTAAAAAACTCCCATCCTATTCATGATTCTCATGTTGATACTTTAATTTGATCTTTTAAAGTCCCTAAGACTGAACAAATTTAGATTAGGAAAGGTGCCTTTGTTAAACTTCAAAGTAAAATTCTAGTTTGCTAGGTCTTGTTGTACTCCTTTAGAATCTCTCAGAATTTTACCCCTTAGGAAATATTTAGAAGCCTCTCCTTCTCAATAGCATATTTAGTTCCATAACCTAGGGTAGCATTGGTGTTTCATCCTTATCCCTAGAGTTATGTTGATTTTAGGAGTCTTTAGGGTTTTTCAATTTATGTTTTCTTTGTTAGTGCACTATCATGTTGACCTTGGTTTAGGGGGAGTTTGTCATATTTAAGGAGAGTATTTGTGTTCATGAATTTAAGACTTAGCATCATTGTTTTAAGGAGAGTTTTTTTTTTTCCAGATCCTAGGTCTATTACTTTATATACTTGTGATTTGATAAATTTTGTGGTTATTGGATTCATTATTATTTTCCTAAATAGTTTGTGTGATCTTTCAATTTTGTTATTCTTTGAAATGTTTAGTCTTCTATATATTATGTCCTTAGAATCATTTTAATTTTCTTTTAGAACTTGATAACAAAATAAATAGAGAATTTGATATGATTACTTTATAAGATCTTCTATTGTTTCTATTTGGAAGGAAATCTTCTTTAGTTTGATTATTATGTGTAGTTTCAAATTTAGGGAACATTATGCCTATTTCAAATTAATTTGAAATATCATTTTGGTATAGTTCAAAATATATGCATCCCGAAATGAATAATGGCAACCTTGGTTGAAGTCAATTTAATATCCTTTATCTAAGAAAAATATGCCATCATTGGCAAAATTTGGAAACACACCCTAGTGGAAAAGACTACCATGCATAAAAGTATGATTTCTTTATTTATGGTAAAATGCCTCCACTATGAAAAACAATATAAAAAAAAAAAGGTAGAAAAAAATAATCAATTCAAGGGGAGTAAGTAAAATTATGCTTTAAAGGTCAATGTTTTGCTTTGTTAAATAGAAATCCAATGTACTATTTTCAAATTGAATAAGTTTTAAATTAATTAAAAGTTGGACATGATCGAATAAATTAATTGGATTTGTAAATTGTATAGTTTTAATCAAACAATAAATTGATGGCCATGAGGTTAGATTTTTTAGATGATTTTATTCTTGTTATACTATTGACCTTCTATTTTGTCCCTATAGCACATGATATTGATCATATTTGGTGCCCCTCGCCTCATTCTCTTGCATAGTACATGCATAAGATTCTTTTTGACCTTTCTATTCTTCACTTTCCTTAGTGGTCCACCTATTACTTGACTTTGGCATTGACTTTTGAGCCATTTTTGGAGACCTTTTGAAGGGGTTTTTGGATCCATGACATAACTTGAGCAACACTCTAGGTTTTCCTTTTTTTTTTTTTAAGGGTTCCTTAGGCTCAAGTTAGGAGTGTTTTTATGAGACTTGCCCTTGGGTTATTGCATTTTAGGAGTTTGGGCTTGGTTTAAGGGGGTTTTTAAGAGAGTTGGGCTTTGGAGGAGATGAGGACAAGTTGTCAAATTTCCACCATTCCTTACCCTATAAGAAGGGGTCTTCGGGTGCTCATTAGGGGAAGGTGGGGGTGGAGGGAAATGGGGATCTTTTGACATTTTAGGAGAGGAAACTTTGCTAAATTTTTGGGAGAAGAACTTTGAAGATTGGAAGAAATTTGTGGCTTGGAGAAAAAGGAAAACTTATTTGCTTATGAGGAGAAACTTTGTTAGAATGATTTAATTTTTTTTTTTTATCTTTCATTTACAATCCATTCTTCTTCTCTTTGATTATTTGAGGATATTTATTTGTTGGATGTGGATATTAATGGCCACACACTTGATTATTGGATATTTTGTTCTTCATCTATGAAGTTTCTTATTCTTTTATTCACTTTTTTCATCTTTATTATTTAAGAAATTTCTTGATTTCTTAAATAATTGCTTGTATAGTGGGTTTTGATGCTTTAATTGATTTGGTTTTCTTCTCTTTTAGGTTATTTTACTCTTCTTCAAGCTGATTGATTAAAATAATGAAACGAGACTTTGAATTTGAAATCCTTATTTTTTATTTTGATTTCTCTTTTAAGGATTTAGTTTTTTCCTTTCATTTAATGGTTTTTGAAAGTATTTTTGATTGATTTTAAAATCAAATTTGAGAGCCACAAAGTATTTGTTTATTTACCAAAGAGATTTTCCATAGAAATGACTCTTTGAAGCCTTTTTTGGCACATTTTTTTTCTTTTAAATTTATTTGTAAAACCCATTTTCAAACCGTCATTGGCTAAAATATCAAGTATTTATAATGGCCAATTTCATTGCCCAAGGTCAAGCTTCCTTCCATAGGCTTTGATTTTACTTTTATGCTTGAAAAAATTGATGGACTGCTCTTATGATTTTTAAGAGATTTGAATGGTTTTTCAAACTGATTTTAGAGAATCATTTTCATCCTATTTGAACACTCTTTCATGGTCATTTGAGGCTTAAGTTTATGGTCATTTTAAGTTCAATAATGGCTACCATGGTCCTTGGTACATGATTGATGATTTCACATGAAAACATCCTCATCTATGAGTGGTTTTTTTTCCTGTGAATTTAACACTTTTTTTTTTTCATGGATGAGTGCTAATTTGTCCTCCCATTCCTCTTTTGAACTTAATTTCATACTCATTTAAGGCTTGAGAAAGATTGAATGTCTTGTGGATTAGTCCGTGACTCTTTTTTTTGGCTTACATTACTCATTTTTCAAACTTATAATTTTTAGATTTTCTTGCTATATCTATCAAAGTTTGATATCTTCTTTTCATCTCTCCATTTTGCAATGGAGTCCCTAGTGCACATAACTAGAAGTTGATCACTTAAAAGAGATTTGGTCATGCCTTGGTCAAATTAAAGTACACATAAAGTCAATTTGATCTAAGATCGTTGGATTTCTATTTAACGCAATCTTGTTAATCTACATACAGTGTAACCAACTAAGATTCATTAATAAATTTAGTTATTTACGTTTCTAGTTCCCCTTATTATCCCTTATGCATTGATTTATTATCTAAACATTCACTCTCATATCACTTGCGTTGTACATGACTTAGGTGCATTAGGAGTTGTACAAAAAATATAAGTCATAAGTCTCTTGCAAGATGATAAACAATTCACAATCAGTTCATGGATTTGGGCAATCCAACAAAGATTATAGTGTGCTACCTCATAATTAGAGGGATGACTTGTCTTGACCATCAAGATAGGGTTCCTATGGTAAGTGCACTAGTATATATGGTTACATACTAAATAGAATTTATGTTAAATTGTGTTGAATTAGTTGTCATGATTCACCAAGTTAGTATATTGCATAAACTCTCAACCTTGAGAGGATATTGAGTATATACTGAAGTCAACAATAGATTTTGACTTATAGATAAGCCTCTAGTATGGTCATATATTCACACAAATTGGATCATTGTTGATGGAGGCTGGTGACAACAAATATTCTCAATAGAGGCACCATAATATCTCATAAAATTGAAACAATGTTTCATCTTAGGTAATCTAAAGGACATGTGATAAAAAAAACTATGGTCATAACAATTTCTTTCATTGATTTGACATATGCTCTTTATAAGATAGAGTATGTCAATTGATATTCTTATAGTAAGATGATCTATAACTCAAGGATTGGAGAGATAATCTTAATAAGTTAATAGCACTATTTTGTTCTATTACAGACACCAATTCATGGGGGATTTCCATGCAATGGATAACAAGTCACAACTTGAGCTTTGCCTCGTAATAATATAGAATACTAGAATGTAGTTAACTCTCTTTAGTGAAATGTTGAATCAATTTTAGAATTGGATTATTGGTAACCATTATTTTCTTATGGATCCTAATGTTCTCACTCGAGCTCCTAGTTCATGATGTCACATTTTATTTGAGAGATTTAGGTTTCTAGTTCATAAATGTGCATAAGTGTGTTTTGGTAAGCGTAAGGTTGCAATAGATCTTATTAATTGTTTTTCTAGACTAAGGTGGTGTTTGTTTTTTTACTTAATTCTAAATAGAGCCTTAATACTTAATAGTATTAAATATTAGGTTGTTTATTTTTGTAGTATTTTATTTCTATTAAGTATTAAAAAGTAAAAAAAACCATTGTGTTATTTTTTTCTATTTAGAAAAAACCACATATTTTGGTTTTTTCTATTTAGTAAAAAGTTTATAATAAGTCATGAAAAAGTAAAAAAACAAACAACCTAAATTTTAAAACTAAATGATTTTCAGCAAAAAGCCAAAAAAACAAACACCACCTAAGCTAATTAATTAATTGGAGTCCAATAGGACTAATTAATTAATTAAGATCTAAGTAGGCTTGACTAAGTCTAATTTGGGCTCAAGTCACTTAAGCGTGTATGAAAGCCTATAAATAACCCCAAAAATAATTTTTAAATTCATTACTTTTTCAATATAAGATTCTAAAAGGTCTTATATCTTGTATAGAAGCTATTGCTATTCATTCATTTTTAAAATATAAACATGAAGTGTATTCAGATTGGCACTACATTATCATCTAGATGCAGTTCATATATATATATATATTAAATGAATGAATAGCAATAACTTCTATGTAAGATACAAGACCTCTTAGAAGTTCATATTGAAAAAATAATGATTCTAAAAATTATTGTAAAATTGAGATAACAAAAAATTTTTACTACCTCAAATTGAAAGTGATTTGAAAGGTATTATAAATCTATACTTGTATCAAATATTCTATTTTATATAGACATTTCAAATTTTTAAAAATAAAAAATAAAAACATATCTAAATCGACAGTAATTTGATGGAAGTTAAAACTAGGATTATGCATGATGGAATCGACATTTAAGTACTGAATGTGGAACTTAAATGCCTAGAATGAGCATTGTAAAAGTACTGAAAGTGAAACTTGGACAACAGAATTATGGGAAAGGAGGGTAGGTGAGAGAGCTCAATCCAAAGTCCTTCCAACCGTAGGCTAATAATATATGCATAACTGTGGAAAGCCACTTAACCGCGTTTCCCCTCAGGTTATAATAATCTCTTCTCCTTCCCAAGATAAGTTGAAACTACAGCTACTCAGATGGGACTGTTAATAAGATTTTGTGGCAGCCAGGCACCAACCGTTACTCACACCTCACATACACCAATCCTGTCCTATACATTGCTCTGCTACTAACCCTATACATCATAAAACATGAACAAAAGACTTATCTGAAATCCTTCATCTATATATGAACATAACGAAAGATAGAAAAAATAATAATAAAATACTAGGAGATTCACTACTTCCTCTCTCTTTCTCTCTCTCTCTCTCTCTGTGCATATATATTAAATATACGAAAGTAACAAAAGATAAAGGGAAAAAAAACTACTATGAGATTCACTGCTTCCTGGACAGTTCAAACCATTCAATAACTGCAGAGCTATATATATATACTCTAGTTGGAAGTCTTCAAACATAAATAGTAAGTACAATTTTCTAAGACAAACTGAGAATGGAACCATGTTGCATCAAAAACCCCTCAATAGATGGAACCATTTTGAAAATGCCTAGTTGAAATTGAAATGTCCTGCTGGGTTTCTGTTCCATGACAAGAAAGTCGGATCCCCAAGCGGCCTGCATTTAAGATAAAAGTCGTATCAAATCACAAATCATGCATGAATTTAAAGTAATAACAAAACTAACAGAAGCAACTTTTTAACAGTAACATTCAGTTCTATGCAATGTACTACTGTTGTGCAAACTTCTATAAACTACACGTGAAGAGAGACAGATACTCAGCAGGAGTGATAAATATCTGAACCTCCATATTAATTGGATGGTGAATCACTTCAAGCCACTGGCTCCCTGTTCTTCAACAGGAACAGTGAAAAGCATCCAAGACCAGTGGCAGAGCCAAAGTAAAGAAAAAAAGATCATGCTTGATGAATAATACATGTTAATTCAGGACATGCATATCTTGTTACCAGGACCTATCAGATGTGTCATGGACCTTTTGGAGGGGACATATCCTTGTAGAATCTGGATGCATTTTGGTAAATTTTGAACAGACAGGATAGCATCGATAATCCAATAAGCTGGTACAATATACTAGAAAGCTGCTGAATACCTAAAATAAGGGACAGCTTTTCTAAAAATTCCTCAACAAAGGAATGGATAGGACAATAACTTTATCCATGATTTTCTCAATGAAGGGAAGTTTTGTTACCAAAGGAAGTGCAGTAAGAACAAAGTTTATAGTCATCTGTTAAAGAAAGATGTGAGAACCATTTACTCACCTTGGTTTAATGATGTAAATAAGTAAAAAGCTTATTGCTAAGAATAAGCTCAGTCCACCGAGGGTGATATATGCTATGCCTAGGAAATCATTTTTTCCACCGATCCAACTTGTGGTTGAAAGAACCAGCTTCTTTTTACCCCCAAAACTATAGGTGTTATAATTGTTCTCTATTACAACTGTAAGCTCTGTATTAGCTTCAAGGTCCACCTCTATCTTCCCATATAGTTTTCTGAAAGTTGGCAGTGCTGCAGTTCGCATCCAAACAATAAGATCCACTTGTTGACTCAACTGTCACATGCATCACGAAGAACAGATAAAGAGTTAGACAAGACTGCAAAATAAAGACACAAAGAGAAGGGAAAATCAAAAAATAAATCAGAAACAATTAACAAGTTCAAATAAAAAACAGAGGTATATTTACAGGTATGCTTGAATTGAGTTTTGCACCCCCGATCAAGCCTCCACTCTGAAAATTTTTAGGATAGACATCAGACCCAAATTTATGCTGCTGATCACTTTTCCATGCTATATTCTTTTTGCTGACCCCTAGCAACGTGTTATTTACAGAAAACCCATATGTGTCATTGAAAAGACTCCATGCAATGAGACCACAAGGGACAATTGCAGATTTATTGGCTGTGACGTCTTCAGGATCACAGGAACTTGTGTCATTCTCACTTGCCCTGCTCCGCAATTGCTTGTCACTTCTACTCTTCACATATCTGGAAACATTTTTCACAAGCCAGGGAGAGGATTGTCAAATTTCTCTAGAATTTAAGCATAGTATGATGATTTGATACCTAAATTTGTTGCATAGACAGGCAGGTGAATATTGCAGATATAGGACAAAATTTCATGTTTCTGGAGCATTATACATCTAGGAGCAGAGCACACAGTTTTGATAAGACATCCTAACTTAGGTGAGTGATGTACAAAATCTACTGAAAACAAGGTAAAATGTGGAGGAAAAAGGTATGAAACAAACTAGGTCTGGGTTTCAAATTTTAGGATACCTAGCTTTGAACCAAAAGAATTAAAAATAGATGGGACAACAGAAATTGAGATGTGGACCTTAAGGAAACAGGATTCTTTTAGATATCAAAATGAAATCATTATATTTAGCAACATAGTTAGAAATTTTTGTATCACCTACTATCAATAAATCTTTCACAACAAAATTTTAAGTTGGCAACTTTTTCTTTCATATTCTTGTTCCCAATTTCTTCTCCTTTTAATTTGTATTCTCTTCCCAATTCCTTATCTCTTCTGATGTGAAAATATCAGATTCTTGACTAATTGCATTGAGAATGAAAAGAGGAAATCATATCAGGAAAGCTTCAGTCATGCACTGTCACTTATTACATGAAAATCTGGTAAGATATCAGTTATTCACTGAACTTGAATCCATACTAGGAATCTGTCAATGGGAAGCCTAAAAGTTTTTCTTTTATTTTCTTGATTTACTTTATTGAAGAATGTATGTTTTTAACAAGACAAACCACACACCATACAAGTGTACACATGAACAAGCTATATCATGCTTGTATGTTCCATGTCTACTTAAACTTTGACCAGTGAATGAAATATTTTTACTTGAAAAACCTAAAATTATCTCCACTCCTAAGACTTATTTTGATATAAATCAAAATTTGTCTTTTGTGAATAATTGGAGTGATACACTCACAGATGACACTATGATAAGAAGCTGTATTCTCCTTAAATAAATGAGCAGAAACCACAAGGAATCTGGTCCCAGTTCAACAAATTATTTTCAAACATTTTATGAGTTCAGAAATCAATATCCCACAGTCAATTTCGTTAGTGTCAAAAACGCATAATCAAAAATCATTCTAAAGGCACTATTCACATTGTTAGGCATCTCAAAGTTTACAAGTGGAAATTCTTCCAAGAAATACTTTTAATTTCATTCCATCTGTTCACAGTAACATTTCCATGCTTTCACATTTTTGGCATTAGACGATCTCTTGCAGTACTCATGAATCCCAATCAAAGAAAGGAAGATTACATTCAGATATCAGTCATCGCCAGTAAGCAAAAATGGAATTAGCAAAAGTCATTCCATATATTGAACAAAAGATATGTATAGAACAAGTACTACTTTTAGAAATAAATTCTACATACCGGCGATGGTTCTGGTAGAAGTTATCAAGCTGATAATATATATAAACAGGACTTTTCATTTGCTTTGGAACCTGAAAAATACCCAGTTAATACACTTCTCCACAAATAAATGTACCTTGAGCAGGGCAGTAGGAAAGATTGATATTAATAAATGGGAAATATAAGCACTAATTTCTTGGAACACATCAGAACTGTGAGGAACTTGACTAACAAGAAATGTCCTGGTACAGGTCTTGTTAGTTTCATTGCTTTGAATATATGCAAGCATGTCATTGCGGTAACTTGCAGGAACACAGTCCGTGTCATAGCGGTGTACAATTTCTACCACCTACAAGCCAAACAAAACACAATTTCTTTTTTAATACCAATTAGTTTCGGATAACAGAACTTTCACATAGGCAATATAAGAAGAAAGATCTTAAACATTACACGTTCTGATGCAAACAAGGAAGCAAGACCAATAGGGATGAAGATAATGCCAACAAAGATGAATGATGAAATGACCTGAAAGAAAGAATAAAAAAAATGAAGAGAGAGAGAGAGAGAGAGAGAGAGAGAGAGAGATAGTGGATTAGTGAAAACATAGGTAACAACACACAGCACCCCAACGAAGGCATGAAAGAATTCTAGCTTTCTACATGATAAAAGCAAATCTTTTTAGATATATTATAAATACCCATCCAGGTGTTAAAATTGGTTTGCAGGCAGGAAGCTCTTGTTGTGTAAACCTAGAATCTGCAACATTGAGGAACGTATATCAGCAAACAGTTCATTCATAATATAAAAAGATAATATGTTTATAATTAAAAAACAAAAACAAAACAAGACAAGAAAACAAACAAACCAAGAAAATCAAAATCCAGCTATTAGTTGTGAAAATTTGATGAAATGACTCTGCCAAAGGTAAGGATCTAAAAATCACTCAGCTTTCATAGCATGTGTTCTTAAAATGTGTAACCAACTTTATCCCAGAAAGTACAATAAGTCAATGTATGCCAAGAAAAGAGTTCATGCGCAAAGAAGGAAAGAAATTTTGGAAAAAAAAATTAGAAATATGGAAAAGGTTATGTGGTGTTTGTTCCAAAAAACAAACACTACCTTAGTATTACTAAGCCATTACCTAACAATTTAAGCTTTTGAGTCAATTTAATAGTTTAACATGGTATTAGAACCTTGTTTTACGGAAGGTCATTCATTGAGCCCACATGCAAGGCCAAAGAAGGCTACCCATGAAGTATGGTGTTAGGGCTCTATTCTAGGTCAGTTGGATACATAGTGTTGGATCATTATCTAACAACTTTAACTTTTAGGTCAAATTAGTAGTTCGATATATTTAAGCTTCGGTTAACTAGAGGAATGGAGTTGAGTCTCTCTAACCCATTATTTGGGGCTTACCTGTACGCATGCGAGTATGGAGGTGGCCTTAAGGGAGATACCTAAAGCAAAAGAAGAAATCCTTCTTCAAACTAAAAAATTTACTAGGAAAATTTTCTCAACTCAAGTTCTGCTCCTTTGCTATATCTGTTACATGATTATTGGGGGATGGAAATGTCATCCATCCCTAATTGTTACAAAGTGTAGGCTCTTACATACAAGTTAAAAGAATTGAATCTCCAAAACAAAGACATGTATAATATATTAATAAAATATTAAGGTATTGAAATAGCTCTTATTGATTTCAAAGTATCTTCTTAACATATTTTCAAACCACTCTTAAACCTTAGCCTTGAATCTCCTGATGAAATCCATTATCAAATAGCTTCCCAACTTACTGAGAACAATTTCTAATCAATTTGAACTTCTAGAATATGGGAGCTTAGTAAGTTATTTAGAATGAGGTTGGCCACTGATGGAGGGCAAAGCATTTCTATTGGTTGCATATCTTACCATTACCAATGGGATGCTATAAAGTATAGTAAAGATAAATACAAAAAGATTTCTGGTAAGAAATATCAAGCCAATAGAATTTATCAAGTACAAATAAATAAATAAATAAAATAAAATAAAATAAAATAAATTAGTAAGATATATTTCATTCCCAATTACAGAAAGCCAGGGCAGCTAGTATTAATTCTTGAAGCAACATTTGCAAACACAAAATGTTGGTTCATATGTAGTCCAGATTCACCACTGCATTGTTCATCAGTTAACTAGAGTGGAAAAGTTGAGTCCTATGCTCATTGTCATTTAAATTTAAGGTTTAATTAAGCTGTTGCTCTTGGATTCATGTGAAGGTCAAACAAAAGTTCTATCAAGAGAATGCCCGGCAAAAAAAATTTCAGAGTTTGACCTTAATGGTATGTTGCCAAAGGCGCATGGTAGAGGTAAAGCTAAACCAGTTTGAGTATTTAAGGTTTAGAGTGTGATGAGTTAAGTCCCTTTTCATCAATAGATGTAAAACAAATGCACCATCTCTCAATTGATTGCAAGTAGCCTACAAGGATTCTCGAATCTTGACTGAATCAGATGTTGAATGACTACATTGAAAGGGCTGGTCTGCAATTAAAAAATGAACTAAAAGAATTTTAATAGGGAACTGTATAACAACAGCGTTTACAATTTAGTGTATGGAAAATAGCATAAAGAAACTGTCAGGGTGATAACAGAGCATAAAAAGCTTTGAAAATCACATGCTATAGATTAGTACCAAATTCAAATATATCTATCAGCTAGCATAACTTACAGGCATAGGTGAATCACAATACCATGTAAAAGAAAGGAATCAAAATCCTAGTGACAGTGGGATTTGGTTTCCATACTAATGAATCTTTTATTCCCACCCCCATTCTAAAAATCAATTCAAACAGATTAATGAGTAGAAATGGAATTGACTTCCTATTCCCATTCTCTATTCCAGCGATCCAAACATGACCTTAAGGTAATGAGTCTAATGACTATTTTGGCAGCACTCCCTACCCCTTGAAGTTAATTTAGCATGTTGTTAGTAGTGTGGTTGATTCACATTACATGCATTAACTTTGAATAAAAATGGAGGCCACATTACTCCAAATTTAACCCAAATTCGCAACTCATATCAAACAAAATACATAAATAATACATACATATATACACACATAAGCTTGCATTCATTTTGAAAGGTGGCAGCATCCTCTGGGTAATGTCTCCTCCAGGTAAATACCCTCTTGTATATTGAGTTAAATGTTACATACATTCTGAATGGTTTAACAAGTTTCCTATCTACTGTCTACTAATAAAACCACCAAACCCAAAGAAAAAAATAAAAATACAGCAAGCGCCTACAGCGATTGGATAGCAAATAGAGTACCCAGATACCAATTCTTGAAGAGAATGAAACCCAGATTCGATTCACTGAGCTAATGCCACCACCCAGAAATTCCAAGAATTGATCCAAAATATGACCAAAGGTAATGCCACTCAAGAATATTGAAAATTATAACACAATGTATAACTGATCCACAACATTGCAGATTTGCCCTTCAAATTCCTCCGCCCCAATTCCACCGACCAAAAAAAAAAACGTAAATGGCAGTAATAATAATCCAATACACGAAAAGAAAGAAGAAATTGCAAATATAAATAGCTATAATGAAGGAGAGAGAGAAAAGAAATACACATTTAGGTTTCTTGGAATGCCTCCTACGTGCAGCTGCGGGATCAGATGCTCCATCTGCGGCCCCTGCGGAGCTCGATCCACCATTCGGGTCCATCTTCTCTCAGAGAAAGAGAAGCAAAATGTTTTTTCTGGAATGTAAAATACTTATAATTTAACCCTTCCCACCTTCAGTTTCCATCTGTTTCTCTTTCTCTCTTTGTTTTATTCTTTTTTTGGTATTTTCCTTTTAACCACTGCAGTGTGTTTGGATTCCAAGAAATTAGTTGGATGAAAATCAGGACCGCAAATTGAATGCTTGAAGTTGAATGTTGGGTAGGTCGCACGTGGATGACCGAAGAACTACCATTCTCGTAATTGTAAAATTAGTTTTTGCTAAGAATACCTATTATAATAAAAATTAGCTTAAATGGTCTTTAACTTTTAGATTGTATGTTATACATGTGACAATTTTAACAAAATTGAAATTTAATTTAGAATAATTTAACATTTGATTTTTTTTTTTAATTTGTTATTTACATTTGGAAGCAGACCACGTAAAAAAAAATTAAAATTAAAATTTATTGTGAATAATTAATTTTTGGATATTGATAATTTTTATGCAAGGGTACAAAATGTTTGGTTGTCGAAAAAATTGAGGGAGAAGGTTAAAGAAAAAGGAGATATGAAAAGTAAAAAAATTAAAATTAAAATTTATTGTGAATAATTAATTTTTGGATATTGATAATTTTTATGCAAGGGTACAAAATGTTTGGTTGTCGAGAAAAAATTGAGGGAGAAGGTTAAAGAAAAAGGAGATATGAAAAATAAATAAATTTGAAAGTAATAAATTATTTTTATATTTTCATTTATTTTAAATATTCTAAATAAAATAAGATGAAAAACTATTTCCCTTTGACTTAGGAAAATTTTAGACTTGGTACCTTTGACCTCATTTAATAGTGTTGGGACACCTTATAAAAGGTCAATGAGTCTTTGAAAAAAAAAAAGAGAAAAAGAAAAAAATGTTTGCTTGCCTTGAAACCCGAGCAAGGTCTGAGGGGTATATGGTGAAAATCTTTAAAACCTGGTGCCCTAAGCCTTAATTGGTTGGGAGTCACCGACCTTAATGCTCGTTACAAGGGTGGATAGGTGGAGTTTAACATACTATAGGTACTTGGGTATTAAAATTTATTCTCAAAAGTCCGGGGTAAAATCCGAGGAGTTAGTGGTTGAAAAATCCTTAAAACTTGATGTAGAACCTTAACTAGTTGGGAGTCATCGATGGACCCCTGTTACATGGACAATTTAGAAAAGAATATCTTTAGCCTTGTACTCCTACAATGAAAAAAAAAAACAAAAAAGAGGTGCGTTCTTAGCCTATTGGAGGTTGATCAGTTTGCTAAGCTTTGAAAAAGAACTAGGTTTGGGGGAGAGATTAGTTCAACATACTATATTCGGAAGCTAATAAATAACACTTAGATTTTTGTGGAAGAGTAAGGTTTGGCCCTTTGGGAGTGGAAACTCTTTTAAAGCTTAAATTTGCATAATGCCTTCTCTTTAAGAATTGTGATTAGATAAGTTATTTGATAACTCTTGTTGAAGTTTGAGTTTTATTTCTTTAATGTTCCATGTGAGAGTTAGATTATCATGCCACTTGAAAATTGTTTTTTGATGAGCATGATGTTGTAAATTATAGTATTGTTTATTGTTATTTTTCTCTCCTTCATTGCTAAGGGACTAGCAATATGTCGGTTGGAGGGAGTGATTACTACTCAAAAAATGCATTTGATAGCTTGTAATTAACTCTTTTTAACACTTTTGAGTAATAGTTATCACCTTTTAACCTAATTAACATATTAAGGACACTTGCAATCAATTCTAATCAAATTGTGTTAAGTTTTGGTGTTTTGATAGCTTTTTGATCACCAAAGCAAGTCGAGATTGAGGAGAGATTCTTTGGAATCCTTGGCAAAGATGTCCGGACAGGGGCGTCCGGACACACCATTAGAGAGCGGTGGAACGTGGGCTGTAGCAAGGCTTGCTCGCTTAAGTCAATGTTTTCCATCCGGAACACACATATCCGGATAGTATATGCTATCGTCTAGATGGAGCTGCGCCAGATAGCATTGCGCCGCCTTTCCGCTGGGAAATCTGGATAGCATTGCGCTGTCTTTCCGCTTGGGAAATCCGGATAGCCATGCGCGCTCCGTGTCATCCGGGAGAGGGGTCCTTACACCTTACACACGCAGACGATCCCCTTTGCGCAGCATAGCTCAGTCCACCCGAGGAAGAATTCTGTGCGCCGACATTTTACATCCGGATGTGAGCCGAGCGCCGACATTTTACATCTGGATATCTTACAGCCGGATGGGAGAGGAGGACGTTTCAACTTCTCCGATTAGACTTATTCGGATCCTCTGGTAGCACCTACCTAGTCAGACATGCACAGCTGCAGTGTTCTCCTAAAGCTTCCTGATATTTCTGACCGATATTTTTGAGATATTTTTGGATATTTTTGCTTTAGATATTTGTTGTCTAAATCCCCAAACTCTCCTTGTAATCCACCTATCATAGGATTCCTTAGTCTTTAAGTAAGTAAAAAGGGTGAATAACCTCATATATATAGTTTGTAATTTTCTTTACAAAGGGATCATCTATTATTAGATCTATCGATTATGTAATAAGAAAAAGGAAGAAATATATTGTACAGAGCACTTGCTCTGTTTTTCCTTCATATAATTGTTTTCTCGTTAGTTTTCTTACTAGCCAAACAAGCTCTGAGGAAGTTTCCTCAGAGAATGGGTGGCTAGACTTTTAGTTCCTTGGAGTTAAGGTTGCCGGGAAAGGTTCCAAGTGCATGAATTAGTAGCTTTGTGGTTTCAATCATTAATGAAGAGAAAGTGTGATCCTTTAATGATTTCTATGTTTTTAGTTAACTTAAAACACCTTCAAGTCACTTGAGCCAACACTTGGTAAGACACGTGATCTCCACCCATGGACATGCACTAGTTTACCTCTTGCGAGCTTTTGGGAAGTGACTTGGAGGTAGGATTTCTAGAATTGCCAACACTTGTAAGCTTTTGGACTCCAAGGAGACATCCATTAGTTATCTCTTGCGAGCTTGAGAAGGAAGTTCAAAGTTAAAAATCACCTTGAATGGCAAATGCTAGGTGAGAGGCACGAGCATTGCAAGTTGCATCAGTGAGAGGGAATTAGAGCTGAAATCCATTTAAAGGATACCTCTGTACAGCACCGGTTAGAGAATTGACTATATGTTAATTCTCTAATGCGAGGAAATGAACCAAATGACCAGAGTTCTGTTTTTGCATAAGGAACCTCCCTTGTGAACCCGAACCTCCAAGGAATGTTTTTCTTCATAAGTAATTTCCATTACTTTCTTTTTGGTTAGTTTAAACCCAAACCTTTTCCACCAAAGTTTATGTTTTCTTTTAAAGTTAACCTTGAAATGAAAAAGCACCAACTCAGCTTTGAATTGGTATCAGTTTTGATTGAAAACCCTTCCCAGTGAACGATCCTAGAGCCACTATGCTATATTAGCTAAAGCTATCCTGATACATGGTGATATAGGTTATAAATTTTGTTGATTACTCTCTCAATTAAAGAGCCAGCTGGACATAAATCAGCTGAGACACCAATTGGGAATCACGAATCAACTAACGAATTAAAACAACAAACATTAAACATAAAAGGTGGATTAAAAGTGAACTAAATCAAAATTAAAAACAAAAACTTTTCTAATAGAAATAATTAAACCAACGAATTAATATCACAAACACATCTAAACATAAAAGATATATTAAAATTGAACTAAATCAAAATTAAAAATAAGGACTTTTATAATAGAAATGATTAAATTAAAGAAAACTACAAATACATCTAAACATAAAAGATAAATTAAAACTAAATCAAATTGGAATTAAAAAAAAGGGAACTTTATCTAATGGGATAAATTAAACTAAAGGATTAAAACCACAAACACATCCAAACTAAAAAGAAAAATAAATTAAAACTAAATCAAAATTAAAACAAGAAATTTATTATATAGGATTAAT
This sequence comes from Vitis riparia, assembly GCF_004353265.1. Classification (NCBI taxonomy): domain Eukaryota; kingdom Viridiplantae; phylum Streptophyta; class Magnoliopsida; order Vitales; family Vitaceae; genus Vitis; species Vitis riparia. The sequence continues at coordinate 11,267,516 of NC_048434.1, read as the reverse complement.
TAAATCAAAGAACTAAAATCATTAAAACACTCAAGATTAAAAGGATGGATCAAAACGAAATCAAAAATAAATTTGGAAATGTACACTTACCTATAAACCGTTGTTTGTCGAGATTTTGTGCTCCCCTCTTTTTTATGGTTATGTGTCGGCTTCTCAAAGTTCTTCGTGTGCTCTCAAAAAAATCTTCCTTGTGTGTTCATCTCCAAAAAATTTCCTTGTGTTTGGATCTCTAAAAAAAATCTCCTTTGTGTGTTGATCTCCTCCAAAAGAAAAAGTCCTCCCTCTTGCCCGTTCCTCTGTTATTCTATATATATTTTTTCTATATGGCAGCCTACTCATATGGAATTCTCTGTTTCCTTTTTTTTTTTTAATGCGCATCGATGTATGGAAAGTACATACATGGTGACTCACTTGGAGATTCCCTCAAGATGCCGCTTGTACTCCTTGGTAAATAATCAAATCCTTGCCATGTTGATTTTTCTTTCTAAAAAAAACCAAAAAAGAATATCCACATAGCCCACTATATGGAATAATGGGTCAAAATAGCCTTCCGCTGAAACATAATGTTCAGAATGACCTACTTTTCAAACAATTGTTCAAAATAGCCCTTTTGAGTCCACGTCAGCATACAAAGTAATTTTTTATTCTTTTTATTTTTTACTTTCCCAAACTTCAACTGCATTTTTTCTTTCCCAATCCCAAGCTTCCATCCGAGTTGCTCTCTTCCCCCGTGCTCTGTGTGGTTTTTTCGTTAAAAACCCTAGCCCCACCAGTGGGCCACTGAGGGAGACGTTGAGCTACAACTTCCATCTGAGCTGCTCTCTATTCCCAGCCCGTGCTCATTTTTCCTTAAAATCCTAGCCCCACCAGTGGGCCACTAGGGAGACGTTGAGGTTGAGTTAGTGTTAATTTTTTTAGATCTGAGCTTTTTTTATCATGTGTTGTTAGTTTTTATTTTTCCCCTGGATGCTGAGAAAAGTGGGAACGAGAATGAAAACAGAAAGAAAAAAATTCTTGATTTTCCCGTTTCTCAGTTTTGATTTAGGGTTCTTGAAATTTAAATCCAATGGCACAACAGCAAAAGACCCCTAAAACGGATCCAGAAAACACAGAGAGCAAAGAAAAGCAATTTTTTTGGTTTCCTTGGGGGTTTTGCATGGATTTTCTCGGAAATCAAATGAGGATGAATTTTCGCGGAAATCGAATAGGGCATGGATTTTCTCGGAAATCAAGAGGATGAATTTTCCCGGAAATTGAATGGGGCATGGATTTTATTGGGAATCAAAGGGGGTTGCAAAAAAAAATAATAATAACATGATTAGATTAGTACCTGCGAGGATTGAGAGTGGCAGAGTGAGAGAAGGGCTTTTTTAAGGATTCTCCGGTGGAAGCAACTTCAGAAAAGGGGTTCTTCATGCCCGAGTGAGAGAAGTGGGTAGCCTTTTGATTTTTAGATTTAATAGAGTTAAAAAAAAAAAAAACAAATCATGAGAACAATTTTATCTCATCTTAATAGAATATATTATAATTTTATAAATTAAAGATTAAATAAAAAAATATTAATAAAAATAATTTTATCATATTATTATTATGAAATTTCCTGTGGAATTATTATTATGGGTTTGCTTTGGTATTGGTACATCAGCTTATCACTTTTCCTATGGAATTAACTGAATTTACTAAATTTATATTAATATTACTAAATTTTCCTATTGATATTAAGTAAATTACTAAATTTATAAATATTTATATTTTGAATATTTAAATGAATAATGAATTAAGAATTAAAGTTTGAAGGTGTAGTAGAGTCATTTTTATAATATATCATATTTAAATACTTCACTTTAAATAAATTTTATAAAATTAGTGTATTTATTTTTATTTTTCATATTTTCAATTGCTAATTTACTTAATATCTTGTTTTTGTTAAAAAATATTATTTAATTTCATAACAAGTCAACATAATACCACAGTTATGCGTGATGTTCATTTTCATTAATCAATTATCAAATTTCAATTAGAAAATTTTCTCTTTATTTATCAAAAAAAAAAAATCAATTAGATAATTGTTGGCTTTTGAATAGACAAGGGGACCCACCCTAGTAATTGTTAATTATCAAATCAAAAGGGTAGTTGGTTGGTTTGAAATTTGAAACTTTGGAATTGAATAGTTGTTTTATTGTTTGTTTTTTATATTGATTGGAAAGTCAAAGAAATACTTAATAATGGATGATAATAATATAACTATTGAAACCTTGGAACATCTTGATTCACTTGAGGTAAGCTAAGTTGCTAACTAGTCATGGTTTCACTTTTTATTTATTTTTCATCCTGCTTAGAACTCTTTGACAGTGTTAAGTTCATCAAAAACTTATTGTATCATCATGATCATTATGAGCCATTCAAAGATGAAAATACGTACTTTCATTGACATTAAATTTCATTTGTGATTTGGTTGGTGATCTTTTGAATGCTGTGATTACATTTTGGTGTAATTGATGCTTGATATTTGACAACACTAGGATGGTTTTCTATAATCAAATAGGCGGACTAGGACTTCAATCTTTGAGATTTAAGGAGAAGAAGATAAAATTATAATAGTAGGGAAAAAATAAAATAAAAAATAGGAAAAAAAAAAGATAAAGAAGCAATCTTACAAACTTACATAGGCCTAGGAGTCTCACTTAGAAGTAAAATAATTAAGTCCTACCATGAAAATTGCAAAATTTGCACCCATAAAAAATAAAAATAAAAATCTTTGGATCATCATCATCATCCCTTTACATCCATTAGCCTTATTTATAAAGTTTAGAACCCTTAAAACTAAAAAAAAATATGGAAAGCAAACCTAACCTATGTAGCAACTTGTTAGGACTATTGTTCATTTTTGAGAACTCCTAAATCTTGAAAAAAAAAAAACAAAACTCCCTTTTTAGAATTAACATCCTACTTTATAGAACACCTTCGAATAAAATTCTAATAACAAAGACTTCAAAATTCTGAAGACTCAAACTAGAAACTTAAGAGAAAAGAGATTAATTTATAAAATAGAAAGTTTAGAAATATTGACACTTCTTTTAAGAAGAAAGTTTCAATAAAAAAACTTTTCAAATTATGAATACAATTCAAGTACCAATTTTTGACTAATAACATTAAAAAACGCCAATCTGCAAATTAGCTAAATGCACTTTATAGAGTAATTTAGGATTTCATTTAATTCCTTTCTTTAGCAGGTATTGTCAATTCATCCATGTCACTGTTTCACTTCTTTGTATTATTTCTTATCCTCAACCTAAATTTCAGAATATTTGTATCTTCATCTTAGGTAGTTCTCGTATTGGTTGATTTTTTTTCTCATTACACATTTGATTTTGTGGGGATCCTAATCTATGGTTGATTATGTGGTTAGGAGGTACTAGAGTTCACTATTCAAAATCTGTATATTCTAAAAATTATTCCTTAGCTTGTGGACTAGGGTGGATTTCTGCAATTACTAAAATCTCATTTTTTTTATTTAAAATAACATATTTAACATATATTTATTTAAAAATATATTTAACAGATAATTTTGAGTTGTAAAAGAATTAACATAATTAACACATATTTATTTTAAAATTTAATTTTTAATATAAAAATATTAATTTCATTTTATCAAAAAAATATTAAAAGTTAATCTCATCCTAATTATGAAATTAGAAAAATAAATTAAACGTGTTTGTAACCCAAACACATGTAAAACATTTTATTGGACACAAAAATAATATTAATTCATAATATCATCCTACTCTTTACTTATACACTTATTTGCTTATACATTGCTTTCATTTGAGTTGAACTTGGTATTTAGACATGAAGCTTTGTTACATTCCAATATTTATTAGGTTTATTATTGTATTTTATGAATCATTGACCATAAAGTATTATTTTTTACTTAAATAAATATAATTTTTTTATGTAATAACCTTTTGTTATTATTTATGTGAAGGCGATTATGACTGATTCCACAGTAGAAGTGCTATGTTATTGGAATGGAACAATTTTGAGGACAGAAACGGACTTGAGATATATTGGAAATAATGTAGAGATTGAGCCTATAGATGTGCCCATTCATACGACCTTTGTGGAGTTGTTGAAGATGATATATGATATCATTGGTGTTGACAGAGACGATCAGTTAGTCTTGAAATGTCGTCATCCAACTGAAATGAACAAATTTCAACCATTAGTGGTGAGAAATGATCGGACAGTTGCACGTATGCTACTGGTGCCATCAAAGTATGGAATGTCTTCAGTTCAATTATTCATAGAGCAAACTCCCAACCATTATCATTTGAGTAATGAAATGGGTCATTTGACACGATTATCAACAGGTGATACTGATGTTGATGACGAAAATGAGAGAGATGAGGAAGATGATAGAGATGATGCAATCGACACAGATGAGATTCATTTACCTAATGATGATGAAAATTGTTGTCAAACAGAAAATATTGATTTGGTGATGGTCCAACAAGTTGTGGAATGTGAAAGCACAAGATTTGTGAACCTTGAAGTTGGTGATAGGTCTAATAATCCTGAGGTTGAGTTTGAGGTTGAAAACACATCACTAGTTGCCTCTCCACATGGTACCCAATTTAATATCTCTAATGACAACCTACAGGAAACATTTGTACCCGTTTCATACCATATGCCACCTACACCACAATTTTTAAATATGGACGCGGCAATTAATTGTGTTGTAAGTGATTGGACTCCATGGAAAAAGCCAACTTTAGGAAATGTTGATGGAGAATTATCAATTGGCCAAATATTTTCCTCAAAATCAGATTTGCAACATGCTGTGAAGATGTTTTCCATAAAGGCGCACCAAGAGTTTACTGTTTATAGATCAAATGCAAGTGTGTTAGTTCTTCAATGTAAAAAAGCACCAGAGTGCCAATGGCGACTAAGGGCAATGACAGTGAAAGATACGGGTATGTTTAGAATCACAAAGTACAAAGGTCCTCATACATGTGTCAATCCATGTATTAATCAAGATCATTCACAGTTGGATTCTAGCTTTGTATCTAAGTATATTGAAACATTGGTGAAGGCAGAAATGACCATTACAGTTGCTGCAATTCAAGCTGTTGTTGCGGAACAATTTGGTTACCAAATTTCTTATCAAAAAGCAATGAAGGCAAAAAGGAAAGCAATGACTCGATTATTTGGTGATTGGTACAAGTCTTATGCAGAGTTGCCTCGTTTCTTCCTTGCCTTGGAGCAGTCAAATCCTGGATGCATTATGTATTCCAAAATGGTTCCTGGAAACAATCCGAATGAAGAAATTTTTCAGCGTGTTTTTTGGGCATTCGCTCCATCTATTACAGGGTTTGCACACTGTCGACCAGTTCTCAGTATTGATGGGACACATTTGTATGGAAAATATAAAGGGACTTTGTGATTGCTATGGGATGTGATGGTAATAACCAATTGTTTCCACTTGCATTTGCCATTATAGAAGGAGAGAATACAGATAGTTGGAGTTGGTTTTGGCATGTATCCGAGTTGGAGTAACACAAGGAAAGGGTTGTGTCTGATTTCTGATCGTCATCCTGGCATTATAGCTGCTGTCAATGAACATATTCGGGATGGACTCAGCCAGATGCTTGTCATAGATTTGCATGCGTCATTTAGCGAGTAATTTCAACACAAAGTTCAAAGATAAGACTTTAAAGGATCTCATGTGTAGGGCTGCTATGGAGAGTAAAGTTAAAAAATTTATTTCTCACATGGATACAATTGGCCGGATAAATGCCGAGGCTAGAAATTGGTTGGAGCAAATTCCTCTTGAAAAATGGGCACTCTCATATGATGGTGGGCGGAGATATGGATTATGACAACTAATATGTCTGAAGTTTTTAATGGTGTCCTTAAGGGTGCTCGTAACTTACCAATAACGGCTTTAGTCCAATTAACTTTTTATCGGGTTAACAGTTACTTCACAATCAGGCGGGAGCATGGTGCCAGTCGACTCGCTTCAGGTGAAGAATTCACTCCACATATTGGCGCCAAGATAAAGGCTAAAGTTGTTAAGGCGGGTGCACATGAGGTTCTTTTGTATGATCATGTGGCGGGACGTTTTCATGTTAAAACTAGACACTCTGTTGGAAGCAGTAATAGGAAACCTCGCACATATCATGTTACCCTTCAAATGGGGTCTTGCACATGTAACAAAACACTTTTGTTAGGATTCCCATGTTCGCACATTCTTGCTGCTTGTCATTGTCGAGCAATTGATTTTCGACAATTTGTACAAGGTTATTACACCACACGTGCTTACCTATCAACATGGGTTCCCTTGTTTTATCCCATATTTGATGAGTTGGAGTGGCCTCAATATAATGGATCGATAATTGTGCCTTCAGACTCAATGAAACGGCTAACTTCTGGTCGACCAAAATCAAGTCGTTTGCATAATGAGATGGATGCAAGGGAAACTAGGACTCCACAAACATGTGGACTTTGCAAGCAATCGGGTCACAATCGGCGTTCTTGTCCTAATAGAGAAACCAATGATAGGAGGAGTTGATGTACTTCATGAACATCTTATTGTACTGTTTTTTTTTTTTAAATTTACTAGTATTGACCTTAATCGTTTTAAGATATATGTAGAAACTATCTTATTGAACATCTTATTGACGTTTGTTTGTTTGAAATTATTATTTTTTGTCAATTCATTCTTATTTTGCTTATATCAGGTTACATGAAAAAAATATTAATCTCTATTATTTAGGGGAGATGCTGTTCAAATTTTTAAAATTTTAATAATGAAATTAATGTTGTTAGAAATTGTTGTTTTTTTTCAATTCATTCATATTTTACTTATATCAGGTTACATTGAAAAATTTTGAATCTCTACTGTTTAGGGGAAATGCTGTTCAAATTTTTACAATTTATTTGGGATGAAATTCATGTTGTTAGATTATTATTGTTCTTGTCAATTCATTCATATTTTGTTTATATCATGTATTGATGTACATGCAGACATGGATACTCCGTTGTTTCGTGCTCGTCCTGACCCTGAGGATACATCTGTGCTTACTCTTCAGCATCGACATCGATCATCCACCATTCGTGTTGATCCAGATATGGGTAGTGTTTTGACTTGCCGACATAGGATGCTTCGAGAGTGGGTTTTGGATGATCGTGTTCGGCCATACATTATACAGTCAGGATTTTATGTCTTTCATCGAGTGGGCCATGTTAAGGTTGATTGGCCTTTGATTACTGCACTGGTAGAGAGATGGCGCCCAGAGACGCACACATTCCACATGCTAGTTTGTGACTTGAATTAAACTATTAAATTACATTTTGTAGTAGACTTTTGTAATTAATTTCATTAACTAATTTTGTAAAAAAATCTATATATGACAACTACGGCTTAAGAGTATGTTATTATTTTGTTAAAGATAAATTTGTCATAATACAAATAAATTAATATCTTAAAAATTAACAAATTAAATATCTTAAATTAATAAATTATACAATTTTATATATTATTTATATGTTATATAAATTTATTATTTTAAGATTATTAATTTATTAATAAATCAAATATTCATTTATAATATCTTCTATTTATCAATTTATGTTTGTTGAAATAATACTAGATTTTTAAGTTTAAATATAAATAATTTTTTATTTAAGTATATTTTAAAATTTCAATCATAAATTGTCATTTAATAGTTTTTAATTAAATTTGAAAGTAAAAAAAATATATAATTGAAATCTCAGTTATTAACTACTATACTATTATTTCGATAAAAATAAATTTATCATAATATAAATAAATTAATATCTTAAAAATAACAAATTAAATATCTTAAATTAATAATTATACAATTTTATATATTATTTATATATTATATAAATTTATTATTTTAAGATTATTAATTTATTAATAAATAAACATTCATTTATAATATCTTCTATTTATTAATTTATGTTTGTTGAAGTAATACTAGATTTTAAGTTTAAATATAAATAATTTTTTATTTAAGTATATTTTTTAAATTTCAATCATAAATTGTCATTTAATAGTTTTTAATTAAATTGGAAAGTAAAAAAAAAAATATTATAATTGAAATCTCAGTTATTAACTACTATACTATTATTTCGATAAAGATAAATTTATCATAATATAAATAAATTAATATCTTAAAAATTAACAAATTAAATATCTAAATTAATAAATTATACAATTTTATATATTATCTATATGTTATATAAATTTATTATTTTAAGATTATTAATTTAATTAATAAATAAAACATTCATTTATAATATCTTCTATTTATCAATTTATGTTTGTTGAAGTAATACTAGAATTTTAAATTTAAATATAAATAATTTATTATTTAAGTATATTTTTAAATTTCATTCATAAATTGTAATTTAATAACTTTTTAATTAAATTTTAAATTTAAATAAAAATGAACTAAAACCGCAGTTGCCAAACGCGGCTTCATTTTTTAACTAAAGCCGCGGTTGGCAAATGCGACTTTAGTACAAAAATGAAGTCGTGTTTACCAACTGCGGCTTTAGTGCAAAAATGAAGCTGCATTTCCCAACTACGGCTTTAGTGCAAAAATGAAGCCGCGTTTCCCAACTGCGACTTTAGTGCAAAAATGAAGCCGCATTTCCCAACTGCGACTTTCACTATAATGACGAAAAAAAATATTTTTTAATGATATGACGCCTACGTGGCATCAAAGAGACCATTTTGAACAATAGTTTCAAAATGTGCCCGTTTTCAACATTAAGTTTCAAAAATGGGTCATTTTGACCCAAAACTCCACTATATGCGTATTGTGCACTAATGGTGGACTACATGTCCACTTCTCATGCGTGGACTGTGTATCATCCTTGGCGGCGTCAATCTCATGGTTTTATTCCCAATACGCTTCTACAATCCCAAGAGTGCATGTCCACTGCAGCAGCACCAAGCCTTGTGAAGACAACATCCACAAGGGAGAGTATACACATCTTACAAGGCACATAAGAGCCCAGCTAGGCCAGTATAACAGCAAGACAGGTGGCACGCAGAAGGGTGGAAAATTTTTATAAATATATTTTATTTGCTTCAAAAATAGAAATTTTTTTAAAATAATTTATTTATTAAAATAATAATAAATTTTAATGATTTTGTCAAATAAATAAAAAGTTACTAATTACCATGTTATCGACCACCTTTTACCTGTCAAGTGTCGTTTTGTCATTGAATTTAACTTTTTGGTAGGTGTTGAAAAGTTGTCTTTTTACTATTTTAACCAAATCCTAAATTATTTTATTAAGTTAGAACTTAAAACTATGGTTTTAAAAATCGGACCAAATTGTCGATTGATCAATATTCCGGTCTAGTTTGCACCTTTGAGCCAGCTAAGCTTTGAACTGGCCTCAAACCACTTGTAGATCGGACTGGTGAACTAGTTGACTCGGCCGATTTTGAATCAACCGAATGGTTCAAAATATTTATTTATTTATTTTTATTTTTTCCCTTTTGAAATGACGTCGTTTTGCCGCCCATCTCTGCCTTTTACCCTAACGTCCGCCCGCTGCACCCCCCACCTCCAGCTCTCCCTTTCTTCGCAGTTGTCGCCCCCTCTAGCTCCAACTCAACTTGTCACCATCGGTCGGTGACAATGATGCCATCCTGACAGCTACAACTTCCCATTTCTGCGTTCCTGTCAGCACCTCCAATGTGTCGCCGCTGGTTGTTGACAGCTACAGCTTCCATTTCTACGTCACTGTCGGCACCTCCAACGCCACCCCAATGCGTCGCCGCTAGCTGTTGATAGCTACAGATTCCCCTTTCTGCGTCACTATTGGCACCTCCAGTTCCACCCCAATGCGTCATCGCCGACCGACAATGAGACAATTGTGAGTCTCTGATGAGGACGCCACCATCACAATGTCATCCCCATGGCTATAAGTTGTAACATTACCATAATTCAATACAATTTTAAAACTTTTAAGTTTTAATATAGGAATATCAAAGTTTATGATTAAATTTGTAGCTATAATTTTGTATATTTTAAATCAAATTCTATATTACATTACTATCTAATCATTTTTAAAAAGGAAAACCTTAAAATATTAATTATATATATAGAAGTTTGTTATTGGTTGAAAATACCAATTATATACATAAAAATTTGTCATTGATTGAAAAAGAGATATGTAAGACAGAAAAGTTAATTTTTTGATATAATAGTTAAATTTTTTTTTTTAAAAAAATGGTGAATTAGTGATTTAATAACATAAATATTTCAATCTTAATATTTTATGTGTGCTTCAATATGAACTATAAAATAAAAATATAAGGAAATAACATTTAAATACAAAAACACGAGATTATGAGTATGTCACTCACATTTTTCAGATTTTCCTTATATATATATATATTTATTTATTTTATTAGTTATTTTTATTGTTATTTATTTTAATTTTATAATTGTAATTTTTTTAATTTTATGATTTTTAAAATTTATAATTTAAATTTAAATTAATGAGAACATTATGATTTTAAATAAATTTATGAAAATATTATGTTCCTCAATTTATTATTTTTATTTTTTTAATTATTTTAAATTTTAATAATATATAAAATATATATTTATAACATTATCGATTCGATTGTGGTTCGATAGCCGATTCGACCAATGAACCTATAACTTTTTCAGTTCAATGACCGATTTGATTATGAAAACATTGCTTAGAATCAACGCTTTGAAACTTTAACATGAAACTCGAATTGACACCCCGAGTTACAAGCCAATTTAAAGACGCTATTAGTTCTATCTATTTTGGATACGGGGTTAGCTTAGAGAAATAAGATGATAGAAAAAAAGCTATTGCGGTGGAAAGGGTTTGAATGAACTTTGGCTTGCTATAAATTTAGGCCAAGGGATGGCCCTTGGGCCATTTCTCTTTTTCGTTAAATAATGCTGAAAAAAAATACAAGAGTGACATTTGGGGTAAAAAAAAGTAGGACAACCTTAGATTTTTCGACTAAGAAAACACGATGATAACTTTTGAGGGAATTGTTTTAAAAAGTAATTTTATAAAATAATTTTTTAATTACTTTTTAACAACTTTTTTTTTTTTTGTTTGTTTATAGAATAAAAGTTTATTTAATAACTTAAAACATTTTTAACTTGTTTTTATGTTTTAAAAATAGGTTTTTTCCATTATTTTATTTTTAGTTATTTTATATTTGTATAATTATGTTTTGAAACAACTCAAAATAAGTAAAAGCAATTGAAAACAATTAAAAAATATTATTTGAAAACACTCTATTTGATATTTTTAATAATAGAAAACAAAAAACAGTTTTGTGATTATCAAACATATTTTTCTATTTTTTATGTTTTGGAGAATGAAAAACTATTATAAAAAATAGCTATTAAGTAGCACCTAAATCTCCTTTGGATATATATTGTTTTGAAAAAAACTTTTATTTTGGTATAAGTTTTTGAAAATAAAATTAAAAAAACCTTTAAAAATAGTTAAAGTTTCCTATAGAAGATAGTATTTATAATATTATTGATAAAAAAAATGCATAAAAAGATAAATATTTTAGATGATATAATTGAAAATATGAAAAGATGACTTTCTATTGACATATATCTTCGAATGCCTTTTTTCTTTTTCTTTTTCTCTTTTAAATTTTAAAAAATTCTATTTAAGTCCAGATTTTTTTTTTTTAATTTTTTTTAACACAAGGGTTTAAAACTATTTAAAAATTAAGATATTTAAAAAAAAAAAAAATTCAAAACTCACATGTTAGTAGTAAAATAAAAAAATCATCCTAAAAACAATATTGAAAACTATTTTCAACCATCCGATAAGAATTGGGACCAATGATCAAAGCGTTGAATCAAAATATAGATGGTCGGATTTTATGAAAAAATTGATTGAAATGGGAATAAAAATTTTGGTAAAAATTAAAAGAAACCATAAAAAAAACTTTGAGAAATAACAAAAGAATTAGTAATTAATACACATTGAATCATGATTTTTATGTTAGCATTACATGGTTTGATAGAATTTGAATAGATGAATTTAAAATTTATTTATTTACTATATTTGTGCTAAAAAAATTTTAAAATTTGATTTTCTACACACTTCTAAAATCTACAACAAAATTAGAGTGGTTTATAGGCTCATGCATTATGTAAAAAGGGTTCAGAATGTGGGCTATACACCATGGAAATTGTTTAATCTTTTGTTGTGAAATTGATGATAGATATATTTAAGAGATGAAGTTATATAAAGTGAAACTTGTTTCAATAATGAAAAAAAATTAGAATTGTAGATTTAGAACTTATTCGATAGTGATTCTAGAAAGCATGGATAAATTTTTATTATTAATATTTGAAAATTTTTATTATAAAGTTACAGTTAAATGCACTCTTACAAAATCCAAATTGTTGATTTTCTTTACTAACAAATTTTAGATTTACAAAACGCCATCAAAATAAGGATTATTTGATTAAAATTAAAATTTTAGATTTAAACAATGCAAATAGGACTACCTCTTAAATGGAATTTAAAAAGGAAAAAAAAAAGAAAAATATTAAAAAAAAAAAAAAAAACCTTTCTAGGTTCTGATCAACAATCATCAAGACTTTTGTATAATAATATTTTCATTTTCCAATAAGGAGAATCATGTTTTAGAATGTTCAAATTATTAAAATTAAAATTATTTGATTAAAAGGGCCTAAATAAGACTTTTATTTATATAAATAACCTTAGCTTTCTCAACTTTGATCTATGACCCGTTTTTTATAAAGATGCTCTTTCACGTTGATATTTCCCTTCATGGCAGTTGATTTTTTAAAAATCTTGGCAATCTCAGTATTAAAATGTGTTCAAAATAATAGATTATTTATTTATAACATTTCAATTTAGTAGTGCCATTTGATTAAGATCAAGTTTTCTACATTAGGATAGTCATGAATTTGGGGTGACTCAAATCACATTCCAATATTTGTACTATTCTTTTTTTTTTTTTTTCTTTTTCTAGAAATGTCTATTAAAAGCTCATTATGTAATGTATTTAAAACGTATTTTGAACACAATGATTTAAAAAATGCTTCTAACTTTTCTAAGATTTGTTGAATATTTGATAACAAATATTTTAATAAAAATTATGAAGTGTTATTTCCTAAAATCATTACAAAAAATAGTCTTACAGAAATTAGATTATAGTTTATAACAGAAGTAGTTAAAAAATACCAAACTTATAAAGTAATTTAGATTATGTAGAGATCATATTACACTTTTAAAGAATAAATTTTTATTCAAAAACTACTTGTCTATTGTAATAATCAAGAATGTTAAAAAGAAGTTAATTGACTTAGTTAAAGATTTTAAAAAATTTCTTGTTTGGGGCTTTTTTTGTTGGTTCTAGAATTTAAGAGAAAATCCAAATAAGAAAGGTTATGCTTTCATTTGTTTTCAATTGCTTTAGCTTTTAATCAAGATTGGTTCTTGATGTTCTTCCACCAAATCCAAGAAATAGATTTGGGTTGGGCTCTGACCATGATTGTGGGTGATGCCTATGCCACTGGATGCCCACTGCTTTCCTTACATTTTGTGGGTTGGGCATTGGGCGAGAACTTGAAATAGATTATCGGTTCTCTTAGTTTCCTTTAGTGTTCTTCAACGGATAGCAATAACCAAGTGGTCAGTAAGCCTTTATTATTACAACTCCAAAGAGAGGATAGAGGGAAAGAAAGGAGGAACCCAAAAGAAAAAAAAAGGGCTCTAGGACAGAAGACACAGAAAATATGGAAATACAACTCCCTTCTTAAACCCTAATTACTTTAACCTGAAACATTAGAATCTCTTCCAGCCTTAAGAGTCATGACTCGACCTTTGAGGCTGCTGATCATCAGTGGTAGAAGGGTGTGTAGTATTAGTTGTGTGAGTAGAAGAAATATTCCGAGCACTGGAGAAGAGATCGACAGGTTCACTTTCAGCAATCTTCCCTCCTTCAAGTGGAGTTCCGGATTTGTATCTCACCCTCAAAGCCTCGTCTTCACTCAGCTTTGCTTGTGCAGTCGCATACTTGATATCATCCTTGCTCTTCGCCATTCCGTCTAGCTTCTTCCTCAATGCCCCCAGCTCATTGCGTCGCATCTCTTTTTAAATTGCTGATGATGAGGGGGGTGTGTGGCAGCTTCATTTCCAGGGGAGTTGCCAAGTGTCTCTTCATAGTTACACGTGGTGAATTTTCTTAACGTCTCTCTTTCTCCATTCTAATACTGCCACCTCTTGCTTTTTGAGGTACAGCACGATTGAGAAAGACTTCTTGTATTTATAGAAAGTCATTTCCTTTTCTATCCATCCAACACCTAGACCTTCGGTTGCTTGGATGAAACATTTTCATTTCACATACGTCGGTTCATTCCCCACTACAAAAGTCGCATTATTTTACATTGTCTCTTCAATGGGCCACTATTCTTCCAATTGGTCTGCCATTATTTTGAGTTGTCCTTTTTATACCCCACCAGTCTTCTGGTTGGCGTTCTTGACTCTCCCTTCTACATGCAGGAGAAGATCTGTAATAGAAACATCCATGGTAGATCAAACACAAAGAATCGACAACTAAGTCGATCTAGGAAGAAAACAACGTAACAGAAATAGTTCATAAAACTATTTTGTATTTCATATGTTTTAAATTTTGTAGTGTCAATTTCCATTGTAAAAGTTTTCTTTATTAATCAAATGTAATCTAATTTTAGTACGCATTTAAATGTTTCAAATATTGAAGCATACTAATTAAGATATCAAATTTAACTATCCAAGACACCAAGTCTTACCAAATTTTGTGTACTTTAACAATCAATAGTTTGAAATGTGATATTTTGTTTTCATTGATTGATTTTCTACCTTTTGGGTTTGGTTGGTTTGCTAAACACATTTGAACAGACTAATTGATGAAAGATTTGACTTCGAAGAATAATGCGATACTCTTCTTCTAGATATTTATTTAAAAAAATTACTTGATAAATTTATTTATTTGTTTTTCTTTAAATAAATTTATTTTACTCTTTTATTATTGTTATTATTGTTATTATTATTAAAGCTAAACACGGCATGATCATTAATGGTGACATACTATATGAATAGGTCATATAGGTAGAACTGATTATATTGGAAGTACATAATACTTCAAAAGCTAATTAATGATTATAAAGATATGAGTTTTTGATTTTAAATGCATAAAACTTGTGTGAATTATTTTTTTTCCATATTTGATGAGAAAATTAAAATTGAATTATAGAGTTTTCTATTTATTTATTATTAAAAATATTGTAGTTTGACCATAAATTATTTCCATCAAACATTTTTTAGGAATAAATAACTCATATTAAAATTTAACTTCCCAATTTCTTCTACTTTGCTTGTTAATAAAATATAATAAAGTTAACATTTATTAAATAACATTTTTATTGAGAAAATGTTTTATTAAATAGTTAAGGGGAGATTTTAACTACATAACTAAAGGAAAGGATGAAAATTTGGTAGATATAGAACAACCACAAAAATACAATTACAAAAGAAATTATTATATTAGATTAACAATGGAGTAGAGAATATATCCAATGAGTTATTGCATAACCAAAAAAAGAGGCAGGAACATGTCGCATTCATCTCGTCCAATATATAATACTATAGATATGGACAAAAAGAAAATTGCTACTTTCATTGAGAAATTCCCAATTCTACAAGAATTACAAGGTATGTCATAAAAGTAAAATGTTCAGATATATTTGCATTTACTTTTACTATTTATGTACAAAACTAACGATAAACTACTTTAATGTAAGGGAGCTAAATACCCACCTTGTTTACTCTCCATTACATGAATTAAGTCAAAGCACTACAAGGAAAAAGATATATGGTGACATTTATAACGAGTCACCATAAACATAGGGTGTCACTACAACATAGCGTCACCTTCTCCACTGACACCATAGAGGGTACCAATTGGTGACGTATTTGGAAGTGACACCAAAGTAGATAAATGGTGACTCATTCGGAAGTGACACCATATATTTCTAGTGATGATAGGGTGTCGCATTAAATGCATCATCTTTGAGTTATGATGTCATATTAAATGCATCACCTTTGAGTAATGGTGTCACATCATTGTAAATTATTGTGGAAGATATGATTGCTTTTAGTTATAGATTTTTGTAATGCTTATGAATTAATAAGTAAGATTAACCTGTTTATATTTTGTCCATAAATATAACAATCATATTATATTTAACTCATTTTTCTGTAATGTTTCTGGAATAACTCATAATACATTTATCATCTAATAATATTTGTATATCAAATGTTCACAAAAAGATAGTACATCCAACATATCAAACTCATCAAAACTAAAAAAAGAAGAGTGAATACATACCAAAACATGATTTAGAAATGTTAAAGATCCCAAGATTCATGTATACCTCCATTTCATAAGCATAAAACCGGCTAACTATAAAATGACATAAAAGTCCCATCTAAAAATCTAAATTTCTCAGTACTAATTAAAGTAACATTTATGTCCTACAACGTATGACATAAGAGTTGCATTTAAAAACCCAAAATCTTGTTGCCTTCTTCTTTCTTTTTATTCTCCATTCCACCATCCCAAAAGTGTATACCTGCATTTCATAGTTTAATGACTTTTATAGATTTTTATTGAAGAAAATAAACATGGATCGATGTTATCATAAATGAACAAATCTAAGAACTATTTTTTTTTTCTTTTTTCTTTTCAAATAGAAACATTATTCAAAGAACCTATGGAAAAATTCATGTAGTAGCTAAAGGACTCACCATGCATGGTGATCATGATGCATCAACATGATTCATGATTAGTTGTAGCACAAAAGTAGCCCATTCTCCTCTAATTTCATCGAATTCTACTTGAGAATATGTTTTTTTTTATCACCAAACTGAAATCAAGTAAGAAAATAACATTAAAATGCATAACATTTGGAAGCCTAAAACTATGTACAATTCATTAAATTTGTAATACCTTTGAAGCAATAATTGTAGGATAAAAAATGATCTCTTTTATGAATCTCATAACAAAGTAGCCACATTCGAATCCTCCTTCTTGTCTTGGACACTAATCGATCAATTATAAAATAACATTAGTACTCATATATATAAATGGTGCAAATGCATAAGCTAATGTGTAAAGAAAATTTTTTGGATGTCACCTGCACTAGTTGCCAAGATGGCTCCCTCTTGGATGTTTTCTTTGCAGATATTCGAAGAGCCCTATGTAAATAAGTTCAATGGGTACATTTTAAAAATAGGTAAATGTTATATGTTTTAACATATATATAAATAATAAAAAATATGTGTTTGAGATGAATGTATTTTAAAAAAACAAAATAATACTATGGAAAATAATAGGAAGAACTTACATGTTTACGATATCCTTTAAGTCCTCACATGGTTTGTGATGCATAGGGTCAAGATAGTGGACTATCATTTTCCATAATTAAAAAAAAATTATTTATCCTAATTTTTTAATAAGACTGAACCTAAATTTAATTTCATATTAATATAAATTAAATTAATAAAATAGAAAACAATACAAATTCTTTAATTCAAAATAGTTTTTTGTTTTTTATTTTTAAAATTTATTTTTTTAAAACATCTTATTAAACCCTCTTGTTTTAAAAAAATTCTAATAAAATTATTATTTTTTTCCATCTTAAAATTTGAAAAAAAAACACCGTCAAGGCTTATATTTTCTCAAATATATTAAAATAACTTTCTTATAAATAAAATAGTATCGTTGTGGTAAATCTTGAATTAAATAAAGGCAAATATGGTCCGTTTCATCATTCCTTTTTTTTAATATGTCATATAGGTATACAAAGAATTTTATTTCGAATTTCCTAGTTGTTAGTCAGTGCAGTATAAAAATGACACAATACAACAGCTAGAGAGAGCACCACAGCCATGGAATCTGACACAACAAATACTTTAAAATCTGGCATGTCGCTTAAAATGGTCATGCCGTCACTATCACTATACCCTCCGGGCAGTATAAAACTTGCAGCGAAGGATACAATGGTCATTAACAGTAACAAATTTCCTCTAAATCCTCACGCAGATTAATCCAAATAATGGATTTGAAGATTCTGTGACAACCCCAAACGGCCTCTTAAATATAATGGAACAGAAAAATCATTCCAAACAGAAAAATCATTCTTTTTTTTTTTTTCTCTCTCTCTCATTTTTTAGAATGGATGAAGATTATGTGGTAGTATATCTTAAATAAAATCTGTACCTATCGTTCTCACACAAATACATATTAAAAATCATTCCTTTTTTCTTGTTTTCCACTTGTTTTTATGGAGTTGATCGTGTGTTTGGTTCAGATTAACAAATCAATTAATCTACAGATTTTTTCTTCTATGCTAGAACTTTAAACCTAAGTTTTTGTTCCCTACAACTCAAAAAAACGCAGTTTATAAAAACCATAATACATAAATGTTGAAACAATCAATATAATGACATTAATAAAAGAAAAAAGATGATAGATCTAAGAGATTTTGGCTTACCTAGGAGTCCACAAAGAGAAGAATGTCGGTTGTGAGTGTGTTGACAATGGGTGAGAGAAAAGGTAGAAGAAGATTATGATTTTAATTATATATAGGGTTTGTATATTGAGATTTTTTGGATTGTGGGTGTCATGTGGAAACAATGGGCTTTTTATATATTGGCCCACATTATTAATTCTAAAAGTGGGCTCAAGTAGGCTCATTAAGTTAAAATACTTAAAAAAAATTATTTTATATGATGTCACTTTCCAAAAAATGACACTATTAATATAAAACTAACACCATCTAACTACATCAATTGAAGATTTTTAATATGATGTGTCACCTTTATTAATTATAAACCTTATGGTGTCATTATTTTAAAAGTGACACCATAAATTATTTTTGTAGTAGTGAAGACAACCTTGTTCTTTTTGTGGGGCAAAACCTTTCAAAATGAGGCTCCTAGCTTTTGCTACTATATATGATAGATAAGTAATTCTTGTTGTTCCTTAAAATTTTTGAAGATTTATACCATTTATACACATCTCAAACTATTGAAGGTGTAGAGTTTCAACAAAATATATAAGCTTACAATAACATATTCTCCTTTACAACCTTTTGAGTTAGGTTGAATAAAGACCTCACAAATTTTAAAAAGAAAAAAAAAAAGATATGTACATTTCATGTACAAGGGCAAATATACTTCTATTATATAGATAATGAAGTCCATAATAGATTACACATCCTATGAGATGCAAGGCTAAATGAGGCTATTGTGCAAAAGTTAATGAGGTTACTATTAGAAAAACCACATTCCCGATTCTTTTGTATACTAAAGAATGCTTCATTAGATGCCTTTGAAATTTCTATACAAAGTGACATCAACTTGGATCATAGAATCTATAATGCTAATAAGTTGATTAAATTTCTGCTATTTGGATTGAAGGGAATAATGCTAATGTGGCTTATGAGCGAGATATTACAGATCATTTACACCATAGGCATATAAACATACAGTTAAACATTATTATGGTTGTTATGATCCACTACAATACCCATTATTATTCCTTAAAGGAGAAGTTGGATGACATCAAAATATTGTGAAAAGAAATTCTATTAAGGATGGCATTGATGTGAGGGAGACAAATGATAATTTGAGTACGAAAAATTGGTTTACATTGAAGATATTTTAAATCAAGAGTAGTAAGGTTTCCTTATTAATTCTGATTTAAAATTTCTTTGATACTTATATTAACTAACTTTAACTATTTCAATAAGAGTGTTTCTTTAGCCAAATTGAATTTTAATTGACAAAATTTATTGTAGATGTTGATAATAGAGGAATGAAAAAGGTATCATGTTGACAATATTATTATTATAAGTTGCACATTAAAGATGATTAAACAATTTTGCTACTTTCTAGCCAAGTGTTGCAATAATATATAGTTGACATGTATATAAAGCTTGAAAAACAAAATTAGATTACTATAAATGGCAACAATAAAAAATTAGAGCACAGTTACACTTGCTGACACCTTAGATCTAAGCAACGGAAGCAATACCATTTTTTAAAAAATAAAAAATAAAAAAATTGATCTTTTAGGGTTAAAGAACTAACCTTTAGGTTTGGATGTTCTCAAACCTCAAAATCCAAGTGTTGAAGACGACCTTGAAGTTGTTGGAAGTCTCGTAAACCCACGATTTTTTGCTTAATGACTCAACCTTGTTCTTGGCACACTTCCGGTGGGGAGGAAAGGAGGGTGGAGACTATGACTCTCTTTCTGTTTGGATGGTGGAAGACAAAAGCTATAGAAACCCTAACCCCTGAGGGGTATTTATAGGGTTCCCGAGTGGGCTTGAGTCACTTAATCTAGCTCAAAATGGGTTCTAATTGATTAATTAACCCAATAGGTGTACTAATTAATCAATTAGCCCAATCCAAAGACCATGTTCCCTTACCCTAATGCAATCTTGCATAATTACCAAAACACCCTTATGCACAAAGTGAACCTAAAGCTAATCCGACCCTCATAATCCATGCCAACAAGGTATATGAACTCAAAGTGGGGACCATTGAGACCCATAGGAGTGCTGGTTTCCTCAAAATCAAATTCTGAAGTTGATTCAACATCCCACTATAGAGAATTAACTGAACTCCGGTATCCTATGTAAATAACAACGAGACACTACGTGCTCGGGTCTATGACCTGCTATCCATTGTGTTCAGTCTCCCCATGACTTGGTGTTTATAGTCTAAAAAGGTGAAAACTATGAGCCTTTCAAGACTACCTTGACTATCCTTGAGTTATAGATCCTCTTATTGTATATTCAATTGACATGTTTTAACTCTCAAAGAGCCTATCTCAAGTTCCACTTAAGAAACTACTATGACCATAGTTTCATGAACACACCTTTTTAGGATTACCAAAGAGGACAAACTATCTCAATCCCTTGAGATATCATGGTGCCTCTATTGAGCATACCTACTGCTATCGGTTTTCATCAATAGTGACCCAATCCATAGGGAATATATGATCAATTTATAATCTCAACCGTAGGTTAAAACCATTTCTAACTTTAGCACAAGCTCAATATTCTCTCAAAGTTGAGAGACAACATAATGAAACAACTTGGTGAGGTCATGACTACTTAATAGCCTTAAGTTATGACTCATCGTAGGTCCTATCCAATGTGTAACTGTACACACTAGTGCACTCACCATGGGAAACCCATCTCGATAGCCAATGCCAGCCATCCCTCCAATTAGGAGGTGGTGCACTACAACCTATAATGGGTTGCCTAAACCCATGAATCAATTGTGAACAAGTCATTTATTTGCAAGAAGCCCATGACTTAGTTTTTATGTGCAACTCCTTATACACCTAAGTCACGTACAATGCAAAAGATGCAGACAAGAATGTTCATAAAGTATAATACATGGAATAAGAATAGATAAAAGTGAAACTAGAATATCAATAAATAAATAATGAATTCCAAATTTATTACATCATGTTATACTTTTAAGGGTTCTATCCTAACAATACCAAGGTATTGTCAATAGTGTGTTAAATTTAGACTATAGAAAAAGCCAAGTTGGAAGAAGAATTGTCCGACCAACATCATTTATGGGAGGCCTTAGAGACATATGATGTAGATATATGGATGTTATGTCTTTAATGCGATGGTTTAGGAAGCCTAATCTTTTTATAACAATGAAATGGAGTCCAAATTGGAAGGAAATTCAAAATGAATTAAAAAAAAAAAACAAACCTAATTTAACTGCAAGAATATTTTAAGGGAAGTTACAATATCTAAAAGAACAATTATTAAAGACATATATTCAAAAGGTTGCAACACATGTTTATCTCATAGGATTTGAAAAAAGAGGATTGTCTTATGCACATATATTGATAATCTTAAGACATAAGTATAAAATCTTAAGCCCTAATTAGTATGATTAGTATGATACACGAGTTCTGTAGAGATTTGATAAAAACACAATTAATACATATAGGAGGGCAAATGAAAAAGTCATTACCCTCACTTAATGCAAAATAGAGGCTCTTATCCAATTTATAGAAGGAGAGATGAAAGTCGCCAAATCTTTATGTAGAATACAAAATTAGACAACCATTGGGTAGTGCTTTACACCCTATATCTTTTGTCAATTTACAATTGCCATGTTAATGTGAAAATATGCTCTAGTATAAAGAAAAAGTTAAGTATCCTTATAAAAACATCTATAAAGGACATGATAGAGTTGCAAATATTATACCTAAAACACCGACCATACTATAATTGACAAAAAGTCAACAATTTGAAGATGCTCGTGGGGTTTTAGCTTAAGAAGCCATAAAGAAGATATATGAATTTGAATTTCAATTAAATTAAAAATTTATCTAGCATTTACCAATTCATAGTTACACCTTTCAAGTAAACCATTCATCTCTTATTAGGAAAATCAAATAGAAAGAGTCATTCACTCTGATGTTGCATCTAGAATAATGCTCACAAAAAATTTTGCTACATGTTTGCAAGATAATGAGGCAAGAAAATTTTTATATAGAGAATTCCTAAAGCATTATACGTGGAATAAGTAAGCTAAATGTTGGAAGAGAAAAATAAAAATCTAGAGAACACTTTATCCTAAAAGGAAAAACTTTTATTTTACAAGGATTCTTATCAAAATTTTAAAGAAAATATTTTAGAATCCTTTAGAATAAATTTTCAAAAGGAAACTTTTCTATCTTAATTTCATTTTTACATTCGTTTCCTTAATCTACATTATTCTAAAATTTAATAAATAATAGCCTTTTGGAATCTAATTTTCAAGAAAATTTATTTCTATTACAAATTACTAAAAACTTCCAGAACTATTTTGGTAACCATCTTAAAATAAATTCTCTATAATGAGATTTTTCAAGTTATTTATTTATTTTCCAAATTGGAACATCTGTGCAAAAAATGAGTTGCTCTTTCATTCATTTTCCTTGAACTTTCTTTATCTACTATTGTTCTTTTTCTCTTAGGAAAAAGAACCTAAAGGACCACCTAGGTATCATTTTGCTTCTCTCAAGGAGAAGAGCATGGAGAACCATTTATCCAAACCACAATAAGAAAACAAAGGCTATGCTTAGTTAAGAAAAACACCCAAAAGGGGAGGGGGGGGGGGGGGGGGGGGGGCTGAACTGGGTTTTTAAAATCTTTTCAATCACAACAAATTCAAACACAATATAAGCAATATAAAGAGATAGAGTTTAGAGAATTCAAACTCGATTTTATAGTGGTTTGGCACTTGCTTGCCTACGTCCACTGTCCTCAACCTCCTAACCGAGTGAGGGTTCCACTAACTTGAAGCTTCAACCAAGCTTCCAATCTTCTTGCACTTGGATTCCGACTCTAATGGGCTCTTACACAATCTCTTCAAGATTCAAACCTCTTGAAGGCTTTGACACTAAGATTTTTACAAGAAATGATCCCTCAACCTAGCTTAAGGATAACTCAAATACAAGACAAAGTTAGGATGACACTCAAGAGTGCACTATAGGATATGCAAGTGGTGATTTGATGCACTATGAAATAAATAAGAGCTTTTTGATCAAGAATAGGTAGGTAGGCTATTGAATGCAAGTGTTCTCTTGTCAATAAATGAAGTGGAGCTCTCAATTTAAGGGGTATGATTCAAATCTTCAAAAAATCAAAAGTATTTTAAAAACTATTTTGTAAAGGAATCCACTAGTGCAAGTCCTTCCACTACTTGCAACTTTTGTCGAAGAGGAAGGCACATTAGTAGTACATGCCCTTTAAAAAATGTATCTTGAAAGAATTCAAATGCAAAAGCTAAAAATATTTGGATTGAAAAATCCAAGGTCACTAACCCTCAAGGACCCAAAAAGATATGGGTACCTAAATCAACTTGAGTTTTATGTTGTAGGGTTGAAAGAAGGATAAGTGGTTCTTGGATAGTGGATTCTCAAGACACATGACCGGAGATGAATCCAAGTTTCTTTTCTTACAAAGAAAAAGGGAGGATATGTTACCTTTGGAGACAATGCAAAAGGAAGGATCATTGGTCAAGGCAACATTGGTAATGACACATCCTTTCTCATTAAAAGTGTTTTATTAGTAGATGGTTTAAAACATAACCTTTTAAGCATTAGTCAACTTTGTGACAAAGGTTTTAAAGTGATTTTTGAAGCATCTGAGTGCATCATCAAGGATATTCAAAATGATAAAACCATCTTCATGGGCCATAGATGTAATAATGTTTACACTATAAATATTTCAAAATATGATGGCCATGATAGATGATTTTCAAGCATGCATGATCAAAGTTGGTTGTGGAATAGGAGGTTGAGACATGCTAACATGGACCTCATTTCCCAACTCAACAAAGATGAACTTGTTAAAGATCTTCCCAAAATAAATTTTCAAAAATATAAAGTTTGTGAAGCTTGTCAAGTGGGAAAACAAATAAAAAACTCTTTTAAAAACAAAAACTTCATTTCCACATCTAGGCCACTTGAGTTGTTGCATATGGATTTATTTGGTCTCTCTAGGACACCAAGTCTTGGAGGAAAGTCTTATGCATAGGTTATTGTGGACGACTTCTCTAGATACACATGGATTTTGTTTTTAAGTCAAAATAATGAAGCCTTTTATGAGTTTTCAAAGTTTTGCAATAAGGTTCAAAATGAAAAAGGTTTTGCAATTACTTGTATAAGAAGTGATTATGGGAGAGAATTCAAAAATATTGATTTTGAAGAGTATTGCAATGAACATGAAATTGACCACAATTTTTCGACTCCTAGAACTCCTCAACAAAATAGGGTAGTTGAAATGAAAAATAGAACTCTTCAAGAAATGGCAAGAACCATGCTAAATGAAAACAACTTACCAAAATATTTTTGGGCCGAAGCAGTTAACACTTCTTATTATGTTTTAAATAGAGTATTATTAAGGCCCATACTTAAGAAAACTCCATATGAGCTTTGGAAAAACAAGAAACCCAACATTAACTATTTCAAAGTCTTTGGATGCAAATGTATTATATTAAACACCAAAGACAATCTTGGAAAATTTGATGCAAAATTGGATGTTGGAATTTTCCTTGTTTACTCAACTTCAAGTAAAGCTTTTAGAGTTTTTAACAAAAGACCATAATTGGAGAGGAGTTTGTCCGTGTTATTTTTTATGACTCTAACAATTCTCTCCAAGAAAGAGAGAGTATTGATGATGATTTAGGTTTGGACACCTCCATGGGAAGATTAAAAATTGAAGATAGAAGACAACAAGAAGAAAATGAAAATGATCCTAAGAAAGAAGGATCACCATTGACACTACCTCCTCCTCAACAAGTGCAAGGTGAATCAAGCCAAGACCTTCCTAAAGAATGAAAGTTTGTCATCAATCACCCACAAGATCAAATTATAAGTAATCCATCTAGTGGGGTAAGAATTAGATCCTCTTTTAGAAACATTTGCAATAATCTAGCTTTTATCTCTCAAATTGAGCCTAAAAATATAAATGATGCTTTTAGATGATGAAAATTGGATGATTGCTATGCAAGAAGAGTTAAATCAATTTGAAAGAAGTGAAGTATGGGAATTAGTACCAAAACCTTCAAATCAAAGTGTTATTGAAACTAGATGGGTCTTTAGAAATAAAATGACATAATTATTAGAAACAAGGCAAGGTTGGTAGCCGAAGGTTTTAATCAAGAAGAAGGGATAGATTATGAAGAAACCTTTGCCCCCGTAGCTAAGTTGGAAGCCATTAGGACGCTACTTGCCTTTGCATGTTTTAAAGACTTTGTTTTATATCAAATGAATGTGAAAATTGATTTTTTAAATGGTTTTATAAATGAAGAAGTATATGTTGAACAACCACCCGGTTTTCAAAGTTTCAACTTTCCTAACCACATTTTTAAATTTAAAAAGGCACTTTATGGTTTGAAACAAGCACCTAGAGCATGGTATGAAAGATTGAGTAAATTTCTTTGGGAAAAAGGTTTTAAAATGGGAAAAATTGACACAACTCTTTTCATAAAAACCAAAGAAAATGATATGCTCTTAGTTCAAATATATGTTGATGATATCATTTTTTGTGTTACTAATGTCTCTCTTTGTGAAAAATTTTCTAAGTGCATGCATAGTGAGTTTGAAATGAGCATGATGAGAAAACTCAACTTCTTCCTTGGACTTCAAATCGAGAAATTAAAGGAAGGAACCTTCATTAATCAAGCAAAATATATAAGAGATCTTCTAAAAAGATTAAACATGGACGAAGCCAAAACAATGAAGACTCTAATGAGCTCATCTATCAAGCTTGATAAGGACGAGAAAGGTAAATCCATTGACTCTATTATGTATAGAGGCATGATAGGTTCTTTGCTATATTTGACTGCTAGTAGACCCGACATTATGTATAGTGTATGCTTGTGTGCTAGATTTCAATCTTGTCCTAAAGAATCTCACTTACGTGTCGTAAAAAGAATCCTTAAATATTTGAAAGGAACAATGGACATAGGCTTATGGTATCCTAAGAGTGATAACTTTGAATTAATTGGTTTTTCAAATGCCGATTTTTTCGGTTGTAGGGTTGAAAGAAAAAGCACTAGTGGCACTTGTCATTTCTTAGGATACTCACTTGTCTCATGGCATAGTAAGAAGCAAAATTCGGTAGCTTTGTCAATGACGAAGGCCGAATGCATAGCAGTCAGTTTATGTTGTGCACAAATCCTTTGAATGAAACAAACACTTAGTGATTTTGATTTATCTTTTGAGCATGTACCTATTAAATGCGATAATACTAGTGCAATAAGTATATCAAAAAATCCCGTGCAACACTCTAGGACTAAGCATATAGAGATTATACATCATTTTCTTAGAGATCATGCACAAAAGGGTGATATAACACTTGAATTTGTAAGCACTGAAGATCAACTTGCTAATATTTTTACAAAACCTCTAAGTGAAAAACAATTTGTTCATATTAGAAGACAACTAAGGGTGATTTCTTTATGATCTAATGTTTGCTTAATGAATTCTTGATGAATATACCTTCTGATTGCATGAATTTCATGTCATATGCATCATATAGACATATACTTAGATAATGGTTAAATTTCAACCAAAAATCAAAATTCCCTTGGCATTGGGGATAAAAAAATGGGGATTTCAATTGAAAAGGGCAGGAGGAGGATCACAAAAAGAGAAAGCGCGCAAAATTGAAAAAGTCAAAATGTTGACTGCATTGACCAGGCGGTCGACCAATTTTGTCAGGATTTGGGATATTAAAGGACTCCCGCGCTTCATTTTCTCATCGGTTTCCTCTGGTTCTTCAAGAGATTCACCGATTCAATGTTCAAGGAGTTATCTTTTTGGTCATTGCAATAGATTGGAGCTTTTGGATTGGATTTTAGGAAGATTGGAAGCTAAGGTTTCGGATTTGGGCTGCCTTTTCTTTCTCTTGCGCAACACAGTCAGCTTCAGCACCATTCCCTCTCCATTTCTGCACGCCCAAGGTTTCAAGTGTGAGTCTCTCTCTTTCTACCAACCATTACTCTCTTCCTTGCTCGAGCTTCTTCGTCCCCATGGCTCCTAGACGAGAATCCACTGCCTCTAGAGCACAAGGCAAGCGCCCAACTAAGTCATCTCAGCTAGAGGCACGCCGAAAGGCAAAGTTTCGTGGAAGACTACTAGCAGTAAAAACAACACTTTGCTTAGAGACGAGTAGTTCCCATGACAAATATTAATTTTCCCCAACTTCAGCATTTCAGATTCGAGGGTCTATTCACTAGGATGGGCTGGTTGCCTATGGTCACCGTTTCAGAGTCAATTTTCCTAACTTTGGTGCGAGCTTTTTACTCGAGGGTGGCTTACGCCATGGGTGGTCCAATCATTTCTACAACTAGAGGATTTGAGATTCGTCTGGACCCGAAGAGCATCTATCGTATTTTTTATATTGCTCTAATTGGACTTAGAGTATACGAGTCCAAGATGTGGCCCACTGTGTCGGGATTTGAGCTTAGAGAGGTCATTCAAAGAATTTGTTGACTTCTAGATGCCCAGGGGATGGGCAAACCCTCAACACATAACCTGACGGTCATCAGCAGAGTGCTACACCATATGCTATGCTTTATTTTTTTACCACGAGGTGGACACCGAGATAAGGTCTCTTATTATGAGGCATTCCTTATTGACTCCATTCTGACTGAGAGATGGATTCATTTAGGGTACTTGATGATGATGCACATGATTTCATGTTGCAAGAGCACGAACTGCGTACTACCTTATGGACGTTTCCTTACTAGAGTATTCAAGTATGTCGGTGTTGACTTGAGCAGAGAGACGAACTTTGAGGCCCCTAATACTTATGATACATATGATGATCAATCCATGGGGATGATAAAATTTGAGAAGGCCCTAGATGGTTCTTGGGTAAGGAAGGCAGAGAGAGCACCAACACAGGCCTGAGGATAGGGGCAAGCACATCCTAGAGTTGAGGAGGAGGCAAAGATACGAGAGATGGAGGGTGGAGGGTGGAGTAGACCCTCAAAGTGGCTATCAGTAGAGAGAGCTCGAGCTTGACATTCCTCCACTCCAGTCAAAGGGTGTTTAGTTTGAGGTTACCTTCTCTGAACTTACACATACTGAGATACCACCTCCTCAGGCACCTCTCGCTCCTGACCATGCTCCATGGATGGATTTATCTACACAGATTAGCTCTCTAGGCACTCGCATGGAGGAGCTTGCTGTAGTCAATGATACATGGTTCTACTTGCATAGATGAATGCACCTTATGTGATCCAAGGCCAAGGAATGGAGTAATTTAAGATTCCCAGCAATTGGTACTTATAGTTGGAGTGGTGCTTGTCTAGCTTAGACATATCAAGAGATGTATTAGACATCCCATATTGATTCACATGATATATTAGGTCTACTCCTTTTGTTACAATTGTGGGTATGTTATATATTTCCCTTTATAGCACATCAATGCTTACATTCAACCCCACATGATAGAGTACTACCACCAACACCTTTAGGTATAAGGTATGTACGCACTCTTAGTTATATGTAAACATATATATACACAAATAAAAAAATTTATACAAACTCCTAATATATTTATTTTAAAGTTTGAAGGATGAATTTTGTACTACTTTGACACTATGCATGTGTTATCCTAATATAAGCATCAACTCGATTGACTCATGCTAGAACAAGTGAGGGATTTATTTATTTTTTTAATAAAATATTTTTTTAAATAATTTATAGCTCAAATATTACTATAAGTCACAGTTAGAATTCAATTGCAGATTATATGGGAGTTATATATTGATGATGTCATGTCTTCTAATTGGAAAAACATCTCATTTTTCTTTCTTAATTCTTACAAAATTATGGCTTGTAGCAAATATGTTAGTAGATTAGTCCAAATACTCCATTTGTAGGTTTTCATGACAAAATTCGCCAATTATGCACAACCACTTTAGAGGTTGTATAGGAGACTAATAGATTGCTTATTCCCAGCCCCAAAAGGGGTCTGAATAAGAGGTAGAAGGGTATGGACTAGAGGTGGAGGGGTACATACTAAAGCTGAAGGTGTATGGACAAAAAGGGGAATACAAACCAGATGAGGATATATTCCTCATGATCAACATTTCCCTATCAATAGTGCATTACCAAATTTTCCATCATTTCCTTCAGTGGCATCCCCCTCTCTACAAAATACTGCCTTCACTTTTTCTACACTATTAGAGCAGCCACTACGTCTATCATCACTTTCATCCATTGGTGAGAGGGTGATATATGTGGATGTCGACACATCATTTGTTCAAGATCTATTGCATTCTCATATTGATGGATCCTATTTTCATATACCTATATCTTCCAATATAAAGATATCATCCACTCTACTTGTAACACCACTCATCACTTTCTCACCATAGTTATTAAAGGATCCATTTAAAGTTGAGAAGGTAAGACAAATGTGTTTAAGGTCAAGCACGTGGACAAGAACATGAGGCAACATTGGATGGTCCTTAGAATTGACTTGAGTTGGAAAGATGTCACCAATTCCTACAACGAAGGAGGAAACCTCCATCATGTGGCACACATTGATGAGTTTTATATCTTTTATTAAACATAGATTAATGATAAGTATTGATTTTTTGTTGCTTGTTGATTTATTTGTATTGATGATACATATTAATATTTTGTTGGTTGTTAGTTCATTTATATTACCGACATAGCTTGATATAAAGTTTGTTAGTATTGAAGTTACCATCTAGTAATGCCGAAGTTTAATATTCTAGGCTTCTTAGTATTGGTTGATATTTCGTTGGTTGTTAGAATGCTTGTTGGTTTGTTTGTTTATTTATATGGATAAGGTAGTAGTTTTTTATATTCATAATACTAGTTGATGTTTGATCCTTTAATATTTGAAGATATTTGATTGTTTAGGATTGAATGTATCAATATAAGTTATTAATTGATATTTTTTTAGTTGTTAGGATGCTTTTTGGTTTGTTAATATTCATATGGATAAAGTTATTGGTTTTTGTATTTACGATACTAGTTTATATTTCATCCTTTAGCATTGAAGTCGTTTGATTGTTTAGAATTGAACATACCATATAGGTTATTGATGGATATTTTGTTGGTTGTTAGAATGCTTGTTGGTTTGTTAGTATCAAGGAGGAAAAAATAGGAAAAAATCGACGAAATATCGCTGATATATCACGTGTCGACGGGTGGCGAAACAACAAATGGAGGAGATAAGTCGGCGGGGCGATTTTTCGCCAAAAATCACCAAAAAATCGGCGATATATTGCCGATATATCGACGATACAGGATAAATCGGTGATTTTATCAATAAATCGCATGAAAATTCCGTGTATTGCCGATTTATTGGCAATATATCGCTGATTTTTTGGCAATTTTTGGCGAAAAATCACCCCTCTCTTTCCAGCGTGATCTGATGGCCCAGATCACGCCCGTGTTGATCCAACGCCCAGATTTGAATCCCAACGTTAACAAAGAGATCCAACGGCCAGATTGCTTCCAAATTGTGATCCAACGACCAAAATTAATTTTAAACGGTAACTTAAGTTTCCAACGGCTATTTTGGCCCAAATTTCATCTATAAATAGCCAATTTTGCATCAATTTCATCCATTTTTACTTTGATTCTTCATTTGCTCTCTTGTTACTCCAATTTTTTCCAAGATTGCTCAATTATTCAATCATTTTAAGGTATGTTTGTTTGAAATTATAATTAATTTTGTTTGCAATAATTAATTCATGTATTTTTAATTAATTAGTATGTTTACATTCAATTGTAATTATTTTGTATATTTTTATTGAATTAATTTAGGTTATGATATATTTATTTTAGATGATTATTTGTGATTTAAATTCGCATTTAGAATTACATTAAACTAATTAACTTAGCTAAATTATTTAATTAATTTAATTAACATAGTAAATTATGTAATTAATTTAATTAACATGATTAATTATAGAATATTAAATATGCTCAATTTTTTATATTATCGCGATTTATTTTCATATTCAATTATGACTAATTTCAATATTTAGTAAATTTGTCATAAAATTACATTTAGATTTTAAAAATTAACTTAGCTAAATTATTTAATTAGTTAAATTAACATGAACTACTATATATGGTATGATTAATTTCAATATTTAGTAAATTTGTCATAAAATTAAATTTAGATTTTAAAAATTAACTTAGCTAAATTATTTAATTAGTTTAATTAACATAGATTTAAATTTAAGTGTATTTTTCTTGCAATAGATTTAGCATGGCTAGTGAAGGTGGTTCTGGCGTGCCAGGGCGAGATCCGGCTTGGAAGTATTGTTCAACAATTGAGAGTAATCGAAATGGAACAATTTGTAATTTTTGTGGGTTGGTAATGAAAAGTGGAGGCATCACACGATTCAAGTCTCATTTAATGCATAAGGACCCGCATAACAACACCAAAAAGTGTCCAAGAGTGCCGCCTGAAGTGAAAGAAGAGATACGATTATTGGTGCATGACAAACAAAAAGCAAAAGCAAAGAAAAATGCTGATATTGAAGAAATTCGTAGTCAATTACATGGCATAATGGGGACGCATCATACACATTTGGTAAACGAAGATGATGGTGATGAAGTTACTGAGGATGAAGATGTGTATATGTATCCGACAGATATGCACCCAGATGAGCGAGATGCATATCGAGCTGCAGTTCGTGCCTCGAAAGCATCTAATTGGGAACGTGAACAACATGAGAATATTGTAGGAAGCAAACGCAAATCGGGAGAGTCTTCTACTGGTATACCGTCGATGATGCGAAAATCACAGAGTATGCGACATTCGCATCATTCACCCCCTATTACCCCTTCGCTTTACAAGTCTTCTGCAGCAAAACAAAAAAATATCAAAGATATATTCAAGGGTGGTGCAATTAAAGAAACGATGGGACGCTTAATCAGCAAATTCTTCATTTATGAGAGTGTCGCACCCGCAAAAGCAAAGTCTCATCACTTCAAGAATATGATTATTGGTACACAACAAGCAGGTAATTACTAATTTATCAAATGTTATATTGTGTTATACTTTTAGTAAGTATAGTATTTTGTGACATGTTTTACATATGAAGTGCAGGAATGGGAATCGAACCTCCATCTCCATATGAAATAAAGAACAAATACTTGGAAATGGAGTACAAAGAAATGGAAGCTTATGTGGACCAACAAAGGGAAAAATGGAAGACATATGGGTGCATAATAATGTCAGATGGATGGACAGGGCCCACGAAATTAAGTATTATTAATTTCATGGTTTATTCTAAAGGGACCATAGTGTTCCTTAAGTCAGTCGATGCATCGAACTATATCAAAGACCACAAGTATATATATGAGCTTTTGAAGACTATTATCAAAGAAGTCGGTAAGGAAAATGTGGTCCAAATTGTCACAGATAATGGGTCGGCATTCATGAAAGCAGGGAAACAATTGATGAAGAAGTATAACTTATATTGGACTCCGTGTGCGGCACACTGCATCGACTTAATCTTTGAAGACATCAGTAAAAGACACAATTTTATCGAGGTGATAAACAATGCTCGCAAGATAACTAACTTCATTTACAATCATGGTTGGTTACTAGCACAAATGAGAAAGTATTGTGGTGGAGACATTGTTCGACCAGGAGCTACAAGGTTTGCTACCAATTATATTGCTCTTGACAGTCTTCTCAAAAAAAGGGTTGATTTGAAAAAATTGTTTATGAGTGATGAATGGGCACAACACAAACTCAGTCGAACAAAACTTGGACGAGAATTGGAGCAATTATTGTTTGACCATACGTATTGGGACAGATTGACAAATATAGTTTCATTATATGAGCCATTATACGTGGTGCTTCGACTTGTGGATTCTGAAGTTGTTCCCACAATGCCATTTGTGTACGAGCTTATGCACGTGATGAAAGAGAACCTTATTCGTCAAGGAGCTGGAGATTGGATGTTCAAAATAATATAAGATCGTTGGCAGAAAACACTAAAACATCCACTTCATGCAGCAAGTACTTAAATACTATATATCTTTATAAGTTTTTACTTTGTATTTAAGTTTCTTTAAAAAAAAATACTAACTCTACTAAATTTTATTGTAGCATACTTCTTGAATCCAAGATTTCAATATAGGCGTGGAGTTGGTAGTGATCCGGAACTACTTCAAGCTGTCCATGATGTTTTTGCAAAATTAGATCCAACTACTGAATCGCTTGGTCAATTTGGAAATGAGGTGAATAAAAAATTGTTATTTTTGTCAATAAAACAATAATTTCATTCATCAATTTATTTGAACGTTTACTAACAAATTAAATGTTGAATACATAGCTTGTACTTTTTCGAGATGCAAAAAGAGGATTCGGTGATCGAGCGGCAATTGCATCAAGGTCAACCATGGTGCCCGGTGAGTCTTTATAAGAAAAAATTGATTATTATTATTGTAAATTCACCACATAAGTATTTATATGATTATCAAATTCGTTGCAACTGAATGGTGGTTTATGTATGGGAATCAAACACCTACATTGAGAAAGTTAGCCATCAAAGTTCTCTCACAAACTGCGTCATCTTCTGCATGTGAGAGAAATTGGAGCACGTTTGCTCTCATCCACACAAAGCAACGAAATTGTTTGGCTTACTCTCGTTTGGAGCAATTAGTGTTTTGTTACTATAATATGAGGCTAAAGTTACGCGATATGGAGGCAGAAAATGATTGAGTTGCTGAAAAAGATTACCTTGATCTTCTTGACATTTCAGTCGAGGTGGGTGAAGAAGAAAATAATCAGTTGTTCCAGTGGGTTAGGCCTATACACTTGGATGACGAAGTTGGAAATCCTGATCCACGAATTGCCGCTCATGCTCGAGAATTTGGAGTTAAATGTTGAACGTGTGTTGTTCGAAAAAGTTCACTCTGAAAGTTTTAGCAAAGATACTGATGATTCATTTCATGCGACATTGCATTCCCACCAAGAGATTGACTCCACAAGTGCTGGCCATAGTAGTCGACCTAGTGCTGCAGGTACTTCTGCTTCTAGTTACGATGGTTTAAGAGGTGGAACTGATGATGGAGGTGATAATGGGGGAGGAGATATTGATGAACGTCGACATAGTCAATATCCAATCAGCCAATTTACTTGTGAAAATGATTTCACACACTGCACACAGGATGAAGACCATGGCTCTAGAAGAGCTGGTCCAGGCATAGGAGCTATTGGGAGGCCTTATAGAGGAAGAGAACGAATGATGGAACCATATAACGAGGAGTTACTTTCAGGGAGTTTTGAATCTATGAGTATAGGGACTCAATTTAGTGACTCCTCGAATGAGGCTAACGTCTACCCTCCTCATGTGATGAGTTATGGTCAACCTTCAAGTTCAACAGATGAAGAGTATGGTATGTCGCATTATTCCCCTTCCAGACAAATTCCATATCAGATGGAAGAAGGATTTGGCGTTAACACATGGGTGAACTTTGAGTATCCTATCCATGTAGAGGCAGTAGGTAGGACTCAAGAGATATATGCATGACATGTTAGAATTTATAACCAATATTATCGAGGCTCATTGACTTGGTACCAATATTGTCTCCAACAGCAAGCCGGGGTTCCTTCATCTATCAATCCCATTGAACCACATCGATCCTCATTTTGGTACTAAAGGGACATTGCAATGTAATGTGTACAAATTATTGTTATTTAATGAAATGAAGTATTTGATGTGACTTTATAATGAGAACAATTACGAAATTAACATTTCTTATATATCGATATGATATAATTACATCTAATATCGCAAATTATATCATATATATATCAAATTTTTCAATAAAACAACTTTAAAATGTCTATTATACTTCTAATTATATTATTATGAGGTTTTTCTTGCATTTCCATGAATTTTTAACAATTTTAAGCCTACCAATAATATCCATCGATATATCCAAAAATATCTCCGATATATTCGATATATCCGTAAAATCGAATTACCGATATATTCGTGATTACTGATATTTTCATCCTTGGTTAGTATTCATATAGACAAGGTTATTGGTTTTTTGTATTCATGATACTAGTTCGTCCTTGATCCTTCAGCATTACAAATATTTGATTGTTTAAAATTGAACATATTAATACAGGTTATTAGTTGATGCTTTGTTGAGATGCTCGTTGGTTTGTTTTCAAGAAAAAAAAAAAATCCTTTCAATTAAAATTTAATTTTTGATTTATCAATTGATTTGTAAAGATATATATATTAAAAAAAAGAAAAAGAAACATAAATTTTTTAATTGATTTTTAAAATAAAATCCATAAGGTTTTTAATTTTTTTCAAGTTTTTAAACATTGTCTTTGTCAAATATGATATAATTTAATTTAAGAAAAAATTAATATGGTCACCTATAAGAAAATTAAACATTTATTTATCCTAAAGATTCTAAATTCAGTGAAAATAATTGTGACCCAATTAAAATATTAGTTTAAAAAAGATATTAAGAAAGTAACATCCAAAGGAAATGAGAGAAAAGTTCTAAATAAAATTTTAAAACTAAAATATTTATTATTTATAGTAAAAAGAAAAAAAAATATAATCTAAATTAGTTTTTTATTTTTTAAAATTATAATTTAAATTAATTTAAAAATAAAATTCAAGATAAACAACACTAATTATTTTTAAGAATAAAATTTAAAATAAAGACCAAAATATATTTTAAATCAATATCTAATTTAATATAAAATAGTTTTTTTTTATATAAATTACATCAACACATCCATGTTCAGCACAATTTATACTTTTATAAATATTAGTATTTAGAAATAATATATCAAATTAATTGATTGATAATATTATTATTTATAAATAATATATCCACAATAATTATTATTTATTTATACATGTTGAATTTATTACATAAACTTAATTAATTTTATAATACATATATTTTAAAAAATCATATTATTATAAAAATATAATATGAATTAAAAATTCCAGCCCATCTAATTCTTAATGCTCAAACTTCCCCTCTTCTCAATGCCCTTTGATTGGATAAAAATTCTTTTAGGAAGAGAAAACAAATCAATAAAACCTCTCAAACAAACTGTATCAATGCCTGTTCATTTCATTGTTGACAAGTAATTGTTTGAGACAATCCAACAGAAACCATATCATAATACGTCCAGCATTAGTATCAAAATAGATGCACATCCTTCTACCAAGTGAGACAGAATCAACCAACTCTATATGCTTGAGCTTTCACATTGCCTTCAGCGTGCTTCATACTGCACAACTGTAGAAAAAAATTAAAGAAACTAGTGTTCAATGATTATAATATAAATGAGAGCTAATAAATAAACCAACCAAACCAACAATTGAGTTAGATTCAACATAATAATTGTTCTCTTTCTCTTTTCCTTCCCATTTTTTTTTTTTTTCAATTTGTATTATTATAGGCAAGCAAGAAAACCAAAAGGCACAACACTTGTGCTACCTAGCTCTTAACCATTCCATAATAACACATGCTCTCTCAATTTTTTGCTCCCCTCTCTTGTACACCAAGGCAAGGGATACTTACTCTGCATGCTAGGAAGTTCCTAATAGTAGAAAATCAGCATCAGTTCTCTATAGACAAACACCCACTGAAGGGGCCAAGAAATTAGTCCCTAACCAGATACATGCCCCACAATACCAGAACACCTAGAAAGGGGGAACAAACCAAACAAAAAAGGAAAACCAAGCTACATGCCTTCAAGACCAAAACTAAAAAACCAACTTGCTGCAACCCGCTCAAACACAAAAACACAGACAATTCTAGAAAACTGATGCGAAAGCCTGCTCACAGAGATCTCCACACCGACCCCACAAAAGCTCTATTACATTCTTTCCAATAAGTCTACAACAAGCTCAAAGAGGCTGCTTTTCGCACCAGTGACCTTCTCTATAGACACCATAAATTTTTAAAACACAACCCTTATAGCTGAAAGAGAAGCAACCACAAATCTGAAGTGGTTCAAATAAACAATGCAAAAGCAAGTGGTCTAATGTCTTGACACATCTTTCTTACAGATACAACACCAACAGCATCTCGCCAATATTGTTAACATATCTTGGAAATCACACTCACTGTCAACTAGAATGACTGGAAGGAAGAGGAGAAAAATGCAGCAAGAGAAAAGGAGAACACAATTAAAATAGAAAAGATAAGCACCATTTTCAAGGGGAATTTTCATAAACATGATAGTCAAGGTGCCCACATCGAATAGAGCTGCAAATAAATGATTTAAGGAATTCATATTTGAATTGTCAGCATGTGCAAGAAGATTACGACAACCTCTACCAAGAATGTCGGCTATGTTGCATGAGCATATTAAGCAAAAGTTCACTTAGTATGCTGTCAAAATTCATGAACAAAACATTAAGGAGGTCAATCACCCTGAAGAAGAGTAGGCAACATGACACAATGCATCACATTTTGGATTAAAGTAATTGCTGATGACTCTTTCACTACATACATAGTGACATTAATATAAGTTGAAAGGCTAGAAAAAATGTAGTTAATGAAGGAGGAAACTGAATACAAAAATGCCTTTTTAAGTCAACTGCCATAGAGGCAGTTATTCAAGCCTTTCTGTGCAATAGAAATTCAATTTAAGCATCGTTTTCTTCAAATCTGTCATTCATACCTTGTGATCATCCTCTCTTCTTAAGAAAATTTCCTATAAAATCTAAAGAATTCTTCTCAACATGGCAATATCCTAGTTCAATGTCAAAAAAAATAAAAATAAATAAAAGCTACCATGCTTACACCTTTTAGATCCTCTTCCACCATCCCTCCTCCCTCCATTTCTCCCTCCCTCTAGTTTACAAACAAGAGAAACATTTAGACCCAACCTAAATCTCCATTTCCATGATTATCAATGTCAACCCCTTCTGCTCCATTTACAGGACAAGGACTCAACATTTCCTTAGACTATTCTCACTCTGATTTTCAAGACGGTGTGTCATGTTACACAACCAATACTTTTGTCCTATCATCTTCTATATATATATAGATAGTCAATATACAAATGGGCACACAAAAGCATACACAACATAAACAATGAAGCCACAAGACCAACTAAAGCTGAGGAATACACACAAAGCAGCTCTCTTCCTCTTTTTTCCCTACAAAAGATCCATGCCAACTTAGAGCATTCTTTTCAAAGAACTACATCACCCACTTTATTCCAAAAAGAGTGTAAATTAGATGTCACAAGATGACTACTTTTGAGCATCAAAGGAGAATGTGATCAACTGTTTCTTCTCCTTTGCACAAATAGCACATGTTCAGCATCTTCCATTTCCTCCTTTTGAGCTGATACAACATTAATATCATTCCCCACACAGCTTTCCAAGCAAAAAAAATCCAGCTTTCGACAAGTCACAAGGATTCCAAACAATGCTAGAAAGAAAAGTCCCTATTCTTCCATTAGATAAAGTGTAAAGAGATTTAACTAAAAAATTGCCACATTTCAAGTTCAATTAAACCATTTTATCTTCAACATCCTTGCAAATTGATAGTGCTTGCAATCTCCTAAAAAAGGTCCACCCCATCTAGCTCTCAATCATGGATGTACCTAGTGAAATGAGGTTTGCAAAAAACTCCTCATTTTTTTTGCTCTCACACATCAGCTACCCATACATCTTTGGCAATAGCTATGGAAAACAACTCAAGGAAAGCCTCTCCAAGAGATAGGTTAACACACCCTCTATCCTTCCAAAATTTCTACCTTCACCCATTGCCCACACTAAACCGGTTCTACTGTTGAAGGCCTCACTTCTGATAGTCTTCCACACTCCCCACTTCATACCCTTCCCTTGCTCCTTTTCACCGTCATCCCCTTCCTTCCTCCCCATACTTCCCTATAATCACCTTCTTCCAAAAGGAGCCCTCTTAGCAACAAATCTCCAACAACATTTGTCAAGGAGAGAGCCTTGTTAAGGTTGGACAAACTTCTAATACCCAAGCCTCCATTCCTCTTATCCATATATGGACCAATACACTAGATATGGCTTTTGCACGAAAGCAATTCCCCTCTTTGCATCAGACAAGATTGGAGTCTAAGAGCAAGATATTGATTGGTTCCTCAATCAAGATCAGTTTCATGATTGTCCCTCGTGATGCTACTTATTTTTATAATAAATACATGTTCAAACAGGGGCAATTAATTTTGATTTAGAAGACAGGTCTTTCTATTTGAAAGCAAGTATCATAAAAATGCCTTGCTGCCATTTCTTCCTTCATCTCTTTACAACACAACCCCCACCTTTGGTCCCCACCTCCCACCTTGAAACCTTTTGTCCATATCACCAACAAAGCAACCAGAACAAAAACCAAGTACAAGTAACTCAAGAAACACCTTTAGCCTGCCTCAATATTACAAAAGGATTAATTTTTCAGAAAATTTTCACATATTCTATAATTGCCGTCAAAGCAGTGGGAACAAAAATCAACTATATAACTAATGAAATACCTTTATCCTACCACAAGACTACAAGAAAAGGATTAATTTTTCTGCAAGTTATCACATAACAACTGCCACAATCTCCCCCATAAAGATCATTTTGTACACTTCTACTTTATGTTCCTGCAGCTACACTATAACTCAACCAATCCATTACTAAAAAGGGGCTCCAAAAAAAGGAGAATAAAGTGGAGTGACTTCAGAAAATGAAAGGCAAAGAACTTAAATTGGGACCATAATACAATTTAATGTTTTTTGGGTCCCCATTGGGACTTGAACTTCAAAACTCCTGTAAACCCACCCCAACCCTTTGCCACTAGAGCTAGGCCTCAAGGGTCATAATACAATTTAGTGTTAAACAAACTATTCACAAGCTGAAACCAATTCAAGGCTGAAAGTAGTTTTTTCTGCTAGATTTCTAATAAAGCAGTTAGCCCAAATCCCAAACGGGCCTATGGGATCAATACAAACTCATGAAAAAACACTTTATAAGAAAATGGAAAAGCCATTAATGCAGGTTCCTCAAACAAATCACTCCTATAAATGGGGAAACAAGCAAATTAATGAATAAAATTAACTCAAGTAGAAGTATAAGAGGTTAACACCATGGCCATGGACAAGGACAGTGGCAGAGCCAGAGAAAGAGTGGAGGGAGGGGGGCGGGCAACATATGATCTTTACCTTACATTGGGGCAAAATGAGACCAAAGTGCCCATATAGCCTGGTGGTAGCTATGCATATTTTGCACAATCTGGACCTGGGATGGGTGGGGGGCGGCATGGGCATAGCGAAAAAGATGGTTGCAACTCAATTCAATAATGAAAGAAGCGAATAATCCTACCCAACAAAACGATTTGGAAGAGATAGCCATATAAGGCCATATAGAAGACTAGGGTGTAACTACTTCGGGTATACTGTGTTCGCCACTTTAGTTATATATACATATACACAGTATACCGGAAGCAGTTACATATATATATGTATGTAGTTATGTATATACTCTTATTTGCATATCAAAAAAGGATATCAGAAAAGGAAAAAAAAAAAAACCTGAGGGTGTAACCAATAATAAATTAAATGCTACAGTTTGTACCACAATATTTTGCGAATCATGTGAACATGTTCCACCATATAAATCAAACAAACTACAATTTATGTAATTTATATCCTTTCCATCACTTTCTCACAAAATTCAATTCCTATTTTTCCCTTCCAATTTAATTAGACTACAATATTAGGGCTTAACCGAAAGCCCCAATTATGCTAAATTTCATAAGTCTCAAACCCGAAGAAATAAACCAAAAGATATGAGCAACTTTCAATTACCAATAAAATAACCAATTTTCAAGTTTATAACGTGAATATCAACTAACACACGAATAAAGTGAAGATGCTTCAGATATTGCTTACTTCTACGGGTTCGCTTTTTGTACAAGATGCGGTAACCACATTCACGGCATTGAATCACATCGCCAGGCTTCAGGGTGTTTTCTTGCCCACAGTCTACATCCAATTAAGGGTCAGCCACTAAGAACCAAACATCTTCATGGTGATAACAAAATTATTTTGATAAAAAAAAAAAAAAAAAACAGCGAGAAACTAATAAAGCTCTGTTCGTACCCCCAACAAGAGGGAAGAGGAAAAGAAAATTCCATAGCAATTCAACCCAAACTCGTTTTACATTACGTTCCTGAGATTTCTCGGGAACCAAACAAGAGGGTTAAAGAAAATGGATGTACCTCCACAGATGTAGCTAACAGGTTCGGGTTGCGGATCCATTTTGGAAGCAGAGCTGCTGCTATGCAAGGCGGCGTTAGGGTTCTCC
Organism: Vitis riparia; assembly: GCF_004353265.1. Taxonomy (NCBI): domain Eukaryota; kingdom Viridiplantae; phylum Streptophyta; class Magnoliopsida; order Vitales; family Vitaceae; genus Vitis; species Vitis riparia. The sequence continues at coordinate 11,225,495 of NC_048434.1, read as the reverse complement.
CAAGACAAAACCCTTCAGTCCCCCTTTCACGTTTTCTTTCTTATGACGGTAGAATGAAAAACTAAATAAACAAAAGTCACGTCCCCCGACTTTTCAACTTAGCGGAAGAATGGGCGGATTTTTCATAAATGTACGGGTTATTGGGGAAAATAATTTTTAAAATGCAGTAGATTGAAAAATAATTTCCAATCTACTGCACTTTTTTAACGCGTAGGAAGAGAGAGGAAAAAAAATGGGAAAGTTGTGTTTTCATGGCCCAATTTGGTAATAATATTGTTTTTGGAACCCAGGTTTATGAAATAGGAAAAATATTTTTCAATGTGGAAACTTATATGGGTTTCATGCACTATGAGCCGGTTGTATTTTTCTACCGAAATTGCCCCTCCAGGTATCCACATCAGCAACCCATCTCAGCACGGGCTGAAACTGAACCGGTTGTCTTGTGCAAAATCAAATATTGAGCTTCCCATAAAAACACCCTGGGCGACCGACCGTTCATCCTCCCTTTCTCTCATTTGGTACCCACAAGAAAACCCTAGCCGATCGTTCTTTCTTCCCTCTCTCTCATTTTGGCACCCATTCCTCTCATCTGTCTTCACTCGGTCACCAAGGCGAAGCAGAAAATCCCATAAAAATAGTGTAGCCGAGGGTTCTTTCTCCCCTCTCTCTCATTTGATACCCATCCCTCTCATATTTCTTCACTCTGTCACCGAGGCGAAGCAGATTTCAGTTGAGAAGGGCTTAATCCGATTTGTCACATCTTAGATTTTCTCTGTCGAGGTAAGCCATTCGTTCCGTGTTTTGCATTCGCATTCTCATTCATGAAAAATCTGCTGTTTGTGTGGGTTTTTTCTGAACCAGGCGTGGCTCAAATGTTGGCATTTAGGAGTTGGTACTGAAATTTTAAATCTGTTGGTAATGAATCATCATCGTCTTTTTCAAATCTGATTTTGTACTGTTTTATTTGGATTGACAAATTATCGCAACTCTGTTGTTTTGATATAAAGTGAAGGCAAGAATATGGGTTGGAAATTGTTTCGTTGAAAAAGGCATTTGTTTTGGTTTTGGTTTAGAACTGAGAAAAACATATTTTGAATTGATTAGCGAAAAAGGAAATTTTTTTTTCCCAGTGGTGTTTTTGGGTATTGGGAAACAATGCATTTTTAGTGAAACCCATTTATTGGATTGTGTTTTTGGATTGAGCTATGCAGTGGATGACCAAAAGGGAACATTTTTTCGGGATGAAGTTTTCATTTTGAGAGCGAAAAAAGTTCTTAAGAAATGGTGATTTTTAGATGGGAAAGTTGTTCCAAATTACTCAGTTTTTTGGGTTTTTGTGATATTGATGGTTGATGGGTGCTAAAGTTTTCGTTGTGTATTTTTGTTTTTGTTTTATATGTATAGTTTCAAATCACGTCCCATTTCTTCAAACATATAGTTACATGTGTATGGTTACTATATGTTAATGTTCTTGTTGATTAGTAATTGATATTGATTCAGAGATCCGTTTTAGAAGATGGTAATAGGAAAGGCTATATAGGAACTATTGGTATCCATACATTGGTTTAATTCCCTTCATAACATAAATAGAAAATAGGGAATGCTGGTCAGAATGGATGAAATGCATTTTTATCTATATATTGTTTCTTTTGGTGATCAGTTGGTTAACCTTATTGTACTGGTAAGTTAAGCTTATGTACTACCTCATTATTTCTGAATGTATGACCTTAATCGACTGTATGTACTGCGTTAGTCAACATCAGGTACTACCTGAGCCAACCTTGGGTACAAGCTGTGTGACGACTGGAAACTTCATTTTTTAATATTCAAATAATTCAAATGTGAATAAAAGTTTCTTTATTGTTAACCCAATGGGGTTCACTTTGTCAAACATAGGACCTACAGGCTGTTTTCAAGTCATGCATAAATTAAATTGTATTCACTTCCACATACATTAACTACTCTGCTCAGTTGGTTCCACTTACCTTTACTTGAGACTGTACCATAGGTACTATCTTAATTAACCTTAGGTCTAACCTTAGTAATCTTTAAGTACTAGGTTAGATATCCTTAGGTACTACCGTAGTTGGACTTGCACACTACTTGTTTGCATCGGCCAATTAGCATGTTTGAACCTTAAAGTCTTTGGAATCAACATGCATAATTCCTCAATCTTTCGTTGTTGTATTGTTTTTAACAAATCTTTATGTCAATAAGGAAATGGAAGAGGAGATGTTTTGTTACATTCATGAAGGTGGTGAGCTTGTTAAGACTGCTGTTGGGTCCGTCGAATATAAGGGAGGTCGGACCAATTGCAGTGTTGTTAGCAAGAATATCTCACAATCTGAATTCGTTTCAAAAGTATGTGGTCAACTGAACTTGGATTCCAATTCCATTAAATTGGAATTCACAGTCAAGTTTGACCCATCATGTCTATTACCACTGCATAATGATGGCGACATAGTCAATATGTTCAAATTCAACGACATGTTTTGTCATGTCTACATCTCCCAGTGTACTGAATGTGGTGATGACCTCATTTCCCCTACTAGGTACCTAATGTCCTTCCACAATAATGTTCCCTTTTGTATAATTGTTTTCACACTTAGATTGATGGAGGATCAAATTCTTTCTTTATGTTTTTTGCAGTGCCCCAACCCCCATTGTTGCTTCAAACACAGCTCATGTTTCCTCTATTGGCGAGCCCCCATTACACATCTCTAATGAGTCGCCCACAATTCAGTCATTTGGGTTTTCCCAAAGATGTGCTATGACAAATACCGTTCAACTTCAACCAAGCCGGTTCGAACATTCAATTGTAGGTAGTGGACATACCTTCCCAAATGCGTCGGAGTTTCGAGATGCAATCTATTTGATGTCTTTGGCTGGAAAATTTCGATATTCTTACAAAAGGAATAGTCCGAAACACATGACCGTAGTATGCACAATTGAAGATTGTCCTTGGAAAATCACTGCGCGTGCAATAGGGGATTCAAACATTGTTCAAGTACACACATTCCGAAATGTGCATAACCATTGCTTGGAAGATGTTGTCTTGTCTCAGCCTTTAGTGAGATCCACTCGTGCATCGTTGGTCATTGATGATGTCATTCGATCTACTCCTGAATACCAACCACGCCAAATTTGTAAGGACTTTGTAAGGCAACATGGCATCCAGTTAACTTACCTACAAGCATGGCAAATGAAGGAGAAGGCTAAGGAGCGCATTTATGGACAACCCAAGAATTATTACAAATTGTTGCCATGGATGTGTGAAAGAATGCTTGCAACAAATCCGGGATCGAGTGTTGAGTTGAGTTATTCCAATGACGACCATTTTGAGAAGCTTTTTGTTGCTCATTCAATATCTATCGAAGGGTTTGTAAAGGGGTGTCGACCAATCATTGCAATTGATTCGGCCCATATGAGTGGGCCTTATGGCGGTGCTCTATTTTCAGCCACCGGCTACGATGCTAATGACTCCATGTTCCCCTTAGCCTTTGGAGTGATGAGCTCGGAAAATTATGAAGATTGGTTATGGTTCTTGGAAAAACTGAAGATAGTTGTGGGAAACAAGGAAGTTATTATTATATCAGATAGACATCCCGCTTTGCTTCGTAGTGTCCCTGAGGTGTTTGGCATTGAAAACCATGCTTATTGCTACCGTCACCTGAAGGAGAATTTTAGTAGTTTCTTGTCCAAGCATAACACACGAGGGAATAAGGGTAAAGAAAATGCATTGCAATTCCTAGATAGCATTGCGTATGGAAGGTTAGAACATGATTATAATGTTTCCATGTTTGAACTAAAAAAATACAACGAGGCTTTAGCCATATGGGTTGAAGAAAATGCGCCGCACCATTGGGCCATGTCAAAATTCCCAAAACAAAGATGGGATAAAATGACTACGAATCTTGCCGAGTCATTTAATGCTTGGTTACGGATTGAAAGACATCACTCTATTTGTAACTTTTTATTGGAGCACATGTCCAAGTTAGCTTCTATGCTTGTGAAGCATGAAGAAGAGTCAAAGAATTGGAAAGGGTGTATAGGGCCAAAAATTGAAGCTAAGGTGCAGGAAAATATTGCAAAGGGTGCAGTGTATCCAGTCACACCGTTCAAGAATGGAGTATTTGGGGTATGTATCGGGAGAGCCTTGTTAAATGTAGACATTCTGAACCGTACATGCACTTGTAGGGGTTGGCAAATGTTGGGAATCCCTTGTGAGCATGCCACAGCCGTCATTATTTCCATTGGTCAAAATGTTACTGATTTCGTCGATGATTGCTACAAATACCCAATGCAAGAGTTGATATATGGGGGTTCTTTCTCCGGCATAGAGACCCATGACATGCCTACTGTGGACGATGATGGTTTGGTTCGATCTATCACCGGGGAGGTGTTCTTCTCGCTAAAGCCTCCACATACAAAGCGCCCTCCCGGAAGGCCAAGGAAGAAGCGCATTGAGTCTCAATTTCAAGATAAACGAACTGTTTATTGCTCTCGTTGTCATATGTCCGGCCACAATAGAAAAACCTGCAAAAATCCTTTGCCTTAAATGCATATTTGTCTACTTATTGCATTATGCTGATTTTGTATTACTCTATTCCAACTAACTGGTTGTCACCCAATCATCGTTACTATTTGAATGTTTTGTGCCTTTCCATTCACCTGCAATGTTCATTGAGTTACATTATATTTCTCTGCTGATTCAGTTCTTTCACAAAGTCCGAACTATGTTTGCACCACATCTTGTTTTAATGGTATTTACTCAAATCCCATGTATTTGCTAAGATTACATTGCTTAAGCCATTTTAACCATACTGCAGTTTGTGTTCCCATGTATCATTTGGTGGCATCATTTAATTATCTGAAAATAAATACTTTGAATGAGTGGCATCATTTGTGTTCCCATGCACTCTAAGAAAATTTATTTTTCACCACACTTCTTCATGGCTTGTCCAATACCAGCCACAACTGTACGCTAACAGTTCTTACTTTGCAGGTTTAATTAATTACGCTTCCATTATTCTAGGCATGGCAACAGAAAGGAGGAAAAGGAAGGAACATGTCCCTGCAACATGTGCAGATGTCGGCAACACGGATTTCATTCAACAATGCATTGAATCTTCAATTTCACCTTTAATGCATATTTCCATATATTATATTTTCCTATCACTGACCAATATTTAATTTTAATTGTAGGAAAAGCTCCCAAAGTCCCGGTGTTCTGGAAGGAAATTCATCACTGTGATTGCGCGCTTACCACCAGAAAAACACCAAGCCATCACAGATATGGGATTTGGGGGCCTGTTAAAATTTGCCTGTCGAGAGCTGAGATATGAGCTGTGCGGGTGGCTCATATCTCAATATGACTTTACTTACCACAGGCTTAAAATGGCAACTGGCAGTGCTGTCAATGTTAATGAACAACATGTCAGCCAAGTCATGGGCATCCCTAACACCGGGGAAGACTTGGTTATTGTTAAGAGAACAGGCCCCTCCAACCGCACATACACTCTCAGGGTTTTGGAGCAAAACCTTGACAATCTGCCTGTTGGTGATGATTTTTTAAAATCATTTTTAATTTTTTCTTGTGCCACTCTGCTGGCACCTAATTCCAAACTTGAAGGAAGCCATGACCTATGGGACACCATATGGGATTCTGATCTTGGTGTCCAAATGAATTGGGCTAAGTTTCTGCTGCAACACTTAGAGGACGGCATTAAGGAATATCGGCAAAAGCAGCCTACTTACATCCGAGGCTGCCTCATGTTCCTCCAGGTACAGTCAAGGGTACACAGTATTCTGCAATTAGGTTCAACTTTGTTTACATTTTATTTTAAAACTCATTGTTACTACAATTCCATAATTTAATGCTTATTGTTTCGTATACTACCCTTGTACAGCTCTTTTATATGGCATTCTTCTATATGCCATCAGTTATTGTTGAGGTGACCAGGCCGCTTGCTGCTGCATGGAGTGACGATGTCATAAAGCGCCGCTTAGCGGCTGAAATATCAACTTTCGGTGGATATGGGCATGTGGATGTATGCTATAAATGAACATAGCTTTTCGTAATAGTAAAATGACCATAGTAGCTTATTCAAGTCAGTCCCAATTTGTTGCTTCTCTAATTCAACTGATGGTGCATTGTGCAGGCACAGGAACAGCCACAAAGCACACCTGACATATTGCTACCATCAGTAGCCTCAACCTCCACAGCCGGTGACGATGCTACAGAGGTATTGCATAGCCACTAACCACTCATACATGTTGTTCCATACAGACTCCATACAATACTATGCTTATAATATTTTTTGTTCCACTTTATAACAGGTTATTGAAGCCCGCATCAGTGAGACATCAAGACTATGCTTAGATTAGCTTTGTCTTTGGTGCGGGATGTGGGTGCATTACGTTGCCGGGCCGGTGGATCAGAGGGGAATTCTTCCGTCCCTTGCCCATCAACAGAGCACCACACTAAAGATCAACCATTGCGGCCAACACCAGTGAGGCAGCCATCAGCTGAGGAAATTGAACCAGAAGACAGCCTCGTACCAACCCCTCATTCACCAGTTGGAATGGGACCATCACCAGCTCCCACTTATTCCGAGCCACTGGTCCCACAGTCTCAGGCACAGGCATCCCTTCCAGCTGAAGTGACAGTAGAGGATGCGGAAGAAGGTGAAGACGCGGGTGGGAGTGGCACCCAAGCCCCTAAACCTTCATCAATGAAGAGATATAAGCAGACCGCTAAGAGGATTGTCAAGCGTCCTCCCGCTTGCAAAAGTCCGTTTGTCGCCCAATGTGTAAAACAATTCCCAAAAATACCTCATGCAGATCGGGTAGTAGCAGATTATGCTTTGGCTGAAATGGGTGATCCTAGGTACACTTAAGATTTCTAAAACTCATTTTTATAATCATTTTATAGGTCAATAACTGTACATCATAATGACAAATTTACTTTCATGTCATTGTAGTGAGATTTTGTGCGACATGTATGGGATGTACATTAGACGGGAGGAACTTTCTTGTCTAAATGCAGGGCGGTGGGTTAATTCAATGGTAGGTTACTTATCCTTATGCCTTACTAAATTCACAATTAATAAGTCATTTGAATCGATAAAGTGTTGATGGAGGTTGTAAAATATGTTATTTTACACAACTTTGACAGATTGTTGCGATTGTCTCTCGCATGATGAATAGACAACAAGCACCACCACCTCGCGCACATTTTTTTGAGCCTTCGTTCTCGGTTAGCCCTCTAATATCCTAAATTCACTTGGTTTGCAACTAGAAGAGTAGATATTGATGTTTGTATTGATTCACCTCACCCTTTTGAACAGGTTGTTCTAAGCAACCTCAAATCTAATGCAACCACGCAAGTCATCCTGGAAAGATGCGCTATGTATCTGGATCCTGACACATTGGGCCATGATCTTAGTTCATGTGACATGGTAAATGAACATATCTAAAGTTCAATTCCATAGTAATAAATGCAAGGGTATTGGGAATGACTATAAAGTAATGACATAAAAGCTAATAACTCTTGAATTGTTATGCAGATGTTCATCCCGGTTTGCGAGAATAATCACTGGCACGTGCATGTTGTTAATTTTGCAGCTGGAAGAGTTGAGATACTTTCGTCATTGCCCCTAAGGCGGGGCAACAACATCAGTGCTGCAACACGACGATTATCAATGGCACTCCACAAAGCACTGCATGCATATAGAATCCATATGGATGTGGATGTCTCAAGTTTTGTGCATGTCCAACCACACCTTCTCCAACAGCTGAATGGGTAAAGCATTCAGATATTCCAACGAAAAGAAACATTTCTAAATAATTTGATTTATCAGATATCTATCATCTAACACATTTCTGATGTGTTATAGGTTCGACTGTGGTATCCTTGCACTAAAGTTCATGGAATTTTGGAATGGGGCGACCTTAACTACTTCAGTGGCAGTGGTTAGAGTTGGTTTACACTGTCAAACTTGGACTGTTTTTCTTTGTTTTTTTCCCAACCGCATGGAATAATTTTTTCCCATTTGCGTAGGACAAGACGAACATGTACAGACTCCAGCTAGTGCTGCAACTAGTGCTCAATGAACGCAACAGTGTCAGAGATACAATTATGGCCGCATGTCATTTGTGACTTCATAGTTCATGATAAGTTTCTTCCTATCTGCTGCTACGTACCAAAATGACCAAGGGTTGATTGTAGTTTGTCCAAAAATTTATTAATTCATATCATGTTGTGTGCTGATGTGATTTGTTCCACTTGTAACAGTGGCAGTTGGGTTATGCTGAATATGAGGACTTTATGTACAAGAATGACCAACGTGTAAGGGAAAAGAAGAGTACCTGCTAATGCTACTGCTGGAGCATATGGGATGCAGTAACCGCAATGTAATAGGGCTGTTCATTTTTCCTTCAATATTGTAAAGGAAGGGAGTAGGAACATGGACATATAGTTCAGTATTTGTTCTTTTATTATAGTTAATGGTGTTGGTCAGTGTTGTATTGGCGACTGATTGGACAACAACTGTGATTGTAAGATGTGATCCAAAGTGATAGGTTTATTATGGGGTATGGTACTAATTTCATAACAGAACAACAAACATAGACTGTATCCTATTTGTTTGTACACTGATGCAGTTTCAGTTTATCCTTCTATACTGACATTAGCAATTTGTTTCACGGCTTTCCTTTCATATGTAGTTATTGTGTAAGCTTTTACATAGCATCTTCTGTTAATGTTATTGGTAAGTTGGGAGGTTTGTTTGGTTTGATTTACTACATTATAAACAGGTTATCGAATATTGTTTATGGTAGTGTCATGCTGCAATAGGTAATGAAATTAACTAATAAAAATCCGAAGCCACATAATGGCTACATTTCTCACAGGTGCGTTAAGGTAGTACCTGAGGTACAGTAAGGTAGTACCTTAAGACCATTAAGATAGTACCTTATGTGCATTAAGGTAGTACTTGAAATTTCTCATGATCATTAAGGTAGCTTATGTAATCATCAGAAATTTAAGGTACTACCTTAATGATCATGATGTACTACCGTAATGACCCTGATGTACTACATTAATGTATCTCATGTACTACCTTAAGGAACATTGGAGAAATGTTGCTCTTCTGTGATTTAACTCAGAATTAGTTCATTGCATTACATATTACAACATGCCATTATTATATTCTTATTGCTCACTCATTCGGTAGCTTATGTAATCATAATAAATGTAAGGTACTACCTTAATGCACATGAGGTACTACCTTAATGCACATGAGGTACTACCTTAATGTACCTAAGGTACTACCTTAAGGAACATTGGAGAAATGTTGCTCTTCTGTGATTTAACTCAGAATTAGTTCATTGCATTACATATTACAACATGCCATTATTATATTCTTATTGCTCACTCATTCGATAGCTTATGTAATCATAAAAAATGTAAGGTACTACCTTAATGCACATGAGGTACTACCTTAATGCACATGAGGTACTACCTTAATGTACCTAAGGTACTACCTTAAGGCACATTGGAGAAATGTGCTCTTCTGTGATTTAACTCAGAATTAGTTCATTGCATTACATATTACAACATGCCATTATTATATTCTTATTGCTCACTCATTCGGTAGCTTATGTAATCATAAAAAATGTAAGGTACTACCTTAATGCACATGAGGTACTACCTTAATGCACATGAGGTACTACCTTAATGTACCTAAGGTACTACCTTAAGGCACCTTGGAGAAATGATGCTCTTCTGTGATTTAACTCAGAATTAGTTCATTGCATTACATATTACAACATGCCATTATTATATTCTTATTGCTCACTCATTCGGTAGCTTATGTAATCATAAAAAATGTAAGGTACTACCTTAATGCACATGAGGTACTACCTTAATGCACATGAGGTACTACCTTAATGCACATGAGGTACTACCTTAATGTACCTAAGGTACTACCTTAAGGCACCTTGGAGAAATGATGCTCTTCTGTGATTTAACTCAGAATTAGTTCATTGTATTACATATTACACCATGCCATTATTATATTATTCGTGGTTACTCATTCGATAGCTTATGTAATCATCATAAATTTAAGGTACTATCTTAATGGACATGAGGTACTACCTTAAGACCATGAGGTACTACCTTAATGTACCTCATGTACTACCTAACTGGACATTCGAGAAATGTTGTTCTTTTGTCAATATTTTGTTGTGACTATTTATTTAAGTAAACAGTTGTTTTCCCATTTTGGTATTCATCTACATTTTGAATGGTTGTGGTTGGATATGGAATGTGATCATGTGAACCACTTTTTTTTGAGGTTTTGTAACATATATTTATTTTCCTATCACAACCTGTAGATTGTTGGAAGCAAAACATGAGCAACATGCAAAAGCATTTTGGAACCCTGTATAACTTTTTGTCTTTATTTTTCATTAGACGATTTTATCAGATTTTTATTAACTAAAAGAAAAAAAAATCGTGATATGTAACAAAGAATTATCTCAGCACATGCCAATCTAAAAAATTGAAAGGATATGCAACAAATGCCTTATCTCTATTAGGATTTCCTGTATAAAACAAAACACAAACATAGTCCTTGGAATTTGTACATCAGCAAAATGTTTCTAATATAGTCAACAAACCAAAGAAACCTCCAACCTACCTATGACATTGACATAAGATGCCCCAGAATAATGAACAACTCCTTTCCTACTCCCTTTCATATACAATATTTCACATTAATGAACAACCCTAATTTTGATCATATGGTAAACCAAGTTTGCTTCATACAATCCGAACAAAAAGGATAACATATGACTCATTCTGATATTACTCCCTCTCGTAAGCTATAGCAACAGCATCACCATGCAGTCTTTCTTTCCCTTACGCGTTGCCCATTGGTGTACATAAAGTCCTGACATTCAGCATCACCATACTGTCACTGTTACAATGGGATGTTGTATAATTAATAAGATACAATAAATATAGAACATAAATAATGGTTTTAGAATGGGAACAAAATCACATCATCACATAACAGGATATGAATTCAGTCATTTTGTGGACAAACTACAATCAAGTATTGCTTTATATGGTAAGTAGCATCAGATAGGAAAAAAACTTATCATCAACCATAAAGTCACAAATGACAGGAGGCCATAATTTTATCTCTAACAGTGTTGCGTTCATTGAGCAATAGTTCCACAACTAGCTGGAGTCTGTACATGTTCAGCTTGTCCTACAGAAATGGGAAAAACTTAGTTCATACTGTTTTTTTTTTTAAAAAAAAAAAAAAAACAAAACCAATTAGGATGTAAACCAGCTCTAACCTCTGCCACTGAAGTAGTTAAGGTCGCCCCATTCCAAAATTCCATGAACTTTAGTGCAAGGATACCACAGTCGAACCTATAACACATCACATTTAGGCTTGTCATGTAGATGATAGAAATCTAAGAAAAAAAAATTCACCTCAAATGTCCGTTTTGGTTAGAATATATGAATATTTTACCCATTCAGTTGTTGCACAAGGTGTGGTTGGACATGCACAAAAGTCGAGACATCCACGTCCATATGAATTCTATATGCATGCAATGCTTGATTGATTGCCATAGATAAATGAGACACGTATGAGTTCAAATAGTTCCTGTATAGCATTTCCTATTTCCTATATAGCTCACTCTTCTTCAAACTGGCCATTTATTATGCAACAAAGGCCACCTTCAACAGAAGTCAACCTCCAAAACAACCTAGAAAAAATGAAATGGAACTCAAAAGGCACCACCTTATCCTATCTATCCAAACTATTTAAAGCTTGTTTATCCATAAGTTTTTGTCCAAGGAAGGAGTAACCCACAGCATAACAATCTCAATTTGCTATTTTATTCTTTAGAAGGACCATTAATGATCCAGCCATTCCCTAAGCAGAGACCAACCTTATACCATTAGCAAAAAGAATTATGCTTAAGTATCAGGCTTCCAAAAATGTTTGCATTTAAATTGGGATTGATAAGCGAAAGTCATAACAAAGACCAATAGTAGGGATGGATAATATTCTATTTTATGGTCTTTCAACCAAAAAAACCTCTTTTGCAATTGTATCATGCATTCTAGATCATTTTTCAACAGGTAAGATATCTATTTTTGGTCCTTGTTGGGGCTTGAACTTGGAACCTCTCACCTCTCCACCCTAACCCTTGTCACTTGATCAGCCCTCAAGGGCATATGTTCTGACCTTTACCTTCCAGTCTCATAATTTAAATCTCCCCCTAGCTCAAAGTTGGAAGATTCTAACTTTTCAACGCTCAAATCTCCATTTTTTTTCTTCCTTTTTTTCCTTATTTTTTTTCTTTTTGTGTTGCCTTGCCTTCAAATTCTCCATCATTCTACAAACCTTTTCATTGGATCTTCTCAAACCATAGCACTGAATCTTCGCCAATCTTAACTTTGATGAATATCTGTTGTGCACTGGCGCAAACTCTAATATCATTTTTTTAGTACCAGTAGAATCTCTGATGGATTCTGTTGTGCATGTGTATGCAATTACAACATAAAAATCAGTCACAAACCACACAAGCGATACAAACCATACAAGGTAAACTATGCCTACTTCCAATTACGAGATAAGGGTTCCATATAACCCCAACAGAAAATATGAAATTTGTGTTTTATGATCTCTAACAACACTTCAAAAAGTAGGCTCCAAGAAACTACAAAGAAAAGAAATTCTAATAAAGCAGAAACCGAATTCAAATCAGAGACATATTTCAAGGGAAAATATATAACTCCAACAATCAGGTTGTGAAATTCTTAGTTGAATCCCACACAGCAGAAAAGTAACAAAATCGACATAGCAAGCCCCAAAGGCCAGAAAGATCTAAACTATGAACACCACAAACTAAGTTGATAGAAAAATGAATAGAGAGAAATCGATATCTCCTTGAAAAATGAAAAACTGAGAGAAAAGCTCAGACAAATTCCCTCTAATCATTTGATCATAAATTATATGAGTCGCGCATCAACCCTCCAAATAAAAGCACATTACTCCTAGTGAAAGAAAACTCGTACTGAAACTATTTTCTGTGAAACAAAACAGAGCCTAATGATAAAGAAATAATACCCAATATATCGAATGAGAGAGAAGGAAGAAAGAACTGTCGGCAAGGGTCTTGAAGCGTAGGCTGCACCGTTTTTCTGGGAAGCTCAAATCGCCTTGGTGACGGAGTGAAGACAACAATGAGAAAGAGGGAAGAAAGAACCGTCGGCTAGGGTATTTTTGTGGGAAGCTCAACATTTGATTTTGGAGTTTTGAACCGGTTCAGTTTCAGCCCGTGCTGAGATGGGTTGCTGATGTGGATACCTGGAGGGGCAATTTCGGTAGAAAAAATACAACCGGCTCATAGTGCATGAAACCCATATAAGTTTCCACATTGAAAAATATTTTTCCTATTTCATAAACCTGGGTTCCAAAAACAATATTATTACCAAATTGGGCCATGAAAACACAACTTTCCCAAAAAAAATAGTATTTTATAATTGAAAAGAAGTGCAAACCCATTTCCCCACAACCCTTTTTCTTCTCAACCTCAAAACTCATTTTATCCACTACTTAAAAACCCATTTTCCCGCACGTTGAGCATGGGTGGAGCTCCTTGCATTAACACCAATAGGAAGGAAGTGAAGTGCAGATCTAAGACACCATTGCCCCCGGGTGTTTTCTATAAATTTTGTGATTATATTTAGTGGTGTAGTTGTGTTTGATTACCGAAAAAGTATGGAAAAGTTGAAAAAAAAATAAAGTTTTCATTTTTTTTTCTTACAACAAAACCGAGTAGACTAAAATTTCCGTCATTGCAAGGGCTCGAACCCCAACTAAAATGTTTAACCTACATTGAGCCAACCATCGGGAGCAAGTTTGCCCTTTATTATATAAGTTGCACCAAATATATATATATATACTCAAATTCATCATATAAACATAATTTCAAAAAAAATGTTTTAAAGAACAAATTAATTATAATTATTTTATAATTAAATGAAAATTTTTTATCAATTTTTGAATACCAAAATTATAAAAATTATCGTGATAATTTTCTTCATAGTGTTTTTAATATCATTAATATATTAATTAAGTATTAAAGAGTATACATATGTTATCATTTAATACAATTGAATTAAATGAATTATAATTTTAATATTAAATATATTTTTAAACTAGAGATATTTTAATAAAAAAAATCATAATATTATTATTGAATAATATTTGATATAATTTAATAATAAATGTATACTTATGAAATTCATTTTTTTTATTAGCACATATAATATAATTATCAACTATGATAAATTATATTATACATATAACAATTTCTTGAACAAAATAGCTTTAAATATCGATTATACTTCTAATTTTATTTTCAAGAGTTTTTTCTTACTTTTTTACAATTTTTTTTTTTTTTTTATCAATTTTAGGTTCATTGATATTTTGTGTCAAAACATCCACCGATGTATCTCCAATATATTCGTAAAATGAAAGTATCGATATATCCATAATTATTGATATTTTCATTCTTGATATCAATAGACTATTTTTACTTGAATAAAAAAAACTAAATATTTTGAATTTTTCTCTTTAGTAAAAAAAACAAACACCACTAGGGTGGTGGGTAGGTACAGAAAGACTCATCCAATCTTTTAATTCAACAGGAAGTACCACTAGTGTGATAGAATGTGATTCTGAGTGATAAGATGTAGGATAGAAGGTAAATGATGGAACCAAATCGATCTTACGGGGAAGTTGCTCCGTAGAATATAATGCCAAACCCAATTAAAAGCAGGCAAGGCTTTCCCTTTTTGTACAGGGGCGTAGCGCTTTCAAAGAGTCATTGGACGTGGGCTACTCTCGTGAGAATGAACCACACACATCAGTCGAAGATAACCAACGAAAGCAGGATTAGATCTCGGTGTGATACTCCCCGACGACTAAGGATTCTTGGCTTCTAAATAGAAGAAAAGCACATCAGTACAAGAGGGCGGACCAGGAATTGAATCAGAAGCATGGAATAGGACAAGGTTTACGTTATGCCTTATAAGAGCAGTATGAGGTTGAATCAATAGTAGAAAGAATATGGAATAGAATGAGATTGATAGACAGTTAATCAATAACATCAACTAGACTTCGGTGGTTAACAACCACTTACTTTTTTGAAACATCAAACTGGTATACTTCTCTTCTTGGCTTTGCTTTAATAGAATATATTCGATTGGAAGAGAAGCGCACCTTGACTCATGCACTCATAAACTCATATGCACTCCTAAACTCCTGAAATCAGGAACTGGTTTGAAAGCGTCACTCATGAGCTATCTTACTAAAGGAATTCCAGTTTCCTAAATAGAAGTGTGCCTTTTAATCAAACTAATGGCACCTATTTTCTTGCTTACTTTGCTAGCAAGGTGTTCCCGATTGTCATCAGATAGAAGAGGGGTTGAACTAGACCAACTAAGAGCTAGATTCGATATTCCATATGTGATTGCTTTTACAGCATAAAAAACCAGTAAAAGGGAAATAGATATTTAGAGGAAAAAGGTATTTGTGCCATGAACAACTTAATCGAAGAGAGCGGATGAGCATTTTCCACATTTTGCAAAAGCATGAAATCTAAATTTAAAATGTAACACTCTATTATAAATATAAAGTATCATTCAATCCATGGAAAATGAGGCATTTTTTCTAGACTTTGGAAAGGACTGGCCCATGAGAGACATTTCAAACACCTTCTCATTAAGAAGAAATTTCCAATAGATCGAATCAACGTCCTTATCTAAACAACCAATGGCCGGATAAAGAAGACAAAGCAGACCGATGAGCATTTGCCTAATACAACTTGACCAGGATATTTGATTGGATAGAAGACTAGTTGGCTGAAGATCAAGATGAAAGGAATTTCATTTTTTAAAAAAACTCACAATGGATGTACCAAGAAGTGAAGTATGTACCAGTAGAAAATATCTTATTTGAAAGCGAAAAATTGGAAATCAAAGAAGTGAAAGCACTTAACTCAATCTCCGACCCTGTTATGCCTACTACTATAGTTGGCTATTCCAAATCATCATTCACCAGAAATTTGCACATCTTACACATAGTTATGAATCAATTTTCTTCTCTACCTACTTCATGGTGGCTACCATCTCCCACTTATGCTATATATATATATATATATATATATATATATATATATACTATATATATATATATATATTTATATATATATATATATACTATATTTGATAAAGGGTTAATTTACCTATAATACCAGATGATCATAATATTGTGTAAACTCAGCTCATAAATGTGAAATTTATCTTATTCCAAAGTATGAACGAGACCGATGCCACTCCTAAAAGAAATAAGGAATGCGTTTGGTTTGGGGTATATTACATACAATAAAAAACATTATTCTTTTGTCATACTTGTACCTCTGTACACCGATTTGACAGTCTATAGTGGAGAATGAATTTGAGATTTATCTAGCCAAGGCAATCAAATCACTGATATGCCACCATTCCCCTATAATATGGATAGGGGAGGATTTGATTCATTGATGAAATCCACACCCACACACCAAGGGAGACACGAGAAAGGTAAATGATCCATAAGGTGGACAAAGACGTTGTTTGCAAGAATTCAAACTACAGTTAAAAGGCTTTCGCTTTTCACCTTTAAGAAAGTATTAAAGAGAAGAAAACTCCTCTAATTTTGAACATTACTTACAACATACATTTGAAGATCTCGAACATGTAATAATATAATAATAAAGAAAGAGAAAGAGTTAGATCCACTGGTAGAGGGAGTTTTTACAGTCTTATGAATACATTTTTTAAAGCTTCGCAAGCCTATATATCGTCTCAAAGAAGCACCTCATGCTTGGTACAAAAAACTGAGCTATTTTATTCTCGATAATGGATTCACCAATTCCCGCTTTAATACTTCCTTGATGTACCCAAGTCAATAGACTAACCTTTCTTACTTGAATCAACTAGAAGGTAGAGTGTAAGGAAGGCGATAGACTGATTTATCCTATTCATTCTATAACAGAGGAAACAAATATCTTAACTATGAAGATAGAACACTTACAATTGATGCTTCCTTCCATACTTTAAAATTTGATAACTTTCATATGACTGACTAGTACATATAGAAATTACTTGCTTTCTAAGATTGACTTCTATTCCAATTTGAGAAGCATGAAAATAGGTAAGTATTCAAACTTAGATGACTATCTCACTTTGAAACTCATAGCTCTAAGACTCGTTTTCTAGATGAGAGAAAGAAGAAAAAACCTCAAGCAGATAAACCAAGGGAATACTAGAGCTAAGCGAACCAAGTTAGGAAGCTAAACAATAGGTGTAGACAAAAAAATTATTGTCAAGCCCATAACCTATATTGGATATTCAGGTAAGGGAAACTTGTCTCAATAGGAAAGGAAACAAAGACTCCCTTGGTGAGAGGGAAAAACAACATTATTATGGGTTGGGAAGGATTCATACCAAAGGGAAAATAAGAGGAAAAAACTAGGATTAACAACAAAAAAAAGTGACCTTTTAGTTCTTCTTTCCATTCTTGGTTGACAAGCTTTGTTATTAGTCTAATAGGTGTATAAAAGATGGAAGTTTCTTGGTAGGTTTCCTGATTAAGGTTTAGATACAAATGATTGGGATTTTATTCTTTAGGAAGGTCATACCAGGGAAGTTGTTACGAAAGGAGATTGAGCTTTCAAGTTGTTGGTTTGGGGAAGTTAGGTCCTATAACCTTTTTTTATACTATGCTCGGGGCCCCTTCTTGGGATAATAATCCAAGGTTTGTGGGAATAGGTTGGCTTGAGTGGAATAGCAAAAGTGATAAGATTTTTCTCTGCCGTAGGTTAGGTAGAAATAGATTCTCAATCTTTGTGTACACCAATAATCTCCCATCCACATATGGATATTGGATTATCCCATGATGAATGTTAGAGCTGCCAGTAGGCTCTTAAATACCAAGACTCAATTGTGGAGCCATCAATAAGCTCTATGAGAGACTAGAGGGTACTCCTATAGGCTCTAAAGGTCATATCTTGAGTCTTATGAGATATTTAAGGTATGCAGTAGATGACTCTTCGCGGAGTCAGTGGTATGGTAGTTACTTGTAGGTTACCATGGAGTCAAGTACAATAGATAATTCCTTAGAGAATCAATTATCTGGCGATTACCAAAGAAAATCATATCCAAGGTTCAAATAGGGCATGGTTATCCATCGGCCTATTAGAATAGACGAAGACAAGTGTCTTTTAGACACTACCCCATCCTAGGGAGCTTTTACTTAACCTTTTCCTTGTCTAAATATATAAATATTACAAGACAACTCTTTTTTGAGTTCACCTCTCATAATATTGAACTAGAATGTATCATTTACTTTGTCTTTTTGTAGTTTTCTTATTAAATTAATCAAATTAGTAATTTTTTTTCATTCCACTTAGGAGTAGTCATAGTTTGTAGTCTTCACACCATCCACTTTCAAGGTTAAGTGCGCATTTGCCTTCGTTCATTCATCAAGTCTCTAGAAAGTGTTATTGAATTTGCTGTGAAGGAGGGTACTCCTTATCATAGTATATATTTCGTTCTTAGGATAGCCTATGTCTAGTTAATAGGTACTTTCCTTTCTTATTCATGGCCTTGAACTGGGAACTACCACTTCTTTATATATGTTAGTACCAAACTCAATGGATTCCACTTGAGCAATTGAAGCTATTGACTTTGAAACTGCTTCCAATAGACTTAGTCAACCACTAACAACGAAGTAAGCTCTCACGCCCACCTTACTTTCTTCAGAATGAATTATGCTCATTATTGACTTTATCTGGTTATGGCATTTTGAGACAATAGATGATTGAGATGACACGGTCTATAGCTTGTGAGTTTGATTTGATGCTCTTAGCTGATTGGATGCTTTCAATTCCTTAGCAATGCTAATTCGATCTTCTCCTTTCTCTAGGTAAGGTACAAAGAAGACCAAGTGGATGGAACAACCCTTAGACCCAATCGACAGAGTACAAAGCTAGACCAGTCTAACAAGAGACAAAAGACTCTTTGTTTACAACTTAAAATCCTAATGCCAAGGTACCCAACTAAAGCAAAAAAAAAATTCAATATCAACAAAGTCGTGAATAGAGAAAGCCTTGTCTATCGCTCCTTGGGTCAACACCAAGGCAAGATCGATGCTTATTACCTTCATGCCAAGGAAAGACGTCCAAAAACATCAATAGTTTTTTCTTTGAAAAAATCCACTGCGGATGATATAACTGCTTCTTATTTAACAAATCCTTTATAATCGAAAGAATGGAATCCAGTAAATAATAAATAAAATAAGGTGAAATGCTACCATAACCACTCACAAAAGCTTGAATCATTTTTGCAGAATTTAATTAGTTGTCCTTTAACAATACTTAATAGTAGATCCAATTCTAGCATTATGTAGAACTAAGATCCCAAGTACTAACTATTGAAGAGAAAACAAACCTCTTTGCAAAAAAGACACCATAGAAAGGCAATGAAATTGGGAGAGAATCTATCAATTACTTAGCATGACACAACTACCAATGCCGACATGTATATGTGTACAAGAATGAGTGTGGGAGCTACCCTTGGTGTTTTGCTGAAAGACCTTGATCTATCTCAATATATGGAAATTATATGCTCAAAGGCTTCGGTCCAATGTCGAAATCAAAACACTTCTATATGTCAGGCCAGATTGTTCCCTATTGAGAAAAAAGAGAACCGACTGCTTCAGATGAATTCTTTTTGTTTTGTTTTTCGGTATACTAGTGAAAAATATGTTCTGATAACCTCTAGTCACTATCAAAGGCGGTTTCTTGAAGCCTTTTTCCAAAAAATAAAAATCCTTAATTTGACAATTTCTATTTCAATCCAAAAGATGTTTGCAGTGGCAATCGCTCCTCCGATTGACTCGTTCAAGTGGTAGTCACATGACACCTTGGTCATACACCATATAATAGATAGAGAAATTATCCTGACGAAATGTAGTCCAAAGGACCCCACCTATCATGAGAAGGGGGCCTTTCTTAGCTTTCATTCCTACTTTCAATCTCATTTGGTTTGGTTTTCTTTAGTATATATCCAAAGTAGATACACCTAAGTGGGAATTGCCCCTACAAGTATTGTTTTTCTAGCACAAATTTGATGTACTCATCAATGACATGAAATCTTGGGACTGATCCTTTTAGGGTTGTTGGTTTGGTAGGCGTCGACTCAACGACCTATGCTAATGAGATAAAAAAGAAAACATGCTCTACATTCACATAACTTTGAAGAGGTGCTTCCTCCCAATTTGAGGATCGCTGTGAAGCTCAATTTTTAAAGCGTAAAACAAGCTTAAACCTTTTTGATCCCAAGTACCTAGTCCCAAGGGGTTGGGAGGTCCCATTTCCTTACCAAGCCATAGTTAATAAGTTTTTACACTATTCCAAAAAAAGGAGATTTTGGTCTTGACTTCATACCCACCAAATAGAGTTTTTGAGTATATGGAGAAAGGGCTTATGTTGGTACCGTACAAGAGTGAAATCCTATCCCTGGTCATG
Source organism: Vitis riparia (assembly GCF_004353265.1). Taxonomy (NCBI): domain Eukaryota; kingdom Viridiplantae; phylum Streptophyta; class Magnoliopsida; order Vitales; family Vitaceae; genus Vitis; species Vitis riparia. The sequence goes on along the minus strand of NC_048434.1, from coordinate 11,204,828 downwards.
CATCGATTGAAGAAGGCAATTCATGAGGAAAGGTCCCATTCAGACACACAAAGACAAAATGACAATCGGGGCACGTTGCTAAGGATGGCTTTGACTATAGAATAGATGAGCATTACATATGCCATGACCATACTAGAAAAGAAAATGAATGTAGGAAGCAGTTGTACTCAAGCTTAGTAAGCCAAGAAAGAAGGCAAGTGGGCTAAGAACATCAAGCTAGAGCGTGCTAAGCTAAGAGAAGAGCATAAGTTTATGTAAGGCTATGAGCATCACTTTCTAGCTAGGAGTTTATTTATTTATTTATTTATTTTTTATTCTAGGCTTATTTTTATTCCATTAGTATGTTCTTCTCCTATACCTTACTTGCCTGATGTGTGTTTTAGTTACTTCCCCTTGATGGATAATCGTCTTTTTCCACTCTTTTCGATTATCTAAATCAAGTATCCCCTCCCTTGACACCATTTCTACCACTCATCTATCAGAAGCTTGTTCAGGAGCTGGAGGTTTTCTTTTAGGAATAGACAAAGTTTTCATCACTGACTTCCACTTTTGTCTCACTTACTGTAAGGGTCAAGGCTTGGCTAGCTCACTTAAGCACAATATTTATTAATTAGTTTCCTAATGCCTTAGCACTCTAATGTGAATGTTATCCATCTGATTTGAAATTAGTCTTGCTTCTTTTACTTTCTTCATTTAAGGTAGGGGCCAAAAGAGAATACGCAAGATTAAGCCAGGTAAGAAAACAGGAAATCCCCGTAGGAAAGAAAGAAGCTTGTCCATTTTAAAAGTCCTTACCTCTTACCTGGAGAAAGAAAACTGCTTTGAAATGAATTGGAGAGCTAACTTGCTTTCCTTGACTTCACCTCAAAATTGACAAGAAGGGGAACACACGCAAGCCGAAGGGATGTAGTTAGTGACCAATTTTCTTTCGTTGGCCATAATTGTTCGTTATAACCCATGTTTCCTTGAACAATGATTCTTCGAGTGCCTATCGCTCGCTAAAACTAGATAGAAGAATTTGTATAAAAAACCCTCATTCCATTTTGATTGGAACAGAAGACTATTTACAAGACAAGGAAGAGTGTGATAGAATCATTTTCATTCTATAATGAAAAAAAAATTCTTTCTCATACAATTCCACTGAGAGTTTGATCGGATCGGCTTACGCAATGATTGGAATCACTCTATTCAAACGTCCATGATTGAGCGTAGATATAAAACATAATTCTTTTTTTGTCTTGAAAATAAAAATGTTGCGTGAGGCTTTAGAGGGGGAGTGAATCAGTGGTTAATCCCAATCCCAAACAATCCATAAGGTTTCCCATTCTCGTCATTTTTAATTTGAGTTGCCATATGATTTGTAATAGCAGACATAGTCTCCATATGCTTAACATTTGGTGGAGCGAACGAAGACGGTCATCCCTCCGTTTTTCCTGATCTTACCATTCCAAGTGAACAGTCTAAGGGCTTTTCTCATAAAAGGTCTATTGGTGCTATCATTCTTTTCCTTGATCTAATGGTAGTGGGAAGGATTTGAAGGTAGTTATAGTTGCATTCTACTCTCCTAAGGAGGAGACTTAACCTATGGAGAGCAACTTTATTGGATTACTTGAGTGTGAGCAAGAAAGTTTAAAAACAAAAAAAAGTCTTGAAAGCATTAGACTAAGAAGAAGGCTTACTAAGAATGACATCCTTTGTGTACGAACTATGGCTTATTCAAAGATTGTAAAAAAAGAGATGACTGGTCAAAGACATTCCTACTATTTAAGAAGCGTGCTATTGCCTTGGCACCTTCGAATGCTAATAGAAGTCAAATCATTCATTCTTCACTCTCCCTAGGGTCTTCGAAGACCAATGCCTATGATATATAGTACACCCTTTCTCTACTCTTTCCAAGAATCTTTCTAGGAGCTAGTGGCATATCAAATAATATGAATATGTCTTGCCTCAAAGATAAAGGAAGATAAATCCAATCCCTAAAGCAATTCATGTAAGAAAAGCTATCGACATTACCACCGGGCTATTGGAGCTATTAACGTAATTGAATTAAAATATGCTCTAACTGTTGGAGAATACCTTGAAATAAGACTTTCTTGCATTCGCAGTTCAAATAGGCTAGGCTTTCTCACACATAAAAGGGAAGAATCCACTGTTAGGCCAAATGCTCTCTTTGTTGAAGGAATTGAATTAGTTGTTGGAAACATTATCTTTTTCTTAAGTAAGCCATAGTTCCCTATTTCTCCCTTGTGCTATAAGACATCAACCTATATTAAATGTTTGACCGACAAAGCATTGAACGAAGAAAGACATGCCCTACTAGATCGAAGTTGAGCATGGTCAGTTTCATCTTGCCACCCATACAAGTCACAAGCCATCTCCGGACATTAGTCTTGTATGGGAATGGATTTGACTAAGTAGTCACAATTCCTCAATTAGTTAGACATGCTACCTTATCCATCTCTTGAGATAAACCACCTTTGTATACCACTCAAAGGGAATGAGAATATAAACTTAATGATTTAAATTAAGTTATTAAGTTAATTTATCAAACACCCACTTAAACTCTAAATTAACAAATTTAAAAATTTAAAATTTAAAAATTAAGATGTTATTTGGATATACTTCTTATTTTTTATTTTTTTTTAAAATAAAATAATAGTCACTCTTATATATATAAAATGCAAAACTTCTTAAAATTTTACTTTAAATGGTTTATAAAACTATTTAAAAACTTGAGGTATTAAAACATATTTACTACCTCAAATTGTAAAATTTTCTATTATAATTTAAAAAAAATATAAGGTAAGTCCATTTTTTTTATATATATAAGAGTTATTATTTTTTTATATAACATTGACTATTTTTTCTATTTTAAAAAACAAAAATAAGAAATGAGTCTAAATGAGACCTATGTTTTTTTTTTTTTTTTTTTTTTTTTTTTTTTTTTTTTAAAGTTTGGAAAATTAGAGTTTAAATTTAGAATTTCTTCTTTAGAGGTTTAAGGTACAAGGTTTACATTAACCAAAGATTTGTTAATTATGTTAAATAAAATGTTCATTAACTTTATCGATATTATCAAATGTAAATAAAATGAAGAGATGTTTATCGTATTATTTCTTTATTTACACTATTTTTAAATTGTTAGAAAAGAAATATTAAATTAAGAAAATAGTTATATGATAAATTTAATATCTTAACAAGTGAAAATTTAGTATTAAAATACAAAAAAAATTACTTGTTAATACAATCAAGAGAAAATTAGCATAATATTAAATACAAGATTTTTCTGAAAAATTTGTATTTTCTATTTTATTTTATACAAGAAAAAAAAATTTAAAATTTAATAAAAAAAATAGCAAAAATGTTAAAACCATTGTGCTTTCAAGCATAAACTTGAAACCACTGTCACTACATGTAGTCCTATGGATGCTAAAATAGTGGGAAAATACCAATTTGGTAGACATTTGGAGAAGATATCTAGACTTGATGGTGTTTACTTAATTCTAAATAAAACTTAAAACTAAAGAGTGTTGAATAATGTTAAGTATTAAGTTATTTATTTTTTAGTATTTTATTTCTATTAAGTATTAAGAAGTAAAAAAAAAATGTTATGAGGCATTCAGAAATGGTGTATACATACATACACATATATGTATTTATATGTGTGGATTGTACTAATTTTGGTATTTGTGTGGATTGTATTAAAGGAAAACATACAAAACACACAAGTAAGAAAGGACCATTAGAAGCTCATAGCTTCTTGAGATTATACACATTGATATATTTGGGTCATATAACGTTCCATCTTTCAATGGAGAAAAGTATTTTATCACTTTCATTTATGACTTTTCATGTTATTGCTATGTCTATTTACTACATGAAAATCTTAATCTATGGATGCCTTAGAGGTATTTATTAGTAAGGTTGAAAGGTAGTTAGATAGAAAGGTGAAAATTGTCAAGTCTAATAGAGGTGGGGAATATTATGGAAAATATACTAAAAATGGATAATGCCCTCATCCATTTACTAAATTCCTTGAAAGACGAGACATATATTCTCAATACACAATGTCAGGTACATCACAATATAATGGTGTTATAGAAAGGCATAACCACACCTTTATGGATACGGTTAAGAGTATGTTAAGCTATTTGTCTTTATAATTATCATTGTGGATAGAAACATTAAAGATTGCCATGTATTTGTTAACTAGGGTAACTAGTAAGGTAGATCTAAAGACTCCTTTTGAATTATGAACAAGAAGACAACCTAGTTTAAGATACTTACATATTTGAGGCTGCCTGACAAAAGTAAGAATTTATAATCCACATAAAAAGAAGCTGGATTCAAGAACAACTAGTGGGGTTTTCATTGATTATTCAAAAAAACTAAAGGGTGTAGATTTTATTACCTTAACCATTGTATAAGAATTGTCGAATTTGGAATTGCTAGGTTTAATGAAAACAAGAAAGTTAGTGGGAGTATGGAACCACATAAAGTGGAAATCCAAGAAGTTAGGATGCAAGTCCTTTTGCCAATAACTTCTTCTAAGATTGTTGTTCCTATAGCTATGGAACGATTAAACAACTTTCAATAACAACAAAAAAATGACTAGATATACCATAATGAAGTTGTCAACTATGAACCTATAGTAGATGAACTACATGAAATAGTATTAAGATCTCAAAGATAAAGAGAATTTGTTATTTTTTATGATTATGTGGTTTTCCTATAGGAGTCATAATTTGACTTAGGAATTGATGAAGATCTAATTTCATTTTCATGAGCCATGGAAAGTGTTAATTCTACTAAATGGTTAGATGTCATGAAAGAAGAGTTGAAATTAATGGATTACAATGAAGTTTGGGATCCTATTGAATTGCTTGAAAATTGTAAAAAAGTTGAGTATAAATGAGTTTTTAAGACCAAGCGCAACTTAAATGGCAATGGCGAACGATATAAGGCTAGACTTGTTGCTGAAAGTTTTACTTAGAAAGATGATGTTGACTATGAAGAGACCTTTTAACTAGTTTCTAAAAAGGACTCATTTTGACTCATTATGATTTAGAGTTACACCAAATGGATTTCTGAATGAGAATTTAAAGGAAGAAGTTTACATGACCCAACCTGAAGGTTTTTCAAGTGCAGGAAAGGAACACATGATGTGTAAATTAAGGAAGTCAATATGTGGACTTAAATAAGCTTCCTAACAATGGTATCTTAAGTTCAATAATATCATCACTTCCTTTAGATTTAAAGAGAACATCGTTGATCAACATATAAATCTAAAGGTTAGTGGGAGTAAGTTTATATTTTTGATTCTGTATGTTGATGATAATTTGCTTACTACTAATGATCTTGACATACTCCATAAGACCAAAGAATTTCTCTCTAAGAACTTTGAAATAAAAGATGGGTGAGACATCCTATGTGATTGGGATTGAACTATTCCATGACAAAGCACAAGGATTGTTAGGGTTGTCTTAGAAAACATATATTAATAAAGTTTTAGAGAGATTTGAGATAGAGAAATACTCTGCAAATATTGTTCAAATTCGAAAAGGAGAAAAATTCAACCTTATGCAATGCTCGAAGAATGAATTGGAACACACACAATGGAAAAGATTCCTTATACATCAATTGTTGGAAGCTTGTTGTATGCTCATACTTGTATCAGGCTAGACATCAATTTTGTTGTTGGAATGTTGAGTAGATATCAAAATAATCTAGGAATGGATCATTTTAAAGCTACAAAGAAAGTATTGAGATACTTACAATGAACCAAATGTCACATGCTCACTTGTAGGAGATCTAATCATCTCGAGGTGATAAAATATTCAGATTCAAATTTTGTTGAATGTATTGATACAAAAAAACTCCACATTTAGCTATTTGTTTCTTTTGGTTGGACATGCTATCTCAAGGAAGAGTTGAAGTAGTCTATCATTACAACATTCACTATGGAGGTTGAGTTTGTCTCATTCTTTTAGACCATTGTTCCTAGATTATGTTGTAGAACTTTATTTCAAGACTTGGAATTATCAATAATATTGCAAAGTATAGCCAAAAATTTATTATGATAACTCTACATTAGTATTCTTTTCTAAAATTAGCAAGTATTAAAAGGTGCTAAACACATAAAATTGGAATACTTTGCCATTAAAGAAGAAGCTAAAAAATAAAGAGTGTCAATTGAGCATATTGGCACTAACCTTATAGTTTAGATCCTTTAACAAAAGGATTGCCGCCAAAGACATTTGGTGAACATTTTGAAAAGATGAGCATTGTTGGGTGCCATTTTTGACATTATGATAAAGTTTTTGTGATCTCTATGTATGTGACAATCTGAGCTCATTTAAGTATTGTTTTTGATTTGTTTATATCTTGTTTCATTTTATCACTATATACATGAATTAATTATCTAAATGTTAACAAGATTTGTCTTTGATGAAGACATTATTGTTGAACCATTATTGTTCTTTTTTATTATAGGTCATATTAATTAGGAAACTAATATTGTGATATATGGAAGGGACTATGTCAAAATAATGACATAGAACCACTATGATCCTTATTAGGTTTTTGCTTGATGATGATTTACAATGTAACCAAAGAAAAAAAAGGATTTAACTTCTACTATGCTCGTTATATTTTATTATTAAACCATAAATTTAGATATATCACACGGGCTAAGTGGGAGGATGTTAGCATATTTTTATAAAATGACTCATTTGCCACTTTTATTTGGGAATGGTAAATATGCCTAATTTGGTTTAATAAATAAATAATTATTGGTTAAAAATTCTAGCAGTCAATTTCAAGAGAATCCCATAACTAGCTACCTAATTTGATGGAACTGTGATAAATGGGCTTATGTAAAAGTGGTCCTCTCTTTACCCAAAATTATATCCATACTTTTCTCTCAGTCGAAGAGAAGCATTTGTCATCCTATAGGGATCAAGAGTGAGAAACTCAGTTTTCTTCATCTTTACTTTTTTACAATTAATTTCTCTTCAAGAAATAACTGATGAATCGAGATATGTCTTATCTCAATTATGATGCTGTGAAAATCATATCATTCTAAGATTTTGGGCCCCTAATTTATTCAAAATTAAGGTTTAACTTGCATCATGAGAATAGAAAATTTCTAACATGCCATTATTGTTGTGTTGTGCATCTTGTATCTTAGACTTTGTTTCCTCAAGAGATTTTTTTTTTTTTTTTTTGTTTCTCAATACCTCTATACTTAGTGCTAAAAAAAAATTAAATTCTTGGACTTGGGGACTTGACATTACAAAATCATAATAAAAAAATGCAAGCCACGCTCAAAAAGAAATTAGTCTTTATGTAATTGATAGGAAGAAGAAGTTATATAGTGCAAGTTGTAAGTGTTAGAAGAAGAATTGGAAGACAATTAATGATGATTATCTTCTTTAGGCCATAGCAGATTTGAATACCACACGCGCTTGAATAGCTATAATTCCATTGTTACTCAATTCCTTTCTTGTAATGCTGATTAGAAGATGTTGAATGGAATTGCAGCTGGTTGAAAAAAAAAAAAATATATTTGCAAGAGGCTGGTCATGGTTTGTTTTAATATCCAAGATTTGTCATGGCTTGTATTCAGAAATAAGTTGGGTTGCTTTTATTGAAGTTAGTTGAAGATTCTTTCCCAAACTCATTTGTTGTTTAGCAAGAGAAGGAATATTATTTCTCATTTTCGGCTTAGTTTTTCTGGTATTTTTAAGAATTAGATTGGTCAGGCTTTCTCCAGATGCACATAGGCTTTGTCGACAATGTATTTTTAATTTTTGGTTTTGGCTTATGTTGGAAGTTTGAGACTATTTCAATTGAACAAGGCCCACAAATTTTTTTATTAACAAATAATAATAATATCAAAACCTTATATTTTTTTCCCATAAATTTGTATTTGGGACTACTTTTGTGAGGTGGATAAAATGAATAATTTATTAAGAGGTCTCACACGTGAAAGAACTAATACTGTGTTTGGTTCCTAGAAAATATTAATGAAAGAAAAAAAAATATAAAGAGAAATAATTTTTTCATATTTCATTGTTTTATGAAAAATATAAAATAAAATAAAATATAATTAAAACTAGTTAAAAATTTATGTGTTTTTAAATTATTTAAATTTTATATCAATGAGTTAAAATAAATAAAAAAAGTTTAAAGTAATAAATAAAAATAATTTATTAACTTTTAATCTATTTTTTTATTTTTTCACTTTTTCTTTCCTTCTATTTTCTTTTCTTAGTGTTTCCCTCAAAATTTTCAGGAACCAAACATAGCTTAATTGTTTAAAAACTTCTTTAACATTAAACAATCATGCAAACTTTTCAATAGAAAAAATAAAAAAATATTTATATATAAAATTGGTCAATACCAACTCAAGACATCGACCCTCTACATATAAAAAAAAAGAATCTTTTGAAGTCAAGACCAATTATTCAATAGAAATTGCAAAGAGCTCACATAGAAAAATTATCCTTTGGATTTACTTCAAAAAAATGAAGATGATTGTGGTGAAATTTTGCCATAGAATTTACAATTCAAGTTGACAAGATTCATGACAAAATAATGCAAGATAGAAACCATCAATAATACGATACTCTTTTTCCTATAAAATAATGAAAGATAGCAAAGACGATTTAAAGTGCGTTTGATAGTGATTCTTAGAAATGTTTTTAATCTTTTTAATACTTGAAAAATAAAAATTTTCAAGTATTAAAAAGATTAAAAACACTTTCCAGAATTACTATCAAATTACACTTTTAATAAGACAACTTTCGTAACAAAATAATGAAACACAACTCAACTATCAATAATTTAAAATCAAGATTTCTTTACAAAATGTGGCCAAACAAAAGGTTATCAAACATTCATTCTTTATAAAATAAGAGACAAACTTCATTGTTTCTGTAAAGAAAGAAAAACAACTTGGCATATTCCTTACTTTAATAAAGAAGAAATAAAAGAAAAGGTTTTCAACCTTGGAACCACGAATTTAAACTCATTTGTAAATGGTATCAAAGGCTAGTTAATTCAGGATAATATTGCTATCTTTATTGTTTCAAGTGTTTTTTCTATGAGGTATAAAAACACACTTTTTCCTAAATGAAGTGAAGGTTAAGTCACATCTAAACCTAAATGAGGCTAAGACCCAACTCTAATTAAAACTTAAGTTAAAAACCTAAAACTAAATCAAACCCAAACTATGGACCATTCCGAATCAAACTTCTTTAAACCTCAAATTGACAATTAAGTCAAAAAAAAAAAGAAGAATAAATAGAATAGAGATTGTACTTAAAACCATTTTTTAAATCAATAAAATTTCATTTTTAATTAAAAAAATTTCTTGAAAAAAATAAATTTATGTGTACAATATTAATTTCAGTCATTTATTCTCTTTAAATTTCTAATAAAAACATATTTTGTATTATCAAATTCCTAATAATAGAGAACCATACACGCCAAAGTGAGCTCACTTCAAGTAGAAATGAAATGAAAACCTCAAAACTTTGTTTTTAGACTGCCGATTCACTTTAAGCATGTAGTTTATCATTTTATTACATTAAAAATTAGTATGTCCTACTTATTTTATTTTTATGTATTTCTACTATGACACATCTGTATATACTTCCAGAAAAGTTGCTTCCAATTACATAGTTCCTATCTAAAAGGCCAAAAATCAAAGGCCACAGCTGATAATAACAAGGCTCTTTCCGATGGAGCAACCAAGAAAAATTCAATGGAATTACAGACCTTTTTGTTTTCAACTTAAATTAGGATTTTTTTCCTGTATAAATTGCTGCCTTCTTTCTTCATTCTGTCGTCACAGGACAAGCTAAAGAGATCGAAGTGAAGATGTCAAAAGAAGAGGTTGTTCTTTTAGACTTCTGGGCTAGCCCCTTCTGTGGTAGGGTAAAGATTGCACTGGCTGAGAAAGGTGTGGAATATGAACATAGAGAAGAGGATGTGTTGGGTAGCAAGAGTGAGTTGTTGCTCAATTCAAACCCCATCCACAAAAAGGTTCCTGTGTTGTTACATAATGGAAAGCCTGTGTGTGAGTCCACTGTCATAGTTAATTATATTGATGAGGCCTGGCCTTCTCCACCATTGCTCCCAACTTGTCCATATGAGCGAGCTCGAGCCCGGTTCTGGGGGGACTTCATTGACAAGAAGGTTCTCTTTTCACTCTTTTATCGTGGCTTCTAAACATTAATATGTATGCTATATATGAATTTACTATTCAGTGTTTTAGCTCTTAGAATTAGGAAAACTATTTTTGATTTACTCACAGAACTTTACTGGACACTCAGATGAGCAGCAGATATTAAATATAAGACGTGCCATATTTCAATATTGCTTGATATTTGCAGATATTTGAAGGAGGCGCCAAGATATGGGGAAGCAAAGGAGAGGCACTAGAGGTCGGTAAGAAGGATTTCATAGAGATTTTGAAGCAGCTAGAGGGAACTTTGGGGGAGAAGGATTTCTTTTGTGGTGACAACTTTGGATTTGTTGACATTCTATTGATCCCTCTGACCACCTGGTTCTACGCTTATGAGAAATTTGGGGGTTTTAAGGTTGAGGATGAGTGTCCCAAGTTCTCAGTTTGGGTGAAAAGATGCATGCAAAGAGAGAGCGTGGCGAAAGCTCTTCCAGAGCCAGAGAAGGTCTATGAGGCTGTCGTTATGTTGAGAAAGATGAATGGCATTGAGTAGTGAGAATTCATGCCTGCATGTCTTTTTACTTGTTTGCCGTTGGAATGGGAAGAATAAGGGGAAAATTCTCATTTTCCTTGATTTTCATTTCTTGTTTGTACTTTGAAATGATGAAAATAAATTCATGGGTTTGCTTCCTACTCACTTCTTCTTGTTGCATTCCAAAACATCATGGGAAAGTAAATTTATGGGTTATGTTCTGAATGAAACATACCATATGGTCATGAAGAGATGAAATTTATGATTCGATTGGCCCTGTTTAGTGGACTGATAAATTGTACATGTGACTCACCGATGAGGATAGAATACATATGGTCACGAAGTTCACAGGAGTGTTAATTGAAACTGAAGGTTTCAGTTTTCGGAAAATGCCTTCTGAAATTGAAAACACATTGTGTTGGCACGTTTTCTGTGTCGTTTCATATTTTGCAGGTTTTGGACGTGGGTTCCCTTCTATGTTTCTAATTTTTCTTGGGGAACTTTTTACTGGAATAATTTCCTGGGGCTCCATTTTGTACGGATTTTACAATGAAGCTGGAGAAAAGATTAGAATCCCCAGTAGAGTACTTGTAATGTGAAATAAATAGTAGCCATTAGACTGGTATAGAATCTAAGTTCATGGTCATTTAGATGTCTTTAATTCCCTTTTCATTTTTCTTGATTCAATGTTAGGCTTTTTAATTGTTTCCCCTTTTGTAAGAAGCAAACAAATCAACCAGTACCACCATCGGTCGGTTGGTGTCGCAACTGGTTGAGCAGTTCCTCCATCAGTAGCTCAACCTCTGGTCACTACCAAATACTGTCAAGTGACCTTTATGGAGCAGGTCGATCACCTAGTCGATGGACTAGGCCTATACTCCACAATATAGCAATTTTTTTGCTATGTTACTCCAAGAAAATTTCCCGGCTAGTTGATGTATTTTGTATGATTTTGAAAACCTCTTTATCTTGAGAAACCTTGGAAAATTAATGGGTTTTCATTAATTTTTATAGTAGCACTACTCCATTGGTTTTAGTTTTTGGGACATTAGCTTTCATAAATTTGATGAAGACTTCTTTCAAAAAAAAAATTATAGGCCTAAGGCTTTTGAAAGTATGCAAGAAATCCCTAATTTATTTGGACCTAATGTTATATTAAAGCCTTAAAGAGGATAAATTTGCTTGAAAATCTTCTAGTGAAGCTATATGTTCCTCAAAATATGAGATTAAATTACCATTCTTTGTTTTGTTATTCTCAAATTTTGATTTATGAGACTTTGGGCTAACATGTTTTATTGTATTATACTATTTCAGCTTGTATTAGACTAGGTGAAATTTAAAATTATAATTTAATTTGCTTAGCTAGATTTACTGACAATTTATTACAACTTAAGTTAATATACATATGTTTGTTACTTGTAGATTCTTAAATCTTTTTTTTTTCTTTTGTTTTTGAATATTCATCAAGTATTTTAAAAAAATTCACAAGTTATGATTATGGGTTTAAATTATTAAGAAAAACATAAAAATCTTAACTACATAAGGAAATAAAATGCAATTATCATAAAGTTTTATTAGAAATCTTGGGATGATCTTGCATTACATATCAATTTACCTATTACTCATGCTAAAAATTGTTGTATATGTACATATGATATATGAGGTAACAAATGTTGAGGATGAAGGAATGTGAAGTGGTAATATAGAGAAGATATTCATTATAATAACGATATAGAAGTTAATAGATGGAACATGGACAGTTATATGTTTAATAGCCAACTTAGAGGAAGATGTTAATTGATGTGATGAACATTCAAGGACACAAAATTTTAATATGAAACAATTGAAATAAAAGTTTAATAGATTATGTGCAAAGTACCATGAATTCTTTGAGCTTTTAAAGTATAATAGATTTGGTTAGGATGATGAAAGCAACATAGTGGATGCATAATTTAGAGTAAACCTAGAAAAAAAATTACATTCGAGTGAAACGACTTCAAAACTAGTGCTTTTTTGGTTCAAATATTTTCCTTACACATGGTGCTAAGTGTGACATTTTTCTTTTTTTTTTTTATATTTTTATTTCTTATTAGGCACACCCAAATGCCAAAAAAAAAAAAAAAAAAACCCACTTCAAGGGATGTCCACACTAGAAGTTACTTGGAATCATTAATCCTTCAATAACAATTGGCATCCTCTGCTCAAGATCCACCAAATAGTGGTGATAAGGATGAAATAGATAAGAATCTTCACTTGGTAGAGTGCATGCCGATGTAGATATGTGAATCTTAATAATCAATTACAATAAGTGATTGATGGAGGGGAAATCATTGATTTATTCTCAAATTAATATGATTTTACATGTTATTTCATTGGGTTTTAGTCTAAAGGAAAGCACAAATCACTACCTTTGTCCTTAGTTTTTATTTAAGCCCTATTTTGGTATTTAATTAAGTGTTTTTAAAAAATAGGAAATGGAAAGATTGATCCAGAGAATGACCAAGGATTGATGTAAAAGGAGAAGCGATATTCTATGAACTAGGGATGTATGAAGATTTTTGAAGTTGACTTAAATGGAGATAGGAATTTTGATGGTAGTCAATAGTTTTTGTTGATGATAGCTCAAGGCAGTGGAGTTGGTGACTAACACTCAAAAATAAATATTTTATACAAAAAAAAATATATATAGTTTTATTTATGGATTTTGAGTGTTAGTTATGTCTTCTTAACTTGCATACATGTTAAGTCCTCTTTTAGACCTAAAGTGGCATGAACAAGATGGTTATATTGTTGGTTCTTTGTTTGCTTTTGATTAGCATGTTGCCTATATGTACTTTATGATAAGATCTCTGAATTTCTTCGTTCCCTTACACTAGATCGTATAGGAAGCATGTAATCTACCTCAGACTTCTGTAGAAACTATTATAGTGGAAACAATGACAATAAAAACCAAATAGAATAATAATCTAGAGAAAAAGAAAGCATACCTAAATCCGGTTTTTCCTAGATCAAATTCGTGCAATAAAAACTAAGTCCGAAGTAGTCAAGGATGTCACCTGCCCACGAGTATTCCACTCAATCTATGGCCACAAGGATTTAGGCACAAGAAAAGAGTGGACTTTTCTCTCCTAGAGGAAAACTAGGGTTCACCCTATGTCAGTTCTTTGGAAGAAGACAATAAAAGAGTGTAGGAAACTCTAACCCTAAGGGGTATATATAGGCTGCTAGTTGTTTAAGTGACTTGAGCCCAATTAGGCTTAGGTCATCTAATCCAACCCACCTGGGTCCTAATTAATTAATGAGCCCTATCGAGCTCCAATTAACCAATAAGTTCATGTAGGAAAGCCAATTCATAAGATTTAGTACAACCTTGCGTTTTTACCAAAATGCTTTTATGCACACTTCTAAACTTGAAACCTAATATTCTCAAAACAAAGATGACTCCTTGATTTAGGAGCTCGAGTGGGAACCATTAGGACCTATAGGAAAATATTGGCTCTCTCAAAATCTAATTCTATAGTTGATTCAATATTCCACTAAAGAGAATCAACTGCACTCCAATATCCTATATTATTACAATGACATGAATGCTCAAGTCCATGCCTTACTATCTATTATATGCAAACTCCTTATAAACTGGTGTTTGTAATCTAACAAGATAGTTCTATCACCCTTCAAGATTACCTCTCAAATCCTTGAGTTACAAATCTCACTTATTATGTGATCAATTCACATACTCTACCTCCAAGGAGCATATGTCAAATTTCCACTAAAGGAAATGTTATGGTCATAGTCTTTAAGATCACATGTCGTTTGGATCACCTAAGAGGACACACTTTCTTAATCCTATTAGATATCATAATGCCTCTATTGAGAATACTTGTTGTCACTAGCCTTCATCAACAATGTCCCAATCTATAGGAAGATGTAGCCATCTTAGGGTCTCACCCATAAGTTAAAGCCTCCTGTTGACTTTGGCATAGATTTAATATCCTTTCAAGATTGAAAGTCCATGCAATGAAGTAGCTTGGTGAATCATGATAGTTAATAGACTTAAGTCATGATTCACCTTAGGTCTTATCTAATGTGTAATCATACATTCTAGTGCATTCACCATAGGAAACTTATCTCGATGGCTAAGACAAGTCATCACTCCAATTAGGAGGTAATGCACTACAATCTCTATTGAATTGCCCAAATCTATGAGTTGACTATGAACAACATATCTACTTATAAGGGACCCATGACTTGTATCTTTTATGCAACTCCTAATACACCCAAGTCATATACAATATAAGAGATATGGATGTGTATGCTCAAACAACTAATTAATGCATATGGGATAAAAAGGAAAATAAATAAATAAATTTATAAATAAATCTCAACATGTTACATCAAGTCATGCTTTCTAGGGCTCAATTTTAACACTGTTATGGTCTTTCTTATCTCTTAGGTGAATAGGTTCTTCACTATGAGCTAGTAGGTCACTCCCACGTTTTTTAGTTTGAATGACATTACTTCGTAACAACACAAACCCTCCTTAATTGGTGATGAAGGTTGTCTTTTCCTGATCTTGCTTGTGTATAGGATTTGGTTGTATCCAACAGACAAATCTATAAATGTTAACAGTTCATGCCCCATTATACATTAACCAATTGGTTAATTTTAGGGCAATTCTCCAAGTCTTTTTTTTTTTTCTTTGAGACCATGACCGCGTTGGCTAACCAATTGGGATCATTCGAAATCATATCCAAGGATATGTATATCCTATCTAAGGGATATGATATCCTAGGATATGCAAATCTTATCTTAATCTATCCCGTCAACCAAATGTAGCCTAAAAAGTTTAAGATCAAGTATAAAATTTTAAAATTTTTTACTTCCTCGGATAATATAATGTTAACATAAATTTTAAAAACTACAAAATAAGCACTTTTACATAAAAGATTAAAGCTATTACTTGGGTATATTGAATCTAATCCAGTGAAACCTAAAATTGTCGTTAAAACATTTTAGAATACTTTGTTCATAAAAAATATTAAATGTGTGCATATATTGGAAGACTTGACTTATTTACATTTTAAAAAAGTTAAATTTTATTAATTGTTAAATTTGTTTTAAATAAAATATTATTAATAATTATACTTTATTTATAACTATTATTATTCATTTTTAACAAAAAAAAAAAATTAATTGTGCTTTTACAAAGATGTTAGTATCCATATTTTTATAACATATACTAAAATAATATATTTTTTAAACAATAGTTTTTAAAAACAACTAAGTATATATGTGAATGCAAAAAAAAAGAAAAAAAAGAAATTGAGAATATGCTTAAGGCATTATAAAAAAATAATAATAATTTAATAATTTATAGTGACAAAAAAGTTATCAAAATGAATTAAAATAATAAGAATCACTTCAAAATTAAGAGGAGACAAAATGCAGCATAAAAATAATTGGAGGAATTTATTTCCTTTTGGTGTAAGAAGCAACTTAATAATCTAATCTGCATTTTTGTTTTTTGCTTTTTTTTTTTGGAAGATTTGGTTTGGACGGTATTTGAAGTTGATTATGTTTGAGAAATAGAAATAGAAATAGAATTAGAGACAATTTAGGAATGTTAAGAGGATGAAGTATCCTAGTCAATTTCCTCTTTACTAAATTTTACCATTAATTTTTTAAATAAATTTTCCTTTCCCTTTTTTTGTTTATATATATATATTTTCAGAAATTTTAGTTACTAATTTTTTAGCTTTAAAAGTAGGGTGACATCCTCTCCTTAAAGTCTAAGAGCAATCAAAATTCACATGACATACTTTCTTACTTTTGTTTTTAAAAGGAAACAAATAATAATGCATTTTATTATGGAACAAAAACTTGTTAAAAAGTTTGTAATTTTTAGGTTATCTTTAGTACGAAAGAAAAAAATATGATTTTCTCATGTTTGATTATTATATATAAAAAAAATTCAAAGAAAATTAAATATAATTAAAATTGGTTAAAAAATTATATATTTTTAAATTATTTAATTTTTATATTGATAAGTTAAAATAATTAAAATAAGTTTGAAGTAACAAATAAAAATAATTTAACGACTTTAATTTTATTTTTACTTTTTTATTCTATTTTTTCCCCATACATTTTCCCTCAAAATTTTCTGGAATCAAACATAACTTTAAATTCTTTTTTAAAAGTATAAAAATTTAAAATTTTTTACTTCCTTGGATTTTATAATGTTAATATAAATTTTTAAAACTATAAAATAAGTACTTATTTTTACATAAAAGATTAAAACTACAACTTGAATAAATTGAATTTAAGCAGGTGAAACCTAAATATTATGATTAAAGCACTTTAGAATACTTTGTTGGTAAAAATATATATTAAATGTGTACATATAATAAAAGACTTAACTCATTTATGTGTTAAAAAAGTTAAATTTTATTTATTTTTAAATTCATTTTAAATGAATTATTATTATTATTATTATTATTATTATTATTATTATTTTGATGACTATTTTTTAATCATTACCTATTTCAATGGTGAATATAAATACTTGAAAATGAGTATAAATTATTTATTTCAAAACTTTTAGTATACTTCTTATAAATTTACCATATTTATTATTATGTTTTTTTTTTAATATAATTTATTATAAATAATGAGTTATTTATATGTAGATTTATGATTAAACAAAGCTTTATCCTAGCTCCCAAATAAATAATGAAAACTATTTAGGATATGGTGGATTCTTGAAAAATACTAAGAAAAGAGAAAAAAAAATTAAGAAAATTTATTCTATTTTATTTAAATAATTTGAAAAATGAGATAGAAAAAAAAAGGTATTATAAATGTTTTTAAATATTTTCCTGAAAAAAAAATAAAAAATAGATTTATTAAAAAATTAACGTTATTTCTTTCAATGTTTTTTTTTTTTTTTTTTGCTTTCTAATCCCTGCTCTTAGAAACATTTTTAATAACTAAATCTAATATATATTATTTAAAATGTATTACAATGATTGCAATTTTGCAACGGAAAGGAGACTACTTTCAAGATTTTGCTCCCCGCTGGCGCTCGCTCTCTGCCTCTCTTTTTCTGTCATCCATCTCCGTGTTCACTTCTTTAGTTGAGAATAGTTTCTTGTGGATTTGAATTTCAATTGGAGAAGCCTTGGAACGACAATGAAGAGGAAGAATTGTAATCGATTCGTTGACGATGATGAATTTGAGGTTGCTGACATCCTTCTACAGATTCCTCACATAATCTTCGAATTTGAGTCTCGTCTTCCATTGACTTGGGGCTTTAGGAGGAAGAGGTTGGCCATTGATCCAAGCTTGTCTTTGGCTCCTACATGTGCGAATGTTTCCAATCCCGCCACGCCGCTCTGGTTCTTCCCCAACGAATCAGATGGGAAATGTAAGCGCACAAAGGTTTCATATAAACAGGTATAGTTCATAACTCCTCTGGTTTTTAGATAGTTTACTTTTTTCTATTTCTGATTTTCTTTTTTGTCGTTCTATATATTTGAACTTTCATGTCTTAATTTTTTTTTTTATGTGTTAATGTATATTATGGGTATATTATGTTATGGGCTTTAGGCCCAATTAGGTTACTTGTACCGCACACATATGCCTTCTATATAAAGGCACTGATGTATATTCTTTCTCTCAGGAAATACAATACAATCTTTCAGTATTTCTAACATGGTATCAGAGCCACTGCTCTAACCCTTTCTTAGCAGTCTGTCTTCATTAGTGTGACTTCCTTTCTTTTTAACGCTTCCGCCATCACAACTGCCACCGCAGCCTTTTTCCGTTGAACCTTCGACGTCATCCAAGCGTCGTCCTTGGGTTCCGGACCTGCAGCCACCGTCCTTAAGGAGTTTCACACCGCACAAGATCACTGTTTTTCGCATCACCGCTGCGAATATTGCTCCGATTTCAATTTTGACGGTACCACTGAGATCATCCAGCGCCGATCTACACATTCATGGAAACCTCGTCGCCATTGGAGCCCGCACGCGCCCTCACGCGCCGCCCAAAGATTCGGCGACGCTGATCACGTGCCACCACACGCCTCCACTCGCCAGGCTTGTTCTGTTGACGTCATCCTCTCTACCACGTCAGCGCCACGTCAGCCCTAGCTACGTCACCACTGCTGACGTGTCAGTGCCACGCTAGCCCTAGCTGACATCATCTCCACGTCATCCGTTCACCAGCTGACCGTTGACCAGTGTTGACCGTTGACCAACTGTTGACTGTTGATCATTGACTTTTCCAGGGTTGACCAGGTTCTCCTTACCCAGTTTTTCGCGTAGATTTCACTTTTGCAGTCTGTTTTTGCATATTGTGTCTCTAAATGGATAAAAAGGATATTTTTCTTTCTCGCCCCATCAATACTGTATTGGAAGGAAATAAAAATTACTTATCTTAGTCTCAAGCTATGCGCAGTTTTCTTAAGGGTCGCATGCTCTGGCATTATTGTACTGGTGCAATGACTATTCCTGTCAAAGGAGCAAGTGAAGGAGATGTTGTTTTTCTTAATCGCATGATTGAATGGGATAGTCATAACCACATGATCCTCACATGGATTCGGAACACTTCCATTCCCTCTATTTCCAATCTGATGGGCAGCTTTGATGATGCAAAATCTGCATGGGATATGTTGGCCAAAAGGTACTCCACTACTCATGGATCCCTGAAATATCAGTTAGTGGTTGAATTACATCAACTCAGGCAAGAACCAGGGCAATCCATCAATGACTATTATGATCAGCTTCACTTTATTTGGGACCAAATTGACTTTTCTGATCCAACTTGGACATGCTTAAAAGATGCTCAGCAATATGCTTCCATTATAGATGAATTTCGCCTCTATGAATTCTTGATGTCACTTCACAAGGACTTTGAGCCTATTCGTGGTCAGCTACTCAATCGCAGTCCTGCTCCCTCTCTTGATACTGCTGTAAATGAGTTGGTTAGAGAAGAAGCTCGTCTTGCAACCCTTCAAGCCCAGAATAAGCTCAATGTTTTGGCTATTACTCCATCTACTTCACTCATAGAGCAACCCCAGCAATCAGGTGATTCTTATGGCTCTAGCAATCGTCGCAAGCAAACCAACAAAAAGTTCTGCAACTATTGCAAGCGTCCTGGCCACACCATTGAGACTTGTTACCGTCGTAACAAATCTACTGTTGTTGTTGCTAATATTGAGCCTACTTCGCCAATGGCTTCCACCTCAATTGAGTCCAAGTCTTCTGGATCTACTATCAACCTCTCCTCCACTGAACTACAGGAGATCATAGCTCAGGTTGTTCGTATGGCTGGTAATGCATCTCTTTCCACTGCCTTATCTGTTCTACCTGGTAAGTCTCAAACTTGGCTTTTTGATTGTGCCTGTTGCAATCACATGACACCTCACTCATCCCTATTCTCCAAACTTGACCCTGCACCATATCCTCTAAATATTCATATAGTTGATGGTTCCACCATGCATGGGAATAGTCTAGGTTTTGTTTCAACCTCTAATCTTTCTGTTCCTGGAGTCTTCCATGTTCCTGACCTATCCTATAATTTGTGCTATGTGGGACAATTAGCTGAACTAGGTTATCGCCTTATTTTTTACTATTCTGGGTGTATTGTGCAGGATCTGAGGACGGGGCAGGAGCTTGGGACCGGTCCTAGAGTTGGGCGTATGTTTCCCGTGAGCAATCTTCATCTTCCACCTGTTGCTCCTGTTTCTATTGCTACTGCAGCTGCTGCAGTTTCTTCCTTACCTTCTCTTGAACTTTGGCATTCTCGTCTTGGTCATGCATCATCTTCTCGGGTACAACAGTTAGTGTCTAGGGGTCTGTTGGGTTCTGTGTCTAAAGACATTTTTTATTGTACTTCTTGTCAGTTAGGAAAACAGCCAGCTTTGCCTTTTAATAACAGTGAATCCATTTCTAATAGTATTTTTGAGTTAATTCATTCTGATGTTTGGGGACCTTCTCCTGTTGCTAGTATTGGTGGATCTCGATACTTTGTTGTTTTTATTGATGATTATTCTCGTTATAGTTGGATTCTCCCTATGAAATCTCGTTCCGAAATTTTATCAATATATAGCAATTTTGCAAAAATGGTTGAAACACAATTCTCCAAACGTATCAAAACCTTTCGATCTGATAATGCTCTTGAATATACTCAACATGCGTTTCAAGCTTTGTTACATTCATATGGCATTGTACATCATCTAACTTGTCCAGGTACCTCTCAGCAAAATGGTCGAGCCGAAAGAAAACTTCGTCATATTCTTGACACTGTTCATGCTCTGCTTCTTTCTGCCAAAATTCCTGCCCCATTTTGGGGTGAAGCGGCTCTTCATGCTGTTCATGCAATTAACCGTATTCCAAGTGCTGTCATCCATAATCAGACTCTGTATGAGCGTCTCTTTGGGTCACCCCCTGTCTATCATCACCTTCGCTCATTTGGATCTACTTGTTTTGTTCTTCTTCAGTCTCATGAGCACAACAAACTTGAGCCTCACTCTAGACTCTGTTGTTTCCTTGGTTATAGTGAAACACAAAAGGGGTATAGGTGTTATGATCCTGTCTCTCATCGTCTTCGTGTTTCTCGTAATGTTGTCTTTTGGGAACATCGATTGTTTGTTGAACTCTCTCACTTTCGTTCTTCCTTAACTAACTCCTTTGTTTTAGAAATCTTTCCAGATGAGTCTCTTGTTCCTTCTACAAATACTTTTGATCCTCCTTTGGACTTCTCTCTAGATATTTTTGATGCTTCTCCTAGACAGGTTGCAGATGAACAGATTGATGACGAGCTACCCTACTTTGAGACTGGGTCCCCTGCTCCTACTCTGCCTGAAGATCCTCCCCAAGACATTCCACCTCGCCACTCAACCCGGGTAAGATCCATTCCTCCACACCTACTTAACTATCATTGTTACACTGCCCTTGCTACACTTCACGAGCCTCAAACCTATCGTGAGGCCTCTACTGATCCTTTATGGCAGATTGCTATGAAAGAGGAACTTGATGCATTAACCAAAAACCATACTTGGGACCTGGTTCCTCTCCCTCCTGGACAGTCTATGGTTGGTTGTAAGTGGATTTATAAGATCAAGACTCGCTCTGATGGATTTGTTGAGCGCTACAAGGCTCGTCTTGTTGCCAAAGGCTTTACACAGGAATATGGGATTGATTATGAAGAGACTTTTGCTCCAGTTGCTCGTATCTCATCTGTTCGTGCTCTCTTAGCTGTTGCTGCTGCTCGTCAATGGGACCTTTTTCAGATGGATGTTAAAAATGCCTTCCTTAATGGGGATCTGAGTGAAGCAGTCTATATGCAACCTCCTCCTGGTCTCTCTGTTGAATCAAACAAGGTTTGTCATCTTCGACGTGCACTTTATGGTCTTAAACAAGCCCCACGAGCTTGGTTTGCCAAGTTCAACTCCACTATTTTTCGCTTGGGTTACACTGCCAGTCCGTATGATTCTGCCTTATTTCTTCGTCGTACTGATAAAGACACTATTTTGCTTCTTCTATATGTGGATGATATGATCATAACTGGTAATGACCTTAGTGGCATTCAAGAACTCAAGGATTTTCTCAGTCAACAGTTTGAGATGAAAGATCTTGGATATCTCAGCTATTTCCTGGGTCTTGAAATTACTCATTCCACAGATGGTCTTTATATTACTCAAGCCAAGTATGCTTCTGATCTCCTATCTCAAGCTGGACTCACTGACAGTAAGAATGTTGACACTCCAGTCGAACTTAATGCGCATCTGACACCCTCCGGGGGGAAACCATTGTCCAATCCTTCTCTTTACAGACGATTGGTTGGCAGCTTAGTTTATCTCACAGTTACTCGTCCAAACATCTCCTATGCTGTTCATCAGGTGAGCCAGTATTTGTTTGCTCCACGATCAACTCACTATGCTGCTGTTCTGCGCATTCTTTGATACCTGAAGGGTACCATTTTTCATGGCCTTTTCTACTCAGCTCAATCTCCTCTTGTACTCCATGCATTCTCTGATGCCGATTGGGCAGAAGATCCTACTGATCGCAGGTCCACTACAGGTTACTGCTTCCTTCTTGGTTCTTCTTTGATTTCTTGGAGAAGTAAGAAACAAAATTTTGTGGCCCACTCCAGTACTGAAGCAGAATATCGTGCCCTTGCTGATACCACATCTGAGCTCCTTTGGCTAAGATGGCTTCTTAAGGATTTGGGTGTGTCCACCTCCTCTGCTACTCTCCTTTATTGTGACAACCAGAGTGCCATTCATATTGCTCACAATGATGTCTTTCATGAACGGACTAAACACATCGAGATTGATTGTCATTTTATCCGTTATCATCTTGTCCATGGTGCTCTTAAGCTTTCAAATAAATCTCCGTCTCCTCCAAAGATCAGCTTGCAGATATCTTCACCAAGTCACTTCCTACAAGACGCACTCGTGATTTAATTGACAACCTCAAGTTGGTCTCACATCCACCTTGAGTTTGAGGGGGGCTGTTAATGTATATTATAGGTATATTATGTTATGGGCTTTAGGCCCAATTAGGTTACTTGTACCGCACACATATGCCTCCTATATAAAGGCACTGATGTATATTCTTTCTCTCAGGAAATACAATACAATCTTTCAATATTTCTAACATTATGAATTATTGAAAAAAAAAAAAAAGAATCTGACATTTTTGGGATTTCTTGTTTCTGCAAAAGAAGGAAGATTTGTTGAAGATGGTGGACGGTTTGACTCATCAAAGAGAGTTTCTAAAATCGGTGAGTTTGTGGATTCGTCTTTTTCTTGATTTTTTTTTTTTCAAAATAGGTATGATCATCAAATTCTTTCTAATATTTCCTTAAAATCCAATCAGGAAATCGAGAATGTGAAGCTGTTGTGCAGCACGTTGAAAGCTCTCAACTCATAATTGAAGGCAAGAGAACAACATGTAATTTTTTTTAGTATTTTTTTTTTCTTCCGGAACTATTCGGAATTGGGATTTGAACTCATTTGAACTTTACTTTGGTGATAACAGTTGAATCTTGATACGGAAATAGCCGAAGCTAGAGTGGAGAGTGCGGAGCAAGTCGATCTTCAACAACCATTGCCACCCCTCCTTTGCCACTCTACCTAAACCAGTGCATTGGTGCCATCTACAGCGGGGCCGGATGTGGTCTACCTTATTCCGGGACCATACCTGAGTTCGTCGCTGGATCTCAACCTCAACGTAGCTCTCAATTTCGATACCACACAACTGAAGAGGGTTGCAGCTTCTCAAGCTAGGAAGAAGAGGCTTCAAATTTACAAAGTGAAGAAACCCAAAGACGGTCCAAGTCCCTCTATCCTCTTTTTTGGTTAGCGGTTCAAAATTCGTTCATCTCTAAAATGGAAGTTTTATTAATTCTTTTTCTGATGATCGATTCAATCTATGATAGATAAACCTTGGTTATATTTCTCTTTTCAACAAATTTAGTAATGAGCCCAACACAAATCAATTTTTGAAGTTATAATTCTTGAATATACAGTGACTGCCACAACAATTGTAAATTTTTTTTTTTTAATTACCATGCAACTATTAATTTTTGTCTTGCTCTATTATTTCATGAGTGCTTATATATATAACACATGGACCTTAGGGTTGGCCACATTTGATCCAGCAGTAGATGACACCAAAGCCCTGGTTTAAGCAGAGCTGTGAAGGGAGGGTGGCAATGAGTGTTGACTGTTGAGGATGGAATAAGAAAAAGGGATCGTCTGTTTTGATTTAAAGGGATCTTTTTGTTTTCTTATATTCCATGGACTTTTGTCCTGATTCGTAAAAGAGAATAAACCACTAGTCAAGTGATTTACTCTAGATTTGAATATGCAGTACAGGTGAGTCTCTCACCAAACAAACTCATGAAAGCTATAAATAAGAGGGGTTCACAATCGAAATTGTTTTAGGAATTGACTGCTTGTTACTTAAATAGATATCCATATCGTATCGTTTAAATGTGGACGTGGAAAACTGATGATTGCATAGAAAATTTGGTGAGATTAAACACCTACTTTTCCCTACAATTTCCATCTGGTTTCAACTAAAAACCAAATGACATACCAGCAAAATGAGATCCCTAATACAACAAAGAATGGTCCACCTCATCCCTTTGGACACCCCAGTTGTTTGAAAAAATGAGAAATCCTTATTCAGATGCTTGAATAGAACACAACCCACAAACATTATATTATGAAAGAGAAGATTCAAACCAGGTGACGATACAAACAAGCTGCAAGCAAAATGGAAATAAATCCGAAACTATAAAAGCCACATATAGTAGTAGCAGATAAATGGGCAAAGCTTAGGTGCTCATCTTCCAAAATCTTATTTAGGCTTTAAGGCTTTTAGGCCTCATAATTCTCTTATGCGCCTTCCTCATACTCACTCTCGTCATCGGCAGTTGCATCCTGGTATTGCTGGTATTCTGACACCAAATCATTCATGTTGCTCTCTGCTTCCGTGAATTCCATCTCATCCATTCCTTCCCCAGTATACCTGTGCAAGAAAGCCTTGTGCCTGAACATGGCTGTGAACTGCTCGCTCACCCTCCTGAACATCTCCTGGATTGAAGTGGAGTTCCCCACAAATGTAGATGTCATCTTCAGACCTCTTGGTGGGATATCGTGTTAACCAAACTTTTATAAACTTTATGCAGAAATAATTATTTAAAAAAATAATTTTGGATGCATAAAACAAAATAAATGGAAGTACTAAAATAATGATCATATTCTTACCTTGATCCATGATACCAATAACACTTTTGAAGTGAGATTGAGTCACTTTGTGAATTGTATTGTGAAGGTCTTTAACTCACTACTCTCATATAGTGGATGGGTTACTTGTGTGGTGTATGTTGTTAAAAATAAAACAACAAAAAAGACATAAGAATGAGAGTATGGCTAGGGACCTCAACTTATAAAAAGTTGTACATCTCTTAGTCTTCCCGTCAAAGACTATATGGGAGTTATACTCATTATTTACACCTATCATGTACAAATTTATGGGTAATGGTGGGTTATGAACTTGAATGCATCTCTATAATTGCATAGGTTATACTTTTCCATTTTCCTCCATTACTCATAAACATAATGTACCAAATAAATTTCATAATGATGGGGTTACAAAAGTTGTAACACCATATTCATATGAGTTAAATTTTTTAACTCCCCATTTATAATTTGAGTCTTCCATACATAAGACTCTTGGATGTCCAATCAATTGATTCACCTACCTATCAATTGATACCCTTAAATAATATTTACACAAATGTAATATATGGCCACACATTATAGGAAAAAAACTAACAATCTCCCAGCTTGTTAGGGTCTAGAGAAGTCATTCTTTTATAGTTGTTTCGTGAATGCCATAATGGTGATATTTTCAAGTTACCTATAAGTATATAATTTGGCTAGCATACATTATGCTAGTAATGGTAATTAATTGCATTGATTTTTTTATGATTGTTATGTCTTTAAATGGAGAGGTCATCCATTATTTCCTTTAAGAGATGTAGATGTGGGGTTCCTTTATTAGATAATGGTTGTATGTTGCTCTATCTTGATATGAAATGTCTTGATGATGATAATGGTCAATTCACATTAATTATTCTCTATGATAATGAGGATACCACTTAGAGTAACATAGTAAGCTTGCCATATTGGAATCATGTGCATCTTAGTGCTATGTTACTTTTAGATCGAGCCATGTGTCAATGGATCGATTATCATGGTTTCAGAATATCTAATGTTATCACCTCTATGTTTAAGGACATATCTCTAGCTAAAGAAGTTTAGAGTATGTTTGAAAAACAAATTTTAGACTTGAAAACATGTTTCATAATTTTTTAACAAAAAATATTTTTTTCATAACTTTTTCTAAAAATAAAATGTCTTTCGGAGAACATATTTTAATTATTTTAAATTGTTTTTTAGTACTATTTTTAAAAATAATTATATAAATATAAAGATGATTCAATAAAGTACTATAAAAAAGTTATTTTGAATAAATATTTGAAAACACAAAAAATAGGTTGATAACATTCTAAATTCCCAAATAAATTTTTGTTCTAGAAAACATCATAGAAGTATTGATGAAAATTGTTCTTAAAAATTGTTTTTAAAAAAATTTTCAAATATATCTTTAATTATTTTTATTTTTATGAGACAAGTAGCTCCTATGATGTTCTTGATTTTCACCTATTGTCCTTTGTATGAATTTCCGATGTTAGGTCGAGGCCTTACACCCAATGCTATAATGGAGGGTTCTAACTCCCTAATTATGATAATATTTTTACTGTTAAGAAGTTGATTTCTTGTACATGGTGTTAATGTGGGGCGTGGCTTGTATGCATGTTGATTTGTCCAATTTTAACCACAAAAAATCCAAACTAACTATTAATGTAGTACATTTTAGAACGACCAACCTAAACCTATATATCATGGCTTGAATCATTGGACAAGATGTTCATTTCGTTATATTTAAGTTTTTTTTTTTAAGTGCCCGGTTGAATCTCTAGTTATCTATAAATATTAGGTATTGGATGTTGGTAAGAATAGAGGCATAAAGGATGTTTAGTAAGGAGTTGTCCTTTCTTTGGGTTACTAGTAGAACATATAGTTCTTGTTTGTTAATTGTTTTCCAAAACAATTCTAAAAAATAACTTTTGAGAATAGTTTTTGAAAACTGTTCTTAATTTGATGTTTTGTAAAACAAATGTTTATTTGAAAATTTAAAATATTTTAAACATTTTTTTCCATATTTTTTAAAATAAATTTTATATATAGTATATAGTTGTGAAAGGTGTGCCTAGTGTCACAAGATGCTTCAAATGACCCTCCCCATGGGCTTATATAGGAAGAGGGCAGCTTCTGGAGACTCCTGGAGCCATCTACACCAAGCCATTGGTGGGAAGAGTGTGGAAGGTTCTAGAGATGCCTAGAGATGTCCCCACATCTCTACACTATGGTGGAAGGCATGAGAGGAGTCCAAGGCTTTCTAGAGACTTCTAGGAATCTCTTGTATATTCTTGTACATAGGGTTGTACATAGAATAGGGTAGGATGTTCTAGAATATTCTTGATTTGTAAGGAACCCTCCAAGGTTCCAGATAGTTCCATTGGTGCCTATAAATAGGTGAGGCCCTCATTTGGCCAAGGTACCACCCAAATCACTTCCTAACCAAGCAAGTGAGCATCCAAGCACTTGTAAAGGCTTCTTTGAGTAATAAAGAGCTTCCATTCTTTAAGGAGTTGCCTACTAAGCTTCTTAAGCTTTCGAGTCGCGAGTGTCTTAGTCGAGCAAGCTAAGCATTAGGGAGCAAGGCTGACTTAGCAAGATCAAGCGTCTTGACTTGTCTAAGTGTCGCACGAGCTTAGTGAAAGACTAAGTCCGTGACAAGTGGTATCAGAGCGCGGTTACGAGGTGGGCATAGCAAAGGAAGCATGTCGGGCTCTAACATGGAGGAGACTAGTGAGCAAACCCGTGGAAGGGAGACCGAGCCTACTGCATGGGGCAGGGGTAGGAAGGATAAGTCTCGTGATGCCTTAGCCAACATGGAGGCAAGGCTAGCCAATGTGGAGCTAGCCATGGCAGACACCCGGGAAGGGGTGGACTTGATCGAGCAAGGCATGGAGAAGGGATTAGAGGATCTAAGGGAGAAGATCCAAGACCTTCGCGAGGGGTTGCTAGGCTCACAAGTTCGACCGGTGTCACACGAGGAGTTCATGTCCTTCCAAGGCAAGGTCATGAGCATGTTCGCTAGTGTGGAGTCAAGGATGGAGGCCTTGGCTGCGCGCATGGAGGCCCGAGACCAGGAGATTCGGTAGGAGTTGGCCATCTACAAGGCTGCTGTGTCAGCTCGGGTCATGGCCACACAAGGGGCATCTAGGGTGGAGGTGTCGAAGCCACATGGGTTTAGTGGCAAACGGGATGCCAAAGAGTTGGATAACTTCTTATGGCATATGGAGCGATACTTCGAGGTTATCGCATTGACGGATGAGGCGGATAAGGTAAGAACTGCAACCCTCTACCTTATTGACACAGCTACTCTATGGTGGCGTCGAAGGTTTACCGATATGGAGAAAGGCATTTGCACCATAGAGACATGAGAGGATTTCAAGAGGGAGATTAAGAGGCATTTCTACCCCGAGAACGTGGCTTACCTGGCTAGGAAAAACATGAGGCGTCTCAAGCACATAGGCTCGATACGCGACTATGTCAATGAATTCTCTTCGCTCATGCTTGAGATTCCTAACATGACTGAGGAGGAGTTATTATTCAACTTCATGGATAACCTGCAAGGGTGGGCCAAGCAGGAATTAAGACGCCGAGGTGTTCAAGACCTAGCCACTATCATGGTAGTAGCAGAGTCTTTAATGGATTATAAGAGGGGAGACTCCTCAAAGGATGAGTCTTTGGAGGATAGCCACGCCATGGGTGGGGGAGACGAGGTTCTAAAGGACCACAATGCTCCTAAAAAGGGATCAGGCAAGACGCCTAACGTCCAAGAAGGAAGGGGTAAGGCGGAAAGGAAGGAGTTCACGTCTAAAATCAAATGCTTCCTATGTGACGGTCCACATTGGGCACGGGATTGTCCAAAGAGGAAGGTGCTTAGTGCCATGATCGAGGAGAGGGAGCAGGAGGACGAAGCACATATGGGCTCAATGCAGCTACTAGGTGCCCTCCAATTCAACCCAAAGCCTAGTATGCCTAAGACCTCCTTTCTAGCAGGGGTGCAAGTAAATGAGGAAAAAGGGGAGCGAGCTGAGGTAGCCCGCACACACATGGAAGAGGTCACCAAGGGAAAGGTGAACTTAATGGGTAAGAGGAAGCAACACTCTAAGCATAAAAAACGCACGGGTCTGCATCCATCTGGAGCCTCACGGGAGAAGGAGGTGAAGAACATCCTGGCTGAACGGGTCACCAGGAGACAAGGGGTTCCTCCTGTGATAGAGTATCTAGTCCAATGGAAAGGACTACCTAAGAGGCAGGCAAGCTGGGAACATGTGGATGCCTTGAGAAAGTTCTTGAAACACATCGAGAGGTTTCAGAATGAGGC
Organism: Vitis riparia; assembly: GCF_004353265.1. Taxonomy (NCBI): domain Eukaryota; kingdom Viridiplantae; phylum Streptophyta; class Magnoliopsida; order Vitales; family Vitaceae; genus Vitis; species Vitis riparia. The sequence continues at coordinate 11,175,001 of NC_048434.1, read as the reverse complement.
AACGACGAGGACGTCGACGGCATCGGTGGGGGAGAGTGTCACAAGATGCTTCAAATGACCCTCCCCATGGGCTTATATAGGAAGAGAGAAGCTTCTGAAGACTCCTGGAGCCATCTACACCAAGCCATTGGTGGGAAGAGTGTGGAAGGTTCTAGAGATGCCTAGAGATGTCCCCACATCTCTACACTATGGTGGAAGGCATGAGAGGAGTCCAAGGCTTTCTAGAGACTAGGGTTGTACATAGAATAGGGTAGGATGTTCTAGAATATTCTTGATTTGTAAGAAACCCTCCAAGGTTCCAGATAGTTCCATTGGTGCCTATAAATAGGTGAGGCCCTCATTTGGCCAAGGCACCACCCAAATCACTTCCTAACCAAGCAAGTGAGCATCCAAGCACTTGTAAAGGCTTCTTTGAGTAATAAAGAGCTTCCATGCTTTAAGGAGTTGCCTACTAAGCTTCTTAAGCTTTCGAGTCGCGAGTGTCTTAGCCGAGCAAGCTAAGCATTGGGGAGCAAGACTGACTTAGCAAGATCAAGCGTCTTGACTTGTCTAAGTGCCGCACGAGCTTAGTGAACGACTAAGTCCGTGACACTAGGCTCCAGGTGACGCGACGCCACCCTCCGACGCCTTGCCTGATTATAGGCGACGCTTTTTCACAAAGACACGCAAGACGCTCACCTCCAACCAGGCGTGACGTGGCCCACAGGTGCACCTCCATCCTCTATCTCCTTCTTCTTCTTCTTCTTCTTCTAGTCATTGTTTCTTCTCTTGCGACGAGTTGTAGATGGCAAAACAAAGCCTTTTATTATTATTATTATTATTATTATTTCTTGAGACCAAAACAACTTTGTTTGGTCTATTCTTTTAAAAGAACAAGGTCCAAAATGATGTTGTTTTGGACCTTTATTTTATTTTTGTTTTTAAAAGTGAAAACGATGTCCTTTTGGCCCTATCTTTCATTCTAGCCCCTTTTTCTGGTTCTTTCAACCCGACAAAACCCCAAAATATTGCCCTAAACTTTATTATGTTGTGAAGAAGCGAAGAGGACGAAGAAAATGAGGAAAAATAGGAGAAAAATAGAGAAAAAATATACATGCCTTTCTGGGCCCTTGGTATTTTTCTCTTTTCTTCATTTTTTTGTATTTTTTTTCTTGTCTCATGACTCTCATTGGTATTAATATATATATATATATATATATTGTATTTTGACATGAAAAATTTGCTAAATAAAAATAAACAAATAAAAGACACTCTCATGAGCATTTTTTTTGTAAATATGATATTTATATTTATTTATTTATTTATTTATTTATTTATTTATTTTTAAATTTTTAATTATAATTATTTTATTATAGATAATTTGTTTGCAAGATGGATAATGAGAGTGAAATCCAAGTACACTCTTATGCAAGTGGAAGAAGAGATCCCGAATGGAAGTATGCTCATTTTCCAAAAGAAAAAAAATTGAACACCATCATATGTATTTTTTGTGACAAAGTAACCAAAAAAGGCATATATAGATACAAACAACATTTTGTTGGTGGATATAGAAATGCTAAAAAGTGTAGAAAATGTCCAAAATATGTTAGAGAAGAAATGGTAGAGTATATGAGTTCCAAAAAAAGCCAAAAAAACAAATGTATATGAGGAGCGAAAACGTTAATGAAGATTTTTTTGGCTTTGAAGATGAAGATTTTGGTGAGGAGAATAATAGTGGAAAGAATGTCACCAACATTTCTAGTGGAGGTAGTAACCAAGAAGGAAGTAGTGGTAAGATGTTTTCTTCAAAAAAACCAAGACAAAAAGGTCCCATGGATCATTTTTTCACTCCTAATGTAGAGATAGTTGTTCAAAATCGAAAGAGTGGGAAGATGAACCAAACTACTCTCAATGATGCCTACAAAAAGGAAGCAAGATAAAGAACTTGTATGCTTATCACAAGGTGGATGTATGAGGTTGTTATCCCATTTAAAGCAATCGCATATCTGAGTTTCCAACCAATGATTAAGGGTATTAGCCATATGGTGTGGGTATAAAGGGAACAACTCTTCATGAGGTAAAAGTTACTAAACTTAAGAAAGAATTGACTCTTACAAAAGATTTGATGATGAATCATATGGTGGAATGGAAAAAAAAATGGATGTTCAATTATGTTGGATGGATGGACCAATAGGAAAGAGAGAACTCTAGTGAACTTTTTGGTTAATTTTTCATAAGGAACCATGTATATGCAATCCATTGATGCTTCTTCGATGATTAAGATAGGAGAAAAGATGTTTGAGTTACTTGAAAAAATGGGTAGAGCAAGTTGGTGAGGAGAATGTTATTCAAGTTATAACAAATAATCACTCAAGTTATGTGATAGCGGCTAACAAATACAATTTCTTGAATTTTTGTTTAATTTCAACATTTTAATTATTTATCTTGAGAACTTATGTAAATTTATTATGTACAATGTCACATAAGGAGATTGCTAGAATTAAAGCACCCACATTTGTATTGGACACCATGTGTTGCACATTGCCTTGACTTGATGTTGGAAGATATTGGAAGGCTACCAAACATCAAGAGGACATTGGAGAGGGTTATATCACTGAATGGGTATATTTATAATCACTCAATGCTACTCAACATGATGAGGTAGTTTACTGGACAAAGGGAATTCCTTAGGCCTACTAAGACTTAGTTTGCAATTGCTTTCATCACATTATTGCGATTGCATGAACAAAAAAACCAACTTGAGGAAGATGTTTACAAGTTCAAATTAGTCAAATAATAAATGGGCAAAAGAGCAGAAGGGGAAAACTATAACCAACATAATTCTAATGCCTTCATTTTGAAACACTATTGTGTTTTGCTTAAAGGTTTCAGGTCCCCTTGTTCATATGCTTCATTTGGTTTATGGTGAAAAAAAAAACTCCTATGGTATACATCTATGAGGCCATGAATAGAGCTAAGGATACAATTATGAGAAGTTTTAATGGAAATGAAGAGAAGTACAAAGAGATCTTAAAAATCATTGATAAGAGGTGGAAGATTCAGCTTAATCGGCCTTTGCATGTAGCGGGGTACTTTTTGAACCTATAATTCTTCTATGACAAACTAGAAATAAAGCATGATGTAGAGATTATGAGTGATTTATAGAAATTCATCTTAAGGCTAACAAGAGACCTCATTAAACAAGAAAAAAGTTGTGGCTAAAGTGAGTTTGTACACAAATGCCTAAGGACCATTTGGGAATGAGTTAGCTATTAGGACAAGGAAGACTAGAGCACCAGGTTAATTATTTAGTTTTGCTTATTTAAATGATTCGATTGTATTTTTGCTAAAATAGGTGAATTATTTCACCAAATTGTTAATATCTATACTACAGTTGAATGGTAGGCTACATATGGAGCTTCAGTTCCAAATTTGCAGAGGTTTACAATGAATGTCCTCAACCTAACATGTAATGTATCGGGTTGTGAACTGAATTAGAACATCTTTGAAAATGTAAGTGACCAAAATAATTACAAGTAATAGTCTAATGGAGTGTTGAATGTAACTTAAAAGTTAAAAGTTAAAACTTTAAAATATATTTATGAGCTTATAAATTTTTGTAGATTCATAGCAAGAGGAAAAATAGGTTAGATCATTAATGCTTGAATTATTTAGTATACCTTAAGTATAATCAAGCCTTGAAGAAAAGATATAATGAACGTGACACCATTGACTTGCTTTTCTTGAAAGATATAGATGATAGCAATGAATGGTTGATAGGAAAAATGGAAAATGGGGGTTCTCATGGAGGTGCACAAGATGATTTTGTATTTGATGATGATAATTTGACATGGGGTGATATTGCTAGAGATACTGGAGTTGAGGAGGCCAGGTTTGATACTAGAGTTAGAGCAAGTTCAAGCATAATACCACCACCGAGGGGGATAACTTCAAGCTCTAGAACTTTGCCTTCTCACTCACTAATAGATGAAGATGAAGATGGAGAAATGGTTGATTTAGCAGTTGAGAAAGATGGGGAAGGCCACAAATGTGATGATGGAAATGATGATGATGATTTTGTTGATTTAGAGGACGAGTGATGATTGATTGTTGTGGACAAATTTGTTATTCAAGTGTTTTTTTAATGATGTTTTGAATTGTGGACAAATTTCATGTTTTGGTTCGAAAACTTTGGATTTCAATATGTATTAACAATCATAATACTTTGTTTTTATACTTGGAGTTCTTTATTTTTATGTTTTTTGTTGATTAACTTGAAGTTTTGGATTATATTTGATGATTTATGTGTTAAGGAAAAATAAATAATTATTAAATTTGATTTTATTATATAAAATATATATGTAACTTAGGGTACACCTCACTTCACTAAAGCTTGCGCCTTAGGTGTGCCTTGTGCCTTAGGCTCCATGAGTATTTTGCGCCTTGAGCCTTTTAAAACTATGATATAATGCTTTATTTTTAATCATTCTTCATATTTATTTAATTACTTTTTAAAATGATCCTTAGAAAACAAGTGAAAATGGTTTAAAATAACTAAAAGATGTTATATGAAAAAACATTATTTTTTGTTTTTAAGAATATAAAATTATTTTCTATTTTTTGATAGTCGAACATGTTTTCCATGTTTTTTTTCTTAAAACAAAAAATTGTTTTCAAAAATGGTTATCAAAGAGGCCCATATGTGTTTTTGCCAATGTCAATATACTTGTACAACGATACCCTTTCTTTTCCTCTCAATGTTGTGGTAGTTTTTAAATGTTTATTGTTTTCACTGCTTTGTAGTTAGAAGAGTTATATATTTGTTGGTAACCACCTTGTATTAACATGCTTGATTGATGATCAGAAGTGTATTAGAGAATATTTCTTTGAAAACACCTTTTTAGGTTATTAACCTCTCCAACTAATTACATGGTATCAAACGCTCCATTTAGCCTTCATATAAAAGCCCTTACAATTCCCTCGTGTAAAGCCATTCAGGCCGTTCTCAAACAGATTCAAACCTTTAGAATCTCTGCCCCAATTCTAATCAGTCTAGCCTTGTTCCAAAATCCTTAGACTACATTTACACATTGATTGACATTGTCATCAGAGAATAAAGAAAGGAAGAAGATTATGCTTAAGGGTGCTGATGGAAAGGTTCTTGAGGTGGACCAAGAAGCAGCCATGGGATCCAAAGTCATTAAAGACGGCATAAAGGGTGATGGCTTCTCAAGAGACGTTGTGTTTCCTATTCCTGAAGTCAATAGCTATTTGAAAATTTTGGATACAATGGAGAAAAGAAACACTCTCAAACACTCACTTTGATACAATAAAACTCTCAAAGTTACAAAATAAGATCAAGAAGAAGAAGAACACAAGAAAGGCTCAAACAAGTTCTTGGAACTTTGTCCAAAGACTCTATTTCCTCCCACCTCTAGAAATCTTTAGGGAACTAATGGAAATAGTCTTGGGATTGATCAAGCCTTTTCACTTTTCTGCATAAGATTTCAAAAAGAAGAAAAGTCATATAAAGCACTCTTAGGGTTGAAAAAAGGTTATAAGGATGAGAAAAAACCCATTGTCTTCCTCAATCTCTTCATCTTTGTAACATTCAAAAAATTAAATCATGTGTTTAATTCACACATTAAACATGATTTAATCTCAAATGTGTAACTCTCTTACACTTAACCTCTTAAGTTTTATAAAGTTACAAAGATGAGAAGACTCATTGTCTTCCTTAACCTTTCAAGTTTTGTAACATTTCAAAACTTAATCATGTGTTTAATTCACACATTAAAAGTGTAACCCTTCTTACACTTTATTTTCAAAAGTTATTTTTCAAAAGTGTAACTCCTCTTACACTTTATTTTTAACCAACAATATATATATTGTTATATAAATATAACAATAGCGACATTCTGATGAAGGTATTCCAGTAATGTGAGAAGATCCCGTATGCTGATCCCACCAAAATTAAAGATTTCAATAAAGAATATGTGAATGAAGTTGATAACTCCACAATCCTGGATATTCTACGAGCTTCTGATCATCTTAAAGTCAAAGATCTTCTTGACTTCCTTTACCAAGAATTGGGAGATCGTATCCAAGATATGTCCGTAGAAGAGGTGAGAGATTTATTTGGTATAGAGAATGATATGACTCCTGAAGAAGAGCAAGAACTTGGAGAACAAATTCCTTAGGAGTTTGAGTAAACCTTTCAATTCTACGAAGGTGAAAGCACTTAGCATAGTCTCCAAATCAAATATTATGTTTCCGCTAGCTACGATCCAAATTAATTTCTGTTCAGTCTGCTTTCGGTATTATGCTTGTTAGTGAGGCAGCTAGGTTCTTCTATCTCAACTTTGTTCTTTCTCCTTTCTTGTTAATCTTGGAAAGCATTGCTGGCTTTATTTTAGCACAAACCTTGAAGCTCAAAATGGAATTAAATAGAGAGCGTATCATTCCCATCCGATCTTGTCATATCATGATGAACATAACAGTTAGATCTCACATCATTTATTTTAAAAGATGATGCTGATATTCATCCAAGATGAAAGAAGAAGTTATAATAGAATTTTAAAAATTGGTATGTAATATTTAATTCTCTGGACATAACATGAATGAATCAACTTAATTATTTACTTTAAAGTGTAGGAATGGATTGGATTTATACAGATGGAGAACTTTGTTTGAAAATTAAGGACTTCATTTTAATTCACTGGGAGGATTTATTTTACTTCAACAAGATCAATTAAACAAGTCCAAGAATCATAGAAATACAACTGAGAACAAAACACACAAGATGGACATTTACGTGTGCATGGTTGGGATGAGATCACCCATATCCATGAAAAAAGAATCCATAAATGCTTCACTAGTAGCATTCTCTCTCTCTCTCTCTCTCTCAATTAAAATTATAAAAAAAAAACATATTTTAATTGATGTCCAGGAGTTATATTAAATCAAATTTTATTTTAAATTGATTTATGTTAAATTTCTTTTAAAATAAAATTCTTTATGGTTTTACTCGTTCGATACAATGTGATTCTAATTATTCCAATTAAAAATTATTTAATTAATCTATAAGAAATAATTTTTTTATAACAGTGTTAATGAAAAAACTAAAAATTAATATTATATTTCTTAAAATAATTTTAATAGACAAACTAAAATGATGAAAAAATAAATTAGGTAATACATTATTTTTAATTACCGTGAATTATTTATGCTATATAAGATCCTTTTTTCTATTCCGTTATAATTTTTAGTGTGTAATTAATTATTTTCTATTTTCTTATTATATGTATATTATTTTTTAAAATAATATATTTAGTTTTCAAAAATTTGAAAAAAAAAATGAAATGATTAAAGGAAAGAAAATAGTAAATAAAATATTTTTTAATTATTGGTTATCCTTAAAAACATTGTAAGAAATGAATTTAAATTTTTAAAATTTCCTTCTTTCTTTATAAGAAAAATATTTTAAATTTTTTCATAATAGTTTCTTTCTTATTCTCCTATATCTCATTTTCTTTGTCTCCAAATAGAGGAGAATGATTTTCTTTAATAGCTTTTTCCTTTTCCTAGTATTTTTCAAGAACCTAACATACTCTAAATAATTTTTGTAAAGGAAAAAAATATTATGATGAAGTGAATTAAATAATTCACCATTTTTTTTTATTATTTACTATCTATAAAAAAATTTTAAGATAAAGTTAAATTATATTTAATCATGTCTACATATAATTCATTTATATTTATGATAAAACTATGTTAATTAAAATGAAAAATATAATAACAAAATTGGTGGATATATGAGAAGTCTATTGAAGCTTTTTTATATTAAAAATTAATTTTTTTAAATAAAATATTTATTATATAAAATAAAAATAGAATTATGAATAAAAACTGATTTTATTAATTTTGTTCTTACAATTAAGATTTTTAAATTAAGATAAATTACCACATGAAGGTTTGATATTAACTTTTTTTTCTTAGTGGAAGGTAACTACTCAAAAAGTTTTTAAATATTAATTTATATCTACTTTTAAGTATATGATAGTTAAAAGAAATAAACATTACATTTTTTCTAAGAATAAAAAATAGCAATATTTTTTTTATAGTTTTAAACCTAACATATGAAAGTATATAATAAAATAAAGATTTAACTACTTCACTTAAACAATATATTTTTATTTTCAACATATACAATGCTTAAATTTTCAAAAATATCATACGATAAGTATATGGTTATATTTGTAAAAAGGAATTATTTTCATACTTCAATGTACCATTTCCATTATCAAATAGACAAATTACATTCGACACTTGACCTAAGATAATATCAAAATACTTTTTGTTTTTATTAATTCAATACTTCTAATTTAGAACTAGGGTTTCTTAGTGCTTAATTTTCAGTTTTGTCAATTATCACCATGAATCCATATTTTCTCCACAAATGTGAATTGATGCGTCCCACTCGAAGGTGACACTTTGAACTTTGTGGAAAAATAGTTATCTTATTTTGAAAGCTATTTTCAAGTTTGAGTTTTATACTCATCACTTATTTTATTTATTTATTTTTTTGAAAAAAGGAAGCAAAATAAGAAAAAGTGTTTATTTTGACTTTTTATTTCAAAGAGACAAATCTGTGAACGAGAATAGGTTCAAAGGTTAAGTTATCTATTAGGAACATATGAGGATAAATCATAACATCCTTCTAACCCCATATATTTATAGTTTCTAATATAGAAGTGGAGGAAACTTTGACATTCAATTAATCAAGTAATGGACACAGAACCAACGAATAAGGCACAATGAAAAATAAAAGCAATGAAATGCTAAAGGTAGATTATAAAATATACAAAATAATGGATAATAGCATGACATAAATTGATTTATTAAACTAAATGAAGAATATTCAATGACTTCAATTTATTTATTCATAGAAAATGTTTCAATTTATTTAAAATGAATTATTTAGATTTTATTTTATTAAAAGAAATGTTTCAATGTATTTTTTTTACAAAAGAATGATTGGTAACTTATTTTTATTAGAAGAAATGAGTTCATGGTTTTATTTGCAAAGATATTTCAATACGATTTTATTTATAAAAGAATGATTTTACAATTTCATTTACAAAAAAATATTCCAACACAATTTAATTTTTTAATAGAAAAATCATTTAAATTTTTTTTTAATTTCAATTTTATTTGTAATTCATAATTCATTTTTGTTAAAAAAAAAAAATAGTTCCAATAAAAAAATGATCATTTTATGTTTTTATTTAGAAATGATTTCAATTTTTATTAATAATAGTAATTCAATTTTTTTTAAAAAAAGGTTCCATTTCTATTTACAAAAGACTCATTTCAATTTTATTAAAAAAAATAAAGTTTAGGATTGTAATTCTATTTTATAATAAAAATAGTTATAATTTTTTATTATTAAAAAAAAAAAAACACTCTTGCTATTCCTTGAATATGTAACCATCTTATGGTCTCATCTATAGATCAAAGTAATTAAAGAGCTTAACACTTGCTTAATATTCTCTCAATGTTAAGAACCTATATAGTATAGTAGCTTAATGAAGTCTTGATTACCTAATAGCTAATGTCATGACTTATTGTATGTCTTGTTCAATGTTTAACCACATACATTAGGAAGTAGTGTACTACAACTTCATATAGATTGCTTAATTTTATGAATCAATTATAAAACACTTATCATTTTGTAAGAAACTTATGACTTAAGTCTTCTATGCAACTCCCTATACACCAAAGTCATACATAAAATGCATACATGTGTGAATAAATAGTGACAAAATCATGAATAGAAAAGTGAAAATAGAAATCACAATGGATAAATATATTAATAAAAACTTATTTTGTTACATCCTATCGTACTTTTAATTTATTCTAAATTCATGGCCATATAAATCTTTAATAAATTTATGCCGATGAAAATCCCATTTAGCTCAACTTTTATCCCTAACTAAATTTTCACAAGGAATTATGCTCAAAATGCAATTTTCAGTCTTGTTATCAAAATCTGTGGTATATATTGGTTCTGTATTGCAGTAGTTCAATAAAGGAGTTTCAAATATTGAGCATATTGACTTCTATCAATAAGAAGTTTGCTATTTGATACCAAAAATAAGCCTTTCAAGGCCTTCATCAGATTTTTGATATGCTTTTTGCTTTGTTGAATTGGTTTCAATACTAGGTGTCAAGGCTTCCATTTAAACTATTCATTATACTACTAAGGTATCAAAATTTTGCACTATGGATTTCGATAAACCAACCCATTATTGAATTTCCTTCTTGTATAAAAATAGTATCAAAATTTCAATGCTAAGCTCACCTCTGGTTGATTTGCTATTTTGATAAACTAGCCCATCATCGAATTTCCTTCTTGTATCAAAATTTCAGTACTAAGCTCTTTTCCTGAATTACCTTAAGACTTGCGTAATGTGTACTTTTTTATCCTCTTCATGTTGCGTTCTTCACTAAATGAATATACTAGTACTCAAATGAGGACAAAGAATCTGTTTAAGGCAAAATATCACAATTATCACTCAAAAACTCTTTAGAAACCTTCTTTTATGCAAAGGAAAACATTGGTTTTGAGGGCTAATCACACTCCTAAACCTAAATATTGCTAGTCCCTAGCAATAAAAGAATAAAAAGAGACATATAACCTATTCCTATTAGTATTAGAACTCATTCCCATAATAGTGTAATATTCTTACAAATTAGGAGAAATTCCTTAAATTTAAGATAATATTGTCCATTTTTGTACTTCAATTTATCAAAGTATAGGAAATGTTGCTTAAGATCTTTAATTTATCCCTTATCCTTCCAATACTCCCTATTTCTCATTCTATACAGAAACTTAGAATAGATATACTTATCTCTCATGTATGGCTTTGGGAGACTAACTCCCTTCATCTTGAGTTAGACGACATCCTCCTGAACTGATTTGGAAACACCCTTTTATTAATTTTTTAAGCTCTTATTTTTCCTTTTTTAGGGTTTTTTTTACACATTTTACCATTTTCAACTTCTTTTCCATACGTAGCCATCCACACTCATTTGGCATATCTTGGAAATAACTTGTATGTGGCAAATTAATAGTTATTGGTAGCTCCCAGTCATACTAAGGTACCGGACCTTAAGGACCACTCTAGACCACTAACTCCTTCGGTTTCACCTCAAGCTCTAGAGAATGAGTTCAAATTTTCAACTCTAGGTACTTACATATTTTACTCAAGTGTTTCATTAATCAGCATAACATTCAAGCGCACACCTTACTTTGTCTTAATGATGCATTCATCACAAAGACAAAATTGAGTCACGAGGTACTCATTTTCTGTATAAGTTTCCTACAAAATTAAGTACTATGAATTTAGAATTCCCAAGTCAATCCATCCCATAATGAAGTGAAGAATGCAAAAAAGATCAATACTTACCTTAATTCAAAATTTGAAAGTCAGGAAGAGGCATTTTCAATTGATAGACAAAATTAGAAGCAAATCTCTAAAATTTTGAATTGATCTCACAAATAGAAAGCTCTTTTCTAGAATTTCAAACTTATTTTCAAATTAGACTCATTTCAAAATTAGCCACTTCAAATTCATTTTGGAAATTTTGAAATTGAATATTTTCTTTATATTTTCGGCATATTTCTTATTATTTTATAATAAGTAACCAATAAGATTATACCACATGTCTTTTGAGGATTAGCAAATATATATAAGCTCTCATTGTTAGGGTTTGAAAAGGGTGGGTGAGGGGAGGGGGTGAAATTCATTCATCTATCTAAATGTTTTTTGTTTTTTTTTTTTCTTTCCCCTTAGTTTCTTGATAAAGTTTTAATTTTAAATTATTTTATTTTCTATTTGTTTGGCAATTGATCATGGGTTGTGAGCAAAAATCCTCCATTATTTTTATAATTTTGTGTGATCCAAGGAGAAAAACTTAAAGTAGGAGTAATAATAGCATAGTAAAATCTTGAATGCATGGTATGTTTATGTTTCTATGTTTAAATCAATATGTAAGGATCCTTTGTGTAGTTTGATTAGATAAGGTATAAAGATGCTTACAATGATTCTTGGGCATACCTAGATCACTAGTTAACTTAGTTTTATCTATTGTTAATGAGTCTAATGGTTGAATATATAATTCAAGTAGGGGTTGCGAGTGCATAAATTGGAAATTAAATTAACCAACATATTTGATAGGTTTAAGAGTTTTCTTTTCCAAAATAAGAACTATCTAAGTTTTGGATGTGAATTGGTCTTCAAATTCAATTCAATCTTAGATAATTGTCGATTCTAATGTTGAATATCTAGATTGCTCCATTCTAAGACTTAGATCATTTGGGTGCATGCAAAATCATCCTAAGGATACTAGATTTATGCAAATGAAGCATTCAAAAGCAAATAATTGTATACCAAGATGCTCGGAATAACTTATATGTGATATGGATATTCCTAAATCAATTGCAATCGGTGATGAGGGTGGTGCAGATCTCAAATACCTCACAATTTTTCGCTCAATAACTCTCTTTCTTTTGTTCTTAGTGCCATTGAAGGTGGTGGAAGCCTCACAGAGGGGTGGTGGCTTTAGCTTTCTTCGCTTCAAAGTGAATATAAAAACTAAACTAAAGCCTTAAGGATGATCTTTCTCTATGGTTAGCAATTTGGCCTCTTGCCTCTTGAGAAGCATCCTTGAGTTGCTCTTATACCAATTGAAAACACTTTCTTAATTCATATATAAGATAACCTTAAAATATTTACTATGAAAATGAGTCAAAGGGGGTTTTATATAAACTAATGAGCTTAATGGACTTGGGTCCATCTTAATCTTAGGTCACTTAATCCAATCTACTTTGGTCATAATTGATTGATTAATTAGCCTTATTGGACTATCTACAATCCACCAACTAGCATAGTCCAAAAAAACCATTCACAAGCTCTTACATAATTTTATGTATTTATCAAAACATCCTTATACACACATGTGAATAAAAAACCTAAATACCTCTCAATAAATGTGTCATAAAGGAATACGAGTTTGAATGAGAACAATTAAGACCCATAAAAAAATACTAGCTCCCTTATAATATAAATCATATTATGAAGTTGACTAACCATATTACCATAGAGAGTTTATTGCACTCCAGTATCTTATGATATTAGATCAAGATAGAATATTTAGGTTTATGACCTACTAGTCGTATGCAAGTTCCCTATGAATTGGTGTTTGTATTCTAATGAGGTAAACACTATCAACCTCTCAAGATTATCTCTACTATCCTTAAGTTTCAAATCCTCTTACTACATAATCAATTGACATACTCTAACACTCTGAAAGCATATGTAAAATTTCACTAAAGGAATTGCTAAGGTCACAAATTGTATGATCACATGTCTTTAAGATCACCTAAGGGGACACAATGTCTCAAGCCTATAAGAGATCTTGATGCTTATCTTGAGAATACTTATTATTACTTGTCTTAATCAATAGTAATTCAATCCATATAAAATATATGACCACCTATCTGTCAAAGCCATTGAAAACCTCAACACTAGCTCAATATTCTCTCAAAGTTGAGAACTCCTCATATAATATAGTAACTCGATGAATCATAACTATTCGATATCAGATGTCATTATTTATTGTAGGTCTTGTCCAAGGTGTAACTATACACACTAGTGCACTTACCATAGGAACCTAATCCAAGACAAGTCATCCTTCCAATTAGGAAGTAGTACACTACAACCTAAAATAGATTGTCTAAGTTCATGAATCGATTGTAAATTACTCATTAATTTGCAAGGAAACCATGACTTAAATCTTTTGTCTAGCTCTTAATGTGTTTAATTCATATATAATGCAAGTGATATAAACTTAAATGCTCAATATAGATAATGCATAAATATATGATAGTGAAAGGAGAATTGAAATCATAATATAAATATTAATGAATTCCATTTATTGTTACATCATGTCATACATTTAAGGGTTATATCCTTACACCTAAAAATCTTTTTGAATTCAACATTAGATTGTGAATTTTTTGGATGCATTCTTTTATAGTTTTGTTATGTTGGTTTCATATTTTAGAAAACTTTCATTACATATTTTGTATTTGATTAGTTTAATAAATAATTATTATTTTTTACTTAAATAACTAAACGCATTAGTGTTGATCCTAGAAGACAACAACCTAGATACTACAAGCTACATTGATCCTATCTCTGGTGTCATGTATTTAAACTTTAGGTTATGTTTGTTCCCGCAAAATATTCAAGAAAGAAAAAAATATTTAGGAAAATAATTTTCTTATGTTTATTTATATAATGAAAAATATCAAAGAAAATAAAATGCAATTAAAATTGGTTAGAAACTTATGTATTTTTAAATTATTTAAATTTTATACAAAAAAGTTCAAGTAAGTGAAATGCATTTCAAACAACGAACAAAAATAATTTATTGATTTTAAATTTATGTTTTTTTCTCTCACTTTTTTTTTTCATTCTACTTCTTTTCACTATATTTTTTTTCTCTTATATTTTCGTTCATAATTTCTAGGAATCAAACGTACCTTAGTATTTACACAATAGAGAAATGTGGTCATAAATATTTTCCATTATAATTACACTCCATCTTAAATTTCTTTTATAGAGAATTTTATTTTCCTCTTATATGCTATTTTCAAATTTAAGTAGTTTTCTTTTCCAAACTATTGAAATTTTCAGCATATGAATTTTCCATGAAGTTGTGTATTATTTTCTTACGAAGAGAACCTTCTACTTCTATTAACTATGTATACTTTTCTGTTGAAGCTTCTTTGTTGGGCCGCTGCTAAACTAGGGATGGGCTTAGCTGGGCAGAATGCATTGTGGGCCCAATCTTAAAGTCAAGTCCAAGATAAACTAGGCATGGCCTGGGCTCAGCCCAATGCTTTATGAGCCCAAGCTCTGTGAAGGGTAAATAAGCATTTTGATAGGGCTTGGATTTTGGTAAGGGCCATCAACGATCAACCTTAAATTATTTTCCTTTAATTTTTAGGGTTATTCCAGGATAAGAACGTAATAGAAAACTTGACACTAACAAGAACACAGACCATATGAAATCTCATATTATTTAGCTTAGATTAAGGATCTCTTTTCTTATGGCCTAAATCTAATCCTTGAAAATAACACTTTGGGTGAAACATTCCAATGAGTTTCAAATCACTCTCTTATTTTTTTGTTACTGGGTAATGATCAGTACTTGAAAAGCCCAGGTGCGAGGGGGGGCACACCATGAAATTGCACGCTTTCAGCAAAGTAAACCTATCTCTCTACCTACCTATCGATCAATATATAACCCTCATAGATTTAAGCTCACATGTTATGCTTTTTCCTTTTCAATATTTAATTCACATACTCTATCGATGTTCTTGCTTAACCTTTAGCTGAAGAAGCATCAGTCCAATTATTAGAAAATATTTTCAAATCCAAACCCTTTGCTGTGATTACTTTCTATATATATATATATCAAAAAAAATATGAGATGGGGGGCAGAGGGGAGATGGAAAATGGAGGTGCCGCTCATATAACACAAAAATACAAGTTGGTGGGGTGATGAGCCATGGGGCTATGGTTAGGTCCTATCCTAGATTTGACAATTGGATGTATGTTGTTCCGTCAAGTACATGGCATATGCTTGTGCATAAAGCAGCTTTATAACATGTCTCCTACCCTTTGTCCACTAGGCCAGCCTTATGTTTTGGAACTGTCTTCCAAAAGCATGTGGACATAAGGCTCTATTCATAGACGTCCTGTGTGTTGAGAGGAAGTTTCAAGGCGTAGCCCTCCCTTTGCCCCTCATCCCATTGGCATACAGTGGGATGGCCATGGCTATGAATTAATTAATGGCTGACCCACATGGCCACACACCCAATTAAGATGTACAGCCCTTTCAAGACCACTCACTCAATGTATGTTCTTTTGAAATGTGATCTTTCACATCCTCCAAAACATTTCCTAGTCCAAAGGAAATGCACTCACGGATGCTCAAAATCTTAAATCCTGTTGATTTTTCCTTTAGGGTCATATGTGACAGTGATGCATGGGAAATGAATTAGTGGATAAACATTTCCAGCAGTACTGCACTTTTGCAAAGCTTACAACAAAAAAGGACACTAATGTGAAGTTGACGAGGAAAACCTCTGCACGAGTCTTGAAATGAATGTCTGGTCTTTTTCACTATAATGAAATATAGATAGATTTTACAGCCAACCTTTCATGAATAATTGAGATTCGGTTGTTGAAAATCAATGTCCAAATCCTTCACTTTTATATGTCCCACCCCCACAACCCATCAAATGACAAACTACTCTAATTATTCTAAACCTTCCGAGTTAAAACAAAATTCTCCATTTTACATATTAGGCCAAACTCATCTTATGATAATTAAGACAACACTAAATCGGGAACAAATTCTTGAGTTGAGTTGGCTGCAAATAATTGTGTCCAAAACCGAATATTCTTGGATTTTTCTTCAGATTATTTTGAATGTTTTTCAAATCAAATCGCTAAATGATTCTCAAGTTGAAATTTGTCTAGCAGTACAAGGTGTGTCTTAAGCTAGTGGCCTATTTTAATGATTTGGAATATATCATTGAGATGTTGCAGTCATGCTTGGCATAAGAAAAATGACAAGAGATTGAACTAAGAATCTTAGTAACTTTGGCTGTATTTCATCAATTTTTTGAGACTGACGTACCAAAACTATAGTGCATAAGGAGGGACATTGAAGGACAACTGTATCATAGAACCCTATCTGGAAAATGGGGACGCTAATAGTGACACAAACCACTGCTGTGCTCTCCATGTCTCCGATCGTTTGTCAATTAGCATACACGATATTTTGTTTACATCTTCCCAAAGGCAAGTGGACACTTGATTATGGGACAGTGACTTCATGGACCTGTCTGGCATAGCCCTAACTTGTTAGGTGTTGCAACTTTAAGATAGCCCATCCCTCAGAGACCCTCTTTCCATAATGCAAATCCCTGCAAATCCACACCTCTTCACTACCACTTGAGGTTGCAATATATATCTTATTATTACTGTGAAAATATATAGTTTACACACCAATGGTTTTTGCTCTCAGCTGACCCTTCTAAGTTAGGGGTTTTAATTAAGACTTCAGTTTGATCTACATTTTCTGTGCATTGTTTTTTTATTCAATTGTTAGCATAGTACATGGGATATCAAGAATCCATCTCAATCATTTATCTGTCTCTTTAAACAATGACAAGGAAAGATTGTTGGAACTATACATCTCTAGTACATACACGTACTAATGAAGGAAATTATCTAGTTGCATATTATCAAAAGCTCATGAACGTAGATATTTACCATATGAGGGTTTATATTTTTTAAAAATGAAATGTCTGGCCCCACTATTTCATTCGAAATCAACCATTTAAATGGGGGAGAGTGGGAAGTTTATTTTTTTGTTGCCTCCAATAGTTGGGACCCAATTCCTCTTTTGGCCCCAGGAGAAGCAGACACCAGTCAATTCATGGAAATATTGAGTGGTGTAGTGATTCATATGTTCGCCTTTTGGTGAGGTGACATGGTCCACGTGCTGTGGATGTGATTTTGGGATGTCTTGGCAACTTCATGAGCTCCATAATTAACTAATGTATTTGA
Source organism: Vitis riparia (assembly GCF_004353265.1). NCBI lineage: Eukaryota > Viridiplantae > Streptophyta > Magnoliopsida > Vitales > Vitaceae > Vitis > Vitis riparia. The sequence continues at coordinate 11,157,308 of NC_048434.1, read as the reverse complement.
GGTGAGTCAACTTCGGCTCTCACCATTGCTAATTTAGTAGCATCTGGGGCCGTTGGCTCTCCAGAAGGGGAAATTGGAACCCACGATTGACAGTGAGTGATTGAGCAATGGAACAAAGTTTAATTTAGTTACCTCTTTTAAAAGTTTGAGTTAAATATATTTTATCTTCAGTTAATTTGAAATCAAATCAAATATTTATGTTACTTTGACTCAAATGGGAGATGAGAAGGGAGAGGGATAATTTGACAAAATTTTAAATTAGTGATAATTAAGTAGTGTATTTAATTCAAATATTAGGGAAAGATAATGAAATTAACCCAATAAAATAATCATAATAAAAATGTGATAGATAAAAATTCCAAACGTTTGTTCATTTCTTTGTTTGAAAATGTTAAAGAATCAGAGTTTGTTCTCATCAGAACTCTTTTTCAATTTGTATATAGGCTTTAGTATACTGCATGCTAGATCGGTGAAATTGAATTTTAATAACATGTCAAAGGATGTTCCCTCTTGGTTACCACATTACAAACAACTTCTTTCCATCTCATTGTACAATTACATTTCATACTCTATCTAATCCTCTATTATTTTCTTTACAACCCAAAATGTGTTTGAAAAAAAATTGGAAAAAGGCCTAAATTTGTAACACCTAAATTTAGTATATTTGTTCGAAAAATAATTAGGATCTAATTCACTTTTAGGATTTTATACACCTCTATATCAAAGATAATAAGTAGATGCCTTTCAATAATTTAGGCCTTGTTGAGGAATGTTTTCAAAAACAATTTCCAAAAAGTGGTTTTTGAGAAGAGTTTTTAATAATTGTTATGTTATTTTCATAAATAAAATTACATTTGCAAACTAATTCTAAGAAACAGTCACTACAAAAAAAAAAAAAAAAGGTTTTTAATGATGATTATTTAGTCAGGGTCACAAAATCTTGTCACCAAAAGATATAATTTTGTTACGGCCATGATAACATCGTGACTATATATGTCTATCAACTTTCTAAGGAAAAAAATGGAGGGATAATTTGGTGCCAATTTTTGTAGTCATGATGATTTTATCGACTGTTGCCCAAGAAGGTATTTTAGTCACAACTTTATTTGACACCATGACTATATGTATATTTGATGGAGGGAAATTCTAGCGTCAATATTTTTAGTCACGGTGATTTTATCAACCGTGACAAAAGATGTGATGAAGGAGTGTTTGTCACTTTTTTGTGAAACCATGACTATACTATATTTTTTAATGATTTTTAGTCACGAATTTCATATTGATCAAGACCAAATGTTATAATTTATTTTAAATATTATGAACCTATGGTGACAGGTTCACTTGACCGTGACCAAAGTTTGTTATTTATTTTAAATGATCATTAAGTTATCTATAACTATAATTTCTTAAAAGACCTTATACATACATACTTACAATCAATGTTTTAATAAAAAGTAAAATAAAGTTTAGTATATTAGTATAAAAATATGATGGTTTAATTTAAAATTATTTGATAACAAAAGTTAAATGCAAGTGTAGGTTAGGTAAATTAAAAACAGTTTTGATTTTATATATGATAAATAATTCTTATTGTAAAATACCAATAAAAGTGGTAACTAAATTTTAAGTAACAAAATAAAACTATTAACAATTAAGATCTAATTAACTTATTTATTGTTAATAATAAGTTTCATATAAAAGATATTGGGAATCTCATTATTAATTGATATTTTTTTGTCAAGGGGATAATAAGATAAGTTATATAACATATTGTGGACCCCGTATTTCAACTCATGCGTTTTCCACTCAATGGCGAGCTCAATTTTTTTATTTGAAAATGATTTTATTTACTAGAAAATGACTTGGAGTCGCCACTTATTTTTTGTTTTATTTTTTTAAAGGAAAAATAAAATAAGAAATAAAAACCCTAAATGTGACTTCTTATTTTCGAAAAATGTGGTTTGCGAAAAACCGGATCGGGCTCGAGGGTCAGGTTACTTATCAGGAAGGTACAATAAAGACCATAGTACCCCTCTAAGTCCCTAAAGATGAGTCTCTACTAATAAAATGAAGTAATCATGACAATTAATAAGAAGGTCAATGGATACCGAATGCAAATCGAAACAAAATACCCGAATGAATATGAGAGGCGAAAAACATACCTGAGTGATGAACCGATTTATTTCATGAAAAACAAATGTTAGTAAATAGGCACAAAATAATCGTGTGTATGTCATAGAACGCAGTAAGTTAATCAAGCATAGTAATCAATAAATCAATGAGAAATCCACATTTGTCGGGTCCCACCAAAACCCAATTGATCTTGCATGAATTAATCTCACAAATTCCATTGTCTCGGAATTATGGAAATCGATTTCGTGCTTATTGAGGATCGGGAAAAACAGAAGGTTATTTGAAAACCATAGTAGAATTAAAACTATTCGAGAGAACATTGGGTTTTCGAAATTTATTTGGAAATTGGAGTCTCGAAAATTATTTGAAATTGGAGTCTTAGGAATTAAATTTAAGAATTGGATTTTTGGAAATTAAATTTGAAATAAATTGGAATTTTGAAAATCATTTGAGAATTGGAACAATGAAAATTAAATTGTAAAAATTAGAATGTTGGGAATTATTTGAAGGTGGTATTTTTAAAAATAAATAAATAAAATGATAATAATAATAATAAATATAATAACAATAATGATAATAAATAAATAAATGTGAAAGTTGTAATTTTGTAAAATTGGGAATTAAATTTGGAATTTTGGAGGATTATTTAGAGATGGAATTTTAAATAAATGAATAAGTGAATAAATAAATGAATGAAATAATAATAATATCGAAAATAATAATGATTGGATAAATAATTGCGAAAATTGGAATTTTGGAACTTGGGAATTGAACTTAGAGATTGGAAATTTGAAGAATTATTTAGAGATTGATTTTTAAATAAATGAGTAAGTGAATAAATAAATGAATGGAATAATAATAATAACGAAAATAATAATAATTAAATAAATAAATGCAAATATTCTCTTAAACGAAGGTATTCGTGCTTGGATGGAGGCTAAGAAGTTTCTTTACTCCTGAGCATTCCCCAAAAATATTCATTTATTTTTTATTTCATTTTTAGCATTTCTCTCTATAACTATAAAAAGGGTGTGTTCCGATGTGTGAAGTGGGAGAGAAAGGATGTCATAATTAGGGTTTTGAATAAGATGACCTTTCTTTTCATTTTTTTCTTTTTCATATTTAAAAAGTAATAAGAATGAGAAGTACTCGTGCTCCCACCAGGATAAATCTGATCAAATTCCTTTTTCAAATCCTGTTGCAGCTGCACGAGCCCTTCGATGGTCTTTATGAGCTAATTGTTCTACACTTTTTACTTGGTGTAGCTTGTTACATGGGTCGTGAGTGGGAACTTAGTTTCCATCTGGGTATGCGCCCTTGGCGTAATCGCAACGACCCAATTGCAAGAGCGGAGCTCTACCAACTGAGCTATATCCCCTAAGCCAAGTGGGAAGAGTTGCTCTTTGGAGAGAAAATTGGAATTTTGGAAAATGAAATTAAGTTTGGAAATCAAAAATTTGAAGAATTGATTTCAAAAGAAATGGAGAAACTGGAAACCCGAAAAATTATTTTAAGGATGGAATGTCGGAAAATTAAATTTCGAAAACCAAAAACCCGAAAAATTATTTTAAGGATGGAATGTTGGAAGATTGAAATTTCGAAAATCGGAAACCTGAAAATAATAATAATTGGATAAATAATTATGAAAATGGGAATTTTGGAAATGGGAAATTAAATTTGGAAATCAGAATTTTAAAAATATTGTTTAAGGATGGAATTTTGAAAATAAATGAATAAATAGAATAATAATAATAATGATTAAATAAATACATGTGAAAATTCGAATTTTGGAAATTAGAAATTAAATTTGGAAATCGAAATTTGGAATAGTTAATTAAAGATGGAATTTTAAAAATAAATAAATAAGGCAATAATAATAACAAAAATAATGATGATTAAATAAATATATGTGGAAATTGGAATTCTGGAAATCAAAAATTAAATTTGGAAATAGAAAATTTGAAGAATTATTTAAAGATAGAAATTAAAATTAAATTTGAAAATAATTAAAGTTTGGGAAGTCAAAGTTTTTTTTTAAAATTAAACTTAAAAATTAGAGTTTTGAAAAATTAAATTAAAAATTAAGGTTTCAAAAATTTATTTGAAAATGAAAGTTTGGAATATTAAATTTAAAAATAATTAAAGTTCGGAAAGTTAAAGTTTTGAGAATTAAACTCAAAAAAAAAATGAATTTTGAGTAAATTAATTAAAAATTGGAATGGAAATAAGATTATTTAAAAAACCGGAATTTTGAAAATCAGAATTTGCAAAAAATAAAAAGTTGGCATGTGAGGATAAAGAACAATAAATAAAATAAATAAATAAATAACTAAAGGCACATGCTTGCCCACTAAAGGTTTGTGGTGTTGTTTTCCCAACAAAAAAAATAAATTAAAAAGATTAATAATAATAATAATAATCATAATCATAATAATCATTTTTCTATGGTCATTTCTAAGTGCAAGTGGGGTCTAGTAGCAATTCAAGGTGGTCAACAAATTCAAAGAATAACATTTCCGTTAGAGAACCAAAGAAAAGTCATGATATCTAATAAATGCACTTCCAGTGGCAGGGTCCACTAAAAACCCCTTGAGACCATTTCCTTTAATGTATTTTCCACTCGACTAGCTTCTGCAGCCTATGTTATGACATGTCCTCCAGCATCCTCGGGACTCTTTTTTTTTTTTTTGGTATTAAAGTCAAACAAATTGTCACCTCACAGCCTTTCCATCATCTCATCAACGTCTTCATCAGTCTGCTTCTCCCCCAGTTTCAGTCCAACCTTTGCTCTCTTAAAGAATAAAATGAAATCGTCGTCTGCAAGCTGCCCAATACACTATTGAATCCATGTAACACCATATCTCCCTGCTTCTGGAGTGAAGTCTTGAAGTGGAACACAATAAAAGTTGGTTGCCTTATGCATATCCAAAAACATAGGCTTTCCATACGAACCACTCAGAGAAAAGTGTTTTAAGGAAAGCCTCACTGCTCTGAACACCCACATCATTCACATGGTATTATCCACCCAACATACCATTCATCGATGCGTCCACACCTTCCCAGTAGCCGAAGCCTTTATAGTACCCATCAGTCTTCTTGTGAGAATCTACTCCATCTCCGATTTCAGCTCTCTACATCTCCTTCATGTTCTTGAATTCTCAGCCCTCATGATCTAGCCCACCTTCCTCCATTTTTTAACTTGATTAAATGTCCAGTAGCCAATCTCTAACCTCATCTGTCGGTGATACACACAATGCTATGCACCCAGAAAACCCATAGAAAACATAGGAGAATGGCAAGAAAATAGAGCATGAAGAAAAGAAACAAAAATGAACCTATGAAAGCTACATTTCACATTTCGTTCCAAGGCACTCAGGTTGGTGGGAAGAAGACAACCAGATTGAAACAGAAAAAAACAACAAACAAATCTCCAAATAAAGCCAAGTGAAACAGAGTTTCGTTGGGTTCAAATAATGCTAAAAAAATAATGACTGAAACAATAACAAAGAACATATTGAACAAGCCAAAAAAATCAGCAAAACTCATGTGCAAACTATGTTAGCTATAATCAAATTTGCACACCAAAACCTCAAATAGCAAAAGAAGAAGACAATAGGCATAGAAAATGAAGGTGAATAAGAAAATATCCAACAAACTCACCTGAGGAGTCCTCTAAGCAGCAAAACTTTTCTAAGCTTCACCCCACTCCTCCTTTAGTACCTATTTCTCTTTTTTTTTTCTTTTTCCTTCTTGTTTTTGTTCCCTCCCAGCTGACTTCCTCTCCAAGGAAGAATACCCTTAAAAAAAAAATCATCCCCCTCCCTCTCTAAAAAGGAAGCCTCCTCTATAGATAACCCCTAGACGCACTCCCTCCCTGTTTTCTATCTTCTCCCATAAGCCATCACCTGCTCCACTATGCATCATTCTGCCAATCCGTCACCCTCCAAACCACCACCATGGCCAGCCATGCTTTCTAGCCACACGTCCATGCAGGTGGTTTTTTTCTCCAAAAAGAGGTCTCCCCCACTTCAAAAAAATGGAAAAATTTTCAATTTCTGGGTCGTCCGTAGAGGGAGTCTACACATATACATTTGGTATAGAAAATAAGAGATTTGAAACTAATAATAAACATTATCTAATTAAATTAGAAAGTTTTCCCTTTTACAGCTACTCAATTTTTATTTTTATTTTTTTGAGAAAAGTGGGTTTTGAGTCACTAATTTGAAAAAATATAGAAAAAAGAACCCGAAATTTTATAAATTATATTTATTTTCACTCATTTAAAAATATTTTTAAATACTTGTACTTTTTCATAACTCAAATAATTATTTCCCAAAATGACCCTTTTATATATTAATAACATCAATTAACAATTTTTTTTTTCCGTGAGAATTGATTTGAGATTAATAAAATAAGAAATTTAAAAAATTTTAAATACAATTAAAACTAAAACAACTTTAAAGCTAAAAATATAAAAACAAAATATTAACTTTCACTTAATTAAAGCAGTAGAAAATATAAATATCGATAAAGAGTTGGAAATACAATGAGAGTAATTTTTAATTTATTTGAGATTTTATTTTTAAATTTTTAAGTTTTTTTAATTGTATTTAATTTATATGTATTTTAGTTTTTTTAATTTTTCATTTTATTGTTGATGTCAACTAATAAAAATTTTATTCAATTTTATTAAATAAAATGAGAAGATGAAGAGATTTACATAATGCACGATATAAAGTCATTATTAACTAGGAGATTAGAAATATTTTATTTATCATTTGAAAATCCTAGATAATTTTTCCACAATAATTTATATCTCATATTATATAATTAAAAAAAATTATAATATACTTATTTGCAAAACACTTTTATCAAATTAAAATTAGAAATTAATTTTGGATAATTTTATTTAATATTATCAAGTAAAAGGGTATTTTAGAAAATAATTATTTAAGTTATAAAAAAAAGTGCATATATTTTAAAATATTTTTAAATGGATGAAGATAAAACTATTTTATAAAAGTTGGGGTTCTTTTTTCTATACTTTTTCAAATTAACGAATAAAAACCCACTTTTCCCTTATTTTTTTAAAGTTCAAAAAGTTTTTAATTTAGAAAAATATTTAGTTGTCACAATTTTTAATTATGAAATTTTATCATCATTAATATTATCTATTAATTCATAAACATTCAATTCAATCTTATTTCTCAATTTCTAATTACTTCTTTCTTCTATAAACTCATATTTACTAAATATTTAACAAAAATAATGCTTTTAGTTAACTGAAATTTTATGGATACAAATATATTTAGAAAATATTGTATTTTAAAAAAAATTAATGTTAGTTTTTTTCAATTCAAATAACTTATTTTATTTAAACTTCCATTTTTTTTTTCTTTTTTTCCTTTTTAGAAATATTTTTATATATTTTTAATATTTTCTTAATTAAATTTTTTTAAAAAAAATTAATTTCTTTCAATGGAAGTATTAACTTATAAGAAATTTCATTAATAAAGCCATGTTATATGATATTAAAAATTTTAAATATGCATGAGAAATTGATGTTCCTTTAGAAGGTGAAATAAGGCTAAGGGGGTCATTATTGTACTATTAGTATAAAATTACTTAATCAAAAAATACATATCAATACTAACTTATTTCATTAAAATGAAATATCAAATTTTCAAAGCCCACTTTGAAAAGTTCATCCAAGCAAACCATAAAACATGCATCTTGAAAAAATTGGTGAGAAAAACATAAACAAAAAGGTTATTTGATTTTAGAATTAAATTAAACAAACTTTAAAAGTAATATAATTTTAAATTAAATAAATAGATATGAAAGTAAATTTAATAGAGACTATTTATTTTTTTATAACTTTATGAAAACATCTTTCAATATTAAAAAAGCTTAGAACTTTTGGCTTGAAAAAACTTAATATAAAAGTGTTTTTTTAATAAAAAAAATATTATTAATATTTTAACATTGCCAAACTTAAGAACTTTGAGATTATGAACTTTCCACAAACTTATAACTCTTGGTAACTCATAGAACCACAAAATCAGAACTAAGGGTTTCTTCTCACTTGCAAATCTCTTCATCCTTCACGTCATTTTCTGGTATTTCTTCAACCCACTCACCCTTTTATCAATTATCTTCCTTTAGTTATCAAAAAAAACTCAATAATGGTAAACAAAGTTTATAGCTTTTTTATTATTGTTTTGATACTTGAGAAATCTAAAAGTAGAATTTTTTTTCCCTTTCATTTTATGTTGTGTTTTTAGCTTTAACTTTATTATTTTGATTCTGTAAGTTTTCATTTTCATGTGCAAGTTCTTAAAGTTTCATGTTTTTTATGTTAGAATTTTTTGGAGTTTTTTCCTTGAAGAATAATATAGCATTCTCTAACATAGTTTCTTCAATAAATACACAACTCACCTCCATTATAATCCAAAAGCAATTTTCTTGGGAAAATCCAAATGGGTTGCAACTTTCTTTTATGTGGTTATTTTTCTCACAAACCAAACAGAAAAAAAATGAAGAAAACTAAGTAAAAGGTGAATCTGTGATGGAGTAGTGGGTGTTGCAAAGGCGAAATAAATTTCCATGGATGGGAGTGAAGAAGGCCATACAAGATTTAGCTTGTTTGGCTTTCCAGAAAATGGCGGAAATTGTTGGAGAGTTAACGTTGGATGAGAAAATGTTGGGATTGAAATTTTGGGGAAATTAATTTATTGGGAAACGTGCAAGACAATAATAATTATGGGTATGGGTTTCTACTAGCTTCAGTACGTTGTGGGGAATTGGGTTTGCCTTCACATATCCAGCTACTTTATTTAACTATTCTACAATATTTTATATTTTAAGTAGAATATTTTTTAAAAAAAATTTCATGTGATGTTTATAATATATAGAATATTTGTAATGATTTCAACTATAAAAATTATATTTTTTATGGTGAGAACCATTTATGTTGAAGGTAAAATAATAAATTTTGGATTATTTTGGTAAAAAAATAAAATAAAATTATTTCAATTGGATATAAAAAAAATAGTAATTTATATAAAGTCAACTTGCTTACCTATTTAATATTTCTTACCTATTTTATAGTTTTATTTTATCATAAGACTACTTCAAATGAAGTGTCTTAATGGATGGAGCAACCAATCCTTTACAATGTTGCTTGAATTGTTGAAATAGACACTTCCTAAGGGTGAGACATTGCCAAGTAGTTATTATGAAGCAAAAAATATATATATATACTTCGTGGCCTTGGTCTTCATTATATTAAGATTGATGCATGCCCCTTAGATTGCATGTTGTATACAAAAGAGCATGCAAATGCAAATGACTGTTGTTTATAGTGTCTCTAGATGGAAATCAAGTGATGTTCATTCTACAGATGAGTTCAATAAGTCATCAAAGAAGAAGAAAATTCCTACTAAGGTCTTGCATTATTTTCCTCTAAGACCAAGACTTCAAAGGCTATATATGTCATCTAAGACGGCTTCTCACATGAAATGGCATGTTGATGGTCACATGACAGGTGAGATGATGAGGCATCATCCGGTGGACCCTTTAGCTTGAAAAAACTTCGATAAGGTACACCCTTCATTTGCACTAGAACCTCGAAATGTTAGGCTTGGTTTGGCAAGTGATGGGTTCAATCCTTTTGGAAATATGTCAATTTCCTATAGCATGTGACATATGGTTCTTATTCCATATAACTTACCACCTTGGATGTGCATGAAGCAAACATTCTTCATGTTGTCACTACTTATTCCTAGTCCAACTGCACCTAGGAATGACATTGACATAACTTGCAACCATTGATAGATGAGTTGAATGATTTATGGGAGGTTGGGGTTGAAACATATGATGCTATAACAAAACAAAATTTTTGTATGTGTGCAGCTATATTATGGACTATCAATGATTTTCCTACATATGCAAATCTTTCAGGTTGGAGCACTAAAGGGCAATTTGCTTGTCCTATTGGCAATAAGGATAATTGCTCATATCGATTACAAAATGAACGAAAATGGTGTTACAAGGGTCATTGTCGATTTTTACCAACTAATCATAGATTTCAACGTGATAAAAGGTCTTTTGATGGAAATGAGGAGCATAGAGAATTGTCTAGAGAAGATGTTCTACATCAACTAGATGGAATGGAACATATTAATTTGGGAAAGACATCAAAAAACAAGATGTTGGTAAAAAGAAAAAGAGAACGTGCTAAACTTGAGCACAACTGGAGAAAAAAACATTTTTTTTCCAATTGCCATATTAGAAAACCCTTATTTTGCGTCATAATTTGGATGTAATGCATATTGAAAAGAATATATGTGACAATATAGTTGGCACCTTATTGAGTATGGAGGGTAAATCGAATGACAACTTGAATAGTAGTCTTGACTTACAAGTTATTGGTATTAGAGATCAACTTCACCCTATACAAAGAGGGAATAGAGTTACATTGTCTGTTGCATGCTATTCACTAACTTCAAATGAAAAAAAGGAATTCTATAATTTTTTTAAAGTGAAGGTCCCAGATGGTTATGCTTCTAACATCTCTCAGTGTGTATAAGTGAATGAAAGAAAGATTTTTGGATTGAAGTCTCGTGATTGTCATATTCTCATGCAACAACTCCTTCCGCTTGCAATTCGTGGAGTACTACATAATAATGTTTGTGCTGTTATAGTTGAGTTATGTAGTTTTTTCAAACAATTATGCTCCAAAGTGTTAAAGACTAATCAACTAGAACACCTTGAGAATGACATAATAGTCACACTTTGCAAATTGGAAAGAATATTTCCTCCATCATTTTTTAATGTTATGGTGCATTTACCTGTCCATCTTGCAAATGAAGCAAGGATTGCTGGACCAGTGCAATATCGATGGATGTATCCTATCGAGAGGTACATTCTCATTTAATTAATCTTATATTTATTTGGTTTCAAATAGTTCATGATACATACTATCATGGTGTGAAAAAACAGGTATTTATGTACATTGAAGTTTTATATGCGTAAGAAGAGTCATCCAGAAGGTTCTATTGCAGAAGGGTACATAGCAGAAGAATGTGCAACCTTTTGTTCAAGATATTTGCACGATGTTGAAACAAAGAATAACCGTGAAGAAAAGAATTACGTCATTGCAAATAACATGACAAATGGAGGGTTAACCATTTTCAAATGCATGGGACGTACAATAGGAAAATCAACATCTCATGTTCTTAGCTCAGAAGAGTGGTCTCGAGTACATTTATATGTGTTAACTAATTGTGAGGAAATGACACCATTTATTGAGTAAGATACTTATTTCGATAAAACTTTCTTCCAATTCTCATGCAAAAATTTAATCTTGGTCTTTATGAGCATTATAATTATAAATCTTTGTTTATCAGAGAGCATAAGCAATCTATTAAGGTTAAGCCTTGTATTCGTGCACGAGATGTAGATTTGATTCACACAAGAGAGTTTATTAGTTGGTTTGAAGAACGTGTAAGTACATTTAACATATAAATTTTTTTGTTATCTAATAAACATTTTCATTATCATATAATATTTGAATATAGATTATACAAATGTGACGCAAAGGTCTAATTTTTGAACACATACTATCATTCTCTCGTGGACCAAGCACATCGGTTACATGTTATATAGGATACATCATTAATGGGTTTAGATTTCACACAAAAGAACGAGAAAAAGGAAAAAAAAAAAAAAAAACTCAAAATAGTGGAGTTATTGTAACTGTAGAGGTATCAAGCTTTGCAAGTGCAAGATATATGAACCCAATCTCTGGTCGTGTTTCTTACTATAGTGTGCTAACTAACATAATCGAGCTACATAATCTAAGTGGAAATAGAGTTATTTTATTCAAGTGTGATTGGTGGGATGTAATCAATATTGGAAAAGGGATAAAGAATGATGAATATGGATTCACGTGTTTGAATTTTGAACGAACCATATGCACAAATGAACCATTTGTGCTTGCATCTCAAGCAAAACAAGTCTTCTATGTTCAAACTTCAAAAGACACAAAATGGCACACCATTGTAGAGATACAAACTCAAGGGGTTTATGATATGAATCGGGACGTATCTATTGATGATCCAAAGCCATATCAACAACCTATAACACTTCATAGTCAACATTATGTGCATGACTTGGTCGAGAATGATTTAATCAATTGGGATAGAAATGATATTGTAGAAGAAACCGTCCACACAGATGTTCTACTATCACGACAAGGAAACATTGTTGAAAGAGATAATGAATTTATTAATGATGATGATATAGATGATGTGTAGCTAATAATATTGGTAAGCACATAATATATATTATTTGGTATATAAGTTGTAATTTATTTCACATTATTTATGTGACTTATTCTGTACTATATGTTATAATTTATTTTATTATGCATGAAATGTCACTTCGAAGAGGAAGAGTGCATATAGTGGCTGCAGAAGATGAATTGGAGAATTTACAACAACTCTCAAACATGCAACCACCTTTGACTACTACTCCTAGTAGTTATAGTCCTTCTGATTCTTCAAATCCTTCCACTATTGGTTTGATTAAGAAAATTCCATTTCACCTTATATATGATAAATATGTTTACATATAATTAATTTTTGTGATGAAAAAATTTAATGTTTCACTTTATATAAGATAAATAAATTGTGTTTCTTATCATCTCATTATTGCTTTTAACAAGTTCCTCCTCTACCAAAAAAAGGACACGTGGGCCAACACGTAACTTGGATTTACTTGGCATGAAACCCGAGGAAAAGAAATCTACAAGATTTAATAACAAATGACAAGTTGTTTATGATGGAAAATGGGAAAGACTCTCAAGTTATACGGGGACATTGGTTCGATCTCAACATAATGTACCCATCCAAGTTCAAGATTGAAATCATGTTAGTGACGAAGCGAGGGAAAAGATTTAGGCTTTAGTATTGGTATATATCAATTACTATTCATCTAAATTCTAAAGTTATTGTTTAAAAATGATAAGTTTTATTTATACATGATATTTTAATGAAATACAGGAGAAATATGAAGTAGATGAAGCATGCAAGAGTTATATTCTTAGTTGCTATGGAAATTTATTCAGAAGTTATAGGAACAAAATGAAGGCCAAATATTATACCCCTTATGATACAGATGAAGAAAGATTGTGTCATCGATCTCCACACTTATTAGACGATGAGTGGAGATGGCTCATCCATTTTTGGGGCACGCTTGAGGCAAAGGTAAACATAATGATCTTTTCTTGATAATGTATGTTGTGATACACATCTTGACATAAGATAATGTTTATTAGTTATATTTAACCTAATAAATCATATATAGCAACTTTTATTAAGTTTCTAGTATCTATATAAGTGACATGTTATTTTTTATTTCATGTAGGATATGTTAGAAAAAAAAAACAAATCAAATAGGGCAAAACAAATGATAAAACATACATCAGGATCAAAAAGTTATGCCCAAATTCGATATGAACAGGTTTAAAATTTATTATTATAAGATTTGTTTGTATATAGATAGTTCATAAAAAATAACTAAATTGTTTCACTTGTAAAAATAGGCACAAAAAAAGGAAGATCGGATCGAGCCTAATAGAATTGAGATGTTTGCCTTGACACATACAAAAAAGGATGGGACGCCTGTTGATGATTGTTCTAAGGAGATTATGGTAATGAAGTAAATAAATTTTATATATTTATATCTCAATCATAACCACATAAAATTATTTTAGAAGTCTAACAATTATTTTTATTTTTTTATAACTTTAGTATCAATTTCAGCAATTACTTACCTAACCTGAGGAGATGTCTTCTTCTGCTTCTACATCGTCTATAGCATATACATCTATAGATGAGATATTTACCCAAGTGATGGTTCTAGAGAGACATGGACATGTTCGAGGGTATGGGTTTGGTCCTACTCCTACTTCAGTCTTTAGTTCTTCTAGTAGAAGACGATCGGTAGGTACTCTTGCAACACAACTGGAAAATGCTCAAGAGTTGCTAGTAGTTGCAGAACAAAAGTTTACAAATGCAATTGGAAAACTCTCACATGTAAAAGAAACATTTGAAGAGTGGTTGATGGAAGTTCAAAGAAAGACATGAGAAGAAGTGAATTTTGCAAGCACCACTTCAAGAACAAATGATGCAGATGATGCAACAATTTCAACCAAGGTAGTAGAATTTTGGAAATTATGCTACATCTTCATATGATAGATTCTCTTATTTTTTGTTTTCTATGACTGTTATATATGTGATGTTTGGTTGGTTGACTTTTTACATTATGTTAGAATGTGAAACTAAATTTGAATATCTTTTGTTGTTTTTTGTCATCTTATAGTTGAGTTATTTAATGATAGATATTGATATATTAGTTTAACTAGCTTGGGATAATTGATAACAATATATTGTACTATATTTAAATTTTGAAATTGTTTTAGATACTTAATTGTATATACAGGTTTAAAATGAGTTTGTTCAAGTATATATCAGGTTTGGAAAATGTGAATCTATAAAAGACTAATTATCTAAATATAACAAATTTTAGTCACGGTCATAAATGTTGTGACCATAAGTCCATATTTGGTCACGATAACTATTTGACCATGACCATAAGTTTATTTTTAGTCACATTTACGTAAGAGATCGTGACCATAATTCTATATGTAGTCACAGTCACTTACTTGGCCATGAATAAATCATAAAAAAAACAACATAGTGTCTACATTTAGTCACGGTCGTTTACTTTATTGTGATAATAAATCTATATTTAGTCACGATTGATTACCTAACCATGACCATAATTCTACATTTAGTCATGGTTGCTTACTTGGTTGTGACCATAATTCTACATTTTTCCGCGGTCACCTACTTGACCGTGACTAAATCATCTGAAAAAACAAAATACAATTTCTACATTTAGTCATGGTCACTTAAACTATGAAAATAAATCTACATTTAGTCACGGTAGATTACTTGGCCATGACCAAATCATTTGGAAAACTCTTATCTTTTTTTCATGGTTTTTCTATGACCGTCACAAATAACTAACCAAATGGTCATGGCCATGTAGAAAACCGTGACCAATGCCTTTACCTGCGCCTACTACTGTGATGCTCAATCATAGTTTCATAGGATCGTGACAATTGGTTTTAGTCACAGGTTTGTAACATATGGTGACGATTATTAACTGTGACTAAAAGTGCTATTTCTTATAGTGAGTTTTCTATTCTTAAAAACAAGAAAACATGTTTGGTTTAGTCATTGAAAACATTTTATGAAACAACAAAAACAAAAAACTTGTTTGGATTTTATTTCATAAAAAGAGTGTTTTCTTCCCATTATTAACATCATGTAGTAAAAATAAATAATATATAAAATTAAAATTTTAAAATATAAATACATAATTAGAACAACAAGAATTTTCATTAATTTAAAATTTTCTATCTTTATAGTGATAGTTGGTAATGAATGAAGCTTGGCCTTCATGGAATGGCTTCAAGCCTACACATCCATCTTGGTTTCTTTTTTTTTCCTTAATTTTTTCAATTTAAAAACTTATGTAAAAAGACAAAATATCCATATCCCCTCAAACATAACCCTACATTTTTCTTGGAAATGGGTAGTAACTTCAAATGGGTACTAAGCACAAGCAATACCCATCAAGAAAAAACATAAACCCAACTCTCCAAAATCAATTCGTTTCAAGAAAAAATCACCAAATTTCAAAATTAAAACAAAAAACATAAATACTAATAATAATAATAATTATTCAATCAATATTAAACAAAAGGGTAGATTATAAGTGCCAATGTGGTAAAAATGTTGAATTAAAAAGGGAAAATGTATAGATATGGTAGATAATTCAAAGGAATCTTGCAAAAGAGAGTAAGAGAAAAGAAACTGATGAAAACCCAAAACTAGAAAAAGCTAGAATTCACAGAAAATTTGAGTGTTGGGTGTTGGTGTTTGAATTGTAGCGCGGGAGGACAACTAAAGCACAAAACCACTCACTAATTCCATTTTCATATTTGTTTTTTCTTGTTTCAGAAAATCTAAGGATTGGAACTCCAAAAAAAAAAATGAAAAATACCCGAAGATGACAAACTAGTGTGAAGATCCTTCACATGAAGTTGCAAAACTAGTAGGTGAAGATCTTCAGACGAAACAAAGAATAAGATGAACTAATTTCCAACAATGATTTCAATTAGAGAGAGGATGACTGAAAGATGATGATGAGCCCAACATAGAATTGGAGCACAAAAGGGTTTTCGTAGAAGGGTTTTTTTGTTCTCTGTTTTTATGTTTTGTCCACAATAGCAAAAATAAAGAAAACTTCTTTTTGGTGTTTTGTGAAAACACTGTGTCTTATGAAGAATTTTCTAAAAATGGTTTTTAGAAAATTTTGGAACCAAACGTGTTTTTTTTACCTAAAAAAAGTGTGTTCTGTTTTAAAAAATTAAAAACTACTTCAAAGAATGGTTACCAATCACCCCTTAGCTACTATTTTTAACTACAATGCATACTAGTTTTAAACATGAAAGTACAACCTAATTTATTTAATTTTAAGAGGTTCATTATTTTTATTTTTTTCCAAAGTTGGCCCTAAAATACACTCTTCCCTATTATCTTTTAATCTTACTTCCAAAGGTGAAACTTGGATATTTGAACCTACTTTTTATATCATACTGCATGGACTGTATGAAAATTCTATTACCAAATATAATAATTAAAGTTAATAAAAATAAAAAAAGAAACTAGAGCAAAACAAAATAGTAGAAGACTTTATGAGCAAGGATTAGATGTATTGCATAAATATAAAAAATTTATAACTTTTCTTAATTGGTTTATTATTATCACTTATTTTGAAGATATCTTATTTATTTTTTCTGTACTTTGGTAATTAACTTGTTTATATTTTTTTTAAGTTAATTTACAGAGGAAATTTAGGTCAATATTTTACCATGATGAAGGAGATATAACTAAGTTGAAGCTTCTAATACTCTACAAGCAACATTACAATAGTCTGAAAACCATGTTTTTAATTTCTTTCACAAGTATATTTTATAAAAAGAAAAAATTGTGGAATATTTAGTTCACTAATGCATGATTTTGTGAAAGTTATACTTGTTAATAGATTAATAGAGAAAATAATTTATTTTATTTTATAGTACTGACATTGTAATGGCATGGTTGGTATTTATTTTAATCTATTGATTAATGAGACAACTAAATTTTATTCAATATTTATTTTATTGTTTTATTATTTTAATCTATAAATCAATGATAAACTCAAAAATGTAAAATGTTAACTAAGTATACCTTTTATATTATTTTATGTAAATATAAATATGCCAAGAAAAATATTATATATATTAAATAATATTATGATTCTTTGTTTATTTTATACAAAAGGGATAAGAATATATTATTCTTTTTTAGAAATTAGGTTGTTAAGATATTTAACAAAAATATTTTATCTAACTTATCATTTTGTAAAGCTACTTGTTTTAAGATAATTTATATAAAATTTTCATTTTAGTGTATATAATAATTTCAATCAAATAGAAAGACATTAAGTATTTTCTATAGGAAAATAAGTAATGATCGTCATCTTTTAATTTTTTTTCCTTACATTTTTTTTATACTTTAGTCATATTCTTCAATACTCATGTCACACTTTTTAAACCTTTGTATCTTAATTACATTTTCATATATTGGTTACATTTTTTTTCCTAGTCATATTAGATCTCGTTCTTCTTGCATTACTCATAGTGGTTGTACACCTTGATCACAATTATCGTACCTTAATACCATGGTCACATTTTTTATACCCTAAATATATTATTTATAGTTTATCACAATTTTAACATCATAATACCTTGATTGCATTTCTCATAACTTGGTTACATGTTTGTTTCTTAGTTATATTCTTCATACCTCATTAAGAAACATTCTCTGTACTTTGATTATATTCTTTATACCATAGTCATTTTTCACATCTTATTTATATTTTTTATACCAAAATATTAGCCTTTATAACTTAATACTTCGATCACATTTCTTGTGATTTGTATGCAAATCATATATTCTTCCTAAGCTAAAATGATCAATAAATATAGAGAAAACGTACAAACTGTCCTCTTTAAACTATATTTGAGCTAGTACCTACTCTAGATTTGACCTTGAGAATTAGTGAGAAATTGTGCAAATGTAAAAGGTTTTAAGCATTTATTTCATTCCAAAGAAAAATAAACAAGGAATATCAAAAGGAAAGACAAGTATGAGAGCTTAAGTGAGAGAAAAAAATGAATGTATCGGAATGAAGAACTACGGTTTGACAGCTATTTCAATAAAATTGATTCCACATGTTGAATGGCAGAAAATTTAGATATAAGAAATTGTTGTCAAAGCCATTTTGATACCGGGGAGTTATATCAAAATAAAGAGGAGTTCAAGAAAAGTTGACAATAGTTTGACAGAGCCTTTGTGGTATTGGAATTGTTTTAGATAAATGGGAGAGCATTTTGATACATGATGAAACTTACTAGAAATTGGTAGTAGTTCAATAGAGCCTTTGTGGTATTGGAATGGTTTTTGATACATGGGAGAGCATTTCAGTACACAATGAAATTTACTTAAAGTTGGTAATAGTTTGATAGTCTTTGTGGTATTGGAATTGTTTTCGATACATGGGAGAGCATTTCAATACATAATGAAACTTACTATAAGTATTGGAACCTCATTTCGACATGCTAACACCATTTTGATTATTGAGGTAGAGTCTTAGAAAGCATGACATGATTCAACAAATTTTAAATTCATTAATAAATTTGTTTATTTATGATTCTGGTTCCCTTTATTATCATTTTATTGCATTATTCTTTATTTAAGTATTCACGCTCATATCATTTGCATTATATATGACTTGGATGCATTAGGAGTTACACACCCATATCAACTGTGATAAGTGGTGTGGACCTACATTTTTCATGTGTGTCCTACTCAATGGCGAGACTCACTTTTTAGTTAAAAATTCATTTTTTTAAAAAATTAGAGTCGCAACTTACTTTTATTTATTTTTAAAGGGAATATAAAAATAATAAATAAACTCTAAAAAAATGACTTTTTACTTGGAAAATCATGTATCTGACAACTAAGTCTAAGTTTGGGTGTCAGATTTTCTATCAGGAAGGTAACATAAGGTAGCACCCCTCTAAGCCCTAAATAAAGGTCTCTACTAATCAAGTTGAGGTAATTATGATAATTGATCAGTAAATCATATATACAAGAATAAGGCAAAGATGATAATAAAAAAAACCTAGCAAAATACTTCTCACACAAAAAATGCATATAAAGTGAAATCAAGCATATAAGAAAAAAGAAGAAATGCACCTCAATTTTAATCTAAACTGTTTTTGAAAAACAATAGGGCTAGTTCAACAAGTATAATATATCAAATATCCTATAATACACACAAGATGTGTTCCACTCAAATCAAGAATTAAGGAAGTGATCAAGGCATAACAAAATGTAATCATGCATTGAGAATATGAAAAAACAAGGCATACATATCCATGGAATTAAGTGAATGAGTAATGGTGAAAACATACCTTGATAGCATATAAAGTGCTTTCATAAGATCAAAGGGATTAGCTTAATGAAATAGTGAATGCAATATCATGTTGTAGACTTTCTATTGTGTCCTAGTAGCACATGTTATTTTGTGTGTTTTCTTTCATTTCTCATTGCCTTATAGTTGTCCCATGTTAGTCCATTGTCACTCATTTGTTTTATCATTTTAGAGCCACCTTTAGCGATTCTTTGTCAAGGGCTTTTTTTTTTATGGATCCCAAATTGACCTTAGTGACATCTTAACTTAGTTCATTTAAATACATTTTTAAGTTTAGCTCATTTAGATGCATTTTTTGAGCTTAGCTCACTTAGTGGCATCTTAGTTTAGCCCACTTAGTTCACTTTTGGTTTAGCTCACTTGGTAACACCTTAGCTTAGTTTATTTAGCTTCATCTTAGTTTAGCTCACTTAGATCACTTCGTTGCATTTTAGGTTTAGCTCACTTAGCTACACTCTAGCCTAGCTCACATAGTTGAACTTTAGTTTAGGTGTACTTTAGGTTAGTTCACTAGATGCATTTTAGGAAGATTCTTAGTTGCACGTTAGTTTGGGTGCACTTTAGGTTAGTTCATCTAGATGCATTTTAGGAAGATTTTTAGTTACACTTTAAGTTAGTCCATCTAGATATATTTATGAAATATTTTTGGGTATTCTTTAGATTAATCTAAATGCATTTTAGGTAGATTTTTAGTTGCACTTTAGGATAGTTTCATATCACTTTGCATGACATGTGCATAGAGTTGTTTGGAAAATCAAAATTAGAGAGTGAAGAGAATGTTCTAACATGTACACAACTTAGGGAGTTGGGGATTGACATTTGAGATTTTAGATAGGAAAGAAAGACTCATTAGAAGATGGCTTTGGGATATTTAGGAATATTTAGGAAGGTTAAGACTCTTGAAGATTCACGCATGGGCATTGGGATTGGAAAACACAATATTGAGTTTGATTTTGGTAGGACTTTGGTCCAGGGTTACTTATTAGGATTCTTGAGGGATTCACATGGCTACATGGAGATTTTTTAGTTGAGGAGAAGATTTTGGAGACTCATAACTTCATGGGAGATTGACACACGACTGGCACATGATGGGAGGATTTTTGGAGGATTATGAGGACCTTTATTAAAGACTCATAACTACTATAGAATTTTTAGGAAAGGTGGACTCTCTTTGGTTCATGGTTTTGGAATTTTTGAGGCGGAGAAGGACTCTTGGGAAGGCACACACAACTGCCACATATTGGATATATATGGATATGGAGATTTTAGGATATGGGAAGACTTTTGAGAATGGGATTTTCAATACACGACATTAGAGGAATATTAGAGATTGAAGAGTGGAGGATTCATGCCATATTAAGATTGGAAATATTGGAAGACACCTAAGAAGAGTGGGAGTATTTTTCGGGAGGAGGATTCTCTTGGATTTGAGGAAATATGAGCTAAGATTTTTTATTAGGAAAGACTCAAACACATATGGGAATTTTCTAAATAAAAATTTCCATAGAGGGGTAGAGGAACACAACTACATTGAGATTTCTTTTTTTTTTTTTTTTTTTAGATATGAGGAGATTTTTTGCATACGGAAATAGGAGTCTTTCAAAGGTGGGCTGCCATTGAGATTTATTCCATCAAGAGGACTTTTAGAGGGATGGATTGAAGCTATTGAAAGAGGGTAGGAGAGCTTTCTTATCATATGTAGAATATGCTTTATTATTTTGGTTATAACATTCACTACAGATATCCAAATAAGTTGATTCTTAAAGCTATGGAAAACTAACAAAAAGAACTACACTTCAAATGTTGACACTTTTTCCTAAATCAATTGATATCAAGAATTAAATTTCATGACAAGGTTCAAGTGTAAGGTTAGCCTAAAGAGATGATCACAACATTAGGGGTTTTAGAGATAGCAAAATTAGGATTCACAGTTGCGTTGAAGAATGACAGTATGGTTTGGCCACTGAGAGAGGGATTTAAGGATGCCACATTTGATCTTGAAGAAAAAAGAAGGCCTCTTGAGAAGAAAAGTTGAAGTCTTGGAGGTTAAGAAGGCAAGAAAGGAGCAAGCTTGCATCTTTTGGGAGGAGAGGTATGTTCTTTTTATTTTCTTGCATATCTTGATTATGATTATCTCTCCATTTATTTCTTTTCCTCCCATCTTGCTTAGGTATAGGAATTCTCTTTGGTTGGGATGGATAATGAAGGTCAATTTGATTGTTGTTAATTAGATATTGTAAATGACATCTTGGTGAATAGATTGATGAATGGTTGATTGATCTCATGTTGATTTATGCCTATTAGAATTGGGGTTAAGATTGCTTTCTTTAGAGTTATTCTTACTTGATTGGGGCCCTTTAACAATACATGATAAGTGGCTAAGAAATTCTCTATATGTTTTTTATTGTCTTTGGTCTTATTTTGGGTTCCTTGTTTTAGTTTGGGATGCTTAGATTGTTCACTTACAACCACATAATCATCTTCATACCCTATAATTTCCTAGGGTTGTTTGTATTTTATATTTTATGTGTTTAAGTGTCTTTATTTTATTTTTTTTCAAACCTTTTCCTAAATAGATCAACTCTCCAACTTTTCTTGAAAATTAAGTTTAGGTCATTAGGGTTAAAACGGTCATCCTTTTCAAAGACATGCAACCAATTTCAATCGATATGCATCTTTCTATTGATTTTCAAACGAATTTCGATTTTGTGATAGATGAATCCATGTCCATGGTTCAAGAAAAATGAAATGATTATTTACCTTGATAAACTTCCTAATGATCATATGAGGCTGAGGATGTATGAATTAAATTTGCATATATTAAATAGGGACGTGGAAAAGCCTTACACACATTCAACTTTCAAAAGCCTACTTATACTATTTGTTATATTATTAACCATTGAATTGAAAAATCAGACTCGAATGGCTTAAGGTTTTTCAATTTTTATTTTTTTTTAATTCTTGGAACACATTCCTAACCTTTTGAACTTGTTAATCAAACTTTATTTGGGTTAAAAATCATTTTTTAATAGAGAGATCTAAATTGTTTTTTACATAGGTCCCGTTTTGGCCCTCTTTTGAATACTCGAACTGATTTTGAAAAAATGAATTATTTCTTAATTTTATTAATTTGTTTGATATTTTTATATTAATCTAAACTTCTTAGAATTAATTTTAGGATCCTGCTCTGTTGAAAACCAATTCCCCGAATGGGGAAAAAAAAACAAACTTTTTCCTACACCTATTGCATTGACCTCGTTCTATAGTTAGGAGTTGTTCGGCTTATTTGAAAAAATCTCCTATATGATTAAATCATGTTGTTATTTTTATTTTAAATTAGAAATATTGAAGTTATTGCAAAATAGTTTTCTTGATTCTATCATGCTTCTAGTTAAGTAAAAAAAAAAAATCATTTTTTTATGCTATTAAAATCTACTATTAAACAAGACCTAATTTAATGATTTGGCCTTTTGGATTGTAACCTAGACACGTAGTAGATGTTGTCTAATTTTTTTTCATGGTGAAATTCCATCTCTAGAAATTTTTTTGGGGTTTATTTTTCAAGTGCCTCTATTTTGACCAGTATTGATTATTTTATAAAGTGTTCTTAATGTGAATTAATCTAGTATTGATTGGAAACTAATTTAATGTTTTTGGGTTGTAATCTAGACGCATAGGATATGTTGTCCATTTTTTCATAAGGAAATTCTATGTCTAAATTTTTTTTTTAATTTATTTTGTAAACATACATGTTCTATCATGTTGTTGAAGATTCTAAAAAGTGATGATAAATTTGATTTAATCTAGAATAATTGACAATTGATTAATTGATTTTGACACAGAGGGTGATGTATAATTTTTATTTTGATTAAATACCATCTCTAAATATTTTATTCCAATTTATTTTGTGAGTAATTTATTTTTGCCTTATTGCTAAGTATCTTGTTCATTTTAGATAATTCTTCTTTTCTTATCTATAATCGTGATCTCTTTTAATCTAAATATATATTGAAGGTATGTCACACACATGGGGTACGTATCTCTTTACATCATTATATCATTCCTTATATATCTCATTGAGTATGCTTTGTGGATTTATGTATGCTAAATTCATTGTTGCCTATGCATTGTTATTACTTTTGATTTTTTATTAGAGTTGATTCATACTTTGTATGATGTGGGATTTTAACATGATTGCTTATAATTTTTTATTAATTGTTGAACTAACTTTTATTATTTTATGAAAGTTCTTGACTTGTTTTTAAGGTACATACTTTTCTTTCTTATTTTGTTTAATTCCATTTGATATGTATGCCTTATGTGAGTATTTTATTACTATTATCACCTTGGCTCTTGGGTATCCACTAGTTTACCAATCAATTGCTATTGTTACCTCAATATAATTAGTAGAGTCCTTTATTTGGGGCTTAAAAGGGTACTACCTTATGGTACCTTCCCTATAGGTAGCCTTAAAGTTAGACTCGACTTTCAAAGACATGTTTTTTCAAATAAAGAGTCTTTTTTAAGGTTTTTTCTTATTTTATTTTTCCTTTAAAAAATAAATAAAAATAAGTAGTGACTCCAATATTTACAAAAATTAGTTTTTCACTAAAAAGTCGGTCTCACCATTAACTCAAGATGCACGAGAAACATGCAGGTCCACACATAGGCAAGGTCTCATTTTGCATTCAATCAAATCCAAAATAGAAAGTAAAGAAGTGAAATAAGATGAAATAATACACAACAATCAGATTAAATATTTCAACATCTATTCATTTACAAAATAATTTCAAACAACATGTCAAAAGAGGGATAGAGATATGAAAGAGAACTCATCTAATATATATAACATGTCTACAATGTATAACAAAATTCAAAGCAATCTAGAAACATGCTTAAAGAAGTGAAATTATCAACAAACGAGACTTTTAGCTACAAGGTAGAACAGGGGCATTCACAAAATATATCCTAAAAATACCTAGAGAAGTTATTTCATCAAAATAAAAAATGGACAACATCTTCAATATAGCCATATTACAATTTAAAAGACTAAATTGTTTAATTAGATGCTAACCAATACTAGATTATTTCATACTAAGGACACCGTACAGAATAATCAACATATGACTAGAATAGAGGAACTAGCAAAATAAACTCTAAAATATATCTATAAAAAAAAGAATTTTTTTCATGAAAAAAATGAAGCACATTTTTTATGTGTCTAGATTACAATATAAAAGGCCAAATTATTTAATTAGATGCTAATTAGTACCAAATTAATTCATATTATGGGCATTATACAAAACAATCAGCATACGACAAGAATAGCGGACTTGTAAAATAAATCCTAAAAGAAAATCTAGAAAATGAATTTCACCATGAAAAAAATGGACAATATCTCTTATGTGTCTAGATTACAACCAAGGATTAAAATATCGGTGATCTCGGATATATCGGTAGTTCAATTTTACAGATATATCGAATATATCGGAGATATATCGACGAATATTTTGACACAAAATATTGATTGGCCTAAAATTGATCAAAACTTATGAAAATATAAAACAAAGCTCTTATAAATGAAATTAGAAATATAATAGGTATTTTAAAATTGTTTTGTTGAAGAAATTGATATATATAAGTGTACATTGATTATTAAATTACATCAAATATTATTCAATAATAATATTGTGATATTTGATTATAATATGTTTAATTTTAAAATATATTTAATATTTTATTATGATATATTTAATTTAATTGTATTAAATGATAATAAATGTATAATTTTTAATATTTAATTAATATATTAATGATATTAAAAACTTTTTTCTACTTAATTAAATGAAAATTTTTTATTTACTTATAAAATAATTATAACTAATTCATTGTTTAAAGGATTTTTTTAATATTTTGTGTATATGAACACTTTTAATATATATATATGCATGGTACATAATAATTAACAAAAGGCAAACTTACCTTAATGGTTGATGGGTGTTGGCCCCAACCTTTTGGTCGGGGGTTCGACTCCCATTTTTGAGCTGCTTTGACTCGATGATATTTCGCTTTGATCCATAATTACAACCTAAAAGGATAAATTATTTAATTAGGTTCTAATCAATACCAGATTTAATCACAATCATATTGGTAAAAAAAATAAAGCAAATTTCAATAACATATCAAAATGAATTTATTTGATGAGCCTAGATGTATGGTAAAAATAAAGAAAACATTTATGCAATACATTCAATATGTCTATATTACAAGAAAAATAACAATACGATTAAATTGCATAAGGAGCATATTTAAATTAAGTCAAACTCTCCTTGACTACAGAATGGGATTATTGTAATAGGTAGAAAAAAATGATTTTTTTCTCCCATTTGGGAAATTGTTATTCAACAAATCATGGTCCTAGAATTAACTTAAAGAAGATTAGATTAGGGGAAAATATCAAAAAATAAAATCAAAGAATTTAAAAATAATTGAATTTTGCATAATTGGTTTAGGTATTCAAAACTGAGTCAAAATTGGACCTACGTAAAAACCAATTTAAATCTCTCAATTGAAAAATGATTTTTAGCTCAAATTAATTTTTTTATTAACAAGTTTAGGAAGTTAGAAACATGATAAAAAGATCAAAATATTTTTAAAAGAATCCTAAATTCCTTGACTCCAATTTTTTATTTCAAGAGTCAGTGAGTCAAGAAAAGTGGTAGTAGACTTTTGTTTAGAGAAATTGAATGTATGTTGGGCTTTCACCAAAGTCTAAATTAATATCCATAAATTTAATCCATGCCTCCTGATCCTCCATAATCATGATGAAGCTTATGAGGATCAAGAATTACTCCATTATTTGGAGCCATGGGTTTTATTCATGTGTGAAAACCGAAAAACAATGAAAATCAATAAGAAAAGTGCATACCAATTAAAACATGGTTGCATGTATTTCAAAAAAAAATTATTTTATTTATAATCTAGAGATCTAAGATAAGCTTGGAAAAAAAAACAATAAATAAATAAATCAATCAATTTTTTTTATAGAAAAACCCTTGAAAAATATTTTAAAATAATCAATTCACCTAGATCTTAAGATAAAAACAAGAAAACAAAACTCAAGGTAAGAATAGGTGTTTGTGTGAATGTGTGATCATGGTTGAACCCAAACTCAAAAATCTCAAAGAAACAATCAAATAATGGAATCAAAATCAAATATATCAAGTGGTGCAAGGCCTCATGTCATGTGATATTAAAGAAGCTTAAACTAAATGAAAGAAAACTAAGAAAATAAAGAGTGAAAATAAATCCTAAGCATAAATAATCAATCATCCAATCAATGAATATCAACAATCCATGCGGCCTATGCATCCGCACTAACCAAAGATAATTCTCATATCTAAGCAAAATGGAAGGAAAAGAGAGAGATGGAGAGATGATCATAATCAAAATATGCAAAAAAATAAAGAAAAAGAACATACCTCTCCTTCAAAAAGAAACAAGCTTGCTCATTTTCTCTTATTTCTTCACTATGTCGTGTCCTCCTTCTTTTAACCTCCAATCTATAAGTCTCAATCTCCAATGTCGTCCTAAAGAGAGTCCTTAACCTTTATGTGTGTGTCTCCAACCCCCTCTTCCCAAAGTCCCAATGCTCTCAATCTCCAAAAAAATGCATCTCTCTATCATTTTTCAAAACCACCCAAAGTCATGGACTCCTCCCTTCTCAATATGGCGTGAATATTCCCAAAGAGAGTCATTTCTTTCTAAAAAAATATCTCAATGTTGTCAATATGCCAATGGCAACCTTGCGTATCTCCAAGAGAATCCTCCCATTCCTCTAACTCTCAAAATCAATGTTATGTATCACTAAAAGGAGTCTTCTTTCCAAATGTAAAAAAAAAAAAAAAATCTCCTCATTCTAAAAAATATTCAATGCTATGAATAAAAAAAACCTTTACAAAGAGTCATTTCTATCTAAAACTCCAAAAATCCATGATCTCCAATTTCTCCTCTATCCAATGTCATTTCCAAAAGAGTCTCACCCAATTTCCAATTCTCCTTATGCATGTTTCTTAGAAAGCCTCTCTCAAAAAAGAGTCCATCTGCATTTAATCTTCCAAAAAAATTCTCTTATGCCATGAACATCTTCTAAAGAGTTCACCAAATCTCAAAGACTTTCCCTATCCCCTCCCCAATGTTGTGCACTTTCCTTAAAAGAGTCCTCTGCAATCTCCAACTCTTAAAACCATGTATCAAAATAATCTCACCTCTTTCAAAGTTTCCTTATTTTTCTTCCAATAGTCGTGAGTCAAAGAGAGCCCACCAAAATCTCCCATTTTTATTTTCCATGCAGATGTCATGCAAAGTGAAATGAAATACCATCCTAAAGTGCAACTAAGAATCCTCCTAAAATGAAATTAGATTAACTATCCTAAAATCCATCTAGGTGAATAATCTTAAAGTGCACTTAAATGGAATGAAATAAATATGCATTTAGATGAACTATCCTAAACTGCAATTAAACTAAGATATAACTAAGAAATTTCCTAAAATACAACAAAGTGAGCTAGGCTAAGTGAACTAAACCTAAAATGCAATTGGTTAAACTAAACCTAAAATACAACTAAGTGAGTTAGACTAAGTGAACTAAACCTAGAATGCAATTAAGTAAGCTAAACATAAAATGAAACCAAGTGAGTTAAACTAAAATGTAACTAAGTTAGCTAAACCTAAAATGCAACTAAGTGTGTTAAACCTAAAATGCAACTAAGTAAGTTAGGCTAAATGAACTAAACCTAAAATTCAATAGTTAAGCTAGACCTAAAATGCAACTAAGTCAACTAAACTTAAAATGTAACAAAGTGAGCTAAAGCTAAAATGCAACTAGGTAAAGTGAACCCAAATGAAACTAAGTGATATAAACCTAAAATGCAACTAAATGAACTAAACTAAAGTGACACAAAGGTTACATTTGGGATCCATAAAAAATCCCTCAACAATGAATCTCCAAAGGTGGCTTAAAAACGGTACCAAATGAGTGACAATGGACCGTCATGGGATGGCTATAAGGCAATGAGAAGTGAAGGAAAACACGTAGAATAACATGTGCTACTAGGACAAAATGAAGGGTCTATAAGTAGTTTACAATTAGTTCATAGATTTTGGCAATCCAACAGAGACTATAATGCACTACCTCCTAATTAGAGGAATGACTTGTTTTGATCATTGGGATGAATTTCTCATATGTATTATCATATGGACTGCCTAAGTCTATGAACTAGCTGTGAATAACTCATAAATCTTAGAAGAAACCCATCAATTAGATCTTCTGTGCAACTCCTAATGCACCAAAGTCATGTACAACATAAGTGATGTATGTTTGAACGCCCAAATCAATATCAATGCAAACAATGGTTAGAGAAGTGGAAACTTAAATATAACTTTGTTACATCATGTCTTGTTTTTAAGGGTTTTATCCTATCAAACTCCCACTAGCCCTAAAAGTAGTCTAGGCACTATAGGAAGAATTTGCTTCATAGTCACATAAGTTTTCTATATTATCTTATAAAATAGGTAATATTTCCTCTCTATGTGTTTTTCTCTTCCAATGGTTTCTTGGTTTTTTAGACTATATTACCATCCCACTATTACTATAACACGGGATCATGGATGATACAAGCAAGGGAACTACCTTTAATTCCATATGGAGCATCATAAGCCAAAAAACTTCTTTTGTTGTTTCAAAAGCAACGAAAACTTATAGTGCATACATACCCAAAGATCGACCTACAAGAGTCTTTATAAGACTAAAAGTCTAAATCCCCATACCTAAGGAGTATATACTCATTGGAAAGACTCACAAACATATATTCCTTTATTCTCCTCGGATACTTGAATATATGCTTGGCATTCACCCAAAACTTTAATCCTCAATTGGACTGATATCCATTCATCATACCTACGGCAAAACAAATATTGGTCTAGCACATAACATCACATACATAAGGCTACCCATTGCACAATCATCGAATACTGCCTTAATGTGATTTATCTCTTCAAATATCTAAGTGCACCGATCTTAAGAAGAAGGAGCTCCAAACCTAAAGACTACCAAACCCTTTTTAAAGTCCTACTATTGGAATTTGGCTCCTAAAAATAAGACATGATATAACAAAGTTAGATTTTATTATCCCTTTGTTATCCCTTTTATGCATTGATATTGATTTGAACATTTAGCCCATATCACTTGCACCGTACATGAATCGAGTGCATTAGGAGCTAAACAGAGGATACAAGTCATAGGTTCTTTGCAAGATGATAAGTTGATCACAATCGGTTCATGGATGGGGCAATCTAGTAGAGACTATAATACACTACCTCCTAATTAGAAGGATAACTTGTCTTGACCATCAGGTTGAGGTCTCCATAGTGAGTCTACTAATATATATGGATACACATTAGACAAGACCTATGATGAATCATGATGTAAAGTTATCTGATAGTCATGATTCACCAAGTTACTATGTTCTATGGACTCTCAACCTTGAGAGGATATTGAGCTTATGCTAAAATCAATAGGAGGCTTTAACTTATGGGTGAGACCCTAATGTGATCATATGTCCCTACAAATTGAGTCACTATTGATGGAGACTAGTGGTAATAAGTATTCTTAATAGAGGCCCCATGATATCTCATGGGATTGAGAAATGTGTCCCCCTTAGTTGATCCAAAGGACTTGTGATCATAAAATTTATTAGCGCAATAATTCTTTTTTATGGAATTTGACATATGCTCCTTAAAGCTAGAGTATGTTAATTGAACACATAATAGGAGGATATGTAAATCAAATATTAGAGAGGTAATCTTGATGCGTTGATAGCACTACTATGTTAGATTATGAAACTAGTTTATAAGGAGTCTACATGCAATGGATAGTAAGTCACTGATCAGAGCTTTCTCTCATTGTAATTTCATAGCATACTAAAGTGCAGTTGACTTCCTTTAATGGAGTATTGAGTCAACTTCAGAATTGAATTATGAGGGAACTGGTATATTTCTATGTGTCCTAATGGTTCTTGCTCGAGCTCTTAGTTTGTGATGATACTTTTTTAGGGTAATTTAAATATGTAATTCATAAGTATGCATAAGTGTGTTTTGGTAAAAACACAAGGTTGAACTTGATCTTATGAATTGGCTTTCTGGGATTGGTTAATTAAGTAATAAGAGCCATTAAAGCTAATTAATTAATTATAACTCAGTGGGTTGGAATAGGCGGCCTAAGCCTAATTTGAACTCAAGTCACTTAAGCTCATAGAGAAGCTTTTAAAAACCCTTTAAGGGTTAACACTTCAATCTTCCTATTCAAATTTCTAAAATTCCAGAGAGAGGAACCCTAACTACCTTTTAGAGAAAAAGAGAAAGAAGTTCACCATTTTTTCATGCCAAAATCCATGAAAGGAAAAATCGAGTAGGAGATTGTTGGATAGATAAGTTCTATGATGCCTACAACACCTTCTTCAAATTGGATTTGATTTGGAAACATCCAAATTGTAGGTTTGAGTTTTCTATCTTTAAATCTTTATTCCATAATGGTTTTTGAAGCCATATGTTTCTACTATGATAAATTTATAGAACCCTAAGGATAGATGCATGCACCTTATGAGATCCAGGGCTAGGGAATGAAGCAATTCAAAGTTCCTAACAACTAGTATTAGAGCCTTAGGTTAGGATTTTGCATGCTAAATCTGTTTTAGGTTGTGATTACTTCTATTTTGCAAGGTTTTTTATTTTTCATCCCATGGCCAAAAGGGATGGATGAATGAATGAATCTTTATTTACTTGTTCTTATGAAGGAATATGGATTGGTGTGATATCTTGTTATTTCTTTCTCTAGATTGGGTTGTAAGCTCTGTGTTTAGGAGCATAGGATTTTTATCTTTGAATATAAAAATCATTTTTGTTGATGGATTTTAAGTTGCATTTCGATGGAGCATAGGATTTTTTGTCTTTGTAAAAATCCATTTTTTATCCATTTTCATGTCGAAGAGAAGGAGGATCACAATCTAAGTGTTCAGAAACATACTTGGTGGAGACCATCCACAAAAGTGAGTTTTCAATGAAAAAATGGCCTAAAAAAATTGCAGAAACAATATAAGGTGTAGCACTTATGTGCTTTAAATAGCGCTTGAGTATCTTTGTCGAGCGTTTGAGTGTCTGAATTAGTGCTCGAGTAGCTCAAGTGCTCAAACACCCCTTCTAGCACTCAAAGTTACATTCTACACCTCTTCCAACCTTTTTTGTTGCATGTTTTATTTGGTAACATTGGATATTAAAATTTTAGGTCTTCAATTACTAATTATGCAAGAGGATCCCTAATGGCCATGGAGAAATACTTGTTTATTTACTTCCTTTTTTTATTATATGCTTTTTATTATATTGCGTATGTGGCCTTAAGGAAGAAAAAAATGTTTTAGTATTCTTATTAAATTTTTATGAGAAGTTGTTTTCAAGATTATTAATTTAAACTAGTTGCTGCTAATAAGAATGTTATTCCTTTTGGAACTATCCTTTTGGTTTTGGTGCAGGTGGTTCTCCATGCTCTCCTCCCCTTTCCCCATGAGAAAATGAGAACTACACCTATGGTGAACCTTCAAGCTCTCCTCTTATTTTTATAAAAATACACAAAAATTGTTTTGTTCTTTACCTTAAAAATGGTTTTTAAAAACAAGCATGGGAAAAAATAGGGCTCAAGTCATTAAAGCCCAGTTAGGGAACCCTATAAACACCCAATTAGGGGGTAGGGTTTCAAGTTAGTCATATTCCACTATCCAAAGAGAAAAGAGAGACCTAACCTTCACTTATTAGGATTGAGCCCCTAAAAGCAAGACATGATGTAACAAACATAGACTTCACTTTCCCTTTGCTATTCATTTTCATGCATGGACATTGATTTGATTTTACATACCCACATCACTTGCATTGTACATGACTTGAGTGCATTAGTAGTTGCACAAAAGATTCAAGTCATGGGTTCTTTGCAGAGTGATGAGTAGCTCATAGTGGGTTCATAGATTTTGACAATCTAGTAAAGATTATAGTGCACTACCTTAGTTGGAGGGATGACTTGCCTTGGCCATTGGGATGAGTTTCCCATGGTAAGTGCACAAGTATATATGGTTACACATTGGACAAGACCTATGGTGAATCATGACGTAAGACTATCGATTGTCATGATTCACTAAGCTATTATACTACATGGACTCTCAACTTTAGGAGGATATTGAGTCTATGCTGAAATCAATAGGAGGCTTTGATCTATGAGTGAGACCCTAAAGTGGTCATATATCCCTAAGGATTGGGTCACTATTGATGGAGGTTGGTGGTAACACTTATTCTCAATATAGGCACCATGATATCTCATGGGATTGAGATAGTGTGTCCTATTGGGTGATCCATAGGACATGTGATCATGAAATTTGTGGCCACAATAATAACGTTAGTGGAATTTGACATATGTTCCTTGGAAATAGAGTATGTTAGTTGATCACATAATAAGTGTGATTTGTAACTTAAGGATTGGAAAAGTAATCTTGATAGGTGATAGTACTACTTTGTTAGATTATAGACACCAGTTCACGAGGAGTTTGCGTGTAGTGGATAGTAGATCACAGACTCAAGTTTCGTCTCGTTGTAATTTCATAAGATATTGGAGTCTAGCTGACTTTCTTTAGTGGAATGTTGAGTTAACTTCAAAATTGGATTCTAAGGGAGCTCGTATTTTCCTATGGGTCCTAGTGGTCCCCGCTCGAGCTTTTATTTCATGTTGACATATGTTTTAAGGATATTTTGGGTATATAATTCATAAGTGTTCAATAAGGTTGTTTTAGTAAAAATTCAAGGTTGCATTACATCTTATGAATTGACTTTCTAGACTAGGCTAATTAATTAATTTGAGCCTATTAGAGATAATTAATTAATTAGGACCCAAGTGGGCTAGATTAGGTGACCTAAGACTAATTTGGACTTAAGTCACTTAAGCCCACATGGAAGCCTATATAAACTCCTTAAAAGGGGTTACAACTTCATTCTTCCTCTCATATTTGTGTTTGGCAAATTGTTTTTAGAAAAAATTTATATAAATATATATACAAGCTTATTTGGAAGAGTTTTTTTTAAAAAATAATTTTTCTATTTTGATTTTGTAAAAACATTGTAAATTCAATTTACATAATATTAATTTAATTTAATTCAAGCGTTATTAAAAATGGAAATATTTTTGTAATTATAAATAAATTTAAAATAAATTTTTTAGTAAAACATGAATATTGATATCATAATAAAATCATAAATTATATTTTTTTATAAAAAAAAAAGAAATACTATTTTAGTATATGCAAAAAAAAAATGGATATCAACACATTCGTAAAATAATTGATTCTATTTTATTTCATTTTGTTAAAAATGAAACATGATAATTTAAAATTGTTAAAAAAAAAATCATTTAAAATAAATAATGAATGAAGTTTAACTTTTTTAACATGTATTTGAGCTAAGTTTTTTATTGCAAGCACACATTTAGTATTCAATTACGAACACAATATTTTAAAATATTTGGATTTGATATGTAATTAATTAGATTGATTTTTTGAATTCTAAATTATTCTTAAAAGTTAAAAGATTTATTAAAGAATTTAAATTATTAACGTTTGTCTCACATAAATTTAAAATCTATTTGCTTGGTGAGAAAATTCAAAAAATATAGTTATGTGTATAGGAAAAACAATAAAGTTGTTACTCATATTATATCAATTTTGATCTATTATTCTTTTGTAGTTATTAAATTTATTTTTTGAGTTCCAAATTATTTTTAAAAACTATTAAACTATTAATAAAAAAGTGTTACTTGATTTAAAGTTTAGTTTTCTAGTGAAAGAATTTATAAAAATACAATTATGTGTAGAAAAAGAAATAATAGTCATTATGAACTAATTTTTATTTATAAATTTGTTTATATTAATGAGTTTACTACATTAATTCTTGTTTAATTTGGAGTTTATTTGTTTAGTGAAAGAAATTGAAAAAATATTATTCTACATAGAAGAAAAATAATAAAGTCATTTTAAACCATTTTTTGCCCATAAACTTTTTGTATTAATTGGTTCATTATTTGAATTTTTAAAAAATTAGTAAACTCATTAATAAATCCAACACATTAAGTTTTACTTGATTTGGAATTTATTTGCCTAGTGAAAAAAATTGTAAAAACAAAATATATGTAAAGAAAAAACTAACAAAGCTATTTAAAATAAATTTTGGTGTAGAACTTTCAAATATTATTGAGTTGTATTACTTTCCAATACTAATTAAATCTGTTTTTTAGTTTTAAATTATTTTTAAAAATTAATAAATTTTATGTATCAAGTATAATTTGATTTAAAATTTATTTGATTAATAAGAAATTTTAGAGACATTAAAAGAAATTAAAAAAAAAAAAAAACACATGTAATTCAAAGGAAGATCATATGTGAAGATTTTCAATATTATCATGCAAAAAGAAAATTAATGATATCATGTTTAATTTTATTTGTTTCTTATGACTTTTAAATTTTGTTCTTATTTTCTTTTTATTTTTAAAAATAGGTGAAAATAATTTATACTTGTCCTATAAAAATCATTCTCTATTTCACTTTATTTTTAAAAACTATAAACAGAAAACAACTATAAAATAGTGTTATGAATTTTTAAAAATAGTTTTCTACTTTTGAAAAACAACAAATTATATTCTAATCGAGCAATTAAAATTATTTTTTAATCAGGTGAGAATGATGTTTTATATAATTAAGTATATAACTAATTAGCATTCAATATTATTCCCAATAGTGGCTCTTTTTTCTTTTCTTTTCTTTTTTCCTTTTTCTTTTCCAATATCAGGTGAGAAAAAATCTAAATCCTCATTTAAAAAAGGCAAGAATATATTTCGTAAAAACAGTTTTCAGAAAGGAAGAAATGATAGGTTAAACGGTCGATACCAAATCCTAAAATCACGCTACATCATAACACTTACATAGATGCTAACAACAATATTATTGGTATTGATATAATGATAATAATAATAAAGTTTTACGTGTATGACTTTTGTCTCATTCATATGAAATAAAATAGGGTATGTGGTACGCACATGCAACTTAACAAACTATATAATAATGATAAACATGAGGCTACTAACTATCATGATTTCAAACTACAATCGTAGCCCGCAATGCCTTTCTAAAAACTGGGTTATATCTTACAAACTTATAAAGGTCTCCTTCGATGCATGTGCCACAAGTGACCTATAGCCTATAGTAGATATCTATATTTTAATAAGGGAAATAAAGAAACTATTATCAAGGCCTTGTTCGAGGTACGTACCATCACAAGTAAGGATCATGGGGGCATGTGCCCCTCAATTTTCCCAAAAAAAAAAAAAAAAAAAATCCCTTACATGTTAAAATCTTTTAAGAATATAAAAATCATGATGGAAAATTTGCCCTTTTTAAAAATATAAATTTAATTTTAAAATTTTTGAAAATAATGGGAACTAAATATTATTATCAAAAAAATAATATTTATGATTAATTATTGATAAAATAATAAGATTGAATAAAAAATAAATAAAATCTCATTAAATATTGGTGCTTATTTTTTTCTTATTTATCCAATTTTTTCCTTTTATACTTATTTTTTATGAAATATAGATTTTAAATAAAAGACCTTACTTTAAGTTATTTTGTATTTAGCTATTTGAAAATAGAAAAAATTAAGGTGTTTATTTGATATCTATAAAAATCTTAACTTCTATTTTTGAAAATACATTGAAAAATTTGGAACTTTGAATGCAGATACAAAGAATTAGATTAAAGTATAAATAAAATTAGATTATATGACAATGAGAACTTAAGGCGCACATCTCTTCTATTTGAAAAATGTCAAAATTTATAATAAAAACGATTAAATTCTTTAAAATAATTTTAAAGATTTTGTTACAAAATGATTCAAATTATTGAAAATTTTTAATGGTTTTTCTTTCTATTTTTTTATTTCTTTTGAAATTTTTGGTTAAATGTTCTTGATAATTTTTTTTATATAAATCTAATTTTTTTAAAAAATATTCTTAGTTGTTTAATTTGATACATTTTCATAATTAATATTTAAGATTAATTATTTTTTAATAATAATAATAATAATTATCATTAATTACCTTAACTACGATCTAATATTCTTCGTCATTACATATATTCACATAAATTTCATAAGCTAGTTAATAAGTCAATAAGCTAGTGAAAAAATTAATAAAATATAGAAACCTAAATTTAAAATGACGGCCAAAGTAATAATCTAGAAAAAATTTTGACTTTGTATTGCTAAGCAATTTAGTAGAATTAAATAATAAATTTTAAATTAACGGCTTAAAACTTCATTTAACTTAAAATCATCATAACTCAATAGATGTCATTTGGTATCAAACAACTTTTAGAAAAATCACTTTAAATCCACTATGATGAATAACAATTTAGCTTTTGGTGAACTATAGTTTCAAAGGCATGCAAAGTTTTAGAAGTAACTTTTATTGCCACCTTTGATCAAATTATTTTCTATTTGTATTTTTAATGAAAACATAAATCCGATTTGAAAACATATTAAAATTTTTTTTTTTGCATTTTATGTTTTGGAAAACTAATTTAGAAAAGAAAAAAAAAGTGAAAACACCAACACTTTTTCAAAATTTTATTAAAAAAAAAAAAGTGAAAATTTTCTTCTATAAAATTAAAAATAAAAGAGAATGGAATGCCATTATGGAATCCATAATATTAAAGGAATACAAATATTACAAATGCAAAAGAAATATTAATATAAATAAAATATAATCTTATATTATTTGCATTTACTTACTAAATTATGAATTATTATATATTGAAAACTAATTTATTTCAGAGGATTGATTATCAACAAATTTTCTTAGAATATATACACAACAAATATATATATATATATATATAAAATAAATAAATAACTCTAATATCCTTTATAAAAGTTAAAAGAAGTATCAAGAGTTGACCAACCAAAACCGAAAACGTAAAAGTAGGTATATAATCAAGTGACAAATGGTGAGAAGTTTTAGAATCTAAGACCCATATGATGGAAGACATACTTGAGGAACTAGGGAACTAACAAACCTAAAATGACAAACATAACATGTAACTATATGGCAAGAAACTTTTGGAACTATTTAATAAGGGCAAGTCCCATAGGATTAAAGGGTAGTGTACATGAGTTCAAATATGAACAAGTTGGATAGAGGGACAACTATTGCAATATTAGTCTATGGAGGCTTGTAAGAACAGTATTGGCCAATATTAGATTGAGACTGTTGAGACTATTGAGAAAACTATTGTTGCATTATTTTACTTATGATCTTGAGACATGGAGTTGGCCTCCTAATGACCTTTCTACTTACAATATCTACTATTTATCCATGGCAACCTTTGAGTAAGACCTATTATGATTGTTGGAAGGTGGTTTATATTGTATTGCCAAAACAGATGGATGGGGTGTAGAGAGAATTCATTTTTCTTGTTTAAGACTTAAGACATATCTACCCTAACCAATAATTCACTAACTATTGAATCAACTAGGGAAACAGGGATGATGCAAATTTTCCTATATGATGCTTCAAAATTACTACAAAGGGCCATAAAAAAATTGAACTGGTTGTTATTTCTACAAGCAATATAAGGCGTAAAAGTGGAACTCTACTAATTCTATGAGGTAGCTTATCCTCGAGATCGGTCATAATAGAATATAACTCTTGAATACTCATATTGCTTTATTCAATTGCTTAAATGTCAATTTCTAACTCATACTACTTTGTAAAATTAAATTGTGCATATAATCTTACCAAATGTTCATAAACCTATTTGGCAATTTCATACTTCGCTAATTGTGAACTTATCTAATTCTCAATATAGTTGTTGATTGAAGTAATAATCTTAAAATTGTATGCTTGTCAAAGACCCAACTATTCTATATATATAATTTCAATAAGAATATTTTTTTCTCATCTAATCTCATACTAATTGACTCAAGCAAATCATCCTTTTTACTAGTCATGATGAATAAAAAAATAAATAACCACCAAACGTAAGAGAAGAACTACAAATAAGAAAAAAAAATTAAAATGTCAGCATCAACTAAAAAAATATTGGGGTAAACCCCAATAGAGGGTGCGGGGCGATTGGATCCATGAAAATTGTGCATGGGATTAAATTTTCTTCAATTAGCTCATAAATCAAGAATTTCATTATATTCAATTGTGTTCTAATCCTATGTGAAATTCAAAGAATCATAAAAAAAAAAAAAAAAAAAAAGGGAAAAAGAGTGTAGGGTTTCTTATTATGATGACTTAAAAAAATATGGACAACTCAAATGGAATTTAAATATATTCAAAATTTTCACATTAATAAAAAAACTCAACACCAAAAACACTTTTATCAATAAAATTTTTTTTAAAAAAAAAAAGAAAAAGAAAATATAGAAAATAAAAACTGTTTTACAAAAATAGGATAAGAAAACATTTTTTTTAAACCCAAAAAAACTTAAGATTTGATAAATTAGATTATTAAATTGTTGTGAATGTATGTAATGGAAAAAATTGAGATGTTAAAATTTTAAATAATTTCATTTATTTTGGTATAAAAATAAGTCAACACTTTTATGCATACTAGATTCTATATTTTTCATTTTTTGTAATTTTCCAATGAGTATATATCCCAAGAGACAAGATAATAAAAGAGGAGAAAAATATATAAGAAAAAAAAAACAACAAATTTTTGAGGCCATTCTAGAATTAAATATATATATATATATATATATATATATATATATATATATATATATATATATGTCTTTTTATCTATTTTCAAAATAATAAATTTTTTATTTAGTTTAGTGGATTAGACAATTACTGTAAAAGTGATTTTGGGGCCTAGAAATCTAATCCAAAAGGGGCCATGTTGAATATAATATTGGGAAAAGGATGGAAAGGTCAAAGGTGAAGATTTAAAAAGTCCAAGATAGGCGGCAAAATGGTGTAGTATAGCTAACTTTTGGTAAACCTAACTTTGGAGGCTTGTGAATTATCCATCATCTATGCATTTCTCCTACTCCAGTCTCCACCACCCACCCACCCACCATCCTTTTCCTTCTCAGTTCTGACAACATATCCACTCCAGAGAGGGAGTTGAGCCATCAATGCTCTCTGATACTTCTTTGACTTAAAAGTTAAAACCATCTACCCAGCAGTCCTCTGTCTCCATCTTTCTCCACGTTCTCTCTTCTCTCATAGCTGGCTGGTCAACAATGTTTTTCCTTCCCTCACCACAAAAAAAAAAAAAAAAAACAAAAACAAAAACAAAAAACAAAAAACCTGGTATCCTCCTATGTTTTTTCACAACTGGAATCCTTCTATTTTTTTGGCAACATATTTATCATGCATGCATTCAGACGGATTGTTTGACCCACGGGCATGATGTAACTCGAATGGTTGAAAAATAAATTTGTTAGATTTTTTCTATTGATAAAAAATTTAAATTAAATTTTGACAGTTCAAAAATAAAGAGCAAAAGTACTTTATAATGGGTAAATAAAGACTCTAAGGTACTTATATATAAAAAGGGTTGTAAGTAAATATATTAATAATAATAGATTTTTAAATATAGGACTGAGGGTGACTCAAGGATAATTATAGGTTATTATAATAAAAAAAATAATATTCTCAATTCTATTATGTTATTAATGAAGATCATTTAAAAATTATCTTAAATCTAAATATTTATGATTATAGTCATATTTATTTATAGGAAATCAAACAAAAAAAATAGATTATTTAATTAAGAAAAGTATTTATAATTTAGAATTAATTACTTAGTGGTCGAATTCTGTAAAAATATTATAAAATTTAGTTTTGAAAATCATCGTAATTCATCTTTATTGAAAATGTAATTTTTAAGTAATTTAAAATATTTATATCATGAATTTTTCTATAAAAAAATAAAAAAATAAAAATTTGAAACACTTATCAATAGGGCACATCGTTATCCAACATAATTAATTTTTCAAATAAAAAAGGAATTCTTTTATTTTGACTAGTCTAACAATTTGTGCTGTTGATCTGTTGAAAATTATTATTAAAAATGTTGAGGAATGTGGATATTAGACACGCACACAAAAGAATCAGATGATTAATCATTCAATCAATCAAATATGTGTACTTTGAAGGTTAAATTGAAGTGATATTTGACGGGGTGGAAAAATAAAAATAAAAATAAAATAAAAAATAGAAAAGAAGAGAAGCGATCTTGCCCAATGCCCAGTTGCCCGTGACTGTACTTGGCTGAAAACAACAACAAATGCCATTCAGACATCTCATTATACAGTCAACAACCAGCTTCTCAGTTCCCATTCAGATAGCTTCTTTACTACTTCTATTAATGACGTAACTAACAACTTTATCCCATGAAACATACACCTTAACTCTGAACATATATGATTATACTCTTATGAATCAGACATGACAATGGGATGACTAGTCTTTAATAAGATGAAATTTGTGAGAAGCTTAAAGACAATTTTGAGATTTTTTATTTTATTATTATTATTTTTATCAATTGGATTTAAGAAGAATTTAGATATTGCTAACCTCATTCCTGCCTAATTGTATATACATAATTGAATAAAAAATAATTTAATTTTCAATTTTTGTATCATATAAAATAAAATATTATTTCTTACAAAAAATTATATTATTTATTTATTTATATAATATATTTACTTTAATATAATAAAAATTTTAAAAAGCTAATCAGGTGAGTGGATGTTGGAAATTGTTTGAATTATACCTCCATTTATATTTCTTTTTTATTGGATTGGGATGAGAATTTATTTATTTTTAATAAAATGAGATGATAAATTATATAAATAACATGGGATTGGGACGATGATATTCCTTATTTAGCAGACAATTAAATGTAATATCATTCTTCTAAGTTAATAATTTTTTATTTTTAATCTTAGAATGTAATAGTAACTCTTGGAAGTATTTATAATGATTTTAACACTTGAAAAATCTTATAATTTAAATATTAAAAAAAAAGGTAAAAATACTTCTCAAAATCGCTATCAAACATACTTTTAAACCATGTTTAAATTGTTTTCTAATATTTTGTTGAATAAAAATCTATTTAAAAATTTAAAATACTTTTAACATGTTTTTAATATTTTTAAATATATTTTAAAAATAATTTTTATGTTTAATATTTTATTTTTAATCATTTGACATATTTGTATAATTAGTTTTTAAAACAACCCTTAGAAAACTTTGAAAACACTTTGTTTGATGTCATTTTGATTATTAAATAAGTTTTTATAATTTTTTTGTTTGAGGAATAGAAGTCTGTTTAAAAAAAAAACAATTACAAAACAAAACTCTTGGATATTTTTTATTTATTTATAATTTTGAGGAATTTCTTTAAAAATCAAGACTTTTTAAAAGTCATGCTCATTTCAAACTTGATAATCTTATATATATAACATACAAGTCACAATCTCATATGCAAGGATGAGTATATATATATTTTCTTTATTCTGATTTAAGGTTTTTAAAAACGATGTGAAACCTCAATCATTGAAGAAGACCAAACACCAAAAGTACCTAATCTATGATTATTATGAATCAAAATATAATTAACAAATAGAATGGGATATACTGCAATTTTACCCTTGATGTTTGCCCAAGGAAATCAAATTTGTATTACCACGTATTGACGGAGCAGTCAAAGACGTGAATGCCTACTAAATTCCGTCTGCTCACAGGAGACACTTCTGGCCATTGGTCGGCCCATCATGACTTTCTTATTAATTTTCTCAGTCTCTTTTCCTCTCTCATTTTCCTTTTACCCCCTCCCTTTCTCCCCCCCCCCCCACCTACATGGTATCCTAGGTTCGATTCTATGGCTCGAGATTATTTGATTCCAATCATGCTATTCATTTTTCTCCATCACCCCTCTACTAAATTCTCTCTAAAATGGTTTTTTGTAATCCCACCACTCACATTTCAAGTTCATTTAATGCATTGCAGAAAATATTTTGGTGGGTTTGTTTATTTTCCTCTTTATCTCAATAATGTTTTTTTTTTCTTATGAAATAATTTATTTTCTTTTAATT
This sequence comes from Vitis riparia, assembly GCF_004353265.1. Lineage (NCBI taxonomy): Eukaryota > Viridiplantae > Streptophyta > Magnoliopsida > Vitales > Vitaceae > Vitis > Vitis riparia. The sequence goes on along the minus strand of NC_048434.1, from coordinate 11,114,237 downwards.
TAATTATTTTTAAAATATAAATATAGAAAAATAAAAAAATTAAAATCCATTATAAAACTATAATAATAATAATAATAAAAATAAAAATGATAGGGTGTAAACTTTATTTTGAGAGTCATATTTAAAGTTTTCAAATAAATAGCGATTTCAAACAATTTTTATAAATAAAAAGTAAATTATGAATGAGAATAGACGTGAAAAATAGGGGACATATAGTGAGAATAGCGTTATTCTAATAATAACAATAGTATAAACAACATACCATATGTTAATAAATGATAAATAAAAAAAAGAATAATTATAATTAATTAAAAAAAAAGGGCATGTGGCATAAGGTGAACACGTGCAGCAGGGGGGAGAAATTGAACCCTTGTGTTTTTGAGTATTTTTGAGAGGGTGCGCACGAGAAACGAAGAGAACTACAGTAATGGAAAGAATAGATTCAGTAGATAGAGATAGGCAACAAAAAAGGGAAAATTAAAAATCACATTCACAGTTCTCTCTCTCTTTCTTCCCTGATTCTCTGCAGAGCAGAGGCATCTTCTGCATTCTTACTTCTCACACATTCTTCTGTTGTCAAGTTCCCTTCTCAGGAAACCAAACCCTCTTCTCATTCTGCCTTCTTTGTCTGCCCATGAATTTCTCTTCCAAATATGGGTGAAGAATCCTTAGCTACAGTTCCATTTGACAGAGCTGTTGAACAGGTTTTCTTTTTTTTCTTCTTTTTCTCTGTTTTTTTTTCTTGTCAAAGCCAACAAAAATGGAAAAAGAAATGGCAAGTATCTGGTGCATGACTTGTCTCCACTGTGAATTGTATTTGTTTCTCCTGCTCCCTTCTTGGTAAAAAACTGCTGAGTTGAATCATATCTGGTTCTTTGTTCTTCATTTTTTTTATCCCGAACCAATGCCCATTTCCAGCTCTCCTTTTACCGTTTCCTTTTAGTTAAGGCACTTGACGTGGTATGATCAAAGATTCAAAATCTGATTTTTATCAGAAGAAAGAAAACACTGAATTTGGAATCATTTTCTAGGTTTTTTCTCTGTAGATCAGTCCACCAATTCTTTGGTTTGGGTTTTGAATTTCTACTAATTATTAGTTTTTATCATGTTGTGGATTTTTGTGAGCAATGTCAGGGTGGAAGACTAATTGGGTTTCCAACTTGCATTTGGTTTTTGGTGTGGTCTTTTTTTATCATTAGTTATTACTGCTTTCTTGGTTTGTTCTACTTGTTTGCAAATTTTTATTTGTTCTTAATTATTATTATTTTTGCACATAGTCTTCTTCTTTAATGGATTAGAACTTGCAGTTGGTAAATTATGCAATTTAGCCATCCAGCAGTATATGCTGCTACTGATTTGAAAATGTGGTGTTTGAGAATCTACTGCCAAAGCTTTGTTCCCTTCTCCATGATCAGCAGAGAGTAGGAGTAGGATAAAGATTGATTGGAATCATGATAAACATATACTTCAAATCTACTGCCCTTTACTTCGTTTAGAGCTGGGAAATACATATGGGGTTTTTTTTTTTGGTTCATTTTTGTTTATTTATTTATTATTATTATTATTTTGGGTGGATTTGTATTCAAAGTGCTTTTAGTACATTTGAGCTTATATCATCTCAATGTTTCTTGCTGCAGTGTCATGGAATGTTAACAGTAAACATTTCTTGCTGCAATAATGGAACCTAATCCGGAAGTGAGCTTTAGCTAATGAACTAAATAAATTGTATTTTATGTGTGAAATAAAGTTTATAGTGTCTTGATTCATGGCACTGCCTTTTTGTTTGGCCTTTAGCACTCATTGGATTTGTCTTGCAACAATCGATGAGTGTTAATCCTTCCAGAATCTACCCTTTCTTTTTTTGGTCCTACCTTTTGTTTTTTCTTTTCTTTTGGGTTTCTTTTTCACCTTTGCATTTTCTAGTTGATAGCAATTTCAGAGTTTGATTATTGAACCTCTTGTTCCTAAAAATATTTTTTTTAAAAAAAATTGTGCTGATTTTAGTTTGATTATATTCCGTAAAATTTTTTCCAAAATTGTTCGAGATCAGAAAATGAATCGTTAAATGTTTTTTGAAGTTCGGTGAGAGATATGTCCTTGGTTGACATAATTTTGAGAAGTATTTTCTGTTTTTGTAGAAAATGAATATCCTTTTTATGTTTTTTGTGAATTTGTGCAGGCGATTGTGACTTTGAAAAAGGGTGCTTATCTTTTGAGGTGTGGACGGAGAGGGAAGCCGAAGTTCTGCCCTTTTAGGCTATCTACGGTAGTAACATCTTTTATGGCTTATATTTTGAGAGAATTTTTTACTGGAATGCATAAAATCATTTCTTCATGGAGTGAGCAGAGTTTGAAGAACTGGTTTTTTCAAACCAAAGACAGCTCTTTGGACTATTTCTACAAAGAAGAACTTTTGAAGATTCTGATATATTTGAAGTATGAGCCTAACTTTCAAACTTTGGAAGCATCATAATCACAAATCACATTATAATCAGAACTCCTTATACTGCTTCGTGTGCAAAAATGCAAATAAGCGATATTGGATACAAGGATTTATGCTTAGATTCCATGAATTTGTGTAACAGGGTATATGTAATAGAGATTGGTTTGGCTAAATATTTGTATGGTTGACCCCATAGTGTTGAGATACAGGCTAAATTAATTGAAAATTGCATATATTATTTCCTAAGCCATAGTATTTACCATCTTCTGTCAAAAAATGTCTGTCTTAACCGATATTGTTTATTTTTTTTCCCTGAAGTTCCACTAGAACTTGTCCCTGTCCCTGTTCTTTGAGTGAATTCTCGGTACTCAAGTGTGATAATTTTCAATTTCTAAGGATTTCAATTTATGTTAAACACTTTAGGGATAAGAATTTGTTGCAGGCACTGTGATGTAGATTTCCATTATTAAATACAACCTCTTGTGAAACAAAGATTGATAAACAAAGTATGCTTTTGTTTGCATCTACACGTTAAAAATACTACTTAGTGAAATGAATGGAAGAAAAATAACACCAGAGCATTTTTCATTTTTTCTGTTTGTCTGTTTACTTAAGGAACTTTATAATAACAAATTTGGAATTTGAATTTGTCATTTGGATTTCAGGATGAGAAGTTTTTGATTTGGTATTCCGGACAGGAGGAAAAACAATTGAGATTGAGCTCAATTACAAAGATTATACCTGGGCAAAGAACTGTATGTAAATAAGAGCTAATATCCAAGTTAAATTGTATGCTTAAACCATGAGCTGGTGGTGATATTCCATTATGCTTTATCTGTGTGTATTGTAGGTAAATTTTCAGAGGCAGCTTCAAGAAGAAAGGGAGTGTCGGTCCTTTTCACTTGTCTATGCTAACGGCGAAAGGTCACTTGATCTGGTAATCTTTTGAAATCTTTGGTTCAGTTTCTTGCATGTATCTTTACTAGTTAATCCTGATACTTTTTATCTATCTTAATCACAGATATGCAAGGACAAAGCACAGGCTGATTCTTGGTTTTTAGGCTTGAAAGCTGTGATATCCAGATGCCAACATCCTAGACAATTGAGCACATTCAGAAACTGCGTAGGCGTACAAACTTGTTTCAATAGCCCAGCAGGTTATTTTCGAAGAAAGCATAATCTAGGACTTCTAGAGGATACACCAAAGTTTAGTCAGGTGACCAGTTAATACCTTTCCTTTTGTGGTTAATTCCGGAAAACATATCATTTAACTTGCTCATAACATACCTTTTTCTAGAGGCAAACATACAATTGACCATTTGTGGTTATCCTGTGTTTGGAATAATTAGCAATTTAAAATTTATTAGGAAAACATGGTAACTAGTTAGAGAGTTACAAAAAAAATGAATGGAAAGTATTTTAAGGTTACATAAGGAAAAAGAAGACTGAATTTGAATGGGCATTAGCAATTAATGATAAGGAAAACAGGCGTGATTTCATATAGGAATCAACCTGAGTAATGTAGAACTTCCGTGAAAAGCTTAGGAGTTATTTGTAGTTCTCATTCATAATTCATAGGTTATTGTGTTATGGGTGCTAAAATTGTGTTATGAGTGCTAAATTGGGTTATCTAGGTTCTATATAACACTTGAGTAATCATCCATGCGGCCTGTGCATGTGAAGATTCTGAAAACAAGCGCCCCTTCTTCTTTTCTCCAAGAATTTTCACATCAGAAGAAGAGAATGAATGCAAACAATAGAACATGTAGAATTATGTTTTTGTCAAAAATGACACCTGAATACATAGATGTGGATTAAAACACAAATAAAGTAAAGCTCCAAACAAGAAAAGAAAATTGCTTTAGGTTTGTCCTTATAGGAGTGTGAGATCCATGGGATTTCTATTTAAGACGAGAAAATGTGATCTTTTCCTGTTTTGAATGGTGAATTGTGTTTTTGAATGAAGAAATGTTATCAAATGCAATTGAAAGTACTTAAAAAAGAAAAGTTAGTGAGATACAACAAACAATATCGGTTGAGCTCACTACAAATTTCCACTGGTATCAAGTGATTGTAGTTATATTTCTTGGGATTTTAACTGTAATAGGATGTTATATACTATTCTTTCAGTTTCAAAATAGTTGATTCCTCTATGTTAACCATGTTGAGGAATGTTTTTGTAATGTTCGTTTATGACTAGAATCAATTTTAACTCAGGATATGATGGTATATCCATCCTTGGCCTTGATGTTCAACCTTATGCTTCACTTATTTGATTTTTTCATTCTATATTCTGAAGGTACGCAGCTTATGTGGAAGCCCTACACAGTCACTTTCAGAGAGGTGTTTTTCTGATGGCTTATCGTATTCTGCTGATAGCTTTTATTCATCAGAATCGAGTGTATCGAATGTGAAAAATGTAGCGGATGTCTCACTTCCAAGTTCTCCTTATGTTGAACCAGATCATCTCAAACAGGGAGAAGAAATCTGTGCTGGCACAGAAATTCAAACAGATATGCTGAGTCGGGTTGCTGCACCTTCTCATGCATCACCACAAATGGAAAAGAATGATATTTTGAGGGATGTCATGATATGGGGAGAAGGAATAGAAGGAGGGATCTTAGGAGGTGGGGTCTATAGGTTTGGTAACCAAAATGGGATGCAATCGGATGCTTTGCTTCCCAAGTTACTAGAATCCACCACAATGTTAGATGTGCGAGAAATATCTTTAGGGGGGAAGCATGCTGCCCTAGTTACCAAACAGGGGGAAGTCTTTTGCTGGGGTGAGGGGAGTGGGGGAAGGCTTGGGCATAAAGTTAACATGGATATGGGCAACCCAAAAATTGTTGAATCCCTTACTGGTGTCCTTGTAAAATCTGTTTCCTGTGGGGAATATCAAACGTGTGCTCTGACGCATTCTGGTGAACTCTATACATGGGGTGACAATGGTTCTGGTATAGATTTAGTGGGTGAGAGGAGAAAGAGAAGTCAGTGGATACCAAGTCGGCTTTCTGGTCCTTTGAATGGTACAAGTATATCAAATGTTGCTTGTGGGGAATGGCATATGGCAATTGTGTCCACTTCTGGACAATTATTTACCTATGGAGATGGAACTTTTGGGGTTCTTGGGCATGGAAAGCTTGAAAGCATTTCTCAACCGAAAGAAGTTGAGTCTCTCAGTGGTTTATGGGTTAAAGCTGCTGCATGTGGACCATGGCATACAGCCGCTATTGTGGAAGTCAGGGCTGACCGCCTGAAGTTCAACACTAAAGGTGGGAAGTTGTTTACATGGGGTGATGGGGATAAAGGAAGACTTGGGCATGGTGATCAAGAGAGGAAGCTTTTACCAACATGTGTTGCGCAACTTGTGGATCATGATTTTGTTCAGGTTTCTTGTGGGAGAATGTTGACTGTCGGACTTACATGTTTGGGGACAGTTTACACAATGGGAAGTGCAGTGCATGGGCAGTTAGGAAATCCACAAGCCAAGGATAAATCAATTGCAATTGTTGGAGGGAAGCTTAAAGACGAATTTGTTAAAGAGATTTCATCAGGATCATATCATGTTGCTGCATTGACATCAAAGGGAAGCCTTTATACATGGGGCATGGGTGCAAATGGGCAGTTAGGATTAGGTGATACTGAAGATAGGAACTCCCCAACTGTAGTGGAGGCGTTGAGAGATAGACAAGTAGAAAGTATTGCTTGTGGATCAAATTTTACTGCTGCAATCTGTTTACACAAGTCAATATCTAGCACTGACCAATCAGCTTGTAGTGGATGTAGAATGGCTTTTGGGTTTACAAGGAAGAAGCATAATTGTTATAATTGTGGTCTTCTATTCTGTCGTGCTTGTAGTAATAAGAAGTTTCTAAATGCATCTCTAGCGCCTAATAAAAAAAAGCCTTTTCGAGTTTGTGATCCATGCTACACCTATCTGCAAAGGATTAAACATTCAAGTAGACTATTAAAGCTGGAAAATCATAGTCCAAGACAGCTATTGATGACACAAAAGACGTCGTTCGATGAGAAAGAGGACAGGGGGGAAGGAACTCCTGCACGGACTCAATTTTCATCGGTTGGACAGCCCTGTAATGAGGAAAGCCAGTCCTATGAAAAGAAACCATTCAAAAACCAAGTGGAAAACCAGCAGACTCTAGAACCAGTTTCTTCTTTGTCAAATGGACTGCCTAGATGGGGTCAAGTTCCATGCCCTTTTCTATTTGAAAAATATTGTAGAGAAAATTCTATAGCATTGGTTCCTCTTTCCAATAATCAGCTATCGTCTGTTCCTCTGTGTTGGAAACAGAGCCCCCGGGGATCTAAATATATGGTATCCACTGTTGTGAACATGGAGAAAGATTTTCCAGACACAGATAAGATTCTCATAGAAGAAGTTGAGAGGCTGAGATCTGAGGTAACTTTTCCATCCTCTTTACTTCTACATTTGTTTAGTTGCTACCATTAGCCATGCATGTTTTTCCTGTCTTGTGATATGTATGTCTCTTTCAAGCACTTACGCACACCACATGGAATTGTCAGCTTTCTGCTCTTGACATTACTAGATTAGTTCATAAAATAGGTAGATGTTTATATTACATGTTTTTAAGAATGCTGATTACATCAAAAGGTGTGGATCAGCCATAAACATTTAGATAAGCTCTAATTTGGCTCTGTTTTTTGTGTCCTGCCTGGGTGCACTTGAGTTTCTTGGTTTTCTCTACATGAATTTTGCATGGTAATGCATCTTGGATGTTGTATTATCATGAATTGAGAGAATACGAATTGTTCAAATAATTTTGCTATCCAAGATACAAATTAAATGGAAAATAAACCACTAGGGGGCAAACCCAATGACACCAGGGTGTCATAACACAGATTTCATGGAAGCTCTTCAACAAATCTTCTATTATCTATCCAAACTTCTACACCTTTTGAAACAATGACAACCCTTTGTGGGTTAACATTGCATAAGGGTATTTGACAATACCCATATAACTCATTTCTGAGGAGTGGAGATCATGTTTACTTTGGCTGAGATTCTAAAGCTCATTATGACATAATCCGTGGCCCAACCTTTTTGGGTCCCTTCTGCCATGATTAGAATTCGAACCATATGTTCATGACATGAGAAATTAGAAGTAGTTTTGCCATGGATGGGATGGGTCATGTAAACCTATGTCACTGGTATCCTAGGAAAAAATAATATGGTTTGAGTTGAAGGCACTAAAAGAAACAAGGCTATGGCTGAAAAGATCATGCGCTGAGCCTCTGAAAAAGGGTTTTGTGGCTTGTAGGATTCAGACTATGAATGGATGTAGGTGGAGAGAAACAATTTTGTAGGGGCAGAGCCTATCTGTATAGTTGGTTTTAATTGTATTAACCAGCCTCTGGGTTTTGGTGCTTTTTGCTCCTTGATTCTGAAAGAAAAAGTCTTAAATTCTGCTTCTCGTCCAAAATGTAACAGGAGGAATCTTATTTGTAAAAGGATTCTTTATTATGGAAAATTTGATATTAATCTTCCTGGCAATGATATTTCTATGTTCTATGTTCTGTATTTGAAATTAATAGTATAAAGGAGAAGACTTTTGTCATTATGAGGCTTTATCTCTCCCATATATAGATATTTTTCCCTGATTTGTCATAATTCCTCTTTTTGATGAACACATGTAACATTGTTGCATTGCTTTATTCACATCCTGTGAAATTTAAATTGCTTTCAGATATTGTCTCGGAATATTCTTTCTCAACCAAAATTCATTTCATTTTAATAGGCTAGGAGCCTTGAAAAGCTATGTCAAATGAGAAGTGAGAAGATTCAAGAATGTCAACAAAAATTACAAGAAACATGGTCTCTAGCAAGGGAGGAAGCTGCCAAGTGTAAAGCAGCAAAGGAGGTTATAAAAGCTTTATCATCAAGGGTAATCTCCGCTTATTGTTGTCGGTTTAGTTGGTTGATAGCCATATTTCTTAACAAACCAGTGGGACATACTGCAAGGTTTTTTAATTCCAATGAAAGTTTGATTTAATTATCATAAAAGTGAAATTATGTGCATCATTGGTAGTTTTTTATTTTTATTTTTATATTTTGATGGGGTGAAAGCTTTGTGCATGTCTGATGAAGTTTGAAACCATGATTGTAACATACAACCCCAATTTCCGGAGTTCTTTTCTGCAAATATAAAAGGGATTTGGATATCCCATGGCAAAGAAAATCGTTCTTAGCATCTGAATGCATGGAGACATGGCAAAACAAATCTAGGCATTCTGCAATAAACCATCGAATCGGTGTTCTGTCAAATGTTACTTGGGATAATGTAGCAATCATAAATATAGTGGGGAAGGGTTCCCTAGCTTTTTCAGTAATGAATGGTAAGAAATTGATAGCAAAAGTTTATTTTATTTAATTATTTTTTTTATAGCAGGTAAATCATCATATCCTTCTTTATTTGGTTTTTTTCCTCACTGTTTTTTAGTATATCCATTTTTTTTTTCAGATGCAAATGAATAAATTTCTGTTGTGGCTATCATTGGTTATACTTATTTGTTGCCATTTCATATGACATGCCATGTTCTATAGACAAATAAATAATATTTTCATTTTCCTATTTGTTTTAAATTTTTTCTGTATTTAAATGAAAATCCGTTGTTGCCCCAACTCCATTCGATAATTGGCTCTTATGATGATTAGTTTGCCCTTTGCTTCATTCAACCCAAAGTTTAAATACGCATGAGATGGTTGCTGGATTTCACTCTTTAAACTTTGCTTTTCCTAGTGACCCATTTTGTCTTGGATCAAGAGTCTAAGAAATGATATTTAGTGTTTTATATGATTGGTTTCTTTTCTCTTTATTCCTAAAATAATTAGAGATTATTGAGATCTATAGAAATGTTCTTCAGACATATATAGTGTGGTCATGTTTTGCTTTTGGTTGGTAACATTGCCTTTCTATTCTATCAAAATAGTTGTTTAAGTTTATCTACTTTTTACATGAGGAGCTGGTCAAATTGCATAGGTTTCAAACTCGAATAGTTTCATTTCTTGTCTTTTGTCTAATTCCATAGGAATCATACTCATGTACTTTCATTTGTGCTATAAATGAGCTGGGATTGATGGGTATATTCTTTGTTTAGCTTCATACGATGTCAGAGAAACTGTCTTCTGAAAGAGATGCAAAGGATGGAATTGATTCAAAGCTGCCTCAAATCATTACAAGATATGCAGATACTCCGAAAGAGAGACAGCTAGATAGTCTGTGTGGCTCTCCAATTGTGTTCTCTAATTCCCTGAGATCTATGTATGGGAGAGATGAGTGTCAAGGCCATACTAGATCAGTAGAGGATTCATGCCTCGAGAAAATAGATCCTAGACAGAATGGAACTAGGCCATCCAAGCTTGAATGGGTGGAGCAGTATGAACCTGGCGTATATATCACATTCATAACTTTAGCAAGTGGGCAAAGAGGCCTCAAGCGGGTGAGATTCAGGTATTTTTCTACTGATTACAATCTCTTCATGTGAATGCAGTTGTATTTAAAAGGTTGCTTGGCTATTCATTTTCCTATCATAAATGAGCATAATGATTTTGTTCATTATACTTCAACATAAACAACATATTCTGTTGTAATATCTGTTATGATCATTCCCTTTGAATCCTACCATGTTTTTGGTTATTATTTTCGATATCCATCCAAGTGAGTAGCTCCAGAACGTTTAATGCTAATCAACTTTTAACTTGGATTAGTACTTGGATATGTGTCTTGCATGCAGCCGCAAACGATTTACTGAGAAGGAAGCAGAGCGATGGTGGGAAGAGAATCAAATAGGAGTATATCAAAATTATGGGATTGAAGGATACATAAGCTCCAGCCAAAATAAGATGAAGGGCTAGTTGATTTGTCCTTCCTTGCCCTAAGAAGTGAAGTTTTATATTTGGATGTGCATTGACAGGTGAATGTAGGTGTGTTCATCAAGAACACTAGGGAAGAAGGCCCGTGCCTGTGCCCTAACGATAATTTCATGCAGTCAAAAAGGTAGTTTCTTCTTGTCAGCTCTTTGAACTGAAGACCAAGTTGAATGTCTCATTATCTAACTAATGAAGAATTGGCTTACAGATAAAGGTGAAATTTTCTTTGTATTTAAGAGTCCAAGTACTTGTTCATATGCTGTTCAGTGTATAGTTGTCAATAAGGAGAAGCAGGTCTTTTACATAGACATGGATTTTTCTTTGTTTTTCCTTTTGATGTGAAAATTTTTATTGATTGAGAAGAGAATCTACATGGTTGTGCTCCTCAATAAAATCAAGAGCTCAGTATATTTGTATGTTGAGCAGTTCTGTTACTTTCCATACGTTGAAATCACTGCAGTACGGCCCATTTATCTACGGCCTATCAATCATACTAGTGCTTAGGAAGTTAAGGAATTGGGCTGCCAACTTATATGGAGTGGAAAAACCCAGATAAGGGCTGGCTCTCATTGGGCTTTATCAAATCTGGGCTCTTATTCCTTTGATGTCGACTTTAGTCTTGATAACTTGGTGTCTTTCACTACCTAGAGAGGAGGCTTAATGCATGTTTTTTTAGTTGAAAGTTAGGGGTGGGAATCACGTGCTATTTGATTGCGCATGAAAATAAAATATAAACATCCAACGTGGTGGGTTGAATATACTTAGTCTTGCCGGTAAAACTTAATAATGATTTAAGTTTGATTTTAAGTTAAATTATATTCAAGTTGTTAACTTAAAATTTATTATTTAAATTTTATTTTAGGTATTAAAAATGTTTGATAAAATTAACTTAAAATTTATTTTAAAACATCACATTGAGATATTTATCTTCATAAAAATATAACGACGGTAAATGAGATCAAGTAACAATAGAGGTTGTAAAGTAGTAAAAGAGATGGTAAAGGTAATTAAGACAAATGATAGTAAAAGGGAAATAAAAATATGGACTTAAGAACAAATTAATTGTTTTTACTTATTATTTAAAGTTGTTTTTTTTTACTTTAAATCATGTTATTAAGTTATTTTACCAAATATACTTAATTTACTTAATGATTTAAATTAGGTTATTAAATTAAATTAAATTATTAAGTTACTTTTAAGTTATTAAGTTGGTTTACTAATCGCCCACTTGGACTTACTATGTTTCAATTTTTTTACTTTAGTTCAAAGTTGAAGTAAAAGTTATAATTTTTAAAGAGGAATAGTAAAATTTTATTAAATATAAATTAATTTCTTACATAAGATAGAATAAAATTTTCAAAAAAAAATAACATTTTTTGATTTTCTATTAGGCTATGTTTGGATCTAGGAAAGTTTGAAGAAAAATGTAAGAAAAAGAAAATGAAAAGAAAACGTAGAAGGAAATAAAAAGTAAATAAAAATAAATAAATTTAAAATCAATAAACTATTTTTATTTACTATTTCAAACTTTTTTTACTTATTAAACTCTTATATATAAATATTAAATAATTTTAAAATATATAAATTTCTAAATAATTTTAATTGTATTTGACTTTCTTTCACTTTTTCGACGACAAAATCAAACATGAGAAAATTATTTTTCTTTGTATTTTTTATTTATTTCTTTGATACTTTTTGAAAACTTAACGTAACCTTAAGTTTTTAAAATTATAAATTATTTAAATAAAATTAGTCATTCTTAGGGAGTTAAAAAGACACTAAACCCAGTCGAAAAACCTGCTCCATGGCATTCATAAAGGATTTTGGAAACTCTGATTAATTTACTACTCTTTCTTCATATAAAATGATCATAACATATCAATACAACCAATATATAATGACATGATTGATTGAGTGATAAAAGAAATGCTACTTTTTAAATTTGTGAATTATCTTAGAGAAAATACAAGAACTAAACCTTTAGGTTAGGTTTGATTCACAGAAAATATTAAAAAGAAAAAAAAAATGTTAAAAAAAACGGTTTTTTATTTATTTAATATTTGGTTGCATCATGAAAAATATCAAAGAAAATTAAATATAATTAAAATTAATTAGAAATTTATATATTTTCAAATTATTTAATCTTTATATAATGAGGAAAATAAATAAAATGAGTATAAATAAGGATATAAAAATAATTTATTGTCTTTGAATCTAATTTTTATTTGTCTTTATTTTTTCTTTACTTTCACTTTTCTTTTTTATTTTCTTTTTCTTACATTTTCCCTTAAATGTTCCGGGAACCAAACATAGCCTTAATATCTTGTTGAATCTGGGAAATACCACGACCAATAAGAGCTAAAAATGAAAACAATCTCTTTAAGAAAATATTTTAAAAAGAACTAATTTTATTAGTGAATGATAATAATTATTTGCAGGAGGTTAATCATAATAAAGTGTTTATGGAGCTTTTAATCTTAAAAAGGAAGAGAAAAAATTATACATGTAACTGGTTTAGTTGCTTACGTACTAGTAGTATAACACGTGCATGGCACGTGATTTAGAAAATTTCATTTAAAATATATAAAGAGTTTTAATTAGTGTCTTTTAAAAAATGATGTTAATAACATTATTTACTCTCCCTTACTTGTAAAGGTTATTCTTATATATATTTTAGGGAAAAGTGGATTTTTACTTACTAATTTAAAAAAATATGGGAAAAGGAACCTCAATTTTTTATCTTCATTATTTAAAAATCCATATTACTTATAAAAGTATGATTTGTTTTTTACTTTTTTATTTTCAAAAATACCCTTATCAATACTAATAATCAATTTAAATAAGAATTTATTCTTTTCACTTGGTTGAGGTTTTAATTACTTGACGTAACGAAAGTCATTCCTAATTACCATCACAAACCTAAAAGATAATTAAAATTTTAATTTTTTTCATACTTATAATAAGCTTAAATGGGAATTTATTTATTTTTTGTTAGGGAATTTAAAATTGCCATTATAAACACAAAAGGTAATGAAAGATTTAATATTTTGATTTGCCTTCAATTTCCATTCCATCAACGATTTCAATAGGGATTTAATCACTTGAGTTAACGGAAATGTGAGTGGTCATAACTTCATTTTGATTTTATATTTAAATTCAATACTTCATTTAATTTTATATTCAAATTTAATCCTAAAACTGCTCTCAAGAAATTGAAACTATAAAGGAAATGGTTAATGTTTGTGGGAAACCTATCAAACTAGACATTTATCGTTGACACAACAATTCGTCCTCTCTGGCACAACTACTACATCCTTCATCAACTCGTCCTCTTTGGCACAACTACTACATCCTTCATCCTATTTGATGAAATGCTCTACGATTCATCAATATGATGTTTATTTGTCTCAACCATTAATTTTGGTTTATTTATAATATATATATAAAGAGAAGTTTGGTTATAGTAGAATATCATCGCAAAGTGTTTTTTTATTTTTTATTTTAGATTTAGAATTGTGATGAAGAATAGTTAGGATTTGTTTGGAACTCTCCCACAAATTAGGTTTTTTTTTTTTAATAACAAATTTGAAGTATGTTAAATCATATTTGAATGTGTTTTAAGAAAAATAAATAAAATATATTTAATACTTATATTTATTATTAATTTTTTCTTCTAATCCTAACCTATCTTTCATTTCTTCAATGAAATAAATTAATTTTTTTTCAAAAAAAAAAAATGTATGTTTTACCGTTTCTAACTATTAAAGTGATTTTCATTCATTTTGAGATATTTAAATCTTTTAAATATTTATATTTAATTAAATAATAGTGAATTAATAATAATACTTATTATATTATAGATAATTATTGAATAAAAAGTTTCATTACTCATTTACATTATTTATTTAAACAAATTCAAATTTTATTAAAAATTACAACATTATTTTAAAAATATTAATATTTTGATATAAAATTTATCAAAATGACGAAAAATTTTCTATTAAGATTTTAATTCTTTTGACTATTATAAATATTTTTAGAACAAAACTTATTTTTCCTTTATATTTGTTAGTTGATTGAATAATTTGATATATTATATATTTTTTTGATATAAAATTATTTAATTTACTCTGGATTCTATTTTCTATCTTTAGAAACAAATAATAATAATAAATTGTACAAAATATATAATGGATTTTAAAAACGAATTAAAAATAATTTTGAACAACGTAATATAAGTCAATAATTTTTCCATAAGAATTTTTAAATTTAATAAAAAAATTTATTTTTATTTTTACTTTTATTTTTGAAAAGAAAGTATATCTTCACCAATCATTAATTTTTTATTTACTCCACTTTTTAAATTCCGAAAATGCCTTAAAGTTATAAATTTCATTCTCTTTAAAACGAACACTATTAATATAATTAATGTTATAAAAATTTATTATTAAAAGTTTGAAAACTTTTTAAATTTCTCATCCATTATAAATTTTATTCTCTTAAAAGTTTGAAAAATTTTCTCTTCTTTTAACATTCTCTATTCTTTTCAAAATTTTCATTTCAACTATTCCAATGGGTCATGTCTGACAATGCTATGAGTTTGAGATTTTTTCATTTTTTTTAAAAGATTTTTTTTAATTCACAAATTTCTTGCTCAAATTAATTCATTTTCGTTCTTATGTTTATTAAAAAACTCTTATATAAAAGGAAAAAAGTATTTAAACATATATAAAATAATAAACACAATTTTTTTTTTCAAATTTAGTGTAAAAGAAATAAACCATGTGTTTAAATTAAAATTGGTAAATGTTATGACCAATGGCCAAAGTAGTATTTATTTTTTAATTTAAGAAAATTGATTAAAAAAATAATTTTATTATCATAAAATTTGGTGTAGAAAAGTATAATCTTGTTTATATCTAATCCCGATTATTTTTAAATGTTTAATTCAATTATTTTATTTTAAATCTCTACTTGATTTCTATATAAGGCTTAAAAGAATAAATTCACCTACTAATTTTTTTGTTGGACTTTTTTTACATTCTCTCGTGTGCTTTGGCACGTGTGTACTTATTAGTATTTTACAATACATACACTCTTTCACAAGTCAAATAATTATTTCATAAAATGACCTTTACTTATCTGGTTAATAACACCAATTGACAAACTTTTTTAAAAAACTGATATGAAATCAATAAAATAAAAAATTTTAAAAATTAAAAATACAATTAAAAATTTAAAAACTTTAAAGCTAAAAATATAAAAATAAAATACTAATTTTCATTTCGTTAAATCACATTAATAGAAAATAGAAATTGGAGAAAGAGTTGGAATACAATGGGAGTTCATTATTTTATTTTCTAATTTTAAAGTTATTTTATTTTATTTTAATTGTATTTAATTTTTAAGTTTTTTTGGTTTTAATTGTATTTAATTTTTAATTGTTTTTAGTTTTAATTTTTAAAATTTCTTATTTTGTTGTCAATATCAACTAACAAAATTTTTAATCAATTTTATTAAAAAAAAAATGAGAAGATGAGTAGATTTATATAATAGAAGATATAAAATAATTATTAATTAGGGAATTAGAAAGATTTTATTTACCATTTGAGGATTTTGGAAAATTTTTCCAAAATGATTTGTATCTTATATTATATAATAAAAAATTATAATATATTTATTTGTAGATACTTTTATCAAATTAAAATGATAAATTATTTTTTTATAATTTTATTTAATATATAAAGTAAAAGGGTATTTTGGAAAATAATTATCTAACTTATGAAAAAGTACATGCATTTAAAAATATTTTTAATGAATGAATATAAAATTTATTTATAAAAGTTTTGGTCACTTTTTCTATATTTTTTTGAAATTAGTGAGTTAAAACCCCCTTTTCCCAATATTTTATTAAAAAATCACACTACTTAAAACTTTCTTTTAATTCATTCCTATATTTCCTTTTAAAAAAAATCTAATAACCTTCCCATATTAATATGAATTAAGAAGAAAATTAATTAATACCATTTCCTTTTTAATATGAAATAATAAGTATAGGATATGAAATTTTTAATATTTAAAGAAGATTAAAAAATAATTATATATTTTTTAAAAAATATGGGAGAGGTAAAGTACATAAAACAAAAAAACAATGTATTTATCATTTTTAATGAAAAATTAATTATAAAACCAATTGTTCTTGAGACTTTATATACGTTCAACTCAATTTTGGCTGGCTAGGTATATTATGTGTTAACCTAAGGTCTCCATAGTAAATTTTGATGATTACAAAACAAAGGATGATAATTTAATAATGTTAAGTATTTTATTCAAGTTTTAAATTGTCTAGCAAATGAAAAAATTAACCATAGCATAGAAATCAAGATCATGCCATGGAAGATTCACAATTTTTAAAGACCATATTTAGGATCTTAAAAGTTGTAATGTTGAGGTGCACTAACTAGGAATGCATGAAAATGTTTTTAAGGCAACTAACAATTCAAAAACTCATCCAATCAATGTCTAAATTAATTCAAATCCTTCAAATAAGTTGGATGATGAGAAAACCAATACAAAATCAATTTAACTTATATCAATTTGAATAACTATTTGAGCTCAAAACCTAGCAAATTTTCAAAATTGCTAATCAAAGAAGTATTGTTAAGCTCCTGGTTGACTGGTTCAAAGTATTAAGGGAAAAAACCTCAATTTGTCTTAGAGAGGCTAAGGAAGACCTTAATTTGTTTTAGAGAGGCTAAGGAATGCCTCAATTATTCGAGATGGTCGAGCCAACCTTAACTGATAGAAGAATTTTGTGCAAGAAGTTAGGCTTGGGATGATTGAGATTTTACCTTAGTTGATTGAGTAATAGTTGCTTGAAATTGTATGAGCTCTCTAATGACTAGTGCCTTGGTCAACCACCTAGTTGATTCATTGAGCTGAAATTATGCTTAACGAGTAGTTTTACTCTAAACTCCAATTTAAAGCTTTCTAAGTTCATTATGAACTTACCAACCTTGAGAGATTACTCTAACATCATTTTTAAGAGTTTTAAGAATGTTTATTGAGTGCACCATTCTTTTATTTTCTAATCATTTCTTAATGCACCTTAATCCTAGCTTTCTTGTGTAGTTGAGAAAAAAAAATTGCAAACTAGGAAGTACTCTCTTGAGTGTTTAATCTTTTATTAGTGTAAGATTGTGTTTTCAACTGTAAGACATCACATGAGGGGTTTCATAAAGGCATATTAGAACCGCAAATCCAAGTGTAAAAGAATTGAAGGCTTTGGTTGAAGAAAGCCTTAGTATTATTGGAGATAAACCTCAAGCTCGGGTTGAAGTAAGAGGGAATAGGCATTGGTCTAGTGGTACACTATCAATATCGAGTGTTGATGAGGATGAATGTCTTCCTTTGGTCTATGTGCCTCTTCCTTTGGTCTATATGGCTTTTTCTTTAGTCTATATGCCTCAATCTTTTTCTCATACCTCTCCACAACTTGTTTTTACCTATGCCCATTAAGGTTGCATTTTTATAGTGACGACACTAAGATAGCATGCAATGTATTGATCTCATATACAGTCTCTAAAGTAGTTGCAAATGAGTGGTGAATGTCCTTATGGCATGCTATCAATAGAGCATCTAAACCCATTTAATGATATATCTACTACGAGTTGTGAGTATAAGTGAGATGCATTTGTAAATCAAAGAAAATTTAATAAGAAATGAAGGTTTATTTTGATTACCAACGTCTCAAACATGGATCTCATAGGGCTAATAATAGACAAGTGATGGAACGTTAACCACACCATATATAGGTAATGGATCTTGAGTGGATCAGAGGCCATATAATGATGACAAGATGGTCACACCTAGCCTCTTACCCTTGAATGTAGTTGATTGATCTTCTCTGTTATCCAAAATACTAAGTCATTTTACATAGCAACTTGGGTAAAGAAAAACCAGAGAAAGAGTCATTACGACTTTTGTAGTACTCTAGGTATCATCCTTAGGGATTGACTTATGGAATTTGTCAATACTAGGATACATGAATCACTTTTATTTAAATCCTAAAGTGAAAAACCAATATGTTAATTAACTTTTATGAAATAAAACTAAGAAAAATAAAATTAATAGCAAAATGAATATTGATTTTAAATTCAGTTGATTCAATCTGGGGCTTTCCACAATCTAACTTAAGGTATAGAAATTAAAGAAAACAAGAGTCTTTTAAGTAATATGATCTTAGGGTTTTAGGATCTTTGGTCACTTGTGATCAACTCGAGCTCTAAAATCAAAATTGCATTTGAAACCTAATTTTCCTTTATTAAAACAGACTCCTAAAACCATCAAATAAATGAGATGAATTACCAGTTTACGATTTGTCTTTTTAATTGTTCCTACTCCATATAGCTTTGTTATGGGGTAGATAATGATAAGGATGACCAGGATAATTAGTGATCAAGAGTTACCAAGAATCACTAGTATAAGGTAATAACCTACTGTATAAGGTAAAATAAAAAAAATGATAAATTGTAATTCAACCAATAATTAATCTCATTATTATAATGATTTACCCATTGTCCTTATAAATTTCTAAACCATTAGGTTTTCATGCTTCAAGTCCCAATTTAGATTTTAGACTCTCATGAGGGTGATGTCACAATCAAAATCCATAAAAGGGTAAAATTTCATAATTTAATTCAACAAGAACTAAAAACAATATACTTAATAAAGAAGAAGAGAAACAAACCAAAGTTCTCACATTTTTCTGCCTCCCATGTCAAACTCTCATAAAAAGATCCTTAAACCCTTGAACTAAGAGAGTTTGTATAGTATCATCAATGACCTAACATGTGGCATGCTCTCATTAGCCACTTGTTATAAAAAAAAGTCATACACAACCTAAAAAGCTTCAAATATTACGAGTTTTAAATTAGTACAAGGCATTTCAAATTGGATGGAGGCATTTGAAACTTGTTTCAACATGTCACAGGGCTCAAACTTGATCACCAGTGGCTGAGTTCAGAATTTGGATGGGTGCCAAGTCAATTTTGAACTCATAAGTGGACGAAGGAGGTTTAATTTAAAATCAAGGGGTTGAGCTCAAAATACAAGTGAATTTCAAACTCAACATTCTTCTCTAACTAGTTTGTTTTAAACATGCACAACTTCCTTGTTTTAGCTTTGAATTTGTGTAGCATTTGAAGTGTTGGATTTTTAACTTCTAGAGTTTCAAAACAATACATAGCTTGCCTAAAATGGACTTCAGGAGATGCCCCAAATTTCATCTCAAAATCAGAGTATATGTTGCCACTAGATTTTGAGTTCCAAATTTCCATGCAGCTTGATGAATTTGCTTCATGCCTCATTGTCTATGTTTGCATGCCTTATTTCTTACTTCATAATGATCAATCCTCATCTACCAAACCCATGACATCCTTGTCTTGCATTTCGTTACATTCCATGAGTCTTAACTCGCTCAATTTCTCATTTGACCCCTTGATATTTCAAAATCTAAAATGGTTTCAACTTGCATTTTTTTCTTCTCTTAAACTTGAGATAAAATCTCCAAAATAAAAATTAAACTCATGGCTAGGGCCTTAACATTGATTTAGGTCAAGTTGGGTGATTTGAGTGTCCTTTGGTGCACAAATCATATAGAATATGTGCCATTGGGGCATATATTTTGGCTCCAATAAGTAATCTCAATTAATGTTAATCTAATCTAAATCGTGTCAGTCTCTCATATCACAATTCTCTAATCTCTTCTCTATATTGTATCACATAGGAATACTTAGATATCAAGGTATTTTAGGCCATGTGGAAATTGTGAGTTTGAAAATTTTCTAGTAAAGTGGTGGTTGAAAAGTTAAAAAGGAAAAATTAAGAACATGTGTTGCATTTGGATTTAAAATTTGAAGAAATTTAGTGGTCAAATAAGTGAATTAAATTGGTGCCATGTCATTTTTACTATAGAGAATTTCTTAGGAAGTTAGATAAGTTTTCCTATTATCAGAATTATTAATATTGATTTTAGAGAAATAATCATGTTGACACAAATATAGGTATATGATTTAGTATAATTAGAAGTTAAATTTTATTGAGAAATGATAAATTTAATTTAGGGAATTAAAAAATCCAATAGTTTGAAAAAAAATACAATAATAAAAATTTAATTTTTGAGAAATTTGTGTTGGCAACTCTTAGATTACTCAATTCCTAGGCCTTAGATCATTAGTTGCATGCAATCCTATCCTAGGCTCTCTAAATCTAAGCACAATGGAAACATGGTATTCAAAAACCAATAATAAAACCATAGATCTAGAGAAAAATGTCCTACTTGTGATCTAAATGTTCCTAAATCAATTCCTATTGTTGTAGAATACTCCACTACCATAGATGATATCGTAAACATAACGATGTTCCACCCTATGACTCCTCCTTGAATCCAGGAATATAGATGGTAGAAATCTCTAGGTTAGAGGCTAGGTTTCTTTCTTTGAAATGAAAGGAGAGAATGAAAAAAGTTTGAAGCCCTAAGTTCTAAAGGAGTATTTATAGGCTTCCTTTCTATTGGGCCTAAGTGAATTGAGTTTACCTTGGGTTTAGGTCACTCAATCTAGCCGAAAAAGATTGCTAATTGATTAATTAACCCAATATGACTCCAATTAATCAATTATTCTAGTCCAAAGATATCATTCACTTAACCCTATGCAACCTTACGTAATTACCAAAATACCCTTATGTACACAAGTGAACTAAAAACCAATCCAACCCTTATAAACTATGTCATCAAGGTACATGAGTTTGAGTGGGGACCATTGGGACCTATAAGATAGTACTAGATTCTTCAAAACCCAACTCTGAAGTTGACTCAACATTCCCTTATAGAGAGTTAACTACACTCTAGTACCCTATGTTCCCGACCTGCAATCCATTATATATAGTCTTCCCATGAATTGGTCTCTGTAATCTAACAAGGTAAATGCCTCACTCCTAGTCTTATTACTCATCACATTGTTATCTTTTAGAAATTTGGCATTTGTACTAATAAACATCTTATGACTGACCTAACTATCAAAGTAATAACTCCTAATTCCTTTTGGATACCTAATGAAGTAACAAACTTCTGATCTTGGTTTCAACTTATCTATTTTTGGTTATGTGAACATGGTGTAAACTAGGTTAGCATCCTATTTACATCTCCATAAGAGTCGAAGGTACTAACTTAGATGAAACTAGATTAAGAAGATATCCTATAGTTTCTAAGGCATACCCCCAAAAGGATGTAAGAAGTGTTGAAAAACTCATCATGGATCTTACCATGTCCATAAGAGTTCGATTTCTTTTTTCCACTACTTTATTTTTTGTTGTGGAGTTCCAAGGACACTTAATTAGGATATAATCCCATGTTTCTTAAGGAAAGAATTAAACTCACTAGACATGAACTCTCCACTTCGATTAGATCGAAGTGCCTTAGGGTGTTTACCTAACTAGTTCTCTGATTCTGCCTTAAATTCCTTGAATTTATCAAAGGCATTGGATTTCATATGCATAAGGTAAACATAACCATACCTAAAGTAATCATCTATGAAGATGATGAAATACTTATAACCTTCACATGCTTGGATATTAAAAGGTCCATACAGGTTAGTATGTAATAACTCCAAACATTCTTTGGCTCTAACCCCTTTAGCAGTAAAGGGCCTTCTGGTCATTTTACCTTCTATATAGGATTTGTAGACTAGAAAGTTTTCTAGAACTAATAAGTGCAATGTTTCAAACTTAACCAATCTTTAGATCCTATTTGGATTAATATGACTTGGGTATAGATGCCATAGATAAGTTTGATTACTGCTAATTACTTTCCTCTTAAGTGAGACATGATTATTTTCAACAATAGATAACAAAGAAATAGGAGTAATAAGAAAGAGATTGTCAACTAACATATTTGAGCAAATAATGAGGCATTCTTTCTAATAAAAACCTTTTTATTGAAATAAATTGAATAATTTGATTTATTTAGACTAGAAACTGAAATCAAATTCTTTGGCTTAGGTACATAAAGACAATCCTTGAGTTCTAAATGTTTATTATTCGCTAACACTAGGGTAACATTTCCAACTTCCTGCACAATTATCCTCACAACAAATGTTAAAGTCATATACATCTCTCCCTCCTTCAACCTTTAGTTGAAACCCTTGTAAAGAATTATGGATATGGTTACTGGCCCTAAAATCTATCCACCATGAATTGGTGGAATCCACCACTAAACATAACTCAACAAAAAGTGAATGAGACATACTTTTCTTTTTCTTCAGGTAGTCAATACATTCCTTTTTCCAATGGCTCTTCTTGTCATAGATGAAACAGTGGACCCACATTTTTCACGTGCACCCCCACTCGATCGGCGAGACTCGCTTTTTATTTGTGAAAAAATTAATTTTGGAAAAAGTCGGAGTTGCCACTTATTTTATTTTTATTTTTAAAGGGAAAATAAAACAAGAAAGAAAAACCCTAAAATGTGACTTCATAATTTTTGAAAAAGCATGTCTTTGAAAAAACCCGAGTTTAGGTCTGGGGATCAGGTTACTTACTGGGAAGGTACCTCTAGGAGGTAGCACCCCTCTAAGCCTTAAAGAGGTCTCTACTGACTAAGTTGAGGGAAACGTTGCAATTAAATGGTTGATCATGGATACCTAAGTAGACTAGGTGATTTCAAAAAATAGCATGCCAAATAAGAAAGTCTAATCATAAGAGAGAATCAAAGTGCATACCTGAACGGCTTCTCAAGTGCTATCATGAAACATAAAAGTTAGTATAGAAATATATCACAACATGTGTTTTTGTCAAAGATAATAAAAAAAGCATCAAATATATATCAAGGCAATCAGATAGGATAGCAAGCATGGGCATAGTATGCAATGACAATCATGTTCACGGGGTTTAGAAAGTGGGTATTAGGGAACGTACCTGGATAGCATATATAACTCATAGCATGCTTCCGTAGGACAGGGAGAGGTTAGATAATAAATAATATTAGAGCAAAAAATCCTAACATGCACATCTAATTAATATAATAAAAAAATAATTGAAGTACACTAAATTACCAGTCATCACATATGTCTTGTATAGAATTCTTAAAAAAAGAAGATAAACACGATTTCAATAAGCAACAAAGGTGGTAGTAAAGAAAGAATTTTTAAAAAGATTTTTTTTTATGTAGGGGTTTCACCAATTCCCCAATTGATATACACAAATCTAACTTGGAATTATCCCATTTATATGGGACCACAAGTTTGGATCCGTGTTTGATTTAAAACCAAAATTTTCATTAAAAAAACGAGAAAGATGCAAACTGATAAAAACAAATGGTTGCATATTATTTTAAGAAAACGAGATTTTTGATTCTAAGGACTCTAAATGAATTTTTAAAATAGATTTTTACAAGGAACTTTTGGAGAAAAGTATTATATTTTAAAGGAAAAGACATTATTCACCAACAAACAATTCGGAAAGATCAAATATAGGCAACCCAAAATAAAACAAAACCACAAAGTAAAATTTTCTCAGTAATCAACAAGACTAATAAAGGTGAGGGTAGAGGCCAATCTTCATGATTTTCCAATGACCTCTAAAAATTAAACTTCACAAAAAAAAAAAAAAAAAATCAAAGCAATAAACTAAATGACTTTAGATCAGATAAAATTAGAAGATGTTAATCAAGAATTAAAAATGGGGAATTGAACATAGAAGAATAATAAAAAACTAACATAAGATCAATTAAGTTAATTAACTAAAATTTTAGAGAAACATATGAACTAAATTATGATCAATCCAAGAATGAAAATTTATATATTTAAGATAGAAATAATACAACTTAAGATCAATTAAACAAGTTATCTAAAGCTTTGAAAAACATACAAACTAAAAGTGGATCAACCAAGAAATAAAATTAACAAGTTCAGAATATGAAAATGACATGGAACCAATCAACTTAAACGACTCAAGTCCTAAAAACTCATGTACTAAAAAGATGAAATAAAAATAAGATTAATATTTAAAAACATGTATTCAATCGCATAGGATCAATTAAACTAATAAACTAGAATTCTAAAACCACTTCAACTAGATAACATGAATCAAAACAAGGATAAGCAATTTTAAAAGACATGAGATTAATTACATGGATCAACCAAATTGACAAACTAATTTAAACTAAAACATAAACTAAAATTAAACTAATCCAGAATTAAAAAAATAAACTCTATCTCTCAAATTATTTAAACTAAGGAATTAAAAATCATTAACACATTCAAATTAAATCATAAACCAAAATTAAGTTAATCTAGAATTTAAAAAAAATAAACTTTACTTCACAAATTACTTAAACTAAGGAATAAAAGTCACTAACACATTCAAATTAAATCATAAACTAACATTAAGTTAATCCAGAATTTAAAAAGATAAACTTTACAAATTACTTAAACTATGGAATAAAAGTCACTAACAAATTCAAATTAAATCATAAACTAAAATTAAGTTAATCCGGAATTTTAAAAAATAAACTTTACTTCACAAATTACTTAAACTAAGGAATAAAAGTCACTAACACATTCAAATTAAATCATAAACTAAAATTAAGTTAATCCGGAATTTAAAAAAATAAACTTTACTTCACAAATTACTTAAACTAAAGAATTAAAGTCACTAACACATTCAAATTAAATCATAAACTAAAATTAAGTTAATCCGGAATTTAAAAAAATAAACTTTACTTCACAAATTACTTAAACTAAGGAATAAAAGTCACTAACACATTCAAATTAAATCATAAACAAAAATTAAGTTAATCAGGAATTAAAAAAAAAAAAAACTTTACTTCAAAAATTACTTGAACTAAGGAATAAAAATCACTAACTCATTCGAATTAAATCATAAACTGAAATTAAGTTAATCCATAATTTTAAAAAATAAACTTTACTTCACAAATTACTTAAACTAAGGAATAAAAGTCACTAACACATTCAAATTAAATCATAAACTAAAATTAAGTTAATCCGGAATTTAAAAAAATAAACTTTACTTCACAAATTACTTAAACTAAGGAATAAAAGTCACTAACACATTCGAATTAAATCATAAACTAAAATTAAGTTAATTCGGAATTTAAAAAATAAACTTTACTTCACAAATTACTTAAACTAAGGGATAAAAATCACTAACTCATTTAAATTAAATCATAAACTAAAATTAAAAGGTGGATTAAAACTAAACTAATTGAGAATTTAAAAAACAAAATAAACTTTAACACAAAGAATTAATCAAAAACTGAAATTTGTTTAAAAGAAATCTAGACTAAATAAGAATATTATATGGAAAACTAACCAGTGAAGTGAAAGAGGAAATCCCCTCTTGGTGACTAAGGTGATAACCCGGTCTCTACCTGAAGTCCCTTGCTCTCCTCTAAAGTTCCGCGTGAAAATTCTTCCGCCTATTCCCCTCCGAAAAAAAAAAAATAATTCCCCTTATGCTTGGATTCTCTCCTTTATTTATAAGGCAACCCACTCCTTATGGAATATCTTATTTCCATTTTTTCTTACGTGCGTGTGGATATGGGAAGCCCATTATGTGTGGCTCACTTGGAGATTTCCCTAAGGATGCAGCCGTATCTTGTTCGGTAAGTGATCAGATCCCCTTTAATCTTTTTTCCATATGCTCCCGGATGTGCCTCAGCCATGATTTGCCCACTTTCTATATGCAGCCCCGGATTCTTTCTTCAAGCAAATCATATGCAGCCTGGATTCCTTTTTAAAGTCGTGATCTACCCACTTTCTATATGCAACCCGGATTCCTTTCTAGTTTCCCTATTTGGTCGTGACCTCCTCTCCTTGATGGCTCCAAGTCTCATGCAAAGTAAAAATAAAGTTGAAATAAGAAATCATGTAATTGGAAATAGAATAAAATAAAATAGAAAGTCAAATCACATAGCCACAAAAATCCAAAATGTCAATTCATGGAATTAAAGAATAAATGAATAAGTGAGTAAATAAACAAATAAATTGATAAGGGTATAAAAATAAATATCAGACGTATGCAATTAGAAAAAATCAAGAAATTAAAGTAATGCAACAGATTATAATAATTTAAATGTCAAACTCAAACCCTCAAAAATAAAAAATAAAAATTCATTTGATGCAATAAATAGTCAAGCCAATACTCATCCTATCTCGGAAAAGGAAGTAACCAAAATCAAGAACATGCCTAATTGGGCTATGCCAAAAGAAGTGTCCAAGTGACCTATTCTGAAAGATTGTCTAAGTAACCTAGGGTGAATGTGTGCAAGCTAGAAGGTGCCAAGTGCATCTAAATGGGCCTAAGGTGATGCTTAATGGGCCAAGTGTATCTAAATGGGTCTAAGGTGCCTAAGTGGGCCTAAGGCTAAATTAGGGATGCCAAGAGTTACAATGGGGTTAGATAAATCCCTCAACCAAAGTTTCCGAGGTGGCTTAAAAAAGGTAAGTAGTATGAGTAGCTATGGGCCACCAAGAAACTACTGTAAAGTATTGAACAAGTATCTAATAGGACATGTGATAGGAGGACAAAATTGAGATTCGATAGAAACACTTGCCTTTTCCCTTACACTTTCCTTTCCCATACATTTTCCTTTCCCAGCCTTGTTATTTCCTTACTTACATTTCTTGAAAAAATTCTTCATTTTCTTATTATGTGAAGAACCTAAAGAATCTGTCATTGCCATGTGAACACCTTTAGGATCCTTGAGAATCCCCACAACCATCTAGAGTCCTCTCATAAGTTCTGGTGAGCTCAACTTTAACTTATTCATAGTATAATTGACCTTAAATTGCTTGAAGGAGTCCGACAAGGTCTCTAGGATTATATTGACTTAGGTTTCCCCATTGATTTCAACTCCAAGGATCTCAATCTCATTAAAGAATGCAATTGTATGAATTATATGATCTCTAATGAGAGTTCCTTATATAATCTTGGTGTTCATGATGGTCCTTAGAGCAACTTGCCTAGTTGGCTTGCCCTTATCACTAAACATCTCCTACAAGCTCAAGAGAATTTCATAGGTAGTGGCAATGCCTATGTGTTTCTATTGCAAGACATTATTGAGAGACCTAAGTATAATACAACAAACCTTCTCATATGCCATTTGCCACTGGGAATGAACATCTTTCTTTTCCTTCGTGCAAAACTAATTGGGAATGGGTAGAACAAGCTCTTGAGTTACCTATTTCAATTGTTCTATTGTGAGCATAATGTCTAGGTTTCTTTTCTAGTCAACATAATTAGGTCAAGTCAATTTATTATTAGTGAGAATCAGGGTGATAGGGGTATAAGACATGATTCCTTTAATAAACAAAACATTCCATACAATTTTAAAAAAAACTAAGCATTCAAGGAAAATATGATAATTAATTTAGAAAAAATGTAGTGCTCTCAAACTACATATATTCATGCAAGATATCCTAGTATCATAAGAATCAAGCCTACTTTAGGTAGGTCATGACTCTTATTACTAGGGTAGAGACCATTTCTAATTAATCGGCTTGCCTTAAGCCTCAAAAGTTTATCCTAAGGCATTGATTAACATACCTTTGTGTTAAGCCCTTAACACATGCAAGTGGGACCACTTTAGATGATTCTACCACTTTATATCTAAGTTAAGTGTATAACTAACATCCTTGACATCAATATTACCAAGTGAAGAGTTTCATTTTTAGGATTTACCACTCCCACTACAAACATATATGTCTTGTCCTTTTAGGATGATCCATATCCCTTGATATCTTGGGTCACCCCATCTTTAGGATGGTAATGGACCTATCAAAATGGGCTTGATCTTAGAGGGTGTGGGCTTGCCTATGGTTCGCCCCTACTTGATATTTTGAATAAAAGACTCTAATATAATTTAGATAACCTTCTTAAAATAAATTATCCATCATGAGAATTTCCAAGACTTTTATTTATTACTTGAATCAGGACACTTATGCTAAGTATGAATTATCATCAAATTCCTTATCCTTGAACTTTCATTTCCAATCATAGTCCTAACTGTGGATGAGCGAGCAACAACTTGTTGCTTCTTTGAACTCCAAGAGACAAGGTTCCGGCCAAGATAAACAAGATAAGCACTAATGGAAGAATAATCGTCTTTATTACCAGCCCAGTCCGCATTTGAAAAGGCATGAAGAAAATTAGAGAAGCCATGAAGAGTGAGGGAAGAATCACGATAGAAAAGGAGCTCCTTGTCTAGTGTGCCACATAAATAACGTAAAATACGCTTAACAAGGACCCAATGCTCAGAGGTAGGTTGATGCATAAATTGGGCCATTATATTGAATGCAAAGGAAATGTCTGGACGGGTTAAGGAAAGATATTGTAGGCTACCAATTGCTGCACGGTATGGTGTGGGGTCAGAGAGAGGGGTACCTGAGGTTAGGGAGATGGCTGCTAAGCTAGTTGGTAAAGGGGTAAGAACAGGTTTTGCATCAGCCATATTGGTCCGTTTGAGTAGGTCTTGAATGTATCTTCTTTGGGAGAGCAGAATAGCAAGACAGTGAGGGACAAATTCAACTCTAAGAAAGTAAGAGAGTGGACCAAGATCTTTTAGAGAAAACTATTGAGCCAGATAATCAACAAACTGTGAAACAAGAGTATCACTGCTGCCAGTTAGGATAAGATACAAGACATGGTTGCTGATGCGAAGAACAAAGAGAGATGTATCTGAGTGTGAGTTCTTGAATCCGGAAGTGAGCAGAAATTGACGCAACTTGTGATACCAAGCTCGGGGAGCTTGTTTGAGGCCATAAATGGCTTTATGAAGTTTACAAACATATGAGGGATGATCAGAGTCAACAAAACCTGGTGGTTGAGCCATAAATACTTTTTCAGAGAGCCTACCTTGAAAAAACGCCTTATTGACATCCAATTGGCAAAGAGACCAACCATTACTTACTGCTATACTAAGCACAAGTCTCATTGTGGTAGGCTTGACAACTGGACTGAAAGTTTCATGGTAGTCCACACCCGGTCTTTGATGAAAGCCCTTGGCTACAAGGAGAGCTTTGTACTTGTCAATGGAACCATTAGAGTTTATTTTAATACGGAAAATCCATTTGCAACCAACCAGATTAGTAATGTCTTCAGCTGGAACTAGTTCCCAAGTTCCATTACGAACAAGTGCATTATACTCTTCGAACATAACTTAACGCTAATTGTGATCTTTGAGAGCTTGGAAGATAGATGTAGAAGTAGTGTTTTGGGAACATTGGTTTGTGGGTGTGAAGGTTGAGTTTCTGAATTGGTTTGGTGATGTTATTCTTGGCTCGGGTAGTCATGCGGTGTTGAGTGGGAGGTGGGACTGGGATTTGTGGTTCGGTGGTTGTAAGGGAAAGTTGAGGAGATGGTTGGGGAGCAGAGGAAGCTTGCTGTGGGGACGGGGGCAGCTGGTGGTGAAGTAGTCTCGAGCAGAGGCAGTCCTTGAGATCTAGTTGCAGATGGAGTGATGGCTTCCTGCTGGGATGATGTGGGAATAGAGACAGAAAGGAAAGGAGGAATCCAAGTAGATATAGTAGTGGAAATGGGATGTGGAAGAGTGGTGTGTAGTGAGGTGTATGGAAAGACTGATTCAATAAATTGCATATGGCGAGAAACATAAATTTTCGAGGTAGAGGGGGCGAGGTAGAGATAAACACTTTGAGATAAAGAGTACCCAAGAAACACACATGGTTTAAAGCGTTGAGTAAGTTTGTGGGAGGTATATGGGCGAAGCCAAGGATAACACAAACAACCGAAAACTTTCAGTCTAGAGTAATTGGGACTTTTGTGAAAAATTAATTCAAAGGGGGAGGACATATTGAGAGTGGTGGTTGGAAGCCTGTTAATGAGGTAAATAGCAGTAGCAAAGGCATGAGGCCAGAGGGTGTTTGGAAGTGAAGCATGAGAGAGTAAGGTGAGGCCAGTTTCAACGATATGGTGGTGTCTTCTTACAGAGTAGCCATTGTGTTCAGGGGTATGTGGTGGAGTGGTGAAGTGGGAAATGTCGTGGAGGGAGAGATAATGTTTGAGGACCATATATTCGCTTCCATTATCAAAGTAGAGAGTGATAATTTTTTTAGAAAAATAATTTTCCACAATGGCCTTGTACCGTTTGAAAACTTCTTGAACTTCAGATTTTTTTTTTAGGGGGTAGAACCAAATGTATTTTTTGAAGTGATCAACAAAAATAACATAATATTTGAAACCATCTTGTGATAAAATGGGAGAAGTCCATACATCAGAAAAAATTATTTCAAGAGGATTTGTTGAGTGAAGGGATGAAATGGAGAAAGAAAGCTTATGACTTTTATTGCTAAGACAAGCATTACAAGAGAATTCTTTTGGTAAAGGTGCAGAAAAATCTAGCTGATAACTAGACATACCGTGTTTTAAAATGGGAAAAGCTGGATGGCCTAAGCAATGATGCCAATTTGATGATGTGGTTTTGACATGAGAGAAGACTAGAATTGGAGAAGAGGCGGGTTGAACAGCTGGCCACTCATACACTCCATCCTTAGTGTTGCCTGTCAAAAGTATTGCCCCCGTATGAAGATCCTTCACATGAAAACAAGAGGGTAAAAATTCAACAGAAGCATTATTAGAGATGCAAAATTGAGAGATAGAAATTAAGTTTTTTTTCATGGATGGTACACAAAGAACATCATTCAAGGTAAAAGTGGTGGTTGATGATGGAAGAGAAGCAGAACCAATGTGAGAGATGAGTAAACCTGTACCATCACCCATCATAACATCATCTGATCCAGTGTATGGTGCATGAAGAGATAGGTTGTTTGAGTCGGTAGTGACATGATGAGAGGCGCCACTGTCTAGCAGCCATGATGGATTATTAATGGTGGTATTTGCAGCATAGTGAGCTCGTGGCTGCCAAGGTGTGGCAAAGTTAGCTGGTGGTGTAGCACTTGTAGTGGAAGATTGGACTGGTACAAGCTAGAAAGATGGACATATCTTGGTAGTGTGACCTTGAATGCCATAAATTTGGTAGAACCCCTGCTATGGACGGGGTGGAGTGTGAGATGGAGTTCTTGAGTGGGTGGCCGTAGGAGGACTGGTAGGGAAGGTTGCAGGTGGACGCCAGCTTGAGTTACCCGGAGAGTTTGAGTGGTTGGGATGCCAGTTGGTGTTGGTCTTGTGTGGCCGCTAGTTGGTGTTCATGGGATTGTTCCTATTTGTGGGATTAGCAATAATAGGAAGATTTACCTCATATTTGGTGTTGGCTGAGAGAGAGGCTTCAAAGGATAAGAGTTTCTCATGGAGTTCATAAAATGATATAGAAGTGTCACAGGCTTGAATATTACGGACAAGTTCTTTGTACTCATCACCTAGTCTATCCAAGATCTTCTCTGTAAGATCTTCTTCCTCCATTGGGGCGCCTAGGATGGCAAGTTCATCTGTGTGTGCTTTGACAGAGTGGGGAAAATCAGTTACTGTTATAGTGCCTTTGCTGGGATTTTTGAGAAGATTTTTGACTTGTTTGATGCGACCATGAGATGGTTTGGCATAGGTATTTGCTAGAATAGTCCATGCTTCGCGGTAGTTATTGGCACGACCAATGAATGAGATGATTGTGGGTGAGAGAGAGCCAATGAGAACATTCAAAATTAGTTGATCTTGGCGGATCCAAAGGGTGTAGGCAGGATTTAGTGTGTCAACATTGTTTGTGGTTAGAGTTTTGGGTGGACAAGGTTTGGATCCATCAATGTATCCAAGAAGATCATAGCCAATGAAGAGTGTTTCAAATTGGATTTTCCATGAGAGATAGTTGGAGGAGGTAAGTTTGAGAGGAGCTTGTGCAATTGTGTTGATTGTGAGGAGTTAAGATTCATTGGTGGTGGGTAGAATTGGTGTACCGTTTGGAGTAGTCATGACGGTATGGGAAGTAGGAAAAAGGAGAAAAGAAAAATTAGCATTGAAGGATAAGCTGCTCTGATACCATAAAGAATTTGATAACTGTGTGAACTTAATATTTTCATTAAAATCAAATCGTATAAATAGTATATTGAAGCAAAATAGAAAGCAATAACTATATCCTATATTTCAGCAATATTCAAGCTGACCTATTCTTAAGGAATACTAACAGAAAAATATTTGGAGGACTACATTCAAAATACAATTGCAGTTGGAATTGCTAGAGTTGATATACACCAGAAATTGTGACTACTTCTATAAGTCCTTTCTTTCTCAAAGGGAAAGAGCTTGAACTTGGTGTTATCCTTTTTCTCTTAGGGAGGAGAGCCTAGAGGACTATCTTTTGGTGTTATTATCCTTCTTTCTAGGGAAGAGAGCCTAGAGAACCACCTAATCCATACCAATAGGAAAATTTCAAAAGGAATATGAAATTCAATATAGCAGCAACCAATTCTTTAAATAAATAAATAAAAGAAAAACTTCATGAAAATTTATTCTTTTAAAAGAATCCAAAATTACCAATTTTGAAAACCATTTTCAAATATCTCCTATCATATATGCAATATCATAAAATCATAAAAGGAAATAGTAAATAAAAATAAAATCAAATCCCATGGCATTATAAGGATCCTATTGCTTATTTGGTAACTAAATATTTGTATTATATCCAAATTTACCAAAAATTTAACTTGCAACAAATATTTGGGCTAGTGAGGATCACAAGCAAACCCAAATCTATAACAAAGATCCCAAATATGCCTTTTTTAGTTGTTGTCCTTTTCTTATTGCTAATCTACCTTCAGGCGCTCGAGTGCCCAAACATTTTTAAGGACTGCTAGATGCAGCTTACCACCATTGGAAGCATTGCTTGATCGGTCAAAGCACTTTGTGGTTGTCTCTTTACACAAATCTCAACTTTGTAATGTGCTAAATTGAGAAAGTGTGGACACTTCGTAAATATAAAAGTGATTGAAGTCACAACTACCTTTAGTCAATTATACATCAAATAATGGTGAGATTGTATGATATTTCCCTAGTATTTGGTTATGAGGAGTGAAAATTAACATTTCATTTTTTTTTTCCCATCAATTCTCATGTTTAGATAACCCAAATGAGGATGAAAATAGAATAAAGTATAATTTCAATGGGAATGAAATCTCACTTATAGGATTTCAATTCATCTCTAATAGAACCTATTTTGATTTCCTCGATGTAAGTTGTTTTCAAAATCACTTTAAAAAAAATAAACAATCTAAATAAAATCACTTTTCAAAAAATAAACAAGCAAAACTTGTTTGGATAAGTTATTTTTTTTTTAAAAAAATTACTTTGCTTTTGTAAAAAAAAAAAATTATAAATTCAATTTATATAATATAAATTTAATTTATAAAAAAATTACATGTATATCATGACATTATTATTTAAGGTCACACTACACAAAATCTAACTATAGAAAGAAATTAATTAGACATCACATACATCAGAAAACATAAGAGATAACAATCTTATTGTTAGATCAAACTATATTATAGAGGAAAAATACAAGGGAAATAAAATTATATAAATTAATGATCTTTAAATTGAATATTATATGGCATGATTTAAAATATCAATACACATATTTATAGATTTTATTCTTGGAGAGGCTTTCACTAATTACTTTTCTTAATTACTAATCATGTGTCATGTAACTTTCATGATAGACATGCAATAGATATGCCGACAGCTGACACCACTATGATTCAGCAATCATATTTTAAAGAAAATTCATCCTGTGGCTTAGAATTATCTACATATACCATGCTCCATTTTCAAAGCACATGAAAAACCAAATGCATCTAATCTTTGAGAAACACCCACTAATCCCCACTATTTTAATATTAAATATAATATAATGTATATTAAATTATCAAAATTCAATAAAATAAAAATTTTATTTTAATATAAGTTAATTATTATTTATTTTCATTTAAGAGTGCGATAATAATTTTAAGAAGTATTTTTAGTCTTTTTAATACTTAAAAAATTAAAATTTTCAAATATAAAAAAAGAATAAAAATATTTTTTAAAATCATTGCTAAACGCACTCTAAATTAAATAATAGAAAATTGCGAAAAAATTTGAGTAAATGGGTGACTTTTATTAACCAAATCCAGTTGGAAAATTAAAGATATCAAGGCTAGCTCTTTAGCTAGACACATAAAGATAAGTTTTTTTAAAATAATTATCTTAATGTATAAATACAACTTAAAACGATTTTAGTATTAAACTTATTTTATTTAAAATGAGCTAGAGTTGGTCCCATCAATCTCTCCCTAAAGAAGTCAAAAGTAAAAAAGAAAGTCTTCTTTTCTTTATCACCCAAGAAGAAACAAAGTTTGCTTTTTTGCTTTTAAATTAAATAATATGAAATTGGTTATTTAATTGTTATGAACTTCTTTAGTCCTTTTTCTTTTCATCTTTGGGCGGTTGATTCATTTGTAATCAGTGTATGAAGCCTTTTAGGCGTTCAGACCATATGATGATGAAGATCCATATTGGGCATCCCTTTCGGTTTTTGTTCAATGGTTGGTCATCTTACAAAATTAAGTAGGATGCTTCTACCACTAAACTAATGCCAATCTTGCCTTTCCAGGAAGGGGAAACCAACTATTCTTTGCACCCAATTATTGGGCTCTCAAAGCATTACTTACAAGTGCCCTTTTTTTAATTAAATTTTATACCAATTTCAAGTTTAAATTTAATTTAATTTAATTTATTAACATGTTTATTATTTTCCTTTATATTTGGGGCAATTTAATTCACAAAACTGAAATAAAAAATAAAAAATTAAAAAATTTATTTTATTTGTCATCTATTCCTATATTTGTTTGTTAGAAATATGAACAGGAGTTAAAAAGTAATTTTTTATTTTATTTTTTATTTTTATATTTCAAAATTCCATTTTGATTTGCTTCTTTGAACGACATAATGTGATTCATTTCCCTTCTCATATTTTGCATTATTTTATTTATATCCCAACGTAGCAAACTCACTCATGAACTGATCCTTTTCTTTTCAAGGCTCGCTTATTCTTTGCTTAGTCCCCTTTTGTGTCAAAAATAAAATACTTGTGTCCTCAAACATTTTTGGCATTAGGATTCCAATTCTCAAAGAAATCAATTCACAGCTTGCACAACCCTTCAATCAAGGAAAGGAAGTTTACTTGTCAATGATGATGAGAAACATATCTCAGATATCTCACCTATGGGGATACATCCAAAGATTAAGTCATTCATATCTCCTTTTTGAATGTAACAACCTCTCAACAACTTTATCTTTTCTCAATTTATTTGTTGTATGGAATCTTATGAGCTACAGTATTATAATAAAAAGTTTGTAGAAATTAATTTTTAACCCAAAGAAATGTTTTAATTTTTTGGGGGGTTAATTGATCTTCATCAATGGCTTTGTCGTCATCATTTTCAGAGTATCCTTATCCAAAAGATCTGAATAGCCAATTTTGTTTCTCTAAAGCTCACCTCATCCAACTATTTGTTATGGGAAACGTAAGTACTATCATTGATTGAAAGTCAAGAGTTAATTGGTTTCATTACACGAGAATCTCCATCACTTGCGAGCGAGATGGATAGTAATAATCAATCTTTGGCTTCATGGACACGTACAACTACGTTCGCATCACTCATGATCTTGTTAATTTTAAGATAACAATGGGTGGTGATATAATCTAATAAATCAAAAAACATCTAGAAGGGTAAACACATAAAAACAAAGTTCCACTTGGTTCATAAGATAATTCAAAGAGATGATGTGATTGGGGAGTACATTCTTTTCGCCATGCCCAATCTGCTTTTAAGGATAGTAAGATATTGGTTGGGTAGAAACCTCAAAAGTATGACATTTAACAAAGTGAGATTTCAATGTGTTTATGTATTATGATTTCTATTTTTACTACTATTCTACTCTTTATTTGTATTAATATTTATTTAAGCATTCGGACATACATCACTTGAATTGTATATGACTTCGTATATGACTTGGGTGCATTAGGAGTTAAATGAAATATTCATGTATGAGTTTCTTTTAAGTTGATGAATAGTTCATAACTCGTTCATGGACTTAGACAATCCATCTAAGGCTATAGTGTACTACTACCTCTTAATTAAAGGATTACTTATCTTGATCTTGATCTTCAAGGTAAGTTTTCTATGGTGAATGTATTAGTATGTATGGTTACATATTGAATAGGACTTATGGTGACTTATGATATTAACTATCAGGTAGTCATGATTTCACCATGCTATTATGCTGCATGAATTTTCAACCTTGAGAAAATATTTAGTGTTGAGGTCTTTAGTGGCTTTAACATATGAGTGAGACTCTAAGATAGTCATATATTCCCTATAGATTAGGTCACTATTGACTAAGATAGGCGGATAAAAACATTCTTAAGATAAGCATCATGATATCTCATGAGTCTGAGAAATTATGCCCCATTGGGTGATCTTAAGGACTTGTAATCATAAATTTATGGTTCCATAGTAATTTATTTAGTGAAATTTAACATATGATCTTAGTGAGCTAAGGTACGTTAAATAATAGGAGAATCTTAAACTTAAGGATGGTAGAGGTAATTATGAGAGGTTGACAACATCTACCTCTTTAGATTACAAACACTGGTTCATGGGGAAATTTAATTCAATGATTAGCATCTATCTCATTGGAGTGCAATTGATTCTCCATAGTGATATTTTGAGTCAACTTTAAAATTAGATTATAAGAGAGCCAATATTTTCCTGTGTATCATAATGGTCTCCACTGGAGCTCATATTCCTTGGTGACATATTGTTCAAGGTATATTTGGGTTTTTTTTTATATTCGTAAGTGTGCATAAGGGTATTTTGATAAATACACAAGGTTGCACAAGAACTTATGAATGGGGTCTTGTTAGATTAAACTAATTAATTAATTAGAGTCCAATAACACTAATTAAATAGAATTCGATAGTTTAGATTAAGTGACCTAAGTTTGAGATGGGCTTAAATCACTTAAAGCCATAAAGAAGTCTTATAAATCCCCTTAGGGGTTTAGGGTTAGACTATTTATTCATTTTGTCTTTAAGGAAGAGAGATCCCTAGCCTTCATCCCCATAGAGAGAAAAGTCTACCTTTCTCTAGTGCCTAACTTTGGGAGAGAGAGCCATCATGTAGAAGATCAATAGGTTTTTGAGATTCAGAACATCCTCTTCATTTATTGGAATTGATATAGGAACATCCAGATTGTGTGTAACATTTTTTGGAACACGTAAATCTAAGCTTTTACCTTTTAATGCTTCTATTGCTTAAATTTAATAACTTAGGAAGTTAGTTGCATGTACCTTAACAATCTAGGGCATGGAATGAAGTAATCTAGATATTCAAACACTCACTATAGATTCAAAAGTGAGTAGAAACTTCCGTTTCTCAAATACCTCTTGATATGCCTTAGTCTAAGTGAATTTTATACTCTTGATTAATAGTGCAAACAAGGGTTATGAGATCTTCGGGAAGTCTTTATTGAACCTTTTAAAAAATGCTCACATGGCCTAAGATTTGCCTCATTTCCTTAACTATAGTGGGAGTTGGTATTTTTTCAATAAGTTCAATTTTTGTAAGATCTACCTTGATACCTTCTCTAGAGATGATATAACCAAGTATATATTACTCTTGAAGTTGTCATAAAGTGGTATTCTTCCTAATTAAGACCTTGGTTTTGGTTAATGTGTCTCTTTAGGAATTTCTTCAAATTGAGTAAATAATCATCAAAAGTCTTCTCATAGAATGTGAGATCATCCATGAAAACCTCCATTGCTCTTTCGATCATATCATTGAAGATACTTCATTGGGACCTTTGAAATGTAGTAAAACATTACACAAGTTGGAGGCATCCTCTTATTAAATAGGCACATGAAGGTGGTCTTCTCTTGATCATCTAATGTAATGGAAATACAAGTAACTTCAATACCCATCTAAGAAGCAATAGTAGTTATGGCTAGCTACCATCTCTAAAACTTGGTCTAGAAACAATAGTAGAAAATGATTCTTCTTGGTTACCAAGTTTAAATTCTTGTGATCTATAAAAACATGCAAACCTAGTTAGTCTTGTTGGAATGAGCTCTCCTAGACATTTCTTCATCATTATCAACCCATTCTTTTTAGACACGACTTAGGTAGGACTTACCCAAATTCTATTATAAATGGGATAAATAATGCTTGGGTTTAGGAGCTTTAGAACCTTAATTTGAACTACATCTTACATTAATATATTGAGCCTCCTTGGTGGTTTCCTAACTGGCCCTACATCCTTCTTCAAGTAAATAGATATACTCAAGTAGGTTGATCCTCTTTAAATTTGAAATGGAACAACCAATAGCTCCTTTCTACTTTATAAGCACCTTAAATAACTTGTACTCTTGATTTTTAGTCAACATAGTAGAAATCATAATTGGTTTACCGTCATTTTCTTCAAGATAAGTGTAATTAAATCCATATGGTAAGGGGTTTAACTCTATTTTTCTACTCTGATATTCCCTTTTGTTGTCTTCTTTCTAATCCTCAAAGTCATTTTTAAACTCGCATCTTTACCATTTTCTTTCTAAGTTGTATTTTCTTCCCAATTCTCTTCCTTAGTTATAAAAAAGAAAATACCAATGGTTTTTCCTCTATAAGTTTATCATTGTGCCCCTGTACCAAAGCTTTAATCAAACAAGCTTTCTTACTTTCTAAGTCCTCATGATTTAATGGCTATTTTCGAAGATTGAACTCATTGATCTCAATCAGTATGTTACTAAAAGATAATTGTATCAAATATGGTTATGCATGAAAGTTGATAAGAGCATTAGTTGTGGCTAGAAAAGATCTTCTAAGAATGATTGGTACTACGTACTTCACTTCTTTTATGAAGGGCTCCATACCTAAAACCATGGAATCTAAAGGGCAGTAAAATTTTTCAACCTACACTAATATATCTTTTACCACATCTTTTAGTACCTTGATGGAGTGGTTGGCTAAGGATAAAGTAATTTTAGTAGCTTTAAGCTCCCTTAAATATAAGTACTTGTAGATAGAGTATGAGAGTAAATTGACACTAGTTCCTAAATCAAACAAGGCTCTTTTAATGAATGAATCACCAATTTTTATCAAAATAGTATTTCACCATGAGTCCTTATACTCATAAGGGCCTAGTTCTTGATAATAGCGCTGACTTGCTCAGTGAGGAAGGCCTTTATACCGAGCTTGATTTTTCTTTTCACTATATATCAATCTTTTAGAAACTTTGTATAGGAATTCTCATTCTCATTTTCGTTGAAGTTGTAGTAATGAGACTAGTTGGGTCCAAATAGTGACATGGTTTTGAGGCATGAAAAAACACAGGGGTGTGTTCATCTTAGGAAGATTTAGATACTCCCCTTATGGTTTGATATCCTTGGTATGACACTTTCAACCTATTAGTCTTGTTACTATTTTGATCCTCATTATTTATCAGTCTGTTGAAGGTGTGGGTCAATGTGTTCTAATTTACCTACAAAGTCTCTTTTCCAACTAAGCATAACATGGAGGAGTAAAAGCATAAAACAAAAGAACTAATTTTTTTTTAAAAAAATTGAAAAAAGATAAATAAAAATTTATATTAACTAAATAAAATAAAACAATACCATAGGTTTGAAGAAAAACCAATAAAACCTAAAATAAATTAAAATACTAAAAAATAATAATAAATCACTATATTCTAGTAATGGTGGTGGCCAATACTCGGCAATGATGCTGCTTTCTTAGATGGTAATGATCTTTATTGTTCCTAAATACTATGCCTAATTATTTGATAACTATAACTAAAAATACTAGAGATTAAGTTACCACAATTTTATAGTATTTTCAGTGTCATCCTTTCGGACTAGCTACAGAATTCATCAATATTAGCTTAGAGTGATCAATTTATTTAAATCTCAGGGTAAAAAAAATGGATTTATTGATTTTAATTTATAGAATTTAACTAAAGAAAAAAAATTCATTTGTTCAATTGATTTTTAACTTCAACAATTCAAGTTTTAGGGCTCCACATTCTAGTTTTGAGAATGGAACTTAGAGTAAACAAATGTTTTTAATTTTTGGTAATCTTAGGGTTTCTAGAATCCATGATTCAATTGCAACCAATTTGAGTTTAACTCAAGTTGCATCTGAAACATAATGTTAGGATTTCTAGGATGATTGATCATAATCAATCAATGTTCTTTTACTTAAGATTACACATCACAAACTTGATTTTATTCTTTCAATTTATTGTTCCTAATTATGATCAATTTAATGAAATTAATTAAGGTTCAATCTCAACTTTTAAGTCCTTACTCCTCTTGTAGATTTCTCTTAGAATAGATAATAAGATAATAAACCAAATTAACAAGGGATTAGGAGATACAAAGAATCATTAGTACCTTGGTAAAATATTACCAAGTCATCTTCTAATCCAAACTAATATAAGACAATTTTGTAATCTCATTACTTTTACCTTAAACCATTAGTTAAATCTATCTAGGTTTTCATTTTCCCCACCGTTATACTTTTAGATCTAATCCTAGAATTTCATGCTTCACATCCTAAGATAGCTATTTAACCCTTCATGGCTATGTTTTCAAATAAATAGGCCATATGATACCAAATAAACAATTATTGAATAAAAAAACTAAAACAAATGTCAAACATAATAGAAAATACCATTCGATTTTCTTTTTCCTCAAAAAATCCAAACCTTCAAAAACTGAAACTCTCAAACTCTAAAACTAAGAGGGTTTATATAGTATTTGCATAAGTCTAAAAATGGTATACCTTTATTGGCCACTTTCATCAAAATTACATCATAATTGGACTAAAAGCTTGAGAATTTATAAATTCTAAAAGTTTTAGAGTAATTTCAATAAATAAGAGTCTTGGAGTGTGATTTCAAAATGGTGGAAGCTTGGAATGCATAAAATAACTCTTGAATTCAAAATTAGGAGTGAATTTGAAATCAATTTTGAATTAGTAAGTGGCCTTCGGGCTTCCAAGTTGTTGAATTCAAAACGACATGTTGATTTAAAATTCAACCTCTATAATTTTTCTCTTTTGCTTTCTCGAATTTGAAATCCATAGGCATTTTGAATTGAACTTTTGATATTGCTTCATTTTGCTTCTTTAACTTCTTTAACTTCTTTTTGCCTCTCGTCTTCCTTTCTTTGCTTGTTTTGACCTCCAACTTGCTCAAACTTGATAAGATGACTCTATCTTTCTGTACCTTCCAAATATGGTTGATCTTATGGCTTTGCTATCTATAACTTGCTTTTGCTTAGGTTTTGTTCATTTTTTTTTGTTCTCGTCATTCTTCCATCTCTTAAACCTCTCATTTAATGTTAGCCCTTCATCTACCTTGGTTGATTCATGTAGTTCTTTTTCATTTTATCGATCTTTTAGATTAAGATAAATGTTAAACCCATAACTAGGTTCCTAACACAAATTCAAGCTAAGTTAGCTAATTTGAGCTCTATATCTTGTATAAGTCATTCTATTTATGAGCCTTTGGAGCACATATTTGGGCTTTAATCATATCCATATATTCAAATAAGAGTTATGCCAATATTTTTAATCTCTTTGGATTTGTTGCTTTATCACCCACATCCCTTAAAAATGAGTTTAAAATCTTCTATGAATCTAGAGATGATGAAGAAGGGGAATTTGAAGCTCTAAAAGAGGCATTTATGATGTAAAACTTGTAAATATTTTGACTAAAAATAATTCTCAAATTGTGTGTTAGAAATTGAGAAAATTGAATTGAATGATAAAATAAACACTTATAAATCTAAAAAAAAAATAAAAAATGAAATGATTGGTAGAATCAAGGAAAGTGAACATGAAAACATGATTAAAAATAATATGTTTTCTTGAATTTGAGGACTATACTATATTAATCACAAATAAATCT
Source organism: Vitis riparia (assembly GCF_004353265.1). Classification (NCBI taxonomy): domain Eukaryota; kingdom Viridiplantae; phylum Streptophyta; class Magnoliopsida; order Vitales; family Vitaceae; genus Vitis; species Vitis riparia. Next base: position 11,071,905 of record NC_048434.1, on the reverse strand, counting down.
TTTTCTAGATCAACTTAAAAAGAATTTAGGGAGTCAAAATGAAAATTTTGACCCTAGTTCAAAATTTCAAATAAAGTGATTCTTTGTGGGAAAGTTTCTAGAAACAAAAAGGATCTGTACTATATTAATAAGTATAAAAATTCAATGAGTGGAAAGACTACTTGTGTAAAGCTTAAAAAAAGTTCCACCTTTGGAGAATCTACCTCTAAACAAGAGCCTAAATGCATTACATGTGATAAGCTTAGACATCTTGCTCTTGCTAATAATTGTTACAATAGTCTCTTAAAAAATTCAAAATTCATGGGAATAAGCTACTGAGTGAGTCCAATAATCTTAGAAATTAGATTTTAAATCTTAGGAATGATGGTAGGCCACACACTAGGTCGAAGAAAAGAAAGAGTTTTATAGGAAGACCTCTTAAATTTAAACAATTCTAGGTTAAGAAGAGTGACATTAGGTGTAGTATGGAATTCATAACACTTACAATTAGAGAGTTAAATGATTAGTTCTTTGATAGTTGATAATCGAAGTAAATAACTAGGGATCAGTCATCTTTCTCTACCTTTGAGGAGTTTAATGATGGTAATGTGAATTTTAAGGATGAAAGTATTGCACATGTTAGGGGTATAAGTTTGATTTGTTTACCTAAATTTCTATAGCTTAATGAAGTTCTTTATGTTAAAGGACTAAAACTTAATTAGTGATAAAAATTTTGGTGTGAAAGTTTTCTAGGATAAGTGTGAGATAATGGATGAATTTTGGAAGTGTGGTTTTACCAGGTTTAGAACTTTACAACAATTAATCCAAGTCCCAATTCAAATTTTGTGTCCATTAGTACAATATTAGATTCCATAGAGTTGTGACATAAGAGGTTAAGATACATAAATTATAAGGGTTTCACTAGGGTAGTGAATAAAACCCTAATTAGGGGTGCTCCCAAATTAAGTGAGCCTACCTAGAGGTGTTCTCAAATTAAGTGAGCTTAATAGTCCCATTTGTGGACAATGTATTAAAAGGAAGTAAATTAGAGGAGAGTTTAGAAGACATCTTGACCACTAGAGAGACTACACATGGATGTTATTGGAGGGAAGAGGTAAGTCTTTGTCATGATAGATGGCTTTTCTAGGTTTTTCTTCATTGCATTCCTTGGAGAATTTTTTTAGTCTTTATACTCTAAGAGATGGCTCATGCTTATATCATGATTCATGCACATGTGAGTCTTCATTGTTGATAGAGACCCTTAACGCTACTTGTTACACTCCAAATAGAGTTATGATTAGATCTAGGATAAAAAAAGAAAAAAAGAAAAAAAGAAAAAAAAGACATCTTATGTGTTATGATTTGGTAAAAAATCCGATATCAAGTATTTTAGGGTCTTGGGGAGTAGATGTTATATCCTTAGGGATATTGAAAACCTTGGTAAATTTAATTGAAAAATATGATTTAGGGATCTTTCCTAAAATATTATTCCAAGTGTAGAGCTCATATGGTTTTTAATTTAAGCACCAAGTTAGTTCAAGAAACCTTTGTGATTATAGGTCTTAGGCACTACACATTAGACCAAGTGGATGATGATGATGATGATGATGTAGGCCTAATACTTAGACTGAAGTTAAAAGATAATTAGATTTCTTGTATGAGATTTCTAACAAAATGAGAGACTTTAAGATTGATCATAAATTTCGGGAAGTTAAGATACCAAAATCACAAGTCCCTAAAAATCACTCTATCTCAAATATTATTAGAGATCCAAATAAATCAATGGTAAATATGAGACAAGCTAAATAAAATCAAATAAGATTATTTTCTATACCTAATTGGAGCTAAAGAATGGGGTCAAAACCCTTTGAGAAGAATCTTAGATTGTCACACTATATGAGAAGTTAAATAAGTTCATTCAGAATGATGTGTTGTAGAGTTTTGATGCCAAAAGATACAAAAGTTATTAGAGCTAAATATATTTTCAAAAATAATATGAGAGTAGAGTAATAGAAATAAAGCAAAGCTAGTAGCTCAGGGATACATATAGATACAAGAAATTGATTAAGGAGAGACATTTTCCCCTATAACTAGATTAGAGTCAATTAGAATTTTATTAGTCATAACATACTCATTGAAATTCAAATAATATCAAATAGATGTTAAGAGTGGTTTTTTGAATATAATTTTGGTAAGAAAGGTATATGTTTAGCAATCCAAAATTTTTGAGGATCTTTAATATGTTCATCCTATATATAAATTGAAAAAGACCTTAGATTAAAACATATTCTTAGAGCTTGGTATAAGAGACTCTCTACTTACCTTTGGAAATAAAGATTTGTAAGAAGAGAAATAGATAATACTTTATTGATTCTTAGGTTCTAGTTTATATTCCTAGTAGCCAAATTTATGTCGATGATTTTGTTATTGGGTTTATTTTAGATTACTTTACGCTTAGTTTTTCTAAGGAGAAGAAAAAGGAATTTGAAATAAGCATGGCAGGTGAATGAACTTTTTTCCTAGGATTATATATTAGACGATTAAATAGTCATTTTCCTATCTCAATATAGGTATGTAAGGGCGTTAGTTAAAAAAATTGGACTCAACTCAACCAAACACTTTAGGACACCTATGAGCATGAACACAAAGCTTTGCAAGGACATATCCGATAAGGATGTTGAGCAAAATCTTTAGAGTATGATAGAGAACTTGTTATACTTCATTGCAAGTCATCCTGATATATTTTTTTATTGTTGGGGCTTGTGCACATTGCAAAGTTGTCTTAAAAAATCACATCTTAATGCAGTAAAAAAAAAATACTATTTGTTGTGTGAGTAGTACTATGGACTAGAACCTGTGTTCTCCTTTTGATATTTCCTTAATTATTATATGATTATTTTTTATGTCAATTGGATAAGGATTGTGGATGATAAGAGAAATTGTTCTAGTGTTTTTTTTTTGGTTGGAAACTATTTAATAGCTTAGATGAGCAAAAAAACATAATTATATTTCCCTACCTAGTGAAATTGGGAGTTGTTGCATACAAGTTTTATGGATAAAGAAAATGCATATTAACTATGGGTTTAATTGGGGCATAATGAGTGATTTGAGTATCATTAGTATTTCTTAGAATTCATTTATGGATTCTTCAACTAAATACATTAATATTTTTCATCGCTTAGGGTACATCCCTATAAAATGTCAATTGGTCAATCTTTTCACAAAGCTTTTAGATGTCCTTAGGTTTGAGAGTCTTAGGAGACCTTTAGATGCACCTAAAAATAATTTTGGCTGCTCTACATTTTAGGATCCTATGCTTAGGGGGAGTTTATATTGAGATTCTAGGGTCTAAGGATATTAGTATATTAATTGGGGACAATGTAATTCTTAGTTAATTATTTTTTTACTTACAATATTTTAGTTTTATATTATTTTGACATGCTTTATTCAAAATTTGATTCTATCTCTTACAAATGAAATCTTTTTAATTAGTTGATTGTTGAATATGATGAGTAAATTTCTCTTTGAATATTTCATGGTTTGATATTTGTGGAATTTGCCTATTTTTTTTTCTTTACTTCTACATATTTTGGAGTTGACGATTAATCAAATTTTGACAAATTTCATTCTAGCTACCTGCTATTGAGTACTTGTTTGATCCACTTAATTTTGATTAAAAAGAAAATCAATAAAATTATTGAAAGTGAAAAAGACTATCTTGGTTACATATTAAATTACATATCTTTATGCCAAGTGTTAAAACCATTACTTGCAATAATGAGAACAACCTCAAAATATGGTAAAGGCTACAAAAGAATTTATGCTACATGCCAACTAATTCCTACCACCAAATGAAAAGAAATTAGAAATTATAAAATAAAAAATATTGAGGATTTAAAGATATATGATATGTATGATATTCATGCGAAAGTTATTAAGTCTTGTTAAGCATCCGACTAATTGAACTCAAATTAAAAACTCAACCCAAGGAGATCTAATGAATTTGTTGAAATAACTAGGGAAATTGATTAATGAATTCATGAAAAGTAAGTTTTCTTTAAAATTGATATGACATTATTTCACTTGTTTTCTTCATTATGAACTTGAAAAAATCATTATATATATCAATTAAATTAACTTGATGCATCTTATAATTGCGTGACTCTTAATTCTTATAGAGACTCGCCCAATTTAATCTCACTAAACTCTTTTATGTGAAAAATAATATCTATAGAATAAGAAATGATCCCAAGAGAATATTTAGGAAATTAGTGTGCAACTTGGCTTTAAAATCCTTGATGCATCTTGATGTACACCAATTTTCATGTTTTGGACATTGAATTTTCACCAAAGGGTTTGAAACATCGAAAATATTCATTATTGAACAAATTCTAGCAAGGGCATTCAAAAATCCAACATAGGGTATTCATATATTGGTTTGAGATTTTAGATGTTCAAACATTTATTAAGGGACATTCAAATTTGAGCTTCATAAAAAGTGCACTAACACTATTTTTTCTTTTCAACAGTCATTTTTCAATGTGTTTTGTTCATATGCTTGTCCTATCACATTTTAGAAGTCTTCTCTCACATTTTCCCACCTTTTGAAGTTGGATCCATCTCCATAAGGCCCTTTAGTACATAGTTCAAAACAATTTTAACCTACATTTTTCTTATTTCTTTTGTTTATCTTCATTTTCTTCCATGGTTCATAGTATAGGTGGTACTTGTGGTAGACATCCTCCCCATTCTAGGTCCATGTGTCCTAGAATAACTATTCATTATCTATATATGATAGATAACCTCCTAATACATTATTTCATATTAGTAGAGCATAATTCTACCTTTTATAGGGGATTTTTCTAAAGGTGCATTTAGCCACAATGACAAATTGTTATTTCTAATTTCAGGGATACTCTTATTCTTCATGTCTTTCATGACCAGGAGTAAGAGCCTTTAGCTTTGATTTAAGGGGCTACATACCCTCATTACATATAGATGTTTTATGCAAACATCTACAAATATGTTTTAGGGATTTAACTTTGTATTTCTATGTATTTTTTTTATTGATGTAGTCAAGTCATCATAGATTATTAGCATATTTGGGTACAGTACATTCTATATTACTTCCTATGATACCTGGGTTCATCATTCAATTGCTCATTTCATCCATTGTTTCCTTATTGGATAGGAGAATGACATTAGGAGATTTATTTTTGATGTTATGGGATCTTAATCCTCTTATTCTTGTGTTAGTGATTTGTTATTGCCTATTATCATTTTGCGGATCCTTCTAAAGTAAGGGCTTGATTTCTAGAATGATCTCCTTATTCTTTGTCAAGCAATACCTATTGGTTATACCCCTTAGTTAAGACATGTGAGCTATATTGCCTAACCAAAGGTAGATGAGGATGGAAAAAATATGATTAGAGTTTCAAAGAAAAACCCACATAAGGTTAGACTATGTAGGAGCCATAGTCTCTACACTTGCTATAACCATTCCATTTACTAGTTACTTGGCGCTTGTATGTTGAAAATGATATGTTTGTGTGTGTTTTGTTCCCAAGAATAAGAACTTCCAAAATAGTACCCTAGAAAGTATAGGGATTGATCCCACGGGGATAATGATGATTTCATAGTTGAGGTCTAAGTATGGATGATAGAACTAAAGGGTATAAATATTGTTATGGAAAAACGAGAATAGGCAACAAGGAAATAAGAACACAGATTTATATGGAAAACCCTAAACAGGAAATACCATGGGCAGAGGAGAAGAAAATTCACTGTCAAAAATTGGTACAAAAAGGTATATATATATATATATGTGTGTGTGTGTGTGTGTGCGCGCACGTGTGTGGGAGAGAGAATAAATAAAACAAGTCCTACCTTGATATATGTGGCAAACAACCTTGACACAAGATGAGTAGTAAAAGGCACCTACCTTGATATATAAGGCATGGTGAAAGATAAGTATCTTAAAATTGTATATATATCAAGATTGCTGGTACCCCTACCTTGACAGTCAATAATTATCAAAGAAAGCTTTTTCCCTTATAGTGTTTTGTTCCAAGTCTTTAAAGCACTTGTATTTGTTAGAGCTTGATGACCCAAATTCTTTTTTGGTCTAACCCGAATTTTTTGACAATTATTGACTTTCAAGGTAGGGGTACAAGCAATCTTGATATATACACAATCTTAAGATACTTATATTTCACCATACCTCATATATCAAGGTAGGTGACTTTTACTACTCATACGTATCAAGGTTGTTTGCCACATATGTCATGGTTACTCTCACATTTATTAAGATTGGATAAAGATATGTCATGATTGCTTCAACATATGTTATGTTTTCTTTCACATATATTAAGGTTGCTAGGAGTATTTGTTAAGGTTAAGTCACATATATGTAATAGTTTCTTCCACATATGTAAATGCTAGGTGTCACAATCATGGTTGTTAACATATATGTCATGATTGGAGCTTAAGGTCTATTAAGGTTGCTTATTAATATTAATTTTTATTTTCATTTGAACTTTTAATAGACAGTGGAATATGTAGTCATGTGAAACTTAATGCCAAATAAATTTTGGCACTTATTTAAGCATAATAATAACAATTAAATTGCCCATATTTTCTACATATAACAAAAACCTATTTAATATATTTCAATATTATAAACACAAATCCATAAATCTATTTATGGTAAAATTAATATAATATATAAAACCAAATAAAAAACATTTTATAAGACAATATACATAAAATTAAATTTAAAACTAATTTAATGTACATGCATGTACAATCAATACAATCATTGTATGTATTCAACCAAATCTCTTCCATCCACCTTCAAACATTACTTTCTAAAAAGATCTCAAGGTCTCCAATACCTGAACATCAAACCTCTTGCAAAAATTATTAGATCATATTAATATTAAGAAAATCCTAAAATAAACAACAATAAGATATTTAGCTATGATTAGAAGTTTTTGGAATGGATCAGTTCAGTTTTGATTTCAATAGCAAAAATGAGAAATTAATAACATAAGCATCTCTTCCTATAAATAGGAGAGTTGTTATATTTTAAAATAGTTTTGTCATAGTGTTTTATGCAGCTAAGACACCTCAATTTTAATTTGTCAAATTATGTAGAAAGCAAATCAACTCAAACCAACCCATTTAATGTTCTAAACATGTAACTCAATTAAAAGTAGTTTAACAAAAAAATATTTATACACTGACTTACTATTAATTAGCCTCTTCAAAAAGCAAGTATAATTTCATTTTGCCCCATAAGTTATAAATTTATTAGTTCTTTAGTTATCTAACAAAACACATAATGTAAGAACTAAATTGATGAGAATTAAGAAACAATAATAAGGATAGATGAAAGTAGAAATCTCAAAATCACTAGGAAAAAAATATCAAATAAATAAGTAATATATCCCTAAATGGAACATAGATTTAGAATTACTCAAATGGTTAATTTTAATAGAATACGTCTTTGATAAAAATGAGAAAAAAAAACCTAGACATTAAAAATAACATTAAAATTAAGTCATACCTTAAAGGTATATGAACTACACTAATGTTTTATATTTTTCTAACTAGAAGAAATGATGTGGGTTTGCTAGTGAAAGTCTATCCAAAGCTTTATATAGAAGTTGATTATGCTTCATAATTTAAAAAATTGGCCACTGCACTAGGCTAACATTATAGTTGAAATTTTTTCATGAGGAGATTTTATCCTTCTTTACCATACTTCAATCCTAATAATTGATAGTATTGAATAGAATTTAAGAATTTTCTATTTTGTTATAATGAGATGTAGAAATCACTTACCTTTTTCATTTCATAGGAAGAGAACATATTTTTCACAAAGAAAGAAAACAACCCATTAAACATAACATCAAAAAGTTATGAAAATTGTAACAGAGCATGTTCTTGTAAGTTCACAAAACTAAGCATAAAAATTTTCTCCACCTATTATAGTTCCCAACATAGAATAGATGAGATTAATGATTTCTAGCTTAGATAAGAAATAATTGATTATTGTATTTGTTAGTACAGTTCAAAGTTTCCACCTATTAATTTTTGACTGAATCAATAACGATCAGGATAAAATTTTAATTTAGGTTGCAAACAAAGTGGTAATAAACACTAAGGTAATTGTTTGGATAACTTTAAGTCCATGATAGTTCCTAATAGAGTGAATGAAACTAATAGTTTCTAACTTAGATGAGAATTAGCACTTAAATAGTATATGAGCCTAGCAAATAATAAAAACACTACATTTAATTTATTTAAACCCTTACTCATATACTTGTAGTTCACTGATATAAAAAAAGAAAGGATGTGACTTTAGAGATCTTATTTTATTTTTTGACTTTATAAAAGCAAGATACCACAATTATGATGCTAATGTAAATTAAGTTCTAACTTCTTTCTAATAAAAGGGGATCCTTTATAGTCTACACTAAGAACAAGACAATATCCATCCACCTAATGACAAAAAAAAAAAAAAAGACATTGTCTAAGAATGTTTGTTTTTCATTATCTTGTAAAATATCTATTCACAAAATATCAGTACCTTACTCAATAATCAAGAATATATCTTATCCTAGGTTCATGTAATAGTTGACCTTCACATGGTAAGAACTTAAATATGTATGTATGTATGTATATTCTTGTCTACTAGATCCTCTGATGCATTCCCAATATTCTCCCTACTAACTCTATTAATTATAGAATTGTGTATGTTAATTACATTTTCTATTCATAATTTAGCAAATTTAAGATACAAATGAAAACAAAAAATACCACACCATCTAACAAAAGAACTAATACTTCCCTCTAATAGAACAACAATTGTGGTTCACCAAGCTATAAAGTTAAATAACAAAATAAACCATTCATTCATATGTACAAAAAAACTACTTGGGAAATCTAATTTTTCTATTTAAAATAGATACATTTACATATCCTTATATCTAAAAACACAACTTTTGCCTTCTTAAAAAAGTTGAAGTTTCAAAAGCCAAACAATATTTGTAACTAAATGTTGTCAACAAAATAAATAACACTCTTCAATAAGTACCAATGATATATTAGGATTTTAATAAAATTATAATTTTTTTTTAAATCTTTCACAAAATTTATTTAATATTCATAATACTTTTTTTTTTTATTTGCGTCATTTTTTTTCTTCACATGAAACCATAATCCTAATTTATTTATTTATCATTAATATTGTTTTTTTTATTCTTATTAGCAAGTTTTATGATCTTCTAAATAAAGTATTTAACAAATAATTATATTAGTAGAAAAATTACATTATAATAATTATAAGTAGAAAAATTATATGTTATAAAAATCCATAATGAATATTAGGAGAAGTAGTTAGTGGTACTATTGTTATCATTTAATAAACTAAGTAATTTTAGGCATTGGTTATGAGCTATGTTTTCAGAACTGGACTGATCATTGAACCAGAAAAGTTATCGATTAACAGTTCAGTAGTTGGATCGATGGTCGAATCGGTAATGTCATAAATAAATAATTTACTTTTTATTAAAAATAAAATTAATTTTTTTTAATTTAAAATATATATAATTAACATTTTTAATAATATTTTATTTTTAAAATTTGATATAACAAATTATATTATAAAGATAAATATATTAAATAAAATATATATTTAAGTTTATTTATGTATTTTATTATTTTAAAATTCTTATATTATTTAATTATAGTATTTTCATACTTATCATTAATAATTATTATAAAAATAAACTTGAAAGTAAATAACTAAATATTTATATTTATTTAAATATTTTATATGTTAAAATTTTGCAATGAGTATTAATATAACATTGCTAAGTTATACAATAATAGGTTGTACAACACAGTGGTAACTTGCTCCTTTCTAATGGATTGGTGGTTATGAAGCATATCTTTACTATATATATATATTGCACAACACTATAAAGGCAAGCCTCCTAAGGGTGGTGGGCTTGGGCACTCAGGGTTTTGGCCAAATGCAGTTGAACAGTTCATGAAAAACTGGATTTTTTTTAGCTTTGACATGACAAGCAATGTGCTCACCACACTAGTCAATTTTTATTCATTTATTTTATTTATTTATTATTTTTAACATGTGGTGGAACCAATACCAACCATGCCATATAATTTTTTTTTTTCTTTTAATATGTCAAGTGAGCTGATAACTTTTCTCTCATGAAATCTTTTTTATTTCATTTTTTCACTCTTTCATCTTTTCATATTTATTGATTTTAATTATCCATAGACACTTTAAACATAACATAATAATATATAATAAATAACTAATGAAAACAAATTTAATGTAACAATAAATATATAATAGAAAAATTTAGAAGTTTAGGACATACGATTTTATAAATTCATGTTAAATAAAATATTTATTTATTTTATAAATCTTATGAAATATAAATTAAATAAAAATACTCTTGTCATATTATTTTATTATTTATATTATTTTAAAATTTTAAATTTTCATATGAAAATCAAAGTTAATCATCATCGTTTTAGCTTTTTGCTTATGGTTCTAACATGACTATGGTTCTAACTTTTTTTTTTTTTTGGTTAAAATATTTAATTTTTTACTATTATAAAATAAAATTTTGATTGTAATTTTAACATTTTGCTTGGTTAAAATTTTAATTTTTTATTTATATAAAATAAAAATAAAAGATATTTTTCATAAAAAGTGTATTTAATAATTTTATGTTAATTTTCTTTTAATTCTATTAGAAATTAAAATGTTTGTATACTAAAGTTGTGTGCCTTTCAAGTACGACAGGAAAAAAAAAACAATGTACTCTCAAGTGAGCTAGGAAAAAATAATGCACCCTCTTGAAACACTAAGTTGTTGTACCTTAAAATAGTATATAACTTAAGTTGTGTACTTAAGGCCTATTGGTTGTGCATCTCAAAAGTTGGGCACTACTCAAATTACATACTCCCAATTCATTTAAATTGCACACCCTTATTAATTCAAATTGTGAATTTATATGTGTGGTATTTAAACGATATAATAGTTACTCATTTTACCTTATTTGTTTATTATGGTCGACATTGAGTGCATAATAGGAGGTACTAACCTCATCCCTAACTTAAAGAAGGGTGATACATACTTCTTTACACGTGGTACATTAATTTTGAAAACATTAGTGGTACTTTCTTCAATAAAAGTGGTACCCCATTTCCAAAGATTAGATGCACAGTGTTTAAATGCAATAATACTCATGTATTTTATATTATTTATTTATTATGGTTGACATTAAGAATGTAATAGGAAGTACAAAACTCATCTTCAACCCAAAGAAGGGTGATACATACTTCTTTACATGTGATATATCCTATAGACATAAGTGGTACTTTCTCTATACATTAGAGGTGCTTAAATAAAAGTGATACCCTACTTCCCAAGGTTAGATACATGATTTGTTCCCAATTGGTGTCTCAGCTGATTCATGTCCTCTCAATGGTCCCTAACAGTGGTGTCATTTGATTCGTATCCAGCTGGTGTCCCTTGATTGTGGTCCTCAGGGAGTAATCAACAAAATTTATAACCTATACACCATGTACTAGGATAGCCTTAGCTAGCATAGCATAGTGGCTCTAGGGTCGTTCACTGGGATGGGTTTTCACTCTACAATTGATATTAATTCAAAGATGAATTGGTGTCTTTTCATTTCAAGGTTAGCTTTAAAAGAAAACATAAAGATGTTTAAATGAAAAAAGTTTGGTTTTAAACTAACCAAAAATAGTAATTGATTTTACTTACAAAGAAAAGTGTTTCTTGGAGTTTCAGATCACTAGACTCAGATTCCTCATACAAAAAGAGAGTTCCGATCACTTGTTTCTTTTCCTCGCATTAGAGAATTAACATATAGTTAATTCTCTAACCGGTGTGGTACAGATGCTTCCCTTTAATGGGTTCAAACACTAAATCCCTCTCACTGATGCACCTTGCAATGGCTCGTGCCTCTCACCTAGCATTTGCCATTCAAGGTGATCTTTAACTTTAGACTTCCCTTCTCAAGCTCGCAAGAGATAACTAATGGATGTCTCGTTGGAGTCCAAAAGCTTACCAAGTGTTGGCTATTCTAGAAAATCCTACCTCTAAACCACCTCCCAAAGGCTCGCAAGAGATAAACAAGTGCATCTCAATGGATGGAGATCACTTGCCTTATCAAGTGTTGGCCCAAGTGAGTTAAAGGAGTTTTAAGTTAACTAAAAAGATAAAAACCATTAACGGGTCACACTTTCTCTTCATTAAAAACTAAAACAACAAAACTTCCAATTTCTGCATGAGGAAACTTACCCGACTTTCTTCACTCCAAGAGACGAAGAGCCTAGCCTCTCATCCTCTGAGGAAAAATCCTTAGAGTTTGATTGGCTAGAAAGAAAACTAACGAGAAAACAAATATATATGAAAAGCAGAGCAAGTGCTCTGTATTTTACTTCCTTCCAAAACTGTACAAAGGATGCATCTCAAGAACAAGCTCCCGAGATCTATATATATAAGAGGTTATTCACCCCTTTATTCTTACTTAAAGACTAAGGAATCCTATGGTAGGTGGGTTACAAGGAGAGTTTGGGGATTTAGACATCAAATATCTAAAGCAGAATATCCCAAGATGTCGGTCACAACAAATATCTAAAGCAAAATATCCCAAGATGTCGGTCGGAAATATCAGGAAGCTTTAGGAGAACACCGCGGTATTGTATATTGAGAGAAAAACTCTCCGGGTAAGCGTTGTCTGAGGATCCGGATATGTCTGACCGAAAAAGTTGAAACGTCCTCCTCTCCTATCTGGCTGTGAGATATCCGGATGTGAAATGTCGGTGGATGGAACGTCCTCCTTTCCCATCCGGCTGTGAGATATCCGGATGTGAAATGTCGGCGGACGGAACGTCCTCCTTTTCCATCCGGCTTTGAGATATCCCGCGCCGCCAGGCTATCCGAATCAACTCCATCTGGATTCCCTAAGAGGACATGTGGTGCGTTCTCCTATCCAGACTCCCTTAGGGAGAAGCACACGACACTCGTGAACCTCACACCCCGGACAATAGCATATCCTATCCGGATACGCTGTCTGGATCATTGATTAAAGTGGGCAAGCCTTGCGACAGCCCACGTTCCGCCGCCATCCTGTCCGGACATCTTTTACTCCTTGCATTCCAGATTTGCTTATGGCAAAGGACTTCAAAGCTTCGGCTCTACATGTTTCTGAGCTTTCCATTGCTTTTCCATGGATTCTAAAGAACTCTCCTCAATCTCTGATTGCTTTGGTGATCAAAAAGCTATCAAAACACCAAAACTTAACACAATTTGATTAGAATTGATTGCAAGGGTCCTTAATATGTTAATTGGGTTAAAAGGTGATAACTACTACTCAAAAGTGTTTAAAAGAGTTTCTTACAAGCTATGAAATAACACTTTTTGAGTAGTAATCACTCCCCCCAACCGACATATTGCTAGTCCCTTAGCAATGAAGGAGAGAAAAATAAAAATAAACAGTACTATAATTTACAACATCATGCTGATCAAAAAACAATTTTCAAGTGGCATGATGATCTAACTCTCACATGGAACATTAAAGAAATAAAACTCAAACTTCAACAAGAGTTATCGAATAACTTGTCTAATCACAATTCTTAAAGAGAAGGCATTATGCAAATTTAAGCTTTAAAAGAGTTTCCACTCCCAAAGGGTCAAACCTTACTCTTCCACAAAAATCTAAGTGTTATTTATTAGCTTCCGAATATAGTATGTTGAACTAATCTCTCCCCCAAACCTAGTTCTTTTTCACAGCTTAGCAAGCTGATCAACCTCCAATAGGCTAAGAACGCACCTCTTTTTTCACAATTTTTTTTTTCATTGTAGGAATACAAGGCTAAAGGTATTATTTTCTAAATTGTCCATGTAACGGGGGTCCATCGATGACTCCCAACCAATTAAGGTTTAGGGCATCAAGCTTTAAGGATCTTTCAACCACTAACTCCTCGGATTTTACCCAGGACTTTTGAGAATGAATTTTAATACCCAAAAACCTACAGTATGTTAAACTCCACCTATTCACCCTTGTAACGAGCATTGAGGTCGGTGACTCCTAACCAATTAAGGCTTAGGGCACCAGGTTTTAAAGATTTTCACCATATACCCCTCAGACCTTACTCGGGTTTCAAGGCAAGTAAAACATTTTTTCTTTCTTTCTTTATTCTTTTTTTTTTTCAAAGACTCATTGGCCTTTTACAAGGTGTCCCAACACTATTAAATGAGGTCAAAGGTACCAAGTCTAAATTTTCCTAAGTCAAGAGGGAAGTAGTTTTTCATCTTATAATCGGAACCTATTGTGCACAGTATGTGAATAGCTTAAAGTGGAAGAACTAAAGTTGAATTCAATAGAAGTTTCAACAATTCATCAACTTTAGTAAGCATAATACAAATTCTAAGTCAAGTGAAAAGACAAAAAATTCAATTTCTCTCATTTCATTTTGAAAATTTTTCCTTAATAGCCATGGAGAGTAGAATAAAAACTTTAAAATTTTTTTAAAAATTAAGCAAAAAGCAACTAAATTACCAAAATAACTTAGCATTTAATAACAAAAACTTCCTTCCTCAACTCTCCCCTCAACCAAGCTGAACATTGTCCTCAATGTGACAAAAACGATTGAAAAATAGGGAGGAAGTGGTACCTCCTTAGTGACATAGAGTCTGAGTCGTATAGGAGAAACCACATGTTAAAAAAAAAAACAAAAGAGTTAGTGAGTAGAGGAAATAGAAAAATGCCAAGTTTAAACAAAAAATGATGTCTATATATGATGTATCATAAGTAATACATCCAATTCCAGAATATAAGACATCAAAATATAGAATTATTTATACTAATATGATAAATACAAAAAATGAAGAGATGATCAAGTAATGGTAGGGTCCTGTGGAGTTGATGCATCTGTGGTGGCCTTTTGAGTGGGTTGGACCAGAACTTTGGCCTCTGTTCTGGTAGTCTCCTTAGGTGGCATAGTCTCCTTAGCTAGAGCTATGGGCATTGATGGTTTAAGGTGGTCAGAAATGGAGTGAGAGGCTTCATGGTGTGCGCGCTCAGTGAAAGGGCTCTCCTGCAACAAAATGGGAATTTCGTGCGATCGTCTTCAAATGGCTATAACTTCTTCGTTTCAACTCCAAATTGAGCACCGTTTGAAGCTCTGGACTCCTGACTTCCCAAGCTTCAAAAATAGATATATTATGCATAATTTGAGCTCCATGAAGTCCTTCAAAAATGTGTCCAATAGTAGTGAAATGCAACATTTCCGTTCTAATTTTGATCATCCAAAAACCTATGTTACATCAAAACAAATTAAAATTAAAGCATTGAAATCAAAATTAAAACAAGTAATAAATAAAACAAAAAGGTATGGACTAGCTAGTCTTTAAAAAGACTAAGTCCATCAAAGAATTTGATCCTGATTTAGCTTGCCCAGATCCCATATGAAGTTTGCATCCCTCACTTGAGACTTGCTTTGTATGATTTTCCCATACAAAGCTTGGGGAAAAGGAGGATGCATGTGTTTCTTCATCAATTCTTCCTTGATGACTATCCTCTGTGGTTCTTCATTTATATAGTCATCTTTCTCTATGCTTTTCCCCTCTCTCTTTCCTTTGATTTCCTCCCTCTTTTCTTTCTCTGTTTCACTGTCTACCTCATGCTCTAGCTTGGATGTGGGCAGATCAACCTCTTTACCACTCCTCAAAGTGATAACTGCTTCAACTTCCTTCACCATTGAAGATTCTCCCTTTTGAGCTTCCACTTCATGGATACCCTTGGAATTTTGATAAGGTTGAGAAGGAGAGTTTTCTTTCTCTTGCACTTTGTTGAGGTTGGCAAACCTTGAGATTGAATATTGGAGATTATCTATCTTCTGAGATAGATCACTTTGCAGTCCATCCATCTTTTTGTTCAATGAACTCTCTACACTGTCAATTCTTTGACTGAGCTGAGCATTGATGGATTTTTGAGCTCCAACAAAGTCTCCCACGACCTTGCTAAGATTCACCATAGCTTGATGAAGGTTTGAGGCTTGCTGAGGTGCTTGAGTAGGTTGCTGGTACTAAGGTGGCTGTGGTTTCCAAGATAAATTTGGATGGTCCCTCCAATTGGAATTGTAGGTGTTGCAATCACCAAACATTTCTCTCACCGTTGGAATGGTAGGACATTCTTCCACCAAGTGCTCATATGATCGACAAATGGCACAAGGCATAGGTTGCAATGGTGTTTGAGAGATGGCTTGCACTTCTTGCATCTTCTTCATTTCTAGCTCTTCCAATCTCCTTGCTATAGCTGCAATCTTTGCCTTCATGTCTATGTCGTTATTCAAAATATACATCTCAACCTTAGCATTAGGTTGAGACGTCATTCTTCCCATATTTCGAGCATTTGGTTCATCCCATCCTCTTGAAACTTTAGCCACATAACTCATGAAGTTCATGGCTTCCTCTACTATCTCGTATTCAATATGGCATGCACAACTAGCAATTTGAGAATTAAAAAACAGAGAAAACAAAACAAAACAAAAGAAACAAAAATTCTAAAGAAGAAAAAAAAAATATTAGATTAACTAAAAACTAAATAAAAACTTTATTAAAATATGAACAAAGAAAAAGAAACAAATAAAAAGAGTTAGTAAAAAGAAAATAAAAGTCACCAAACTTGTGATGAAGATCACAAGTACTCTGAAAAGGTCATATCACTATAAAGTGGCACCATTCCTGGCAACGACGCCATTTGATTCGTTCCCAATTGGTGTCTCAGCTGATTCATGTACTCTCAATGATCCCTGACAGTGGTGCCATTTGATTCGTGTCCAGCTGGTGTCCCTTGATTGTGGTCCTCAGGGAGTAATCAACAAAATTTATAACATATTACACCATGTACTAGGATAGCCTTAGCTAGCATAGCATAGTGGCTTTAGGGTTGTTCACTGGGATGGGTTTTCATTCTACAATTGATATTAATTCAAAGATGAATTGGTGCCTTTTCATTTCAAGGTTAGCTTTAAAAGAAAACATAAAGATGTTTAAATGAAAAAAGTTTGGTTTTAAACTAACAAAAAATAGTAACTGATTTTACTTACAAAGAAAAGTGTTTCTTGGAGTTTCAGATCACTAGGCTTAGATTCCTCATACAAAAAGAGAGTTCCGGTCACTTGTTTCTTTTCCTCGCATTAGAGAATTAACATATAGTTAATTCTCTAACCGGTGTGGTACAGATGCTTCCCTTTAATGGGTTCAAACACTAAATCCCTCTCACTGATGCACCTTGCAATGGCTCGTGCCTCTCACCTAGCATTTGCCATTCAAGGTGATCTTTAACTTTAGACTTCCCTTCTCAAGCTCGCAAGAGATAACTAATGGATGTCTCGTTGGAGTCCAAAAGCTTACCAAGTGTTGGCTATTCTAGAAAATCCTACCTCTAAACCACCTCCCAAAGGCTCGCAAGAGATAAACAAGTGCATCTCAATGGATGGAGATCACTTGCCTTATCAAGTGTTGGCCCAAGTGAGTTAAAGGCGTTTTAAGTTAACTAAAAAGATAAAAACCATTAACGGGTCACACTTTCTCTTCATTAAAAACTAAAACAACAAAACTTCCAATTTCTGCATGAGGAAACTTACCCGGCTTTCTTCACTCCAAGAGACAAAGAGCCTAGCCTCTCATCCTCTGAGGAAAAATCCTTAGAGTTTGATTGGCTAGAAAGAAAACTAACGAGAAAACAAATATATATGAAAAGCAGAGCAAGTGCTCTGTATTTTACTTCATTCCAAAACTGTACAAAGGATGCGTCTCAAGAACAAGCTCCCAAAATCTATATATATAAGAGGTTATTCACCCCTTTATTCTTACTTAAAGACTAAGGAATCCTATGATAGGTGGGTTACAAGGAGAGTTTGGGGATTTAGACATCAAATATCTAAAGCAAAATATCCCAAGATGTCGGTCACAACAAATATCTAAAGCAAAATATCCCAAGATGTCAGTCGGAAATATCAGGAAGCTTCAGGAGAACACTGCGGTACTGTATATTGAGAGAAAAACTCTCCGGGTAAGCGCTGTCTGAGGATCCGGATATGTCTGATCGGAGAAGTTGAAACGTCTTCCTCTCCTATCCGGATGTGAAATGTCGGCGGAAGGAATGTCCTCCTTTTCCATCCGGCTGTGAGATATCCCGCGCCGCCAGGCTATTTGGATCAACTCCATCCGGATTCCCCAAGAGGACATGTGGCGCGCTCTCCTATTCGGACTCCCTTAGGGAGAAGCACACGGCACTCGTGAACCTCACATCCGGACGATAGCATATCCTATCCGGATATGCTGTCCGGATCATTGATTAAAGTGGGCAAGCCTTGCTACAGCCCATGTTCCGCCGCCATCCTGTCCGGACGCCCTGTCCGGACATCTTTTACTCCTTGCATTCCGGATTTGCTTATGGCAAAGGACTTCAAAGCTTTGGCTCTACATGTTTATGAGCTTTCCATTGCTTTGCCATGGATTCCAAAGAACTCTCCTCAATCTCTGATTGCTTTGGTGATAAAAAAGCTATCAAAACACCAAAACTTAACACAATTTGATTAGAATTGATTGCAAGGGTCCTTAATATGTTAATTGGGTTAAAAGGTGATAACTACTACTCAAAAGTGTTTAAAAGAGTTTATTACAAGCTATGAAATAACACTTTTTGAGTAGTAATCAATACATAATGTTTAAACATGATAATACTTATACATTTCATGTTATTTCTTTATTATGATCACATTGAGCATGTAGTTGGCAATACAAACCCTAATCCTAACACAAAGAAGGGTGACACATATTTCTTTATATGTGGTACATCCTGTAGACATCAGTGGTCCTTTCTCTATACATTAATGATACTTTCTTAAATAAAAGTGCTACCCTATTTCTAAAGATTAGAGACACGGTGTTTAAATGCAATAATACTCATATATTTTGCAGTATTTCTTTATTACGATCGACATCGAGCATGTAACAAGAGGTATTAGCCTCAATCCTAACCCAAAGAAGGGTGATACATCCTTTCTTACATATGGTACATCTTGTAGACATCAGTGGTACTTTTTTTTTATAGATTGGTGGTTCTTCTTAAATAAAAATGGTACCCTATTTCCAAGGTTTGGATACATAATGTTTAAATGCAATGATACTCATACTTTTCATGTTATTTCTTTATTACAATCAATGTTGAGCACATAACGAGTTGTACTAACCAAAAAACTTGGAACCATATTCATGTTTTTATTTTATACAAATAAAAAATTAAACATTTTAATCAAGAAAAAAAAGGTAAAATCATGGTCAATTTAGAAACATAAACAACAAGCTAAAACTAGATCATTAACTTTGATTTTTCTTTTAAAATGTAAACAATAAAGTAATGTGACAAAAATATTTTTATTTAATCATGTTATAAGGTTTATAAAATAAATAAATATTTTATTAAGTATGAATATAAAAAATCTTATGTCCTAAACCTCTAAAATTTTAACTATGTATTTATGTTTATATTAAATTTGTTTTCATTTGTTATTTATTATATCCTATTATTATGTGTTTAAAGTGTCTATAAATAATTAAAATTTAAAAAATATGAAAAGATGAAAGAGTAAAAAAAAATGAAATTGAAAATATTTTAGTGAGGGGAAAATTATAGGCTCACTTGACTCATCAAAGTTAAAGAGAGAGAGAGAGAGAGAGAGAGAGGAAGAGAAAGCAATTCATGTGGCATGATTGGTGTTGGTTCCACCATATTTCAAAGGTGAAAAAAAAAAAAAAAACAAAACATTTGACAAACATGATGAACACATACTTGTCATGTCAAAGTTACAAATCTAAAAACGAAAAAGAAAAAAATATATATATTTGTTGTGATTGGTTGGTGACGTCATAGGTGGGTTGGAGAGTAGTATTGGCATTATGGTAATTATTGGAGTACACATAAGTGAGGGTGTTTGATCTTTTAACCTTAGCATGGGATTAAGGGATTAAGAGGTTTACTTAAGAACTAGGATTAAGGGATTAAGGGATTAAGAGGTTCACTTAAGAGCTAGCATTAAGTGTTTCACCAAGGATGTGTCTATATAAGTTTTTACCATTTAAGAACTTGAGAAGTAGGCTTATTTAGATTTAGATCATATAATTCTATGTACATTCATTGTAAATGTAGTGAGGAATGACATTTGTGGCATAGCTATTATATGTTTTTCTCTAAGAGGGAATGGATTTATTTCTCATGCCCACATTTAAGGATCAAAATTATGAATAAATAAATAAACTAAGAACGAAAATTTTTTTTTAAAAAAAAGAAAAAAACTTCTCTTGGCAATCTTAAAAATGAACATTTTAAGTCTATTAGTTTAAGCATTTTATATGCACATTAAAAAGAAGAAGAAAAAAAAAAGAAAAAAAAAATTCACCTTGGTATAAGAATATTTTTTAGAAGCAAAGTTGTCTTTATTTCCAAAATATTTTCTACTTTTCAATTGTTATATTTATTTGCTTAAAATCAATTTATGTTTTTTTTAATTAACCATGTGACTATAGAGAGTAATATTACTCCAAATTAGATTACATATACAATGTGTAATAATGTGATGTTATATGTAATGTTTTACACATATTATATATTATTATATGTGATATTATTGTTAATTGTAATTTTTCATTATTTTTTATTTTTTTATTTTAAAATGATATAATAAAATATTCAACTTATTTTGTAAAAATAATTAAATTAGTTTTTAATATAAAAATATATCAACCTATAATCATAGTGTGAAACCAAGGTTTTGTTAATCTCGATTTTGATGATAACAAAACAAGGTTTAGAACTAATGATTATATTTCAAGTGTGTTTAGGCAAGACGACTTCCAAAGTGACAATCATAAAGACAAATCAAGTCAAAGAGAAATCATTAAGAAGAAGAAGGCCTCAAAGAGAAGTGTTTTTCAAGACCCAAGCTTCATAAGAACTCTTTGTAAGGTTGTTGGTGCACTAGGATTTTCATGCATTACATTATTTACTTATGAACCAAAATCATCCAAAAGTTATTTTGTTTTAAATATTTTCAAATTGGATGATTTCTTGTTTTCAACTAAAACCCTATGTCAAATGTTTTCCAAACTTGTTTAAAAGGTTTTAAGTTGAAAAAGTTGGTTGTTGAGCCAAAAACTACTCAATCGATTGAACCGGTCTAGGAGCAGGTTGACCCATTGCTCAACCGATTGAGAGGTGCAAAAAACCTTCTCTCTCTTCCAGACCGGTTGTTCAACCGGTCGACCCCCACCTCAACCGGTCGAGGTCCAACGATTACCTATCAAGCATTAAATGCTAACGACCAGTCGACCCCCAATTTGACCGATTGAACCCCCAACGGTTAGTTTAGTCGTTTTCTTCTATAAAAATGCTCAAATCTTCATTGTTTCATGAGCTTAACCTTCTCAAACATTTCTTGAATATATTTGATCCTCGGAAGAGTGTTTTTTAGTGCACCATTGTTCTAAAACTTGCATATTTTTAGTGCACCATTCAATCCTAGTTTTTCTTGTATCATTTGAGCCTAAAGTTTTGTACTAGGATTTGGTGAAATTATTTGTATATCTTTGAGAGGAAAAATCTAAGTGTGAGGTATCACTTAGGAATTCTCAAGTGTGGGGTATCACTTGAGAGGTTGTTCAAGAGTGAGGTATCTCTTGAGGATTGTAAAGGGTGTTTGAAGCCAAAAATCCAAGAGAGTAGATTGGAACCGTAATCCAATTGTATTGCTTGAAGGCTTGGTTTGGAAGCCTTGAAATAGTGGAACCTCAAGCTTGAGATTGAAGCTAGAGGAGAGTGGACGTAGGCCTGGTTATGCCAAACCACTATAAAAATCTTGTATTTTCATTCTCTCTTCCCTATTATTTTAATTTATATGCAATTTTTTTTATATTATTTTATTATATATTTGCATATAATTATCTCTTGCATTCATACTTTTAAAATTTACAAAAAGAGACCATCATCCTATTCACCCTCCCCCCTTCCCCCCCTCTAGGGTGATTACCATAAGTTGGATTAGCCTAATTTTTCTAACAATTGGTATCATAGCTAAGCCTCTTGTTGAAGACTTAACCGTCTAAGAGTTAATGGCTAATTCATCAAGCTCATCTCATATTGAAAGATTTTCAACCACCTGACCTCCATTCTTTACGGGAACCGATTATTCCTATTGGAAAGGAAAAATGTCTTGGTTTTTAAAATCTATTAATCTTGATCTATGGGATGTCATTGAAGATGGTCCTCACATTCCTTCAAAATTAGAAAATAGAGTGATGGTTCCATAACCTAAGCAAGAATGGGATGAGCTTGATAAAAAGAAAGTTCAATTAAATGACAAAGTCGTTTATATCTTACATTATGCTATTGATAGAAATGAATTTAATCGTGTTTGGCAATGTAAGTCAACTAAAGAAATTTAGAGACTATTAGAAATCACTCATGAGGGAACCAACCAAGTTAAAGAGTCTAGAATCAACATCCTTGTGCATGATTATGAATTATTTTCTATGAAGTAATTTGAATCTATTGTAGAGATGTTTTCTAGGTTCATGGTGATTGTGAATGAACTTGAAGCCTTGGGAAAGACCTACACTGAAGTAGATAAAGTCATGAAGATCTTAAGGTCTCTACCAAAGAAATGGGAAACAAAAGTGATGGCCATTCAAGAAGCAAAAGATCTCACCAAACTCTCACTTGAAGAACTCATTGGATCACTCATGACTTATGAGATAAATTTGAACAATCATCAAAGAGTTGAAGAAAATAAGAAAAGTATAGCTTTTATGGCTTTAACAAATGATGATGAAGATGAAGAGATTGAAAGTGAAAGTGATGAAGACTCTATGGAAGAAGAATGCATAGATGAGGATGCCAACATGTGCTTCATGGCTTTGGAGGAACATGAAGATGAAGTAAATTCCAACTCTAATTATAATGAGTTTCAAGATGTACTTCAAGAATTATATTTTGATCTTGAAAAACTTAGGTTCAAAAATGTCTCTCTCAAGAAAAAGATTTCTTGTCTTCAAAATGAGCTCAATGAGCTTAAGGAAAAAATTGAAAATATTGAGAAGACAAAAATCTCTTTTGAAAAGGAAAATGAGGAGTTGAAAAAGAAAAATGAATGGTTAATATCCTCTCTACAAAAATTCTCAAATGGTCAAAAAACTTTTGATATGATTTTGGCAAGTCAAAAGTGCATTTTTGATAAAAATGGGCTAGGCTACAAGTCTTTCAAAAATAAAAAAATATTTTAAAAATTATTTTTTAAAGGAAGCCTCTAGTTTTTCACCTTCAACTATTTGCAATCTTTGTGGAAGAGGAGGTCACATTAATGATATTTGTCCCTTAAGAAAATCCCCTCATGTTCTTCAAAACTCTAAATTATTTTAGATTCCAAAGGGAAGAAAGACTAACCCTCTAGGACCCAAAAAGATATGGGTACCAAAGGTTACTTAATTTGTTTTGTAGGGATCCATGCAAGAAGGAGGATATGTTCACCTTAAAAAGAATGCATTGATAATATTGGTAATGGTACCCCTTCTAAGGCTTAATTTGCAATATCATTTTATCGTTTTACTAACACTTGGTATAATTTTTTTTAATAATATAACATTTGATATCACATTGATAAAATTGCTATATTTGTTAAACCAAAGTTTGAATTAAAAAGAAGGTTTTTTGTTTTTTTTTAATATATACCTAGGTAAAACTGAATGATCATATGCTTGTATGCTTTAATAGTGTTATTCAATGCATGTTGTATATCTTTTTAAATGCATATGTTTTCCCATATATCTTTTCCAAATCATGCTTTAAATTGGGAATGCTCTAAGGTTGAGCAATCTTTTATTTGGAAACTATTCTCAAATGAAAAAGAGGAAGATTCATTTTCATGAGAAATTATATTATGTTTTATTAAGACTTTTTGTTGATGACAAAAAATGGGAGAAGTAATGGTAGGTTGCTAACTTGGGAAGAAATATTAATATTTGATTTTAGCAATCCTATCCATAGTGATGCAATATGTCTAATTTGTCATATTTGTATGCATCATGTTCAATAATAATATCTTGTTAATTGCAAAATTGCTCTTTATACTATTTATGTTTGATTATATCATTTTGATCACCCTTAATATACTCCTTGAAGTTTCTAAACTTGAATATTTTATAAATTCAAAGGAGCATATATTGAGGGGGAGCTTTTTAGCAACCTTGGTTTTGTCATCATAAAAAAGGGGGAGATTGTGAAACCAAGGTTTAGTTAATATTAGTTTTGATGAAAACAAAACAAGATTTAGAACTAATGATTATATTTCATGTGTATTTAGGTAAGACGATTTTCAAAGTGGCAATCATAAAGACAAATCAAGTGAAAGAGAAATCATTAAGAAGAAGAAGACCTCAAAGAGAAGTGTTTTTCAAGACCCAAGCTTCATAAGATCTCTTTGTAAGGTTGTTGGTGCACTAGGATTTTCATGCATTACATTCTTTACTTATGCACCAAAATCATCCAAAAGTTATTTTGGTTTAAATATTTTCAAATTGGATGATTTCATGTTTTCAACTAAAACCTTGTGTCAAATGTTTTCCAAACTTGTTTAAAAGGTTTTAAGTTGGAAAAGTTAGTTGTTGAGCAAAAAACGGCTCAACCAGTTGATCTGGTCTAAGAGCAGGTCAACCCCCAGCTCAACCGATCTAGGAGCAGGTCAACCCCCAACTCAACCGTTCGAGGACCGGGTCAACCTCCAACTCAACCGATCAAGGAGTAGGTTGACCCCTAGCTCAATCGGTTTAAGAGCATGTCGACCCCCAACTCAATTGATCGAGGAACAAGTCGACTCTTAGCTCAATCGGTCAAGGGGTGTAAAAAACCTTCTCTCTCTTCCAGAACGGTTGTTCAACTGGTCAAGGTTGAACCTCAATCGGTTGACCCCCATCTCAACCGATCGAGAGGTGCTCGAGGTCCAACGGTCACATGTCAAGCATTAAATGCTAATGGCTAGTCAACCAGTTGACCCCCAACTTGACCGGTCGAACTCCCAACAGCTAGTTTGATTATTTTATTCTATAAAAAGGCTCCAATCTTCATTGTTTCATGAGCTTAACATTCCCAAACCTTTCTTGAATATATTTGAGCCTTGAAAGAGTATTTTTGAGTGCACCATTGTTTTAAAACTTGCATATCTTTAGTGCACCATTCAATCCTAGTTTTTCTTGTATCATTTGAGACTAAAGTTTTGTATTAGGATTTTGTGAAATTATTTGTATATCTTTGAGAGAAAGAATCTAAGTGTGAGGTATCACTTAGGAATTCTCAAGTGTGGGGTATCACTTGAGAGGTTGTTCAAGAGTGGGGTATCTTTTGAGGATTATAAAGGGTGCTTGAAGCGAAAAGTCTAAGAGGGTGGATTAGAACCATAATCCAATTATATTGCTTGAAGGTTTGGTTTGGAAGCCATGAAATAGTGAAACCTTAAGCTTGAGATTGAAGCTAGAGGAGAGTGGACGTAGGCCAGGTTGTGCCGAACCACTATAAAAATCTTGCATTTGCATTCTTTCTTCCCTATTCTTTTAATTTATATGCACTTGTTTTTATATTGTTTTATTATGTATTTGTATATAATTATCTCTTGCATTCATACTTTTTAAATTTACAAAAAGAGGTCATCATCCTATTCACATAGTATAATAAATAAAACAAAATATTCATTAGTATTATGAGATATTTTAGGTGATTTTGTTCCCACAAAAAGCCATGTAGCCTCTTTTTTTATTTTCTTCAAAAATAAATATAGAAATAGGCTAGAGGAATACCTTTATAGTGTCATTGGAACTACTTCAAAAAAAAAAACTTTCCTATTCTTTGGAAAAATAAAAAATAAAAAAAACAATTATAAATTAGAAAAAGTGTTTGACAGATCTTTTACTAAAAATAATTTTTTGTAGAATATGTTTTGAAAACAAATTATTTTCTAGAACAATTTTAAAATATTTCTTATTGTTTTTAAAAGTATTTAGAGAAATAACTAAAAAATATGGATGATACTTCTAAGAATTTTTCCATCATGCAAAAGTGTATTATATCTTAGAATAAACCTTTTCATATTTTGATTGTTAAGCAGAATTTTACTCTAAAATGAATTTTTTTTTTATAACTATTTGAATTTTATTTTATTTTTTTGTTCTAAATATCACCCAACAGAACCAAGAACTTATGTCTCATTTCACCCGTAAATATCCAAGGCTCAGTTGTACGTTTCCACAAGAAAATGCAAAATATTTTCAAACGAACCTTACTAATTGCCCATAAGAATCAGAACTCATGTGATTTCTCCATTCTGATTACTTGTGATGAAGGTTACTGCACGCACTATCTCTAGCTGCTACTGGCGATCAGTGATGGTGAAGGTGGTGTCTTATCACAATTTTATTGATGTTTACTCCCTAATAATCACATGCATGAACCTTTTGTGTTATGGAAAAAAGATCCTCATTTGGAATCCAAGACACCAATTTACCTTTTGGCAACAAAAAATTTGGAGATCTCACAGGGAAAGAAACAAACCCAAACCCAGTATGATTAACGTGTTTTAAATCTTAATTAATTACCCTGTGCATCTCACAATCAAAATTAACTAGATTGGGGAAATGATTAATGGCACAAATAACTTTTCTCTGATATATGTGCTTTTTATGCAAAATCAAAGGGGGTTTATCCACTGTGTTGATCATAATTTGTTGCTTTTATTGATAGTGATGTGTAAAGTTAGGAGTTAGAAGGTGAGGAAAATGAAAGGGTTCTATATATAAATGGAGGGAAATGAAGGTGGAGATGCTTTACCACCAATAGTTGGCATCTTCCGAAAACAGCAAACTCTTGCGTGATGTAAGTGGGAACTCGACCGAAATTGTGAAAACTTGCAGTAGAATGCCGCCGAAATTCCTTTTCAAGGTACAGTTTGTGGTTAACAAAGATACTATGTAATATCGTTAGAGAAAAGTGGTGGGGAATGGATCGAATCAATCATCACCATGTGGAGCTCAGATTCCGAGAAAGGACAACAAGGAAGCATGGGATAATTGGAGAGAGAGAGAAATGGAGAGCTTCAGAGGAACGGTAATGAGAATCATTGTCTGAGGAAAAACAAATGGAGAAAAAAAAAAAAGATAAAGGGACATAGGGGTGGTGGGTTGTGGGTGGCAGCCTCTCCCTTGCTTTTTCTTCTCTTTTTGTCCCCATATCAAAACCCCAAGCAAGACCCACATTCCAACTCTCTCCTTCTGCCTCAATCTCAGCTCTTCTCTCTCTACCTTCTTCGGATCTTCTTCTGCCAAAGGTCTCTCTCTCTCATCTCTCTTTCTTGTGATGAAATTCATGCATGGCTTGTCATAATTGTTTGATAGACTCTGATCTTGAACCCTAAATGTTTAGTTTCTTCTCTCTTTCTTTCTATAACACAAAGATATACATTAGATTGTCCATAGGCTATCATTCATTTTCCTCTTCTGACACAGAGACATGCATTAGATAGTTCATGGGTCTTTCTCTCTTTCGGTCACATACAGAGTCATTAGATTTTTCATGGGTTATTGTTAATTTTTCTGACCAGGTTTCTTCACCGTCCTTTTCAGGTTCTGTAAATTAATAGCACAGCTTTGTTTTAAGTTTGGAGACTGGTCTCCTTGTTTTTTGGATACGAGGCTGGTCGACAATTTCATTTTTCTTGAGAAGTGCAGAAGAAGTTCCAAATTAGTTAAGCATCGTATACATGGCTCCTGTTTCATTGCCTCCCGGTTTTCGCTTCCATCCAACTGATGAAGAACTTGTCGCATATTATCTCAAGAGAAAGATCAATGGCAGAAAGATTGAACTGGAGATCATCCCCGAGGTTGATCTCTACAAGTGCGAGCCATGGGACTTACCTGGTATTTTCCTGTTCCTGGCATATTATGAATGCTGATAATATTGCTTTCATATATATATATATATATATATATATATATATATTGAGTTTGTTAGTTCAAGTTTTTCAATTCAGTCACATACTGCAACATAATCTGAAATAGTACTAAAAAATATTCATGTCTATGAAGTCTAAGAAAAGAATAGGAATAATGTTCAGAAAAGGAAGTAACAGTCAGCTTAGGTGCTTTTTTTTATTAGAAAGAGACGTTCAAGAGTAACAGTCCAGGCCATACACCCAAGCCAAAACTTATGCGTATTATATATCTCACATGAGGCTATAGAACTTTTTTAAGGCTGATCAATAATAGTAGAAGCACCTCTCCAAATCCCTTCATTTTTTTCCCCTTTTAGCACGCTTGCCCCTTAAATGCATTGAACTTACTTTATTAGTCAAATATCTCAAACTTTAGTATTAAATATCTCAGATGGGCTTAAACATAAAGATTTTTATATGTTCAGGGAAGCAAAGTGAAAACTGAAGTCAAAAAAGAAAGAAAAGAGGGATTACATTGTCCCCAAGAAATGAATTCCAAGCCATGTTTTCCATTTCTTTTGTTTCTTTTTCATTGATCCTGTGAGTCCCGGGGAAATGTAAATGGACTAACTCTCCCTCCAACAGCCCTAGCTCCTTTATCACTTTTGCTTGTGATGAAGTGCATGCAGGTTCTCAAGGTAGATAGGCTCAAGCTTTATGGAATATAGAACCTAGGCCTAACGTCCATCTAACCGTCAAAGAGTCTTACGGGACCATACCATGCACTGCAAAAGTGTAGTTTAATCTATACCATGTAAAAAGTTATTCTATTACTAAAAACCGTCAGAGAATATGGAACATTTTTTTTTTTATAATTCAATTGATGAAGGTAATGACCTGATTCTAGTATATTGCTCAGATCCTCCATTAGCCTTCTTTTGTTGTAGTCTGGTTCTTAGTAATTTCCAAATAGGAAGAAGTACATTAGCTAAATTTATGATTTCATTTCAAGTCTCCTTTGTACATCTACAGCTTCTGGCTGTTCAAACACAGTCCAGACGATGAATGCCATGTAGATTATCTTGGCTACAGTCTGTTACTGCTCACAAGTTCTATTGTGTATACTCAATATAATGGCTTCAACAAGTTTGAATCCATTACAGGAAAATCATTACTACCAAGCAAAGATCTTGAGTGGTATTTCTTTAGTCCCCGAGATCGGAAGTACCCCAATGGATCAAGGACCAACCGTGCTACTAAAGCAGGATATTGGAAGGCCACAGGCAAGGATCGGAAAGTGAACTCCCAGAGGCGTGCTGTGGGCATGAAGAAAACCTTAGTTTACTACCGAGGGAGAGCTCCGCATGGTGCTAGAACTGATTGGGTTATGCATGAATATCGGCTAGATGAGAGAGAATGTGAAATTGTCTCAGGCTTACAGGTGCTACCTCTCTTCTCTTTTCATTTGCTTCCTTTACTTTCTATCAATAAAAATCCTCTTAACTAAAGCTTCACGTTTGTCATATTTGTTATTGCTTTATATTGCATTTTTCATCTGCTTTAAACCTTTGATTCTCCAAAGGTGAATTTTTCTGTTGGCCTAAACAGAAATACTAATTCATTCTGAAAATCAAGTGTTTTGAACCAGTGCAATCATGGAAATCTCATTAATGACCAAATGCAATTTTCCCTACATTTCCAGGACGCTTATGCTCTGTGCCGTGTGTTCAAGAAGACTGCAAGTGGCCCTAAGATTGGAGAGCATTATGCTACCACAACTACCAACCAAATGTCTAGTGATCACTCATCTAGCATGGAACTGTATTCTGAGGGAAGATGTGAAGATTTGGAGAGCTCTGATTACCCAATCTCATTAGACACATGTTCACCAAGTCTCATGAATGGACCCTCATCCGATATCAATGTAACAAGAGACGGGAAGTGGATGCAGTTCTTATCAGATGAAGCATTCTACTTTCCTACGCCATCACTGCCAAATTATGGAACCATGTCATACCCTCCATCGAAGGTAAAATGTCATTTTGTATGAGAAATTTGCAAATTAATTCAGAACTAGCAGAAGATTCTCTCTTGTATGATGATGAACATTCTTTCTTTCTTTCTATGGCTCACAGGTGGACGTAGCATTGGAGTGTGCAAGGTTGCAGCATCGATTCTCACTGCCTCCCTTAGAGGTGGAAGACTTCCCCCAAGTTGGAGTCACCAATTTTAAAGCTCCCCAACCAGCTTCCATTTGTGGAAGCACAGAAGCAGACATTTTGCAGGAAATTCTTTCAGTTGCCCATGCTTCTCAGGAACTAATAAATCAATCCAGCGTCCCAAATCTTTGGGATGAAAATTATGCTGCCGATGATGATTTTACATTTATGACGGGCAAGGAAACTTATTACAATCAATTTAACAACATGAATTCTTTGAGACTTATAGACAAATCATGGGAACATCAAAATACTAGCTCTATAGAGATCGGGCATCTGGATGAAGATTTCAAGACTTCTGAGAGGATGGTGGAGAACCTGAGATGGGTAGGAATGTCAAACAAAGATCTGACTGAGGTACCTTTCCCTATAGAAGTTACTTGATAAACGCAAATAGTTCAGAATAATTAGCTTGCAGTGAAATCTTGGGCATAATAAAGATGATTTACGTTTAATTGTTAGATTCTGATTGCTTGCCAGAAACTGAAAAAGAGAAGAAAGAAAAATCTGACCGTAGAAGCGATCAGATAAAATAAAACCTGCTTTTCCACTTTGCATCTCATCTCAATTGTCTTAATTTCACTTACCCAATACCATAACTCAATGCTTAAAGGAATTTGGTTTAGAATTCTAATGCAATAACTTTTCCTTTTTGTACTGAACAGAACTTTATCGAGGAACACAAGATTGTTCCAATAGAACATATTTCCAGTTTCCAAAGCAAGCTAGAGCATGAGACTCAAGGTATTTTACTATCTTAATTTGTTTTTCTATTCCATGTTGACCAGCTTTTCGTATGCATCAACAAAAGCTTAATTGCAGGAGAAACTGATAGTCGTGAAAACTTGAAGGAGCTCAACGACAGCGAGCTAAACGATTTCCCTCTTGGGTTCATGAATGATGATCCAAACGAGAACTTCATAGAAGATGGCAATGAAGACGATTTTTCCAATACTCAGTCCTTTGAAGTTTTCGAGAAAATTGAAGTCAACCACGGGATGTTTGTTTCAACTCGCCAGGTAGCTGAAACATTCTTTCACCAAATTGAGCCTTCACAAACAGTTAAGGTGCACCTAAACCCGGTGATTACCAATAACTTGTCAATAGAAAACTCTGGTACACAGATAAGATCCAAGAGTGGAAGTTCTTTCTTTAGGAAGTTCAAGGCTTTTGGAAGGGGAAAGTTCATTGGAATCACCAAATCCATAGAACCATGTAGGAACATAGCGAATACCATCACTGGTATAGTTGCATTTCTGTTGACATGTTGTGTTTATCTCGGGGAAAACCCGGAAGGTGAGAAGTTGATGGATTATTTCCCTGAAACTAGAGAGGTGGTGAAACAAGGTGAGGAAGGTTTCTCTTTCAGTATCAGGACAGTGAAAATAGCTGGAAAAACCGAGTGCATTGACGAGAAGGAGAATGTTTGGTTCATTAAGATAAGAGGAAGCTACATTTTCAGTGCGCTTTTGAAGAAGATGGGGCCTCTCCTCACCATTGCTTTGGCTCTTTGTAGCATTTGGGCTCACCATATTTTACCTTCTTGACTCAGTGATATGTTTTACTTCATTGCTAACCATAGTTGTTAAAACAGGAAGACAAAAGTCTGCTGCAAATTAGGATTACTCATAAGAATCTCAATATACTTGTATTTTGCATTGCATTGTATCATTTAACAATTATTGTTACTGAACTAGATCAATGAAATACTTGAATCTGTGAGTCATAGGTTCAAAAGTGCATATGATCATGTTTCCTAGAATACATTTGATGACTGATATCATGATTGATGTTATTATTCATTTTAAAATTAATTTCTGCACGAGTGATGAGAATGAGAATGTTACAGGGTAATAGCCGAAGATAAATCCATCTCTGAAGGATAAAAAGTGTATTTATTTAGGCATGAAAAACATAAATTAGATTTTATATTATGTGTGCTCCCGCTTCTCTTAATTATTAGTTAGGGTTAATTTCAATGACCTCCGGCCTTTAAGCTTTTAACTAAATACACTTAGCCTCTATTGGTTTGAAATTTCATCAAATGTCTCTTTCATTCTTTTTCGTTTGATATTTTCATCCACTTCCCCGCTAATTCAAAATAAATGAAGTATTTGATGAATTTTCAAATCAATAGGAATCAGTTATATTTAGTTAAAACCTTAAAGGAGGTGATCGAGTGAAATTAACCTTATTAGTTGTAAACTATGAAGAAAAAAGGGCTCACAACACATTCACTACAATTTACTTCAGTAACTTCTACACCAACATTGCAATTAACTTCTAATAACTTCTACACTAGGACTGCAATTGATTTCCAGATGTCATAATTTGACCCATTTATCATTATTTTGATCCAATATCTAATAAATCTCCACCTTTGGCTCAAAATCTTCATATACGAGTCCTGTTCTTCCTACCCCTCGACGAGGCTTCTCAATGTCTTTGACATTCACCAAATTCAAAAAATGCTTGAACTTTATTTCAGGTAGTGGCATTGTTCTCATATATGCAGGGTTATCTTCTATAGCAACTTTCTTAGTATCCACTGATCCATAATCTATAATGTCGCTGATGAAGTGAAGTCCTATGTCAATGTGCTTTGTTTTCTCATGGAACATCTAGTTCTTTAAGAGGCAGATAGCACTTGACTATCACACGTAACTAAGGCTTCTATCTCACAACCTTCTAACTCAATTGCCAACCCCTTAACCTATGTTGCTTCTTTTGTTTCTTTTGTAAGAATGCTACTATTAATTGAAGATTCACTTTCTAGATTATAGCACTACCATTTAAAGTAAAGATGTACCTAGTCAGTGATCTTCTTTTGTCATTATCCCCTAAAAAATCTGAATCAACATATGTTAAAGAGTTCTCCATATGTGCAAAATGACTTACCTTATCAGAATTGGTTACGAACTCTCTTAGGACTCTTTCTCTTTGTTGTGAGAAGCCTCATTCTCATCCTAATCAATTAATTATGATGGCTCTTCCTTATTCTTATCTGTTATCATAAGTTCTATATATTCTGCAATACCACTCAAATAAAATTTAATATATAAAGAATTGTAAAGTCTCTCAAAGCTCCCAAATCTCTTATTTCTTAACTTGGTAATGGCTACCTCCTTTCAAAACAATCAACTAGTCTCTACTCTGTCTTAACATTCGCTATGTCAGAACTTTGCTCAAATAACGTTGAAACTAGATAGAAACAACTACACCTTCTGGCACTCACAAGTGTTGCCTATAGTCCGCGCTCATGAATTGAAAGGATATTTGTTTGGGACCAAAGTCTGCCCATCTCAATATGTAGACCACAAATGCGAGGAGAGGATCCTGGTGAGGTATGTCAAGTCAACCCTAGTTTTGTCATCTGGAAGAAAACTGAAAGAAAACTGACCAGTCCTTAATGAGTTGGCTATTAAAGGCAATCTCCGAGGCCATGTTTAGCCATGTGGTACGTTGTACTAGCTCACATGAAGTTTGGAGTACCTTTCAAAAATTATACACTACACAGTCAAAAGCACGCACATTGCAACTCTGTTTTCAGATTTAGTCAATTAAGAAGGGATCCATGAGTATAAATGATTACATCCTGAAGATAAAAGCTATCATCGAGAATTTGTCTACTGTGGGGCAATTAGTTTCTGATGAGGGACTAATTTTGTATATTCTTGGAGGAGTGGTTCAGGAGCATGATCCTGTGGTCATCAATCTCACCTCTCGATGTGATAAGGTAACTTGACAAGAAGTACAATTTATGTTACAAAGCGAGGAGATGAGATTAGAACAAATTAACTCAATTGCTGCAGTAGACCTAAACAATCCAATAACAAACTTTGCTGCTAACTTCAACCATAATTTTAAACCTAGCTTCAACAATCAAGGCAACAACAACCAATTTAGTCGATCTTCAAACAATAATTACCGTGGCAGAAGTCGTGGTCTGAGGTGCCTGTAGAGACTTCAATAGACCAACTTGTCAATTGTGTGGAAGGCAAGGTCATGCTGCCATTCATTGCCATCATAGGTTTAATTTGACATCTCATTTCAAGGATCTCAACATGGACAGATCAACCAACATACTACATTCATTACTTCACCAGTAACCATTAATGATCAAGCTGGATATATATATTGATAGTGGAGCCACTAATCACATCGCAATTAATCCTAACACACTTTCTCAAAAGACACAGTACTAAGGTAATGAGAAGCTGGCTGTAGGTAATGGTCAACTATTCACAGTTCTCATATTAGAAAGTCTTTAATTAATTCAGATGTTGATTTTAAACCATTATTCATGAATCATGTTCGGCATGTCCCAAAAATAACTAAAAACTTATTAAGTGTCTCACAATTTACTAAAGACAATAATGTCATTGCTGAATTTTACGCTTAACTGTTGTTTAATCAAGGACAAAATTACGAAGAGGGTAGTGCTGCAAGGGAAACTTAGCAATGGATTGTACCGAATGGTCATGCCTCACAACAACTCATCCACCAGTCTTCCTTCAGCTTATCTTGCATATTTTAAGTCCAATAATCAACCTTGTGTTGTTGAGTCAGTTACAAAGTCCAAGAGTTCAACCATGAGTCAATCTTTGAGTCGATTCCAAAATAATCAGTCAAAGAAATTTAATATTTGGCATAGGAGACTTGGCCACCCATGTGTGCCAATTCTAAAGGATGTTATGAGTACAATTTCTATTTCAAATAATTTTGAAATTGATTTTTGCACTACATCTCAACTTGGAAAGTCTTACCAAATTTCTTTTCAAACTTCAACAAATGTTTCCTTTTATCTTGTTGAACTAATTCACTTAGACATATGAGGTCCAACAACCATCAGCTCAAAGGAAGGATACAAATATTACATACATTTCATATATGACTACACAAAATACACATGAATCCATCCCTTATATTTTAAATTAGAAGCCAAAACCATTTATCAAAAATTCCACATCCTAGTTCAAAGACACTTTGATAGGAAAATCAAAATACTACAAACTGATTGGGTGGTGAATACCACAATCTTGAACATTTCTTGATCAATACGATTCAGACATCCATGCCCATACACACACCAACAAAGTGGTAGGGTAGAAAGGAAACACGGGCACACAGTTGAAATGGGCTTAACTTTGTTGGCCCAATCTGTCATGCCCTTATTTTTCTAGTGGGAAGCCTTTAGCACAACCTTTCTCATAAATTAGTTACCTACTCCTATCCTTGCCCATCTTTCTCCAATTGAAGCCTTATTCCATCAAAAACCAGATTTCCAATTTTTAAAAACTTTCGATTGTGCTTATTATCCTTACCTAAGACCATACAATAATAACAAGCTATAATTTAGATCCTCCAAGTGTGTATTTTTGGGTTGTAGTGTTCATCACAAAGGTTACCAGTGTCTATCCCTCTAGAAGAATTTACATTACTCATAGTGTCTCCTTTGATGAAAATGATTTTCCTTTTTTATCTGGTTTTCCATATTCCAGCTCACATCCAAATTATTCTTCCACTGAAAGTTCCTTTTCTTCTTATCATCAGTGGATTCCCAAGTTTAATTGTTCAAATATAATGGATGTTGGCATGACAATTTCTGGTGCAGTTTAGAGTAAAGAATCCACTGCATCCTTACCAACCTTTTCTGGTTCAGGTCAAAACAACAATCAAGGTAATAATAGTCTTTCCTTCACCAACAATATTGAAATTCCTTCGATTGATTTGTTTGAAGGCTTTTCTTTTAATCCTATTTAACAACATCTAGATCACATACAAAAACAACCTGACATTGTCCATCCTAATTCTAGTAGCATCCCTAAACCTTTTTAAAACTCAATTCACCCTATGACCACTAGATCCAAATCAGGCATTTCTAAACCCAAGCTCTACTTTACCAACACAAAACCCAGATCAACATCCATTTTAATTCAGAACTTAGAATCAATTAGTTTTGGCCAAGCCCTGCAAAACAAAGATTGGAAACAAGTTATGGATAAGGAATATAAGGTTGGCATGAATATTGTTGACAATAAGTGGGTATTCAGGGTTAAGAGAAATTAAATGGTACAATTTGAAGATATAAAGCCTGATTGGTTGCCAAGAGCTTTCAGCAAACATCAGGAGTTAACTACTTTGAAACATTCAGTTTAGTAGTGAAGGCTTTAACAATCTGGGTTGTTTTGACTTTGGCAGTAACAAACAACTGGGATAGATAACAACTTTATGTAAATAATGCTTTTCTGAATGCAAACTATAAGAAGAAGCGTATATGCACCAATTGGCAAGCCATATCAATCTATTCAAAGCCGAATTGGTTGGTAAATTCATAAAGGCTCTCTATGAATTAAAACAGGCACCCTAAGCATGGTATGGCAAGCTTAAGGTAGCATTAATCAGTCTTGGTTTTGTGAACTCCAAATCAGATAACTCTTTATTTGTGTTTAGGTTTGGAAAAACAATTCTTATATTGTTGGTATGCATTGATGATATCCTAATAGCCGGGAATGATCAAGTGAAGATGAAACAGATTATTGAATGCTTGATTGCATAGTTTGCCTTAAAGAACTTGGGATCATTAAGCTATTTCCTTGGTTTTGAAGCTCATCAAACAAAGTCTGGAATCTAACTCATAAGAAATATACAACTGATCTATTGTCCAAGGCTAACTTATTGAATGCTGAAAGCAACCTAACGCCTATATGCCAAGGAACAAAAATTCACCTTACTGATAGTGATTTATTCAAACAACCAACTCTATTTGGAGCATCATTGGAGCTTTACAGTACCTAATTCTATCTAAGCCAGACATATCATTTGTTGTAAACAACTGAGTCAATATGTAGGTACCAATAGTAAATCACTAGAAAGCTTGTAAACGTATACTAAGATACTTAAATGGCACTCTGATTACGACTCAAAAAGTGTTATTTCATAGCTTGTGATTAACTCTTTTAAACACTTTTGAGTAGTAGTTATCACCTTTTAACCCAATTAACATATTAAGGACCCTTGCAATCAATTCTAATCAAATTGTGTTAAGTTTTGGTATTTTGATAGCGTTTTTATCACCAAAGCAATCAGTGATTGAGGAGAGTTCTTTGGAATCCATGGCAAAGCAATGGAAAGTTCAGAAACATGAAGAACCGAAGCTTTGAAGTCCTTTGCCATAAGCAAATCCGTAATGCAAGGAGTAAAAGATGTCCGGACAGGGCGTCCGGACAGGATGGCGGCGGAAGTCAATAATCCGGACAACATATCCGGATAGGATATGCTATCGTCCGGATGTGATGTTCACGAGTGCCGTGTGCTTTTCCCTGAGGGAGTCCGGATAGGAGAGTGCGCCACATGTCCTCTTGGGGAATCCGGATGGAGTTGATCCGGATAGCCTTGCGCGCTCCGTGTCATCCGGGAGAGGGGTCCCTACACCTTGCACACACAGACGGTCCCCCTTGCGACATAGCTCCTTCCACCCGGGGGAATCCGGATGGAGTTGATCCGGATAGCCTGGCGGCATGGGATATCTCACAGCCGGATGGGAAAGGAGGACATTCCGTCCGCCGACATTTCACATCCGGATATCTCACAGCCGGATAGGAGAGGAGGACGTTTCAACTTCTCCGGATAGACATATCCGAATCTTCTGATTACGCTTACCCGGAGAGTTTTTCTCTCAGTATACAGTGCAGCAGTGTTCTCCTGAAGCTTCCTAATATTTTCAACCGACATCTTGAGATATTTCCAACCGACATCTTGAGATATTTTCAACCGACATCTTGAGATATTTTCGACCGACATCTTGGGATATTTTGCTTTAGATATTTGATGTCTAAATCCCCAAACTCTCCTTGTAACCCACCTATCATAGGATTCCTTAGTCTTTAAAGAAGAACAAAGGGGTGAATAACCTCTTATATATAGATCTCGGGAGCTTGTTTTGAGGGACGAATCCTTTGTACAGTTTTGAGGGACGCATCCTTTGTACAGTTTTGTAAGGAAGTAAAATACAGAGCTCTTGCTCTACTTTTCATATATATTTTTGTTTTCTGGTTCTTTTTATTTCTAGCTACCCAAACTCTGAGGATTTATCCTCAGAGGATGAGTGGCTAGGCTCTTCGTCTCTTGGAGTAAAGAAAGCCGGGTAAGTTTCTTCATGCATAAATTGGAAGTTTTGTTGTTTTAATTTTTAATGAAGAGAAAGTGTGACCCGTTAATGGTTTTTATCTTTTTAGTTAACTTAAAATGCCTTTAAATCACCTAGGCCAACACTTGGTAAGACAAGTGACCTCCATCCATTGAGATGCACTTGTTTATCTCTTGCGAGCCTTTGAGAGGTGGTTTAGAGGTAGGATTTTCTAGAATAGCCAACACTTGGTAAGCTTTTGGACTTTAAGAAGACATTCATTAGCTATCTCTTGCGAGCTTTTGAAGGGAAATCCAAGGTTAAAGATCACCTTGGATGGCAAATGCTAGGTGAGAGGCACGAGCCATTGCAAGTTGCATCAGTGAGAGGGATTTAGTGTTTGAACCCATTAAAGGGAAGCATCTGTACCACATCGGTTAGAGAATTAACTATATGTTAATTCTCTAATGCGAGGAAAAGAAACAAGTGACCGGAACTCCCTTTTTGTACAAGGAACCTGAGCCTAGTGATCTAAACTCCAAGAAACACTTTTCTTTGTAATTAAAATCAGTTACTATTTTTGGTTAGTTTAAAACCAAACCTTTTTCATTTAAACATCTTTATGTTTTCTTTTAAAGCTAACCTTGAAATGAAAAGGCACCAATTCAACTTTGAATTAATATCAATTGTAGAGTGAAAACCCATCCCAGTGAACGACCCTAGAGCCACTATGCTATGCTAGCTAAGGCTATCCTAGTACATGGTATAATAGGTTATAAATTTTGTTGATTGCTCCCGTCTAAGGACTGAAATCAAGACACCAGCTGGACACGAATCAAATGGCACCACTGTCAGGGACCATTGAGAGGACACAAATAAGCTGAGACACCAATTGGGAATGAATCACACTCTTGACTATGGGCTTCTCTTCTCACCAACAGTTGAAATGACACTCGAAAGGTCTGTTGATATGGATTAAGCTAGTTCCCTGGATGATAGAAAATCCACAACAGGTTATTGTATTTATCTTAGTGGAAACTTAGTTGCATGGAACTCCAAAAAAACAAAAGACAGTATCTCACTCAAACACTAAATCAGAATATGGAGCCCTTGCTCAAGCTGCAACAAAACTTATTTGCTTACAATCTCTATTCTCTAAATTGGGAATTGAGATAAATGGGTGCCTTACACTCTGGTGTGACAATACAAAATCTAAATAACTTGCTTCTAACCCAATCTTCCAGTCAAGAACAAAACACATTGTGATTGATGTTCATTTTCTTAGAGATAAGGTTATTGCCAAAGAACTAGAGATAAAATGTGTGCTAAAACTATTGATATCTTGACAAAGCCGTTATCCATCTCTCGATTCCACTTTCTCAAAGGCAAGCTTGTTGTTATTCAATCCCCCACAATCTCGCTTAAGAGAGCATGTTGAAGAGTTATCCATATGTGGAAAATGGCTTATCTTATCAAAATTAGTTACAAACTCTCTCAGGACTCTAAAACTCTATCAGAACTCTCTCTTAGGACTCTTTCTCTCTATTGTGAGAAGCCTCATTCTCATCCTTATCTATTAGTTATGATAGGGCTTTCCTTTATGCTTATGTATTATCATAAGTTCTATATATTCTGTAAAACCAATCAAGTGAAGTTTAATATATATATTAAAAATTGCAAAGTCTCTCAAAGTTCCAAAATTTCCTACATATTTCCAACTCAAGTAAAGTTTATCAAAACTACATATTTCTTGGTCAACACCTATGACCTTCTATAAATTAAACCAACCATCTAAATTCCTTTCAAGTACCTTAGAACCCACTTAACTACTTGTCAATGGCTTTTCTCAAAAGTAGCCATGAGCTAAGAAATAAAGCTCGTTGAATGTGTTATGTCTAGTCTTCTACATACATAGCATAAATTAAGCTTCCAGTGGCACTCGAATATAGCAAAGCACACATGTAAATTTCTTCTGGAAATGAAAGTCTAAAATATGCTACTAGTGGAGTGCTCCCTAAATTAGCACTATACATACCAAAATTCTCCAGAATTTTCTTCAGACGTTATAGAAAACCTTCCTTCTTTTTCTTATATATCTCCATCCTAAGAATCTTTATGGCATTCCCCAAGCCCATCTCAAATTCTAAACTTAATGGGGACTTTAGATCCTTTGCTTCAATATCTTCACATGTTATGATCGTGTCATCTACATATAATAATAGATAAATGAAACAACCATTAATTAGTAAGTGTTTTAAAGTACACAATAGTCAAAATTGATCTTTGACAGGATTTTTCAACATGCATGTGTTAAACTATTTATACCACTATCTAGGTGATTGTTTAAGCCAATACAAAGATTTCCTTACCACTGCTTGTTGCATAAAGGTCTTTTCTTTAAGACCCTATGAGATAAGACCAAAACTTGTCCAAGCTAAATGTCATAGCTAATTGTTTTTTTTTTTTTTCAATTTATGCAATTCATTCGAGAATTATCTACAACTCTACTAGCATGATATTTGAAATGTGGTTTCTTATCTCCCCTTTGCCTGATCATGGTTGCTATGGCATAGTAACTAGAATCAAATATTAGCTCAAAAGGCCAAAAGACACGCTTCGATTTGGAGGTTTCATGTTATAGGGGTTGAAACAAGTTTTCCTTAAGGTTTTCAAAAGTTTCATGACACTCATTTTTCTACTCAAAATCAACATTCTGCACCAACAATTTGCACAGTGGTAACGCTATGACACTAAAGTCTTGAATGAAACACCTATTAAATCTAGCATGCCCTAACAATGACCTATTCATCACTGACTTTAAGAATTTGGAAGATAGTGATTAGTTTTAGCCCTGTCAACATTTGTCCCTTTGGATGACATTATGTGCTCTAAGATAATGCTTGAAGTTACCATAAAATGACACTTCTTCCAATTGAAACTAATTATTTCTCTTCACATCCATAAAAACACCTTTACGTGACTTTAAAACTTGTCAAATGAATCCCCAAACACAACAAAATCACTTCCACGCATATTGATTTGGGCCCAAATCTTGGTTTATAAAGTGATTAATACTTATGCATTTTACTTGGCACGAAGGGCAAAATACAACCTTTGCACCAAAATTCTAAAACTATAGTTTAATCATAATACAAAGGGGTTAACCCATAATTCTAGAATTTAATATGAATTAAAGATAATAATGTGATATTTGTAATATAATTTGTTAATAATTTATTTTCACATTTAGAAATTTTATTTCTAATGTACAAATATCAACTAGATATTTTTAGTTATTACTAAACATATATTTCCAAATTACAACAATATCATAACATTTTATTTTATGGTTTCTAAATTTAAAATTTTATTTTTTTTCAAAAGTTTAGATAATATGGTCAAATAAAGTGTTTTCAGACATGCCATGTATGCTACCTTAACTTTAAAAAAAAATCACAATGAAAAATAGACAATTTTTTAAAGTTTCAAAATTTAAGATAAGAAAAAGGATTTTATCGTTTTCATATTGGTAATACTCAAAATATTTTTATTTTTATTTTTTGGTTTTCTATCTTTGATAATTGTTTTGGGAAAAAAATTCAAAGAAATTTAGTTAAAATTATTAATTTATAACTAAAATTAGAAAATTGGACTTTGATTTACCTAGAATTAGATTCTAAAGCCATTTTTATTGAATTTAAATTGGGTTGTGGTTTCATTATTTACATTATAAACGTAAAATAAATATAGACATTTACTTAAATGTTTATAATGTAAACATAACACAATACTATAGAGTAAGTAAAATCGTGCACAGGCTAAGAAGTGGCACACCACCAATATAAATATAACACAGTGCTACAAAGTAAGTAAAATTATGCGGAGGCTAAGAAGGGGTGCACCACACAACATACCACAACACACACCTCCAATGCACTCTCACAACACACACAGCAAATTGCACACCTCTTTTTTTTTAATCTAACTAACGCATCACGACCGTGCATCTCTTCAACTCAAAACATTACACATACACCCAATTGTGCATCGTCTTTTCTTTTTATCTTAGGTTTGTGAACCAATCCCCAGACCACCTACATAATCTTTCTTTTCCTATTGGGTTAAATACTCTTTACCCCCTCAATCTATCACGTGTTTTGCACATTGCCCTCTCAATTTTAAAATTGAATAAATTGCCCTTCAAGCTTCTTAAAGACTAGCATAGTGACCTTGTGTTGAACGATGTTAGTTTGATCGGATGGAAATGTCATGTGATGTGTACATGACTTAATAAGCATGGTTAAGAATGTCATTTAAAATATCCAAAGCCTTGAAACTTCTCATCTTCATTCTTCTTCCTTCTAAAGCCATAAATCCCAACCCTAAAATCCTATTATTGCAAATTCTTCATAGTTTCATTTTTCTACTCATCACATCACTCAATTTTCCTCTATTAGATTCTCTTTAGTTAGTGGCGGATGCAATTCTCAGACCTCAAGATTCTATCAAAGATCATTGCCCTCTTGGAAATTTTTCCTCTATGGAACACCACCAAAACCGTAACCCTAACCTTGATCACTCCTCTCACAAAAAATGAAGCACCAGAAGGTTTTGACGGAATGCTAATTGTGATAACAAACCTATCCATGGAAAACAACAGTGAACCATGGTTTTGGGTCCAACTAAGATTCTAAAACAAGGCATTGTGCTCAATGAAACGATTGAAGATTGAGTGTCTGAAGTTGATTTTGGTGAGAGTGAGAAGAAGGTGCACCACCAAATGAATTATTTGTCAAAGCAAGTTTGTTATTTGAATTCAAAAGTTAATGGATTTTATGTTGGATTGCATTTTGTTGATTCCCCACATACATGTGGAGTTCCTTTGCCCACTTTTCTTATCAAACATGATGATGCCACGCGAGTACTATGAAATGAAGATTGACTTTGGATTTGTAGATGGATTGCGAAAGACAGTTTTGATTTGAATTGAAGTTTTGTTGCTCAAATTCGGTACTTCTCCTTATTTTTTTATAAGGGAAAACGAATTTTGATACATAGTTTTTACCAATAATCGTAGATGTGCTTGCAATTATGCAATTATACTAGTTCTAAAATTTTAGTAATAAATATCAAATCTCATTGGTTTTTAGTTTTAACGGAAATTGATATTATTTTATGTTCTACCTAATCCTCATATCAAATCTAATCTAGAGTGTCTTAATGCATTTTGGAAAAAATTCCCATGTAAGAAGTTTTTCTCTCTGTTTGGTTCTTGATAATGTAGGAGAGAAAATGGTCTAGGAAAAAAGTAATTTTTTTTATTTTTATTTCTGAACT
This sequence comes from Vitis riparia, assembly GCF_004353265.1. Taxonomy (NCBI): domain Eukaryota; kingdom Viridiplantae; phylum Streptophyta; class Magnoliopsida; order Vitales; family Vitaceae; genus Vitis; species Vitis riparia. Next base: position 11,028,135 of record NC_048434.1, on the reverse strand, counting down.
GAGTGGTTTTGAATTCCATCTAATGTTGGGAAAGATATGAAAAAAGAGAGAAAAAAGAAAAAGAAAATGTTATGAGCACTATCACTCTCCTGTTTTTTCTATGCAACCAAACCAAAGTTTTAGATTCTCATTTTGTGTTTTTATTTTTATTTATAGTTGTTGAGCACATAATTTAGAATTGGCCGTTAACAAAAAAGAGAATCCAACCAAGGAAATCTGAATGATATGATGTGTAGAAAACTAAAACCGGATTTTAGACTTGGGAATTTAGGGCTTTGGATATTTCAAATGGCAATTTTACCTTATTAAGTCATGTGCACAACACATGACATTTTCTTCCAATCATACTAACACCATTCAATAAAAAAGGCACAATGTTGGTCTTTAAAAAGCTTGAAGGGCAATTTGTTCGATTTTAAATCTAAGGGGGCAATGTGCAAAACATGTGACATGTTGAAGGGGGTAAAGTGTATTAAGCCTTTCCTTTTTTTTTTTTTTTTTTTTCAATTGAGATTTTTTTTACACTTATTTGGATTCTTCAAATGGTCATCTTTGTTCATTTAAGAAACCTTTACCACCTTAAAACTTTTTATTGTAAGGATCATGGAACAACTCAAAATTTAATCGATAATTTAACCCAACAAATATCAACCAATTTAACCCAAAATATTGGAAATTTACATTTTTTTTTTCAAACATTGTGCATACTAGTCAAGCTACTTATAATACAAATATAACTATTACATACAATTATAGTTCTAGTTTTTATTATTACTACCGAACTTTCTAACATCTAAAGCACTTATACTACAAAAACACAACATCACGAATAAAGAAGAGTTTAATTTTCACAAAAGAGTTTACAAAACACTTATGTAAAATATTGTACACAATTCAAAACGACAATTCATATAAATCACAAATTTTCACTTCACGAGTACAATTATATCACATCCACTAATAGATATCACACCATGTACCTTTCTTAAACAAGTTGTTTCCACAACCTATAATAGTTATAATAGTACAAAAAGTATTCTAAGGCTCTCACCTAGAGACATGCATCTATGCCCTTATTGATCCACACTTGGATATTCTTAGTGATGTTTTGGGTCTTTCACCCTAGGGTACTTTATCCTTCTTCTTTTAAGGACCGTTAATTAATCAATTATGACTCTTTTTGGTCTAGATTAAGTGATCCAAGCCCAAAATGGGCTCAAGTCACTTAATCCCACTAGGAACCCTATAAATCCCCTTTATGAGGTTAGGGTTCATTCTTTTATTCTTCTCCTTCATGTTCTAGAGAGAGCCCTAGCCTCCATCTTTAGAGATTTCCACCATCTCTATGCTAAGGCTCAAGGACAAGTCATTGAGTGGAAGATCTCTAGGTCTTAGAGGTCGTATTCAACACTTGGAATTTAAGGTTTGGGAACATCCAAACCTAAAAGTTAGAATTTTAATCTTGAAGATCAATTTTTTTAAAATTGATATTCTTCTATTACATAAATCTAAGATGTCAACATATGTTCCATTTATACCCATATAAAATTTTTTTGGGTGGATTTTTCGGACTAAGCAACATTCTGATGATTTCATTGACAAAAGTTCACATGGTTGCAAAAAGGATATCCTCAATGATTGAGAATCGACTATCATGATATATTTAGTTCAGTGGTAAAACCCACCACTATGTGTCTATTTCTTAGCATTATTCCTAGTTGTAGGTAGTCTCTATGTCAATTGGATGTCAACAACGTCTTTCTTCAAGACATCTCACAAAAGATGTATATATGGCTTCGTCCTCAAGCTTTGTTGATCTAGATTATCCGTCCCAAGTGTGCAAGCTTCATAAGGCTATCTATAGCCTCAAGTAAGCACCATGTACCTTGTACGTACCACAAGCTCCATCAGTTTCTTGTCATCTCAAGATTTTAGAATTCTCATACCGACACCTTTTTATTTGTCCTTAACACTACTGGTAAAACTATATATCTGCTTTTGTATGTTGATGACATTATTATCAAAAGTGACGATGCTACCATGGTCCAATGCTTTTTGGACATTCTTGTCCAACAGTTTTCTCTTAAGGACCTTAGGGTTTTTTCATACTTCCTTGCTATTGAAGTAATTTCATACCAAAATGGGCTACTTTTGTCTCAAACATGATGCACTATGGATCTTCTTACCCACACTAAGACGATTGAGGTGAAACCTATCTCTACACCTCTTCTTACAAGTCTGCCATTCTCCATTAATGTCAACTCTACTCTTTCAGATCTAATTGAATATTATGTTATTATTGGAAGTTTGTAGTACTTGTGTCTTAAATGGATTAACATAGCATTTACAGTAAACAAACTATCTTAGTTCATGCATCAACCTACTACCAAATATTAGGCTTTTTCCAAGAGCCTCTTGCGTTATCTGTATCGTAACTTCGAATCATGACATTTTAGTTTACTGATAATTACCACTAGCTCTACATGCTTTCTCAAATGCTGATTTGGAAGGCAACAAAGATGATTTCTCATCCATTAATGCTTACATAATGTGTCATGGACATAATCCAATCTCTTGAAGCTCCAAGAAACAACACAATTGCTTATTCATCCACAAAAGCTAAATACAGATTTGTTGTCACTACTATTGCCACACTCAACTAGGTGTGCTCTCTATTAATCGAACTACATGTTCGGATTCATCACTTACCTATGACTTTTTGCGATAGTATTGTTCCAACATAATTGTGCTCCAACCTACTATTTCATTCTCACATGAAGCATGTGACCATTGATTTTCATTTTATTCATAATCAAGTTCAAAACGATGCTCTTAGTTTGCTCATGTGTCATTAGAAGATCAACCAGCAAATGCTCTAACAAATCGCTACATCGCAGTCGCTTTATTTCTCTCAAGACCAAGATTGAAATCTCTTATTGGAGCTCCATTTTGCGAGGGTGTGTTAGCAAAAGATAATGTTCATCCTTAATTTAAACATTGGTATTTATCTATTAGTAGTTTAACTTCCAACATAAGATAATTATTATTAGTTTGAATTAGAGTAGAAGATAGAATTTGAATTTGAGTAAGAGATTGGCTTGTGTTTTGAATTAGAATAGAAAATAGAGTTTGAATTAGAACAGAAGATAGACTTGTTCTTTTAATTTTAATTAGTCAAGATTTATCCCCTCAAATGTTATTTGTATATAAATATTCATCAATCATCAATAAGAAGGTTATGCCACATTTTCTCAGTCTTCTTCTCTCTCTCTCTCTTTCTCTCTCTAATTTATGCGTCAAACAAATAAATTGAACGCTATAATTTCCCTTGAATTACTTAGCAAAGAAGGATGCATTTATTAGTCTTAATGGGAGCATCTAATCTATTCCTCTTAAGTAATCTTATCCTAAAATTTATCGTTAATAGCACACAATCCATCACAATTTTCTCTTTCTTATTTTGATTTATTTTTTTTAAAATAAAATAAGTGAAAACTCCAAAAACAAAACTATAGAATACAAATTTTCCACTATAAAAAAAAACATGCAATATCGTCATATGGCATAGGTTTCACAACATCATAATATGAATATCGAATAAATTTATAACAACAAACCATTTTATGCTATTAATCATTTTATTTATCAAACAAGTGAGTGAGTTTGGTTCTTAAATTTTAGATGGCATTGAATAATTTTCATTTTTACAAATTTAGCATGTATAATCCAATACTAAAGTTTTTAAAATGTGCCATTTTTAGTTTTATCAAATAATATTATCTAAAATTTTGTTTGTTCAAATTGTTAGTGCATTAAGTCTTGTGGTTATGACTGACAATTTTATTTCATTCATTCTATCATAGGATTTTTCTAGACTATGACTTAATTTCCATTGAAAACTCGAAGTTATTGATTGATCAATCGAGACATCATAGGTAAGTTTGGAAAGATCCGAAAAAAAGGTAAATTAGGATTAAAAAGGTATAGGTTGGATTGTATGTTTAAAATTGTACAAAAAGAATTTTAAAATTGTTTTTAAAATTTGCAAGAGCACTCAAGTATTGGCCAAAGCACTCAAGCGTTGGACCCAACGCTTGAGTGCCTATTTAAGTACTCAAATGTTCCTAGTCTTCTCAAGCATTCAAACCTAGATTTGTCAAATTCTGGTGGTCCACGTTTTGGTAATTTAAGATTTTATTTTTGGGGGTTTATTCCATAACCGATCCTCTAGGTCCTTAGGCCTATATATAGCTTGCCTAAATAGGATTTTGTGTTTGATACAAATATTTAGAAAAACCTAGTTTGTCTTCCCATTCTTTATAACTCTCAAAGAAGTTTTCATACTTATGTTAGATTGTGAAAGAAATCTACATCCCCTAAGGCGTTAAGGCAAGATCCAAGGGAGCATATAAGGTGCTACATCACAAATGTGGATTGTAGTATAGGTTTTAGAGATTAAGTCTAAGGGTAGCATCTGTTAGATAATTATGTATACTACTTTCTCAAATAGTTGATTATTGATCTCATGGTTTTTTATCTCTTCGCTTTGTATAAAGGTTTTCCACATAAAAAATATCGTGTCTTGTGTATTGGAATTACTTTTAATAATTTCGACTCTCTCATAGAAATAAATTGAATTAAAATTTTCAAGTTTTGGGCTATTAAGAATAAATCTAGATATTGGCCTACTGGATATTCACTTTTTCACAAATGTTTATAGAAAATTCAACTGTTATTTTGAAATTTCTTATAGTATATACTCTTTGTGTTGTTTGGACTTCAAATGATCTAGTGATTCCACAAACTCCAAATCCCTATAATTTTTGTAGGTGATAATTTGATATAAATTGGTTTGGTTGGATATCAATTAGCTAACAATTATACGAGGTAAGATGATAGTTGCAAAGCACAATTCTTTTCCTTCTCTTCAAGTAATTTGGTTAGGGTTAAGTAGCTAAACATATTGTTAGGATTTTGTCGAGACAAACTTGTATAATATTGGAAATTCTTTGAAAACGTAAAATTTGAATTGGAGTGGCTAAATCAAAAGAGGCATCCGCACCCTAAATCCTTAAATTTGAAGGAAGAAATTGGCTTATGATGAGTTACAATTAAATTAAAGCCTCTTCAAAAGTCTTATTCCTTCTAATTTTGAAATGAAAGTTGTTTTTTCTTTAAACCAAAAATGTCATTCAAAATGAAACTACGCCACACAAGTCTAAAATCTATTGCCCACATTGATTGAATAGGCTTAATTAGTATTTATAAGAGGTATATGTCAACAATATATAGATTATAGCTTGAAAATGATTGATAAATGTATGATTAAATCCAAAAAAGAAAAAAAAAATGAAACATCCCAAAGAGCATGACAAAATGCCGATTACACACACATATATATAGTAATTAACCTGAAAATCAGAAGAAAAAAAAATTCAAACCTTTTCTATAAATTTTAGACAAATCAATAATAAAAAATATTATAATTGGCAAGCTAGAATTGTGGGTTCCATAGCAGTGGAACTATCTCTGTCACACATCTCAGATTTGATATTAATGACACCTTCTTCCTGCATAGTCAAATAGAAAATTAATTAGTACTATATACCTATATGTATAAATAAACTTTTGTATGTATAGAGTTTCAATTAAAGATGGTATATAGAGCAATCGAACCTTTGCAAGATTCCTCAGGTATGTTGTTGTATAACTTCCTGTTGGAAACAAAGCTTCAACTAGATCTGCTAAAACTAGTTGAGGCTGCGAAATGGCTCCATCAAACCAGTCTGAAATGGGAGAATTATACAAAAAGAAAGCACAGAAAAATTAATACAACCATCATCTCTAGAGCTTAATTAAAACAATACCAAGACCATGGTAGTATAAAAAAGAAAAATGATGAACAAAAACACATTTTTCTTTGAAGTGGTGTGAATAAATAAATTGAAACGAAGCAAAGATTATTGTTATTCTTTTTTATTCTAAAATAAATTCATACATATTTGAAATACTAAAATAGAGATTGATAATTCATTCATTATTGTGTTTTGACTGTTTAAAAAAAAAAAAAAAAATTGTTATCATCAAAATCAAAACCTAATCTACCAAGATTTTGATCTATCTTTTACATTTGGAATTCATCTCCATTAATTGAGCCCAAACCCTGTAAGTTTAATCTTTTAAGAAAATTAGTAGTTTAACATGGTATTATAGTTTAGTTTGACAAGAAGTCATAGGTTTGAGCCCCTTCTCTGCAATTTGCATTTCCCTTATTTATTTATTAGATATAAATTCAAAGTTCTATCTGTCTCTATCTATTGAATATGAATCCAAATCTATCTTTCTTCCCATGTGAAGAAAGGTGTTGAGGAACATGATAAGCCTGTTGAGCCAAAATCCTGCAAGTTGAAGCTTTTAGGAAAATCTATTGGATATAAATCCAAAATTGTCCCTCTCTCCATGTGAAAGAAGGTGTTAAGGAGTATGATATACATATTGAGCTCAAATCCTACAAACTTAAACTTTTAAAAAAATTGGTAGTTCAACAAACATATCCTAAAATTAAACCAATACCCTACCATTTTTCTAAATGCATGAAAGACATTAGTAAAGACAGTAGATATATAATTGATCTCGAAAATATATAATTACTCTAATGGTTAGAAGTAATGAATGTAGTGAAAATGATTAAGCATGCATGATGTCAAAGGACTTACCTAGTGTGGTTGAGTTTTGGATTCTTTTATCGTATCTCCATAAGCTTTTGTTTGTGAGAAAAGTGAAACAAGAGTACTCTTCAACATTTATAGTTTGGAGAAAGGTGGAGACATTGTAGCCCACAGGATCAGAAGTGTAACTTTCATCAATCACCACATCCACAGTTGACTGCATACAGATGTGAAATTTGATCAAGACTATTTCTACAAAAAGAACAACATTAGGGAAACAATATATTTCTTACCCTCCATCTTCTTGGAGTAAAAAGAAAGCATAAATGATAAGGTTATCATTTTTGTGACAAAACCCTAACATCTCTACTTGTATGAATTGTGATTGTTATAGGTTCTATTAAATTCCTAAAGTACTTGTACTTAAAGCATAATAAAATTTATAGTGCATTTGGTAGTGATTCTAGAAAATGTTTATATTCTTTCTAACACTTGAATAATAAAATTTTCAAGTGTTAAAAATGTTAGAAGCGTTTCCTAAAATCACTATCAAATGAGTTCTAAATCAAGAGTTCCAACTTACCAAATATTGTTTAAAAATTATAAGTACTGCAATTTATCTAAAAAGATCTATTATGGTGACATTCATCTAAAAAAAATCTAGATAAATAACCAAGGTTCACTTGGCACTTTTATGGTATGGTGCTTTTATCGTTAACACTTCGATTATATATACTTTAATTTCTAGAGAATCATGCATATATTATTAAGATATAAATCAGAAGTACTTATGACTACGTTTTAAATAATGTGTTACACTTTAAGTAAAACGTACTGATAAAAGAATCATTTCAAGTGATTTTTTAGATTTTTAAAAGTAATTTTTGAAATTTTGTCAAATCCTTGATCATTATAAGCAAAGGGTGTCAAAACATTAGGAAATGCTTCTAACCCTCCTAAAATTACTCTCCAAACTCAAATTCATTTATCAATGACCTATTTTCAACTCCTAATATGCATAAAGAATATCTTGTATGAGAGAATGTACGTGTAATGATGCATTTATGAAATTTATATATGTTTCATATCTATGTGTATATAATCTAATGATTTCTTTAATTGAACTTACACATAATATGGCATGCAGTTCGTCCAAATCATCAGGATTAGAAATGTTATAGGTAATTTTGTTGATGGAGCCATCCACATTCTCCCCACCTGCATCTTCCACATACTGTTCCCAAGTTTAGCAAAATATAACTAAATCAATGAAACCAAAAAAGGAAATTGGAAAATCAATTAGCAAAGTTAAAGGATTTTATCTCGTTTGCTGCAAGGAATGAGAAGCGTGACTTCTCGGATCTTATAATATAATTTTTTTTATTATTCATATTTGTATTTTTTTTTCCCCCTTTTTAAAGCTTGCCACCTTAATAAGCACTTGAAAAATCAATTAGCAAAAATAAATTATGAATTTATAGTGTTCCTTTATTTAAAAAGGAAAAAAATAGTTGGATACCATATTACTGATATTTTCATTCCTTGAATCCAACACATTCATATCCATTTCAAAATTAATTTCTTACCTTTAGCTTGTATGTGTCCTTTGTAAAAGACCAGACACCCTACAAAGAAGAAAGTAAGATGTAATGAGTAATACAATAAATCACATTTGTAAATGGTATTTATTTTTTAGCTGAATAGAAAAAGTCAAAATATTTATCTTTTTTTATTAAGTTAAAAATAACTTGTTGATATCAACCAATATAATTAAATTGAACCTATTGATAACAATAGGTTTGGAAAAAATACATACTTAAAAATTTAATTTATTTGTTGCCCTCAACTTAATTTCTCATGGATATCTAAATAAAGTTTTAGTCTTTATTTTTCCTTTTGTCAAAGGTTTGTTGCACCAAACATGATCTAACAACATATGAGAAAAGAAATGATTAGATAATATTTTCTAAATGGTTGTTTAATATTTGCCATACTAACATCGTTATAATTCATCCATGCAACTATTGGCTTGAATGATGCTGCAGCACTCTTGTTTGCAGCAACTTTAGTCAAGCACATATAGTTTTCTTTAACCTGCAAAATGAATCATAAATTACTATAAATTTCTAAGTAAAATCTTATAAATAAACCAAATGAATGAGCCAAGAACCTGCAAAATAAATAATAAAATATAATAAATTTATAAACGCCTTAACTCATTTATTTAATTAGCATGCATACAATGGACCTCTCTTCATTAATTAAATATTTACGAGAAAAGGAAACTCATGATTCAGACATGTCCTTATTATCGTGACTAAAGGTGTTTGGTAAAATTAATACTTATTACTTTTTAAGTTAAATTATATTTAAGTTGTTAACTTAAAACTTATTACTTAATTCTTATTTTAAGTATTAAGGTTATTTGATAAAATTAACTTAAAATATATTTTAAATAATCAAATTGACATATTTATATTTATAAATTATAATTAGGGTAAATGAGCTCAAATTAATAGTGGAGGTGTGGAGTAGTAAAGGAGATCATGCAAGTAATTAAGACAAATTGGGTAAAATGATAAAATAAAGATATAGACTTAAAAATAAATTATTTGGTTTTACTTATTACTTAAAGTTGTTCTTTTACTGTAAGTCATATCATTAATTTATTTTACCAAAGATACTTAATAAGTTACATTAAGTTATTAAGTCACCTTAAGTTATTATATTAATGTACTAAATACCCACTAAGTTTGTGTATGTTTACACTAAAATATTAAAAATCATAATTTGATCTTAAAACTTTTATATAACATTTGGTCAAATTTAATAATTATTACTTAATGACTTAAATTAACTTTAAATTAAATTATTTTTAAGTTATTAATTAAAAATTTATTATTTAATTTTTACTATATTTATTAAGATTGTTTAATAAATTTAATTTAAAATTTATTTTAAATCATGAAATTAACATATTAATCATTACTAGCTTTAACTAATATTTATCTTCATTAATTTTAACTAAAGTTTATTTTTATTCATAAAGCTCTAACTTTAAATGTTCAAACCAAGGGTTATGATATGAACCTTAGAGCAAAAAACATTCTTATAGTATATAGAATATACTATAAGGCCATGATCACTTCACTAAATGCTAAATGTTTATTGAAGTCTCCAAAAGGGAAAACCCTTTTATTCCAAGCCAATGAGGAACATTCCTCAATTATGACCCCTGAAGAGATCCCTTGGGAATCTCTAACTCATTCAAATACTTGGAATTTCACCCAGCTAGCCCTTCCAAAACCTATTCAAAATAGGAAACCTCTCTTTATCATGCAAGATGATAAAGGGAATGTCACCATTCAATTTCCAAAAAGAGAAGAAGGAACGAGTAGTAGAATCTCTACTCAAGAAAGTATAACTTCCTCTCCTCCTAGACAATATTTTGAGATAAATTCTCAAAGATCTTTAGTCAAATTAGACAATGTTAACTTCACTCCTAACATTCCTTAACCCATGTATGTTACACAGGAGTCACCTCCAACCTCTCCAATCCCTTCTCGAATGATGTAGGATGAACCAAACTAATTAATGGTTATACATAGTACCAAACCCTTTCAAATAGATAAGGAATACCTTAGCAAAGAGATGTGCCTTCCAAAACATGATTTAAAGAGAAAATGGTTCTTCTCTACCAAACTCACTACTCAAACTAGACATGAGTTTAGAGATGAATAGTATAAGTGTATGGAAAGAAATAGGATAGATATTCCTATGTTCACATACCTTGAAATGTATGTATGCCTCAAATAACAATATTGACTACCCTTTCCTAGAAGTCAATATGTTTCAAAAATGACAAATTTGGAAAACTATGTCCAACAAAACAATAGTTTCAAATCATCTTCCTTTAGAAGAAGTCCATATAATTGCTCAAAATACTGAAATAATAGCCTCTTCGTTCAAAACAATAAATCTCAAAGATAATGAAGGACGAACAACAACCTTAAAAGACTATAAAAAACCTTCAACAATAAAATAATTTTACAAATCAAATTCTAGGAACTCTCTCCTCTTAACTTGATAGGATCGAAGACAAACTAGAATACCATCAAATATCTCGTCAAATCATTACTCCTCACTTTTTAGATAGACATCTAGATAAGAATCGTCTAATTTTCAAACCCGTGGAAGTAAGGAATATGACACTTAATCCCTCAAACAATAATAATGATTTAATTCAAACTTTAACAAAGAAAATTGAACAATTAGATTTTTCAAACAAAGCGTCAACCTCAAATACAAAGTCTGTTAATGTTATAACAGAAATCGCTCCAACAAATGTGGATCAAATACAAACTATATTTGAGGAACATGACCCTCAAATAAATAGGATTGCTCATAACTTTAAACAGCAAACCAAAACTATGAATTGTTATCTTAAACCAACTCCTCCTGATCTTCAATATGAAAAAAGAAGCCAAATAGTCCAATCAAAGTATGATGGAGATGGCATCTATGAATGGAACATAGATGGAGTAAGTGATCATCAAGTCTTGAATATTCTTCAAGAAATGATCATGGCCTCTATAACCAATAAACCTAGAGGAAACTCTAACCACATGATCTGTGTACACCTGATGGCAGGATTCACAGGCCAGCTAAAAGAATGGTGGGACAATGCTCTTACTAAAGAAGAAACAACCTTTATTCAAACCAGCTTAGATGAAAGTGGAAACCAAAATTCAGTTCACACCTTAGTTTTCACTATAACCAAACATTTCCTGAGAGATCCAATTGTTTTCCAAGCTCATACCTCAGAAATCCTTCCAAACATCAGATGTAGAAAATTGAGCGACTATAGATGGTATAAAGAGGTATACTTTTCTAAAATCTACTCAAGAACTAATGTCAACCAACCCTATTAGAAAGAAAGATTCCTTAATGGGTTAGCAAATTTGAGAAAATTGAAGCATTATAGAGATGTCCTATAAGGTCTCTCTTATTAGGTATTGGATACCTTATCCATTTGAGAACCTTATTGAAAGACTTGTAATTAACAATAAGTCTAGGAACACCTCTTTCAATTTGTGAAGTTTTTTTAACATAGAAAGCGACACAAGTCCAAGGAGAGTGACTTTTTCTAATAAGATTTTTATCAAGTAAATCTTTTATTTCCTATTTGCAATGCTCAAGTAATTGAGCATTCATTTGAATTGGTCTTGCTTTAGTGGCAATTTGATTGTCATCAATTCCAACAATATATGGCAAGGAAACTTTATGTTGCTTTATATTCGAAAAGGCATTGGGAACAGAAGAACATAAATTTGTTTCAATTTTATTTTTAATTTTTTCAATTCCTGTTTGAATATCCTTTTGTAAAATATTTTCTTCCATTCTTTTGTAATATAATTATTTGCTTATAAATTTGATATGTGGTTTCTTCTTTTGAATTAGATTTACTTCATTATCTTCAAGAATATTTAATTCTTTCATTTTTAAAGAGCTAATAAATTTGAAACAAACTTCTTGACCTTTATAAATTGTTTTGAGTCCTTCTTCATCTACTCTAAAAGTATAGAGTAGAGCAAGGAAGGGTATTCCTAAGATTATCTCTTTATTTATGTCTTTGACAAGTAAAAGAGAAGTCTTGAAACAAATATTCTTATTACAAATATGAACATTTGAAATTTTGAAATCTATCTGTAAAGGTTTAGTGTTTGCACTAACAACACCTTGAATTTTTTTTTCAAAGTATACAGTAGGGATTAATCCTTCCTATACCCAATTTATATCAACACTAGAATCAACTAATGTAACAAATTCTTTTGAAAAATCAAGTTTGATAAAAAGTTTTACTTTGATGTGCCATTTTTGAGTTATCATTTTAGTTATAGTATTTGCAAACAATTGAGAAGATTATCCTTCTTCTAATTGTTTATCTTCTGTATTTTCTGAAGTTTGAATTTTTCCTTGTTCTAAGACTTTTAGTCTTGTTTCTAAATCTTGATTTTGAATTAACATGGTATTGATTTGAAATTTTATTTGGCTTATCTCATTTTGAAGGTCTTGAATCCCTATAGGTTTGGGTTGCTTAGAAAACTAATCTAACACAATTTTTAGGTTGTATTGATTTGTATTTTCTAGATTTCTTTCATTACTTTGTTTTTGGATTTCTAAATATTTTTTGAAATATTCTTTTTGAAGACTTTGGTCAGGAATTTTTTTCAATTAGTTCTATTAGGAATTTTGATCACTAGTTATTACATTAACTTGTTTGATATGACATACAATTTTCTAAACAATCACAAGATGATTGAGAATACTCATTTGAAGAACTTTCTTCAATCAGAAGAAGTTGATCGTCACTAGATGACTCTGACTATGACTTTGTTTTGATTAAGTTAATCATTTGTTGTTTTATGCGTTTTCCTGTATCTAAATCTGTAATTATTTCTTTGATTTTGCAATTTGGAGCAATATGCCATTTTTTGCCACATTTGAAACATTTCATATCTTCTTTATCTATTTAATTTTTGAAAGAAAATTTTGATATTTTTTATTTGAGTGTTTCTTGTGTTTAGGTTTCCTATAAAAGGATTCTTCTTTGAAGTTTGAATATTTTTTATTTAACCTTTTCTTCTTAGGTCTATAGTATTTTTCCTGTTTGGTTGGAGGAAACAGAGGATTATCATACCCATATTGAACACAGAATAATCCTAACTCTTTCTTTGATGTTCTAAGATCTTTTTTTAGGGTAGCATTAACCTTGATCAAGGAACAAAGATTTTATACTTCTTGACTAACGAAGTTTGCTAATTGACCATAGGTCAAGGAATCATAAGGGATAATACCATTGTACATCTATTTGATTCTCATTTGAACTCTTTGACTAAAGGATTTTGGTAACCGATTAAGGAATCTTTCTTTACAATAGGGTTGGTTGACATCAGTTCTTGAGTGGACTTTAGCAAAGTATACCTCTTTATACCATCTATAGTCGCTCAATTTTCTATATCTGATGTTTTGAAGGATTTTTGAGGTACGAGCTTGGAAAGCAATTGGATCTCCAAGGAAATGTTTGGTTACAACGAAAACTAAGGTATGAACCAAATTTTGGTTTCCACTTTTATCTAAGTTGGTTTGAATAAAGATTTTTTTTCTTTTTTAGTGAGAGCATTGTCCTACCATCCTTTGAGCTGGCCTATAAATCTTGCTATTAGGTGTACACAAATCCTGTGGTCAGAGTTTTCTCTAGATTTATAGGCTATAGAGGCCATGATCATTTCTTGAAGAATATTCAAGACTTGATGATCACTTACTCCATCTATATTCCATTCATAGATGTCATCTCCATCATACTTTGATTGGACTATTTGGCTTCTTTTTTCATATTGAAGATCAGGAGAAGTTGGTCTAGGATAATAATTCCTAGTTTTGGTTTGCTATTTGAAGTTATGAGCAATTCTATTTATTTAAGGGTCCTATTCTTAAAATATAGTTTGTATTTGATCCACATTTGCTAGAGTAATTTATGTTATAACATTAACAGACTTTGTATTTGAGGTTGACGCTTTGTTTGAAAGATCTAATTGTTCAATTTTCTTTGTTAAAGTTTGAATTAAATCATTATTATTGTTTAAGAGGTTAAGTGTCATATTCCTTACTTTCGCGGGTTTGAAAATTGGACGATTCTTATCTAGATGTCTATTTAAAAAGTGATGAGTAACTATTTGACGAGATATTTTATGGTCTTCTGGTTTGTCTTAAATCCTATCAAGTTGAAATAAGAGAGTTCCTAGAATTTGATTTGTAAAATTATTTTGTTGTTGAAGGTTTTTACAATCTTTTAAGGTTGTTGTTCGCCCTTCACTATCTTTGGGATTTATTGTTTTGAACGGAGAGACTATTATTTCAGTATTTTGAACAGTTATATGGACTTCTTCTAAAAGAGGATGATTTGAAACTATTGGTTTGTTGGACGTAATTTTCCAAAATTTTCCTTTTTGAAACATATTGACTTCTAGGAAAGGGTAGTCAATATTGTTATTTGAGGCATACATTTCAAGGCATGTGAACATAGGAATATCTATCCTATTTCTTTCCATACACTTATACCATTCATCTCTAAACTCATGTCTAGTTTGAGTAGTGAGTTTGGTAGAGAAAAACCATTTTCTCTTTAAATCATGTTTTGAAAGGTGCATCTCTTTGCTAAGGTATTCCTTATCTATTTGAAAGGGTTCGGTTCTATCTATAACCATTAACTGGTTTGGTTCGTTCGACACCATTTGGGAAGGGGTTGGAGAGGTTGGAGGTGACTCCTGTGTAACATACCTGGGTTGAGGAATGTTAGGAGTGAAGTCAACATTGTCTAATTTGACTGAAGTTCTTCGAGAATTTATATCAAAAGATTGTCTAGGAGGAGAGGAAGTTCTACTTCCTTGAGTAGAGATTCTACTACTCTTTCTTTATTCTCTTTTTGGAAATTGAATGGTGACATTCCCTTTATCATCTTGCATGATAAAGAGAGGTTTCCTATTTTGAATAGGCTTTGGAAGGGCTAGTTGGGTGAAATTCCAAGTATTTGAATGAGTTAGAGATTCCCAAGGGATCTCTTCAAGGGTCATAACTGAGGAATGTTTCTTATTGGCTTGGAATAAAAGGGTTTTCCCTTTTGGAGACTTCAATAAACATTTAACATTTACTGAAGTGGTCCTGACCTTATAATATATTCTATATACTATAAGAATGTTTTTTGCTCTAAGGTCCATATCATAACCCTTGGTTTAAACATTTAAAGTTAGAGCTTTATGTATAGACATATCATTTATACAACTTAACTCTAGGTCTAGAAGACGGTTGAAATAAACAAGGCCATGTGCTATGTTTGATTCCATGACTCCTAACAAGGAATCATCGAAGTTATTGTGTATCGCATCTTTAAGGCAAACACAAATTGGCTTGTTTAACCCAATTCAGGTTAAGGGTTTGTCTGCCACCTGTATGGCTCATATATGGAGGATTTTGTAAGCTTGATCTCTTAATTGTTTGATGTCTCTAAGGTTAAGGAGTTCTATAGTTTCAGTTTCCGATCCTATAGAATGTGTTTTCCGACACCTTGATTTTATACGTTGATATAAATTTGAAAGTTTCTATTTGATAAATATCTTTGATATTTTGTTTGGGCATGTCCTAATTTTTGATATATTGTTCCAAAGTATCAATTGTTACATTCAATTGATTATCAAATTTTGAAGTATTTTCTTCTAACATCTTGAGATGATGTTCCATTCTACTCATATTACTATGAGAGCTACTTCTATAAAGATTTCCAAACAAATTTGACATTTTTGTCCTATGGTTTCTTTGTTCAAATCCTGGGCAACTTAGTGGTACCACCACCGGGAACACCTAAACGCCACCATGGTTATAACGGCTTACCAACGGATACAAGGGTTGACCAACACTAAGCAATTGAGATTTAAGCAAATAATCATAAAATGAAATGACAAATTAAATTTGAAAATAACTATTTTTGGCTTGGATACCAAATACAATAGGATCAACAGATGAGAGCAGAAAGTCGAAAGAAGAACACTTCAATATGAAAATCAATAAGAACTTTGAAGAAATCTCCTAGTTAAATCTGGAGGAGTCACAATGGTCTCTCTTAAAACCCGGATAACTAAGACAGAGCTTCTCGAAAGTTCATAAACTTTCAAAGAGGTTCTTTGAATGTATAGTAATAAACTTGATGCATAGTTAAATTTGAAATATAAACTTTCATTCAAAATACAAAATATACAAGAACTTTGAAATTTTGAAACTTACAATCTTTGCAGAGAGCTTTACAATAGAATTTGAGAGCTTTCTTAAGTACAAGGCTATCATAGAGAGAAATCTCACTTGTTTTCTCTCTCTAAGTTTTTTCTAAAACTTTCGATGTCTTACAATAAGAAGAGTGAGCCTTTTATAAGCTCTTGGAGACGGATTTGAAATCCTTTGAAGTGCATGGAATTGAAAAACTTTTGAATCCACCGAAAGTTGTTTGTCTTCTTGTGCAGGTGTCTTTGAATTTGAAGGCAGTTTTGAAGCCCACCATTTTGATCCACTGATTTTAAGAGTGGTTTTGATGAGTCATCAACAGCCCACTCGGATTTGAAAATTTTTAAGTTTGTAGGGGGTCATTACCAGTTTCCATGGGCCTTGAGGTCTTTGAGGAATCTAAGGTTCTTTGAGAGCTTGCCATGATAGTCAAAATCTCTACAGAAAATATCATCCCAAGCATTGTTGTGGATAATGTTTTTGACATGTAAGCCAAGCTGTCTTTTTCAAAGAGCTTTGAAGACGGAGTTTGAAGGAGGCGTGGATGCATCAATCCAAGGGTGTATACGGAAGTCCGTAACACATGTCTTTATTAACATCCCCTAAAAAGACAGAGAATGCAACATCTTCATCAAATCCAGAAAAGTCTTTAAAGCTTTTTTCTTAAGTAGTTTGAGATGCTTTTTGAATTCTTTATCTGAAGGAAAAGAAGTTCGTGATAACAAGAAAGCATCAGTTGGAATTGGAAGAGTAGTCTTTAAAGGACTTGGTTTTGAAGGAGAATTTTTTGAAGATATCCATTGACAGATATGAGAAATTTGTTGTGTAGTCGAAGGATTCGACCACCATTTGACTTTGAATTCCCCTGCCAAATGCGCGGGAAAATGGGATGGAATCATCAATGAGAAAATAAAATCCCAACAGAGAATCCAAGGAATTTGAAATCTTGAAAGGAAGAATAATACTTTTGAACAAGGATTCAGAATCAAATAACTTCCATGCTCAATGAAGTAATTATATCCTTCAAGAATTTGAGGACAGAATATGTCCTTAATGGCCCCAAAAAATAACCATCTTGGAACCAATTTGGAAAATCATTTTGAGTTTTGATTTCATCTCCCCAATAAATAAAAAACCAAGAATAATCAAAGGGGCAAAAGAAAAAGATATAGTACCAAGCATTAATATAATCATAGTAATCATATGACTTTGGCCTAAAGTTTTGAGAAAACATTTTGTGAGTATCAGGAGATTGACCCCACACTTTTGAAGAAAGAACTTTGCAAATCTTGCATTTTGAATAACAAATATTTCTAAAAGTTTGATTTTTAATATGAAAATTTTCTACAGAATATGTGTCAACTATAATAAACTCATAAAACTTACGAGTTTTTTCCAAGTTGTTTTGAAGAAAATATTTCCCATGAGGAAAGATTTTTGAAATATCTAGTTTCCCAAAGTATGAAAGATGATAAGGTTCAAGAATTTGTACCTTCATAATATGGGTCTTAGCCACATATTGTTGATTTTGATTGGAAGAGGTCGTTTGGGCAAATGTTGGTTTGGTCTGGTTTGAAGGAATAGTTCCAAGAACTTGGAATCTATTTTAGGTTTAAGTATTGGGCTTTTCTTGTTTAACTGTAGGCATTGCATAAGAGACTTTTGTAGTTTTTGAATTGGATTTGGGCTTTTGAGAGCTCATTTTCCCCGTAGAAACTCACGTGATAAAAAACCAGGAAGAATGTTTTAATCACCTTTGATAAATTCAATTTCAAAATCGAAAACCGACAAAATAGATTTTGAATCAATTTCAAAAATTTCAAAAGTCTCTGAATAAGGGGATTCAAAAAAAAAAAAAAATCAAATTGATTCAAAAGCTATTTTGTCAGTTTTCAATTTTGAAATTGAAAACATGTGTTACGGACTTCCGTATACACCCTTGGATTGATGCATCCAAGCCTCCTTCAAACTCCATCTTCAAAGCTCTTCAAAAGAAACAACTTGGCTTACGTGTCAAAAACATTATCCGCAACAATGCTTGGGGTCTTTTTTGTAGAGATTTTGGCTATCGTGGCAAGCTCTCAAAGGACCTCAGATTCCTCAAAGACCTCAAGGCCTGTGGAAACTGGTGATGACCCCCTAAGGACTTCAAAATTTTCAAATCCGGGTGGGCTACTGATGACTCATCAAAACCACTCTTAAAATTAGTGGATCAAAACAGTGGGCTTCAAAACCGCCTTTAAATTCAAAGACACATGCACAAGAAGACAAACAATTTTCGATGGATTCGAAAGTTTTTCAATTCCGCTTACTTCAAAGGATTTCAAATCCATTTCCAAGAGCTTATAAAAGGCTCTCTCTTCTCATTGTAAGGCATCAAAAGTTTTAGAAAAAACTTAGAGAGAGAAAACAAGTGAGATTTCTCTCTGTGATAGCCTTGTACTAAAGAAAGCTCTCAAATTCTGTTGTAAAGCTCTTTGCAAAGATTGTAAGTTTCAAATTTTCAAAGTTCTTGTATGTTTTGTATTTTGAATAAAAGTTTAGATTTCAAATTTAACTGTGCATCAAGTTTATTACTATGCATTCAAAGAACCTCTTTGAAAGTTTATGAACTTTTGGGAAGCTCTGTCTTAGTTATTTGAGTTTTAAGCGAGACCATTGTGACTTCTCCATATTTAACTGAGAGAGTTTTTCAAAGTTCTTATTGATTTTCAAATTAAAGTGTTCTTATTTCGACATTCTACTTTCATTTGTTTCTTAAGTAGTTTGGGATGCTTTTTGAATTCTTATTTGAAAGAAAAGAAGAAGAAAGCAGAATATCGAATGAAGAACACTTCAATATGAAAATTAACTTTAAATTAAATTATTTTTAAGCTATTAATTTAAAATTTATTATGTAATTTTTACTATATTTATTAAGATTATTTAATAAAATTAATTTAAAATTTATTTTGAATCATGAAATTAACATATTAATCATTACTAGTTTTAACTAATATTTATCTTCATTCATTTTAACCAATGTTTTTTTTGTTATTATTCATTTAAAGCAATAATTTTATTTATTTTGTTCAACGTCAAGTACCGTAGATACATAAAATGACCACAAATATAAAAATGAGTCATGTAAAATATACTATTATTAGAAGTGGACAAATATGACAAAAAATATTTGAGATTAAGAATAAATTAATTATTTTAATTTAATACTTAAATTTATTTTTAATTTTAATGGCATTGTATTTAATGTTATTAAAAAGAAAAGAAAAAAAAACCTCATATTAATTTGAATATCAATTTCATACTGACCGAGTCATAGACTGCATTGGCTCTGACCTCAAGGTTTGAAAAAACTCCCAAGTATTTGATCCATTCAGCTCGCTGCCATTAATAACATGAAGGATAAATGATCACACATATTATTAATTTTTTGAAGTAATTTATCAACGTGTGGACTATTACTTTTGGTACCCTACCCAACCCTAATAGGATGCCTTTACGAAGCAAGTAATTGAATTTAGGGTGAGTTTAGAAAACATTGAGGACGGGTGAGAGAGAGAGAGAGAGAGAGAGAGAGAGAGGATTCAACTAAAATAGAAATTGGAGAAGAGTTGTCATTTTTCAAAGGAAGGCATACCTGGAGGGGAGTGTCCTCTTCGGAAGGAAGAAAAGAAGCAAAATTGCAGGCTTGTGGTTGATCAGTGTTGCTAATAAAATGAGCTGAAAATTGGTGAAGCAGCTGTGGCTCACTCTTACTGATTATATGGATTTCTCCTTGTTCGTATGATTTTAAGACGCATTCTGAAGCCACGGACTCTGATGTCATGCCCTTCAAGTTCCCCACTGAACCCAAGAGCTGTCCCAATTGCATACAAACACACAAGTAAAGCCACCTTATTTTGGGCACCCCATTGAGGAAATAAGTCATTCCATTTCATTTTCACATGGGAATGTTTGGAGAGTGAGCCAAAAATAAATAAATAAATTCAATTTTATTTTCTATTCATTAAATTGTTTCAATTTTTTTTTTTTTTTTAGAATTGCTATAAATTATCAAGAAAGTTCAAATGAATTTTTCAAAAATGTTAGAATTTAGTAGGAAAATAAAAATTATCTTCCCTAACTTTTTATAATTTTGGAAAAAAAAGAAGAAAAAAAAGAAAGAGAGGGTGGTGTAAAAGTTTCTATATTTTGTATAAAAAAATTTCCTTTTAAAAATAAAAAATAAAAAGTGTATCCACATGTCACCTGAACTTATATTAAGAATAAAAAGTAGAAAGTAAAATAATAGATAGGAATAAATAAGGGGATTTTTCATTAAAAGAAAAAGGAAAAAAAAAAAAACTTCTGTCTGATTTTTAGAAATTATTTAAAAAAATAATTCTTAAAAATGCTTCCATGATACTTTTAAGAACAAGGTCACATCTGAAAGCTCAATGTTAACAAGACAAGAAGCTAGAAGGAGAAGGAGAACAAGAAGATGATGATAAAAGGGGGTTTTGGGTTACGGTTAGAGCTGTGTTTTGCCAGATTGAATTTTAAAAATTGAAAATGTGATGGTTCAGTTTTGAAGTTGTAGCCTGTAGGCCTCAATTCCTGATCAACAAGACACACCATGCGTTAGCAAAATTATGAGACAGCTAAAGGGGGTGTGTCTTGTTGAAGAATCCAGACAATAAATCCAACGGAAAACAGTAGCCTTTTACCATTGCAAACTCCCTATTGGGCGGATACAAACCAACTCCTTTATCCACATTTCAACTTACAAAAGCCAGGATGCTCACCTCAAAGAAGGAAACTGAAATTTAAAAAGAAAACAAAAGACAGACAGATTGTGAGACAAGATAAAAAAAAAAAAAAAAAAAATAGAGAAGGGGGAAATATTGCCATATGTTATTACTCATGCCTTGGTTTTTGGTCAATCCGTTTCATATTTTGTGATCTAAGAAACACTTCTAATATTTTTAACACTTACAAATTTTTATCTTTCAATTATTAGAAAAATAGAAATACTTTCTAAAATCACTTTTAAACGCACTCTTAAAATTTGTTTGGTAGTGATTCTATGAAGCGTTTTTACCTCTTCTAACACTTGAAAAATAAAAATTTTCAATTATTAGAAAAGCTAAAAGTGCATCTTATAATTACTACCAAACACATTTTTTAACCCGTTTGGTAAGAAGCGTTTTTAACATTTCTAATCCTTGAAATTTTTATTATTTAAGTGTTAGAAATACTAGAAATGTTTTTTAGAATCACTACCAAAACGTTTCTATCATTTCTAACATTTAAATGATAAAAAATTTCAAGTATTAGAAAGACTAAAAACATTTTCTAGAATCACTATCAAACAAGCTCTTAGAGTGTATTTAACAGTAATTTTAGGAAATGTTTCTAACATTTCTAATACTTAAAAATTTTTATTTTTCAAGTATTAGAAATATAAGAAACACTTTTTAGAATCACTATCAAACACATTCTTAAGTGGTGTTTGTTTTTTTACTTAATTCTAAATAGAACCTTAATGTTTAATAGTATTAAATATTATGTTATTTGTTTTTGTAGTATTTTATTTCTATTAAGTATTAAAAAAAAAAAAACAACTTAAATTCTGAAAATAAATTGCTTTCAATAAAAAGTCAAAAAAACAAACATCATCTTAGGTGGTGTTTGTTTTTTGGCTGAATAGAAAAAGTCAAAATATTTGGCTTTTTCTATTCAGTTAAAAGTAACTTATTGACATCAACTAACATAATTAAACTAAACTTATTGGTAATAAGTTCACTTTATTATGTTGGTTAATATCAAAAAGTTATTTTTAGCTGAATATTCAGCCAAAAAACAAATACCACCTTAATCTTTTATAGTTTATTGGTTATTTTGAATGCAAAGCTACATAAATTTTAGTAACATTTACATCATATTTGATTAAAAGAAAAAAAAATCAAAATAATTTTCTCATATTTGTGTGTAATATGCATTAAAATAAACAAAATGAAGATAAAATAGTATATGTTAGGATATAATTTTTATTGAATAGAATATCCTTGGATATTAAATTTGATGGGCATAATATCCTAAGGTAATATATATAATAGAATGTGTTTCTACTTAATTTGTAAAATGAAATTTTTATTATTTTTTAATATTTAAAATAAAAAACATATTGCATTACAATATTTTATATATATATATATATTAATATTATTTTATAAATATTTTTTTATTTCTTTTTTTTAACCATAACTTGAATTTTATAACAAATAAATTTATAATATATAAAATATATATATTTTACGTCTTATCCTATTTCATTGAATATATGATAAGATATAACATATTGTATTTTGTCTTATCATATCTCATTCCTTATCCACCATACTAAACATAATCTAAATCTATCATGTTAATATTTCACTCCTCCACTGAATAATAGTTGTTGTTGGAACCCTTACAATTATTATTATTGGGAGGATCCATCCGGTGGAAATGGACATGTGTGTGTGCTTTTTCCGAAAGGCAAAGATAAGCATGAGTAAAGTGTTTGAGGTTCCATTCTTGGCTTTGAGGGAGTGGGAAACATTCAATTCACAAGCAAAGAATAATCCTCTCAATAACTTGGCTTATATTTTGGGCATCCTATTTCTTTCTTAGCTAATTAAGGTATGCCCAATGCCGTACGTAAAAGACAATACAAATAGGAATTTTTTTTTTAAATTTCTCTTTTCCTATGGTTGTTTTTTTTTTTTTAAATTATTTTCAAATAGAATAATTTTTAAAATTTTAAAAGAGATTTTTTCAAAATTTTAAAAATAAATTTTTAAAGTTTGTTAAACAACTGATTTTTATAAGGAAATATTTCCAAATATTTTGAAAGTATTTCTAATTCTCTCTAAATTAATCTCTCAAATGCAGGCTTCGTTTCAAGAAGAATAATTGGCAATAATATGATTACATACCTGGAAAATACTCTGTATCAACAGAGTAGTTGGACAAGGGAATCACAAATGATTTGATCCTTGCTGTGCAGTATTTTGTCCTTGCTGCCATTCTTGAATTATCCTAATTCATCAAAATAAATAAATAAATAAATAAATCAGAAAATATATATATATATATATATATATATATATATATATATATATGATGATGATGAAGAGTTCATGCTTGGTTTGGACCTGGGCTGGTCTCATTGAATTCGACGTGACTTTGAATTCTGGGCCAAAATGTGTATTTCAACAACCTAGCCCAAAAGAAAAGATGCAACGCACATGTTGCCTATAAAGGCGCAACTGACCATTAAGTAGGCTTTAGTTAGATCCAACCAAGGCCAAATCTGCAAACCCCATTTTCATTACCAATCAATTTTTGGCTTTTGTTGGGCTGGCCCATACTTTTGGAAGTTTTGCTCACAGCCAGAAAGGATTTGGGCTTTGGGCTGAACCATGTTCAGACTAGTACTTAATTATGGGCTCATAACCACATTTTTTTCTCTCTAATGGCAATAGTACTTGAAAAATAGACATTGTGCACCCGTGAACTTATTATGTATAGTAAAAAAGTGATAGAATAATAATTAATATCCTCTTAAAAAAAGGACCTTTTTTAAGAAAGGAAAATCCACTGCTATTGTGAATTTGTAAGGCAAATTCTTCAATTTTCCTTCAAGTCTAATTCAATCATCAGTGTGTGGCTACCATTCAATGAGTTCTTTTCATGTGTTTGGCCCCAAAATGATTCCAAGGGGGGAAAAGAAAAAAAATCAAAGTTGGTATTCCCCATTCTATGTGGATGGATACATAGAAAGAAAGAAAGAAAGAGAGAATACCTGGATGAGAAGATAGCTCTTGCCATCAACCCCATTCTTAATGACCTTGAATGTCTGCCCATAATATACATGGAAGTACACTGCATCTTCCACCTTTGAAATGTTACCCACCTTCACACTTTCTATGTCTGCACTCACACCAGTCTGAAGCCGCCCACGACTACCCACCAACAAAAACAAGAAGAAGAAGAAGATGTACTGCAACATGGAGCACTAAATCAGTGAATGAACCCGGAGAACCACACCCTCTTCGTCTCTAAACACTAGTGCTGCGAACTAGCTCTAGCGCATGTGAGAGAGAAGAAATAAGATACAAGAGCTTTTGGAATGGTATGGTGTGACTGTTAGTGAAGGTGTGGGGTCATTTCATTTTCAAGGAGTGGTTGATTGCTGGTTTTGTTGGTATGCGTACAAGTATATATAAATATAAATATATATATTATTTTATATGTACGACTAAAAACAACTATGATCAGTCTATGACCCGTGAACCTTCAATGCTTTAACCCACATTGCCTTCATGTATGTTTGTCTGGTAGTTTTCATCAGTTTGCCATTTGTTTCAATTATCTTAGGACTTGGGGTAGTGGCATCAGCCCATGTGCACTGCACCGCCATCACTCTTGCGCACTTGGCTGATTGTCATGGGTTCCATCCATATAACTATTACTTTACTACTTTTTTATGTCTCCATTCACACTTATTTTTCTTACCAATTCTAGCAATTCACCTAAGGCTACTTATACTACTTTTGTCTTATTCTTTCAAAAAGTCTTATGTTCAACAGTGTATTATAAGTTTCATAAAAAGTATATAGGTCCAGGAATTTTCTATTTTCCCCCATGGCAAGGTGGGATTAAAGGTAGGAGGGTTAGGCACGTTCATGGTCACTTTTGGCGGTCGATCCACCTCCACCTTCACGAGCTAGTTAAGTGGCAAAGGGAGGCTATGCGCAGGAAAAGGATAAGGAGTTTTCCATCATAAGCTACATACAGCAGTGGATAGCTAGCAGCTGGAACCGACAGCACTATGTTGGGTGACACAGTTTCCTGTCTCAACCAAAAACCGAGTCAGACCAGGATCAACTCTTTTGGTTTTTTTTTATAAAGACAAAGAGTCCATATACATAATCCTAATCCCAATTAAATATCCCGTTTCTCATATATGTGGAAATTAATTCCTCTAAAAATTTTAAAAATGATGAAAATTGATTAGAAAAAAGAAGAAGAAGAAGAAGAAGAAGAAGAAGAAAATTTTGGATAAAACTTTGATATATTATAACACAATTGTAAAAATATTTTTAATAATATATAGATAATATAATTAATAATATTTAAATATAAGTCAATTTTCAGTTATCTTAATTTAAATACAAGATTTCAATAACCCTAATGATATTTAAATATAAGTTACCTTTCTCTCAACTAAAATATAATATTTTTTTTTTCATCCAATTAATTTTATTATCTAAAAAGTATTCTTCATAAAATATTTTTTTTAAAAAACTTATTTTTAAACATTTTGGTCGTTGATAATTTTGTTATTTAGAGTTTTTCATTTTTATTTATTTTTAAGTGATAAATATCTTATATTTAAGACATAATAAAATATTTATATATTTTGTAAATTTTATCATATATAAACAAAATAAAGTTATCTTTGTTATACTATTTCAATATTTATATATTTTTTTTAATTTTTTAATTTTCATTCTCATTGATGGTAGTGTTACCTTTTGTTTGTCTTAACTTGACCATGGTTATAACTTTTATATTTGGTTATAATTTTTATTTTATATTTTTTTTATTAAAATATCATATTTGATATTGATATTAATTTTCTCATAATTTAATTAGGAATTCAAATTTTTATATTTCAAGCATTTTTTTATATCAATAATCATGTTTTTAAACGATTAGAAAAGAAATATTAAATTAAGAAAATAGTTGTACGATAAATGAAAATAATTTAAAATGTTTTACAATAATGTGATTTTGTATATATATTAATGCCAAATAAAGTGTTTTTTTCTTTTATTTTAAATAAATTAAAAATTAAAAATTTATAGTCATCTATCTTTCTCTATTTAAGTGATCTACATAATTAAATTCACACTTATTCCTATTTTGACATATTAAATAGTATTAAATTATTTACGAACTTGTGCCTTTGTAAAAAAAGAAATAAAATGTCCATGCTACAATTATATTACTTCATAGTCATGAAACTAATTACACAAAACAATGTATCTTCTTCTACATAACAATATAATATCAATGATAAGTACGCATTATGAAGCCCCATCACCCCTATTCCTATTTTAATAATAATGATGATTGTGACTACTTTGTTTCCACAAACCATGTATAATTGAGGTTTTGCTTTCTCTAACATCCATTTCATTACGCAAATGAGTAAATATAGGTCAACCACTTGACATACATTTTATCGACTCAAAGGCATAATAAGTAGACCGATATATAAAGGCCCCTCATACTTATTTTATATGAGATCAAATAGTGGAGTCCAAGTGCTAAAGTACAACTAGGTAGTGTAATAATGTTGAACAAATGATCTAAAATTAATTGAACAAAAACAACATGTTCGAATATGTTTGCATGGGAATTTGTATATTAGTGTTTTACCCACTTATGCATCCACATTTATGTAGATTAAAATGATATGTTCAACCATCGCTTGAGCTCTTTTTACTATCTTTACTAGTCTTCACATGAAATAGTCCTTAAAAGTGGTTATACAAAATGACCTTAAATTTAGCCCAAACCACATTTGCATTAATCATAGCATCAACATGTGGAGTGTATTCTTTTCCTCAAGTAAGTCAACTAACACAATGTTCTCTTGTAGCAAAGTAACTATTAATTACCTAATGAAATGCCAAATTAACCAATGTAGTAATAAGTAAGCTCCATGCCCTTTTAAGGACACTATTTACTACTCTAACATGTTCTAGTTATTATATCATATATCAACTTCCATCATGTAATAGTGCCTATTTCTTAAAAGTGATGACCTTTAACCAATTTAATACATCTTGATTAATCCTGCCATTTGTGTCCACATACACGTTGAACTTTTCCACAATAGTTTTAAACCCTACTTTACACAAAAGTTTTTGCAAATATTTTTTTTAAAATCATGTCATAAAGTTGCTAGCAAGATGGTGCATACAAATTCGATGATATGCATTTGGCTCAAACCAACCAAGATGAACATCAACAAATTCAACCATAGTGCCTAGATAGTGATAAAAGGTAATACATGCCAAAAACCATTCTTAACTATAAAAATACAAACCTTGTTTTTCTCATTTCCCTCACCCACAACATATTCTAGTGTTATCCTTGATAATTATTTATTTGAAATTAGAATTTTAAACAAATTGAAAAGAGAATGATTGGATCTAGAGGCTTTCTTAAGTCTTAGATTCCCACTAAACATAAGCATTCTAAACATGCCTCATGGTCTAACTTACACAATAATTTATGGACATAATCCCACTACAATGTTTGTAACAACACTTCATGACTAATGAAACTTTAAGCAACAATAGAGACTCTTTGAATAATTGATGTCATTTGCTTTTATGGTTTTTTTTTTCTGTTATATTTTTTTCTTTTTCGTTTATTATAAAATTTGAAAGTTTGAGATTTTGCTTATAAAATACCTATGTTAGAGAGCATGATATGCATATTGAACCTAAAACCTATAAGTTTAAACATTTAGGAAATTTGGTTGTTCAACATGGTATCAAAGCTTGATTTAGCGGGAGGTCGTGGGTTCGAGCTATTTCTTCGCAATTTGCATATTCATTCCCCCATTTGGTATCTCTCTCCCTAATTTATAATTTTTTGGTATCTCTCTCCCCCATCTTTTTCTATCTTTTGGATATGAATCCAAATTTTGTCCCTCTCTCTACTAAGACAAGGTGTTGGAAAATTGGTTGTTCAACAACCTAGAGGGAGTGAATAGGTATTAATCCATTTTTGGCCCAAGTTTTTATTTTTTATTTTTTTTTTATTTTTTAAGAATTATAGAATAGAAATAAATCACACAAAAGATAATGATTTTATATGGAAAACCATCTACAAAGTCTTTCAAAGACTTTGCAAATGTAAAAACCATGAGGTCAAGAGGCCACAAAATACAAATCCAATATGAGAAAATAAAGGCTAAACTTAAATGAGAAAAACACCCAAGAGGGGGGTGAATTGGGTTTTCCAAAATCGTTTTCAACACAACAAATTCAAGTACAATAGAAGCAAAAATAAAGAGGTAGAGTTAGAGAAAGAAAACTCGGATTTTATAGTGGTTCGACACTTTCTTGAATACATCCACTCTCCTCAATCTCCTAATCGAGTGAGGGTTCCACTAACTTGAAGCTTCAACCAAGCTTCCAATCTCCTTTACACTTGGATTTCGACTCCAATGGGTTCTTACACAACCTCTTTAAGATTTAACTCACTTGAAGGCTTTAACACTCAATTTTTAGAAGAATGAATCCCTCAACCTAGCTTAATGATAACTCAAATACAAATCAAAGATAGGATGAAACACAAAGGTGCACTAAAGGATATGCAAGTGTAGATTTAATGCATCAAGAAAGAAATGAGAGCTTTGAAGGCTAGAACAAGTGGGTAGACAATTGAATGCAAGTGTTTTCTATCTCATAAATGAAATGGAGCTCTCAATTTATAAGTTTCTAATATCGGGAGTCAAGAAAAACAAAAAACAACCTCAATCGGTCGAGCTGGGGGTTGACCGATTCACTAGCCGTTGGAGCATTTAATGCTTTGGCAGGTTACCGTTGCCTCGACTAGGAAGGAGGATACCTTGACCGAGAAGGGAAGGCTATTGGATGGGTTCCCTGGCCTGTTGAGCTGGTTGGCTAGTGTCTTGATCGATTTAGCCTTTTGGCCTCGAAAACCTATCTTTTTCAATTCTTTTCTTTTCTAACACTTAGGCAAGGTCTTTAGGTAAATTAATATGCCAATTTTGAAATGTTTTGCCTAAGGTACATTTGATAAAACTCAGGTTTTAATGAAATTATAACTTTAAATAATAAACTGAGTTTTCCAAAGATGCATGAAAAGATATGTAAAACCTAAGTGCACCCATACATTCATCTTACATTTGTTTTCTATGATTAAAAGTCTTTCAAATGTCTTGATCTTCTATCCATTTGGTCATTTGATGAATTTTCAAATTTATACCTGCAATTTTTTACAATTCAAACCAATTAGTCATTTAACCATGATTTGTTATCATCAAATCCTAATTAGGAGAACCCTTGGGTTAACAATCTCCCCATTTTTTATGATGACAAACCTTGGTTATCTAGGAGAAGAAAAAAAGTCTCCCCCTCAAACCAATTATGGATATATCAATCAAAATTTATGATGTTAAAACAAAGATAATCAAGACATGCGAATTTTCAATAGGAAATGGTGTAAGTCATGAAATAGATAGCATATCATATATAAGTAAAGTCAAATGTACACGAAACATAAACTTATAAGTCAATCCAAATAAATGATATGACAATGATATGCATGTGAGTCTCCTAGATATAAGCTAATCCTAAATATCTCTCTCCCTTTTGGCAACATAAAAAAGAAACGAAGGGGGTCTCTATGAAATCAAGGTTGAGGAGGTGGAGGTGGAAACACGGAATGTAGGTAAGCCATCATCTCCTCATGCTGACTCTCCTAGCGACTCTCAATGCGTTCAATCCTCTACTGGAGATGCTTAAACACAGTTTGCTGCTGATCCATGATATCCTCCATACACTCAAATCTCTACTGCAGATACTCAAATTGAGAGGTGAAATCAGTTTGATACTGATCCATGCGATCCTCCACAGAGTAGAATCGAGTATCACTGACTACTGCAAGTTCCTCCATGTGAGTGTGGAAAGAGCTAATATGAGTAGACAGATCTATCCAAAGCGCATGATCAAGAGCGTGAGGTGCATGATGAGGTGATGTCTTTGTGTGATGAGGCTCAATGAAAGATGGCTAAGAAGATGGTCCCATTGTGTAAGCCAACTCAAACATCATCGGATCAAGGAATGTGGCCTCAAACTGAACACCCTCAGATTGGAGTGGAGGAATGTCAAACTCGGGTTCTCTCTGCTGAAAGCCTCTCTGAGGGTCTACTCCACTCCCCATCTCTCGTATCTCGGCTTCCTCCTCTACTCTGGGATGCACTCATCCCTGTCCCCGGGCCCGTGCTAGTGGTCTCTCTGCTCTCCTAATCCAGGAACCATCGGGGGCCTTATCAAATTTCATTCATCTCATAGACTGCTCATCATATGTATCGTAAGTGCTGGGGCCCCCAAAATCTATTTCTCTGCTTAAATCGACCCCGACATCCTTGAACACTCTAGCGAGGAAACGGTCATAAGGGAGTACACTGGTCGTGCTCTCGCAACATGAGATCATGTGCATCATCAAATATCCCATGTGCATCCGTCTCCTCATCAGAATAGAGTCCACGAGGAATGCCTCAAGGTAGGAGACCTCATCTCGGTGTTTGCCTAGTGGCAGCAGGATGGAGCAGATCATGTGGTGTAGTACACTACTGCTCACGGTCAAGCTATGGGCCGATGGTTTGCCCATCCCTTAGGTGTCTGCAAGTCCGCACATCCTCTGAATGATCTCTCTAGGCTCAAAACCCAACATAGTGGGCCAAACCTTGGACTCATACACCCTGAGTCCAACATGAGCAATATCTAAAATACGACAGATGCTCTTCGGGTCCAGCTAAATCTTAACACCT
Organism: Vitis riparia; assembly: GCF_004353265.1. Classification (NCBI taxonomy): domain Eukaryota; kingdom Viridiplantae; phylum Streptophyta; class Magnoliopsida; order Vitales; family Vitaceae; genus Vitis; species Vitis riparia. The sequence goes on along the minus strand of NC_048434.1, from coordinate 10,997,007 downwards.
CTAATGGTGGAAATAATCGGGCCACCAAGTCCATATGTAGCCCTCGAATAGAACTCACGCACCAGAGTTGGGAAAATCAGCTTTGAAATAGTCACTACTAGCAACCAACCCATCTGACTAAAGAGACCCTCAAACTTGAAATGTTGCAGTTGGGAGAAATTGATACTTCTCCTTGGAACTACTTTCCCTTGGAACTACTTTCATCTGAGTGAAATTTTGCTTGTACCTTTGATAATCCTCCATAGTGCTGAAAAGGGTCGTGTCAAACCTCGCTTTTCAACGAGCCTCTATTTGAGTAGGCTGAGACGGCTCAGTTGGGCGCTTGCCTTGTGCCCTAAAGGCAACTGTCTCTCTCCTAGGAGCCATAAAAAATGCAGAAATGAAGGTGACAAGGCTGGTAGAGAGAAAAACACTCACACCCGAAACCCTAGGTGCGTGGGAAAGGTGTTGAAGTTGGCTGTGACACGTGGATAGAGGAGAAGCCACCTTAAATCCAAAACCCTAGCCTCTAAAAAATCAATCCGAAGCCCTCAATCTGCTTCAATGGCCTCAAAAATCACTTCTTGGCAACTGAATCGACACAACCTTTGAAGAACCAGAGGAAACGTGTGAGAAAATAAAGCGCGAGAGGGTATTTAATTCGCCACTCCTGACGAACCGGTCTACCGGTCCTAGTCCGGTCGACCGCCTGGTCAATGCGGTCAACTTTTCAACTTTTGTGCAATTTCTCATCTCGTGATTCTCCTCCTACTCTTTTAAGTTGAAATCCCCAATTTTTTATGCCCAATGCCAAGAGAATTTTGATTTTTGGTCAAAATTTGACCATTTATCTAAGTATATGTTTATATGATGCATATGACATGAAATTCATGCAATCAGAAGACATATTCAACAAGAATTCATTAAGTAATCATTAGATCATAAAGAAATCACCCCTAGTTGTTTTCTAATATCAAGAAATTATTCTTCACTTAGAGGTTTTGTAAAAATATCGGCAAGTTGATCTTTTGTACTTACAAATTCAACTGTAATGTCACCCTTTTGTGCATGGTCTCTAAGAAAATGATGTCTAATCTCTATATGCTTAGTCCTAGAGTGTTGCACGAGATTTTTTGAAATATTTATGACACTAGTATTATCACATTTAATAGGAACATGCTCAAAAGATAACTCAAAAGCACTAAGTGTTTGTTTCATCCAAAGAATTTGTGCACAACATAAACCGGCTGCTATGTATTCGACTTTCGCCATTGACAAGGCTATCAAATTTTGCTTCTTATTATGCCATGAAACAAGTGAGTGTCCTAGAAAATGACAAGTGCCACTAGTGTTTTTTCTTTCAACCCTACAACCGGAAAAATCGGCATCCGAAAATCCAATTAATTCAAAGTTATCACTCTTAGAATACCATAAGCCTATGTCCATTGTCCATTTCAAATATCTAAGAATTCATTTTACGATACTTAAGTGAGATTCTTTGGGACAAGATTGAAATCTAGCACACAAGCATACACCATACATGATGTCGGGTCTACTAGCAGTCAAATATAGCAAAGAACCTATCATGCCTCTATACATAGTTGAGTCAATGGATTTACCTTTCTCATCCTTATCAAGCTTGATGGATGAGCTCATTGGAGTCTTCATTACTTTGGCTTCTTCCATGTTGAACCTTTTGAGAAGATCTCTTATATACTTTGCTTGATTGATGAAGGTTCCTTCCTTTAGTTGTTTGATTTGAAGTCCAAGGAAGAAATTGAGTTCTCCTATCATGCTCATTTCAAACTCACTATGCATGCACTTAGAAAATTCTTCACAAAGAGAAACATTAGTAGCACAAAATATGATATCATCAACATATATTTGAACTAAGAGCATATCCTTTTCTTTGGTCTTTATGAAAAGAGTTGTGTCAAATTTTCCCATTTTAAAACCCTTTTTTCAAAAGAAATTTAGTTAATCTTTCATACCATGCTCTAGATGCTTGTTTCAAACCATAAAGTGCCTTTTTAATTTTAAAAACATGGTTAGGAAAGTTAAAACTTTGAAAATCGGGTGGTTGTTCAACATATACTTCTTCATTTATAAAGCCATTTAAAAAAGCACTTTTCACATCCATTTTATATAAAACAAAGTCTTTAAAACATGCAAAGGCAAGTAGCATCCTAATGGCTTCCAACCTATCTACGGGGGCAAAGGTTTCTTCATAATCTATCCATTCTTCTTTATTAAAACCTTGGGCTACAAATCTTGCTTTATTTATAACAATTATGCCATTTTCATTCATTTTATTTCTAAAGACCCATCTAGTTCCAATAATAATTTGATTTGAAAGTCTTGACACTAATTCCCATACTTCACTTCTTTCAAATTGATTTAACTCTTCTTACATAGCAATCATCCAATTTTCATCAACTAAAACATCATTTATATTTTTAGGCTCAATTTGAGAGATAAAAGCAAGATTATTGCAAATATTTCTAAGAGATGATCTAGTTCTTACCCCACTAGATGGATTACCTATAATTTGATCTTGTGGGTGGTTGATGACAAATTTTCAATCTTTAGGAAGGTCTTGAATTGATTCACCTTGCACTTGTTGAGGAGGGGGTAGTGCCAATGGTGATTCTTCTTTCTTGGGATCCTTTCCAATTTCTTCTTGTTGCCTTCTATCTTCAATTTGCAAATTTCCCATGGAGGTCTCCAAACTTAAATCATCATCAAAACTCTCTATTTATTGGAGAGAATTGTTAGATTCATTAAAAATAACATGGATGGACTCCTCTACAACCATGGTTCTTTTGTTAAAAACTCTAAAAGCTTTACTTGAAGTTGAGTAACCAAAAAAAATTCCAACATCTGATTTTGCATTAAAATTTCCAAGATTGTCTTTGGTATTTAATATAAAACATTTGCACCCAAAGACTTTGAAATAGCTAATGTTGGGTTTCTTGTTATTCCAAAGCTCATAGGGAGTTTGCTTAAGAATGGGCCTCAATAAAATTCTATTTAAGACATAAAAAGAAGTGTTAACGCTTTGACCCAAAAATATTTTGGTAAATTATTTTCATTTAGCATGGTTTTAACCATTTCTTGAAGAGTTCTATTTTTTCTTTCAACTACCCCATTTTGTTGAGGAGTCCTAGGAGCTGAAAAATTGTGGTTGATACCATGCTCATTGCAATATTCCTCAAAATCAATATTTTCAAATTCTCTCCCATGATCACTTCTGATACAAGTAATTGTAAAACCTTTTTCATTTTGAATCTTATTGCAAAACTTTGAAAACTCATAAAAGGCTTTATTATTTTGACTTAAAAACAAAACCCATGTGTATCTAGAGTAGTCATCCATAATAACATATGCATAAGATTTTCCTCTAAGACTTGGTGTCCTAGAGGGACCAAATAAATCCATATGCAACAACTCAAGAGGCTTAGATGTTGAAATGAAATTTTTGTTTTTGAAAGAGTTTTTGATTTGCTTTCCCACTTGACAAGCTTCACAAACTGTCTTTTTGAAAATTTATTTTGGGAAGGCCTCTAACAAGTTCATCTTTGTTGAGTTGGGAAATGAGGTCCATGTTAGCATGTCTCAACCTCTTATGCCACAACTAACTTTGATCATGCATGCTTGAAAAACATTTATCATGGCCATCATATTTTAAAATATTTATAGCATAAACATTATCACATTTATGGCCCATGAAGATGGTTTTATCATTTTGAATATCCTTGATGATGCAATGAGATGCTTCAAAAATCACTTTAAAACCTTTGTCACGAAGTTGACTAATGCTTAAAAGGTTATGTTTTAAACCATCTACTAATAAAACACTTTCAATAAGAGAGGATATGTCATTACCAATGTTGCCTTGACCAATGATTCTTCCTTTTGCATTGTCTCCAAAGGTAACATATCCTCCATTTTTCTTTGTAGGGAAAGTAAACCTGGATTCATTCCCAATCATGTGTCTTAAGCATCCACTATCCAAGAACCACTTATTCTTTTTTGAACTCTACAAAATAAAACTCAAGTTGATTTAGGTACCCATATTTTTTTGGGTCCTTGAGGGTTAGTGACCTTGGATTTTTCAATCCAAACCTTTTTAGCTTTTACATTTGAATTCTTTTGAGAACCATTTCTTAAGGGACATGTACTACTAATGTGCCCTCCTCTTCCACAAAAGTTGCAAGTAGTAGAAGGACTTGCACTTGAGGATTCTTTTATAAAATAGTTTTTAAAATACTTTTGATTTTTCGAAGATTTGAATCTTACCCCTTGTTTGTCAAAAACACATTTTTGGCTAGCTAGAATCATTTCAAAAAAATTTTGTGCACAAGAAAAATTGAAAGAGAGGAGGTCAACCATTCATTTTTCTTTCTTAAAATCTCATTTTCTTTTTCAAGATGAGTTTTAGAAATTTCAACAATTGAAAATTTTTCTTTTACTTCTTCAAGTTCTTTTTCAAGTTATTGAATTTTCTTTTTAAGAGAAATATTTTTCAAACTAAGTTTTTCAAAATCCTCATATAATTATTCAAAAACATCATGCATATCTTCATCACTAAAGTTCGAGTTTACCTCATCAAGTTCATCTATTGCCATGAAGCACATGTTTGCCACTTCTTTCTCCTTTTCTTCTTCGTAGGATTCTTCATTTTCAATCTAAGTGGCCATTATTGCCTTCTTCACTCTTCTCTTGGCTTCACTTTTATAGAGAGGATAATCATATTTAATGTGTCCCGGTTTTTTGCATTTGAAGCACACCAAATCTATTTTTTCTTCTCATCTCTCCTTGTCACCATGAGATGAAGATTCATTTTTAGAAATGTCTCTTCTAGAGGTGAACCTTCTTCCTCTAAACCTTTCACTCATCACATTTTTGTTGAGCTTTTTTGTGATGAGGGCTAGATCATCATCCTCTTCACTTTGTTTTTCTTCTTCAACTTCTTCTTCCTTAGTTGTAGCTTTGAGAGCTATGCTCTTCTTCTTTTTGTATTCACCTTAGCTTCTTTGTCAAATTGATCTCATATGCCATTATAACCCTATGAACTCCTCTATAGGTAGATTGGTCAAGTCTCTTGCTTCTTGAATTGCGGTGACCTTTGTATGCCACTTTGATGGAAGTGACCTCAATATCTTCATCACCTTTTCGGATTCCTTATAGGTCTTTCCCAATGCTTCAAGACCATTGACAATGTCGATGAACCTAGTGATCATATCAACAATAGTCTCATTTTCTTTCATAAAAAACAATTCATAACTATGAACAAGTAAATTTATTTTTGACTCTTTCACTTGATTTGTTTCTTCATGAGTTATTTCAAGCAATCTCCAGATTTCTTTAGCTGATTTGCATTGACATATTCTATTATATTCATTTCTATCCATAGCACATTACAAAGTAAAAAATGACCTTAGCATTTAATTGGAAATTTCTTCTATCAAGCTCATTCCATTCTTGCTTGGGTTTTGGAACCATGATTCCATCAACTAGTTTTGTAGGAAAAGTTGGGTCATCTTCAATGATGTCCCATACGTCTAAATCAATTGGTTGTAAATACCAAGTCATTCTAGTTTTCCAATAGGGATAGTCGATTCCCGTAAAAAAATGGAGCTCTATGTTTTGTAAAATTTTCAGTTTGAGATGAGCTTGAGGGAATAGTCGTTTCCTCTTAGACGATTAAGTCTTAAATAAGAGGCCTTTCTTTGATACCAATTGAGAAAATAAATGCTAAACTTAAATGAGAAAAACACCCAAGAGGGGGGTGAATTGGGTTTTTCAAAATCCTTTTCAACACAACAAATTCAAGCACAATAGAAGCAAAAATGAAGAGGTAGAGTTAGAGAAAGCAAACTCAGATTTTATAGTGGTTCAACACTTCCTTGCCTATGTCCACTCTCCTCAATCTCCTAATCGAGTGAGGGTTCCACTAACTTGAAGCTTCAACCAAGCTTCCAATCTCCTTTACACTTGGATTCCGACTCCAATGGGCTCTTACACAATCTCTTCAAGATTTAACTCACTTGAAGGCTTTAACACTCAACTTTTACAAGAATGAATCCCTCAACCTAGCTCAATGATAACTCAAATACAAATCAAAGCTAGGATGAAACACAAAGGTGCACTAAAGGATATGCAAGTGTAGATTTAATGCACCAAGAAAGAAATGAGAGCTTTTAAGGCTAGAACAAGTGAGTAGACAATTGAATGCAAGTGTTATCTATCTCATAAATGAAGTGGAGCTCTCAATTTATAAGTTTTTAACCTCAAGAGCCAAGAAAAACACAAAGCAGCCTCAACTGGTCGAGTTGGGGGTCAATTGATTCACTAGTCGTTGGAGCATTTAATGCTTTAGTAGGTTACCGTTGTCTCGATCAGACCTCAACCGGAGGTCGACCGGGAAGGAGGATACCTTGACTGGGAAAGGAAGACTAGTGGATGAGAGAGAGTGTTTTTAACACTCCTTGATCGGATCTCGACTGAACAAGGACAACTAGTCGACCGGTTTAGCCTTTTGGCCCCGAAAACCTATCTTTTTCAATTCTTTTCTTTTCTAACACTTAGGCAAGATCTTTAGGTAAATTAATATGCCAATTTTGAAAATTTTTTCCTAAGGTACATTTGATAAAACTCGAGTTTTAATGAAATTATAACTTTAAAGAATAAATTGAGTTTTCCAAAGATGCATGAAAAGATATGTAAAACTTAAGTGCACTCATGCATTCATCGTACGTTTGTTTCCTATGATTAAAAGTCTTCCAAATGTCTAGATCTTGTATCCATTTGGTCCTTTGATGAATTTCCAAATTTATACCTGAGATTCTTTACAATTCAAACCAATTAGTCACTTAACCATGGTTTGTTATCTTTAAAACCTAATTAGGAGAACCCTTGGGCTAATACAATATTTAAAGGAAAAGTATAAAGTTTACCTAACAAATGCTATCCTTATGTCTAACTCACTAGTACCTATACTGGTCTTCATGTCTATGATATAGCACCATGTGTGCTTCCAATGGACACCTAAACTCCTTGAAGAGATGCATGACTCTCTCACAAAACTAAGAACAAGAATCATGAACAATATGAGAATATTAGAATGCAAGAAAGGCTAACACTTAAAAAAATAAAATTGCATCATAAAAAGAAAAAAAAAACTTTATGGCATGGTATTTATAGGGATAAGACCATAGTGGACCAAATTCCTAAAGTTTCCAAAAAAAAAAAAAAATCATTTTAATTAAAAATGGAAAAATTAAAAACAAAAAATTAGGAAATTTTACTTCAAGCATTTGTTAGGAGTGCTCGAGCTCTTCCAATGCTTAAGCTATTTTTGCAAGCACTTGAGTGCTCTCACGTAATGGTTAATTGACTACTAGGTTTGAGCATTTGACCATTGGGTTCAAGTGTTTGAGCATTGGATCAAATTAATTCAATAAATAGCAACAACTTTACGCTAAATTTGAAATACCTTAAGATCTACTTTAGCCAAATTAATCTTTCTCAAACCTTTTTATATTGATGTGTGCTATCGTAGGTTGATCATGCAATAACCTTGAGTCTTTAAAGGAGAGTAAGACACAATAAACTAGAAAAGTTTCAAGTCACAATGAAAGAAACAAAATTACCAACTTAAATTAAGCAACCTAATATACTAACATTCTCTTCCTCTAATAGTATTATGACAAAATACAAATTATATAAACCCTCTAATACCCTCAAACTAAGTTTACAAATCTCTCAATAACACACAAATCTCTCAATAATACTTGTCTAAACTAAGCATTCTAAAACTAATATTCAATGTCTATAACGTATCCTATAGGAAAACTTCATATTAGCAGGTTGGGTTAGCCCAACTTGGGCTTCCACCCAACTCCAACATCTCCCATTTGCATGAGATAGGCTGATATAGCCCAATCAATAATCATCTAAGTCCATTCTTTCAACTTTTGAAGGTGATTCATATAGGCAAATGAGTTGTGTGACCATGCGTGGATATCTACAATTTGGGAGCTTATAAAGTTATGCACTTGTTAGGGATACATAATAGCTTAACCCAAAATTATGAGTGAACAACAATAATCATGTCTTGTTGTACCCCAAATTTATTTAATCATATTTTAATGTATACACTTAATCCCTTAAAGTTGCATGCTACACAACATTATAAGTGTATTCACAATTATATTAGCTACAAAAGTAACATGATTACTACTCAAAAAGTGCTATTTTATAGCTTGTAATTAACTCTTTTAAACACTTTTGAGTAGTAGTTATTACCTTTTAACTCAATTGGCATGTTAAGGACCCTTGCAATCGTTTCTAATAAAATTGTGTTAAGTTTTGGTGTTTTTGATAGCTTTTTGATCACCAAAGCAGTCCAAGAATGAGGGAGATCTTTGTATAGTTCATGGAAAACCAAATTGAAGCTCAAATTCATGAAGAAACTAAGCTCTAGAGCTTTGTAATCCTTTGCCAAATCCAATCAAGAATGCAAGGAGGAAAAACAGAGAGAGGAATCTAACATGAATACATTCAAGAGAAGAGTAGTTGTAGGACACATTTCGAGCACTTCCTGAAGTCCATTTTATACATACTATATATTGTTTCGAAGCTCGGGAAGTCAGGAGTCCAACGCTTAAATAGCGTACAAATCAGAGCCAAAATGAAGAAGTTATGACCATTGGAAGACAACCGCACCAAGCTGAAAGACAATTTCGCAAGCTGCGAAATCACAAAGTCCAACTTGCGAAAACAAAGTCCAACTTGAGAAATTGACACTTTCAACTTGCAAAATTTTCGCAAGTCATGTTTCAACTTGTGAAATCCACCTGTGTACTCCCAAATATTTGTGACCAACTCTTTTAGATTTTTTTCTTCAGATATTTGTTGTTTAAATCCCTATTTTCTCCTTGTAATCCACCAATCATAGGATTCCTTAGTTAGAAAGTAAGAAGGAAGGGTGAATAACCTTTCTCAGAGACCAAATTTTGTATAGTTTTGAAGAAAGTAATACATAGAGCTTTGTTCTGCCTTACATACTCGTTTTGATTGTATTTTTTTCACTAGCCAAACAAACTCTGAGGATGTTTCCTCAGAGGATGAGTGTCTAGGCTTTTTGTTTCTTGGAGTGAAGGAATTCGGGTAAGGTTCTGTTAGTTTAAGGGTTCTCTTAATCAGGTTTTGATGATAACAAACCATGGTTAAGTGACTAATTGGTTTAATGTTTAAGAATCTCAGGTATAAACTCGAAAATTCATCAAAAGACCAAATGGATACAAGATTGAGACGCTTGGAAGACTTGTGATCATAGGAAACTAATGTAAGATGAATGCATGAGTGCACTTAGGATTTTCATACTTTTCATGTATCTTAGAAAACTCGGTTTATTCCTTAAAACATCAATTTCATTAAAACCCGAGTTTTTAACTAATGTACCTTAGGCAAAATGTTTTATACTTGGCTTAATAATTTACTTAAAGACCTTGCCTAAGTGTTAGAAAAGGAATAAAAAAATAGGTTTTCGGGGCCAAAAAGGCTCAACCGGTCGAGGCTATGGCCAACCGGTCAACCGATTGAGGAACCGGTCGATCGGTTGTGGTCGTCCGGTCGAGGACCAGTCGAGGAAGGTCAAAAACCCTTATCTCTCTCCCAGTAGCCTTCTCTTACTAGTCGAGGACCAGTCGAGGACTGGTCGAGATCCGGTTGAGGCAACAGTAATCTGTCATGCATTAAATGCTCCAACGGCTAGTGAACCGGTCGACCCCTAGCTCGATCGGACGAGATTACCTTTTACTGTTTTTGACTCCCGAGCTTAGAAACCTATAAATTGAGAGCTCCACTTCATTTATTGACTAGAGAACATTTGCATTCAAAGCCCACCTACATGTTCTTGATCAAAAAGCTCTCATTTCTTTCATAGTGCATTAAATCACCACTTGCATATCCTTTAGTGCACTCTTGTTTGTCATCCTAGCTTTGTCTTATATTTGAGCCACCTTTAAGCTAGGTTGAGTGATTATATCTTGTAACAATCTGAGTGTTAAAGCCTTCAAGAGGGTTGAATCTTCAAGAGGTTGTGTAAGAGCCCATTGGAGCCGAAATCCAAGTGTAAGAAGATTGGAAGCTTGGTTGAAGCTTCAAGTTAATGGAACCCTCACTCGGTTAGGAGGTTGAGGAGAGTGGACGTAGGCAAGAAAGTGCCAAACCACTATAAACCCGAGTTTGAATTCTCTAAACTCTATATCTTTACTTTGCTTATATTTTGTTTAAATTTGTTGTGATTGAAAAGATTTTAAAAACCTAATTCACCCCCCTCCCCCCCCTTTTAGGTGTTTTCTTAACTAAGCATGGCCTTTGTTTTCTCAGGTTCGAATGCAAAAATTGGAAGTTTTGTTGTTTCAGCTTTTAATGAAGAGAAAGTGTGACCCGTTAATGGTTTTTATGTTTTTAGTTAACTTAAAACGCCTTAAAATCACCTAGGCCAACACTTGGTAAGGCAAGTGGTCTCTGTCCATTGAGATACACTAGTTTATCTCTTGCGAGCCTTTGGGAGGTGGTTTAAAGGTAGGATTTTCTATAATAGCCAACACTTGGTAAGCTTTTGGACTCCAAGGAGACATCCATTAGTTATCTCTTGCGAGCTTTTGATGAGTAATCCAAGGTTAAGAATCACCTTGAATGACCAATGCTAGGTGAGAGGTATGAATCATTGCAAGATGATTCAGTGACAGAGAATTAGTGTTTGAATCCATTAAGGGGAAACGTTTGTACTACATTGGTTTAGGAAACAACTATATGTTAAATCCCTAATGCGAGGAAAAGATTCAAGTGACCGGAACTCTCTTTTTGTAATAGGAACCTGAGCCCAATGATCCAAAAACTCCAAGAAACACTTTTCTTTGTAAGTAATTTCCGTTATTATTGGTTTCACCTAAAAACCAACCTTTTCAAACATCTTTAGGTTTTCTTTTAAAGCTAACCTTGAAAAGAAAAAGCATCAATTTAGCTTTGAATTAATATCAGTTGTAATTTGAAAACCCATCCCAGTGAACGACCCTAGAGCCACTATGCTAGCTAGCTAAGGTTATCCTAGTACATGGTGAAATAGGTTTATAAATTTTGTTGATTACTCCCATTTAAGGACCGAAATCAAGGTACACCAATTGATTGAACACCAATCAACAGGACATACACCAGCTGGGCACGAATCAAATGGCGTCGTTGCCGGGGATGGTGCCACTTTACAGTGATACCACATTTCCAGAGTACTTGTGATCTTCATCACAAGTTTGGTGATTTTTCTTTTCCTTTTACTAACTCTTTTTATTTGTTTCTTTTTATTTGTTTATATTTTAGTATACCTTTTATTTAGTTTTTAGTTTACCTTAATTTTTTTTCCTAGAATTATTTTTCTCTTGTTTTCTTTTGTTTTCTTTGTTTTTATTTCAGAAGTTACTAGTTGTGCATGCTCTATTGGATATGAGATAGCGGAGGAAGCCATGGACTTCATGAGTTATGTGGTTGAAGTTTCAAGAGGATGGGATAAACCAAATGCTAGAGATATGGGAATAATGACGTCTCAACCTAATACCTTGGGTGAGATGTATATTTTGAATGAAGACATTGACATGAAGGCAAAGATTGCATCTATGGCAAGGAGATTGGAAGATCTAGAAACGAAGAAGTTCTACAAAGCGCATGCCATTTCTCAGATACCATTGCAAACTATGCCCTATGCCATTTGTCTATCTTATGAGCACTTGGTGAAGGAGTGTCCTACCATTCCAGGGGCGAGAGAAATGTTTGGTGATTGCAACACCTATAATTCCAATTGGAGGAACCATCCAAATTTCTCTTGGAAACCACAGCCACCTCAGTACCAGCAACCTACTCAAGCACTTCCGCAAGCCTCGAACCTTGAACAAGCTATGGTGAATCTTAGCAAGGTTGTGGGAGACTTTTTTGGAGCTCAGAAATCCATCAATGCTCAGCTCAATCAAAGAATTGACAGTGTAGAGAGTTCATTGAATAAAATGATGGATGGAATACAAAATGATCTATCTCAAAAGATAGATAATATCCAGTACTCAATCTCAAGGCTCACCAACCTTAACACAGTACAAGAAAAAGGAAACTTTCCTTCTCAAGTTCATCAAAATCGAAAGGGTATCCATGAAATGGAGGCTAATGAGGGAGAATCTTCACAGAAGAGGGAAGTCAAAGCAGTGATCACTCTAAGGAGTGGTAAAAAGGTCGATTTACCCACATCCAAGCTAGAGCATGATGAAGAGAGTAAAGCAGAGAAAGAGAAGAGGGAGGAAATAAAAGGAAAGAGAAAAGGGAAAAACATAGAGAAAGATGACTATGATCTTAATATAGATAAAGAAACCACATAGGATAGTCATCAAGGGAGAAATGATGAAGAAACACATGCTTCCACCTTTTTCCCAAGCTTTGTATGGCAAAAAGGGAATTGGTTCCGTTGCCATCATATAGAGCAAGTCTCAAGTAAGAGATGCAAACTTCATATGGGATCCGGGCAAGCTGAATCAGGATCAAATTTTTTTGATGGACTTAGTCTTTCTAAAGACTAGCTAGTCCATATCTTTTTGTTTTATTTTATTACTTGTTTTAATTTTGATTTCAATGCTTTAATTTTAATTTGTTTTGTTTTAACATAGTTTTTTTGGATGATCAATTGCAGGAGGGACTTCAAAACAGTTAGGTGTGCCTTACCTTCTTAATTTTATTTTTTTTTTAACTTGCGAAACACCTCCTAGGCACACGTGTGCCACTTCGCAAGTTGTGAAATGGTTTTGCAGGCTGCAAAATTGACTTGCGAAATGGGAGGGGTTTGCGAAAACACCTTACGAAGCCAAGGGAAGTTGCGAAAATGCTAATAGAGCCCCGCGACCATGCATCTAAAGAGGAGAGCCCCGCACACCTTGAGATCACACACACGAAGCCTCTCACTCCATTTCTGACCTCCCTAAACCATCACAGCCCATAGCTCCAGCTGAGGAGACTATGCCACCTAGGGAGACTACCAAAGCAGAGGTCGATGTCCTGATCCAACCCACTCATGAGGCCACCATAGATGCATCATCTCCAAAGGACCCTACCACTACTTGATCATCTTTTTATTTTTTGTATTTACTTATTATATTAGTATAGATAATTCCATGTTTTGATGTTTTATATTCTGGGATTGGATGTATTACTGATGATACATCATATATAGACATCATTTTTGTTTAAACTTGGCATTTTTCTATTTCCTCTACTCACTGACTCTTTTGTTTTTTTTTTTTTTTTTTTAAACATGTGGTTTCTCCTATATGACTTAAACTCCATGTCACTCATGAGGTACCACTTCCTCCCTGTAGTTTCAATCGCTCTTGCCACATTGAGTGCAATGTTCAACTTGGTTGGGGGAAGAGAGTTGAGGAAGGAAGTTTTGTTATTAATGCTAAGTTATTTTGGTAATTTAGTTGCTTTTTTCTTAATTTTTTAATTTTTTTAAAAGTTTTTATTCTACTCTCCATGGTTATTAAGGAAAAATTCTCAAAATGAAATGGGAGAAATTGAATTTTTGTCTTTTTACTTGGCTTAGAGTTTGTATTATGCTTATTAAAGTTGATGAATTGTTGAAACTTCTATTGAATTCAACCTTATTTCTTCCACTTTAAGATATTCACACATTGTGCACACTAGGTTCCGATTATAAGATGAAAAACTATTTCACCCCCTTGACTTAGGAAAATTTAGACTTGGTACTTTTGACCTCATTTAATAGTGATGGGACACCTTATACAAGGCCAATGAGCCTTTGAAAAAAAAAGAAAAAAAAATGTTTTAGTTGACTTGAAGCCCGAGCAAGGTCTGAGGGGTATATGGTGAAAATCTTTAAAACCTGGTGCTTTAACTTCATTGGTTGGGAGTCACCGACCTCAATGCTTGTTACAAGGGTGAATAGGTGGAGTTTAACATACTATAGGTGCTTGGGTATTGAATTAAAATCTCAAAAGTCCAGGGTAAAATCCGAGGAGTTAGTGGTCGAAAGATCCTTAAAGCTTGATGCCCTAAACCTTAATTGGTTGGGAGTCATTGATGGACCCCCGTTACATGGACAATTTAGAAAAAAAATACCTTTAAGCTTTGTACTCCTACAAGAAAAAAAAAGTGTGAAATAAATGAGGTGCATTCTTAACCTATTGGAGGTCGATCAGTTTGCTAAAGTTTGAAAAAGAACTAGGTTGGGAAGAGAGATTAGTTCAACATACTATATTTGGAAACTAATAAGTAACACTTAGATTTTTGTGGAAGAATAAGGATTGACCCTTTAGGAGTGGAAACTCTTTTAAAACTTAAAGTTTCATAATGCCTTCTCTTTATGAATTGTGATTAGGCAAGTTATTTGATAACTCTTCTTGAAGTTTCAGTTTTATATCTTTAATGTTCCATGAGAGAGTTTGATCACCATGCCACTTGAAATTTTTTGAAGTGATCAGCATGATGTTGTAAATTATAGTACTATTTATTTATTTATTTTTTTCTCTCCTTCATTACTAAGGGACTAGCAATATGTCGGTTAAGGGGAGGGATTACTACTCAAAAAGTGTTATTTTATAGCTTGTAATTAACTCTTTTAAACACTTTTGAGTAGTAGTTATTACCTTTTAACTCAATTGGCATGTTAAGGACCCTTGCAATCGTTTCTAATCAAATTGTGTTAAGTTTTGGTGTTTTTGATAGCTTTTTGATCACCAAAGCAATCCAAGAATGAGGAAAATCTTTGTATAGTTCATGGAAAACCAAGTTGAAGCTCAAATTCATGAAGAAACTAAGCTCTAGAGCTTCGCAATCCTTTGCCAAAGCCAATCAAGAATGCAAGGAGGAAAAACAGAGAAATGAATCTAACATGAAGACATTCAAGAGGAGATCAGCTGTAGGACACATTTCGAGCACTTCCTAGAGTCCATTTTATACATACTATATATTGTTTCGAAGCTCGGGAAGTCAGGAGTCCAACGCTTCAAATGGCGTGCAAATCGAAGCCGATATGAAGAAGTTATGGCCATTGGAGACAAACATACCAAGTTGAAAGACAATTTCGCAAGCTACGAAATCACAAAGTCCAACTTGAGAAATTGACACTTTCAACTTGAAAATTTTTCGCAAGTCATGTTTCAACTTGTGAAATCCACCTGTGTACTCCCAGATATTTGTGACCAACTCTTTTAGATTTTTTTCTTCAGATATTTGTTGTTTAAATCCCTATTTTCTCCTTGTAATCCACCAATCATAGGATTCCTTAGTTAGAAAGTAAGAAGGAAGGGTGAATAACCTTTCTATATATCATTTGTAATTTTTCTTTTAAAGGAACATCTCGGGAGTTTTTTCTCAAAGACCAACTTTTGTATAGTTTTGAAGAAAGTAATACATAGAGCTTTGCTCTACCTTACCTACTCGTTCTGATTGTATTTTTTTTCATTAGCCAAACAAACTCTAAGGATGTTTCCTCAAAGGATGAGTGGCTAGGCTTTTTGTTTCTTGGAGTGAAGGAAGTTGGGTAAGGTTCCGAATGCAAAAATTGGAAGTTTTGTTGCTTCGGCTTTTAATGAAAAGAAAGCGACCCGTTAATGGTTTTTATGTTTTTAGTTAACTTAAAACACCTTAAAATCACCTGGGCCAACACTTGGTAAGGCAAGTGGTCTCCGTCCATTGAGATACACTAGTTTATCTCTTGCGAGCCTTTGGGAGGTGGTTTAAAGGTAGGATTTTCTAGAATAGCCAACACTTGGTAAGCTTTTGGACTCCAAGGAGACATCCATTAGTTATCTCTTGCGAGCTTTTGACGACTAATCCAAGGTTAAGAATCACCTTGAATGAACAATGCTAGGTGAGAGGTATGAACCATTGCAAGATGATTCAGTGATAGGAAATTAGTGTTTAAATCCATTAAGGGGAAACGTCTGTACCACACCGATTCAGGAAATAACTATATGTTAAATCCCCAATGTGAGGAAAAGATTCAAGTGACCAGAACTCTCTTTTTGTAATAGGAACTTGAGCCTAGTGATCCAAAAACTCCAAGAAACACTTTTCTTTGTAAGTAATTTCCGTTATTATTGGTTTCACCTAAAAACCAACCTTTTCAAACATCTTTATGTTTTCTTTTAAAGCTAACCTTGAAAAGAAAAAGCACCAATTCAACTTTGAATTAATATCAGTTGTAATTTGAAAACCCATCCCAATGAACGCTCCTAGAGCCACTATGCTATGCTAGCTAAGGCTATCCTAGTACATGGTGAAATAGGTTTATAAATTTTGTTGATTATTCCCGTCTGAGGACCGAAATCAAGGTACACCAATTGAGTGAACACCAATCAATAGGACATACACTAGCTAGGCACGAATCATAACATAACCGGTTGACCATGAATACATCTTTATCAATGGAACTCAAAAAAATAAAAATAATAAAAAAATAATTAAGCTCATGTTTTTTAGATTCAAATTAACTGCTTGCCCAAGATGTCCCATAAGGATAAATTATTTTATTTCCATTAGAAACATACTAAAGTAGCAGCATTAATTTGTCACCTCAAAACATAGCTAAAAATACAAAAAGTACAATACTGGGCTATTATAATTGTAATAAGTCCTTCGAATCTTATAGAGTAAGGATGCAAATATTAATTACTTACTTTTCTTTCTTATTAGTCACTTTCAAATACATTTAGTATGAAATATAGACTATGGTGGTTTCTCTTCAATTAGAGAGTGTATGTCAGATTACCACCATATGGACCTTAACTAACAACTCCAAATCTTTTATACTAGAACTCAATTATAGTTTAAACATGTAAATGTAATTGTGGGCTATTACATTCGGTTAAGATATCATTTATCATAGACCTTATCTTGATGCTTAATAAAGGCAACACATATTGTCTTTGTATACTTTTCACTCATTTATCATCATTAATATATCATGTCTCATCTAGCTCATAAACTCATTCACTAGGATGGTTGTTCATGTGAGAGAGCCAACATTTACCAGATGACATACATTTAAGAGTATATTTGTATAAGCACTATTTACATATTCAATTATATGAATAACAAATACTCATCTCATTTGATCATGTACAAAGTATTTTATATCCAATCAACAATTATCCATGTCATATTTATGATCAACATAAATTATAACCTTTGCAGTCCATAAACTTGGGCAAGCAGTTAATTTGAATCTAAAAAACATGTCAAATTTTCAGTCCATGTCATATTTTATAAACTTTACATGTACATAAAACGTGTCTCTCAAAATGGATTTTGTGAATGGATCAAAAACCATCTCATGTGTAGGTAAATATTTCAGGATCAACTCATTTTGTCAAATAATATCTCTTATAAATTATTCTTGGTATCTATATGCTTAGTTCTTCCATGATATTTTAGGTCTTTTACATAAGCAATTGTAGTTTAACTGTCACTATAGATTGTTGTTGACCCTAAAACATTCTTCACTATTCCTAAGCTTTATAAAATCTTCTCAACCATACGGCTTCCTATACTATAGCTGAGCAAACAATAAATTTAGTTTCCATGGTTGACAAAGCTATACCAGTCCGTTTCTTACTTCTCCATGAGATAGCACCATTGTTAAGTAAGAGTACATATCCAGATGTTGATTTGTACTTATCTAGATCACCTGCCCAATTGGCATCTAAATAACCAACCAAATGCAATTCTTTGATAACAAAAGGAATGGTTCATAATGCCTCTTAGATACCTAAGAATTCTCTTTACTGCTTTCCAATGCATTATTCCAGGATTTGCTTGGTAGTGACTAACCATCCTAACAACATAGAAGATGTCTAGTCTTATGCACATCGTAGCATACATTAGACTCCTAACAACATTGGAGTAAGGAACATTACTTATTTTGCTTTTTTCTTCTATTGTCTTTGGACCCATTTCTTTACTTAGGTTTTCACCTTGTGCAAATGGAGTATTAATGGGATTGCAGTCTTGAATATTAAATCATTCAAGGATTTTCTTAATATAGTGTTCTTATGAAAAAGCCACTAGTCTGTTAGAACAATCTCTATGGATATTTACTCCAAGAATATAAGATGTTTCTCCCATATCTTTCATCTCAAAAGTAGATGATAACCATCTTCTAATGGTTTGAAAAAACTCCAAAAATTTCCAACTATAGGTATATCATGCACATATAAAGATAATAACATAAATTTATCTTTATGTTTCTTAATGTAAACACAATGGTCCTTATCGATCATTATGAAAACATATGAAGTTATTGTATAATGAAATCTCAAATACCATTGCTTAGATGATTGCTTAAGCCCATAAATCAATCGATTTAACCTGCACTCTTTGTGTTCTTAGCCTTGGATAATGAAACCTACTAGTTGTTCCATACAGATTTCTTTATTCAACTTTCCATTAAGGAAAATTGTCTTAACATCCATTTGTTGTAGCCTCAAATCCATATGAGCTACTGTAGCTAGAATGAGGCAAATTGAGGCAAACCTAACTACTGGAGAAAAAGGTTTCGCCATAGTCTATACCCTCTTATTGGGTACAACCTTTAGCCACTAATTGAGCTTTATAATTTTCAATGGATCCATTTGTCTTTCATTTTATTTTAAGAACCCATTTGTTCCTAATAGTTTTTTTTTTTTTTTTATCTAAAGGCATATGACCTAAGTCCCAAACTTGATTCTTTTGCATGGACTCTAATTCCTCTTCCATTGTTTTTCTTTATTTATCCTTAGTTGGACAATGAAGAGCCTCTTGAACCAGTTTAGGTTCAGCATCATCATATCAAGTGACAATATGAACTTCCCTTTCAATCTCAAATCGTTGCCGAGAAATAATTTGTTAAGAACATTTTCTCAAGATCGACTCTTCTACCGTACTTGCTATATGTACCAGTTCACTTCCACTAGGTTCAAGCATCAATTGTTATTCGGGTGTAGATCTTATGTAAGAATCTATCATTTTATAAAGATGTAAATCCCTATCAATCTCACCTGTACATGGGAAATTGTCCTCTAAGAACATGACATTTTGTGATACTAATTCAATTACTATTCATCTTCATGCTCACCTATGAACATATACCATTTGGAGTGTTCACTATATCTTATAAAGATACATTTCCTTCCTCTAGGACCTCATTTTTCATATTTATGAGAAGGATTGTGAACATAAGCCACTGACCCCCACAGTCACAAATTGCTAAGATCAGGCTTTAGATTATTCCATGTACTTGATTGAGTACAGAAGTAGCAATCAACAATGCATCTCCCTAATATGAAAAGAGAAGATTTTCTTGAGCCATCATTGACATAACCATGTTTAACAATGCTCTAATCCTTCTTTTAGCAACACCGTTTTGTTATGGAGTCCTTGAAATAATCAATTGTTTACTACTACCCTTTTCATCACATAAATATTTAAATTGTTCTAATAGATATTCTCTACCTCGATCTGGTCTTAATGTTTTAATTTTTTTTATCCAACTAATTCTCAACTAAATTAATGTAGCATTTTAAGCAATCTAATCCTTCTAACTTATGAGGAATTGGATAAATATGACCGTAAAGAGTAAAGTCATTTATAAATGTGATGAAGTACAAGGCGTTATGCCTTACTCTAACACTTATAGGACCACAAATGTCAAAACGGATCAATTGCAAAGGTATTTCAACTCTATTCCCTTTTCTAAATGGTTTTCTTGTTGTTTTACTAGCTAGACAACATTTACAAGTTGGCATATTGATTTTAGTGAATTGACTTAGTAGATTTTTTCTAGCTAGTCTATTCATGCTTTCTTGTCCAATATGTCCAAGTCTAGTATGCCATATGATCACATTATCACATGTATTTCTAGAAGTAGTCATCAAAAAATAATAACTATCATTAGTATTAGACAACACATAGTTATCAATATCAAGAACCATAAAACCATCCAAAATAAATCTAAAACCATAGTATGTTGTTTCCAAATATAACTCCATTACTGAATCATGAAAATTCAAATTGAAACCTAAACTAGGAAGGACTAACATAAAAACCAAATTTTGTCAAATATCCGAAGCATAAAGAACATCGTGTAGGAATAGGGTACGTCTTCTATGCAATTCCAATTTACACGTTCCAATACCCTTGACCTCAACTTTGTAGTTGTTTCCTACATAGATCCATCTTGTATGAAAACTAATTTGCTGAAACTCTACATATGCTCCTCAGTCTTTAGCTATATGGTTGATGGCGACTAAGTCTACAATCCACAAACGAATAGATTCAACAAACAGTACATAACTAGAAACATAAGCACATAAGTTATTTGAACAAGACCATACCTGTTTCAACTCAGTGCACTCATGAGTGAAGTGACCCTTATTGCCACAGTTGTAGCATTTCAACTTGCTCGTATCCTTCTTAGCAGCTTAAACTTCTTGTGTGCCTCGATCTTTCCTTTCTTTGAAGCATCATTAGACTTCTTATTCTTCTTAAAGAATTTCTATTAAGCTTAAAGTTGGAAGTTTTGTGTGAACTAGATTCAACTAAACAAGCTTGTTCAGTAGGCCTGACAACCATAAGTCACTCGGCTTCCAATTCAACATGGTGAACTATATCATTAAAGGTCTTAATATTCTCATTATGTGTCATGTTTACCACCATGTGTTCCCAACTCTTTGGTTGAGATCTAATGACTACCTCAACTTCTTGTTCATCAGTGAAGACATGCTCAAATGTCTTAAGGTGTGTTTGGTAAGCATTCTAAAAAACAGTTTTTATTTTTTTAAAACAAAAAATATACTTTTTTAGGTAAAAAACAAGTTTGGGTCCAAAATTTTCTAAAAACTGTTTTTAAGAAATTCTTCTCAAAACACAATATTTTCATAGAACACCAAAAAAAGTTTTCTTTTGTTTTTGCTACTGTACACAGAACACAAAAATAGAGAACAAAAAAAGCCTTATGTGAAAACCTTTTTGTGTTTCAACTCTATGTTAGGCTCATCATTATCTTTCAACCATTCTCTTCCAAACTGGAACCAGTGTTGGAAACTAGTTCATCTCATTCTTTGTTTCATCTAGATCTTCACTTACTAGTTCTTCATCTTTAGGTATTATTTATTTTCCCTAAATTCCAACTTATAAATCTTCTTATTTCTAACTTTTAGACCTGCTTATCTCCAACTTCGGCAACTTCACGTGAAGATCATCACATTGGTTCACCATCTTAAGGTATTTATAATTTTATTTTCTTTTTTTGGAATTCCAACTCTCAAATCTTCTTAAGCAAGAAAAAAAAAATGGAAATGGAATCAGTGACTAGTTTTGTGCTTTATTTGTCTTCTATACTGCAATTTAGACACCACCACCCAACACTTCAATTTTTTGTGAATTTCAGTTTTTTTTTGTTTTGAGTTTTCATTAGTTTCTTTTCTCTACTCATCTCTTTTGCAAGATTCCTTTAAATTGTCTATCATATCTATATAATTTTTCCTTTGTAATTTAGCATTTCTACCACATTGACACTCATAATCTACCCTTCTGTTCTATATTAATTGAATAATTATTATTATTATTATTATTATTATTATTATTATTATTATTTGTGTTTTTATTTTAATTTTGAAATTTGGTAATTTTTTCTTGAAACGAATTGATTTTGGATAGTTGGGCTTTTGTTTTTTCTTGATGGGTACTGCTTGTGCTTAGCCATTTGAAGTTATTGCCCATTTCCAAGAAAAATGTAGGGTTATGTTTGAAGGGATATGGATATTTTGTCTTTCTACACAAGTGTTTTAATTGAAAAAAATTAAAGTGAGTGAAAAACTGAAAAAAAAAAAAAAAAAAAAAAAAAAAAAAGATGGATGGATGGGTAGGCTTGGAGTCATTCCATGAAGGCCATGCTTTATTCATTACCAATTGTCACTTTATATTATCTTTCAAAACTATAGATATGATTTGGGTCAAAACCCATTTAGCATGGTGATGGTGTTTTCTGCACACCCGATGCATGTAAAGAAATTACATCAATATTAATTATGAGTTTATGACCTATATATTCTTACACATTAATAATTATTAGGAAATGCCTTTTTGAAAATCTACTACTAGAAGTGAAACTGAAATTTTTGTTCATCTCCATTTTCTCACTTCAAATTGGGGTAGTTTTGAGTCTGAGGTTGTGTTGAAGTTTTGGGGTTGGGTTAAGGTAGTTTTTTTGGTAAGGAAATTCTAGTATTTGATTACAAAGTCGGGGTGACTTCATTTTTAGAAATTATAGTGGAATGTTATATATGGATTGATATTTATATATTGTTAATGGCTTGTCCTATTTATTTGAAAATGATATGAAAATAATAAAAATGAAAATAAAGATCATCGGTAATTATTGAAATGTATATAGGTAACCTAATTAATAACACATTTCTAGAGTTGTAGACTCAAATAAGGTAATATCAAATTAATGCATAAAATTAGATAAATTTATGCATGGTAAAAAAATGTGAAATTAATTGATAATGGGACAACATGACATTGATTGTTGAAAAAAAATGGGTATATGAATGAAGTATTGGAAGATTAGTAAATCATTAATATGATTGAAAACATAACACTACTTCATAAGCTTTAATATCTTGAGAATCTTGGTAGAAAGTTTTTGAAGGTAGATATAAAATAAAAGTTTAACTAGTAAATGAATATTAATTATTTTTTCATTAATGAGTTTAATCATATTTGTGATAAAATAAATAAAGTGAAAGATGTAAATATCATATTTGTGACAAAATAAATAAAGAGAAAGATGTGAATGTGTAATCATTTCTTATAAATGTTTGATAACTTTTTTGAGAAAATGAGAGGATATTATTTACTTTTTAATGCATCACATCTTTGCTTTTTGAATATTATCTTTTTTTCCGTCAATTTTTTTTTTCATTTGTGGACATTATGATTTACGTATTATCCTCTGACATTTGAGATAGTGTTTTGGATTGTATATGACAACAAATTTTCTTTAGAATATTACATTATTTAAGGGCAACAGAAACATTAAGATTCTTCATAAAGCTCAGAAGTCAAATAGAGGTAAAATTTTATAATTTATAATGTATGTTGTGAGTATAGTATTGGTTTAATTATATATTAACTGAAACTTAATAGGATAGAACCCTTAAAAGCATGACACGATGTAACAAATTTGAAATTCATTATTTATTTAATGATGTTCTAGTTTCACTTTTATCTATCCTTATTCCATGTATTATACTTTATGAGCATTCTTACATGTATCTTTTGCATTGTACGTGACTTAGGTCTATTAAGAGTTGCACAAAAGATCTAAGTTATGGATTCTTTGCAAATAGATGACTTGTTCACTGTCGGTTCATGGGCCTAGGCAACCCATTAGAGGTTGTAGTGCACCACCTCCTAATTGGATGGATGGTTGGTCTTGGTTATTGAGATGAGTTTCCCATGGTGAGTGCACTAGTGTGTATGATTGCACATTGGACAATACCTATGGTGAGTTATGACTTAAGGCTATCAAGCAGTCATGACTCTACCAAGCCGTTTCATAATGTTGTTTTTCAACCTTGAGAGAATATTGAACTTGTGTTGAATTTAGCTGTGGTTTTGACCTATGGGTGATATCATAAGTTGATCATATATTCCCTATGGATGGGGTCATTTGTTGATTTAAGTCGATTGCAATAGGTATTCTCAATAAAAGCACCATGATATATCTTGGGATTAAGACAGTGTGTCCCCTTGAGTGATCCTAAGGAGGTGTGTTCATGGAAACTATGATCATAGTAGTTCCCTAAGTGGAACTTGACATAGGCTCTTTGAGAGCTAAGATTTGTTAATTAAACACACAATAGGAGGATCTGTAACTCAAGAATGGTAGAGGTAGTCTTTAAAGGCTAATAGCTTTCACTTTATTAGACTATGGATACTAATTCATGGGAAGACTAAACACAATGATAACATAAATGAGTAGAGAAGATATTCATTGATATAATGATAACATAAATGAATAGAGGTAACATGGAAAATGGGACGTTCAATAACCAAACTTAGAAGAACATGTTAAATAAAATGAGTGTTAGAGCAAAATGAAATTTCAACAAAATTTTCATAGACTACATGTCAAGCATCGTTAATTCTTAGACTTTGTAAAGCACACTGGATTTGGTTGGGATGCTGAAAGTAACATGGTGCATGCTTTAAAGGACATATGACAAAATTACATTCGGGGAAAATGACTTCCAAAGTAATCATTCTTTGGTTCAATTATTTTCCATTAATAGAATGTCAAGCATGAGATTTTTTATTATTTGTTTATTTCCTTTTAGGCACACCCAAATGCAAAAAAATTCCACTCCAAGGGATGTCCATACTATAAGTTGCTAGGCCTCATCTTTAATCCTTCTATAGCAACTAGTGTGCTCCACTATTCCTCAACTCAAGATCCATACTAATGATGAAGATGAGATGGATGATAACCTTCAACATGGTGGAGTACATGTAGATGTAGATTGTGAGAGTCCTAATGATCCTCTACGACTGGTGATTGAAGGGGACATAACCACCTATTCTAGAAAATGCACTAGTGAATATTGTGGGGATGGTAAAGGTAAGAAAGAATCAAGACTAGGTCAAATGGGTGATGCCTTGAAATCATGGGCTGAAACATTTAAGGTTAGATTTGAGCCATTTAAGGCCAAAACTAAGGCACTATTGGCTAGAGTTGAGAAATATAAGGGTGGAACCAGTACTGAAACTACTAGTCGTTCAGGCACTCATGAATTTAGCTTAACCAAATGGATGTCAGCCTTGGAAAATATTAGATTGCTTGACAATGACAAATATGTGAAGGTTGTTGAGAAGTTCACATTTATAGAGTGGAGAGAAATTTTTATGAACATGCTTGATGAGAGGAAGAAAGCATGGATTGATAGACTTTAAATATGGTTATTCATATTTGAATGGATTGTTATTATGCTAGCAATGTAGTATATATTATTTATTTTTTGTTAGAGTAGTTTTATTATGTTATTTAATTTTTGTGTGGATTTAGTTTGGACTTATGAAACTTAAATAGTATGTGTTTATAATGTTTATTAAATGCTATTTTATATTGTCTATTGTTTTCTTTTATGTAGAACATAATTGATGATGAGAACAAAAGTAGTGGGTCATTGTACAAGCCAACTTCATCTTCTGAGGATGATGATGACCTTGACAAAATATTTATTGCTTAGATAACGAAAGAGTATGAAGAAATTTTTTTAAGTAAGACACCTCAAAGGACATTCTTTTTTATAGGTAAAAATAGAATAAAATATATAAATGTATAAAAAGGAAGCCTATAAGACAATCCAAGGCATACAGGAAATATACAGAAAGCGCCATAAGGTAAAGAAGAACTTAAAAAGATGAGAATAAAAAAACCTCACCCGTCCTCACCTAGAACCTAACCAATAAAAAAATTTGATTAAAGGTAAAGGTCTAGCATCTATATACAACTTTGTCCAAGACCAAAAACTGCACACAAAAGAATTCTTCAACCTATGAACTGAAAACTCTTCATTGTTAAAAGTTATCCTATTTCTTTCCTTCCACACCGTCCAAAAAAAGACATAAAGGGTCCAACTTCCAAGTTTTTTTTACGCTTCTTACCAACAAATGACCCATACCAACCAAGGAGAGTCTCTCTTACCGAGCAAAGGAGAACCCAAGTCACATCAAAAAGAGCAAATAATAACTCCTACAAAACCCTAGTCTTCGTACAGCGGACTAAAATGTGATTATTAAACTCCTCTTCGATGAGACAAAAGAAACATCTATTAGCTAGGGTCTAACCCCTCTTCTTTAGTTGATTCAATGTTAAAACTTTCCCTCATGAGGCTTCCTAAGCAAAAAAAAAAAAAAAAAAAAAAAACGCACTTTTGGAGGAACATAAGGATTCCAAAGGATGTTCCTTGATAACTGGACTACATTTTCCAACTTTAATGCATTATAAAGGAACTTAATTGAAAAAATCCCATTTTTTTTTTTATCTTTTTACATAACACCTTATCCTTTAATTCTTCATTAACTCTCTTCCCTTGAATTGTCATGAGTAGCCATTCCACCAAGATCATCTCCCAATCTTTGAAAGCCCCAGAAAAATGAGGACTCTAACTTACCCCATCAACTGAAAGGTCCTAAACCTCTACCACTCGCTTCTCTTTTGAAACCACCAAAGCGTACAAATAGGAAAAAAATAATTATAAAAAATCCTAATCATCACAACATGAATCCTTCCAAAATCTAACTCTTCTACCATTACCCATGAAAAACATAATATTGTTGCTCAACAATAAACCTTCCTTCCTAATATCCTTCCACAACCCCACTCCAAATCTCTTTCTTCCTTCACAGGTATACCACCCCCCATCTTCTACTCCATACTTCATACTAATGATTTGTTCCAAGGAGCTTCCCTTTTTTCCATGAAACGCCAACTTCATTTACATAAAAGGGCTCTATTAAGTGCAGTGAGGCATCTAACACCCAATCCACTATTACTTTTATCTGAGCATACAACTGCTCATTTGACAAGGTGAGTCTTCTGCTCCAAAGCCCCCCTTCCCCCTCCCCCCTTCCCCCCTCTCTTACCCCAAAGGAAATCCCTTTAGATTTGCTCGAGTCTCAATCTAATCGATCTAGGAATACACAAAATAGACATGTAGTGATTTGTCCCCATTGCAGTCATGCCATTTGATTCTGGCTCAGACGGGTGTTATCAACAAAATTTATAAAACCTAAATCACCTCACACTAGGGTAGCATAGCTAACATAGTATAGTGGCTCTAGGATCGTCCACAAGGATGGGTTTTCATCGTATAGTTGACTTAAATGAAGGAAATAAAATGGTGCTTTCTCTTATGAAAATTAGAAAGAGAATGGAATTGTGATTGTAAAGATTGATTTTTAGTTAAGAAAAAACAATAAGTGAAATTAACTATAAAGAAAAGGTCTCTTGGAGCTTTAAGTCACTAGGATCGAGTTCCTTAGGCAAAGAGGGAGATTTCAGATCTTCTCCTCATGTTGGGGATAATAACATAAAGGATGGTTATCTCCCGAACCGGTTTTATATTTAGCAATTAAGATTTGATCCAAAGGGTTCATGGAAATTGATAGTTGCTTCCCATTAATGGCTTCAAACACTAAATACTCTCCTCTTGAACCACCTTCCAATGGCTCGTAAATGATAACTAATAGACATCCACGGATCTAGCAATAAGCATCCATGGAGCCCGAAAAGCTTACCAAGTATTGGCCATCCAAGGTGATTTTAAGGGATTTAAGATTAAACGTTGAAATAAAAACCATTGATGGTTAACAACTACTGACATTTATAGCAAGGACAACTCCCACCTTTGCATTCAGGTCCTTTACCTAACTTCCATCACTCCAAGAAAAGTAAAACCTAGCCACTCATCCCTTGAGAAATCATCCTTAGAGGTTGTTTGGATAGAAAGAAAAATGAAAACAAAATGAGAAGGAAAGGCAGAGCAAAAAGCTCTCTGTATATCTTACTACGGGAATTTACAAGTGTTTAATGAAAAACCATCATCGCCCTCTCCCTCTCTCTCTCTCCTTATATATAAGCTACCTAAAATATATATAAAGAGATATAAAAGAAAATATCTAGGTTGGTTACAAGGAGAAACTAGGAAATTACACAAAATATCTGAAGATAAAAATCTAACGGAGTCGATACACAGGAAGATTTTGCATACCATGCTAAATTTGGCATGGTATGCGAAATCCTTTGGTTGTCTCAAGTGGTTTCGCATGGTGTGTGAAATTTCGTACAGCCATGCGAAATTGCTGGTTGTTTGATTTCTTCCTCTAGTTTTCTTCCTTGCATCTCTGATTGGCTTGGCAAAGGGCTATGAAGTGCTCCAAAGCATGGATTCTTCATGTATTTGAGCTTTAACTTGCATTGCCATGGATTTCACAAAATTCTCCCTCATTATTGGCTTGTTTCAATGATAAAAAAGCTACCAAAAACACCAAAACTTGCCAAAAATTGATTAGTAACCCTTGCTAGGTTCCTTAATGTGCCAATTGAGTTAAAAGGTATTAACTACTACTCAAAAGTATTTAAAACAGTTAGTTTCAAGCTATAAAAGAGTACTTTTTGAGTAGTAATCACTCTCCCCAACCGACATATTACTAGTCTCTTAGCAATGAAGAAGAGATAAAAAAGAATAGACAGTAAAATAATTTACAAAATCATGCTAATCACTCCAAAAAAATTTCAAGTGTCATGATGCAGATTATACTCTCTCATGGAACATTAAAGAGGCAAAACCCAAACTTCAACAAGAGTCATCAAATATCTTGCTTAGTCACAATTTATAAATAGTAGGCATTATGCAATTTTAAGCATCAAAAGAATTTCTACTCCCAAAGGTTCAATCCTTATTTTTCCACAAAAATCTAAGTGTTAAACTTATTAGTTTCCGATTATAATATGTCAAACTATTCTCTCCCCCCAACCTAGATCTTTCTCAAACTTTAGCAAACTGACCAACCTCCAATAGGCTAAGAACGCACCTCTTTTATTTCATAATTTTTTTTTCATTGCAGGAGTACAATGCTAAAGGTATTGTTTCCTAAAGTGTCCATGTAACGGGAATCCATCGATGACTTCCAACCAATCAAGGTTTAGGGCATCAAGCTTTAAGGATCTTTCGACCACTAACTCCTTATATTTTCCCCAGACTTTTGAGATTGAAATTCAATACCCAAGCACTTACAATATGTTAAACTCCACCTATTCACCCTTGTAACGAGCATTGAGGTCGATGACTCCCAACCAATAAAGGTTTAGGGCACCGGGTTTTAAAGACTTTCGTTGTATACCCCTCGGACCTTGCTCAAGTTTCAAGGCCAGCAAAACACCTTGTTCTTTTTTTTTTTTTTTTTTTTTTTGAAGGCTCATTGGCCTTTTATAAGGTGTCCCAACTCTATTAAAATGAGGTCAAAGTTACCAAGTCAAAATTTTCCTAAGTTCAGGGGGTGAGATAGTTTTTCATCTTATAACCGGAACCTAATGTGCATAGTGTGTGATAAGATTAAAGTGGAAGAAATAAGGTTGAATTCCATAGGAGTTCTGATAATTCATCAACTTTAATAAGCATAATACAAACTCTAAGATTCAAGTAAAAAGACAAGAACTCAATTCCTCCCATTTCATTTTGATTTTTCCTTAATAACCATGAAAAGTAGAATGAAAACTTTTAAAATTAAGCAAAAAGTAACTAAATTAACAAATTAACCTAGCATTATTTAACAAAACTTCCTTCTTTAACTCTCCCCCCAACCAATATCAACATTGCCCTCAATGTTTCAAGAGCAATTGAAAATAAAGAGAGGAAGTGGTTCATCCTGAATGAAATGGAGTCTGAGTCGTAAATGAGAAACCGTATGAGTAAAAAACAAAAGGGTAATGAGTAGGGGAAATAGAAAAATTCTAATTATAATTAAAAACATGATGTCTATATATCAATTTGAGAAAGTACAATATAAGATATTATCAGGCAATACATTCAATCCTAGTTTATAAAGCATCAAAACAAAGACAAATTTGTAATAATATAATATGGAAATACAATAAGATAAAGAGATGTCCTATTATCAAGTAGTGGGAGCCTCGGGTGGAGATGATGCCTCCTCAAGCATAGCTGTGAGTGTGGGAGGCTTATCCTAAGGTGGTGGAATCCGGACCTTTGCTGGTGTAGTGCCCTCAGTTGGAGCTATAAGCACTGAGGATGAGGGAAGGTCAGGCTAAGGCGGAGGCAAGAGTCCCAGGTGCCATCTGTTGGAAGAGAGCAGAATGAGTGGTGGTGAGTGTCTGAAAGGTATGCACAAGGACGCGAAACTCTGAAGCCAATATGGTAATGGAAGGCTCGGATGTAGTAGGTACGACTGGTGGAACAGTAGAAGTCGTAAGCAGAGCAATGGTAGTAGCCTCAAGTGTGGGCACTGGTGGTACAGTCTCTGCCAAAAACTCGCTCTGCTCTGGCTGTGGAGGCACTGGGGGTGGTACCATAGGAGGGACTCCTAGCGGTGTAGAGTAGCCCACCAACTTATTCCATTTGTCGAGAGTGAATCGCTATCGATAAAGGCGGTAGTGCTCGAGCCGAGGCTTAGTAGGAAAGCCCAAATACTTCAGGATCTAGCACAGCAACCTCAAAAATAGTAGTGGAATGGTGTCGGCCCTCTGGAGCTTCTTCCTATGGACCTTCTCCTCAAAGTGGATGAGGGAGGCCATGATCAAGTGGTGCGGGCTAAAGTAGAAGCCCTCTGATATATAGAATAACACGTCCAAAATAGTTCATCTCCTCTATACTGAATGCTGCAAGGGAAAGAGATTAGAGTGCAGCATCATGTCTACGAGGAGCATCCCAAGTGGAAGCTCCTTCCGTAGAAGGATCGAATCAGTAAAGGTCTCCTTAGATAATATATGGACCATGTCCGTCTAAGACACTGGGGATCACTGTCGGAAAGTAGATGGATTCTCTGGCTCGTACGGAATCTGTAGAGCCTCTGCAATATGTCTGGCCTTGAGGACACCATGACGTCTATCAATACTGAAGTGAATCGTGGTAGGACTCGGGACACCATGAGTAGTCATAGACTAGTAAAAGTCTAGTGCTACTCTGGGATAGAAGAACTCACGAAGAGTCATGAGGTGCTCAAGGTGGTACCTCTAGAGTAGGTCGTAAGAGTCTTAGAGCTCTAGCTGCTGTCGCATGACCTCCTGATCAAAATATAGCTCCAAGTGGAAGGGTCTCGCTCTACAATCTGAGTTGCCCTCAATGGGCGGTGATGTAAGCATCGGACGTTTGATAATCAACTCCGGTGACAGGTCAATAGGAACCTCAGAATCTACAGGAGGCCCAGAAGCTTCGAATGAGTCGTCCGGGCCTGAAATCCTGGCCTTCTTGGCTGGAGGGCACCGTACTGAGATCTCGGGGCGCGAAGCAGTTGCCCCTGGAGTAGTAGGTGGTCTCCTCATCTAGTACCGGCGCTGAGGAGTAGGTGAGAAAGTACCAATGGCCGCTCCACCCTCGAAAGGTGGAATGCGCGAGGCCTCCATGGCCTAAGATGGGGACTCGCTAGGTACTTAAGCAGATGACGCTCTCTACCTCGTGGTGCGTCTCGGTGAAGGGACGGGAAGGGATCCTCAGGTCCACACCATGTCGGAAATGGAAGACGAGCCTCAAGTCTGTGCTTTGAGGGGGAGCGGAGTGCGTCTCTTTGAGGTGAGATGTGCGCTGAGCTTGGAATCAAATGGAGATGGGTGAGGTCGTAAGGTGGCAGAGGAAAATGAGGGATTCATAGGATGTGAGGTGTTTGTGAAATGAGGATTTTAGGGCTCAGGGGGTTTAAAAAAATATTGACGGGCAACTTTTCATTTTCGCAGGCGCCTCTTGGTTTTCGCATAATATGCGAAATGGTTTCGCAAACCCCTTAGGGTTTCGCACAATGTGCGAAATGGGTTTGGGTATACGACATTTTTCGCATGGTCTACGAAAATTTCGCAGAGTGATCGAAATGATTTTGCAGAGGTTGGCCTATTTTCGCTGGGTATGCGAATTTGGTTTGCAAGGTGTGTGAAATTTCACACCTCAGTGAAAATAATTCCTTGATTTCGCACGCCCTACAAATATTTCGCAAGGTGTGCGAATTTTTTTTATTGTTCCTCTGTTTGAAATCCCCCTGCAATCGATCATCAAAAACCTAAGTTAAATCAAACTAAAATAAAATTAAAACGAGAAATCAAAATCAAAACAAGTAATAATACAAGAAAACTCTTAAACCAAAAATAAAATAAAAATATGGACTTGATTAGTCTTTAAAAAGACTAAGTCCATCAAAAAGCTGGTCTTGTCAAGCTTGATGTGGATCAAGGAGGATGAATTCCTCCTTGTCGCGAGAAAAAAACTCTATAAAGGGCTTGAGATGGTGGCCATTCACTTTGAAGCTCCCGGTGTTATTGGAGTTGGGTAATTCCACTACTTCGTTTGAATGCACTTGATGAATGGTAAAAGGACCTATCCATCTTGATTTCAGCTTGCCCGGAAAGATGTGGAGCTTTGAGTCATAGAGCAAGACTCTTTGTCCATTTCAAAATTCCTTACAGGAAATCAACTGATCATGCCACCTCTTCAATTTTTCTTTTGCAATTTTTGAATTGATATAGGCATCATTTCTCAATTCCTCCATCTTATTGAGGTCTAAGAACCTCTTCAACCTAGCTCTGCTCAGATCCATGTTAAGCTTCTTGATTGCCCACCATCCTTTGTATTCTAATTCCACAGGGAGATGGCATGTTTTGCCATAGACTATGCGATATGGAGACATCCAAAGAATGGTCTTGTAAGTTGTTCTATACGCCCATAGTGAATCAAGGAGCTTGACTAACCAATCTTTTCTATTTGTGTTCACCTCCTTCATCAATATGTTTTTAATCTCCCTGTTTGCTAACTCAACTTGCCCACTAGTTTAAGGGTGGTAAGGTGTAGCTACCTTATGCTTCACCCCATACTTGGCTAGGAGAGTTTCAAAAGGCTTGTTGCAAAAATGAGTACCTCCATCACTAATTATGGCTTTGGGCACCCCAAATCTTGAGAAAATGTTCTCCTTAAAAAACTTGAGAACCACTCTGTGGTCATTGTGCTTACATAGGACTGCCTCAACCCACTTATAAACATAATCTACTCCCACCAAGATGTACGAGTAGCCAAAAGACATAGGGAATGGTCCCATGAAGTTAATGCCCTAAACGTAAAAAAGATCAACTATCATCCTCAAGCAAAGTGGCCTCCACATGCATTTTCATGGCAATGAATGAGGATCCCATATTGCTTTTCTTCAGGAACGCACTTCCTTATTATCCAATATGCACAGTACTTGAATAGAAATGGCTCTTCCTAATAGTAGACATGAATTTTTGCAAAGAAGTGCTTCTTATCTTGTGTTTTCCACTCACTTGGAACTTCTCCTGTGACCAGGTAGTTAGCAATGTGCACGTACCAAGAAGCAACTTCCACCAACATGAGAGACTTCTCAGGAAAATCATCATTAATGGGCAAACCATAGGAATTATGTGCAATAGCTAGCCTTGAAAGGTGGCCTGCTACCACATTCTCCACTCCTTTCTTGTCTTTGATATCGAGATTGAACTCTTGAAGCAAGAGAATCCATCTAATCAGCCTTGCTTTAGCCTCTTGCTTAGTCAATAGATACTTCAAAGTAAAGTGATCAGTGAAAACCACGATGAAAAACCCCACCAAGTAAGCACAAAACTTATCTAAGGAAAAAACTACAGCTAACAATTCTTTCTTCATGGTTGTGTAGTTTCTTTGCACCTCATTCAATGTCTTGCTCGCATAGTAGATCACATAGGGTTTTCCATCTTCTATTTGCCCAAGAACAACTCCTATAGCAAAGTCACTAGCATCACACATTACCTCAAAGGGTAGTTTCCAGTTAGGAGCCCTCACTATTGGTGCGGTTGTCAAAAATAGTTTCAATTCTTCAAAACTTCTTTGACACCTATCATCCCATACGAATTTAGCATCCTTGACCAATAGTTCACAAAGAGGCCTTGCAAGCTTAGAGAAATCCTTGATAAACCTCTTATAGAACCCAGCATGGCCAAGGAATTGCCTTACTCTTTTGACATTTGTTGGGGATGACAACTTAACAATGAGTTCAACCTTTGCTTTATCAACTTCAATGCCTTGCTTTGAGATGATGTGCCTAAGGACAATCCCTTGGTGTACCATGAAATGACAATTCTCCCAGTTAAGCACTAAGTCTTTCTCAATGCATCGGTTCAGAATAACTTCTAAGTTGACCAAGCATTCATCAAATGTACTTCCATATATGGTGATATCATCCATAAAGACTTCCATAATACGCTCCACCATATCATTGAAAATGCTTAACATGCATCTTTGGAAAGTTACGGGTGCATTGTATAAGCCGAAAGGCTTTCTCTTGTATGCATAGGTGCCAAATGGGCATGTGAAAGTGGTCTTCTCTTGGTCTTCAACATCAATTTCTATATGAAAGTACTCAGAGTAGCCATCCAAGAAACAATAGAAAGGATGCCTAGAGACCCTCTCAAGAACTTGATCGATAAAGGGCAACGGGAAATGGTCATTCCTTGTCACCGCATTCAACCTCCTATAATCGATACACACCTTCCAACCTATAGTGAGGCGTGTAGAGACATATTCTCCCTTATCATTTTCACCACCGTGATCCCAGGCTTCTTTGGCACAACTTGAGTAGGACTCACCCGTGGGCTATCTGATATGGGGTAAATAATATCGGCCTGAAGTAGCTTAAGAACTTCAGCTCACACCACCTCTTGCATGTGAGGGTTCAACCTTCTCTAAGGTTGATGAACTGGCTTAGCTTCATCCTCCATGTAAATATGATGGGTGCAAACTAAAGGGTTGATCCCTTTCGAATCAGAAATTTGCCATCCTATTGTCTTCTTACATCTTCTAAGGACTTCAAGTAAACAATCCTCCTGATGAATGGTAAGAGCTGAAGATATAACAATAGGGCACTTCTTGTTGTCTTCCAAGTATGCATACTTAAACTCTATGGGTAGTGGCTTAAGAATAACCTTTGGGGACTCCTCCTTAATAGGTCTTTGCGTCTCCTCCTCATTCAATAAGGGTAGAATTTCTTCTCTCCTCCTCCAAGGGACCAGAGTAGCAAGCAATTCTGAGGGTTCAGGTAACCCTTCCTCAAGATCCTCAAAACTCTCAACCCAATCCTCCTGTATTCTCTTATCACAATGCTCCTCCACTAAAGTGTCAATCATGCACACTTCCTCTAGGCCTTCTTCTTCTTCCGGATGGATATGCTTCTTGTTTAAATGGAAGATGTTGAGCTCTAATGTCATGTTACCAAACGTGAGTTGCATGACTCTATTCCTACAATTGATTATTGCATTTGATGTATCTAGGAATGGTCTTCCAAGTATGATAGGAACATAATTAGTTTCTTTGACAACTAGATCCGTATCAAGAACAACAAAATCCACTGGATAGTAGAATTTGTCAACTTGAACCAAAACGTCTTCGATCATCCCTCTTGGAATCTTCACTGATCTATCTACCAGAGATAGAGTGATGGATGTTGTCTTCAACTCTCCAAGTCCCAATTGCTTATAGACAGAATAGGGTAGCAAATTCACATTTGATCCCATTTCCAACAAAGCTTTTTCCACACAAGTCCCTCCAATACTCACTGAGATGGTAGGACAACCCGAATCCTTGTACTTTACTGGAGAGTTGCACTGTATTATAGCACTTACTTACTCAGTCGAGAAGGCTTTCTTGTTCACATTCAACCATCTCTTTACAGTGCACAAGTCCTTCAAGAATTTTGCATATGTCAGCACTTGTTTGATTATGTCTAGCAAAGGGATATTGACTTTCACTTGCCTTAACACTTCAAAAATTTCTGATGCATTATTGGTTCCCTTTTTGCCATGCAAAACTTGGGGAAAAGATGAAGGCATGTGTTTCTTCATCATATCTTCCTTGATCACTATCCTCTCAAGTTCTTCATTCACACTAGAATCATGGTCATCTTTCTTTGTACTTTTCCCTTTTCTCTTTCCTTTTCTTTCCTTTCTCTTTTCTTTTTCTGCTACACTCTCTTCATCATGCTTTAGCTTGGATGTGGGCTGATCAACCTCTTTACCACTCCTCAACGTGATAACTGCTTTAACTTCCCTCACATTTGAAGATTCCCCCTCTTGAGCCTCCACTTCATGGATACCCTTGGGATTTTAATGAGGTTGAGAAGGAAATTTTCCTTTCTCTTGCACTGTGTTGAGGTTGGTAAGCCTTGAGATTGTGTATTGAACATTATCTATCTTCTGTGACAGATCATTTTGCATCCCATCCATCCTTTTGTTCAATCTACTCTCGACACTGTCAATTCTCTGATTCAGTTGAGCATTGATGGACTTCTGATCTCCCACAAAGTCTCCCACAACCTTGCTAAGATTCACAATAGCTTGTTAAAGATTCAAGGCTTGCTGAGGTGCTTGAGCAGGTTGTGTGTACTGAGGTGGCTTTGGTTTCCAAGAGAAATTTGGATGGTTCCTCCAATTCGAATTGTAAGTGTTGCCATATGAAGCATTGTTATTGGGTTTGAATTGACCAATAACATTGGCTTGATCACCAAACATCTCTCTCACTCTTGGAATTGTAGGGCACTCCTCCACCAAGTGCTCATAAGATTCACAAATGGAACAAGGCATAGCCTCCAATGGTGTCTCAGAAATGGCTTGCACTTCTTGTACCTTCTTCATTTCTAGCTATTCCAATCTCCTTGCCATAGCTGCAACCTTTGCCTTCATGTCAATGTCTTCATTCAAAACATACATCCCACCCTTAGCATTAGGTTGAGACTTCATTCTTCCCACCTCTCTAGCATTTGGTTCATACTATCCTCTTGAAACTTCAACCACATAATTCAAAAAGTCCATGGCTTCCTCCGGATTCTTACTCATGAAGTCTCCTCCACACAGTTTCTAGGAGTTGCTTCATTGAAAAAGACATACCATCGTAAAAATAACTCACTAAGAGCCATCTGTCAAAGCCATGGTGAGGACAAACATTAATAGCTTCCATGTACCTTTCCCAACACTCATAGAATTTCTTATTCTCTTTAGCTGAGATGTTCAAAATTTGCCTTTTCAAACCATTGGTCCTATGAGTAGGGAAGAACTTATTAAGAAACTCGGCTTGCAAATCAGTCCAAGTTTGGATACTCCTTGGCCTTAAATAATTAAGCCAAATCTTGACCTTATCCTTCAAAGTGAAAGGAAATAGTTTGAGCCTCATCAAATCAATTGAAGCTCCTCCTTCTTGCAATGTATTACAAACCTCATCGAATTCCTTAATATACGAGTAGGGATTCTCACTTTGCATCCCATGGAAAGTAGGTAGGAGTGGTACAATGTGAGGTCGGATTACTAGCTGCTCAGTGGGAGGCACTATGCATGACGGTGCACTCATACGAGGTGGATGCATGTGGTCCCTCATGGATCGATATGCGTTGAAATTACCTCTTGACCATGTTGGTTATTCTGATCTTTGGGTGGAACATCCATGATGTTCAAACACACTTCCAACTCAGTTTCTCGAGGAGTTTCAATCTTCACAAGTCTTCCTTCAATATCTCTTATCCAATAGGGCATGCACAACTAGAGATCACTGAAACAAAAAACAAAGAAAACAAAAGAAATACAATACTAAGAAAAAGTTAAGGTTAGCTAAAAACTAAACAAAAGATAAGCTAAATATAGACAAAGGAAAAGAATAAGTAAAAAGAAAAATCACCAAACTTGTGATGAAGATCACAAGTGTTCACCAAAAGTCATGTCAATGTACTTTGGCACCATCCCCGACAACGACGCCATTTGATTCGTCCCCATTGCAGTCATGCCATTTGATTCTGGCTTAGACGGGTGTTATCAACAAAATTTATAAAACCTAAATCACCTCACACTAGGGTAGCATAGCCAACATAGTATAATGGCTCTAGGATCGTCCACAGGGATGCGTTTTCATCATATAGTTGACTTAAATGAAGGAAATAAAATGGTGCTTTTTCTTATGAAAATTAGCTTTTAAAGAAAATGGAATTGTGGTTACAAAGATTGATTTTAAATTAAGCAAAAACACTAAGTGAAATTAACTATAAAGAAAAGGTCTCTTGGAGCTTTAGGTCACTAGGATCAAGTTCCTTAGGCAAAGGGGGAGATTCTGGATCTTCTCCTCGCTTTGGGAATAATAACATAAATGATGGTTATCTCCCGAACCGGTTTTATATTTAGCAATTAAGATTTGATCCAAAGGGTTCATGGAAATTGATAGTTGCTTCCCATTAATGGCTTCAAACACTAATCTCCTCTTGAACCACCTTCCAATGGCTCGTAAATGATAACTAATAGACATCCACGGATTTAGCAATAAGGATCCATGGAGCCCGAAAAGCTTACCAAGTATTGGCCATTCAAGGTGATTTTAAGGGATTTAAGGTTAAACCTTGAAATAAAAACCATTGATGGTTAACAACTATTGACATTTATAGCAATGACAACTCCCTTGAGAAATCATCCTCAGAGGTTGTTTGGCTAGAAAGAAAAATGAAAACAAAATGAGAAGGAAAGGCAGAGCAAAAAGCTCTTTGTATATCTTACTACGGGAATTTACAAGTGTTTAATGAAAAACCATCATCATCCTCTCCCTCTCTCTCTCTCTCTTTATATATAAGCTACCTAAAAGATATATAAAAAGATATAAAAGAAAATATCTAGGTTGGTTACAAGGAGAAACTAGGAAATTACACAAAATATCTAAAGATAAAAATATAACGGAGTCGGTGCTCATGAAGATTTTGCATACCATGCGAAATTTGGCATGGTGTGAGAAATCCTTTGGCTGCCTCAAGTGGTTTCGCATGGTGTGCGAAATTTCGCGTAGTCATGCGAAACTGCTGGTTGTTAGATTTCTTCCTCTAGTTTTCTTCCTTGCATCTTTGATTGTCTTGGCAAAGGGCTATGAAGTGATCTAAAGCATGGATTCTTCATGTATTTGAGCTTTAACTTGCATTGCCATGGATTTCACAAAATTCTCCCTTATTTTTGTCTTGTTTCAATGATTAAAAAGCTACCAAAAACACCAAAACATGCCAAAAACTTATTAGTAACCCTTGCTAGGTTCCTTAATGTGCCAATCGAGTTAAAAGGTATTAACGACTACTCAGAAGTATTTAAAACAGTTAGTTTCAAGCTATAGAAGAGTACTTTTTTAGTAGTAATCATGTAGTAAATGGGCATGGTGCACAAAGTGCTCTGAATGAGAGTGAGTCCCCTTCCTTTAGAAATATATAGTCTCTTCCACATAGCTAATTGTTTCTGAAACCTTTTTTCTACCTCATCCTAAGTTGCCACTGATTTGTGTAGGGCGCCTAAAGGAAGCCCAAGGTATGAGGAGGAAAGCGTTCCCACCTTGCACCCAAGCTTAAGGGCCAACTTCTCCAAATTCTCCACTCTTCCCACTAGTAGGATCTCACTTTTGTCCAGATTAATTTTTAGCCCAGAGATGGCTTCAAACCATATTAACAACCAAGCTTCGTAAAAGATTAATGTATCATCAACGTATGGCAGATGAGTGAGTTGAACTCCCTCACCACCCCTCCTTTTAACCCTACACTTTGTCAAATATCCCTTACTAATTGCTCTCTTAATAAGGCAGCTCAAGGTTTCCATTCATATCACAAAAAAAATAAGGCAAAAAGGGTCCCCCTTGCCTTAACCCCCTAGAGTTGTGAAAGAACCTCGATGAAGTGCCATCAACAAGAACTAAGAAAGTTGCTATAGAAATACACCACTTAACCTATCTTACCCATTTCTCTCTAAATCCCATTTTTACAAAATTTGGAGTAGGAAATCCTAACTTAAGTGATCATAAGCCTTCTCTATGTTGAGTTTGCACAACACCCTACACCCATTGCTTTTTAGTAAAGATTTTACTGTTGGGATTGAGTCCCTAAAAGAAAGATGTGATGTAACAAAGTTAGACTTAACTATCCCTTTGCTATCTCTTTGGTTTATTGACATTGATTTGGGCATTCAACCTATGTCTTTTATATTGTATATGACTTGGGTGCATTAGTAGTTGCACATAAGATACAAGTCATGAGTTCCTTGTAAGTAGATAAATTGTCCATATTTGGTTCATGGATTTAGGCAATCTAGTAGAAATTGTAGTGCACCACCTCTTAATTTGAGGAATGGTGTGTGTATGTGATGCACACTGGACAAGACCTACGATGAATCATGACAGAAAGCTATTAATTATCATGATTCACCAAGCTATTATATTGCATGGACTTTCAACCATGTGAGAATATTGAGTCTGTGCCAAAATCAATATGAGGCTTTAACCTATGGGTGAGATACTAAAGTAGTCATATATCTATATGGATTGGATCACTGTTGATGGAGGCTGGTAGTAATAGGTATTCTTAATAAAGATACCATGATATCTGTAGACCCTCAATTTTGTCCATTGACACTTGCAAGTATCTTGGGGGTGTCGTCCACACCCAATCTTTGTATGTCATGGCCATGGAGCCCTTGTTGGGCTTAATTGGTTTTCAAACCTTACGTGAGTTCACCTATGGTTTGACTTTGTACGAGCGTTTGGTCCATTATGAAATGTTGTCATGGTCAATTCCTTGATTCATATCATGCTCCAAATTAGAGGTTAAGGTCTCCACAAAAACTTTAGTTCAGTGGGAGCTCGCTGAAGCCCATCCAAATTGGGAGCATTCTGGCTTGTTTTAGTCATTTCTCCCTCATCCGAGCTCGGAATTGTGCACCGTTTTTTTTTTTTTTTTTTGGATTCCTTATTCTTCGAGGGATATTCTGTCAAAATTTGAGAATTTTTATCAACCAGCTCGATCGATTTGTTTTTGGCATTCTTAGCATCCTAGGCCCATTTATATGCACCTGGCCCATTAGGTGCACTCCTAGGTCACTTAGCATTTTTTTTTTTAATCACTTAGACACCTTCTTAGTTTAATTTCCACCTAATTCACCTTGACACTTTCCACTTAGGTCACCTAGGTCACTTAGATGTTTTTTGGGCTTAATTTCCTAAGATTAATTTCTTGATTATTTATTTTTTAGATTAGGTGAGTATTTGGCTTGATTTTTTTTTATTTGGATTGCTTGAGATGAGTTTTCGATATTTGATTATGTCAATTTGATATATATTTTTTATTTTTTTTATTTTTTTATTTGTGTTATAGTTTAATATTTAGATTATTATTACGTGCATTTGGCATTTATTTGTTTTTCTTGCTTTATTCATTTATCCATCTACTTATTTATTCTCAGAAAATTTCATGTGCTTGGGAACCTTATTATCTTATTATTATTATTATTATTATTATTATTATAACTAGTATTATTAATTATTATTATTAATATTATTATTAGTATTTACTTATTGTATGTTTGTTTATTATTATTTTACTCTTCTTATTTTATTTTCATTTTTTATATGTTTGTTTATCTTTATTTTTATTTTTATTCTTTTAGTTTATTAAATATATATATATATATGGGGAATCAGTGGACTGCATGGGAGAGAAGAGAGAGAGAGACTGGATTTTTGTTGAAAATTAAAAGGCTTTGATGGGCAGTGAGAGAACATCGGAAAAAGAAGAGAGGTAGATTACAAGAGAAGGATTGAAGGATTTTCCAAAGCAGAGAGGTTGTGGGAAAATGGAGTCGTATGGGGAGTCTTAAGGAGGAAGCTTGAAAATAAAGGAAATCAAGAGGTGTGGGAAGTCTAATAAGAATCTAGGGGAGGTTTTCAAAAAAAGAGGATGGAAACTTAAGAAAAAAGAAAACAGAGATTAGAGAGAGAGAAAAAAAACAGAGAACAAAGAGATGAGAGAAAAAAAGAAGAGGTTTGAAGAAGAGGGAAACTCACTAGTTTTGGGGTTCTTGAGAAACATTCGCCAGTTTGCATCTACTTAGAGGTAAGTTATTCATTGTGAAAATCTCTACTCCTTTCTACGTTTCCTTTATTTACTATTACTGATATTTGTTTGTATGATTGAGGTGGCCATTAAAGGTCTTGCTATTGATTTTGGATGCTTCATGGTTTCTTTATAGTTTCTAACCATTCTGTTGCTTCTCTCCTCATGTTCAAGAATGATCCAACTTAGTTTTAGCTTCTCCATGGTGTTTGGAAAGTTTTCTTACTCACCAACATCTAAGCTCATTGATTGAAGCATGAAATATGGTTTTTCTGATTTATTTTGCTTCCTACTTTTGTGCTCATTTTTATTGTTTTCTCTTTATTCCCGGTGTTTGCATTTTCTTGAGCATGGGATTATGGAGAGAAGTGTCTCAGAGAAAGGTGTTACTAGTCCCAAAGACTATGTTGGAAGATTCTGGTTTCGGGTAGACTTTTTTTTTTCAATTGTGCCATTTTGATTACTATCGATGTTGTGCTACTCCAATTTTTGACGTCCTCCTGGAAAGTAGCAAGTGGTTGAATTACTTCCTGGGAAGCTTTCGTGTGAAAAACACATTGATATGTTGAATGATCAGTTAAAGCTCATAGTCTTTTCCATAGGAAGGCTTGTCCGAGTGAAAAAGATTATCGAGACGGTTGAGTGTTGTGCTAAGAATGCCAAGAAGGGGTTTTTCCATTTTTTTTTTTTATTATAGACAGTAGGAGCGGTTTTTCCCAACCTGAAAAGGAAGCTACGTGTACAGGGCTCCTGTTCCCTCATGGGCTGCTAGTGATGTGCAGGATCTTTAGCATATCATGCCACCTGGCCCTCCACCAGATGCTAACTTCTTCATTTGTTCCATTTGGATATTTTGTACACCCAATTTTGGGATATGCACACATGCCTCATTCCATGGATCTATTGCCCCCACCTCCACCACACAATCATCATTACAACCCACATGCTCACCTTCAACTCACCCACACAACCACACAGCCACCCATGCAGCCCGCACCTTCTCACGCTCACCACACCGCCTCACTTGCAGCCGCACCTCCCTCACAGCTCACTTACGCCCACCATACAGTCCACATGCAGCCTTCACCTCCTCACAGCAGTCCCATAGCTCCTTCACAGACCTCAAAGCCATCCTATAGCTCACATGTAGCCTCCACAATCACCGCACCTCCTTCACAGCTCACCCACCATACCCATCCCACATCCCACACCACCATAAAGCTCATGACCTCTTTTAACTCATCCACGGCTCACACACAACTCACCCATGTAGCCATGACCTCTCTCAACTCACCCATAGCTCACACAACTCACCCATGCAACCATGACCTCTTTCAACTCACCCATGCAACCACGACCTCTCTCAACTCACTCATAGCTCACACAACTCACCCATGCAGCCATGACCTTTCTCAACTCACCCATGGCTCACACACAACTCACCCATGCAGCTCATGACCTCCACGGTTTACCCATAGCTCACTCACACCCCCCTCATGCAACCCATGACCTCCACGGATCACCTACACCTCACCACAGCTCTCACAGCCACTACACACTCTCCACATGTAGCCCTCACGCACCCACAGTCCACCATAAAGCTCATGACTTCCACGGATCACCCACGACTCACCCATAGCTCTCCCATACAGCCCATGTAACCTCACAACTCATCCATACCATCCACGAAACCCAAACCACAAGCAGCTCACAACTCACCCATGGCC
Source organism: Vitis riparia (assembly GCF_004353265.1). NCBI lineage: Eukaryota > Viridiplantae > Streptophyta > Magnoliopsida > Vitales > Vitaceae > Vitis > Vitis riparia. The sequence goes on along the minus strand of NC_048434.1, from coordinate 10,953,544 downwards.
ACCATATGGCCATTCTCCAACTCCTGAGCAGCCCACGGTTCACTCATGGCCACCATATGGCCCTCCTATAACTCCTATGTAGCCATGCATGGCCACCCTCCCAAGCCATTCTCAAAGCCCACCAAATCTTTTTTTTTTTTTTTTTAAGTTTTCAAAATTCTCAAAATTCTGAATTTAATTTTTTAAGTTTTCATTTCCAAAGTTTCCAAAAATTTGAAAATTTTCTGATTTCATTTTTTTAAGTTTCCATTTCCAAAATTCCAAATTTAATTTTTGAAGTTTCCATTTCCAAAGTTTCTAAAATTCCCGAAATTCAGGATTTAATTTTTTAAGTTTCCATTTCTGAAATCTCCAAAATTCCCAAAATTCAAGATTTAATTTTCTAAGTTTCCGTTTCCAAACTTTTCAAAATTTTGAAAATTCCGGATATAACTTTTTAAGTTTCCATTTCCAAACTTTCCAAAATTTCAAAATTTCCGGATTTAATTTTTTAAGTTTCCGTTTCCAAGGTTTCTAAAAATTCAAAATTTCCGGATTTATTTTTTAATTTTACGTTTTCAAGGTTTCCAATTTCGAAAATTCCAGATTCATTTTTTTTTTTTTAAGTTTCCATTTCCAAGTTTTCCACTTTCAAAATTTCGGATTTAATTTCTTAAGTTCTCATGCGTGCGACTTTCATGAATTTGGTGGCCTATAATTGATTTTTGGAGGCTAAATTTTTTATGGAGAATTATGGAATTTATGGTTGTCAGTGGGTGAAATTCAAGTGGAAAAGATGTTAATTCCCAACTAAAAATCAATGGAATTGGAATAGCTAAATTTTAGCCATGTAGTAAAGTTTCACAGCTGCATTTTGATGGTCGTTTGATGGAGACCAGAGCTTACGTGTATAGGGTTTGGTCACGACTGAAAATTCTATTAATTCAAGTAGAAATACAACTAAATTTTAGTAAATTTGGGGGTTGCATAAGTTGTGTGCTTGTGCTTATTGACTCACCCTTTCCTGCAGTGCATGGCTAGGGACCTTAGGCACACATCATTGTTCTGATTGTCTATTTCTTATGCATGCCAAATACCAACTAGAATTGTATGAGTCTTGTTATCCATGTAGCTTGGGGGAGAATTGACTAATCTTTGACCCATATGTTCCAATATACCTAATTCACTAGTAAATACTAGATCTTGGGCCTAAAGGGGTGCTACCTCTCATGAGGTACCTTCCTAATAGGTAACTTGATCCCCGAACCCAAAAATTGAGTTTCGCGGACCGTTTTTTCCTAACTGGAGTCATTGAGGGGTTTTTGTTCTTACTTAATTTTTCCTCATATCAAAAATAAAAATAAAAAGTAAGTGGTGACTCTAAACAAAACCGTTCCTCATCGGGGATGGATTTTCCAAAAGTCGAAAACTGTTTTTTCTCCACACACAGCTTATTTTATATTTTTAATTGTGAGTTGCACTGGTCGGCGGATCAGGGGATGGTCCATAATATCTCATGAGATTGAGACAATTTGTCACATTGGGTGATCCATAGGACATGTGATCTAGAAGACTATGGTCATAACATTTCCTTTAATGAAAATTTGACATATGCTCCTTAGAGCTAGAGTATGTAAATTGATCACATAATAAGTGGGATCTATAACTCAATGATTCAAGAGGTAATCTTGATAGGTGATAACACTACCCTATTAAATTACAGACACTAGTTCATAGGGATTCTACACACAGTGGATAGTAGGTTACAAACCTGAGCACTTGGTGTCTCATTATAATATACGTAGGGTACTGGAGTGAAGTTGACTCTCTATAGTGGGATGTTGAGTCAATTTCGGAATTTGATTTTGAGGGAGCCAGTACTCCTATAAGTCTTAGTGGTCCCTGCACTGAACTCATATTCCTTGTTGGTATGGTTTATGAGGGTTGGATGGATTTTTAGTTGTTGGTATGGCTTATGAGGGTTGGATGGGTTTTTAGTTGTTGGTTGGCTTATGAAGGTTGGATGAGTTTTTAGTTCACTTTTGTACATAAAGGCATTTTGGTAATTACGCAAAGTTGTACAAGGATAAGTGAGTGGTATTTCTAGACTAGGTTAATTGATTAATTAGGCCTTATATGGTTAATTGATCAATTAGCAACTTTTTTGGGCTAGATTAAGTAACCCAAGCCCATGGTGAGCTTAAGTTACTTAAGCCCAATAAGAAACCTATAAATACCCCTTTAGGGGTTAGGGTTTCCATGTCTTACTATTCTCCCATTCAATCTAGAGAGAGAACCCTAGCCTCCATCCTTGAGATCTCCACCATCTTAATGCCTAAACATAAGGAAGAGTCATTGAGCCAAAGATCATGGTGTTTACGAGATTGATTATGACTTTGGAGTTATTTACATTGATCGGAATTGATCCAAGAACATCTAGATAAAAGGTATGTGACTTTATTCTCTAAATCTATGCTTTCTATGGTATCCATATTATTTTTTAATACCCGATTATCCATTGTGATAGATTTAGAAAGCCTATGATAGATTTCCATGCACCTTACACTATTTAGAGCATGAAAACGAAGTAATCCAAGGTTCCAAACATCTACAGCCTTATTAGAAATTAACATTGCATATAGGATTTGTCTCTCCTCAACAAAAGCATTTTGGGATAAGGATACCACCTTACCTACCACATTTTTCAACCTATTAGCTAACACCTTTGCTAGCAACTTGTATAACCCTCCTACTAAATTGATAGGTCTGAAATCTCTTAAATATTTAGCACTTCCTTTTTTATGAACCAAAACCAAGAAGGTAGAATGTAGGCTTCTTACAAACCTTCCATGCTCGTGAAATTCTCGGAAAAAGCCCATCACCTCCTCCTTCACAAAATCCTAACTGGACTACCAGAATGCTAAAAGAAAACCATATGACCTTAAGGCTTTGTCCCCACTCAGTTCAAAGAGAGCAAAGACTACATCTTCAATTGAGAAAGCCTCTTCTAGCTTAGCGTCCTTCCCTTCAATTTTCTCAAACACCAGCCCATCCAAGCTTGGACGCCAACACCAGGTTCTGACAATAGGTAATGGAAAACACTGACTACACCCCCTTGTATCTCATGCTCTTCCACTAACCAAGTTCCATTAACTTTGATCTTGGTCATATTATTCCTTCTTCTATGACAATTTGTCATCCTACAGAAAAAGCCTATATTTTTGTCGCCTTCTTTTAGACACACTTCTCTAGATTTTTGTCTCTAGGAGATTTCCTCTATGATGACCCATTTCTTATACTCCTCCCTAGCCTCCTTTTTGGCCTCCACCTTCTCCTTCGATAAAACTTTAGACCTCTCCCGATTATCCCAGAAATTAACCTGTTGTAACATCATACTTTTATTAACCCCCATCTTCCCAAACACCTCCTTATTCTAGGTTTTCAAATTGTTCTATAGGGCTTTTAGCTTTGTTTCCAAAATGAAACTACATGAGCCCCTGCAATTAATCCCTTGCCACCAACCTTTCAACATATCTTTAAACCCTTCCTCTTTCAACCACATATTCTCAAAACGAAAGAATAGGGCCTTCCACATATTCTCAAACTAAAATTTGCTATCCTCACATTTACTACACCTCACTCCATAAATCTCCCCAACTCCAAGACTTCACACCACCCCAATGGACATCTCCTGGATCTTAGTCTCCTACAAACAAACCAAATGTACTCTTTAAGCCTTGATTAACGCTTTAATAACCTTCCTCTTATTACTATCATTAACCTCTCTAACATTCCAAAATAACAATTTTAACTTCATTTACAACTTGAAAATCTAACCCCTCATTCCTTGGTCATCCTACTCTCTCTTTCTCTTCTATTATAATTGATTGACCACACTAGCTTCTTCAGTTCTCAGTCGACCTTTGTAATAGAATTGAGACCTTTCCTCTTGCCTTGTTCCTTTCTATTTTTATCCTTAGAACCAACATTAGCAATTCTCCTTCATACATTTCTATCGAGAAACCCAAAATTTTCTAAACTTCACCAAACTACTCTCATCCCATTGATCACTAAGTTTTGGTGCTTATTTACTACACTCTTGCATCCACAACCTTTTCTGTAGAGTCTCTCACTCTCCCTTCAACCAAATCATTCTCTTATCATTTTGCAACCTCCCATGCACTGTCGTCAACCAAGACAATGCTCAAAGAATCCATGAACCTCACTTCTTCCACCTCAACAAACCCACCCAAGCCAAAGAAAACACTCAACACCAAGGCTCAACCAAAACCAAAGGAAGAAGGGGTAGAAGAGAGAGATAGAGACCCAAAAGACCAATAGGAAGATTGTCATACCTGGAGGCCTCTTTCAACAATCCCTTGTCCTTAATTGTTGCCCTTGCGATCTCTGTCTAAGTCATCTCTAACTAGTCAAGCATCGAGGCCAAAGCTAGCAATGGGTCCCTATTAAAGAGGCAAAAATAGGGTTTTCCACCATCTTTGCCCTTCCTTAAGGACTCATCCTGAGCCTTAGCTTCAAATGTAGAAGTGAGAAAATCTAGAGCTTCTAAAGAGTCAATGATCTTTAAACCCACTTTGCCAAGCCCAATACCCAGGTCCCACATCTCTTTTCAGCCCACTAAAGGGCTCTTTAAAGAAAAAGGCTTAAAGTCATCCCCTTTAAGGCCCTTTCTCTTTAGAAAGCCTGAATCACTAACAGTTTGGGCCTCCATTAAGCCCAGGCCCACCTTATCTTTCATTTTTCCATCCAGCCCACCATTGCACCCAGCCATCAACTTAAACAGAGACATATTCACCCCTACCACTCTCCCCTTAGGCTTGAGGGTCAAATCCCCACCTCCCTTTGCAAACCTACCTCCTAACCCCATTATAGGGATACAATAGAAATAACAATAACTCATTTTTGCCTCCCCTAAAAAATCGACACATCTTGTATTCCCCTCTAAACCTCAACATGTATCACCCTTCCTTTTTGAAAACCATAGGAGTTAGCTCGTGGATTATCCTCATCTTCTACCATACTCCTAAGGCCACTAGCCAAGCAACTCATACTCGTCAGCACCACCTAAATAAACCAATGATGGATTTCCCACTATAACTGAATAGCAAAGCAACCTGACCCCACCACTATCTCTAAAAAACTAGGTAGCTCCTTACCGACCATTTTCACTAAAATCCTGGCCCACTATAACTCAAAAAAGAAAGTTGTATCTTCATCCATTGCAATAAAACCTCTACATCTATCACCCATAGTTTTTAGAACACCTCTTACTCCACATGTGAAAAGAAAGACCCTTCACCTCACCTAAGCCTTCCTAGCTCTAATTCCTTGTCGAAAACACCCCACTTTAGGTGCAAAAAATTCTCATTGAGTCTCTTTTTTCCTCTAGCAAACACTCGTTCTGCTTTCCTCAAACAGTAAAAACCCTCTACCTAATAATGCCACCCTCAATCTTTCTTTTAGAAACCAATTGTGGCTTGCCTAACTCCTTTGAAAATCCAAGTTAGGGACAAGAACAAAATCTACACCTTACCATCCCACTAAACACTGGTCCAATTAATCCTTTCTTTCTAGCATCTCCCTTTCTCCCAGTTTCAACCAAATGGAATCTCTTATCCTCCTTGGCCTCGGTTTTGCTATCTTTGTATAAGTCTTTGACAACAACCCCTTATCCTCTAGAGGTGTTGTTGAACCACTTGAGTCCAAAAAACCTTACCAAGAAGACTACTCCAAGGTCTCATAGCTTCTTCGCCAAAATGTTCTAGCCATCAAACAAACCCCTTCCTTTTGAGAAGATAATGTAGTACTTCTTAGACTCAAGATCACGAACAGAATGGAAAAGGAAGCTTCCCGCCTCATTCGAATGCCACTCTAACCTATATTTCCTTCCTCCTTCCTCTCAATCAAGAACCCACATTCTATTTGCATTATCCCTATAATAAGCCTCAACTAAATTTAACAACCAACTTAAACTAACTTTCCCAAACCTAATCCAAGAAGTGATTCCCCTACATCTCTTCCAGATGCACCCCTTCAACTTCCCACCCACATCCTCAACTTGTGACTCGAAAGACTTAGACTCAACAAAAAACCAGCTTCTTCCACCCCTTGAAGCTTCACTCATCATCTATTCCACTCCAAGGACATTTATGTTAAGTGGATCACAGTTTGTAAGAGATATACTAGATGGTCATCCTCAAATATGTTATGAACGGTTTTGAATGGACAAACAAACTTGTGTTAACACCTTTGTGATGATATGAAGAGACATGAAAACTTAAAGGATACACGATGGGTGACAATTACAAAAGCAGTTGCTATTTTTTTAAAATTAATAATAGAACATAATGTGAGAATGATGGTTGTAGTAGACCATTTTCAACACTCAACAGAGATGATTGCTAGACATTTCAAAGTTAGAAGAGCATTATGTTGGCTAGCCAAAATCCTCATACATCCCAACAATATTTCTAATGAGCTGTTTTCATATATTGTCAAAAACCTTAAGTATTTTCCATGGTTTAAGGTAAAATCTTATATATAATATTTCACAATTTGAAGCTATTTTATTAAGTATATCGTGTTTATGTTTTTATCCTTAAAAATGCATATAATTTTTTCTTATAGGATTGCATTGGAGTAATTAATGGCACCCATGTGTGTGATTGGGTTCCAATTGATAGGCAAGCTAGTTTTAGAGGTAGAAAAACAATCATAACACAAAATGTGATGTGTGCATGTGATTTTGAGATGTTCAATTTTATTTATACTAGTTGGGAGAGGACAACAAATGATGCATGTGTCTTCTTGGATGTATTGACTAGACTTAAAGTCCAATTTCAATGGCCAATTGAAAGAAAATATTATTTATTGAATTCGGGTTATCCTTGTACATTTGGATTTCTACCACCATACTATGGTGAGCGGTATCACTTACAAGATTATTGAGGTAGACATAATCAACCCACAAGATACAAGGAAAATTTTAATTATTAACATTCATCACCTTGAAATATTATTGAAAGGTGTTTTGGTGTTTTAAAAGCTCTGTTTCTAGTAGAGAATGATGTCTTCTTATAAGCCAAGTAGACAACCATCAATTGTTGTTGCATGTTGTACACTTTACAATTGGATTCATCTATTAGCACAGAATGATCAATTATTTAGACAATATGAGGTAGAAGACCTTTTAGTGCAAGGTGAAGAGGTGACCATGAGCAACACAAGTCACTCCATGGATTTGTCAGATGAAAGTAGAGCAACTATGGCAGTATGTAGGGATGAAATTGCCCAATTAATGTGGACAAATTATATTAATGCCAATCCATGACTTGTAACTTGTATNGATTCTACATATTTTTATTTTATTCAGTTAAATTTTAAGATTATATATATATATTCTTAATTGGTTTTTATTAGTATGATATATAAAATTTTTTATAGGTATAAGATTTTGTAAAATATCATGCAATAGGCAAAATGTTGCCAAATTTTTTATCAATTTATCAATTACATGTGTAAAAAGCAGAAATTGTTTATAAATAAATAAGTTTATAAATATATATATATATATATATATATATATATAATATATATATAATATATATATATATATATATATATATATATATATATATATATATATTTAAAGATAGAAAATTTTAAATTAATGAAAATTTTTGTTGTTCTAATCAAGTATGTATTTATATTTTAAAATTTTAATTTCATACATTATTTGTTTTTTCTATATGATGTTTATAATGGGAATAAAACACTCATTTTACAAAACAAATTCCAAACAATTTTTTTTTTTTTTTGTTATCTTATAAAATTGTTTTTATTGACTCAACCAAATGTGTTTTCTTATTTTTAAGAATAGAAAACTATTTCTCATAATTCAATTTCCAAACGTAATTTTATTTTTGAAAATAGCATAAAATAGTTTTTAAAAACTCTTCTCAAAAACTGTTTCCTGAGAACTGATTATGAAAACATTCCCAATAAAGCCTTAAGCTCTCTTATCATTCTTTTCATCTCCTTGAGATGTTGTTTCATTGTATGGTTTAATCGCATCTTGTAATTTCCATATTTCATTACAAAGTTCTCTCAACTTTGTAGTTGAAAGTACAACATACTTTCCTTTAGAACTTCCCACATCTCATGAGTAGTTTGGTATACCTCATACTCAATCAAGAGATCATCTTACATATAGCTTAACAATGTAATGTGAGCTAAATAATTTTTTTTCTTCTAGACCACATAAGCCTTCGATCCTTTCCATGTTAGGTAGAGTTCCCTTGTTCAGGTTCTTTCATGACATGACTCAGTGTTTCAAGAGCCTTTTTCTCTTCAAGGATATACCAAATCTTGTGATGCCAAATCTAGTAATTATCACCATTTAAGTTCTCACTCTTATTTAGTTCTACTATGATGTTTTTAGTTGCAATTGACATTTTCAACTATATAGAGATATTGCACAAATCTTATTAATTGGTACTTTTACGAATATCGATACTCATACTTACTCTAATTATCTTCTAATATGTAATAACCTAAAATTGTAATAGAAATGAAAGTTCATCATGTTCCCAATCCGCTCCTATATACAATTTTAATTATTACAAATTAAAAATAATCTATGGAAGTATTACTAATTTTAGGCAAGAAATTACATAAATTTCTTTTAACCTAAAACCTCTCACTTCGTGAAATAATATTGCACAACTATCACGTGTTGAAATATATCTATAAAGAACGGAAGGCATGTGAATAATAAGGTATACTAATTCATCAAAAAGATAAATATACATGTCATGTCTTGCATATCAAAATATTTACATTTAATGTACAAAGCATTAAAAAAGTAAAATATAGAAGAAAAACTAATCTTCTTCCTTGAAGCTAAAAGGAACAATATTTAGATTATATATTATGTCTTCTATAACTCTAGAAGTTGTTTTCAATAACCATAGCCCTCTAAGATTTTTATGCTTGATAGAATTTGAAAAATTCACACTTCGCAAGTTAGGTGAAATAGGAAACACTGTTGTTCATCTAATGGCATTCTTCACAAAGCATATTGGCCAGTGTTGTTTAAAAGTCATCAAAAAAACTTATTTGTGAAACCTTAAGGCCCTTCTTGAATGAATTCACATATATGTTCTAAAACTTTAACCTAAAGTTCTGTTAATGACATTTGTAAAATTCGTTTTTTATAACTTGGCAGAAAAATATATTCCACTTCCAAACCCTTGATCATATTAACGACATGATCCATGTGTTCATTTTTTCAAAAAATTTAATTTATTATTATTATTATTACCCAAGGAGTCCCTCTCCATGTAGGGGTGGAATCCTTATATATATTATCCACTTTTCACTAAATTCACCATTTTTGTTTTCAGGTTTTTTTTTTATCTTATTTTATTTATGGGAACACTGTTCTTTTTAGGAACTATGAAAACATTCTATCGACTTGGGATTCTTTCTAGAAACAAATAAAATAGAATGAGAAACAAACTAAACATGCTCTAATACCAATGTAAGAAAACTTCTGATTACCTTTTCGAAATGCCCAAGATCTAAAAAAATAGTTGTTTCACCATTTAATTCTTCACCCCAAGCCGTGAATGGAACCACACTAAAATCAAGAACCACTCTGTTTTACAGCAAAAAATCCTTTCACTTTTTTTTCAAAGAACTTTTCTTACTAAGTTATCTCAGTCTTTCTTTTTCTAGAGAAAAGTTAAAAGTGTGTGTGAGAGAGAGAGAGATTTAAATTTTTTTTTTTAACTTTTAAATTTTTATTTTTAATGGGGTAGTTTCTAGGCAATTTCTGGTAGTTTCAACTCCTAGAAATTGCTTTCCCCTGATTTCTAATTTGATTGGATCAACCCGACTTGGGCACCTATCCAACTCCAACACACCCAATGAACCAAATCTGTGATCTGTATGCACAAACTAGATAAATACCTAGGTAAAATAGTGTGTAGGAAAAAAAATATATATAAAAAAAATTAGAAGCAATTGATCACTATAATTTAAAAACAAAAGGTAATGGAACACTTTATATTCAATTTAAACTAAGCAATGCTTGTGCGCTCCTAGCTCTTAAGCGTCAGGTTCGAGTGCTTAAGCACTCAATCAAATTAATTTAACTATGAAAAACAATATTATATTCATTTTAAAATATCCTAAGGTTCATTTGATGCCACATTTTAATAAAATTAGTCTTTCTTGAACCTTTTGATACTTACTTGTATCATCTCATGTTGATCATGCAACAATCCTGAGTCTTCAAAGGAGAGTAAGACACACTAAATTAGAAAAGTCTTAACTTAGGATTTGAAACTAACTTTTATTTATTTATTGAAAATTATTTTTATGGTTTTTAAAAGATTCTATTCTAAGAACAACAATTGAACAAGCCCATAAGTGAAAAGCAATATATATATATATATATATATATATATAATAAAAAAATGTTTTTAAATCACATGGCCAGGAAGGAGATTAAGTTCTTAGACGTTCATGATCTCGAAACCTTAAATGAGTATGACCTTGTTAATTATTAAAACTTTCTCCAAATATCAGAACATAGTGACTAAAATACCACGGAAGGTAAAAGACACTTATGTGTATGCTAGATGCTTTTTATGTGCTGGTTTTTGTCAAAATATATGTTAATATGTTTTTCAAAATAGGTAAAGGAACATATTGATAAAATTGAGTCGCAATTTCTAAGGAAAGAAAGTTCTTATAAGAGTTAACTAATTTTTTTTTGGGTTATCACTAGTAGGGGTGGCAAAGTTTAATACGATTCCCTAACACGACATGAACCTAACGTGTTTTTTATGGATTTAAGTTGAGTATAAATGAATTTGGGTCAAGTTTGTGTTGAATTGCATAACTTGTTTAATAAATAAGTAATTTTTGGATCAACCTGCATAACACAAATTTGACCCAAATTGACCTATTTAATAATCCCGTTGTTGACCTCATTATATTTTTAAACTATATGTAATTTATTTTAAATTTGTTTTTAAATAAATAGGTTACTTGAGTTATAAATATGTTTAGCTGAGATATTAAACATATAGATATATACAAAATCTAACTCAAACTTATTATTAAATATGAGAACTTGATTATTAAATGAGTTAAATGACTTATATGACGTGTGACCTATTTAATAATTAAGTAGTATTTGGATTTATACTTTTTACATGATTATTATTTGTATTGAGTTTGAGTTGAGTTATGTAGTAAAATACCTAGGTTTGACACGATACAAACACGATGCACCAATACGAATTGACACCCCTAATAACTAGATGGTAAAATATTTCACATATTATTGATAAAACTTTATAGTAATGTAACCTGCTTCAACTAAATCACATATTGATTATAAATTTTTAAGTGGTACGTACGTATTTATATTAGCTAAATCAAATATTCACGTACGTATTTATATGATGATTCCCACGAAATATAGGCTCATCCGACTCTAGTTTGAAATTTGAAGTAGCCCCAGATCATCATGATTTTGTAACAAGCAATTATTGGTCTCTTATGACATTTTAACACTTTGGAGTTGATTGAAAATTATACTTAAAAAATGTTTTTTGGTTCTTTATAACATAAAATAGTTTTTTTTTTTATTTTAAAATATATTTTCTATTTTTTATTGAAAAAATATTCTTTTTAGATCATGTTTGAGATATATTCAACTGTTTTTTCAATATTTTAATAAATAATTAAAAATATAGAGAATATTTGAAGAACTTTGCATGGGATTGATCCAAGGCTAGAAGCATATGTTCAACCTCAAATTTCTGAAAAAAAGAAAAAGAAAAAAAGAGAGAGATTGATTTTGAATTTTAAATAATAAAAATAATTATAATTATAAATAATAAAAATATTTTTGAATTTTAAATAATAAAAATATTTATATTTTAAATACTATTGATAAAAAATTTAAAGAAAAATATCTTTTATAAAAAGTAAATATTTACTTTATAATGTTAATTTTACGTAGCTAAAGTACACCCTAAATATAATTAATAATCATTAGTTTAAAATCTCAACAAATACCTTTTACTCCTATTTTATTTATTTGTAAATTCAGTCGGCCTATCATTTGACTCAAAAATAAGGAAAATATTTAATCAAATTTCAAATTAATAGTAATTAAAAGTACATTTGATAGTAATTCGAGAAAGTGTTTATACCATTTCTAATATTTGAAATTTTTTATTTTTCAAATATTAGAATGATTAAAAAAACTTCCTAAAATCACTGTCAAACTCATTTTAAATGTATTTAATCCAAACCTCAAGGGAGTTGAATGAAATTCAATCCTTATTTTATAAAATTAAATAAAAATAAAAATAAAATAAATATTTTATAAAATCTACTTAATATCCTTACTTTTTAAAAAAAAATTAATCTTTTTTTTCTTATAATAAATTATTTTAAATTTATTTTCTATCTTATATTGTTTTGAATAAAATTAAGCTTTTAATTATTTTGTATTTAATATTCTATTAGATAACTATCAAATTCTTATTAAATACTTATATTTTATTTAAGTTGACATATAAATTCAATAAAATTCTAAATGTTGTGAGATTAATGTGTTAGTGAAGTAACTTTTAAGTAATTGATCTCATCACTTTCAATTGATTTTGTACTTAGGGCATGTTTGGTTCATGGGAACAAAGAATAAGAATGAATATTTTTCTTTTATTCTCATTCCCTCTTAAATATGAAAGAATTTGGTAATTTCAATTTTTGTGTTTGGATGCATATAAAAATGTACCGTTGGAAGTGAATAATATCTATACATATGGTTTAAAATAATTTTTTTTAATCCAAAAATAATCTCATAATGTACATAGTTTGAAATAATTTTTTGTTTTTATTTAAAAAAAAAATCTTGAAAGTTTTTTTTTTTTTTTAAATAATAAAAATCTATTTGAGCATGTGATTTAAATTAAAACCAAAATTGTTTTCTCAAAATTTATATCACTATTTGATTCTTATTCTTCACAATCATTTTTTTAAAAACAAATTAAAATAGAGAATTGTTCTTCCAATTTTTTCATTAGAAAAAATAAATTTCAAATCAAGTGAGACTTTGTGTTGAATTTATTAATAAGTTTAATAATTTTATAGAATAATTTAAAAGTCAAAGAATATATATGTTGACTATAAAAAATAATAAACATAATTAATGTTATAATTATTTAATAAATCTTGTAATTTTTAAGAATAATTTGAAATTTTAAAAATGATTAATTAATTATACATTAAATAAAATAATTTAGAATGTCATCTTGGTAATTGAGTAATAAATGTATGCATATAATGAAAATTTTGGCTCACTTATACCTTAAAAAATTAAAATTTATTTTATTTTATACTCATTTAAAATAAAATAGTATTAACAATTATTAATTTTGAATTATTATTTTTTTATCTTTGACAAAATAAATTAATTATGCTTTTATAAGATGTTAATATCCATATTTTTATAAGATTTATAAAATCATATAAATACTATTATAAATTATTAATTTTAAATAAATATTTATTATAACAAAATAAATAAATTAATGTTAATATCTATATTTTTATAATATTTATAAAAATATATTTTTAAATTTATTGTATTATTAATATTCATATTTTATTAAAAGATATTTATTTTTAATTTATTTGTAATTTAAAAAATGTTTTTATTTTAACAAGACTTGAACTAAATTTAGTTTGCATTATATAAATTGAATTTGCAATTTCTGTTTTTTACAAAATCAAAATAAAAATTTATTTTAAAAACAACTTATCTAAAAACATCTTTAATTTTTAAATTTTTGAAAAGTATTTGTAAAAAATAACTTACACTAAGGAATCAAAATACATCCAAATGAATTGAAATTCTATTTATAAATGTGATTTCATTTCATTGAAATCACATTTGATTTCATTCCCATAATTATTTAAGTTATCCAAATATGGGAATGAAAGAGAAAAGGAATAAAATGTTCATTCCCACTATCTATTTCCATGTACCAAATATACCTTTATTTATTTAAGAAATATTTCAAACTTTATTAAATAAATTTTAATTTTTAATTTTTTAAAAGATCTTCTATGAAAATTTATTAAAATAATAGTATCTTTTATATAAAATATAAGAACTCTTAAATGTTTATATTGAAAAAAAATATAAAAATTATATAAAAAATGAAAATAATTTTTATAGATATGAGGAAAATCTATATATATTGTTTTGTATAATATGTTCTAATTTTATATAAAAATTCTAATTTTAAAAATAAAAAATAAAAAGTGTATCTAAACAAACTATCTTTGGAAAAAAAAAAAAATGAGTGCTTTTGAATCTTGGGATAAAGGAGATTGTGCTATTGAGTTTTATTAGCATTGGAATGAGAAAAAGCTTTAAGGTCAATACAATGCACCATAAATTTTATTATTATAAAATAAACAATTTATAATAAAATGAAATTATAACCACAAATTTAATGCAGCCAAACGACATATCCATTTGTTAAAAATAAAAAATAAAAAATAAAAAAATAAAAAAATAAAAAAATAAAAAGGATAAAAGAAAGGGGAAAACACAAAAGCTTAAGGACCATCACCTTTGTCCCCCATGTATCAATATAAATTTATTTATTTTTCATTTTCATTCCTATTATTAACATCGAAATGGAAACAAATAATCATTATAATTTTGCATTCTTAAGTTCATCTAAATGCTAGAAATAAAATCATCAAATTTATTTCTATTTACTAAGAAATAGGAATGAAAACAAAATATTCATTTTCATTCTCTATTCTAAGGTACCAAACACCCCTTATAACACATGGAAAAAGCCCACAAAAAATTCACATAATAATGAAACTATAAACCCATACAAAAATTCATAAAAGGCCCAAGATATAATTGAATACCTACAACAAGTTAGGGTTGCAACTTGCCTTGATTATATCAAGTTTGTGATTAACCTGAACCCAACTTGAATTATGAGACACTTAATTCCAATTAACCCTACTCGATTTATAACCCAAAGTAATTTTTGTAACTTGTGTTGAATTTTAGTTAAATTTGGATTCATTGAGTGACATTGATTGGACTAATCAGGTTGATGAGGTTATATATGCCAATTTTCCAATTGGAATGACTTGAAGTGGCGGTATCTTTTTTAAACTAATAATTTTTATTTATTTATATTTTCATTAAAAATTAAATAGTAAACAATACAATATTTGAAGATAATAATAAGAAAATACTTATTTTTTAGTGAAATAAAATATATAATACATTATTGTGGACCCCGCATTTCGGCTCATGCGTTTTCCACTCAATGGGGAGCTCACTTTTGATTTTAAAATGATTTTATTTATTAAAAAGAATTGACTTGGAGTCGCCACTTATTTTTGTTTTATTTTAAAAGGGTAAACAAAATAAGAAAGAAAACCCTAAGTGTGACTCCTTATTTTGGAAAAGGTGATCTACGAAAAACCGAATCGGGCTCGGGGGTCAGGTTACTTATCGGGAAGGTACGGTAAAGACCGTAACACCCCTCTAAGTCCCTAAAGTCAGGTCTCTACTAATAAAATAAAGTTGACGCGACAATCGATGAGTAAATCAATGAATATCCTGAATGATCATGCATATATAAGGATCGGGACATGCATAGACAACGATTAGGGGGAAAATGGGTACATACCTGGGTAATGAGCCACCATGCGCTATCAATAGAGAGGGTTAGTGTACAATTTAGGAATAATCTCATACATGTTAGAGAGTAGGATAAATCAATCATGTATGATAATTAAATCAAACAATCAATCAATCCATCAATCATAAAGTCACCTATGTTGGGCTCCCACCAAAGCCCGTTTGTTTTTGCATGACTTAACGTCACAGACTTCCATTATTTCGGAATTATGAAAAATTCGTTCATGCTTATTAAAATCAAGAGGAGCAGAAGATTGTTTGAGGACCCGAATGAAATTGAATCTATTTGAGAGAAAATTGGATTTTTTTTGAAATTTATTTGAAAAATTGGAGTCTCGAAGGTTATTTGAAAATTGGAATTTTAGAGTTTATTTGAAGATCAAACTTTTAGAAACTAAATGTGAGAACGAGAATTTTAAAAATTGAATTTGAACGAGGTTGGAAATTTGAAAAATGATTTGAGAGTTCGGGATTTTAAATGAGTGGATAAGCGGATGAGTGAATAAGTAAATGAATGGGATGGTGATGATGGTGAAATGATAAAGATCAGGTAAATAATTGCGAGAGATGAAATTTTTAGAGATTGGAGATTAAACTTATAGATTGAAAATTTAAGAAAATATTTAGGGACAAGATCTTTGGTATATGAATAACTGAATAAGTAAGTGGATAGGATAACATTGATAACGAGAATAAACGTTAAACGACGATATAGGGACGGTGGAACTTTTGAGATGGGAAATTAGATTTAGAAGTCGGGTTCTGAAGAATTGAATTTTAACGATTAGAATAAATAGGTAAATATGGAATAATAATGCTACTTAACGGAAACAAAATTTTAAACGAATAATAAATAATAAAAAAAAATAGTGGAATTTGTAGGGTTTGAAAATTAAGTTAGGACATCGGATTTCTGAAGGGTTGGATTTTAAATAAGTAGATAAATATAGGATACTAATTCTAATTAAAGAAAATGACATTTAGACCAATAGTGGAATTGTTAGAATTGAAAAATCAAATTAAAACATGGAATTTTTTTAAGGGTTAGACTTTAAATAACTAGATAAATATGGGAGGATAATTCTAATTGATGAAAATAAGATTTATACGAATTGTAGAATTTTTAGGGTTGAAAAATTAAATTAAGACATGAGATTTTTGAAGGATTAGAATTTAAATAGACAAATATAGGAGGATAATTCTAGTTGACGAAAATGAGATTTAAACGAATTGTGGAATTTTTAGAATTGAAAATTTAAATTAAAACATGGAATTTTTGAAGGATTAGAATTTAAATGGATAAATATAGGAGGATAATTCTAATTGATGAAAAAGATATTTAAACGAATTGTGAAATTTCTAGAATTGAAAATTTAAATTAAAACATGGAATTTTTTAAGGATTAGAATTTAAATGGATAAATATAGGAGGATAATTCTAGTTGATGAAAAGGAGATTTAAACGAATTGTGAAATTTTTAGAATTGAAAATTTAAATTAAAACATGGAATTTTTGAAAGATTAGACTTTAATGAATGAGATTTTTTAAAAGATGATAAATCGATACATATGAAATAATAATAATTAACAATCATAATTTTTAAACGAGTGAAATTGCATAGGGGAATTTTCAGGATTGAATTTTTGAGAATCAAAATTTTGCAAACCAAATTTAAAATTAAATTTTAGGAAGTTATTTTGAAATGATATTTTGTATAGCTGATTTTAAAAACTTCATAGGAAAAACATATTTGTAACATTAGAAAAAGGACTTGAGAGGGCCTTAATACTTGGCCCAAACTTGGAGAATGGGGCTTAAGGCCCATAAGAACTAATCTAAACCTACAACTTGGGCTTTGGAAGCCCACCAACAAAGCCCACTAGCCAAACGTCTACCATGAAGACCTAAGGGAGCTGGCACCTCATTTTTAAAATAGCTAAGGGATGACTAATGTAGCAGGCTGACGGTGAAGGTTATGGCTTGCATGTTGACGACGTCGGGATGAAACGGGGAAATGGAGGTGGGGGCTGCTGCTTCTGTTGGAGCTCGCGCCGCCGCTGCCATGGCCGGTGCTGCTGGTCTCACCGCCATCTCCGTCGTTGGACGGAGATCTTGATGAAGAGGAAGGCGACGATGACAAGCGGCAATGCTATTCATGAAAACTTCTCTTCTTTGGGATGGATCCTTGACTCTCATGCTCCAATGTAATTTGCTTGAAAAATAACTCCGAATGACCCATGCCCAACACACTGTCGATCCTTGTAATACTGGTCAGAATCTATGACATTCCGATACGCTGAAGCTTTCCTTGCTTTTTCATGTCTCTTATGAAATATTCCACGCTTCTTAGCATCTTGGGTATACCCCAAGTAGTCCACAAAAGTCATGGCAGCTAGCTCCTCGGAGACCTTTAGAATAGGTGGATCCGGCAATGCAGCAGCAGCAGTGCTCCTTTTGCCAAGCCGAGGATTTGAAGGTTCTAAATGATGGGTTGAAACGGTTCGCCACATGGGAATGTTCACTTCGGCACCTTGGAACTCTCTATGACTCCTTAACATCCTCAGTATTGCAGCCATGCATTCTTTTGAACACGAGTAAGTGGGATAGTGTGAGGGTGTAGAGAGAGAAAGATGAGTGTGAAGGTTAGCAAGATGGGTATGAAGAAGAAATGGAGGTCGGGTCTTGGTGATGGATATGTGGGTGAGAGGATATGAGGGTGTCCCTGTGCATGGGACTTGGAGGATGGGCTTGTTGGGTGTCATGGAGGGTGGTGAAGTCTAGTAGGTAAGAACAGTGGAGAGATGGCATGGGGGAGGTGCAAACAATCGACAATGGATGTTGTGACATAAGGTATATCAACTGTGGAGAATAAGGCATTGGGGTAAGCAAACTTATAGAGAGATAAGTGGGTTCGTGGGTATGGTTAGGTTTAGAGAGAGGAAAGGGTTTAGTGGGATGGCTTGATGGGTATGTAGAGGTTGCTTCCCAGAATTACAACAGTTATGATCATCTTAACTAAGACCAGCTGTAAGTTCTCACTAGCTACGACAGCTTAGGCAGTGCTCCCCCTCTGCCCGCTGATTCTTCCTCACTTTCACAGACCATGCAACTTTGATTTTCCCATTTGAACACATGACATGCTACTGCAAAATGGAGAACGAGGTCTTGAACATAAGCATTTCATCAAAGTTGTAGATCATGCAGCTCCACTATTGCTCCACTCGGCAAGCCACTACCAGCTCCACTATTGCTCCACTCAGCAAGCATGGCACCTCTGACCACCAGCATGGCCGTCCATGTCTCTTGCAGCTGGTCCCATGCATGGAGAGGGGTCTCCCCACACTTCTCGGGTGCTCCCAGCTCCTCCAGAATGCTCCCTTCCAATGCTATAAAAAACCCTTAAAAAAGCTACAAGTCTTCAGCTCTTGAGAGGGGGTCTACAATTACAATTTCACATTTTTTATTTTAAAAACTTAGAACATCGAATATTATTTTATAAAATAATATAAATTATAAATACTATAAAATTTATAAATTAGGTTCTCCCGAGTCAAATATGGTATTTGTTTTTTTACTTAAATTTAAATAAAAATTAATATAATTAATTCTAAATATAATTTAATACCATTATGTATTAAGTTATTTGTTTTTTATTATTTTATTTCTATTAAGTATTAAATATTAATAGGTTTCAAAATGTTATTTTTAGTATTTAACAAAAAATAAAATATTTTGAGCTTTTACATTCAATAAAAAATTTTAAAAATAAGTAATAAGTAAAAAAATTATAAACAAATCATTTAAAGTCTTAAAACGAATTATATTGAGAAAGTGACTTTTAATTCACTAATATAAAAATATATAAAAAAAAAACCTTAAATTTTTTAAATCAATATTATTTTTATCTATTTAAAAATAATTTAAAATGGATTCATTTTTTTTTTAAAAGAATAATCTAATTATGTTCTAAAAAAGCCCATTTTACTTGTCATGTGATCAAATAGACTTCTTCACGTTAGTATTTCCATTCCTTTTAAATATTTTATTACTATTATTATTATTATTAAACAAATACCTTGTAAAGACATTTTTTTCCCCTTCTCTTCATCAACAACCATTCTATAGGAAAACTGAGTTACAGAGTCAGCATCAAAGGTGGTCCGAAAAGAAATATGGGTATGGAGGAGGTTGGGGGTGTAAGAGAAATATGTGAACCCTGCATTTTCACGTGCATTCCCACTCGACGGCGTGACTCACTTTTTTTATTTGTTTAGTGAAAAACTGATTTTTAGAAAAAGACTTGGAGTTGCCGCTTATTTAAATTTTTTTTAAAAGGAAAAACAAAATAAGAAAGAAAAACTCTAAGTGTGACTCCTGAAGAAAAAACAGGTCTGTGGAAAACCAAAGTCCGGTTCAGGGGTTAGGTTACTTATTGGGAAGGTACGGTGGTGACCCGTTACACCCCTTTAAGCCTGTATACATACTGCCTCCACTACACGAATCAAGGGAATTGTGACAATTAATTAATTAATTACGGATACCAAGAAAAATAATTAATGTACAAGTCATGATGAAAATCAATATACACAAAAATAATGATGAAATCTAGTTCTAAGAATACATGAAATGAATAACAAGAGAATTGTGCAAAAATGATTTATTGCACTAAAAAATGGTATTAAAAAATGGTTTTCAAGAATTTTCAAATGATTTTATAAAAAAAATGATTTTGAATTAATGATTTCAATTTATTTATTTACAAAAAAAAGAAGCTTCAATTTATTTTCAATTAATGATTTGATTCAATTTCATTTGTATTTAATTTTTGAAAAAAGTTATTTGTACTTATTGTATCAAAAAAAATTATTACAAAATTTTAATTTGGCAACAAAAATTATTTTACTTGCTTTTTTTTTTTTAGAAAATAATGAATTTTTACAATTTTATTTACAAAAGTATTTTGATTCATTTTCATTTAAAACAGAGTAATTTTTACAAATTATTTAAAACAACATAAATTTTTTTGCAAAAGAAATTTCAATTAAAAAGAAAAAACAAATATTTAAATCCTTTATTTCTGAAAAACACTTTTAATCCCATTTTAATTAAGGAAAAATGATTTATTTAAAAAAAAATATTTTTGGACAATTTTATTAAAAATTAACTTTTGGGACATCTTTATTTACAAAAAAATTCTCACATAATTTTTATTAAAGAAAGAAATTTTTGGACAATGTTATTAAAAACAATTTTTCGAATTCTATTAAAAACAATTCTTTTGGATTTTTCTAAGTGCATTTTTCTGATTTTTTATAAATAATAAAAAAACTTTCTTTTATTAAAAATAATATTTTAAAATTATTATTTTTATTAAAACACATTTACAGAATTTTTCCCCTCATTTAAATAAAATTTCTAGTTTGTTTGATGTTCAATTCTATACACACTCAATAAATATATACGAACGAACATTTACAAGAACTAATAAAAATAAAACCAAATAAAAGTAGGAAATAAAATATGTACCCAAATAAACTTACAACAAGTTCCACGTGTCATCATCAATTTGTACTCAGCCAACAAGATTGCAGAGTGGGTCCATGCAAAAACAAAAATAGCACAAATGTAAATATCTAAAAATATATAAAATTCACAATGGATATTCAAGCCCAAATTCAAACTTTAAATTAGATCAATAAATTTCACTAATTAAAAAAATATACCCAAATTAGCAAATATATCCCAACAAAAATATCTCACATGTCAATAGTCATAGTGCAAGATTTTTCAATTAATTACCAAAATACAAGTACAATTAATCAAGTCCAAATACAATAAATCAAAATAAATTCAATTAGATCTAAATTTAATATCTCATAATTCAAACCTAATTTAATATACACTATAATTGTCTCATGTCCAAATTAAATAGTTCGAATTGGCCAAGCCCACATCAAATATTCAAATTATCCAACAAATCTCACCCACATTGTGGGCCTAAAATTCATATCAATTAACAAACCCACATTAATAATATACACAGCCGAAGGTAATAATATATCAAGCCCAATCTAGTAAGCCTAAACAAATAACCAATTAACAATAGGCATAAGTCCAAATAAACAATATGCAATTGATATAATCAAAATATCCCAAATTAATCACCAAATACAATATAACCACAATCCCAAATTAACAAATTTCAAATTAATACACCAACAATAAATTAACTCAAATTTTATATTAATTCTCCAATAACAAATTAACATAAATTTCATACTAATTAACAAAACCCAAACACGTAATGCCTACAAACAAACATAAATGCATAAGTCCAATTTCAACAACAATTATTATTAAAATCAAATCAAGAAAAATAAAGAAAAAAAATAGTAACAATAATAATAATAATAATAATAATAGAAAATGGGTTTTACGGGAAAGTAAGGAAATGAGAAAATGAAAGGAAAGGGAAAAGGGGTCCTCGGTCGGCAGTGACTCACCGGCGACGATTGGCTGGTGATCTACTGATAGTGAGGGTTGATGGGCTTTGGAAAAAAAAAAAATGAAATAAAAATAATAAGTAAATAAAAGAAGATAAATAAATAAAAATGGAGGAAGAAAAATGAAGAAAATAGGGATGGGAGTGTCGGAAATGGCGTTGGTGTTACACCACTGATAGTGACGATGGAGTCGGGTGGGGATGTGGGCGTTGAGATGAGCTGTAGGAGAAAATAAAATGGAAAAGAAATGGGGGTCGGTCGTATGCTGTGGGGAGAAAAAAAAATGAAAAAATGAAACCCGCAAATGGGGGAGCCCGAACATTGTGGGAGTAAGGGGAGAAGAGGAAAAATGGAGAAGAATGGGGGGGGGGGGGGGGGCAGCCAGTGCTTTGGGCAGAGAAAGGGCTGGGGAAAAATGGCCGAGATGAAGTGAAATGGAGGGCTAAAGGAAAAAAAATGGGGGCGGCCGTTTGTGAGTTTTTTTTGGGTAGAGAGCCAGAGTAGCCGAATGGGAGGAAGAAGAAGAAAGATGGGGGGCATGTTTGAGTGAGGGAATGGGAGGGAAAAAATGGTGGGGGGAAGGAAAAGAGAATAAAAAAATAAAAAATAAAATAAAAAAGGAGATATTTTGATGGTGGCCGATGGTGAAGGGTATGAGAGGAGAGAGAAGGAGTGAGTAGGTGGAGATATTTTGATAGTGGCTGATGGTGAAAGGTATGAGAGGAGAGAGAAGGAGTGGCTAGGTGGAGATATTTTGATGGTGGCTGATGGTGAAGGGTATGAGAGGAGAGAGAAGGAGTTGGTAGGTGGAGGAGAAAAAAGGAAGAGAGAGGAGAAAGAAAAAAATAAAATAATAAAATAGAAATTAATAAAATAAAATAAAAATATAAAATATAATATAATATCATAATAATAATAATAATAATATAATAAAATGAATAAATAAAAAATAAATAATAAAAATAAATAAATAAATAAATAATTTACAAAATAATAAAAACTAAAAATTAAAGGGTGAGTGGGCTTAAAATAACACATATAATCGAGATTTAAAATTGAATTCAAAATTAATGTAAAAATAAATTTGGGATAAATTTCGGGATCTACAAAATACAATTTTATTATTATTATTATTATTATTATTTGATGTTTCTAAATTGAAAGAAATGGTGGTGCGATAACTAGAGAATTGCCTCAAACACTAATCGCGTCAATAATTTTATATAAAAGAAAAAATTAAAAATAACGATATATTACTTTTTATTTGTAACTCTTAAATTGAATATGAAACCAAAAATAAAAGAAAAAAAATGTCCTAACAACAAGAGTATTTGAAATTAACCTCAACTTGTCTTAATAAAAAAAAAAAAATTCTTAAATAGACCATAGAAAAAAACATAAACCTTATTCTCAATAAAATTCAAACTCATCTATAGTCCACAAGTTTCACTCCTTCTAATGTCCACACTCTTCAAACTACCTTACTTTTATTATAAGATATTTGTTTATAGAGAAAAGAAATAAAATCTAAACTTTTCTTATTGGGTGTTTATTTTTGAAGGAAAAAAATCCCAAATAATAATAATAATAATAATTTAAAAGGAAAAAAAATATTTACGTGGATGAGTTTAGTTATCAATTGATATTAATGATATGACAATTAAAAATGAAATTTTAAAGAATAATTAGATGACACGTTAAAAAGGATATGTATTTTAAATTATTTTTAAATAAATAAAGATAATATTGATTTTAAAATTTTGAAGTTTTTTTTTTCTATATATTTTCATATTAGTAAGTCAAAACCTACGTTTCTCAGCTCTTATATTTAGCATTAAGTTAAAAATATAAACATCACCCTAATCAAATACAATATATATATATATATATATATATATATATATATATATATATATATATATAATACCGGTCAAAGGTTTTTGGTTAGGCTGCCCAAAAAAGTCGGGGAGGAGTCCCACCCAAAAGACTAATTCCAATGGCCACTCACTGGCCCTCTTTTTGTTTCTTTGCTCAGCACTCTTGAATTAGTACTCTACAGTGAGTCAAGATCCCATCAAGTTTTGGTAAAAAATATCTACATCTTCGAGATATTCAAATCTTATAGCAACGAAAAAGAGTGTTAAATATGTTCGGAAAAAGACCTTCACTCCCGGGTCAACGATCCAAATTTTACGTTTCAAAAAAGTAGAAATAAACAATCCTACTATGTTTGACGAAGAAAACAAGATGAAGTTTGGCAGAAATCTTGCAGCAATGACGGAGATATATAGCCGAAGACTAATGACTTGAGGGGCAGTGTGCTTGATTCAAGACGCTCCTCGCCCATATTTTAAGTCCTTATTCCCAGTCTCGAGCACAGACAATTGCATGATTAAACATGGCCTCCTCCATTTCTGCAGTGATAGTAATGTGGGTGGTTGCAATGGCCGCGGCAGCAGCAGCATCATCACAGACATGGATTGAGGGTGAGGCTTTGCGCAGGAGCACTTGGTGGCGGTCTTACAACACTACTACAGGCCATTGTAATTGGCCAGGCATAAGCTGTAATGCCGGGGGAAGTGTCACTGAGATTTGGGCGGTTCCAACTCAAGAAAATGGGCTGCTTACCCAATTTAACTTCTCTTCATTTCCAAATCTGGTTCGACTAAATTTTAGCTCTCTTGGCCTGAATGGTGACATCCCATATCAAATAGGTACTCTCACAAAACTCACCCACCTTGATCTTTCTCACAACTTTCTTTCTGGTGAGCTGCCTCTTTCGCTGACTAACCTCACCAAGTTAGCGGAACTCAATCTTGGTTATAATCACATATCTGGCCAAATCCCAAGTGAAATTGGGAATCTGAGAAATTTGGTTGGCCTAGTCTTAGATTGTAACTATCTCAATGGTGTTATTCCTTCGTCTTTAGGCCAGTTAACCCGCTTAACTTCTCTCTACATTGGTTGGAACCAAATGGAGGGTTCAATCCCTCCTGAAATTTGGAGTTTAAAGAGCTTAGTTGATATTTACTTTGATCATAACATTCTCACTGGTGTCATTCCCTCATCCGTGGGCCATCTGACTAATTTGACTTCTCTCCACCTTGCTTCGAATCAAATCACGGGGTCGATCCCTTCTGAAATTGGGAGTTTAAAGAAGTTAGTTGATTTGGCCTTAGATAATAATAAACTCGTTGGTGTGATCCCCAAGGAACTGGGTAATTGCCACAGCTTGCGTTATTTGTCTCTGAAATTCAATCGTTTGAATGGGAGCATTCCTTCGGAGATCGGTGGCCTGGTTGCACTACGAAAACTTGATTTGAGTGTCAATAATATTAGTGGGACCATACCCCTCCAGTTCCAAAACTTCAACAGCTTAGAGTATTTGGATCTCTCTTACAATTATTTGGAGGGTTATGTACCCTTCGAACTGCATCTTCCATCTCTATTTCGAGCATTCGAACACAACAAAGGTTTGTGTGGTGACACCAAATTTGGCATTCCACCTTGCAGAAAAAGGAACAGAATCACAATCATCATCATTGTGGTCATTTCTTTATGCTCCGCCTTGTTGATTTCGTCTATAATTTTTGGAGTTCTATTCATTTGGAGGCGGAAGACGAGAAAACTTCAACCTGAGGAAGCAACTACCACACAAAATGGAGACATATTTTCAATATGGGATTATGATGGTAAGATTGCTTACGAAGACATCATTGAGGCGACGGAGGATTTCGACATCAAATATTGCATTGGGACCGGAGGTTATGGCAGTGTCTATAGAGCGAAATTGACCAATGGGAAAGAGGTTGCCTTGAAAAAACTTCACACCTTGGAAAGTCAGAACCCAACTTACATGAAAAGTTTTACAAATGAGGTGCGGGTGTTGTCAAAAATCCGACATCGAAATATCGTAAAACTATATGGCTTTTGTCTACACAAAAGATGCATGTTTCTAGTTTATGAGTACATGGAAAGAGGAAGCCTGCATTGTGTCTTGAGTGATGAAATTGAGGCTTTGGAGTTTGATTGGATTAAGAGGGTGAATGTTGTTAAAAGCATTGCTAAAGCCTTGTCCTACATGCATAATGACTGTATCCCTCCTCTGCTTCATAGAGACATATCAAGCGGTAATATTCTCTTAGATTCAGAATTCAGGGCCGTCGTATCTGATTTTGGAACAGCTAGATTGCTTGATCCTGATTCATCAAATCAAACCCTTCTTGCTGGCACTTATGGTTATGTTGCACCAGGTAACTCCAATACTTTTTTAGACTCTGCTACTTTAGGAAAAAATGTCTTTAATCTTCGACTTTTTCGTCACTGTATTTCTTTTCTGCTTAATTTCTTTTCCTTTTAGGTCTTGGTTTGAGTGCTTTTATTAGTAGAACATATCTTATATTAGTGTCAAACTATATTTATAGATGAAAGACATGAAACTACAAAAAAATTAAAATCGAATTGAAAAGATACAAAAATAAAATAAAATTAATAAGCCTTAGCTAGAGAAAACAAATACCCCTCTTCTTCTTATATGTGTACACACGAGTGTGCAAGCATGCATGAGGAAGTAAGAGTTGAAAATTATATATGAATATGAAATGTATAGAAAATTTTATTAATACACATCCAAAATACAGAAACTATATGAACATACATTTTTTTTCTTGTTTAGATTGACTTTTAAGAAAGCAAAAGCTCTAATTTAGACTTAATAGGAGTTCCTATAACTTAAACAAGGACTTATGTATAGGTCATGAAAATATAACTTATTATTAAAGTTCTAATATTGTAGTTTATATAGAAAGCTATTTTATGTTTAGTAAAACTTTTACATATGAATATTATTTTTTAAAAATAATTTTGAGATTATTTTCCGGTTCAATTTCCAACTAAAATAAAACATAAAAAGTTATCCCAAACTGCAACTACATCATTGGTAGTATCTAAAATTTCAAAATTTTTCCTGAACATTTTAAGCAATATTTTTCAATAACTTTTAAAGTTTTCCAAATGCTTTATCCTAAAAATGTTAAATTACTCGCACTTCAAGAAATCCTTGAGGAAGTTTATTTCTATTAGTTTGATTATCACCTATAATTTAATTCATAACCCATGCTCATGCGTTGAACTAATTAAAAAATTTTGGAAAATTTTCAAGTGTCAAGAAACAACTAACATGATAATGTAACTTTGCTCATAGTTTTTTCCAATTTCAGAATCAACATGGCAAGCATTAACAAGCTTAATCTTGATGTGAATACTTAATTTATGAGATGTATGCTTATATTTTTGTTATATTTGACAGAACTTGCTTACACTATGGTTGTTACGGAAAAATGTGATGTATATAGCTTTGGGGTACTTACATTGGAGATAATGATGGGAAAGCATCCGAGAGAACTTGTCACTATCTTATCAACTTCTTCATCTCAAAATATAATGTTGGTGGATATATTAGATCCTCGTCTTGCACCCCATATTGATCCAGAAGTTATTGATAATGTGGTTCTCATCATAAGGTTGGCACTCAAATGCATCAATTTGAACCCGACATCCCGTCCAACAATGCAACACGTGTGCAAGGAATTTGAGACTTGCACCCCATTTCCTATACCCTTCCATGCTATTTCACTTGGGCAATCGAAAGATCAAGAAGTATGATTGGATAATTGGCATGATATTGGGATAAAAGTTTGAGTTGATTTTTCTTAATTTTATGTAACTAATTAAGATAATTATCTTTTGTTATTACGGTTGTTGACTACAAGATGCATATGATACTGAATTATGGTGTGGCCTCATGCAAGGCATGTGATGTGTTAGTTAATAAAGTTTGAAAGTTTAATTTTACATTATTGTGATGTGTTAGTTTGTTGGATGACAAGGATGATATATTGTTAACCAATTTTTGATTTATTGAATGATAAAGACGATATTATTAACCATTTTTCAAATTTATGAATGAGTTATTATATAGATAACTTTGCCCCTCCTTACTAAACTTTTTGGCTTTGTTACTTAGTTCACATAGTATCTTTAAAGAAAAATAAATTTCAAAAAATATTTTTCATATTCGAATTCTTAATTAAAATTTTATTCTCAAAATAATTGAGATTTGACTTTTGAAATTGAAAAACCATTTTTAAAGAGATTGTAAAACAAGCCCTTAATTTTTATTTTTGGTTGTGTCATTAACAATGTATGTATTTGCAAAGTTTAAGTTTAATAATATTTTCTTTTATACTTTAAGTATTATTCCCTTCCGTTGTCCTCATTGGTCACCAAATAATGTAATTTCATAAACAATGCTAATAATTTGAGGAGTTTATTATTTTGATTGTCTTATTTATTTGTTGTAGGTCAAAAGAAAATTTTATTGTTGGTTTGAATACATTGCTCACTTTTTATTTTTAAAATTAAAAAATAATAGTAATTTTTTATTGAAAAAGTAATATAAAAATTATTTTAAATATAAAAATAATTTTTAAAGTATTGGAGTTGGGTCAGTGGCCAATTCGGGCTGCCTTACCGATCCAACCAAATAAAAGATTAGGGGAGAACAGTTTTTGGGAGTTGAAACTACAAAAACTATCAAGAAACCACTCCAATAAACAAAAAAGAGAAAGAAAAAAAAGAAAGAGATTCATTTTTCACCTTTTACTTTGCTTTGAAAAAAGAAAGACCAAGAGAACTCGAGAAGAAAAGTTTTTTTATAAAAGAAGGGTAAAAGATTTTTGTATTGTAAAACAAAGTGATTCTTGATTGACTTGAGGTGAAGAATTGAATGATGAAATAACTACTTTTTGGATTTTAGACATTCAAAAAAAAGAACTAAAATTTTCTTACATATAGATATAAGGAATTTATATATATATATATATATATATATAATATATATATATATATATATATAAATAAATTCAAACTATCTTTGGAAAAAAAAAAAAATGAGTGCTTTGAATCTTGGGATAAAGGGGATTATGCTATTGAGTTTTATTAGCATCGGACTAAAATAAACTTTAAGGTCAATACAATGCACCATAAATTTTATTATTATAAAATAAATAATTTAAAATAAAATGGAATTAGAACCGCAAGTTTAATGCAGCCAAACGCCATATCTATTTGTTAAAAAAAAAAAAAAAAAAAAAAATTAAAATTTAAAAATTAAATAAATAAATAAATAAATAAAGAAAGAAAGGGAAAGCGCAAAAGCATAAGGACCAGCACCTCCGTGTCCCATGCATCAGTGTTATGGCACATAGGAAAAGCCCACAAAAAATTCACGTAATAATGAAATTATAAACCCACACAAAAATCCATAAAAAGGCCCCACTAGTGATATAATTGAAAACCTACAAGTAGTTAGGGCTGCAACTTGCCCGGTTATATCAGGTTTGTGATTAGCGCCCGAACCTAACTTGAATTATGAGACAATTCGAATTAACCCAACTCAATTTATAACCCAAATAATTTTTGTAAACTTGTGTTAAATTTGGATTATAATTTTAAAATTTAAATAGTAAATATTATACAATATTTGAAGATAATAAGAAAATATTTATTTTTTAGTAAAATAAAATATATAATATATTACAATTTAACATTCTTTGTTTAAAAAACTTAGAACATTGAATATCATTTTATAAAATAACATAAATTATAAATATTATAAATTTATAAATTAGTTTCTCCTGAGTCAAATTTAATGTTTGTTTTTAACTTAAATTAAATAGAACTTAATATAATTTAATTCTAATATAATTTAATATAATTAAGTATTAGGTTATTTGTTTTTTATTATTTTATTTCTATTAAGTATTAAATGTTAATATGTTTCAAAATGTTATTTTTAGCTATTAACAAAAATAAAATATTTGGCCTTTTATATTCAATAAATTTTTTTAAAACAAGTAATAAGTAAAAATAAAATAAAAATTGTTGTAAAATGAGAATAAATGCATTGCAAATAAAAGTAAAGAGAAATATATATTACTTCAATAATATGTAATGAGAAGGAAGGAATAGATAAGAAATTGAGAAAGTTGAGAGAATGAAAGACAAAGAGAATGAGAAAAAGAGCTTTAAGGAAAGCTTTCTTGCTCAAGATGCTTCTTACACAAGGGATGGGAAGCCTTTTTATAGGCTTTCCAAATGGCTTTCATTAATGTTGAATGAATGGAAGTCATAAATAATGTTTAATTAACATTTAACATAATAATATGGTGGTATTCACCACTTCATTTATAACACTCCCTCTTGGATGTCCAACACATTAGAAGAATATGCTTCATTAAAACCTTGTTAGTAAAAAACCCTATGGGAAAAATCTAGTGAAAGAAAAAGAGTACAATATTTTTATAATTCCTTATGCTGCTCTTGGTATGTTAGGATTGCCTCGTTAAAAACCTTGCTAGTAAAACCTAATGGGACAAAACTTAGACGAAGGAAAAAAAATAGTACAGTACATTAACATCCTTTTACAAGCATACTCCCCCTCATGTTGATATCATTGAGTTGACGTATTCCAATATTTTTTATTAACTTCTTAAATGTTGAGGTTGACAATGACTTTGTGAATAAATCTACTAGATTATCACTTGAGTGTGCTTGTTGAGCATCAATTTCACCAATTTTCTCTAGTTCATGTGCATAAAGGAATTTTGGTGAAATGTGTTTAGTCCTATCTCCTTTAATATAACCCTCTTTTGTCTGTACAATGCATGCAACATTATCTTCAAACAATATTGTTGGGTCACCTTTGATAGAGGAGAGTCCACATAATCCTTGAATATGTTGGATCATAAATCTTAGTTATATACATTCATGACTTGCTTCATGAATTGTAAGTATTTTTGAATGATTTGATGATGTGACCACCATTGTTTGTTTGACAAATCTCCATGAAATAGCAGTACCATTGCAATTAAACACATACCCTATTTGTGACCTAGCCTTATGTGGATATGAAAGATATCCTGCATTTGCATATCCAAGCAATTGTAGCCTTGATTCCCTTGAGTAAAATAAACCCATATCAGTAGTTTCGTGAAGATAGCGCGATATATGTTTGATACCATTTTAATGTATTCGAGTTGGAGTGAGATTGTATCTTGTTAATAGATTGACAGGCAAATGATGTTTGGATGTGTATAATTGGCAAGATAAATAAGTGCCCCAATAACACAAAGATATGATACTTTAGGATCAAGTGCTTCTTCACTATTTCACAATGACAAAATGGGTCTTTTTTCACATCAAGTGATTGGAGAACCATTGGAAAACTTAAAGGATGCACTTTATCCATTAAAAAAAATGATTCAAAATTTTCTTAATGTATGGTGATTGATGTACTAAAACTGCATTTGGAAAATACTCGATTTGTAGGCCGAAACAATTTTTTTTTTTTCCAAGATCTTTCATCTTAAATTCTTTTTTCAAGTGATTTGTTATTCTTGTGAGCTCTTTAAGAGGTATAACAAGATTTAAGTTATCAACATATACTGCAATAATTACAAATTTGGTTTCTGATTTCTTAATAAAAATGCATGGATATATAAGGTTACTCCCATGCCCTTCTTTTGGCAAGTATTCACTAAGGCAATTGTATCACATGCGTCCAAATTGCTTTAATCCATACAAGGATCATTGTAACTTGATTGATTATGTATAGGACATTGAGTCTTGTTTATATGTTGGTAATTTTGTTTCAATTTATATTTGGTCATAGAAGTCTTTATAGATAGTGACTTACTTTCCATTGAAGATCAAAGGTTGTTGTCCGTCCAACTGGGAAGTCACAAGTATGTCTAAAAAGATTTGACTTGTGGCATATAAGCCTTATTTGAGGTATAACAGGTTCAATATCATTTTTGAGCTTAAAATGTTTTTAAAATATTTTTTCGAAAAGCAAGGACCGCTCAAGCGATTAAAGTGCTTAAGCGGTTAATTCCGCTTAAGTGGTCATGACAGTCCTACTGAGTTTAGAAACATATTTTGAATGAATTTCAATCAAACTCAAATTTGAAAATTTGAGATACCAAAATCCTTATAGCTTTTGCCTATAAATACATCTCTTGTAACCCTTTAAGGGTTATAGGTTTAGGTTAAGAGATCCAAGAGATTAGAGATTAGAAAGATCATAGAGATCTTTGAGGTTGTTGGAGACCTCTTATTCTTTAGAGGTACTCTTTGAGGTGAAAGCCTTATTACCACACCATTCATGTTTTCTCATTTAAGGATTTGATTATTTGAATTGTTGGTTAAAGACCGTAACCCCTTCGGAGGGACCAGAGGATTTACTGGGAAACAACGGGTAGTTATTGCGTCGCAAATGTGAATAAGTTATAGGTATTGAAGAGTAAGTCTTTAGGGTAAAACGGTCAAGTAAATCTATGTGACTTGACTTGATTTCAAATAGTGGATTTCAATTTATAGGTCTTAGACCTCGTGATTTTTGTCTTTATAGTTGTGGGGGTTTTTCACGTAAAAAAAACGTGTGCCTCATTTCATATCTATTTGATATTATGTTTGAATTGCCTAGAATAAGTTTTTTTTTTAACCTAATATCTTGTAGGGCTATTCTAAAAGTTTTATATTATTTCTACATATATTATTGTAGAAGATATTAAATACATTGGATTGATTGGTTAATTGGTTATTGAGTAATTGGTTATCTTGTGGTGGTTATACTTATAACCAATTATTGATTTGTTGGGATTATTGTTGAGTTTGTTAGGTTGGTCATTCTGGTAGTGATTATTATTATCCCTAACATATTTCAACATATATTAATGTTAATCTTTGGATATCAATTAACCATAAAAATCATATTTTTAATTGGAGTGAAATCCTATTTGAATATCTAAGTTATCCTTATAATATCTTGGGATAAGAAAAATGGCTATAATTTATATATATTTATTTAAAATTTTAAAATCACCCATTCACCCCCCTCTAGGTGTTTCCCATTGGACTTTTGGTTATTATTCAAGTGGTATTCAAAGCAATATCCAATTTTTCAGAGTATATGCTACAAGGCTTTGTACTATTTGTTTCAGACAATTTTAATCCTTCAGGGATTTTCATGTATATATCATTATCCATGGACCCATATAAATATGTTGTAATAACATCAATGAGACGCATATTCAATCATTTTGAGATTTCTAAGCTAATTAAGAAATGAAATGTGATTGCATCCATGATGGGAGAATATGTTTCCTTGTAGTCAATACTAGGTCTTTGCGAGAAACCTTATGCTACTAATTGCACTTTACATCTTTAGGTGTTTGGACTACAGGTCCAAAAACTTCTCATTTTGTTAATGAGTTTAACTCTACTTGCATAGTTTTTTTTCCATTTTGACCAATCATTTCTATGTCGGCATTTTTCCACCTTTTGTGATTCGAGATCTTCATCATTTCTTATGATATCAGAGGCCACTTGGAAAATGAAAATATTGTTAATTACAATATTATTTCAATCTCATTTTTCTCCCGTGTATGCATAACTTAGTGAGATCTCACAATTTTCAGGTATCTATACCTCTTTAGAGGTTACTTATTCAATATGTACCTCTTGTTCAATATGCCTCTTCAGGTGTTTTCTGCATTATTTGTGCCTTTTTTGGGGCTATAGATTTATCAATTTTAGATCGATCAATCATTTGATGGTCTCTTCTAGAGTGCAAAGTTTTCCTTGTGTTCTCCTTTTCTGATGGGTTACATCATTTGAGCCAATAAGTCTACCACGTTTCAAGTTTATCTTAGATTTATTTATTAATTGTCCTATAAGGACATCAACCCATGTCAGAGTATTTACAACCGAGATATGTGACTTTGTCACTTTATTTCTATTAATGAATGTGATAGTAATTGGTTTGTAAGATTTTGCCAATGAATGATCCTTTGAACTTCTAGTTCACATTGATTTATACGAGAATCAAGATAGGACATAGTAGATATGTTCCAAGTAACTTCTTGTCATTCTTTAGGAATCAGCTTTTCTCTCCCTAATGATGGGAAAACACTCTCATTAAAATGACAATCTGCAAAGTAAGCTATAAAACCATCACCTGTCAAAGGTTCAAGATACTTATGATAGATAGAGAATTAAAACCTATATAAATCTCAAGTCTTCATTGGGGACCCATTTTAGTGTGTTGTGTAGGTGTAATGGGTACCTATGCTACACAACAAAAGATTAGTAAGTGAGAGATATTTGGTTGTTTTCCAAGTATGAGTTGTGAAGGGGAGTATTCATAGTAAGTTGCAAGTCTAATACAGACTAATGTTGCAACATGCATAATAGCATACCCCAAGGTAGAAGTAAGTAATTTGGTTTTCATTAGTAATTGTTGAGCTATTAATTAAAGATGTTTGATAAAAGATTCTGCTAAACCATTTTGGGTATGGGTATGAGCAACAGGATGCTCAATATTTATCCTTACTAACATGTAATAGTCAATGATTGTTTGTGAAGTGAATTCATCGGCATTATCAAGACGTATTGTTTTGATTTGATAATATGGAAATTGTACTCGTAATTTGATCATTTGTGCAAGGAGCCTAGCAAAAGCAACATTTCGTGTAGAAATGAGACAAACATATGACCACCTAGTGAAGATATCTATTAAGATCATAAAATAATGAAATGGTCCGTAGGGTGGATGGATAGGCCCACATATGTCCCCATGTATTCTTTCTAAAAAGACTGGTGACTCGGAAATGACGTTAGTTAAAGATGATCTAAATACCAATTTACCTTGTGAGTTGGCAGTACATGGGTATTCATTGGGAAAAAGAATCTTTTGGTTCTTTAGTGGATGTCCATGTGAGTGTTCTATTATTCAACATGTCATTGAAGACCCTGGGTGACCTAACCTGTCATGCCAAAGGATAAAAAATTTTGGGCTATTAAACTTCTAGTTCATGACAACATATGATTCAATAGGC
The DNA here is from genome assembly GCF_004353265.1 of Vitis riparia. Taxonomy (NCBI): domain Eukaryota; kingdom Viridiplantae; phylum Streptophyta; class Magnoliopsida; order Vitales; family Vitaceae; genus Vitis; species Vitis riparia. Next base: position 10,918,310 of record NC_048434.1, on the reverse strand, counting down.
TTTTATAGTTGTATGATATAACCTAGAGGAGAAAGCTAAGAGTTTTTCCATTATAAGCTTTTGGCCTAATATAATAGAAGTAATGTAAAGATATTCTACATTACCTTTATTCATAGTTTCGATATGCTATCAATTTTTGCAGATATATTCAAAACTTAGCAAATTTCTTTTGGAATCTAGTTCCATTTGGTAGCATTATGTTTGCTTTTTTAGAGCCTTTAACCAAGTTTGCAGTACCAGATATGGTACTTACATTAAGTTTTATTAATGTCAATTTGAGGAAATATCTTTGATTTTGAAGAATTGTGTACATGATTGCATAGTCTGTGAGACATACATCATCCTCATTCATCTTGAGACCAAATAACACATGGATTTAAGATATAACTAATATTTAAAAAAAAAAAAAAAAACAAGGCATAATGTAAATAGCAATGTAATAAATGTAATAATCAAATTTAAATATAAGACGTAATAATATATTATTTGATATATAAAGTAAGTCAGTGTTAGTATTCTCATCATATATTAAATGGTCAGTTTGTTCACAAGGACCTTCAAAGAAATCAATGTCATAGTAGGTTAGGTCCAATCTATCATGATCGATCAAATTCATCTCTATCTCTTTTCCTGTTGCTTTTATTGATGATTGGTAAAGGTTGGTCAAATGTTTGGGTGTGCAACAAGTATGAGCCCAATGCCCTTTCATACTACATCTATAGCAATTACTCTCATGGTTCTTAGGAGGTTTATCTTGTATACACTTCCCATTTTCTTATTTTGCCTCAATATTACTCCACTTCTGGTAGTGTAATGAGGCTTTCTTTTTATGAGAATTTGAGGATTTACTACCATAAGAACCATGGTATTGGGGATTCCTTCCACGATCATGACCATGTCCTCATCCTTGTTCATGTCCACAAGTTTGAAATGATATTACATTCATTTCAGGGAATGGTTCGAATCCAGGTGGACAAGACTGACCGTTTCTAATCAAAAGCTTATTATTTTGTTCAGCAATAAGAAGTCATAATATTAATTTGGAGTATTTTGTAATCTAGAGTTTTGATATTGCTATTGCAGGAGCACATTCGAGGCATGAAACATAGTAAAAAAAAATTTCTAACATTTCTTCTGTGATTTTTTTTCTCCATACAACTAATTGAGAGTTGATTTTGAACAATGTGGAGTTATATTCACTAACAATTTTAAAATCTTGCAACCTCAAGTGCATCTAATCATATCGAGCTTTTGGGAGAATCATAGTTTTTTTATGGTCATATATTTCCTTCAAATCACTTCATAGAGTAAAAGGGTCTTTTATCATAAGATACTCATTTTTTAAACCTTCATGGAGATGATGACGAAAGAAAATCAACGCTTTTGCACGATCTTGTAGGAATGCTTGATTTCCTTATTTGATCGTAGTTACAAGATTCATTACATCAAGATGTTTGGTATCAAGGATCCAAAATAGATAGTTCTTTCCCAAATTGTCAAGTGCCACAAATTCAAGTTTTGTGTGATTCGACATTGTCAAAGAACTTCAGATATATGACAAAATAATATTATTAGAATAAGTAATAATACATTGATGGTATTGATATAACTTTTGATTATAATCAAAACCAAATATGTAATATAAATATAAATATGTAAAATCAATAGTAATATAAATATGTAAAATTTCTTCTATATAAACAACTTCAAGTTTATGATATGAAAATTACATTTGTATAAGAATAAATATAATGCAAATAAAAGTAGAGACAAATATATATCACTTTAATAATATATATATAATGAGGAGGACAGAATTAAGAAGAGAATTGAGAGAGTTGAGAGAATGAAAGACAGGGAGAATAAGAGAAAAAGCTTTAAGGAAAGCTTTCTTGCTTGGGATGCTCCTTACATAAGGGATGGGAAGCCTTTTTATAGGCTTTCCAAATCGCTTCCATTAATGTTGAATTAATGGAAGTCATAAATAATATTTAATTAACATTTAACATAATAATATGGTGGCATTCACCACTTCATTTATAACAAAAACAAATTATTTAAAGTCTTAAAACAAATTATATTTAGCCTTAAGTTAAAAATATAAACACCACCTTAATCAAATACAAAAAAAATATAATATCGGTCTAAGGTTTTTGGTTAGGTTGCCTACAAAAGTTGGGGAAGAGCCCCACCCAAAAGTCTAATTCCAATGCCCACTCACTAGCTCTTTGTAGACCCCTCATTTTGCCCTTAACCCATATAGGTTACTATCCTAGTAAATTATCATAATTCATTGACTTGTATTATCTGATTCTCCCTCGAGAACTACTTGGAGGACAATTATAGAATTTTGATGTGATCACATAAACTTCTGATTTTTTTTTTTTAAAGAATTCTTTGTTGCTTGAATTTATTATTTCTTTTAAGTATAATTAGAACAGTAAAAGAAGATCCTATTTTCATGAACTCATAATTTGCATTAATAAAAAATTGGTCTCATTTTCATAATGAAATAATACAAGATTTTATGCAAACATAATTTAAAATGATTTAGTTGTTCTATTAGCGTCATCTTATAAATTATAAAAAATGAGGAATCAATCACACTCTTTAAATAGATAAAATAAAAATCTATATATAATATTACTATTAGCTCTTGGATGCATGTTCCCTTTTTTTAAGAATCATATTAGAATGACACGCCTTTTTATATTTATATTTCATGAACTATAAATTGAAATAAAAAAAATAAAGTAAGATTACAAATTTATTTCAACTATAAGATTCATGTTTTAAAATATAAAACTTATTTTTATAAACACACTAAAATAATAATCATTGTTGCGTATATCTGGAATCATAAATAAAGTTTATATGCTACCAAAATTCATACTTTAAAATATGAAATAGATTACTTTTCCAATCAATAACAAATATACAACTCATATGATTTCATAAAACATCCTATAGTTAACATTTACATAATTTAGAACACACCAAACATGCACCGGTTATCCCTAACTTTTCCTTTTTATTTTTATTTATTTATTTATTATTATTAAACATAACCATAACACCCTTGCTGCTACTTTCACCAACCGTCCCATCCCCTTGATGCAGCCCACCTTTTGGCTGCCCAAGACCACTTTACCACAATTGTATAAGTCGTCCTTGGCAGCCCCTCACATCAAGCCATAACCCTAGCCTTTTGTAGCTGTAACCGGTCATCCCATCCCCCTGCAACAACCCATTCTTTGAGCTACCTAAGATTTATCTGTGTCACCTTCACCTGTTGTTGCTTGCTGCCATGGCCATACTCTCCTTTTGACAGCCCAAACCCACACCCACTTATGCATTAACCGACTTACCTCCACAAGCCTTATCCTACTACTTGCAAGCCATAAACTCTCCCAAACACATCTCAAGTCTCTTTTCAAGACTTCCAAAACGATCATCATCAGCAGCAGCAACAGTGAGCTCTAACGTTTCAACAACCAAGCTTCATTGGTTCTGGACTCCAAACCCCATTCCCTGTACTACTCCGCCATGTTTCTGCTACGTTGCTTCTCGCCCTATCCTTTCTCTCAGTGATCATCATTGTGCCAAGAGCTCAGGCCAGCTTCAAATGCAGTTCCGGCCCCCCACTTGTGATGCTCTTATCGACTACGTCCCCCCCAACAATACCACTTTTTCTGCCATCCAAACCTTTTTTGGCATCACAGTCCCAAGCCACCTCATCAATCATTTCGAAATGTCATTAGCATCACAGCTAATGCATGAGCAAACAACCAGATTCAGAAATCTCATTCCATTCTTATTTCTGAAATATTCACTCCAAACTAGAATTGCCACAACCATATTTCCAAACACCCACTTTGTCTCCATTCAAAGCCCACCTATTATGTCACGACCCAAATTTCGGGCAACTCAGAATTTGGCCCTTGACCCTAGGTCAAAGGTTTGACCCTAAGGTTCCTCCTAATCCAAGCTAGCAGTCAACCAAAATGCTCTGATTTTTTTTTTTTTTCTAAACATAAATCACACTAGAGCTCCCTCCAATAACATTCCAATTTATCAATATATCAACCACTACTCAAAAGCAATAAGATATAATAATTATCATTAAAGTCTATAAATAAGAGTTCATAGTTAAGCAAATTAATCAAAATAAATTTTTAATTACAAATATATAAAGTTTGCTAATACAAGTTCCAAAATAAACCAACATAACAATTACACTATAATCTACAAGGCTGCTCTAAAATCTCTTGGGGCATCCTGAAGCCCTCCTTGATCTATCTGTTGGTCCTCAGGGGCTATATCTTCTTCTAAAAGTTTTAAGAAAGAAGGGGTGAGTATTTTTCACATTGCTTAGTAGGGTGTCTTACACCCAAGAGGGTTGATTTATATTACTAAGGTTCAAGATATACAAAATAAATATTCAACCATAAAGTCAAGAACCCAAATGTCTCATTTACTCTAATTCTAACACTTCAATAAATACAATGCATTGTCATTCTCAGGCTTTCATCGAGGGATATACATCCATACCCAAATACACTTCCCACTTAGGGTAAATTTCTTTCACCCTAGATATCTCACTCATTTCTTAATTCGCCTCTCATGGGCCTTTACTTTTCATCATTATTTTATTTTTCTTTCTTTTCCATTTCATATAACCTTACAACAAAATTCTATTTTCCTTCACACAATCATGAGGCATATGAAATGTAATGAAATTACATATCATCATCTACAAATGTCATAGAAAATTCTCGTTAATCCAAATATCAATAAAATATAATCTATACCATAATTTTATTTATTCTCAACAATCCCATTAATTTTAATAATCAAACATAATTATTTAACCACAATTAAATTACCAAAAATATCCTAGTAAATTCTCAATAATCCCAATATCAATCAAACATAATTTCTACCATAATTTTATTTATTCTCAATAATCCCAATAATTTTAATAACCAAACACAATCATTTTGCACAATTTAATTATCTCATTATCACAAAAATTTCAAAGAAAACTCCTAAATCAGCCAATAAAATTTCTCATATCACCAATATTATCTATTTAACATCCCACGGTGAGATTTATATTTTTTTTTTAAAGAAAAAGACATTAAATAAAAGTTTTAGGGTTAAGTCTTCCTACTATAAATCAAAGACTCCGGTCGTTATACCATACAAATGTTTCTTATGTCGAGTAGAGTGTTCCCTTGAAATTTCATGCGAAATGGACAACATTTGGCCGTTGAAACGGTTGGCCAAATAACAACGGCGTCACTTCTCCTCTACAACCCGAGAGACACTGCACCCTTCTCCTTTTCTTTTTCTCTTTCATTCTCTTTTTCTTTTATTTTTCTTTTTAAACTAAGCCACTTAAAGTGGTCGGATGCCCTAAGACCCTAAATCCTTATTTGTTTATTCATTTATTTTTTTATTCTTTTGTTTTCTTTTTTCAATTTAATTTCATTTCCTTAATTAATTTTTTCCTTTCATTTTCATTTATTATATTTATTTATTTTTTTTTTTTACAACACACAAAATAAATTATCACACACCAAAACAAATATTTTAATAATCTATAATTTGTTAATAAGTAATTTAATTAAATTTTTAATTAACTAGTTTGATTATTTTATTTTATTCTAATTATTTTTTTTTTTTTAGTTTTTCTCTTTCAAAAATTTCCGATTTCTATGATCCTAAGAAGTTTATTACTAAAGGCTGATGTGACACAAAATTCAACTCGCTTGATTGACCAATAAAATCTTTCAAATTTCATCAACCAAAAATTGATACGTGTTCTCCAATTTTATTTTATTTTTGCTTTTTTTATTTACTTTTCAACCACCACTAAAAAGAAGATTTTTCAAACTTGAAATTCCAATGTGGCTTGAAATACCCGGTCATTACATCCTACCCCACTAAAACAAATTTTGTCTCGAAATTTAAATGAGTTTACCTTAAAAATTATAGAAGAGTTGCGGATAGTGTCACTTCATTTCCTCAAGTTCCCAAGTAGCTTATTTCATTCCATGGTGTTTCCACCACACTTTGATTGCGGGAATCACCTTGTTCCTGAACCTATGCTCTCCAACTTCCAGAATTTGCAAAGGTTCTTCCATATAAGATGTATCTTCGTTAATTTGAACATTTTGCAAGTCAATTGCCTAAGTTGGGTGCGAAGTAAACTTCCTTAGTATTGACACATGGAAGACATCATGTATGTGGGACAACTGTTGAGGCAATATTAACTTGTATGCCATTGGGCTCACTCTCTTATCAATCTGAAAAGGTCCCAAAAATCTAGGGGCTGACTTCCATTTTTTTTCCCAAATCAAAATATGCCTCTTCAATGAGACACCTTTATAAAATCCCAATCCCCTTCTTCAAACTCCAAGGCACTTCTCATTTGGTCTGTATAGCTTTTCTGTCTATCTTAAGTAGTCTTAAGCTTTTCCTTGATGAGTTGTATCTTTTCTGTAGTCTCTTGGACTATCTCAGGTCCCAATAAATGACTCTCACCCAACTCTGTCCAACACAAAGGCGATCTACAAGGTCTCTAATGGAGTGCTTCATAAGGCATCATACCAATGCTAGATTGGTAACTATTATTATAAGCAAACTCTGCTAAAGGTAAGTAGTATGCCCAATTCCCTCCAAAGTCCAAAACACAAGCCCTTAACATGTCGTCTAGAATCTGGATTACTCTTTTCGACTGACCATCTGTCTAAAGGTGAAAAGCGGTGCTAAAATTCAATTAGGAGCCCATATCCCTTTGTAAACTCTGCCAAAACTGAGAAGTAAGCTTAGGGTCCTTATCAAACACTATAGACAAAGATATCCCATGCAACCTCATAATCTCCTGTATATACAACTTAGTGAGAGAGTTCATGGAGTCAGTAGTCTTCATGGCTAGAAAATGAGTTGACGTAGTAAGATGGTCCACAATCACTCAAAGTCCATTTTTCTTGCTTCTAGTTCTTAGCAACCCTATCACAAAGTCCATAGTGATATGATCCCACTTCCACTCAAGTATAGGTAAAGGTTGCAATAACCCTGCATGCTTCTAGTGTTCAACTTTCACTTGTTGACAAATTTGACAGTTGACTACATATTAAGCAATGTCTCTCTTCATCCCACTCCACCAGAATGGTCTCTTTAAGTCTTAATACATTTTGGTACTCCCAGAGTGGATGGTATACTTTGCCCTATGAGCATCTACTATAATTTCATTCCTCAACTGCATATCCCTTGGCACACACAATCTTCCTTTAAATCTCACACTCCCATCTACATGCATAGACCAATTTTCATCTATTTCACATCCTACCAATTGGGCTTTAACTTTTTCTAAAAACTCATCATGAACTTGGGCCTCCATTATTCTTTGGATAATCATTGGTCTAGCCGATATATTGTACAAGCATGGACCATGTCCTTCCCAACCAAGACATAACTCAAAATCTTCAATAACTGCATGGATTTCAAACTCTCTCAACCACAAGCTAGACAACTGACCATAACTCTTCCTATTCAAGGCATTTGCTACAACATTCACCTTTCTAGGATGGTAATGAAGAGCAAAATCATAATCTTACAATGTCTCCATTCATTTCCTCTTCCTAAAGTTCAAATCTTTTTGAGTGAAAATGTATGTCAAACTCTTATGATCAGAGTACACCTTAAACTTTTCTCCATACAAACACCACTACTGCAAGCTCCAAATCATTTGTTGGATAGTTTCACTTATGTGACTTTAATTGCCTTGAGGCATAAGCTATCACCTTGCCTTGCTGCCTTAGCACGCACCTTAACCCCATTGTAGAAGCATCACAATAAACTGTACACAACTCTCCATTAATAGGAGTAGTTAACATTAGAGCAGTGGTCAATTTATACTTCAACTCTTGGAAAGCATTCTCACACTCCTCATTTCATTGAAATTTCACTCATTTTCTAGTCAACTAAGTCATCGGTGCTGCAATTCTAGAAAATTCTTCCACAAACCTTCTATAATATCTAGCCAAGCCCAAGAAACTTCTAATTTTGAACACAATAGTAGGCTCTTGCCACTCCTACACAACTTCCACTTTGGAATGGTCCACTACTATTCCTACCTCAAAAACCACATGGCCTAAGAAATTCACTTCAATAAGCCAAAACTTACTTTTGTCCAACTTTCCATACAATTGGTGTCTTTTTAAAGTTCTAAGGGTGGTCATCAAATGTCATTTATGCTCCTCCAAACTCCTTGAGTAAATCAAGATGTCATCCACAAAGACAATCACAAATTGATCCAAGCAAGCATGAAATATTTTGTTAATCAAATCCATAAAAGCAACAGGGGCATTAGTTAACCTAAAAGGCATGACTAAAAATTCATAATGTCCATATCTCATTCTAAAAGCGATCCTGGGGGCATCTTCTTCTCTAACCCTCAATTGATGATATCCAGTTCTTAATTCAATCTTACTAAAATACTTCACACCCTTCAACTGATCAAACAAGTCATCTATCCTTGGAAGATGATACTTATTCTTCTCTATAAACCTATTCAACTTCCTGTAGTCAATACACAACCTTAACATGCCATCTTTCTTCTTCACAAACAACACTGGGGCTTCCCATGGTGATGTATTTGAACGAATAAAACCCTTACTCAACAATTCCTCTAATTGAGTTTTTAACTCTTTCAACTTAAAAGGGGTCATCTAATAGGGATATTGAAATAGGATTCATTCATGGATATACTTCAATATAGAAATCAAACTCTCTATGTTGTGGTAAACTTAGTAGCTCATCTGGAAATACATCTTAAAACTTTCTTACCACTGGAATTTCTGTAATGTTCTTCTAGGCTTTTTCCTTACTACGAAGGCAAGTTAGGAAATTTATTGATCACTTCCTCAACACATATTGATAGCATGGATTAGGCTGCGAAAAAGGCAAACTAACACACTTCTCCCCAACAAAGCAAACCTCAAATCCATGTGGTAGACAAAATATTATCTTGCGGAAATGACAATCAATAAGAGCTCTATACATTGTTAGCCAATCCATTCCCAAGATAACATCATACCCAATCATACACAAAATCCTCAAATCCACCTTAAGGGCTATATCTGCCAAGTTAATAATGCACCCCTTGCATATTCTATCAATTTTAGAATTCGTACCCATGGGGGATTCGATAAGTCACAGACTTTCTACCATTTCCTTTTTCAACCTTAATGCATTAGCATAAGATGCAAAAATAAAAGAATGAGTTGCACCAGTATCAAACAAAACACGTACCTAAGTACTATAGACCAAAATCATACCTTCCATCGAAAAGGAGTCATCATCTAGCTCTAATGGTGTCAAGGAAAAAACTCTATATGTCGTCTGCCTCTCTCTATCTCTAGCACTCAACCCTTGAGAGGATCGAGTTTGACTACTCATGGTGGTTGTTCATGTTCCCTACACTACTGAGGGTAACTACGACATTTGGTAGTAAGGTAGGTGAAACTAAGGGGCTTGGAATGGGAATGTTGGCTGCTACTAGGGGCTTATTGGAGGTTGAAATCGAGCCTATGGTGCGCTCCTTAATGGTAAGCCCTCTATAAATGATCTATTACTCCACAACCATAACATACTTTAACAGTAGCGGCCCTTTGAGCACCTAGCTTACTTCCAACATAGAACGAAGAATGTCCCTCATACTATTGGGCTTGTTGCCTTTGTTGTTGACTTAGAGGTCTCATATATAATTTTTTTTCCTCCTTTTTGTTTCCTTTTTCTATCTCTTATTTGCTTCTGGATTTGATTGGTGTCCTATATGTCTTGCTCCTCTAATAAAGCTCTCTTAACTAACTCAAAGTAGTCTCTTATAGCTAGTGAAACCACTCTATTTCTAATAGTAGGCCTCAACTCCTATTGGAATCTCATGGCCTTCTCTCATTTCTCACTAATCATCCCCATGGACAATCTAGAGAACTTCAAAAAAACGGGATTAATACTCCAGTACTAACATAGTTCCTTGGATGAGATGCTCAAATTCCATCCTCTTAGCAATCTTAGCCACTTCTCCAAAATATTAGTCTAGGAAGATTCTTTCAAATTCCTCCTAAGTCATCACCTCAGTGTCATATACCTTCTTCATGGTCTCCCACCAAATATCCGTCTTATCAATTAGCATGTATGCTGCTAGACTTACCTTCTTTTCCTTAGATATGTCTAATCCTACGAGAATTCTCTTCAGTCTTCTCAACCAATATTATATTGATTCAGCATTGGGCTCTCCATTAAAAGATGGAGGTTACATCACCATAAATCTTTTCATAGCTTCCATCTGACTCATTACTTGCCTATCAGAGCAAGTCCTCCTTTGTGAATGGTCAGAATCTTCCTGGCCTTGGGTACCCCTGACCTTCTAGAAGCCTAAGCTCTCATTAACTGAGTAGTCTGTTTTAGTTCCTTTTTAACTTCTTGGAGCTCCTCTCTTACTAACTTTAGCTCCTCATCTCTTTTAGTCCTTCATCTTCTTAACCTTCCCATCATTTTAAATCTCAACAAGCCTTAATCTAACCACATTTCCAAGGTGAGTAGAATAAATTCACATATAACAATTTAGCAACTTCAATAACTATTAAAAACCTTCATTTTCATACAGTCATAATATATAATTCAACATAATTAACACCATAACATTTCTTATTATCATCAACAAGCACCATAACAAGATTTTTCAAACACTAAGAATAAGCAATTAAATAAATTAATTAATAATCATCTCATTAATTAATTACATACAACAAATCATAAACATAACAACACATACAAACACTAACCCCAAGGTATTATTGCAACCGTGGCTTTGATACCATGGTGTCACGGTCCAAATTCCAGGCAACCCAGAATTTGGCCCATGAACTTAGGTCAAAGGTTTGACCCTAAGGGTTCCTCTTAATCCAAGTTGACAGTCAACTAAAATGCTTTGAATTTTTTATTTTTTTATTTCTAAACATAAATCACACCAGAGCTTTATCCACTAACATTCCAATTTATCAATATACCAACCATTACTTAAGAGCAACAAGATATAATAATTATCATTAAAGTCTAGAAATAAGAGTCACAGTGGAGCAAATTAATCAAAATAAAGTCTCCTTACAAATATATAGTTTCAAAGTTTGCTAATACAAGTTCCAAATAAACCAACATAACAACTACAGTACAATCCACTAGGCCGCTCCAAAATCTCTTAGGGGCATCCTGAAGCCCTCTTTGCTCTATTTGTTGATGTTTAGGAGCTATATTTGCATCTAAAAGTTTTAAGAAAGAAGGGATGAGCATTTCCACATTGCTCAATAGAGTATCTTACACCCAAAAGGGTTAATTTATATTACTAAGATTCAAGATATACAAAATAAATATTCAACTATAAAGTCAACAACCCAAATGTTTAATTTACTCTAATTGTAACACTTCAACAATTGAATAAAATGCATATGGGGATGTGACACATAGTCATACAATGCATTGTTGTTCTTGGGCTTTCATTGAAGGATACGAGTCTATCCCAAATACACTCCCCACTTGGAGTCTTCTTGGGGTAAATTTTTGGGTCTTTCATCCTGGGGATCTCACTCCCTTCTTAATTTGCCTCTCACAGGCCTTTACTTATCATCATTATTTTATTTTTCTTTTTTTTCCATTTCATGCAACCTTACAACAAATTTTTTATTTTCCTTCACACAACCATGATGCATAAGAAATTACATATCATCATCCACAAATGTCATAGAAAATTCCCACTAATCCAAATATCAATAAAACATAATTTATGCCCCAATTTTATTTATTCTCAACAATCCCATTAATTTTAATAATCAAACACAATCATTTAACCACAATTAAATTACCAAAAATATCCCAATAAATTCTCAATAATCCTAATATCAATAAAACAAAATTTTTATTCTTAACAATCCTAATAATTTTAATAACCAAACACAATCATTTTTCATAGTTAAATTATCTCATTATCACAAAAATTTCAAAGAAAATTCCTAAATCACCTAATAAAATTTCTCGTATCACCAATATTACCTATTTTACTTCCCACAATGAGATTTATAATTTTTTTTTAAAGAAAAAGACATTCAAAAAAAGTTTTAGGGTTAAGCCTCCCTACCACAAATCTAAGAATCCAACCATTGAAATTGAAATCTGACATCGTACGAATGTTCCTAGTGTAGAGTAGAGTGCTCCCCTGAAATTTCATGCGAAATGGATGATGTTTGGCTATCGAAACGATCGACCAAAGAACAACAACGTCATTTCTCCTCTACAACTTGAGAGGCACTACACACTTCTCATTTTTTTTTTTTTTTTTTTTTTTCTCCTCCATTTTTCCTTTTCTTTTCTTTTTATTTTTAAACTAAGCCACTTAAAGTGGTTGGATGCCCCAAGACCTCAAATCCTTATTTGTTTATTCATTTATTTTTTTATTCTTTTTTTTTTCAATTCAATTTCATTTCCTTCCTTGATTAATTTTTTCCTTTCATTTTTATTTATTATCTTTATTATTATTTTTTTACAACACACAAAATAAATTATCACATACCAACACAAATATTTTAATAATCAATAATTTATTAATAAGTAATTTAATTGAAATTTTAATTAACTAGTTTAATTATTTTATTTTATTCTAATTAATTTTTTTTTCGTTTTTTGCTTTTGAAAATTTTCGATTTCTACAATCCTAAGAAGTTTCTTACTAAAGACTAACGTGGCACAAAATTCAACTCGCTTGATTGACCAATAAAATCTTTCAAATTTTACCAACCCAAAATTGACATATCTTCTCCAATTACATTTTTTTTTTTTTTTTTTTACTTTTCAACCACCGTAAAAAAGAAGAATTTTCAAACTTGAAATTCTAACATGGCCTAAAATACCCGGTCTTTACACGCCATGTGCCAAGCTTTGTGTCTGAATTCACTACATGCAGCTACATTGAGGCGTTGGAAGCTAGTTGTTACCACCTTTTTTATGAGTGAATAAAAGTGGCAATCGATGTAAGGGTCATGGCGTTGAAGAAAATCGCGCCATTGCTGCATATTACCAATGTCGCACTAATATGTAAGCCATGCATGGCCATGCATGTTATTTCCTTAGCTTTTATTTTATTCGTTTCTTGTTTTCTCTTCTAGCTTTATTTTATTTGTATTTCGAAGCTGTAATAATATTGCATATTGTAATTAAACATTGATATTTAGACAACTAAGGGTCGAGAAAGTTAGTTTCATCTAAGGCCCTGTTTGGTCTAGAATATAGGGTGATGGTTTTTTAGAATCATGATGTTTGCATTGGGTTGAGGGAGTGAGGTCACGTGAGGGATCACCGACCTATTTTCTAAAGGGTTCCTGAGGCAATATTAAAGCAAAGAAAACACCTTTGTTAAGGGTTAGTGATCTCTTTTGGCGGTGAGAGATCTTTTGGCTTTTCTTTGATTCTCTGTTGAGAAAACACTTGAGAGAAAAGAAAAGGAGAAAGTTTGAGAGTTTTAGAAGAGAAAAAGCTAAGGTTGAGAGAGATCTTTGGGAAAATCATTTTGGCAAGAGTTAGAGAGCAATAGATCTTCCTTTAATTTTGTACACTTTCTCTTCCTTTCAGGTTCCATTTTCTCTAATTATTGTGTATTTGTGAAAATCAAAATTGTGATTCACTGCTTTTGTGTTTCTTTGGTTTGGATCAAATAATTTTAGAATTTGTAATTATATTTCGTTCTTTTGTTGTTGATTTGTGTTTGGTTATCTCGGAATTTTGGAATCGTTTTCTACGGTCTCTGCATCTTATACCTGTTTGGATCATTTTTTTAAAAACCCTAGGTCATTACTTTTGGTAATTACTTATTGATTTATATCAAATTTGTTTGAAGGCCTTTTGATTATAGTTTGTTCAATTGTTCTTAATTCCTTAGTGATTTATATCAGATCTGTTTGAATTCTTTTTTTTAGTTTGTTTATCTATTTTTAATTCAGTATTGATTTATGTCAAATTTGTTTAGAGGTCTTTTATTATAGCTTATTCATCTGTTTTTGTTTTTATTCCTATGGATTCGGTTGTCTTAAAAGATTGAGATGATTTCATACTTCCTCTGTTTTCTTCGTATATGTTTGATTCATTTACTGCATCATAAATTGATGTTTCACGAAGGTCTCTATTTAATAAATCCTAAATAGGTTATCACATGATTATAAATTCATTGTTTAAGGTGCCAATTATTTAAAGTTAATATAATAGCTTTTGAAATTTTAGATCTAGATTTTATTTTATTTTATTTTTTATTTATATTTTGTAGATGTTTGGTTTGTTTTGATTATAATCATAAATTGTTTCATGAAGGTCTCTATTTAATAAATCCCGAATAGGTTGTCACATAATTAGAGATCCATTGTTTTAGATACCAATTATTGAAGTTAGTATAAACGCTTTTGAAATATTGGATATAGACTTTTCCTCTATTTTCTTTGTGGATGTTTGATTTGTTTTGATGCAATCATAAATTCATGTTTCTTGTGGATTTTTTGTTTAACAAATTCAGAGTAGTTTAGCACATGATTAGAGATTCATTATTTTAGGAATGATGTAATTGTTTTCGAAATTTTTAGATCTGGCTATTTCATTTAAGAACTGTTAACTTAATATTTGGTTTGATCATTTCATGTATTTAATTGATGATTTACTTGGAATTTCCATGAATCTAATTTAATTCAATATAATAAGATTTTTAATTCTATGAATTTAAACCAACTTAGTTAATCTAAACCCTTATTTTACAACTTTTTCCAAGTCCTTGTTAATTATAATGATATAGAAAGATTTTTTTCGGAATTCAGAACTGTTGTTGTTTTATTCTTTGTTTAAATAACACTCTAATTGAATTATTGCATAAGTGATAATTCATCATTTCTTTTAACCTTAATTGCTATAGATTGATTCAAATATTTTAGAAAATTCAAATTTTGGATTTCTCTGTTTTATTGTATTATGTTAATCTAATTATTATTTGTGTTTAATTAGTGACTCACTTGAAACTTCCATAATGATTCAAGATATTTAGATTTTAGTTCTATGGGATTAAAAGAAATTGGTCATTCTAAAGTCTTCTCTTCATTTTATTTATTTATTTCAAATCTCCATCAAATCATCATGACTCAAACAATTTTTTCTAAAATCTCTAAACTATTGTTTTCTTTAAATCTATGTTTAATATGAATTCATCAAATCATTGTGTAATTAATTAATGATTTGTTCTCTTTAAAATCTCAACTATTACAAAGGGACTAGAATAGTATTGTTGAATCATTGTTAACTGGGATATTTCTTGCAATTAATTTTTCCATTTGCTTAAAACATCGATGACTTCATGCTGGCTAAATATAATCAAGTTGTATTTTTTGTGAATTTAAATGAGTTTCAATTATTCCTTTTTTTTTATATAAAAAAAAAACTTTAAATTTAATCATTCTTCATTTTCTATCAATTCATAATAGTTAGATCTTATTTGAAAGTATGAAGGATTTTATCGACGAGTTGGTTTAATTTTGTTTGTTCAGAAATCTCAATCTATATATATACATATATTGGCAATTTAATTAACAATTACTCAATATATAATGTTAATATATATTGATTTGTTCAAATTTGCGTATTTTAAGAGTTTGTACAAGGGAAATCAAATTTGCACTATTAATTTGATTTAATCTAACATTTGAAGTAATCTCTTCTTAATTTATATTGATTTTGAGTTAATATGATGATATTTAAAATCCGGGTAACTATTCTTTAAGCCCATTGACCTTTCTCTAGCATGCTTTGATTAAGAACTTGATCGAGAACATTCCACAAATATCTATTGATTGATGTTGATTAATTTATCTTGATAATGTAAATTTGTTTATTTTTTATTGTTTATTATTCAAATTTGAAATCCTTAAGACATTGTGGGAATTGGTTGGATTGGTTTTAAATTTTATCAATTATGTGAAATTGAACTAAATATTTAATGTGAACAGTGTAGTCTGAAAGTGACTGAATATTGTGTTTAGAATTCCTATTCATAATGTAATTCTTTCCTTTTTCTAATTGTACCTTAGGATGTCAATAATGATCAAATTCTATTTTTTAAATCTCTGCATGGTTATTATCTTGTTCACTTATGATTTTATGTGGTGAATTATGGTGATATTGAAAATGAATGCTACCTAATTTCATTTGGTAAGCATATTTAAAAAATATTTTTAAAAATGACATACATGAATTGAATTTCATAACTCCAATTAATGGAGACTTATGGGTAAATTCGTGGAGATCAAAATGGGACTTAACAAATCCCAACATGCCAAATGATTTTAAAAATGAATTTTGTTTCTCTTATATGATTTTCCATTTACCTAAATAATAAATTATTAAACTAAACTTAAATCATTTAGGGGATATTTCAATACTTCACAATATTAAGAATCATTTAGCTGAGGAATGATATAGGAATAATAAAACAAAATGATCCAAATTATATTATGGTTTTGTGTGATTCTAAATTTGATCATGTTTCTTTAATCGTATTTAATTACCTATTGATATGCATATAATTGATTAGATTTAAGTTTGCCCTTTAAATTCAATGTTATTATATTTTATAACTTAAATATCGCCCTTTGAAGAAATGCTATGCTTGCCAAACCAGTTATGCAAACTTTCCTCTCACTTTTTTTTATTTAAATTAAAGTCTATGGGTGAACTTTGTTTGCAATTGTTTTTTTGATGGATTGAAATGCTATCGGTATGCAATGCTTATAGTGTAATTTGATATTTATTATTTCTTACTTAACTTTTATAAAAGCACTTTTAAAATGCTATCAAAGTATGCTTTCTATCCTTATCTTTTTGTGTGCATTAGCATGTATGCTTATTTCTTGTTATTGGTTAGCTTTGCTTTGTTTGATCTCTATGTTGATGTCCTTGCCTATTGATCTTAAGTGGAATGCATATTGTGTATGTTATGACATTGTTACTTATAAACTAATTCTTTTGTTTTATGAAAGCGTTTGACAAGTTATGAAGGCACGTTCTTCACTTTTTGTGATTATTGCTTATTGAGTGTGTATGCTTTGATATATACTTGACCCATGATATCCACTGGTATATCTATTAATTGCTATAATTATCTCAACTTGCTTAGTAGAGACCTGGCTTTTAAGACTTAGAGGGTTGTTATGGTTTTTCACTGTGCCTTCCCGAGAGGGAACCTGACCTCAGACTTAACTAGTTTTCACATACCTATTTTTTCCTTCTAGAGTTATACTTAGGGTTTTTTTTTCTTATTTTGTTTTCTCTTTAAAAAAATAAAACAAAAATAAGTGGCGACTCCAATATTTATAAAATTAGTTTTTTCACAAAACAAAAAGCAAGTCTCGCCATCAAATAAGAATGCATGTGAAATGCGGGACACACTTTCTTTTTGTTTTTATGCTCATCACTCTTGAATTAGTACTCGTCAATGTTTCTAGTGAGTTAAGATACCTAAGAAGTTTTGGTAAAAAAATATCTACATTTTCGAGATATTCAAATCTTATAGCAACGAAAAAGAATGTTAAATATGTTTAGAAAAAGACCTTGATTCCTGGGTCGATGACCCAAATTTCAAGTTTCAAAGTAGAAATAAACAATCCAACTATGTTTGACGAAGAAAACAAGATGAAGTTTGGCAGAAATCTTTCAGCAATTACGGAGAAATATACCCCAAGACTAATGACTTGAGGGGCAGTGTGCTTGATTCAAGACCCTCCCCACCCATATTTTAAGTCCTTATTCCCAGTCTCGAGCACAGACAATTGCATGATTAAACATGGCCTCCTCCATTTCTGCAGTGATAGTAATGTGGGTGGTTGCAATGGCCGCGACAGCAGCAGCGTCATCACAGACATGGATTGAGGGTGAGGCTCTGCGCAAGAGCACTTGGTGGCGGTCTTACAATACTACTACAGGCCATTTTAATTGGCCACGCATAAGCCATAATGCGGGGGAAAGCGTCATTGAGATTTGGACAGTTCCAACTCAAGTAAATGGGCTGCTTACCCAATTTAACTTCTCTTCATTTCCAAATCTGGTTCGGCTAAATTTTAGCTATCTTGGCCTAAATGGTGACATCCCACATCAAATAGGTACTTTCACAAAACTCACCCACCTTGATCTTTCTCACAACTTTCTTTCTTGTGAGCGACCTTTTTCTCTGAATAACCTCACCAAGTTAGTGGAACTCAATCTTGGTTATAATCATATATCTGGCCAAATCCCATGTGAAATTGGGAATCTGAGAAATTTGGTTGGCCTAGACTTAGATGGTAACTGTCTCAATGGTGCTATTCCTTCGTCTTTAAGCCAGTTAACCCACTTAACTTCTGTCTACATTGGTTGGAACCAAATGGAGGGTCCAATCCCTCCTGAAATTTGGAGTTTGAAGAGCTTAGTTGATATCTACTTGGATCATAACATTCTCACTGGTGTCATTCCCTCGTCCGTGGGCCATCTCACCAATTTGACTTCTCTCCACCTTGCTTCGAATCAAATCACAGGGTTAATCCCTTATGAAATTGGGAGTTTAAAGAAGTTAGTTGATTTGGCCTTGGATAATAATAAACTTGTGGGTGTGATCCCCAAGGAACTGGGTAATTGCTACAGCTTGCGTTATTTGTCTCTGAAATTCAATCGTTTAATTAGGCGAAGTAGCAAAATGGCTTGTTGTTTTGCTATTAACAACTAGTAGTTTAGTTTGTTTAGTTTGTTGTAACAGCATTAGTCATTTCGTTTCTTTGTTAAAACTTTGTTGTTTTCTGTTTTCCTAATTCCTGCTATATATAGCAGAGGTGTTGTATTGTCTAATCAATAAAATCTCTCTTCTCTCTAGAATTTGTGTTACCTGATTCTCTCTCTCTCTCTCTCTCTCTCTCTCTCTCTCTCTCTCTCTTTCTCTTTTTCTCTCTTTTCTTCTTCCTATCTTGGTATCAGAGCATCAGTGCTCACGCATCAATGGCCGCTATGAATCAAACTACTAGAGAGGTGCTACGTTCGGATCCTTCATCTGAAGCTAGAAGTGGCAATCTGACGACCACAGAAGAAATCTGTAGGGATGGTAATAAGCCTTTTGAGTCAGCTTATTACGATGCGTCTAGAGGATGATAATTTCTTGATGTGGAAGTATCAAATTGAAAATGTTATACGAGGTTATGGTCTTGAAGGTTTCTTGTTTGGAATAGAGCAAGTTCCACCAAAGATGGTGACTGATGGAACAAGGATTTTGGTTCCAAATCCCAAGTTCAAAGATTACCAATGCCAAGATCATCTGTTGATTTCTTGGCTTCTATCTTCAATCGAAAGTGCGTTCTTACCTCAGGTTGTTGGGTGTTCTTCAGATTTTTAGGTATGGAATACAATTTCCCAGAATTCCAATTCTCAATCTTCTGCAAAGGTTATGTTCTATAAGAGTCAAATGCAAATGTTAAAAAAGGATGGTCTGACTATGAGAGATTATCTTACCAAAATGAAGAATTACTGTGATCTTCTTGCTACTGTTGGTCACAAGATTTCAGACACAGATCATATACTTGCTATAATGCAAGGTCTTGGAGATGAATATGAGTTTGTCATTGTTGTTATCTCCTCGATAAAGTATTCTCCTTCTCTTCAATATGTCACCTCGACTTTGATTGCTCATGAAGGAAGAATTGCACACAAAATCTCTTTTTATGATCTTTCTGTGAATTACACCTCTCAGTATTCTAATAAAGGTTCTTCTTCCTCTTGGAATTCTAATGGCTACTCTTCTAGTGGTTTTCAGAATAGGAATCAATTTGGAGGAAATTAGATGACTAGAGGGTCTTTTGTTCCTAATAGTGGAAGAGGTCGTGGTAGAGCTCAAGGAGGAATCAAGCCTCAATGTCAACTATGCAATAAATTTGGTCATACTGTTCATCGTTGCTTCTAGAGGTATGATCCAAATTTCCATGGGAATATGCCTACTAATGGACCTAATCCTGGTGTTTTAGGAAGTGGTGTAAGGAATGGAGCATCTAGTTCAATTTCTAGTGCTGGAAATGTCAATCTCACTAAGTATGATGCTCAAGAAGATCAAGATTGCTCAGAAATGGAAGCAATGGTTGCCACTTCTGAAGATCTTCAAAATTGTTGTTGGTTCCCATACTCAGGAGCCACAAACCATGTTACTCATGATCTTGGCAACCTCAATTCTGGTGCTGAGTATAATGGTAACTCAAAAATCCACATGAGAAATGGGACTGGACTTGAAATTTCACACATTGGTTTATCTATTTTTCATTTTTCTTCTAGTCCAAATAAAGTTCTTTTTCTTAAAAATATTCTTAGAGTTCCTGCAATTAAGAAAAATCTGTTAAGTTTTTCTCAATTTGCTAGAGATAATAATGTTTATTTTGAGTTTCATCCAAAGGTTTGTTTTGTTAAAGACAGATCTAATCACTCTTTACTCTTGCAGGGCAATCTGCATAAAGGGCTCTATCAGTTCAACCTGTCAAAGAAACTCTTTGGAAAAGCATTTGGTCTTTCTTTATCAAATGATCAAAATGAACTTACATGTTGTACTGTTTCTCTTATACATAATGTCAATTCTGATTTTCCTAAAACAACCAATTCTAGTTTTCATGTTTTTGATTTGTGGCATAAAAGGCTTGGTCATCCGGCCTCAAAAATTGTAACACAGATTCTCAATGATAATAAAATTCCATTTTCTACCAAATTTGGTTCTTCAATTTGTTCAACTTGTCAACTCAAGAAAAGTCATAATTTGTCTTTTTCAATTTCTCAAACTGTGTATATTAAGACTCTTCCGTTAGTTGTATCAGATTTATGGGGACCAACTCCAATTAATTCTTCTTATAGGTTCACATATTATGTTTCTTTTGTTGATGCATACTCTAGATACACCTAGGTTTATTTCTTGAAAACTAAGTCACAAACCAGAGAAGCCTTTTTACTGATTAAAGCTCAAGCTGAACTCCAATTTGGTTGCAAACTCAAAATGTTTCAAACAGATTGGGGTGGTGAATTTAGAAGTTTGAAAACCTATTTTGAACAAAATGGTATAATACATAGGCTTTCATGTCCTCATACTTCAAAACATAATAGCATTATTGAAAGAAAGCATAGACATATAGTGGAGTTAGGTTTGACTCTTCTTGCTCAAGCTTTTTTTCCACTTAAATATTGGCCTAATTCTTTTTCCACAGCTGTTTTTCTTATCAATAGGTTGCCTACTAAGGTCTTAAAGCAAAAGTGTCCCTATGAGTTTTTGTTTAATTTTAAACCCAATTATTCTCAGCTTAAGGTGTTTAGTTGCCTTTGTTTTCCTCACCTAAGACCTTACAATAAACATAAACTAGATTTTAGGTCCTCACCTTGTACTTTCCTTGGTTACAGTTCTAAACATAAATGGTATAAATGCTTAAATCAGCAAGGAAGAATGTTTATTTCTAGAAGTGTTATCTTTGATGAAACTAAGTTTCCTTTTGCAGATAAACTTCAAAAACATGTTCAAACTGTTTCACATTCAACAGTTGGTCTTCCTTGCATTCCTTTAGTTAAAAACCTAGAGCCAATAAGTGTCAGTCATTCACTGTCACTTCCCACATCTTCAGCTCAGTTAAGTCATCAACTTGATGAGAATCCTAGTTCAGACATTAGGTCTGTTCAATAGGATTTATCAAACACTGATTCATCTTTAACTGTGCCAATTCTCAATGAGTTAGCTTCCATATCTTCTTCTTCTAATCTATATGTTCTTCCTGGTACAATTCCTTTATCAACAAATTTAGATGAACCAAATGAATCTATCAATACAAGACCAGTCACTTTACCATAGCAGCCACATCTTATGGTTATGAGGTCAAAGAATGGTATTTTTAAACCAAAGGTCTATACTGTTGATCTTAATGTTGAAGAACCTAATACTTTCCAAGAAGCAATCTCTCATCCCAAATGGAAAAAAGCAATGGACGAAGAATTTAGAGCTTTGATGAAGAACAAGACCTGGTATTTGTTTTCTCTTCCAAGTAATAGAACTTCTGTTGGGTGCAGATGGGTTTTTAAACTCAAAAGGAATCCTAATGGTTCTGTCTCTAGGTACAAAGCTCGTCTAGTAGCAAAGGGCTACTCTCAAGTTCTTGGTTTTGATTTTTCTGAAACCTTTAGCGTAGTTGTGAAGCCTACAATAATTAAAGTTGTTCTTGATGTTGTTGTTTCTCAAAGCTGGTCTATAAGGCAGTTGGATGTCAATAATGCCTTTTTAAATGGTGAATTGTAAGAGGAAGTTTACATGGACCAACCTCCAAGTTTTGATGGTAGAACCAATCAAGAACAAAAGCTAGTTTGTAAACTACATAAGGCCTTGTATGGCTTAAAGCAGGCACCTCGAGCCTGGTTTGACAAACTCAAGATTTCTCTTCAACAGTTTGGTTTTTCTTCCACTAAGTCAAATCAATCCTTATTTGTAAGGTTTACCAACTGTTCTTCTCTCTTTGTTCTTGTTTATGTTGATGACATTGTGGTGACAGGAAGTAGTAGTCAAGAGATTCATGAGCTTATCTCAAGGTTAAGTGGCTTGTTTTCTCTTAAAGATCTTGGTGAGCTTAGCTATTTTTTGGGAATTGAGGTAAAGAAAACTACAAATGGTGGACTTCATCTCTCTAAAAAAAAAATACATTCAAAATTTGCTCAAGAAGACTAAAATGGATGGAGCTAAGTCACTTCCCACTCCTATGCTTTCTGCTCTAAAACTTTTAGTTGGAACGAGTGATCCAATTGATAATGTTTTTTAGTATAGAAGTGTTGTTGGAGCTTTGCAGTACATAACCATCACTAGACCTGAGATTGCTTTTAGTGTCAACAAAGTTTGCCAATTTATGCAAAAGCCTTTAGATACTCATTGGAAGGCTATCAAACAAATTTTAAGGTATCTCAATGGCACAACAAATCTCGGTATTGTGTTGAAGCCATCAGAAACTATGAATTTAGTGGGGTTTTGTGATGCTGACTGGGGGAGTGATGTTGATGATCGAAGGTCTACATCTGGGCATTGTGTTTTTCTTAGGAAAAGCTTGGTTTCATGGAGTTCAAAAAAGTAGCACACTATTTCCAGATCTAGTAATGAAGCAGAATATGGAAGCTTGGCTAGCTTGACCTCAGAAATGTTATGGTTGCAATCCCTCTTGTCTGAGCTCCAAACTAAGATGACTATGGTTCCTGTAATTTGGTGTGACAATATAAGTACTGTTTCCCTTTCAACTAATCTAGTTTTGCATTCGAGGACTAAGCATATAGAGTTAGACCTTTATTTTGTAAGGGAGAAAGTAATGGTGAGAAAGTTGGTGGTCAATCATGTACCAACTGAGGATCAAGTTGCAGATGTGTTAACAAAGCCTTTATCTTTCAGGTTCTTTGACAACTGCATGAGAAGCTTACTATTACTTCTCTTGATCTAAAGAATGGAGATTAGGCTTGGTGTGACAACAGTCTTTGCTTGGAGTTACTGGGATGGTTGTTTTGAAGGGGAAAATCAGTGAAGGTTCTCAGGATCTCTTTTTGAAAGTCTGATTGCTTCTACTGAGTGGTAAAAAGCTTGAATGATTGAAGTTTATGGTGGAAGGTTCAGTGGTTCCCAGAGGCTTCGTTTGAGGGAGCAAATTAGGCAAAGTAGCAAAACGGCTTGTCGTTTTGCCATTAACAACTAGTAGTTTAGTTTGTTTAGTTTGTTGTAACAACATTAGTCATTTCATTTCTTTGTTAAAGCTTTGTTGTTTTCTGTTTTCCTAATCCCTGCTATATATAGCAGAGGTGTTGTATTGTCTAATCAATAAAATCTCTCCTCTCTAGAATTTGTGTTGCCTGATTCTCTCTCTATCTCTCTCTCTCTTCATCTCGTTTGAATGGGAGCATTCCTTCGGAGATCGGTGGCCTGGTTGAACTACGAAAACTTGATTTGAGTGTCAATAATATTAGTACCCCCAGTTCCAAAACTTCAACAGCTTAGAGTATTTGGATCTCTCTTACAATTATTTGGAGGGTTATGTGCCCTTTAAACTGCATCTTCCATCTCTATTTCGAGCATTCGAACACAATGAAGGTTTGTGTGGTGACACCAAATATGGCATTCCACCTTGCAGAAAAAGGAACAGAATCACAATCATCATCATTGTGGTCATTTCTTTATGCTCCACCTTGCTGCTTTCGTCTATAATTTTTGGAGTTCTATTAATTTGGAGGCGGAAGACGAGAAAACTTCAACCTGAGGAAGCAACTACCACACAAAATGGAGACATATTTTCAATATGGGATTATGATGGCAAGATTGCTTATGAAGACATCATTGAGGCGACGGAGGATTTCAACATCAAATATTGCATTGGGACCAGAGGTTATGGCAGTATCTATAGAGCGAAATTGACCAATGGGAAAGAGGTTGCCTTGAAAAAACTTCACACCTTTGAAATTGAGAACCCAACTTACATGAAAAGTTTTACAAATGAGGTGCGGGTGTTGTCAAAAATCCGACATCGAAACATCATAAAACTATATGGCTATTGTCTACACAAAATATGCATGTTTCTAGTTTACGAGTACATGGAAAGAGAAAGCCTCTTTTCTGCCGTGAGTGATGAAATTGAGGCTTTGGAGTTTGATTGGATTAAGAGGGTGAATGTTGTTAAAAGCATTGCCAATGCCTTGTCCTACATGCATAATGATTGCATCCCTCTAGTGATTCATCGAGACATATCAAGCGGTAATATTCTATTAGATTCAAAATTCAAGGACGTTATATCTGATTTTGGAATGGCTAGATTGCTTGATCCTGATTCATCAAATCAAACTCTTATTGCTGGCACTTATGGTTATAGTGCACCAGGTAACTGCATACCTTTTTTAGACTTTGATACTTCAGAAAAAAAAAAAAATCTTTAATCAACTTTTTAGTCCCTGCACTTTTCTACTAAATTATTTTCTTTTTAGGTCTTGGTTTGAGTGTTTTTATTAGTAGAACATATCTTTATCAAACTATATTTATAGATGGAAGACATGAAATAAGAATTAAAAATTTTAAAATTGAATTCGAAAAAATACAAAAGAAAAAATTAATGAGGTAAAAAGAAAACAAATACATTCCTTCTTCTTGTATGTATACACGCGTGTGCAAGCATGCATGAGGAAGTAAGAGTTGAAAATTGTATACAAATTAAGTGAAATGGCAGAGTGGCAATATGCGAAAACACAAAAAAAAAAAATTGTTCTTGAACACGAAATGCATAAAAAAAATTATTGATACACATCCAAAATACAAAAACTATATAAAAATATATTTTATTCTTGTTTAGATTGACTTTTAAGAAAGCAAAAGCTCTAATTTAAAGTTAATAGGAGATCCTATAAATAATTATGTTGGAAGATTTTACAACTTGAAAAGGGACTTAATGTATAAGTCAGGAAAATATAACTTATTATTAAAGTTCTAATATTGTAGTTTATATAGAAAGCCATTTTATGTTTAGTAAAACTTTTACATATGAACATTAATTTTTAAAAACAATTATGAGATTATTTTCTGGTTCAATTTCCAATTAAAATAAAACATAAAAAGTTATCTAAAAATTCATAATTTTTCTTGAATATTTTAAACATTTTTCAATAACTTTTGAAAATTTCCAAATGCTTTCTCCTAAAAGTGTTAAATTACTCGCATTTCAAGAAATCCTTGCGGAAGTTTATTTCTATTAGTCAGATTATCACCTATAATTTAATTAATAATCCATGCTCATGTATTAAATTAATTAAAAATTTATGGAAAGTTTTCGAGTGTCAAGAAACAACTAACATGATAATGTAACATTGCTCATAGCTTTTTTCAATTTCAGAATCAATATGACAAGCATTAAAAAGCTTAATCTTGATGTGAATACTTAATTCACGAAAATGTATACTTATATATTTGTTATATTTGACAAAACTTGCATACACCATGGTTGTGACGGAAAAATGTGATGTATATAGCTTTGAAATAATGATGGGAAAGCATCCAAGAGAACTAGTCACAATCTTATCATCCTTTTCAACTCGAAATATAATGTTGGTAGATATATTAGATCCTCGTCTATCACCCCATATTGATCCAGAAGTTGTTGATGATGTGGTTCTCATCATAAGGTTGGCACTCAAATGCATCAATTTGAATCCGACATCCCGTCCAACAATGCAACACATGTGCAAGGAACTTGAGACTCGCACCCCATTTCCTCTACCATGATATTTCACTCTGGCAATTGAAGGATCATGAAGTATAATTGGACAATTGGCATGTTATTGGGATAAAAGTTTGAGTTGATTTTTCTTAATTTCATGTAACTAATTAAGATAATTATCTTATGGTTATTATAGTTGTAGACTACAATATGCATATGATATTGGATTATGGCATGGCCTCATGCAAGGCTTGTGATGTGTTAGTTAATAAAGTTCATAAGTTTAATTTTACACTAATTATGCGATTTTATTGTACAATGATTTTGGGTTTAGTTGCATGATATGTATCAGGGAACTAGTAAATAGGGCACAAAAAAACATAAAAATTTTATTCATATATAATTTGATATATATTACTATTTAGACCTAATTTTTGCAGACACATTGGCCAAAATTGAAAGAAAAAAGCATGTCTTAATTGGCCTCATCATAGCAAGTGATGAGAGTCAAGTTACCAAAATATGATGAAGTTGTGTAAGAGAGAATTACTATCTAAAAAGGATCTTTAACAAAGATCATAGTCTATTTTTACCATGTGACAGTAAAAGGAAATCGGTGGACTCCAAAGGATTGATAAAAATCAATTAACATTTCAAAGAAAGGAGTGTACGTAATTGCAAGATATGTATTGTGGACTCATATGATGCGGGATAGTTGAGATGAAAATTGAGGGTAGAAGCTGAGGAAAAAAGCCACCATGTTGGGTTTGGATTGGGTCGTAGTAATTTTAGTTTAGTAAAATCAAGCAGTTAGAAAAATAGTTGAGTGCCCCACAACGAATAAAATTAATTTAACTTATATAAGGCCACATCAATAAATTACGAAATAGGTTGGCAATTTCATAATGAAAAGGAGAAGTTTGGTACTACGATTTTATTAGTTCTAAAATATAAGGAAGTCACCCGCGAGAACAACATAATGGCTGGAAGTTACTGGGTAATTATCACTATCTAGAATTATTGGTTATTATCACTATCAAATAAGAATTATTTTAGAATTTATTTAATAACCCCAATTTTATTTAAATTCAAAAGGGGAAATGATATGGAAGAGGTGTAACAATTTCTAAGGAAACTGAATCTTATCAAGAAGGAAAAAGTGAGCCATATGGCTAAAGTTGGGTGAACCTGGTCATTATTTGTTGGGAGAATATGCATTTTTTGTTGGCTAAAGTTGGAATAAAGGTTGCAATTTGGGTGGACTGGGTCAACCCAATATTTATGTGAAATTTTTTTTTTAATATTTGGATTGAAATTGGGTTAAGTTTTTTCAATTTGACCACGATTAAAGTTGAGTTTATACTAAGATTCAAGCAACCCAACTTAACTTGTACCTGATATAATATTTTTTATAATATTTATAATGCATATTATTTTATATATATAATAATATTTATTTTCTTTTAATTTTAAAAGAAAAAATATCAAACTATAATTGTATCATAGACTTTTTCATTTTTTAGAAAGACAAAATATTATGTTTACTTTACTTTTCTTTTCCATCTTGAAATTTTGTCTTATTTATTATTTAAATATTGATAAATATATAGAAAAATGTTTTTAAAAGACACTAAGGTTGAATTTTGAATCATACATTGAGTACATCAAACTCAGGTTAGAAGTCAAGTTGGGTTGATTGTTTCTTAATTTGGGATTGAGTTCAGTTTAGCAATCAACTCAACCGACCAACAAGCCCAAGTTGCAGCCCTAATTGGAATAATTAGTTAATTTTCTGTCCTAAAAAAAAAAAAATAGTGAGTAGGTGTTTTATTAAAGTATAACCAAACAAAAAGCCTATGAAGAAGGGACCCAATATTATTCAACAATACAAACCAACCTTTTACCTTCTTAGGCAATTTTTTTCTTGACTAGAAGTAAGAGTAGGGTACATTAGTGGTGAAAACTGAAGAGTTACATACTTGAGGACCCTTTTTATCATATATTCTATGTCAATATGAGCTAATAAGAGAGAAATCAAGAGAGAGAAAAAGACACAAAAGGAGAGAAAAATATCTACAACAAATGAAGTTTCTATGGTACATTAAGTTGTAGACCTAGCCTTTATTTCTAGTGGAATCAAGTTCAAGCAAAAATAATAACCTAAAATGGTTAAGCAGACTAATAGAATAACACCTAAGTTTAGTTGTAATATAACAACTCAACAAATTGTCTAAACTAACTAATGTAACTAGGTAGACCCCTTTAACACCCCCCCCCCCTTCTTAAGCTCAAAGTAGATGATTGAGCTTGCTTCCTCAAATTTCCCAAATGATTTGTGTATGCATCTTTTGTTAGTATATTTGCTATTTGCTTCTCTTTGGTTATGTACCTAACATCAAGTTCCTTGTTGAGAACTTTTTTTTTTTTTTTTTTTTGGTGAAATGTACATATCTCTATGTGTTTAGTTCTTATGAAACAAATAGTTTGAAGTTAATGATCTAGAACAAACTAACATTATCACATTAGAGAACTTAACATTGACAAACAATATTCCAAGTTTTCTCTACAATTGTTGCAACCAAATAATTTTAGTTGAAGCTTGAGCTAGAGATCTGTACTCAAATTCTATGCGTGAATGAGTTATAGTCCTTTGTTTTCTTAAACCACATCAAATCAAATTATTTTCTAGTAGATACACTTGTAGACCTCCTCTCCATCCAAACTATTTACCCAATCTGCATATAAAAACCCCTCTAGAAACAAATAAGAACAAGGCTCAAAATGAAGACCAAAATTGATAGTCCTAACCCTTTAAGATATCTTAAAACCCTTTTGCATGCTTTTCAATGACACTTTGTTGTAGCATGAAGGAACTAACTTAGCTTATTTATAATAATAATAAAAAAAAAAACAAATCATCTCTTGTCATGGTGAGGAATTGTAATTCTCTAAGAGTGCTTTAGTAAAGAGAATACTTGATGTTTGACTTGGCCAGAGATCTATACCCTTTATAGTTAAAGGCTTCACTACTGCACTAAAAGTCTCAAAGTAGTTAATACTAGATATTTGCTAAAAACTCTTAGTAGCCAAACAGGCCTTCTACCTTTGAATAGTCCCATAAGGTTTATACTTCACTCTAAAAACCCATTTGTTCCCTACTACATGCATGTATAGCCTCTTGACATGTCACCAAATACCATGTATTGTTATTCATAAGAGCTTTGTAATCCTCAACCATTGCTTCTTTCTACTTAGGACCAAGTAAAGTTGTCTAACAAATGATGGCTCAAAAGAATCTGATTTACACACAAAAAGAAAAAGAAAAAAGTATAAGCTTTTGGATTGAAAATACTAGATTTTGACTGGGTTTGCATGATGTGAATTGAAATGATAGATTTAAAAAGGCAAGTAAATCTTTAAGCAGTAGTTTTATTAGT
Source organism: Vitis riparia (assembly GCF_004353265.1). Classification (NCBI taxonomy): domain Eukaryota; kingdom Viridiplantae; phylum Streptophyta; class Magnoliopsida; order Vitales; family Vitaceae; genus Vitis; species Vitis riparia. The sequence continues at coordinate 10,888,537 of NC_048434.1, read as the reverse complement.
AAAGAAAAAATAAATTGAAGTCAATAATCAACTAATTGTAATATAGAATTCTATAGTTTCAAAAGAAAGATTTTGTGATTATGATAGTAGTAGATGAAGTAGGTAATCTAGATTGAGTAGTAGGTCAAATATTAGAAGACATGCTTGATTACTACCCAAAAAGTGTTATTTTGCGCCTTTAATTCATTATGTTTTAAGCACTTTTGTGTAGTAGTTCTCCATTTTTATTCCAATTGGCATGTTAAGGACCTAGCAATGACTTCTAATCATATTTGTGGCTAGTTTTAGTGTTTTGACAGCTTTTTGGATCATTAAGACAAGCCAAGTAAAGGAGAGAAGCAAAGAGGAAAAACAGAGGAAAAAAACAGTTTTTGTAGCCGTGCACTGTCACTTTGGGAGGCTCTATTTTGTTCATCATGCAAAATCACCTTTCAAGAATCCCATATTCGGAACCGGCTCGGAATTGCTGACAAATCAATTACCTATAGTGGTATATTGCCATTCGTATAAGGAGCTCAAAATGGCAAATTTCGCACCAGCCCATGCGAGTGCGAATTTCGCACCTTGTATTGTTCATGCGACTTTGGTGCGAAATCTCCTCTATTCTGACGACTCCACATGAGATCTTTTCTTTTGTATTTTTTGATGTAAACTCCTTTCTTATCCCTGTAATTAGCCAATCACAGGCTTTGCTTTGTAAAGACTATAAGAGGGGTGGAAATCATCTCTCGGAGAGGACTTTTTTGTATATTTTTACACTGAGTGAAATTTTCCTCTGGGGGGGAAAAATACAAAGCTCTCTTTGCTTTCCTTTTCTCTCTTCTATTTTCTTTTTCTTGGAAGCCAAACAACCTCTGAGGATGTTTTCCCAAAGGATGAGAGGCTAAACCTTTGGTTTCTTGGAATGAAGGAAGCTAGGTGAAAAGTCCATATGCAAAAGATGAAAACTCTCGTGCCTTAAATACAGGTAGTTGGAGTTCATAAATGGCTTTTAAATCTAAAGTTTTGCTTTAAATCCCTTAGAATCACTTTTAATGGCCAATACATGATAAGCTTTTAGGTCTTTGTGGATACTTATTGCTAGATCCACATAAGACCATTAGTTATCATGTACGAGCCATTGGAAAGTGGCTCAAGGTGAAGACCCATAGTGTCTAAAGCCATTAATGGAACTTGACTACCATTTCTATTGACTTTTTATGGATTAAATCTTCATTGTTAAACCTATACCGGTTCGGGAAACAACCATCCTTTATGTTGTTGTCCCCAATACGAGGAGAAAAATCCGGAATTTCCCACTTTGCATTCTGAACTTGATCCTAGAAACCTTTAGCTCCGGGAGACTTTCTTTCTTCCATTTTTACCTAGTTCTATGTTAGTTTAGTTCCAAACACCACTTTCAAAACAAATTTTATTTTCTTTTAAACTTTAAGTTTTTGACAAAGGAAATCATCATATTCAATTTCTAATCTTGAGTCTATCATAGAGTGAAAACCCATCCCAGAGTTCGACCCTAGAGCTGCTATACTATAGTAGCTTTGCTACGCTAGTATAAGGTCATAGGATTTATAAACATTTTTTTTTTTTATTAAAATACCTAACTGGGCACAAATCAAAATGGCGTCATTGCCGGGGATGGTGCCACGATACAATGATACAACTTTTTAGAGGTAAATTGTGATTTCTATCACAAGTTTGGTGAATTCCTTTTTCACTAACTTCATTTCCTTTCTTTTAATTGTAGAATTCATTTTGTTAAGTTTACTTTCATTTTCTTTCTAACCTTAACTTTCTTCTAACTTTCTTTTGTTTTTGTTATCTTTGTTTTGTTTTTAGGGAAGTTGTAACTTGTACATGCCCTATTGGATTCGGGACCAAGAGGGAAGACTAGTAAGGATAGAGAATCCTCAAGACACAGAGTTGGATATCTGCGTAAACATTATGGACCCTCCACAAGAGGATCAGAATTCTCAACGCGGTCAAGGGGATAATCCAAATGCATATCTATCCATGAGGGATAGAATGCACCCACCAAGGATGAGTGCACCCTCATGCATCGTACCTCATCTTGAGCAGCTGATTATAAGGCCCCATATTGTGCCCCTCCTACCAAATTTCCATGGAATGGAGAGTGAGAACCCATATGCCCACATCAAGGAGTTTGAGGAGGTGTGCAATACTTTTAGAGAGGGAGGAGCTTCAATAGAGTTGATGAGACTCAAGCTATCCCTTTTACTTTGAAGGACAAGGCAAAAATATGGCTTAACTCTTTAAGGCCAAGGAGCATAAGGAATTGGGTTGATCTTCAGGCCGAATTTTTGAAGAAATTTTTCCCCACCCATAGGACCAATGGGTTGAAGAGACAAATCTCAAACTTTTTTGCACAAGAAAATGAGAAGTTCTATGAATGTTGGGAAAGGTATATGGAGGCCATCAATGCTTGTCCTCATCATGGCTTTGATACATGGCTCTTGGTGAGCTATTTTTATGATGGGATGTCTTCCTCCATGAAGCAAATTCTTGAAACCATGTGTGGGGGAGATTTTATGAGTAAGAATCCGGAAGAAGCCATGGGTTTTTTAAGTTATGTATCTGAGGTATCAAAAGGATGGGATGAGCCCAACTCAAGAGAAATGGGAAGGATGAAAGCTCCTGTAAATCCAAATGGTGGAATGTACATGTTAAGTGAAGACATGGACATGAAAGCTAAGGTGACAACAATGGCTAGGAGGTTGGAAGAACTTGAGTTGAAAAAAATGCATGAAGTCCAAGCCATTTCTGAGACACAAGCCCATGTCATGCCATGCACCATTTGCCAGTCATGTGATCATGTGGTAGATGAGTGCCCAACCATCCCAGCTATGAGGGAGATGTTAGGTGATCAAGCCAATGTTGTGGGGTAATTTAGGCCCAACAACAATGCACCTTATGGAAACACCTATAATTCAAGCTGGAGAAACCATCCAAATTTTTCTTGGAAACCAAGGCCACCTCCATACCAACCACAAGCCCAAACCCAAGCACCTCAACAAACCTCTTTAGTGGAGCAAGCCATTGTGAACCTAAGTAAAGTCATGGGTGACTTTGTGGGTGAACAAAAGGCAATCAACTCCCAATTGCACTAAAAGATTGAAAATGTTGAGAGTTCTCAAATTAAGAGAATGGATGGGATGCAAAATGATCTATCTCAGAAAATAGATAATATTCAATACTTCATCTTTAGGCTTACCAACCTCAACACAGTTAATGAGAAAAGAAAGTTTCCCTCTCAACCAAGCCAAAATCCAAAGGGTGTTCATGAAGTTGAAACCCAAGATGGGGAGTCTTCAAAGTTGAGGGAGGTCAAAGCTGTGATCACCTTGAGGAGTGGGAAGGAGGTTGATCAACCCTTGCCTAAGGTGAGGTAAGATGAAGAACTCATGTCAAGGAGAACCTTGGTTAAAGAGAGCAATAACCAAGAAGAGAATAGTGGGAAGAAAAATGCATCTAAATCAAGCATTGAAGAAGAGCCAAGGATAGTGATTAAAGAGGATATGATGAAGAAACATATGCCTCCCCCTTTTCCTCAAGCTTTACATGAAAAGAAGGGAATCAAGAATTCATCAGAAATTCTTGAAGTTTTGAGACAAGTGAAGGTGAATATACCCTTATTTGATATGATCAAGCAAGTCCCCACATATGCAAAATTTTTAAAGGACTTGTGCACGGTCAAGAGAGGGTTACATGTGACAAAGAAGGCATTCCTCACTGAGCAAGTAAGTGACATCATTCAGTGTAAGTCTCCAGTTAAGTACAAAGATCCGGGATGTCCCATCATTTCAGTCAACATTGGAGGGACACATGTGGAGAAGACTTTACTAGACTTGGGGGCAAGTGTGAATTTGCTCCCATACTCTGTGTATAAGCAATTGGGACTTGGAGGATTGAAGCCCACAGCCATCACTCTCTCCTTAGCTGATAGGTCAGTCAAAATCCCAAGGGGGGTGATAGAGGATGTTCTAGTTCAAGTGGACAAATTCTACTATCCCGTGGATTTTGTGGTGCTTGATACTAATCCCATTGTTAAGGAAGCAAATTATGTGCCAATCATCCTTGGGAGACCTTTCCTAGCTACCTCCAATGCCATCATCAATTGTAGGAATGGGGTGATGCAGCTCACATTTGGAAACATGACCTTGGAACTAAACATATTCCACCTATGCAAGAGGCATCTTCACCCCGAATAGGAGGAAAGATTGGAGGAGGTGTGCTTGATCAACACTTTGGTTGAAGAGCATTCTAACAAGAATTTAGAAGAGAGCTTGAATGAAAGCCTTGGAGTGCTTGAAGAAGGGTTACCTGAACCCTCTGATGTGTTAGCCATCATGTCTCCTTGGAGAAGAAAGGAAGAGATCTTACCCTTGTTCAATAAGGAGGACTCACAAGGAGCAGCTAAGGAGGACCCTCCAAAGCTAGTTTTGAAGCCACTTCCTATTGATTTGAAGTATGCATATTTTGAGGAAGATGAAAAATGTCCAGTGGTGGTTTCTTCAACTCTCACAAGTGATCAAGAGGATAGTCTTTTGGGAGTCCTCAGAAAATGCAAAAAATCCATTGGATGGCAAATTTCTGATTTGAAAGGGATTAGCCCTTTGGTATGCACCCACCATATCTACATGGAGGAAGATGCAAAACCAGTGAGGCAGCCCCAAAGGAGGTTGAATCCTCACATGCAAGAGGTGGCAAGGGGTGAAGTTCTGAAGCTACTTCAAGCAGGGATCATATATCCCATTTCAGATAGCTTGTGGGTAAGCCCAACCCAAGTAATCCCAAAAAAATCTGGAATTACTGTGATCCAGAATGAGAAAGGGGGGGAAGTCTCTACACGTCTTACCTCAAGATGGAGGGTGTGTATAGACTACAGGAAGTTGAATTCAGTGACTAGGAAGGACCATTTCCCATTGCCTTTCATGGACCAAGTCCTTGAGAGAGTCTCAGGGCATCCTTTCTACTGTTTTTTAGATGGTTACTCGGGGTACTTCCAAATAGAGATTGATTTGGAAGATCAAGAAAAGACAACCTTCACTTGCCCCTTTGGTACTTTTGCCTATAGGAGGATGCCATTTGGTCTATGTAATGCACCTGCAACTTTCCAAAGATGTATGCTAAGCATCTTCAGTGATATGGTGGAGCGCATCATGGAAGTCTTCATGGATGACATCACTGTATATGGAGGTTCTTATAAGGAGTGTTTGTTACATTTAGAAGCTGTTCTCCAAAGATGTATTGAGAAAAACCTAGTGCTAAATTGGGAGAAATGCCATTTTATGGTACAACAAGGAATTGTCTTAGGACATATAATCTCCAAGAATGGCATTGAGGTAGATAAGGCAAAGATGGAGCTAATTGTTAAGTGCCACCTCCCACAAATGTTAAAGGAATTAGGCAATTCCTAGGACATGTCGGGTTCTATATGAGGTTCATTAAGGATTTCTCAAAAATCTCAAAACCTCTTTGTGAACTCTTGGTAAAGGATGCCAAGTTTGTGTGGGATGAGAAATGTCAAAAGAGTTTTGAGGAACTGAAGCAATTCCTTACAACTGCACCAATAGTGAGAGCCCCAAATTGGAAATTACCTTTTGAGGTAATGTGTGATGCAAATGATCTTGCTATGGGGGTTGTTTTGGGGCAAAGAGAAGATTGGAAAGCCCTATGTGATTTATTATGCAAGCAAAACTTTGAATGAGGCTCAAAAGAACTACACAACTACTGAGAAGGAGTTGTTGGCAGTAGTTTTTGCCTTGGATAAGTTTCGTGCCTATTTGGTAGGGTCATTTATAGTGGTGTTCACTGACCATTATGCTTTGAAGTACTTGCTAACCAAGCAAGATGCCAAGGCAAGATTGATAAGATGGATCCTTTTGCTTCAAGAATTCAATCTCCAAATCCGGGATAAAAAAGGAGTAGAAAATGTGGTAGCTGACCACTTGTCAAGACTTGTGATAGCACATGACTCACATGGTCTACCTATCAATGATGACTTCCCTGAGGAGTCTCTCATGTCAATAAAGGTAGCTCCATAGTATTCTCACATTGCAAATTACTTGGTTACTGGAGAAGTTCCAAGTGAGTGAAGTGCCCAAGACAAGAAGCATTTCTTTGCTAAGATCCATGCCTATTATTGGGAGGAGCCTTTTCTCTTCAAATATTGTGCGGATCAAATCATAAGGAAATGTGTTCCTGAACAAGAGCAATCAGGAATTCTATCCCATTGTCATGATAGTGCATGTGGAGGTCATTTTGCTTCCCAAAAAACAGCCATGAGAGTGGTCCAATCAGGTTTTTGGTGGCCCTCTCTTTTCAAGGATGCCCACTCTATATGCAAGGGATGTGATCGGTATCAACGGCTAGGAAAGCTAACACGCCGGAATATGATGCCCTTGAACCCCATCTTGATAGTGGATGTCTTTGATGTTTGGGGGATAGACTTCATGGGACCATTTCCAATGTCATTTGGACACTCCTACATTTTGGTGGGAGTGGATTATGTCTCTAAGTGGGTAGAAGCAATCCCATGTAGGAGCAATGATCATAAGGTGGTTCTCAAATTTCTCAAGGAGAACATCTTTTCAAGATTTGGAGTGCCTAAGGCCATTATCAGTGATGGAGGAACCCACTTTTGTAACAAGCCTTTTGAGACTCTTCTAGCCGAATATGAGGTCAAGCACAAGGTAGGTACACCTTATCACCCTCAAACAAGTGGCCAAGTTGAGTTAGCCAACCGGGAAATCAAGAATATACTGATGAAAGTGGTGAATGTGAATAGGAATGATTGGTCTATTAAGCTCCTGGATTCATTATGGGCTTATAGGACCGCTTATAAGACCATTCTTGGAATGTCTCCTTATCGCCTTGTTTATGGCAAAGCGTGCCATCTCCCAGTGGAGGTTGAATATAAAACATGGTGGGCAATCAAGAAGCTCAACATGGATTTGACAAGAGCCGAGTTAAAGAGATGTTTGGATTTGAACGAATTGGAGGAAATGAGGAATGATGCTTACCTCAATTCAAAAATTGCAAAAGAGATGTTGAAGAAATGGCATGATCAGTTGGTAAATCAGAAGAATTTTACCAAGGGACAAAGAGTCTTGCTTTATGACTCTAAACTTCATCTTTTTCCGGGAAAATTGAAATCAAGGTGGACGGGTCCTTTCATAATTCATAACGTGCAATCAAATGGAGTAGTGGAACTACTCAACTTCAAGAGCACTCGAACTTTCAAAGTGAATGGGCATCGTCTCAAGCCTTATATGGAATCATTTTCCCGAGACAAAGAGGAATTTATCCTCATTGATCCACCTCTAACATGAAAACACTCAGTTCATGGTTGAACTTAGTCTCTTCAAAGACTAAAAAGTTCATCATCTTTTTGTTTCCTTTTGCGTTGATTTTAGTTTAATCTAGTGTTTTTTCTTGTGTATATGCATGTTTTGATTTTTATTTTTGACCTTAATTTCATTCTAATGTGGTTTGAATTGGTTTTTGTGTTAACATGTAGGTAGGAAAGCTTGAAGAATGAAGTCAAGGGGAAAACAGGGAAAAACAGGGGAGAAAAGCCAAGACACAGGGAATTTCGCACTACTCAATTCTCTGGTGCGAAATTCGCACCACCCTACCCCCTTGTGCGAAATTGCCTTTGTGACCATTTTCCAGAAAGCATGTTCTCGGTCTTCGAAAATGCACAGGAATACAAACCTTGTGTGAAATTGCCTTTATGACCATTTTCCAGAAAGCATGCTCTCGGTCTTCGAAAATCTCAGGAATGCGAAAATTTTCGCATTTCACTATTCACCTAGTGTGAAATTGAAGAACATGAACAAACCCATTTTTGTAACTTTAAAAGCCGATTTCTCTTCTTAAAGTCTAAACTTGTTCTTTTTCAATCCTCTCAACACCTCTTTTCCGATCACTCCTTTCCATCCACAAGGTCCTCTCCTTCATCATCTCCCATCCTCAATCCCACCATGGCAGGCCATCTCAAGAGCTTCATCCCATAGCCGCGGCACCACACTATTCATAACAGTCCATGACTTCCATTTTCAGCTCTTTCTCCTCCTTCCACCATCAAAAACCTTTCATTTCTTCACTCAACATTCCAAATCCATCCCTAAACAAAACCCGACCTTGGTTTTTTAAAACCAAAACCTTAAGCTAAGGATTCAAAGCCACGGTTTCTTCAAAAGAAACCCATTTCCGCGGCTATAGGAGCTTCAAAATCCTTCATTCTATTCTTGTAAAACTCCCATTTCCAAGCTTTCCCACCATGAAAAACCCATTTCCTACCTTAACCCGCATTTCCCACCCTCAAAAACCAAAAAAAAATTCCATTTGAAAGAATCACAAATTTCGCATCTTGCACAAGTGAATAGTGTATTGTGCAAAATTCGCACAACACTATCCACTTGTGCGAAATTCGCACCACCCTACCCCCTTGTGCGAATTTTTGGGATTTTTCACCCCTACCATCCCCAATCCCAAGCCTTTGAGCCTCATTTCTTTGCTCCCTTATGCCTAAGACCCGAGGAGGCTCTGCCTTAGCTTACCAGAGGTAGCATCTTCTGATGCCCCACCTGCTGTTCCTCCTACCCCAAAGTCGCCCATTACTATCCCTGGTGCAGAGTATCGTTACTTGCTCGCTTCTTTCCAGACTCTGACCACTACTCAGACGGCCATTATGGAGTGGATGGACCACCTCCAGCTTCGGCAGGACCAGTAGACTCTCATTCTCCGTGAGATTCAGCAGCACCTCGGTCTTTTGCCACCAGCTCCACCTGTTTCTCGTTTGCCCTTAGAGCCTTTTGCTCCAGGTGATGATTTTGATCCAGCTGATGATGCTACACTTGTAGCAGTACCTTCCACAGTTGCAGCTGAGGACCCCTTGTATCTACCAGAGGAGCCTACTACTTGATCATACGATCACTCCTCTTCCTTTTTTTTTTTGTTTTGTATCTATATTCTATGTTTTTGGATGTGATATATATTTTGGACCACTTTTATACTGGGATTGGATGTGTTCCATGTTTATCTTGTATATTGTACTCTCTCAGTTTATATAGACATCTTCCTTTTTGTGTATATTAGTTTTTTCTTTTTATTTCCTCTACTCATCACTCTTATGATTTTTTTCTTTTGCAACATGTGGTTTCTCCTGTCCATTCAGAGTCCCTTACTATCAGGAGGTATCACTTCCTCCCTTTTATTATCACTTGCTTTTGGAACATTGGGGACAATGTTCATCCTAGTTGGGGGGAGAGTTGAGGAAGTAATTTGTTGGATTTTTGGTTAGGTTATTTTGCTAACAAATTTTTGCAAACTCTCTTTGTTTCTCAAAGATAAATTCTCAAAAGTAAATGGGAGAAATTAAATTCTTATCTTATTGCCATAGTCTCAGAGTTTGTATTATGTTTATTAAATTTGATAAATTGTTGAAGCTCCTTTTGATTTCAATCTTAAGTCTTCCACTCTAATCTTTTCACACACTGAACACATGAGATTCCAGTTTTAAGATGGAAAACTTTCTCACCCCCTAAACTTAGGAAATTTTTGACTTGGTGCCTTTGACCTCATTCTATTAGTGTTGGGACACCTTATAAAAGGTCAATGTGTCTTATGCACAAAAATAAATAAATAAATAAAATAAAAATTGTTTCACTTGCTTTGAAACCCGAGCAAGGTCCGAGGGGTATATGGTGAAAATCTTTGAAGCCTGGTGCCCTAAGCCTTTATTGGTTGGGAGTCACCGACCTCACTGCTCGTTACATGGGTGGATGGATGGAGTTTAAAAAAAAAAAAGGTGCGTTCTTAGCCTTTTATATGGGGGTTAGTGTTGCTAAAGTTAGAGAAAAACCTTAGTTGGGGGGAGAATATAGTTTGGCATACTATAACTGGAAACTAAGCACCTTAACACTTAGATTTTTGTGGAAAATTAAGAGTGGGTCCTTTGGGAGTGGAAATTATTTTGATACTCAAATTTGCATAATGCCCACTCTTTGTATGCTGTGATAGGTAAGTTATTTGATGACTCTTGTTGATGATTGAGTTTTATATCCTTGACTTGTCATGTGAGATTTTGATCCAATCATGCCACTTGATTATTTTTTGGAGTGATCAGCATGATTTTGTAAATTATTATATTATCTATTTTTCTTTCTTTTTCTCCCCTTCATTGCTCAGGGACTAGCAATGTGTCAATTGGGAGGAGTGATTACTACCCAAAAAGTGTTATTTTGCGTCTTTAATTCATTATGTTTTAAGCACTTTTGTGTAGTAGTTCTCCATTTTTATTCCAATTGGCATGTTAAGGACCTAGCAATGACTTCTAATCATATTTGTGGCTAGTTTTAGTGTTTTGACGGCTTTTTGGATCATTAAGACAAGCCAAGTAAAGGAGAGAAGCAAAGATGAAAAACAGAGGAAATAAGTAGTTTTTGTAGTCGTGCACTATCACTTTGGGAGGCTCTATTTTGTTCATCGTGCAAAATCACCTTTCAAGAATCCCATATTCGGAACCGGCTCGGAATTGCTGACAAATCAAGTACCTATAGTGGTATATTTCCATTCGTATAAGGAGCTCAAAATGGCAAATTTCGCACTTTGTATTGTTCATGCAAGTGCGAATTTCGCACCAGCCCATGCAAGTGCGAATTTCGCACCAGCCCATGCAAGTGTGAATTTCGCACCTTGTATTGTTCATGCGACTTTGGTGCGAAATCTCCTCTGTTCTGACGACTCCACATGAGATCTTTTCTTTTGTATTTTTTTATGTAAATTCCTTTCTTATCCCTGTAATTAGCCAATCACAGGCTTTGCTTTGTAAAGACTATAAGAGGGGTGGAAATCATCTCTCTGAGGGGACTTTTTTGTATATTTTTACACTGAATGAAATTTTCCTCTGGGGGGGAAAAATACAGAGCTCTCTTTGCTTTCCTTTTCTCTCTTCTATTTTCTTTTTCTTGGAAGCCAAACAACCTCTGAGGATGTTTTCCCAAAGGATGAGAGGCTAAACCTTTGGTTTCTTGGAGTGAAGGAAGCTAGGTGAAAAGTCCATATGCAAAAGATGAAAACTCTCGTGCCTTAAATACAGGTAGTTGGAGTTCATAAATGGCTTTTAAATCTAAAGTTTTGCTTTAAATCCCTTAAAATCACTTTGAATGGCCAATACATGATAAGCTTTTAGGTCTCTGTGGATACTTATTGCTAGATCCACATAAGACCATTAGTTATCATGTACGAGCCATTGGAAAGTGGCTCAAGGTGAAGACCCATAGTGTCTAAAGCCATTAATGGAACTTGACTACCATTTCTATTGACTTTTTATGGATTAAATCTTCATTGTTAAACCTATACCGGTTCGGGAAACAACCATCCTTTATGTTGTTGTCCCCAATACGAGGAGAAAAATCCGGAATTTCCCACTTTGCATTCTGAACTTGATCCTAGCAACCTTTAGCTCCGGGAGACTTTCTTTCTTCCATTTTTACCTAGTTCTATGTTAGTTTAGTTCCAAACACCACTTTCAAAACAAATTTTATTTTCTTTTAAACTTTAAGTTTTTGACAAAGGAAATCATCATATTCAATTTCTAATCTTGAGTCTATCACTGGTAGAGTGAAACCCATCCCAGAGTTCGACCCTAGAGTTGCTATACTATAGTAGCTTTGCTACGCTAGTATAAGGTCATAGGATTTATAAACATTTTTTTATATTAAAATACCCAATTGGGCACGAATCAATGCTACAAAGAATGTAAACTAGGGTAATTAGAAGAGTTAGTTACTCCATGGCTTAATGGATTGTTTGTTCAATTATTTGATGTACCAAAATCATTAGTTGGAGAGTGAAGCTAAGAAGTTGAGATTGATTGTTGAGGAATGAGCCAAAAAACTAAGGAAAACTAATTTGAAAAATTATATGATTTTGAAATATAAGGAGTGGATGCAAAGCTAGTGGAGAATGGAAAACATTCTTCTTTAAAAATGACACTTTAAAAATATAAACTCGACTAAAGGAATGAATATATCAATTGTTGGATAAAGCCCTTAAAAGTATGACATGATATATCAATAATTAGAATTCATTAATATTTGGATTATGATTGATTATCCCTTATCTATCTCATTTATGCATTATATGTGTTGAGCATCCAAGCTTAACATTAATTCTTACATTATATATGACTTGGGTGCCTTAGGAGTTGCACAAAAGATCCAAGTCATCAATTCCTTATAAGTAGGTGATTTGTTCACAACTAATTCATAAACTTAGACTATCTATATCAGGTTGTCATGCACTATCTCCTGATTTGATGAATGACTAGTCTTAGTCAGTGGGATGGATTTCTTATGGTAAGTGCACTAGTGTGTATGGTTACACATTGGATAGGACATACGATGAATCATGACTTCGGCTATTTGATAGTAATGATTCACTAAGCTGCTATATTGCATGAATTTCTCAATCTTGAAAGGATTGAGCTTGTGTTGAAGTTATTAGGAGGCTTTCACCTATGAGTGAGAGCCTAAGGTGGTCATATATTCCCTACGGATTGGATCACTATTGATAGAGGTTGGTGATAACAAGTATTCTCAATAGAAACACCATGATATCTTAAGAGATTGAGATAGTGTGTGCCCTTAGGTGATCCTAAAGATGCTTTTTATTATAAAATCTATGGTCATAGTAATTCCTTAGGTGGAATTCGACATACGCTATTGTGAGTTAAAGTATGTTAGTTAATCACATGATAGGAGGATTTTTCATTCAAGGATTGAAGTCTTTAGAGGTTGATATCATATACCTTGTTGGATTACAAACACCATTTCATGAGGAATATGCATGTAATGGATAGTAGGTCATGAACCTAAGTTGTATCCTATTGTAATTTCATAAGATACTAGAGTGTAATTGACTTTATAGTAGGATGTTGAGTTAACTTTAGGATTGGATTTTGAGGAACCTAGTGTTTTGCTATGGATCCCAATAGTCCTAATTCAAGCTCCTGATTCATGGTGACATGGTTTTGAGGGTGTATTTTTGGGTTTCTAATTCATATATGTGCATAAGGAATTTTTTTTTAAAATGAAAAGTTACACTATATCATATGAATGGTCTTTATGGACTAGGTTGTTTAATTAATTGGAGCTCCATAGAGCTAATTAATTAAGACCTAAGTGAGCTAGATTTCGTGAACCAATCTCATCAAGTTAGGCTCAAGTCACTTAAGTCCACAAAGAAGCCTATATAAACCCTACCTAGGGGTTTAAGGCTTCAGTTTTATGCTTTAAAGAGAAACCCTAGCCTCCCTCTCTAAAGAGAAGACCACTCTTCTCTAATGCCCAAATCTGTGAGAGAGAGTGATTAAAAGGAAGACTGCATAATTGGCAAGGCTTGTAATTCACTCTACACGACTTCATCGGATTGTAATTGATTCGGGAAAATTTGAATCTAAGGTAAAGTATCTCTAATCTCTAGATCTAGGTTTTTATATGTCAAATGATTCCATTGTGATTAAATCTCATTAGCCCTAGGAATATATTACATGCATCCTTAGAAGATCCAAGGCTAGGAATGGAGATATCCAGGTTTCCTTACAACTAGTATCAGAGCCTTGGGTTAGGATTTAGCATGTTAGAAATATTCTAGAGTGTGCTAACTCTATTTCATATGGTTATTTTATTCATCCCATAACCCCTAAGGATGAATGTATGAGACATTTTTATTTGTTCAATTGAACATGGATGGATGTAGTTTACTTGCTTTCTTGATCTTTGGATTGAGTTGTACACCTCATAAGGGGTATAGGATTTTTATTTCAATGTAATTTTTTTTTAATATATGGGTTGCAATCTCCATTATAGGAGCATAAGATTTTTTATTGTTGTGAAATTTTCATTTTTTTTTTTTTTTTATCCATCTATTCTAACCTAAGAGAAAAGAAGGATGGGTCTTGGAAGCTTTTTTGAGATCCATGGTAGCATAGTAACTTTGACTCAAAATTGGGGCTATCTCCCATGAGTTCATGGGGTAAGCCATATATGGTTTTCAAGCTTAAGAAGTAAGGAATCCAACATTTCAAATGGTTCAAAAATTGGAGTTGAAATGAGGGAGATGACTAATTGAAGTAAGGTTGTGTAAAAGGCCATGTTACTTCGAGTTTGAGTTTGGGCCAAGTTCCTTTTGGTAGTTTGGGCTCAATTTTAGGCCTCTTGTTGGGCTTAATATTTGGCAATATTCTTCTATGATTTTTTGGCTTGTTTCAGATGTTTGATTCTGAAAAAGGAAACTACCAAAATAACTCTTCCCTTGGCCATAGGACTTATTTTTATTTTTATTTCCATGTTTATGTTTTATGCTTTTTATGTAATTTTTATATATGATATATATGTGTTACATAGAATGGAAATTTTAGTAATTTTTAATGAAAAAAAAAATTCTTGAAAATTGGATTTTAAAAAATATTATTTATTGAATTTTAGAATGGAAGTGAGATTCCTAGTGTAAAAAACACAAAAATTTACTCTAAGAGGACTCCAAATAGGTCGTGTACTTAGCTATGGATGCATATTCTTATGTGAAAGCTCAAAAACAACAATGTAGTCTAATTGGATGTATCCATCTCTATTTGCATTTTCTATTAAATTATCAAGATAGTGTATGCTATATATTCAAGTTACCATCAAATATTTGGTTAATATTTGAATATCTATCTTCATATATTTTATCCCTTGATTATTACCTACTAACTTGATGGGTGTAAGGCACCTTGCTAAGTAATGTGAAAATGCCCATTTGTCGTTTCTCCTTAAAATTCTTATATGTAGATATTATTCCTAAGGATTCACAAGTGGATCATATAAGGTTTTAGAATAATGTCCAAAGAGGATTAAGAGCTATTTAGAAATATTAGTGTTCGTTGATGATAAAATTTTGGACATTTATCAATGTGAGGAATCTAATTATATATAATTTAATTAATTATAGTTTGCTTAGTTTTGAACAAATTGTAGGAACATTTGATTTAGAAATGGTTGTTGGGACTTGGATGATTATCTTAGATAAACAAATAATTGGATATTAATAATACTTATGAGCTAGTAACAAAAAAAAAAAATCATTTAAAATTGAAATTTTTTAGTTTTGCGAATTTTATTTAAAATTAAATTTTGATTTCCTCGATGATTTAAAAAAAAAAATTAAGAAAGAATAAATATACGCGTTGACTACCATGCTAGCTTGGTTCGGAGTAACCCTTCATGTTAAAGCTTTAATTTGGGATCCAATTTTGGTTCACCCAAAATTCAGGTCGTGACGATATAAATGATATTTCTTTAGTTACTTGAAGTTCCTAATCACCCAGAATTTACATTAGTGGTTTTTATTATATCACATCTATACCGTGGTGAAGTTTTATATCAAGTATTATAAAATAAAGAAAAGGGAGAATCATGTTATTACGTGCTATCTCAAAAAAAATTAAATTTTTTAAAACTTTGACTTTTTACTTTTAAGGTTCATTTATTTAGGGGAAAATAACCCTCAAAATATGTACTTCAATAATAAAAAATCATTCACATACCAAAACTACCCTCTAACCCTTATCATCCAACCGTCAATTGTCACCAATTTTTCTTTTTTTCTTTTTTCCCTTTTTCTTCTTTTTCTGTTTGTATTATTATTATTTTTTTGGTACTTTTAATCTTTTACATCACAAGTCAAAAAACTCATCATCCATTATGATTAATATTTTATTAAAAAAAATAACATGTGGCAACATACCATGCCACATGATTTTTCTTTCTTTTTTTTTTCCTCCATAATACTTCCACATTTTTGTTTTTTTTTTTTTTTTTTAATATGTTGGCTTCATAAAAAATTTTAAATTTCAAAATTTTTCATAATTTCATATTTATTGATTTTAATTATTATGAACATTTTAAACATAAAATAATAATATATAATAAATCATTAATGAGAACACATTTAATATAAAAATAAAATCCATAAGAACAAATTTGGAGATTTAGGACAAGATTTTTTTATATCCCTAAAACACAAGATTTTTTATTTTATAAATTTTATTACATTGTCATATTATTTTGTTGTTTGTATTTTTTAATGTATTAAAATTTTCATGTAAAAATCAGCATTGATGATTATGGTTTTAATTTTTTGCTTGTAGATCTAGCCTATGTTTAAACTTTTTTTTTGGTTAACATGTTTGATATTTTTAATTAAAAAAAATAAAAACTTGGTTGTGGTTTTAACTTTCAACATTTTGCCTTTTAAAATTTAAAATTATTTATTTATATAAAATATATATATATATATATATATTCATTAAAAATGTATTTAATCATTTATATTATTTTATCTTAATTTTCTTAAAAATTAAAATTTTTGCATAGTGAAGTTACTCCTCCATCAACATAACCCATCAAAAAAAGAATATCACACTTTTCTATAAAATAAATAAATAAATAAATAAAAAGAAGGAAAAATAATACTATTATTTTATAAAAAACAACACTAAAATATATTAATAGTATCATTGTAATGACAATGATATACCACTCTTCTTTGATTTTCTAGAAGAAAAAAAAAGATATCACTATTTCATGAAAAAAAAGTAAGTTTATTAAATTTACTACAGAGAAGGATATATCATTGTTCTTTGGTTTATGGTAATATATGCAAAATTTTTAATTTTTAATAAAATTAAAAGAAAATTAATATAAATGATTAAATACAAATTCTTTATGAAAAATATATTTTATTTTTTATTTTATAAAATAAAAAATTTAAAATTTTAACAAATCGAAATGGTAGAACCACAACCAAGTTTTTATCTTCTTTAATTAAAAATATTAAACATTTTAATCAAGAAAAAAGTTAGAACCACAACGAATTTACATACCTATAAATAAAAAGTTAAATTTATTTGTTATGTATTTATTTTTATATTAATTTTTTCTCATTAATGATGTATTTTATTATTATATTATTATTATTTTATATTTAAAATATTCATAAATAATTAAAATAAAAAAATGAAAGAGTGAAAAAAAATGAAATTAAAAATATTTTATGAAAATTTGTAACTAACATATTAAAAAAAAAGAAGTCAAAAGGTAAAATGAAGAAAAGGGAAAAAAAACAAAAATAATTTTGCATATTGATCTCCACATGTCAAGCTTAAAAACATTGCTAAGCATGATTGAAAAAAAAATCACGTGACAGTTGATTGCCACATGTCGATTTTTATTTTTTTAAAATTATAATTATGAGTTTTTTCAATTGTTATGTCAATTTAAAAAAAGAAAAGAAAAAAAGTGTGGTACGGTAGCCACAAAAGAGAGAAAAAGTGAAAGATAATTTGAAATTTTGTTTGTATTATTATTGAAGTGCATGCTTACAAAATTAATTTTTAAAAATTCTTAAAAAATCTACATTTTTTTTGTTAGCAAAATGACTTCCTCTCAAAGAAAACTATCAAATTACTTTTAATATTAAAAAAATAAAATATTTAATTTTTTTTTTCTATTTAGTAAAAAAGATAGAAAATAAGTATTAAGTTAATAGAAAAAAAAAAAATATTCCATCTGAAATCTAAAGCAATCTAAAGCAAGTTGGTTTCAGTAAAAATTAAAAAAATAAACACCACCTAATTCAATTAATTTGAAGGATTACCACCATATTTTTCTGAACTATTTCATGGTTTAAAGACTATCTTGAAGCAAAGTTACAAGATACTAATAAATAATTATTAGGCCACGAGGGAGCGCCAATAAGACAATGCACGATTTAACAATAATTGAGTAATTTAGATTACACATTCTGATATCTTGTACAGACAGAAGCTGGAATCTCTTGGCTTCAGTTATTACAACACACCAATCATGTTCTTTAATAACATAACAGAAACTGAACTTTTAATGGCGGCTCTTGTGTTTCGATCTTCAAACTCCAAATAATCTGAAAGTAAGTGAAGATCATCAGAGATCATTTTTAACTTGGCTGAATGCAGAAGCAGGATAATCTGTTAACTGGGATTTTGGTTTTACCTTCCCAGTCGAGACTGTGAGCGCCTGGTGGTGGTGCTGCAATAAACGAAATATGTAGATTAGATGGTAGGCAAGCTTTACAAACTAGAAGATCAATATACATGATGATCAATTTTTGAAGTACTTATAAGAAGCTTGAAGATATAATTAGTTTAATTTTGTTAGAACAAGAGGTATTAATTTGTGGGATAGGTGACATGCCTCTGTGTAGGGGGTACTTTGGTTATGGCCCTCGACACTGGTGGCTGAACTTCACTAGCCGGTATGGGTATATTCTTCACCTGTAATAGAGCCATATGAGAATGACAGCAATTCCCTAGAAACTGATCATAATAATGAAAGTGGGCAATTCGTAAGGCCATAAGAATACCAAGTTCCTAAATTGGAGAGTGTAGAACATGTGAATGTATTTTTGCTTTGCTTGCTTGTGTTCCGTGTTCAAATGCCTCCAGAAGCTAAAAACGCACCCCATATTCAACACCTTGTTTGCATAGATTTTCCATGTGTAGCTTTACCCAAAAAAATAAAACCCAGCAAGAAACTAAGTTATAGTGTTCAGAGAAGAAACAAAGAATCAAAGGGTGAATATAGAAGGGTTTTAGTTTATTTGATTACCACTCGTTTATGCGTTGTAGACCTGCTTTGGAGATCTTGTTCCAATGGTCCGAATCATCCTTGCACTTCTCAAAGAAATCAGCAATCTTGTTGCTCGATTCATCTCCAATGTTGGGGTCAATATGGAAGCCTGAGACCCCATCAACAATAATTTCGGCTGGGCCTCCTTGATTTGTAGCAAAGGTGGGCAATCCACAGTTCATTGCCTCTATGACGGTTAGACCAAATGCCTCATATATAGCAGGCTGGACAAAAGCTCCTTTCGTGTCAGCTATGCAGCGGTAGAGCTCGCCGTTACGCCTTCTGTCATTCTGTGCTGCTATCCATCTGATCTGACCCTTAAGTTGGTATTTTTCTATCAGCGTATGCATCTTTTTTATTTCAGCCATTTCTTCTCTATCTTTTGATTTGGATGGATCAAAGAAACCTGCGACAATAACGAGATTAACCAAACTTCTCAGCCTCTTGTTCTTCCCGAACCACTCAGTTAACCCCGAAATGTTCTTCACTATGTCCAGCCTTGCCATTGAGAAGATGATAGGTTTCTTTCTGTCTGCTAGAAATCCACTGTTTTTCAAGGTTCAGACCAGATGTTAGTAATTCAGACATAAAATTCCAAACTGCAAGGTAATTATAAATATATAATAGAACAAATGATTTCCCTTTCAAAACCTACATATGCTCATTGTTATCTTGTTTGCTATAAAGTAGTTCTTCAATTGCGGGTTGGAATGACGTGAGTCGCTTGTGTCTCTCCATGTAAGGGAAATAGACAGACTGGTCGGCCCCAGGGGCAGCGATGTTGAATTTGGGATCAAAGAGATTGATGCCTGAAACAACTCTACACAGCCCTGGAAGAGTAAATGAAGTGTGGCTTTCATACTGTCCAGGTCTATCTTTGCTGCAAACAACGTTAGCAGTGAAATTATCAATACAGTGTTATCTTATAGTAAGGTGGGAACCCTTTGAGATAAGGAGAACCAACACTCTGATATCGAAGACATAGCCAAATGTCTGTCAGTTGACCAGCCTTTTCAATGTTTATAAGCAGTAATGTATAGGCATCAGATAAATTTGTTAGTATTCTGACCTTCCAGCAATTTCCTGGTATGTGCTTGTGATAATGAAATCTGCTGCATTCATCGAAATTGTATCAGCTGTAAATTGGCATGAGAAATGATATTTGGGCTCTAATTCCTTCCATTTGACATCCGAATCTTCGTACTTAGTCTTCTCTAAGGCATGTGCAATAGTTCCCTAGTTTCAGGGCATTTTAGATTAGTAAGTAGCTAGCAAGAAGACAGTTTATATTTAGTAGCAAACTATCTACCACTAATGAGTAAAAACACCTGAGTTATCCCAAGTTTAGCAGCCATGAGAGATGCCACCAAATTCCCATCAGTGTAGTTTCCAATGATAAGGTCTGGTTTCCCTTCCATGTGCTCAATGATCCTGGCTGTGGCATCCTAGATATCAAAGAGAGACGACAATAATCAAGGAAAGAAAAACTCAAACCAAGAAAAGCTATTAGTGGTAGATTTCGGAAGATTGAACTCAACCATGGATGTGATGATACTTGCCTGTGTAAACCTCTCAAGGTAAGGATAAATATCAAATCGAGAAACCCATTGGTTGAGTATTCCTTTCTCTGTCCTAAATGGGATCCGGAGAATAGTAGAGTGCTTGGTATTGTCGATAGGTTCCCACTCCTGGTTGCACTTGGTACCCCGGGCGTCAGGTATGAGTCGTGTGACCTGTTTCAGTCAACAACGCAATGGCTATTCTTTAAGCCTTCCTGCTATTAAATAACAGAGCATTTTTTGTCATGATACTCACCACAAGAATCTGAGGCTTCACATTAAGCCCTTGCAGCTTTATTCTGAGGAGCAGTTCCTCTTCCAATGCTCTAACTTGATCCAGAATGTAAACTACCTGTTTTGTTCAGAATAACACGAGAAATTTATGTTTGGCCATGGTCCCATGCAAGCAAATGGGTTTCCTATTCACTATTTGATGGAAATTTGTACCTGCCCACCGGTATCAGGCAGACCAAGGACATCTGACTGACCAAAGTAGCCATGAGGAGAGAATATTACAACATTGAATATAGTTGGCAGCCTGCTCAAGAACTTTTCCATATTCATTGGATCGGGTGCTTCAAGTGCCTCTGAAAGTGATCTCATAGTCTCCTTCACTCGTTCTGCTGTATTGCCCCATCCCTTCTCGAAGCCCCACTCCTTAAATCTGTGGAGGATTCAGCATCAGATAACAAATTTCGCTGCTATAGTTTTGCAGTGAAACATGAGAAGTAGATGCACCTTAGCTCAAAGCTTGGATACGGCGTGTCTTTTGGAAGTGCAGAGACGAAAACTTCAGCCACTATTAGTGCCATCTGGAGCTTTGTGGGGGTGTTGAGGGTATTAGTTATCATAAGTTTCTGCAAAATTAGAATCCCAAACAAAAACCCCATTAGTTCATTTCTTCTATTTGCATTAAAGTCTGTTCTGGGATCCATACTTCTCCTTGATGATTTAGTGATAGCAAATAATCCACCAGAGGTTGTGCACTTTGCGAGTTCCCATTCAGCTTTGAAGTCATAAACTTGGAAACAAGACTAACTCCATTTCCAATGGAAGATGACAGAGTCAAGCGAGGCATAGGAAAGTCAAATACCGAGAAATTCAATTCCAATGCATTGTCATCTTTTGCCCTGCGATTTCAGAAAATGTTATCATTCCAATTTTTGAGATAATATTTGGATGAGGTTAATTGTTGGGTTTTATACAAAGATGAGAAGGAAAAAGGAGACATGTTCCATAATTAAGACGAAGAGAGGGCATACCAGTTCTCATCAAAGACCATTTCTTTGAATTTCAGATAGTCTGCTGCTGTAATGGCCTCCACTGAAAGATCATCGGAGCTCACCTTAACATACTCCCAAAACCCAGGATTTGATCTTATGGAAAAGATAACATGCGGAGGAATAGCCACAGCCTCCTGCAGATACATTTCAGATTAAAATCTTTGGAATTTTATCAATGAGCTTGTACTCATAATCCTGATGAATTGCTCAAAAACAAATCTGGGAAATGAGAGTGCAGAAATTTTTACCTGAGTGGAACACAAGATGAAGCCAAGCACACCCTCCAAGACCTGGGTTCTTTCATTCTTGTCATCTATCACAGCCTCCATTTCATCCATCAAATGGTTGAGTTTCATCAACCTTTTCCCCTTTCCAATGTACCTCGCAAAGCACCTCTTCATGTGGTACCGGCTTTGCCTTAAGGCGTCAGGCATGTTTTCAGCCATTGAGTCAGCTCTCTTCAAGGTCGGTTTAGAAGCCATTTGAACTAACAAAAGTTCAAAACAATGAAGGTGAAGTTCTGACTGAACACTTGGAAATGGATGCCGCTTGTGTTTGTCAAGTCCGATGGTTCCGAATTATATATGGCAGGACTTTGATGCTCATGTTTAATAGTTTATGCTGGCGGCTTTCCTTTTGGTTTCTTCAAGTTATTGTCTTTGAAAATTGTCCCCCCAAAAGAAGGGTGTAGGGATAGAAGAAAGAACATTCCTTTTACATAGGAAAGATAAAGAAAAGAATACAGAAGCCAGAAAATTCCAGTGAGAAGCAAAGCTAACCTGGGATGGAATCATTCTTTTCTTCTTTTCTTTGACATTGTATATATACTGCTTAAAAACTTTCTTTTGCCAATTAAGGTGCTTTGGAGTACATATATATATTTTCGGGTTTAGTATAAAGTCTATGAACATCCGAACCTGAACTGCCCTTTTTGTAGCTCTATAGGTTTACATATTACCAAACTAAGCTGGGTTCTAACCAGTTTGAGAAATTCATTACTTCACTAAGAAGCAATTTTTTGGTCCTATATCTCCGAATCCGCACGAATGAAAATGTTTCCGTTAGAAAATTGTAAGTAGATAATTTGATAGTGAAGACTATTTGGATCTTGGAAAGTTGTAAGTAAATTATTGGATAATGAAGACTATTTGGTTCCTGATGAAATCATCATCATCATGGATATGATCGAACTAATCCATATACACGAGACGACTTAATTTATGATTCAAATGCTCCTTTTTTTTGGTTTTCACTTGAGGCATGGTTGATCAATATTACATGTTTTATTTTGTGGAATTACTGAGTTTTAATGGATTTGCAAGCGATTTAGTGGTTAGAAAATCATAAACAAATTAGAGGTTTGGAAATTACTTGAAATTTAATTTTAAAAATTTGGAAGATTAAGAGTGGATTTGATAGTGATTTTAGGAAGTATTTCTAATCTTTTTAACACTTGAAATTTTTATCTTTCAAACATAAAAAAGACTAGAAACACTTCCTAAAATCACTACCAAATACACTCTAAGTGAAGTGGTGTTATTCTTTTATTTAATTTTAAATAAAATTTTAATACTTAATAGTGTTAAGTATTATGTTGTTTATTTTTTTAATATTTTATTTTTATTAAACATTAAAAAGTAAAAAAAAAAAAAAAACCAATATATTACTTTTTTCATTTAGAAAAAGTAAAATATTTTGGTTTTTTCTATTCAATAAAAAATTTATAATAAATCATGAAATAGTAGAAAGACAAATAACCTAAAGTCTAAAAGCAACTTACTTTTTGCAAAAAGTTTTTAAAAAAAAAAACAAATGCCCTATGACTCCTCGAAAATTACTTTATAAATAAGTTATTGCTCCAAAAATTACTTTTGAAAAATATTATAAAATTACTATTAAACAAACTTTAAGAATTTGTTTCAGAGTGATATAATAAAGAATATTTCTAGTTTCAAATGTGTTTTTGAAAAAAAGTTAAGTATTTAATAAAATTTAATAAACATTTTTAAAAATATGAAATATCACTTATAGTATTGAAAAATTATGTATAGTGTTTTATAAATAAACATTGATAGATGATTTTCCTATAAATACTTTTAGATAAAACATGTTCACTAAAAATACTTCAAATAAAGTGTCAAATACACTCTAAATAAAATACATATATAACAATATTTGTTACCAAAAATAAAATAAATACAACCAAGATAAAAATAAAAATAAAATCCAAATAAATTCAAATTTTTTGTTTTAGGTAGCTTTTTGTTTATTTTCTTAAAGTTTTACATATATCCTTCATCAATTTGTCCTTTGTCTCGCCATTTATAGCAAGATAAATCTCGACAACGACGGTGTAAAAAACTGTGCTATGTGGCATATCAAATCCCTACGTTGTATCATTACAAACATCTCTCAATTTTAGCAATAGAAAATCCCTAGCCTTGTTGTCCATTTTAACTAGAGTGGCTTGTAGGTAAAGTATTAAGCTTTCCCTGGATGGCAAAGGAGCTTTAAGAGGGCAGTTGTCTTATACCTCAACTAAATGCTTCATATTTAAGGCTTTATGTAGGGATATGCAGATCCGCCGTCACATGGCACCACTACAAGAGCAGCATGATACA
Organism: Vitis riparia; assembly: GCF_004353265.1. Lineage (NCBI taxonomy): Eukaryota > Viridiplantae > Streptophyta > Magnoliopsida > Vitales > Vitaceae > Vitis > Vitis riparia. The sequence continues at coordinate 10,864,340 of NC_048434.1, read as the reverse complement.
ACCATCCAGCGACAGCTACAACACCATCAAAGGGCCTATCACGCCGCTACATAATAAATGCGACAAGCAAAAACTAAGATATAAGCAGGGAACCTTGGAAGCTTTATGTAGACAACTCCTCAACCAATGTAGTCTTTGGAATCGACATGTGCCTAATGTCCCTAAAAAGTGATTAAAATAAAACAAGAAATCCAAATATGATTTAAAGCCTCTAACAATGAATCAAAGAACAAAGTAATACTACCAAGCCTCAATTTAATATCAAGTGTGGGCATACCCACACTTCGCATCTGTAAGAATTCTTAGCTTATGATAAGACAAATTATAAGGACCTTCAAAGCATAAGGACCAATCATGGAAAGTACTTGGAGAAGGTTTAGGAAACAATATAGTGGTTTCATGACATCACTATAACATAGGTTCCTTGAGCTCTCAAACCAGAATCAAATTCCTTAGCCATCGTTACCTCTAGAGGAACCATCCTTTATTAGATCCCTTTGGGGCAATTAATAGACATGTCAAACATAAAAGAACATGTACACGTCAATACCATTCAAAGTAGGTGTCTATAATGGATGGAGCCCTAAGTCCTCCATTTGCAAAACAGGACTACATTAAAATGTGAAAATGATGCATAGAGCTTACAAAGAGAAAAGACATGGTATAAACTCATAAATTGAGAACTATGTCAACTATCCTTAACAAGACCTTACCTTCAACACCTCAACAAAGAAAAATTAGAATATGCCTAAACAGGGATCCATGAGGGGATCTGTGGAGCACACACAAGGAGGAAAAACCACAGAACACTAAGCCTTGACATAAAGATACTTATTGTCTAGCATGAGAATGGATTCCTAAGAAAATGCTAAAAAAAGGAGACAAATGTCAATGGCTCACCCTCGTACTACAAAAAGTTCTAAAGAAATAAGTCAACCTTGGTCATGCCATGGATCTTCAACCCATGGGGATTAGATATAATCATTCCTTTACCATTGGAACAAATGCAAAAAAGGTAAATATTAGTAGCCATTAACTATTATAAGAAGTGGGTCGAAGTGGAAGCATACATACAAATCAAAGGAAAAGATTTACAAAACTTTGTACTTTAAAACATCATTTATAGATTTAGAATACCTTGAACGATAATCATCGACAATGGAACCTAGTTTGATTGTAAAGAGTTTAAAACCCTATGAAAAGAGCTCAAAATTGTCAATATCCCAGGCATCCACAAAGTAATGGTTATGTAGAAGCAATCAATAAAACCATAATAAACTATTTAATGAAAAGGCTTAACAAAGCCAAAGGGAAGTGAGAGGTTGAACTCCTAATTGTTCTATTGGTCATCAAATGACCAAAAGGGAATCAACTAGAGAAATGTCATTCACTCTAACATACGACATAGAAGTCATCATTCTCATCAAGATTGGAACATCAACCCTTAGACAACATGCCAACCTAATCGCAACCAAGGCCTAAACCTTAACCTTCTTGAAGTAAGGAGAAAAGTATCAGCCTTAAGAGTTGCATACTATCTACAATGTATAGTAGCCTTATACACAACAAGAAGGCACCATGAAGGTAGTTCCAAGAAAGGAAATTAATATTATGAAGAGTCTTTGACAATATGTGAGACCCAACAAAAGGAAAATTATCACCTAAATAGGAAAGACCATATAAAGTAAAAATTGTCCAAAAACAAGGATTATACCAGATTAAACATTTACATGGAAAAAATATCCCTTGCCTTGACACATGTGTAACATGAGAAAGTATTATTAATAAAAAGGATAACAAATTCTTCAAAAGATCTAGGTCACACATAGGAAATCACCTAAGGGACAATAGTTTCCCAAATCAAGTATCTCATTAGGAAGACCATTAATAAGTGGCCCCTAATGGCCTACATCCCATGCAAGCAATCGCCTAAAGGATAATAGTTGTCCAAGTTAAACATCTTTTGGGAAAATATAAACTATATAAAAAGTAAATAACTTAGAAAAAAACACCTTGAAAAGCATAACCAATTTTAAAGAACAAAATCAATTGAAAAATATCATTAGCAAAAAGAAAATTACACCCCTTGCTAGGCATCTTCCTCTCCTTCACCACCTTCCTCATCCTCCTTAACCTCCTTGCCTTCCTTAATTTCCTTCAATCTAGCCTCCTAAGTATTGATCTAATTTTCTAACTTGGCTAATCACACTTGTTGTACAAAGGAAACAATCGAGTTACAAAAACCAAAGAAACCTCAGAACAAGCAACAATGACCTCAATAGTCAAAGATTTGATAATAGATGTCTTATTAATAGCCTTTTAAGACTTCCTCTTTAGATATACCTTTAAATCATCGATCTTTGAATCACAATGAAGAATGTCTTCCTTCAAACCAAAAAAGTAAGAATAGTCAAATGAAAGTTTAGCCTTAAGATTGACAACTTGGTTGCCCAACTTCTTAGCCCACTCCTATTCATTATAGAAACCTTGTCACATGGAAAACAAAGGAGACTCAATTGCAACAAGCTTCTCTCCACTCTCTTGAAAGGATGTTTCCTTACTCTCAAGTCTCTTTCCATGAGTGTAGTCATTGAGTCAACTAAAAAACAAGCTAAGTTCTCTCAAATCAAAGTTTGCAAAATTGCTTAACCTTTACTTTAAGACTTAATACGACCATCTTATCTTGGTTGGCATGATTCATGCACTAGAGGTAATTATGCAAGCCTCTGTGTGTGTGTGTGTGTGTGTGTGTGTACTTACAATCTTAATAGTGAATTTCAAAGGTTGATAATCTAGATGTTTAAATATCATGCTAGCAACTTAACACTTTCCAACTGAAGGCTCCTTCTCTCAAGTCATATGAGAATCAAGCCTATTAACTTGAGTACAAAAATAAGTCCCACAATCCTCTAAAGGAGTGGTAAGAGTGACAACCCTTATCCTTAAAGTTGTTTACTCATTAACCTAGTGATACTCTTCTTCATTAGAGATAAAGTCGAACACACTATCAAACATTTGATCATGGACCTTGGAGCATAGTGTAGGTCATGGTTGGATAACATCTATTGGTACATTATACTATGTAATTTAAGATTGACAATTTTGTTCCATCAAGATTTCCATCATAATTTTTCAAGTACATTAGTGAATGTTTGATGGTCATTTAGAGCTTCAAAAGTGGGCTACATTAGGTGTTAAGATATAAACAAAAGCATGAAAGGACACTACAAGAAAAATGGTTTTTAATGACAAGAGTTTGAGTCACAATTCAAATTTCGTCACTAAAAACATACTTTTGATGACATAAATTTATTATTACCACTAAAATTATTATAATAACTATACTTAATGATAGCATAAATGTTGTAGGAAAATATTGTCACTAATTCTTTGGCATCATCTAATTTAGAGGGAAAATGATTTAATGACAATTATTATTTTATTGTCATCAATGCTATGAAGAATTTTGATTTTAGTGACAATAATATTATTGTCACTTATAATATGCCACCAAAAATAAACTTCATTAGTCTTTTTAACAAAAAAAAATATTGTGTCACTAAATCCTAATATTTTGTGGTAAAATTATAATAATGTTTGAAAACTCTAACTAAAAGAGTGGGATCAAACCAAATCAAAACATGAACTATAACTTAATGAATCAGTTAAATTAATGATCACAAATTATAATTGGACCTAAACTAATAGAATAAATTAAATTAAACTAAAACAAGAATTTAAAAAGATAAGTTACCTTCAACTGTGTAAAAGGGGCTGCTGTTAGGACGCTCTTAATCCTTCCAATATGATGCTTTATATGGGCTGCATATTCTAAAAGAAAATCCCAAGACATCTTAAAAGTGGTAGTTGGTTATCATCTTCTTTCCATGGTGCGGTTGCCCTCCAAATTCCATCAAAATGTGTGAATGCATCCACAAAATCTGGTGGTGCCATATTCTCAAAGTGGTAGCCTTTTATTTTAAAAAAAAATGATATGTAGTAGAGGTTCAAAGTGGTAGCCTCATCTACTTAAAAGTAAATACATAAATAAAATCTGATGCATGCTGAAGCTATCTCCAAGTGGCAACCCATGGAGATTCCAAGTGATTGCAGCCTGTGGAAATGTCTTTCCTTACATCTTATTTTAATCTTTCCACCAAATCCTTAACCACATGTTCATGGCCATATTCCATTTAAATAATCCAACCACTTTCTTCCACTATGCAGCACACTATATCCATTAATTTTCAATGAACTCTCAATTACCATGCATTCACTATATGCAATCGTTTATGTTAAGTTTTGTTAGTCTAAATGTTAGGTTGTTTTGGTTTGTTACCACTCAGTCAATAAGTCCCTATTGTTAAGGGGTGGTTGATTGATTGATTTGGTCATACCACATTATTAGGATTTGTTAGACATGAGTTGTTATTTCTTGTTTCAGCTTGTTTTTTAAGGCTATATGATAGCCAAGTTTGTTCTTCAACAATGAAGGTGAATCCTCCTAATTTTCTTATCTTTATATAAGTCTTTCTGGTTTTCTTAACATTTGGTATCAGAGCACCATCATGGGACCGAAGCAGCAGTCTTCTACGTGTGTAGTAATCGAAGTATGATGACAGAGAATTCATTTGTGCAGCCAACAGTTCTAAAATTTGATGGGCACTATGATCATTGGGCGATGCTCATGGAAAACTTTTTACATTCAAAGGAGTACTAGGGCTTGGTGGATAATGGGATTCCTGCAGCAGCATAAGGTGTTGTTCTCATAGATGCCCAAAGGAAGAACATTGATTATCAAAAGTTGAAAGATTTGAAAGCAAAGAACTATCTATTTCAAGCATTAGATTGTTCAATCTTGGAGACAATCCTCAAAAAGGATACAACGAAGAACATATGGGATTCTTTGAAGCAAAAATATCAAGGTACAACACGAGTAAAGCGTGCACACTTGCAAGCTCTTCGAAAGGAGTTTGAAATTCTTCACATGAAGGAAGGAGAATCTATGAATGAGTATTTTGCTCAAACCCTTACCATAGCCAACAAGATGAAAGCAAATGGTAAGAACAAGGGAAATGTTATTGTAGTTGAAAAGATTTTGAGATCCATGACTCCCAAGTTTGATTGTGTTGTGTGTTCCATTGAGAAGTCTAAGGATATAGACACCTTAACTATTGATGAATTAAAAAAACAGTCTGCTTGTGCATGAACAACGCATGAGTTCTCATGTTGAAGAAAAACACGCTTTGAAAATTACTCATGGAGATCAATCTGGAGGAAGAGGTCAAGGTTGTAGAAGTGTTAATAGAAGAGGAAGGGGATGAGGTAGACAAAGCTCCAACAAGACCACGGTGGAGTGCTATAATTGTCACAAGCTAGGGCATTTTCAATAGGAATGTCCAATCAAGGAGAATAAGACCAACTATGTAGAGACTGAAGAAGAGATGTTTTTGATGGCTTACATGGATATGAATAAGGCCAATAGAGAAGATATGCGGTTCCTTAACTCAGGATGTAGTAATCGTATGTGTGGGAAGAAGGAATACTTCTCATATTTTGATAAAAGTTTCAGAGATTTAGTGAAGTTGGGCAACAACTCAAGCATGGTTGTAATAAGATAAGGTATGTGCGACTGCAAGTGAATGGAATAGTACAGATCATCACAGGAGTATTTTATGTGCCGAAGCTAAAGAACAATTTACTGAGTATTGGGCAATTGCAAGAAAATGAGCTTACCATTCTATTTCAAAGTAAAAAGTGTAAAGTATTTCATCCTGAGAAAGGCTTAATCATAGAGACGAAAATGTCTTCAAATCGAATGTTCATACTTCATGCTATCTTTCAACCTATAGCATCTACTTGTTTCAATACAATTACAAAAGATATAGTGCAACTTTGGCACTGTAGATATGGACACTTGAGCTTTAAGGGCTTAAAGACTCTTCAACAAAATAAGATAGTGAATGGTTTGCCACAACTTAAGTCTCCTTTGAGGCTATGTAAGGATTGCTTGGTGAGAAAGTAGCAAAGGTACTCATTTCCAAGGAAGAGCACTTGGTGAGCTTCACAAATTCTTCAATTAGTGCATGTTGATATTTATGAACCCATCAAACCCATTTCCAACAGCAAGAAAAGGTATTTGATTACTTTCATTGATGACTTTAGTAGAAAAATAGAGGTTTATTTTTTAATAGAGAAATCAGAAGCCTTTGTTGTTTTTAAAAGCTTTAAGATTCATGTTGAGAAGGAAACAAACTCGTTTATTAGAGCCTTATGTACTGATCGAGGATGAGAGTTTACATCACAAGAGTTCACCAATTTCTATGATGTAAATGGTATACGAAGACAATTGACAGCTGTATACAAGCCACAACAGAACGGAGTTGCGGAACGAAAGAATAGAACTATTATGAATATGGTTCATAGTATGATTTCAGAAAAGAAAATTCCAAAAACTTTTTGACCTGAAGTAGTCAATTGGACGGTTCATGTCTTGAATTGAAGTCCAACATTGGAAGTAAAAAATAAGACTCTAGAAGAAGCTTGGAGTGGAGTCAAGCCTTTAGTTGAGCATTTTAGAGTTTTTAGATGTATGTCTCATGTTCATGTGCTTGACAATAAAAGAACTAAGTTGGATGATAAGAGCTTGAGTTGTGTTCTGTTGGGAGTTAGTGAAGGGTCAAAAGCTTATTGACTCTATGATCCAACTTCACAAAGGATCATAATAAGTAGGGATGTTGTACTCAAAGAAGACAAACATTAGGACTAGGACAAGACCTATGAAGAATCCATTGTGTGCAATTTGGAATGGGGTGATCGTGAGGAAGAAGCAATTGTGTTTAATGAAAATGAAAAAGGGATCGAACTTGATCTTGAAGTTGATATAGAAACAAAAGATGAGAATTTTTCCTCTGATTCTTTGACTAAAGACAACTCTCCTAGCTCGAATGAAGTAAGGAATAGGAGACCACCAGTTTAGATGAGAGACTATACAATAAAAGAAGGCATTTCTGAAGAAGATAATGAAGCTCATTTGGCTATGTCTGCAACTACTGATCCTAGTCACTTTGAAGATGCTGTGAAGAGTGAAAATGGAGGAAATCCATGAATCTAGAATAGGAAGCAATTAACAAAAATGGCACATGGGAATTGACAAAGTTACCTAAGGGATGAAAGAAGGTTGGAGTGAAATGGATTTATAAGACTAAATTTAATGAAAATGGACAAATGGACAATACAAGGCTAGGCTTGTTGCGAAGGGGTATACTCAGTAGCATGGGGTAGATTATACTGAAGTATTTGCACCTGTGGCATGCATGGAGACAATTTGGTTGGTAGTGGCATTTGCAGCTCAAAGAAAATGGACCATCTACCAACTAGACGTGAAGTCTGCATTTTTACATGGTAAGTTGAATGAAGAGGTCTTTGTGGAGAAACCTTGTGGTTATGTGCAAAAGGAACATGAAAAAAAGGTTTACAAGTTAAAGAAGGCACTCTACGGGCTTAAGCAAGCCCCACGTATTTAGTACAGCTATATAGAAGCCTATTTCATGAAAGAAGGTTTTGAGAAGTGTGACTATGAGCATACTTTGTTCATTAAGACAAAAAAAAAAAAAGGCAAAGTATTAATTGTAAGTCTTTATGTTGATGATCTCCTTTTTACTAAAAATGATGAACTGATGTTTATAGAGTTTAAAAATTCCATGAAGGATGAATTTGACATGACAGATCTTGGTAAGATGGGATATTTCCTTGGTCTTGAAGTCTTGCAAAGATCTGATGGTGTTTTTATCACTCAAAAGAAGTATGCATTGGAGGTGCTGAAATGATTTGGAATGAACAAAAGTAATCTTGTTCATAATCCAATTGTCCCTAGCTTTAAGCTCGTGATGGATGAAGGTGGCGTTAAGGTGGACAAGACTTAATACAAACAAGTTGTGGGTAGTCTCATGTATCTCACAGCTACTCGACCAGACATGATATATGTGGTGAGTCTTATTAGTAGGTATATGGAGAATCCTACTAAGCTTCATTTACAAGCAGCAAAAAGGGTATTGAGATATTTGAAGGGAACAATTGGGATTAGAATTTTCTATAGGAAGTTAGGAAATTATGAACTTGTTACTTACACTGACAATGATCATGCTGGAGACTTGGATGATAGAAAGAGTACTTCAGGTTATGTGTTTTTATTAAGTTTAGGAGCAATATCATGGTCATAAAAAAAACAACCAATAGTAAGTCTATCCTCCAAAAAAGGAGAATTTATCGTTGTAGCTTCATGTGCATGCCAAGCAGTATGGTTAAAAAGGGTGTTGGGAAAGTTGGATTAGAATCAAGGCAAGCCAACTATTATTCATTGTGATAGTAGCTCTGCAATTAAACTTTTGAAGAACCCAGTAATGCATGGTCGTAGTAAGCACATAGATGTGTGTTTTCATTTCCTTCGAGAGCTCACAAAGGTTGGAACTGTGGAGTTGGTGCATTGTGGCGCACGGGAACGGTTGGCTGATGTGATGACTAAACCACTCAAGCTGGATGTTTTTTTAAGCTGCGAGGGCTATTAGGAGTTTGTTCTGAGATGGATATAAACTGAGTGCTTATAGCATTCAGTTTAAGAGAGGAATTGTTAAGTTTTTTTAGTCTAGATGTTAGGTTGTTTTGGTTTGTTACCACTTAGTCAATAACTCCCTATTGTTAAGGGATGGTTGTTTGATTGATTTAGTCATACCACATTATTAGGATTTGTTAGACGTGGGTTTTTATTTCTTGTTTCAGCTTGTTCTATAAGGCTATATAATAGCCAAGTTTGTTTTTCAACAATGAAAGTGAATCCTCCTAATTTGTTTATCTTTACTTAAGTCTTTATGGTTTTCTTAACGGTTTCATCCATCAATTTTTAATAAAAAATTCAGCCATGCACACACGTATCCAGCCACTATTCTCATGAATTTAAGAGAGCCACTATTCTCATGAATTTAAGAGAATTTTCAGCCACAAAATTACCTTATAAAAAGCCACTTTATGCCATGATTTAATTCATAAAATTTAGCTTCACATTTCCACTTATTCGCCGAATTCATATTTTTACCATTGAAAATGCATGCACCTCACATCTCCATTAACATGGTCGCCACTCCATTTCTCCACCAATACATACTAAACCCATTAAACCCTTGTATTCACATCAATAAATTTTCTCCACTACACTCAATCTTCCTTCTAAAGCAATTCAATATTCAAAAATAAATAAATAAAAAATAAAATAAAATAAAATAAGACTTGATGGTGCATGTTGATGGTGCATGCTGAATATTGATTCCAAAATGCAGAGAACGCTGACCAAAGCAATGTAACTCATGCTCTAATGGTGAGACGTCAGGTAAATCCAAGAGAAAGTGCACTGCTGATGAATTCCTCCAAAAACAAACAGGTGATAACTTCCAGTGATCATCCTTCATGAAAAAAATCTTTTGGTTCATTCTTTTCTCTTTTTTTACTTTTCATTTTTCCTCTCATCCCTACTCAAAATCATAAGCCTTCATTCGGAAGACTTGTTATGTTCCTTAATTAAATGGCAACCTGTCCATTTTCTGAAAATCCCCAACACTTTTAATCTATTCCCTAACACACCCCTACTTGCTTCGAAACCCCCATTTCCTCAATCAGAAGAAAATTCTGGTGTCTTTCTCAGAAATTTTTCTTTTCCTCCAACGTCTTTTTTCTCTCCCTCCCCATCAATTTTCCCTCACAGCTCTTCCAAGTTTCTCAATGTCTTTTCTTATATCCTAATACGTCTCCACCTCTCTACCTCCCTATCATTTCCCAAAAAAAAAAAAAAAAAAATCATTTTTCCCCAAAGATCAAAAGACTTTTTTTTTTTTTTTCCTATTCTGGAGACCACATTTCCAAGCCTTTCTTTCTTCTCTCTTTTCCTCTTTCTCTCTTAAAAATTAGAACCCTCTTCAGAATCCTTCCTCCTAAAGGCTTCTCTCTGTCCCTTAAAAAACCATAGCCCATTCATTTTTCCCCATGATTCATTTTCTTCCAACACTATTTAAATCTCTTTCAAGTCCCAATGGCTTTTATTTTTATTCTGCGTTTTTCAATGTTCTTTCAATTTTCCATGCAGCACCTTCCTCCTATTGGGTTGCCCTTGCAGTTTAACAGCTTTTGGTGGGCCTTGGAAGATTGGAGAGAAGTTGGCCCAATGCACTTAAAATGATGCATCAAAGGGAACCATGCATGGCAAGGTTGCATGCACGTGCACAGACTTGATGTTTGACATGATGTATGTTGTGATGCCTCTAATCAATCAATCATGCCATTAATGTCTCCGTAGGCTTCATTTCCCATAAAAAAATAAATAAATCTTTTGCTTTTCTTCAAGAATCTTTTTTTTTTCTAAATAAACAAATAAATAAAATAAAATAAAATAAAAGTAGATATGAAAATGAACAAATAAATAAATAAATAACTAGATATAAGTATGCAACATTTATTTATATAGAAAACATGCAAACTACATAGGTCATGTAAGTCATGCAAACCACGTAAGCCATGCAAACCAAGTAAGCCATGCAAGTAATGTAAACCATGCAAAAGACTTAGGAGTGTTGGGGTAAATCTAAGCGGGCTAGGTAAAACTAAGCAAATTGTCATAAAAGTGTACTTAATATCCAAAGTGGCTTAAAGAGGTAAAATATATGAGTAGCAATATGCCATAAGGAACTACTATGGAGTACTGAAAGAGCACTTAATCAGGACATGTACCAAGATGACAAAATGGAGGGTCCACACATACATGAAATTGCTTGAAAAGAATATATGGGTAGTGAGTCTAATTGTAAGACTAACATTTGGAGAAAATATTTTCTAGTTCAGGTGATTATGATAAATAACAATAATGATGCTAGTCACTCTATTAAACAAAAAATGGAAGCAACAAAAGTGTTTATAGTTGTGGTTATTTTGGAAATTAGGCACATCCTGACATTTATAGTTAAACACAAAGAACAAAATAGGATAGGAACATTAATATAAATTAGAATATGAGGATAATAAAGGCAATTGGATAAAATAGCTTAACTTTCTAGTGATAATTACTTTTATGAATAACATTATCATAGTTGCCAGAATTATCATGGCATTGATGAAAACGTGCTCTCTTATTCTAGATAATTATATATATATATATATATATATTTCATGTCAGTGGGTCTAGATAGCTTCTACTGAGTATGTGAAAGCTCTGATACCACTTGTTGGGAAAAATTACAACACCCAAACGTAATAGGAAAAAATAAAATAAAATAAGACAAGCTATTTATATGGTTCAATGTAAACACCTACATTCACAAGAAAAAGAGTTCAATTTTGTTGTAACCTTTAAGATTACACACTTCAAGCTCTTTCAATCTTTCTTTACCCAAAAACCCAATACACTCTTTACCTATCTCTCTTCACTTTTTTCTTACTTTTTGTTTTTTTTTTTTTTTCTCTTTCTATTAATCTAATATAAAACCACATATTTAAAGAGCCCCATGTGTTAACCCTAAAACAATAGTTTCTTAATCCTAGTTAAAATTAAGGTAATTTACCAAAATACAAACTCTATAAATATTGACTTTTCTAAAAATAAAAATAAAAAATAAGTAATTTAAGTCAAATCCCAATAGCTTGATAAAGCTACCACTACTTCTAGTTGTGAGTATTATAATTTGAGGACATTTCTAGATAGATATACTCAAATACTAGAACATGATTAACCAATGACTACTATGGACATGATCAATCTTCCATCAATTATTGAGGTTTTGGTTAATATTATAATGTTGTCACCATTATGTAGCCTATAAATCCATATTTTTCCAATTGTGGATCATTAATTCAATCAATCTCAAGCAGTAGAGTCAAGTTTAACATAATTCTTTCAACCACTACTCTTACTATTGAAACTACTATCATAATATACTTGTCATGTTACTATTAACAATGATTTTAAACCTTTGGGATATTTAATGTGGAATTGGATTCAAAACTATATGTCCTCAATTGAAAAAAAAAAATCTTGAAATAGTAGTAATTTGAATTTTTAATATTATCATAAACCAATACAAATATATATTTTAAAATTTGAACAATGTTAAATTTGTTAAATATTGTTTTACATTAATTTGTTGAGTCCATATAATAACATCTATTTTTCTAGAAAATTTCATAACTCTTTTAGAATTTTTTTTTTAGTTTTTTATCTATCTAATTATGCTACTGTAAAATACTAATTTGAGATACCTAAACTGAATATTCGTTTTGAATTTCTCAAGTAAATGAATGACACAAACCATGACCAAATTAAATTACCGAGTTTCAAGTAGAAATAGTCGACGAGAGAAATTCCAAGTCTTACTAGAATTAGGAGTCAAATTCTTCTCACCTTTAACTTTCTTATTTCAATTCATATTTTATTCAATAGTACTTTTATTTCCCTTAAGCAATTGGAATTAGTTGTAAATAGGGTTTGTTAGAGTAAAAATGACATAATTATCATTGTTATTCAAAATTATTAAGATATTATTGTTTTTTTTCTCTCTCATACTTATATTTTCTCATTTATTTCTATTATTTTCTCATACTTATATTATGGGGCCATGATACTAGTCATGGATTTTCATTCTTCTTTCTAGAAATTGTTTAAGATCTTTGCATGTTTTTCTTTTCTAAAGTAAAATGATACCAATTACTATAAAGTGGTTGTTTCTTTCTCTCAAATTTTGGATTGGCTTGCCGAATTATGACTTGCTTCATAATAGAAGATATGTTGAAACCAAATTAATTGATATTCTATTCCCTCCCTACTACTAATTACCTCTTTGTTTTTCTCAACTTTTACATAGTTCTATGGAATTTCATGGCAACTTTTGATAAGGTGGAGGGCATTTACAATCTTCCACCATATGCATTTCAATTTGATTTGTTGCAGTTTAAAGTCCTTAATAGATATTTTATTTAGTATCTCTACCTCTATGCAAAACAAAAATACATTGGCTTCTCTTTGAGTTTTTTTTTTTTTTATATGGATTGTTAGGTTTTTCCATTTCCCTTCTAGGAAGTTGTGATGTTATCAACATCTCGCAAATATACAAGATGACTTCTAAGCCGTACATTACTTCTATTGATTAATTTTGGTCTTCATCCCCCTTTCATTATCCATTTAATATTTTATTGGTTTTAAAAAAAATATAAATCAAGATTAAGAACGTATTTGTATATTATTTTCTTCATTTTATATTTTGAAAAACTCAATTCAAAAAAAGGGAAAAAATGAAAAATCTAATTTGGTGTTTTCTAATTTTCTCAAGAAAAAATTGTTCATCCATACACACATTTGAAAAAGAATCACAAAATGAGAACCTTTAAAACTAATTAAAGTTTCTTATAAGGAAATAGATAGTCAATGATTTTAAAAAGTATTCTATAAATATTTTCTTCCTAGGTAGTTTCTAAATTCTAGTTGTATATCTTCTTTTACTAGTTGTCAATATTATGTAAATATTTTTATTTTTGGACAGTTTCCATATTTTAGGAAATTAGTGGTTAGAGAATAATTTTTTCCTCTTCAAGTCAATTGTGAATATTGTATATATTGCAATCTTTTCACTCAATGAAAAGTTGGTTAGCCATTTTCCTCAATCCTTGCTTCTCTCAAATTTCATATGGTATCAAAGCTCCAAAAAAATCTCACAAGTACAACCCTCAATTGTTTCTAAAATGACCAATGCTCGAAACACTCCTATCTCCACAAACTCTTCTAGCATCATCAATCCCTTTGACCACAATTGTTCTTTTATCATGGAACCTCCAAGTACACATTATGGCCCTTCCAATTTCATGTCATTCTTATAGGATATGATCATATAAAATTTATTGTTGAAACCCATCCCTATCCCTCTAGAACTATCACCACTACTGATGACAAAATTCCAAATCCAAACCATTCCTTTTGTGTTCAATAAGACCAATTAATTATCAATGTTATTGTCAGTTCCATTTCTCCCAATCTTGTTTCCTTTATTGCTTCGGTAAGAACATCTCGTGACGCTTAGAACATTTTAGCAAAAACTTATGCCAAATCCTCTCAAAGTAGACTCACACAATTGAAGGAGAATCTCCATCTCCTCAACAAAGGCACTCAATCAATCATTGACTAATATGCAACATGAAACAATCATAACCGATGAACATGCTATGCTCAATGCTTATTATTATTGAATATGAGCTAACCTTATTTTTATGAAAGTGTTTTGCTTGCTTTTAAGTTATCCTTCCTCTCCTACTCATTTATTTGAGTTTATTAGTGTGCATATATTGTTTTGAGTGTTTTCTTACCATGTTTTTATTTGTTACCATCCTACATGTTTTATAAAAGCACTTGGCTATACTTTGCTTTGATATACACTCTTCTTATCGGTATCCATGATTGATTGACAAATTGTCATAGTTACCTCAATTTGATTAGTAGAGGCCTTTTTTAGGGCTTAGAAGAACCTTATGGTACTTTCCAATGAGTAACCTAACCCTCAAACTTGGACTCGGCTTTTGCAAACTTGCCTTTTCCAAATAAAGAGTTACTTTTTAGGGTTTTATTTTTTATTTTGTTTCTTTAAAAAAATAAATCAAAATAAGTGGTGATTTCAATTTTTTCAAACTAAAAATCAAGTCTCGTCATGTAGTGGGGACACACATGAAAAATGTGGGCCCATAATTCTACTCCCTAATTCTCCAATTTTGTTTCAGAAACCAAATTTATATGTAGTCTCAAACCTTTGCACCCAAAGTTCGTATTGATGTACAAATGTCCTATTGCTTTATACCTTATTCCTATGCTATTATGTTCTACGTTGGTTGCTTTCAACAACAAATTATATTTAAATAATTTTGGATTCATTGACTAAAGAAATGGAAGAATGTATGATCTTTGCAATATATATTATTAACATATTAAAATTTTCAATCTCACAAAATTAGTGATTCCTCTCCCATAATTTATGTGAAACTAAAGTTTGCTTAATCTCAATTTTCATGATAACAAAACAAGGTTTGAGACTAATGATTATATTTTAAATGTGATTAGACAAAATGATTTCCAAAGTGACAATCACAAAGACAAAATCAAGTCAAAGGGAAATCAATAAGAAGAAGAAGACCTTAAAGAGAAGTGTCTTTCAAGACCTAAGCTTCATAATATCTCTTTGTAAGGTTTTTGGTGCATTAAGTTTTTCATGTATTACATTCTTTATTTATGCACCAAAATTATCCAAGAGTTATTTTATTTTGAATATTTTAAAATTGGATTATTTCATGTTTCAATTAAAACCTTGTGTCAAATGATTTCCAAACTTGTTTAAAAGGTTTTTAGTTGAAAAAAAATGGTTATTAAGCCAAAAATGGCTCAACTAGTTGAATCGGTTGAGGAACCGATCGACCAGTTCAACTGAATCAGTAGAATGGTGCAAAAACCTTCACTCTCTTCCAAAATGCCCGTTCGACTGGTCGAGGTTGAACCTCATCCGGATGAGTACCAATCGAAGGGCGGTCAAGGTTCAATAATCACATGTCATGCATCAAATGCTAATGACTAATGAACAGTTCAAAATGAAGCTCGACCGAGCGAACCCCTAATGGTTAGTTTGGTCTTTCTCCTCTATAAAAAGACTTCAATCTTCATTATTTTAAGAGTTCAACCTTCCTAAACCTTTCTTGAATATATTTAAGTCTAAGAAGAGTGTTTTAATTTATCATTAGTGCATATCATTGTTCTAAAACTTGCATATCATTAGTGCATATCATTATTCTAAAACTTGCATGTCATCATTAGCGCACCATTTAATCCTATATAATTTATCTTATATCATATGAGCCTAAAATTTTATACTAGGATTTTGTAAGATTATTTCTTATCTTTATTTCTAAAACTTTCAGAAGAAAAGTATAAGTGTGATGTATCACTTAAGGATTCTCAAGTGTGGGTATCACTTGAGGGTTGTTCACTAAAAGTCCAAAAGGGTGGATTGGAACCATAATCCAATTGTATTGCTTGAAGGCTTTATTTGAAAGTCTTGAATTAATGGAACCCTCACTCAATTAGAAGCTTTGAGGAGAGTGAACGTAGGCCAAGTTGTGCCCAACCACTCTAAAATCTTGTGTTTGCATCCTCTATTTCCTACTCTTTTATTTTATATGCAATTGTTTTTATATTGTTTTTATTATATAAATTGTATATAATTATCTCTTGCATTCATATAGCTTGAATTTGTAAAAAGAAACCATCACCCTATTCACCCTCCTCTAAGGTAATGGATTAGCCAATTTTTGTAACAATTTCAAATTCCACTCAATAAGTTTCTCATTCCACTCCCTACATGTCCAATTTCGCACCAAAAAATAGACTTATAACTACTCTCAAACCTTTGTACCTAAAGTATTGTTTACTTGTACTCTCTCATTCCTTTCCATCTTGACCATATGGCTACATACTATATGTTGATTGTTTTCAACAACAAAGTGTATTTATATAATTTTGGATTCTTCCATTAAATGATATATATTATTGACTATTTCAAAATTTTCAATTTCTCACAATTCTAGTGATTTCGCTCTCGTAACTTTACAAAGCGCTCTCTAATTTAACAATTACACTCCATAGTTCTTCAATTGCACTCCCAATGACATAATTATAAGTACTCCCAAAGCAATGTTGTCAAAATTAATTTTTAAAACTTATTCTATAAAAAATATTATAAAAGTTTTTTTAGATTATTTTATTTGCTATTTTAGTAATAAATTTATTAAAATTATAAATCAGAAATGAATAAAAATTGAAACGTGAAGAGTGAACAATTTTCTTATTTTTATTAATGTGATAAATATGGGAAAATAAATTAAATAAATATGTAATTTTATATTTTTAAAAAATAAAATTAATTGATAGATATACAAATAATTAAATATAAGAAGGTAAATCACTAACATTTTACTAAAAATAACAAAATTTCTATTTGGAAAAACCATTGTGATAAATATGCAATCATTTGAAAAAAAATTAATACAATTAAAGTCATAAATATAGAAAAAATTTAATATAACCAATTTTATAATAAAAATTAAAAACACATCGTTGAAATTCAACAATAAATCATGACTTTATGATCTGTTAAATGCCGATCATATGATTTTTCTTGGGTAACTATAAAGTATCAATTAATTAGCAATTTATTGACAATTTCTTTTTATTTATTTTTTAAAATTTTTTTAAGCTCCTACGTATTTGTATCATGGTCTCATTTGTTTGTACCATGGACTTATGAATGTTAAAGAATTTTGATACATTCAAATTCTCCTTAGTCTTCCAATAACGCTCCTAAATTGTCCAATTCCACTTCAAAGGCATTGTAATTAGTCTCTTTATACCCAAATTCTCATTTGGTTCTACATAGGTTTCATATCTTTATATTCTAGTTCTATGACTTTCTACTATATGTCAATCGATTTAAATAACAAGGTGCAATTAAGTAACGATTTTTGTTCACTAAAGGAACAAAAAATTTCAAGATGTTTGGACTAATGATTTTCTTAATTTCACTCGTTACACTCCCATGATTTCACAAATTGCTCCATATTTTTTGTATTTTGCTCCCTAGTTCTCCTATTTAGCTTACAACATGGAATTAACTTCAAAAGCCACTTCCTACTTTATCGACTTTGTTCCCTAATTCTCTAATTTATTTTTCTAATTTTGATCCCAAAGACATTCGTCCTAGTTTAGTAGAGATATGAGCTTAGAGCATTCGTCCTAGTTTGCGGACTATCCTTTTTTCTTTTAAGGAGTTTTACAATATTTTTAATTTAGTTTTTTTTTAAAATTATAAAATAAATAGTGACTCTAAAAACAATAAAAAAAAAAAAAAGTTATCAAATTAAAATTTTCATAAATTTGGAGTCTGACATATGAAAAATACAAGTCATTGTAAGAAGGAAAAGTGTGTTTCCACATTTATATAACAATAAAGACACATAAAAGATACAAGTCTTCGTAAAAAACAAAAAAAATGTATTTCTATAGTTATATAACAATAAAGACACATGAAAGATCCAAAACACATAATTATATAACAATAAAGACATATAAAAGATCAAAATTGTCATAAAAAATGAAAAGTATGTTTCTATAATTATAGAACAATAAAGAAACATGAAAGATATAGGTCATCCTAGAAAGGAAATATGTGTTTCCACACACTTATATAAAAATAATGATAAAATTGAAACCTTTTAAAAATAATTAAAGTTTTATATATTATTTAAATTTGAAAAACCTAAAATCAAAATTTTTCCAACAATATATTATTTGATAAGAGCATCATTTGGTCAGGATAACACGTTGCCACAAGAGCATTGAGATTTTCAAATTTTTGAGTTACCTACAAACATGAAAATATACGGATACATTTGATATATATTAATATATTAATATAAAATATTAGTAAAATATTTAAAAATATCAGTTGAAATATAAAAAAAATTAAAAAATTGATGAAATATTAGTAAAATATAAAAAATATTAATTGATAGATAATATCTTCCTAGGTTTTCGTATGGGATCTACCAATATTAGAGATATGAAGGATATATGGAGAAATTTTAAACTTCACCGCGTTAACTTTGCCTAGTTGCAGAGTGTGGTGTGGTGTTTGATGGACTGGCAAATGAAGGACAGTCCCAGGCTGTCACTACGAACAACAGGGAAAATGGCCAAACGACACCCGAGAATGGCAGAGTACATATAGCCATAGTGGTCCTTATACCCTGTCAGTGCTGTCACAACATCAACTCTTACAAGCCAATTTGGAAGCTGGTGTTTGATTCCACAGGAATATTTGACAATTGGTCTTGTTTTAGGTGTATTTGTTTTTTTAATTTAATGTTGAATCCAATTCATTTTTAAATTTTATATTATTATTTTTAACTTTATTTTCTAATTTATTATTTTTTTTAAAAAAAAAATTGATTGAATAAAAAGAATTAAAATATTTGATTTTTTTATTGAATATTAAAAATGACTTTTTAAAACAATTAAAACAAGATTCCCACACAACCTTTACCCTATTAATATTTTATATTTAATAAAAATAAAATAATAAAAAAATAAACAACTTAATTGTTAATACTATTAAATTAAATTTAAATTTAAGTAAAAAAATAGAACAGCTATACAATGTCCTTCGTATCCTGTGGCAATTGGCCTATGTACTGTTGTTTAATGGACTAGCACGTGAAGGACCAGCAAGGCTTTATTGTACTAGTCCCAGTGTCAGAATTCCCAGCTTAGGGACAGCATGTACAATGACCCAAAGACACGCTGGACCCAAATTGCCTTTTAATGAATAATGATTGAAGGTCAAGGAAGAAAATAAAGAGCTGCCTCATGGTAATAAAGAAATAATTGATCAGGTGACTTTATGGAATAAGGAAATATCATAATATTGTTTTAGGAATAAATATTAGACAGCACAAACTATAGATGAAATCATTTGGATATAAAGGACGCAGCATCAAATATTAGCCAACAGAACATCAATTGTTAAATATTCATTGGGGAGTAAAATGTTATGAAAAGTTATGTTCTTGAACAATGAGAGAAAAAAAAATAGAAGGAAAAAAATATAAAAAATAAAGAATAGATTTAAAATTAATAAATTATTTTATATGCTACTTTAAATTCATTTTACTTATTTTCCCTTTTTTATGTAAAGTTTAAATAATTTAAAAACATATAATTTTTTTCATCTAATTTTAATTATATTTTATTTTCTTTCTTATTTTCCATATTGAAACCAAATATGAAAAAAATCATTTTTCCCAGTATTTTTTTTTTCTTTTCTTAATATTTTTCAGGAACCAAACATAACCTTAATGTTTATGGTTAATTTTAATTTAAATATTAATATTTATTTATATTTGGACAATAAGTTTTTATTGTATGTTAATAATTTTGTTACAATTTATTTTTTGGCTTAGGAATATTTTCAGATAGTAACTTACTCTCTATTAAAGATTCAAGATTGTTATTCACTTAACCAAAAAGTCATAGGTAAGTCTAAAAAGATTTTGTTTTGCCTTTCCTTCTCATTTTTTTTTTCTTTATTTTTCTTTCTAGCCAAACAACCTCTGAGGATGATTTCTCAAGGGATGAGTGGCTAGGTTTTACATTTCTTGGAGTGATGGAAGTTAGGTGAAGGACCTGAATGCAAAGGTGGGAGTTGTCCTTGCTTTAAATGACAATAGTTGTTAACCATCAATGGTTTAGAGCAAAAGCTTTGTATATTTCTTACTACGGGAATTTACAAGTGTTTAATGAAAAAACATCATTCCTATCATTTTTGTCTCTCTCCTTATATATCAGCTACCTAAAAGATATATAAAAAGATATAAAAAAAAGTATCTAGGTTGGTTACAAGGAGAAACTAGGAAATTACAGAAAATATCTTAAGATAAAAATCTAACGGGGTCGGTGCACAGGAAGATTTCGCATACCATGCGAAATTTGGCATGGTGTGCGAAATTTTGCACAACCATGCGAAACTGTTGGTTGTTGGATTTCTTCTTCTGATTTCCTTCCTTGCATCTCTGATTGGCTTGGCAAAGGGCATGAAGTGCTCCAAATTTTGGATTCTTCATGCATTTGAGCTTTAACTTGCATTGCCATAGATTTCACCAACTTCTCCCTCATTATTGGCTTGTTTCAATAATCAAATAACTACCAAAAACACCAAAACTTGCCAAAAACTGAGTAGTAGCCTTTGTTAGGTTCCTTAATGTGTCAATTGAGTTAAAAGGTCTTAACTACTACTCAAAAGTCTTTAAAACAATTAGTTTCAAGCTATATAAAAGTACTTTTTTAGTAGTAATCACAAGGAAATTAAAAAAAATCTATGTAGGCTACTTGGAGTGAGAGAGATTCTGAAGAAAGTTACTCCATGACTTCTAAAGATGTTAAGTATGATCAAAATGACTTTTTGGCTGTTGTTGCATCTATTGATTCTGTGCATGATAGTGATAGCATCTATTGATTCACACAACTAACAAAAACCTAGTTAGGGGTATTCCTAAGTTGAGTGGTCAACCAAACCTATTTGTGGTGAATGCATGAAGAGTAAACAAATGAAAAGTACTCACAAAAAAAAAAAAGTAATGAAATTAATACCACTAGGATTTTGGATCTTCTTCATATGGATCTTATGAGTCCCATGCACACTAAAATGAGGGAAAAGATATGTCTTGGTCATAGTTGATGATTTTTCAAATATTCTTTTGTGTGCTTTCTTAGGGAAAAATATGATACCATTGAGCACTTGAAGTCTCCATGTACTAGGATTCAGGTAGAAATAGGTCATCAAATTGTGAGGATTAGGAATGATAAGGGGATAAAGTTTGATAATGTTGATGTTAACCTCTTTTGTGATTCAAAGGGAAGTAAACATGAAAATTCAGCCCTTAGAACTCCTCAATAAAATGGAGTGGCTGAAAAGAATAATAGAGTTCTTTAAGAAATGGCTAGAGTCATGCTACACATGCGTGATAACACCAAACAATTTTGGGCTGAAGCTGTTACTATTGCCTGTTATACTACCAATAGGGTTTTTATTAGGTATAAAACAAAGAAGATATCTGATGAATTGGGGACTAGAAGAAAGCTTAATCTTAAGTGCTTTAGGGTATTTGACAATTAATATTACATACTCAATGATGGGGAAAACCTAGGCAAATTTGATTCAAAATCTGATTTAGGTAGATTCTTGGGCTATTCCAATAAGAATAAAGCTTATAAGGTTAATAATCAAAATTCACAAGTTGTCTAAGAATCTAAAAATGTGGTTATTAATGACATTGGGTATGATTTTGATGAATTTGAAAGTGAAAATTTAACCTAGAGAATCAATCGGAGATAACATTGAAAAGGTGGAAAGCTTGGGAGATAATCTTGAAAGTATCCCAAAAAATAAGATTGACCCTAACAAGGACATAGATGCACTTCAAATTGATAAATTAGGTAAAGTGGGAAATAAACCTGAATCCAAACCCTATTTCAAATGTTATAGGTAACTTAGATGTTTCCATGGTTATAAGGAGACAATCAAGGATAAATGAGATATGCTTTGTATACTATACCTCCTAATTAGAACCTAACAATGTGGAGAAAGCTTTAGGAGATGAATCTTGGACTACTGTACTACAAGAATAACTAAATCAAATCATTAGGAATGAAGTGTGGTACTTAGTCCCTAGGTTTAAAGATAAGCATGTGATAGGTACTAAATGGATATTTAAGAATAAACAAGATGAAAATGGGTTCATTGTGGGATACAAAACTAAACTAGTAGCCCAAGGATATTCTTAAATAGAAGAGATTGATTTTGAGGAAACTTTTGTTCCTATAGCTAGATTAGAGTCCATTATAATTGTCCTAGCCATTGTTTGCCCCTTGAGAATGAAACTATTTCAAAAGGGATGTGAAAGCACTTTTTTAAATGAGATTCTAAGTGAAGAAGTTTATGTTGAGCAACCTAAGGGTTTCAAGGATCCAAAATTCCTCAATCATGTCTCTAGGTTAAAGAAAGGCCTTTATGGTTTAAAATAAGCTCCTAGAGCTTGGTATGAGAGGCTTACTATTTATCTTTTAGAGAAAGATTTTGAAAGGGAGTTGATAGAACCTTGTTTATCCATAAGTCTAAGTCTAAGTTTTTAATGACTCAAATTTATCTTGATGATATTGTTTTTAGAGCCATCTCGAGTGACCTTATCCTTAGCTTTGCAAAGGAGATGAAATTAAAATTTGAAATGAGTATGGTAGGTGAACTCAACTTCTTCCTAGATATGCATATTAGACAACTTTAAGATAGAATATCTCAATTTAAATATGCTAGGGAGTTAGTAAAGAAATTTGGCCTTGAATCCACTAAGCACTCAAGGACAACCATGAGCACTAACACCAAGCTTAGCAAGGACACATTTGGAAAGGATGTTGAGCAAAAACTATATAGGAGCATGATAGGAAGTTTGTTATACTTGACCAAGTTGTTCAAACATATCATTTAGTGTTGGAGTTTGTGTTAGGTACAAAGAAGACCCCAAAAAGTCACACTTAACTTTTGTTAAAAGGATTATACATTATATTAGTGGGACTTTAGATTATGGGTTATGGTATTCTTATGATTCCTTTCTTATTATTTTTGGATATTCTGATGCCGATTGGGTCATAAATGTAGATGATAAGAAAAGCACCTCGAGTGCTTTATTTCTTTATTGGTGATTGATTGATAGCTTGGCTAAGTAAGAAACAAAATTCAATATTTTTGACCTTTATTGAAGTAGAGTATATCGTTGCAAGGAGTTGTTGTACTTAACTCTTTTGGATGAAATAGATGCTAAGTGATTATGGAATTGAGTAAGGGATAATGAACATTCATTGTGACAACTCTAATGCTATTAATATTTCTAAAAATCTTATCCTTCACTCTCGTACTAAACTCATTGATATTAATCATCACTTTATTAGGGATTTAGTTTAAAATAAGATTGTCTCTCTAAAGTTTTTTCCAACTAAACAAAATTTCGTAGACATTTTTACTAAACCCCTTGATTCTCTTAGGTTTGAATTCCTTTGAAAATCTCTCGGCATATGCTTGATTGATTAATATTCTTATGTTAGGCCTTAAAGTTTATGTCCTTATTTGTCTTTTCTTTTGGTCTCCTTTGACCTTCATCTTATCTTCTTTGGACCTTCGTTTTTTAAATGTTAGGGCGTTTGGTTATTTATGTTTACTTACCTTATTATCATGATTTGTAATATATTAAGTTTTTGACCTAGAGAAATATAAAAAATCTACAAGTTTTGATGTCAATTTTCATTAGATATTTGTTAATCACTATTGAGGTACATGATTCTTGATAATTATGTTTGTATAGTTGAGAACCAACAATAGTTATACTTTCTGATTGATCAAAAGGTAGACTTCTTAAGTTTACCTAATAAAGTAGACTTTGGTTTCTTTAGAAGGAATAGGTGTCATGCCTATATCTTATTATCCACATACATTGTTTGACTAAGTTAATTACTATTGTTCCCCAAAGTGAGTCAATGCAAACTTTGAATCCTTAACTACGAATCAACTCTCATATACCTTCCAAGATTCAATCTTTAAATATCTACTACTCACTTGCAACATTTAGAAACACCCCCAAAGTGGATACAAAGATAACCATGAATAAAAATAAAGAAAAATCAAATGAGATCATGGTGTGTAATGCCTCCACTTTCAAAAGAAAAAAAAAATGATATCAAATTAAAAATGAGTTAAGTTGTGTTGTATATAGAGATCAACGAGGTTGTGCTAAACAAAAATATGATGATCTTAGAACAAATTGATTGGATGTATTCTTAATTTGACCAAAGACATGACCTGATTTCTTCTAAGAATTAAATTTCAAAATAAAGAACTAGATAGTAAGTTATCATCCCTTGAACATCAATACTTATGTTTCTATGTTGATCCTTATACATTGATAATCGAGTTTCTAATATGAGATTAGGATTAATCCTATTCTTTGGAGCTAAAACATCATTCTTGCTTGATTGAGTTATACTATGTGGGAATTCTACTTGCTTTATTATATTTCAATTTAATTCTACGAGTTTCTACATTATGAATTTGCCATAGGATGTCTGATTATCATGTTCCCTAGTTCATTATTGGTTTTCGCTATTTTTCTGTTTATATTTTTGTTGCTAAGCTCCTTTGTTAAGTATTCAGTTTTTTCCTAGAGCTTTCTGTATTGCATCGAGTGCTCAAACATTGCTTTCAATGCTTAAGTGTTGTCTTCTAATGCTCTTGGTACTCAAGCGCTCTAAGTTCTATCCAACGCCACATTAAGCGGTCAAATTTTTAAAGCGCTTTAAGTTACTTCCAATATTACTTCCATCACTCGTACTCCTCAAGCGCTAGCCTAAATCCAATGCTCTAAACACCTATATAAGGGAATCTAATGTATGTTTTAGCTCATTTGTACATTTTTAAGTTTGTTCAAGTGCTCTAGTTGCTTTATTTTTCCTTTCTAAGGTTAGTCTGAGTCTTCTCTCGCTTTTTCATTTGCATAGCATTGTTTAGGAAGTTGTATTAAGTATTCCTAGTGGTTTACTTTTGCTAGGTAGTTTCCTCCGTTTTTCGTGTTTTCATGCCTCATTTTATCTTTATGGCTATTAGATGTCATCCTAGAGACGTGACTCCTCCAAGGTCACTTAAGTCTATTTAGGGTATCCTTCTCCATGGTCCATTCAACTTGGCTGATCTTCCTTTAGAGTGATTTCACTCCAAGGATGCGTGTACTTGATTTTATGCCAATTTTAAGATCCATCGTGTAGAGGTTGAGCGTCCTTTCGAGTTGCATGCTTTCCAAGATAGTCTTCATCTAGCCATTACTCGTGAAACAGGTTGGGAGACCTTGTTTTCGCTTTAAGGGACTTATTATCCTCACCTTGTTTAAATGTTATATGCGAACATCCACTATGTGGTTGTTGATTTTAATTTTAGATTCACCATGTACAGGTAGACCTTCATAGTTTCCACAAGCTCTATCAAGCGTGTATTAGGCATGCCTCGTCTCACTGAATGTGCACCCTATTTCTCTTCAGAGGTTTAGGTTCTTACACATAGCAAGCTTGATGCCATTCTGATCACCATTTTTACTTTGCAGACCAACGTCACTATAGTTGACTTCATCAAGTCAACATGGGTTTTGGTGTTTTTCTCTTGTATTCCTTCTATCATTCCTCTCATTACTCCCAATTTTTTTATTCTGCAACTTAATTCATTCATGTGATTCTTACTACTCAGTAGTTCGATATAGGCCAGGTCATCTTTAATACCATGACTCCTTACCGAGATCCATTATATCGATTTGGTTTTCTCTCTTTCGCCCTTCTCATTTCCAAGATTCTAGAGGATGTGGGATTAAAATTTGATCATTCCTTAGCTATTCAAATGCCTTATGCTCTCATAGATGCTAGCGTCTAGGCCAAGCACTACAGTTATGTTGATAGCCTTATAGCTCCTCTTACACCCGCTTAGTATCATGTTCTACCCGCTACGTAACACAGGAGGCTATTTAAGAGGCACTATTAGAGGAAGAGGAGAGTTGTGCCATGGAGTAGAAGTATTTAGTTTCCAAGGTAGACTTTCCAAAGCCCACACCGCATACATGCCATAACAAAGGTCATGTAGTTCTTTCACATGTATCTTCTTGTTTTGCATTCTCTTCTGTTGATCCCACTCAATGAACGCTCATGGATTTGATGACGAGTCTTCACTTGAGGCTAGATGATCATGACACCCGCTTTCAAGAGATCCAAGGACAAGTCACTTACATCATATCTTGGATTCATTCTCAAGGTGCCTCAAGTTCTGCTCTACCTCCTTCACCCCTTGATGCTTAGACAATTGTCTTTTTTTTTCTTACTTATATCTCATTGTATCCAAAATGATTACTTATATATATATATATATATATATATTTATTTATGTTTCTTTCATTTACCGCTTTACATTTCTCCTTTGTGCTTATTGTTTATCATACTTTGTCATTTTTGTGAGAAAAAAAGGGAGACATATAACTTAACAATGGAGCTTGGTTGAGGAGAACTTACCAAGTTGGGGGGGGGGGGGGGGAGGTAATTTTGGTGTAGTAATTTTTTATATTATTATTATTATTTTTTTTTTTTGTTTTTGGGGGAAGCTACTTGTGACATTGAAGGAAACTAAACTTGAGATATTGGGGAAAACCAAATTACCAATTGATTACATGTTTTAAAAGTTTGAGAAAAACACTTAACATAGATGTTTCTTGCAAAATTTTTCTTTTTTATTTGTCTAACTCTCTTGAACCATTCTAAATAGTAGAAACTTGTTCTCATGGTCTTCTTTACATATATTCTAGTTGGTAAAAGCTATTGGTCTCCCCTTGAGACCAGCTACTTCTTACAAAGCTTTACAAATATGTTTGGTTGATTTGCATGTAATCATATGTGTGTCGAATTGGACCTTGCACATTGGTTTCTTTACAGTATTATGTTTCTTCTTCAATCATAGTCAATGTATCAATCAAAACTTGTCACTATCTTGTTTTGCTTCCTTGACTATATTATATCCCACACATTGCTTTAGGAAAAAATAAGGTTAATCTTAATTAGGAAAACACCTAAGAGGTGGGAGAGTGAATTGGGTTTTTAAAATATCTTTTCAACCACAACAAGCTTAAGAAAAATAAGCACAAATATAAAGAAATAGGGGTTAGAACAAGCAAATACAAATTTTATAGTAGTTCAGCACCCCTTGCCTATATCCACTCTCCTTAAGTTCTTAACTGGGTAAGGGTTCCACTATCTTGAAGTTTCAACCAAGCTTCTATTGTCTTTACACTTGGATTTTGACTCCAATAGGCTTTTACACAATCCCTTCAAGTTTCTACTCACTTGAAGCTTTTAACACTCACTAAAACACTTAAAATATAAATGGAAACCTCTCAACCTAGCTTAATAAAGGCTCAAATACAATTGAAATTGCTAGGAAGAATGACAAGGGTGCACTTAAGGAGTATACAAGTGAGGATTTAATGCACTAAGGAGAGCTTTTGGGAAAAGAATATGTAGTTAAACAATTAAATGTATATGTTCTCTTGCTCATTAACGAAGTTGAGATCTTAATTTATAGGTTTCTAGCCTCGGGAACCAAAATGACAAATAGTAGCCTTGATCGGTCGAGCTAGGGATTGATCGGTTAACTAGTCATTGGGTAATAAATGCATGGTAGGTGACCGTTGGACCTTAACCGAGCTTTAACTGAACCTTAACTTGGAAGACCTACTCATAAACCAGGAATGCATAGCTACTAGAAGAGAAAGAAGATTTTTTGCATACCTTAATCGGTCCTCGATCAGGAAGACTTAATCAGTTGACTGGTACCTTGACCGATTGAGCCAGTTGACTAGTCCTTTGACCGATTCACCTATTTTGGCCATAAAACCTATCATTTTGTATTCCTTTCACTTCTAACACTTAGGCAAGGTCTTTAAGAGCACTAATGAGTCAAAATTAAAAAGATTTGCCTAAGGTTTGTATAAGAAAACTCGGGTTTTAATGGAAATTTAACTTTAATGCATAAACTGAGTTTTTAAAGATGTATGAAAATACATGAAAAACCTAAGTGCACCCATGCATTCCACTTACATATGTTTCCTAAGATTAAAAAGTCTTCTATGTGCCTCGATCTTGCGTCCATTGAGTTCTTTCGAATTTCCAAACTAAAATATGAAATTCTTTTAATTCAAAACGATTAGCAACTTAACCATGATTTATCATCATCAAAACACAATTAGGAGAACCCTTGGGATAACACTTTACCTTTGGTATATATATATATATATATTTATGTGTGCATGTTACACTGTTGGGAGATTCGTACTATAAGATGATGCAATGTTTTCCCTCGAGTCCTCGTTAGTTGAGCGTACCTGAATGTTATGTAAATACCATTATGAGAGTTTGAGGGGTTTATGTAACACAAAATTGCCAAAGGATAGATTGTTAGGACAATGGGTCTTCATTGTATTTTGGTTATTTTGTTCCAATTTATTTTTTGACTTAGGAATCTTTTTAAATAGTGACTTACACTTTATTGAAGATTCAAGGTTGAAAACCAAAAGTCCAGTAAGGAACACTTAAAGGGAGGCGAATGGGTGAAATACAAATTTTAATAAAGATTTATATGTTATACTTAATTTTTACCCTAGAAGTTGTTAGGGATTATAAATTCTTTCTATTGTTAGCAATTCAAACAAAATATCAAATAATAAGCAATAAGACAACAGATTTTTACATGAAAAACCCCCCACACTAATTGTGGAGATAAAAACCATGAGATCTAAGGCCTACTAATTTCAATCCATTATACAAAATCAAGTCACATAGATTTATCTGGTTTCCTTACCCTAAAAAGTTACTCTCTAGTACCTACAACTTGATTCACGTCTATGATGCAACAACCTTCAATTACTCCAGTGGATCATCTTAACCTCACTGAAAAGATGAAGATCTTCAACCCAAGATTTAACACTTGAATTCTTTGTATGAGAGATTGAGAATGGTGTGGCACTTTATACTTTCTCCTCAATGAAACCTTTTAAAAAAATTATATGATCTCTTATTCTCAAGAGTTTATAATGATGTATATTTTAGAAAAAAACTCGAAGAGATTTGGTTTTGGAAGAGTTCTAAATTCAGTTTACATGAAAAAATCTTAGTAAAACAGGTATGACTGCTTGAGCTGACTTACATTGCTTAAGTGGTCCTGATTACTTGAGTGAACTTACATGGTCTGACCCCTTGAGCAGTTTTTTTTTCTTTAAAGATCAATAAAAAAAATTTTAAACTGAGAAAAAAATATTGATTCTCTTTATACTTGAAAGGAACTTAATATCCCACAAGCCAAACCTCTTTAGATGTACTTGTGAGTTTTCGGTTGATTGAACTATAACCCTTGATCTTCAATTGAGAGTAAGTCACTATTTAAAAAGGACTTTTATGTCCAAAATTAAATTGGAACAAAATTTCCAATATATAAATAAGACCCAATGTCTTAACAATCTCCCAATTTGGTAACTTTGTGACAAAACTTCATTACATAAACCCACTTGTACCCTCATAAAGGAGTTTACATAACACACATTAACATTCAATTAAAAATAAACTAAGGGAATGTTTTTCACCATCTTGTTATACTAAACTTCCAAACCTGTTACTTGCATCGATAAAAAAAACTATGCCAAAGGTAAAATAATTTGTGGGATAAGATATGATCAAGACAACAAAATAGTATAATTGGAAATTTTGCTTGATGCATTGTGAAAGCATGAAAGAGGAACAAATCCTTGTAGCGACACTAAGGTACAAAGCTAAGCTTGGCAGGAATCTAGATGCATGCGAATCAACTAAACATAATACAAGCTTGATAAGACACAACAGATCAACTATAATGCTTAAAAGTCTATCTCCAACCAAAAAATAGGTAGTGAAAACCACATGAAGAAGAGTCTATGACTTAGAATAGTTTTAGAGAGATAAATAATTCAGACAAAAATATTTTGCAAGAAGCATTTGTGTCAGGTATCTCTTTATAACTTCTAAGTTATGTTTTCAATTGTTGATTTGGTTTCCTCCAGTGTCTTACATTTACTTTCCTCCAAGATTTCAATTAATTTTCCTTAAGAATTAAATGAATGAACTAAATAAATTATTTAAAGAATTATGAACTCCCCTTAAATTAAACAATAACTTCTATAAGAAAAGTTTTCCCTATTTTTACTAGCTTTGGCTCTATCTAGTGATGTGTTCTCCAAAAAAAAAAAAAAAAAACTTATTAATTTTCTCCCATTTTTTGTCACAAAAATGTCAAAGAAGCAATAAGGATATCAAAATAAAAGCTTAAAAGAGATATGACAAACACACAAGAGCAAGGAAAAGATCATCATATATATATATATATATATTATATATATATATATATATATTATATATATATGTATGTATGTATGTATGTATGTATGTATGTATATGTATATATATACATATATATCCAAATATGATTCTAGATATAAGAGATATATAGTATAAAGTAAATTTAGATCAACTAAACATAAAAAATAAATAAAATCTAACCACCAGGAAGAGACGAATGAGGGAAGAAGCTCGAGGCACTCTATGAATTGATCTATGAGCTAATGTAAGTCAATTAACCTTGGAACTCATGGTGCTTAATGTCCTATGAGTCCAACCTCTGGTGACCATGCTTTATGAAGTCGATAAGCTCTCTAAGGGTTGGGTCAATAGATGTCGATGCACTTTGAGAAGCTCGAGAAGATCTAGCACGACCATGACTCGAGTGAGTCCTTAAAGCATGCTTGGGAAAGTCATCATTAGGAGTAGGAGCATCTTTCTCCATCATTCAGATCTTGTTTTTCTTGATGGTGATAGCCTCCCAAGTTGCTTGTTGTGTTGTTGTTGCATCTTGTGGGCCATGGGGAGCAAGAGGAGCCATGAGACCATACACATGACTATAGTGCTTAGCTTAGGATCTCTCATCCAGTAAGGCACTCTTGGCATTGCTGATCTCAAAACTTACATCCTTAAGGATACAGGAAACAAGGAACACAAAAGGAAGATTGCTCAATCAAAAGGAGTAGTCGTGATAAGAGGTCAAAGTATCAAGAATAACCTGGTCAATATTGAACTACTAACTTGTGAGAATGTCATGAATTAACCGAGCAGTTGATTGCTAGATCTCGATATGATGGGTAGAGAAGTAGAAAGAATAAGTGAGGAATGTAACAATGATCCATGCTGGCTTGGAAAATCCAACAATAAAGATATAAGAAAGAAAAACTCGATGGGCACCGAAGAGGGTGGTTGAGATGGTCGCAAGCTCTCCTTGAGTGAGAGCCTGTACATCCAAAGCGAAGGAAGAAAGATGAGCATCCAATCTAGGCATGCCAAGTGCACACTTGATTGAGTGAGAGAAGATTGGGAAGGACTGGCCATACATTGTCGCTCTAAAGGTGATGCCGACCACGATAGAATGCATGTTTGCATAGAATATGCGAACTAAGTGGGGGTATTAGGTCCCCTAAAATGAAAACAAAGACTTTTAATCTCTTTCTCTAAGAATACAAGGAAAAGAAGTGTCTTAGAAGGCTAAGGGATCGACGGGCCACTCAACCTTGATGCTTCGGTGGTGAAAAGATGCGTAATATCGATCTTGGGTCTCTTGATAGTGGAAACACTCCATTGGTAGAGTAGTAGGGTCAAAATGATCTTGAAATGTGATCTTGGATGGGCTTAGATGACCCAAGAGGGGTCTCTTCTCACAGGCATCTATGACTTCCCATAACAAGGTGATGGAATAGATAAAGTCACAAGAAACAAGAAAAAACTACGAAAGAAAACTAACCCACTAGGAATAGTCTAAACAATGTGTAGAGCAATACTATGAAAGCCAAACCTCAAAAAACAAAGTAAGTTGACCTCAAATGGTAAAGAAGCAAAATCCTAGCGCGCTAAGAGAAAACAAAAATGTTTGAAATGAAAATAGTGCAGTAGATACTTAAATAGACATTAGGATTGCTAGATGCAGATTAGTACTTGAGTGTCACGAAAGTTGGAAGCGTCATTGGATGCAACTTATAGCGCTTAAATGATCTAACCGCTCAAAGTGGCGTTTGATACAACTCACAATGCTTGAGCCTAAGTAGCATTAGATGGAGCATTTGAGCGCTAGTAACAACACTCGGGCATTAAAAGAAAAAACCAAATACTAAGAAGCCTTGAAAAACAAAGGAATTCAACACAAAATCAAAATAATGATAAAAACACAACCATACAACGTAGACAGATCATTCTGATCAAGAACTCTCAAGATTAGTTTAATCAATAATAAATCAAGTAAGTTACTTTAGATATTATATGCCTAAAGTAAACTAAAAAAAGGCCAAAGAAAATAAATAATGAAAAAAATAAGCTCCAAACCTTTAAGGCCTATAACATTTAATGATTAATCTATTATACATCTACCTAAGGATTTCCTAAGGAACTCAAACCTAAGAGAATCTAGGGGTTTGGTAAGAATATCTTCCAATTGATGTTTGTTAGGGACAAACTCTAGAGAAACAACCTTTTCTTAAATAAGATCCCTAATGAAATGATGAAAATTTTCAATGTGTTTAGTATGGGAATGAAGAATAGGATTCTTTGAGATATTTATAGCACTAGAGTTGTCATAGTGTATGTTCATGGTCCTTTGCTCAATTCCATAGTTTTTCAGCATCTGTTTCATCCATAAAACTTGTGTGCAACAACTTCCAAAAACAATATATTTAGCTTCCATAGTAGATAAAGATATAGAATTTTGTTCTTACTAAGCCAAGCCACAAGACAATCACTAATAAAGAAACAAGCACCAGATGTGTTTTTTTTATCCTTAAAGTTTTCGATCCAATTAACATTAGAATAAGCAACAATCATAAGAGAAAATCATAGGGATACCACAGACCATAGTCAAGAGTCCTGTTTATATAAAATGTAATTCTTTTAATAGTAGTTAACTGTGACTCTTTGGGGTTCGCTTGGTACCTAGCTCAAGCTCCAACAGTAAAAGATAAGTCAGGACTTATTGTGAGGTATAGTAAGCCTCCTATCATATTCTTATAGAACTTTTGCTCAACATATTTTCTAGATGTATCCTTGCTAAGCTTAGTGGTAGTGCTCATAGGTGTCCTAGAGTGTTTAGTAGATTTGAGACTAAATTTCTTAACCAACTCCCTAGCATACTTGGATTGAAAAAGAAAGATTTCATATTTTAGTTGCCTAATCTTGCAGTCCTCGGAAGAAAGTTAGTTTACCTACCGTACTCATTTCGAATTCAGTTTTCATTTATTTAGCAAAGCTAAGGGTAAGGTCACTAGAGGTGGCTCTAAAAACAATATCTTAAATCTGTCCCACTAACAACTCATCCTTAGACTTATGAATAAACAACATTCTATCAAACCCCCTCTTTTAGACTTTTTCTCCAAAAGATAGGTTGTGAGCCTCTCATACCAAGCTTTAGGAGATTGCTTTAATCTATAAAAGGCTTTATTTAACCTATAGACATGATTAGGGAATTTTAAATCCTCGAAACCCTTAAGTTGCTCGACATAAACCTCTTCACTCAGAATTCCATTTAGAAAATCATTCTTGACATCCATTTGGTAAAGTTTTATACTCAAGGATTTTGCTATTGCCAAAGTATCCTAATTGATTCTAATCTAGCTATGGGTGCAAATGTCTCTTCATAATCAATCTTTTCTATCTGTGAGTATCCTTGGGCAACCAACCTTGCTTTGTTTCTCATAATGACCTCATTTTCATTTTATTTGTTCTTGAAAATCCATTTTGTATCTATGACATGTTTATCTTTAGGCCTAGGGACTAAGTACCACAGATCATTCTTGGTGAATTTATTTAACTTTTCTTGTAGAGTGGTAATCCAAGGTTCATCACTTAAAGCTTCCTCCACATTCTTTGGCTCTAATTAGGAAGTATAACATATAAGACCCATTTCATTTATTCTTGATTGTCTCCTAGTAACTACACATTCATTTATATTATCTATAACATTTGGGATTGGGTGGTTCTTAGGAACTTTGGATCTATACTTATTCTCCGTTTCTTCAAATGTGTTTTCTAGAGGTATAGTTTCATCCTTGTTAGGGTCAAAGTCACTTTTAGGGACATTATTAAGGTTTTCTTTTGTGATCTCCACATCTTTAAGGTTATCACCAATTGATTCTTGGGTTAAAATTTGACTATTAATTATATCCCAATTATACCCTATATAATTTATAACCACATTAGAAGACTCCTAGACGACTTGTGAATTTTGATTATAAACCTTGTAGGCTTTACTAGAAGTAGAATAACCTAGAAAGATGCCTACATTAGATTTAGCATCAAACTTACCTAGGTTTTCCCCATCCATGAGTACATAGCACTGACGCAAAAAGTTCTAAAATACTTAAGGTTAGGTTTTCTCTTGGTCCACAATTCATAAGATGTTTTCTTTGTTCTAGGTCTAAGAAAAATCCTATTGGCAACATAACATGTTGTATTAATAGCTTTTGCCCAAAATTGCATAGGGGTATTATGCATATGAATCATCACCCAAGCCATTTCTTGTAACACTATTTTTTATTTCAACCAATCCATTATGCTGAGGAGTCTTAGGGGTTAAAAATTCATGTTTAATCCCTTTAAGCTCATAAAGGAAGTCAACATCTACATTCTCAAACTCTTTCCCCCTATCACTCCTAATCCTTATAATTGGATGACCTATTTGCACTTGTATTCTATTGAACAATGACTTCAAATGTTGTATGGCCTATGACTTTTCTCTAAGAAACTCACAAAGGAGTATCTTGAAAAATCATACACGACCATAAGGACATATCTCTCACTTTCTTTACTTTCAGTATGCATGGGTCCCATGAGATCCGTATGAACAAGATCTAAAGGTCTAGTGGTCTTAATTTCCTTAACCTTTTTGTGAGAACTTTTAGTTTGTTTACCTTTCATGCACTCTCGAAAAATGGGTTTAGGTTCACCACTTAGTCTAAGTATATCTCTAACTTTTTCACTATTCACTAAGTACATAAGGTCCTTATAATTTATGTGACCTAGCCTTTTATACCAAAGTTGGGTAAGATCTAACTTTTCCATACTTCACACAAGAGGTATTCTAGAAATAGGATTTATTGCATAATAGTTATCAATCGTCTTATGTCCTACGATAATGACATTTCCCTCTTTGTTAATTGTCTTACATAAGTTTTGGCAAAAAATCAGCCTATGATCATTGTCACATGTTTGACTAATACTTAGAAGGTTTGCCTTTAATCTATGTATATAGAGAACTTCATCTAAATTAGGACAACCAAGGATAGATATACTTCATTTTCCTTTCACACAAGCTAAGCTCTCATCTCCAAAAGTAACTGTCCCACCATTATAGTCCTCCAAAGATGGGAAAAATGACTTGTCTCATGTCATGTCTTGAGCAGCCATTATAAAAGTACTAGTCACTAGAAGATCTATCTTTAAGTGCAATGAAGACTACTTGACATTTATCCCTATCTTTTCTCATCTAGACTTGTCTGGTCCTAGGTGGTGACTTAGTGGAACTTGATTGACTTCTAGGCTTTTGATTAGTTTTATTCCCTTTCCCATTATTCAAGATGTTAATTTTAAAGGAATTAAAGTCATTCAATAGCCTACTCATTTGAGATTCAAATCTCTCTAGGAACTTAGTATAACATCTAAATTGAGTGTGTCCAGTTTTCTTACATTGTATGCATAGTGATGGGTTTTTAGGAGATTATGATTGGATAAGGGCCTCATCTTTACCTTTGACAAACACAGTTTCTCCACTAGAGGGAGTTTCGTCTTTATTGATGTACCCCAAACCTCTTTTATCACAATAGGTTTTTTATTTATCAAGTATTTCATTAAGAACTTTAGTTCTAGTGTGAAAGAAAGTCAAAATGTACTTTTACTGTATGAGAATGGCTTGTACTTCAGTGCGTCCACAGAAGAGGAAATCGATTTCATTCACAGAGGAAGAAGACTTATTGTTTTTTATCTCTTAAGTTAAAGCGTTATTTTTCTCAAAAAGAGAATGATGTTCCAACTTAAGAAATCGATTTTGGTTAAGTAGATTAGTCTTTTCCATATTAAGCATGTCAATCTTCATTTTATGAGCTTCAAGAATATCATGATCTTTTAAATAATTTTTAATTAGTTTTTCATGCTTAACAACAAAATTACTCAAAAACTAAACCTTTTGATCATCAGTAAACTCATCATCACTATCACTATCACAATCATTGTAATGCTCAGATTCCATAGATGTAATGAAAGCTAAAAATTAATTGGGATCGTACCTTGCATCTTCAGAAGCTATTGAAGCACTTTGTTCAAACTCTATGTCACTCCATATTGTCTACATAAACTTTCTGATATCTTTAGGGCTAGGACAATCAACAACGAAGTGTCTAAGACCTTCGCAATTAAAGCATTCAACTTTCTTACATTTGAAGGAACCTTTATCCTTTTCTTTGGATGATTGTTCATTAGGTCTCTTTTCTTTTCCAGATTCTTGATTTTTGTAATATTTTCTATTAAATTTCATGACCTTTTTAATCCTTTTATCCATATGAGCCAATTCATTCCTAATCATGTTATATGACATTTTAATATCTTTTTACTCATTCTTAGAAGCCTTAGAGGTAAGAGTCTTTAGGCTTTTGAGAACTACGTAGGGTCATCTCATATGTTTGTATAGAGCCAACAAGTTTATCAACTCTCATGGAATCAATGTCATTGTTTTTCTCTATGGCAGTAACCTTAGGTCTAAATCTCTCTAGAAGAGATCTCAATATTTTTCTAACTTTGAGTTTGGAATAGGTTCTCCAAGGTTCAAGGAAGAATTAATTATATCACTCAGTTCAAAATAAAAGGTAGAAATTTTTTTATTTTCATGCATCATTCTCAAACTTAGTAGCAAGCATTTGTAATTTAAATATTTTAACTACAAACATACTTTCATCAATGACTTGAAGAATATCCCATGCTTATTTTGCACGTTTACAATTTGCTATCTTGCGAAACTCATCTAGATAAACTTCGTTAAAAATACTAAATGAAGCTCTAACATTGACTTCACTACCTTCATTATCAGTTTTGTCCCATTTGTGTTTAGGTTTCAGTTCTCCTGTTGATCTTCCTTAAGCATCAAGGATCAATGGGGGTGCCCATCCATATTCTATTGAATTATATTCCCTTTCGCCTCACATTTTAAGGAAAAACATCATTCGATCTTTCCAATGGGAATAGTTATTCCCTTCAAAGTAGGGTAGACTATTCAAAGGGCCACCACTTTTAGATTAATCCATATTGAACTTACAAGATCAATAAAAATTTGATTTTTTGTCTTATATGATCAATAAAAGTTGGATTTTGAATCAATCTGATCAATAAAGATTGGATTTTTAATCAATAGGATAAAGAATCAATTTTATTTTATCCCTCTTTGATACCAATTGAAAAAACGAAAGTCCAATAAGGAATATCCAAAAGGGAGGTGAATGGGTGAATTAAAAAAATTTAAATAAAGATTTATATGTTACACTCAATTTTTACCTTATGAGTTATTAAGGATTATCAATTCTTTCTATTGTAGGCAATTCAAACTAAATATCAAATAATAATCAATGAGACATAGGAGATTTTTACATGGAAAACACCCAAACTAACTGTGGAGATAAAAAATCACAAGTTCTAAGACCTACTATTCTAAATCTACTATATGAAATCAATTTACACAGATTTACCTAGCCGCTTTACCTTAAAGACCTACTCTTTAGTACCTACAACTTGATTCATGTCTACGACACATTAACCTTCAATTACTCTAATGGATCATCTCAGCCTCATTGAAGGGATGAAGCTCTTTAACTCAAGATTCAACACTTGAATCCTGTGTATGAGAGATTGGGAATGGTGTGACACTTTAGTCTTTCTCCTCAATGAAACCCTTTAAAAAATTATATGATTTCTTACTCTCAAGAGGTTATAATGAGGCATATATAAGTAAAAAGCCTAAAGAGATTCGATTTTGGAAGAGTTCTAAATTTAGTTTATGTGAAAAAAATCTCGACAAAATGGGTATGACCACTTGAGTGGTCCTAACCGCTTGAGTGGACTTACACGGCTTAAGCCATTTAACCGCTTGAGTGGTTAATTTCTCTTTAAAAATAAATAAAAACATGTTTAACTTGAGAAAAAAATACTGATTCTCTTTATACCTTAAAGGAGCCTAATATGCCACAAGTCAAACCTCTTTAGACGTTGCTGTGACTTTTTGATTGGTCAAACAACAACCCTTGATCTTCATTGGAAAGTAAGTCATTATCTAAGCAGGACTTATTTGACTAAAATTAAATTGTAATAAATTTTCAACATATAAGCAAGATTTAATGTCCTAACAAAGGTTATTGTTCACTCAATCGAAAAGTCACAGGTAAATCTTAAAAGGTTTGGCTTGTGACAAGTTAGGTACTTAATTAAAAGATTAAATGGATCGGTATTTTTTTATTTAATTAAAAATATTCAAATAATATTTTGAAAAATGCAAGGCCGCTCGAGTAATAGAAACAATGCTTAAGCATTGGGACTACTCAAAAGCTAGACCAACACTTAAACGCCCAAGGCACTTGAGTGGTGGGTAAGTGCGTTTGAGCACTTGTATAGAATCTACCAGAATAGGGAAGATTTTAAATATTTCATGCAAATTGAGTTTGGAAACTTTGAGATACCGATCCCTTAGAGCTTAGATGCTTTTATAAACCCATTATAACCTTTTTAGAGTTGGACATTCACTGAGGGGTTTAGCTTAAATTGTCATACATTCCTAATCTCTCAATAAGGATTCAAAGTGACACAAATTTCATATCTCTCAAAAGTTATACGTTCATGTAGATGTATTAATCATATTTTCAATGATTTGGTTAAGAAAATGGTGGATGACTTAGGGTCAAAAAATTTTCCCCCAAATATCATTATTGGGAAAAAATATTGGAATTTCCATGTAAGAGTTAAATAAAATGCATGGCATAGGCATACAATCCTTGGGTGATAAGGAAAATAAAAAAAAAAAAGTGGTTTAGAAT
Source organism: Vitis riparia (assembly GCF_004353265.1). NCBI lineage: Eukaryota > Viridiplantae > Streptophyta > Magnoliopsida > Vitales > Vitaceae > Vitis > Vitis riparia. The sequence continues at coordinate 10,824,920 of NC_048434.1, read as the reverse complement.
TGATTAAAATAATTCACAAAGGGTAATCTTGTACACCTTTGTACAATTAGTACATTTCCCTTGTACAGTTAGTGTAATACTCTTGTACAATGACACAAATTTTATATCTCTCCTAAGTTATGTGTCCACGTAGGAGTGTTTAACCATATTTCCAATGGTTTAGTTGAGAAGATGGTGGATGACTTAAGATCAATTTTTTTTCCCCAAATATCATTATTGGGGAAAGTATTGGAATTTCCATGCGGGAATCAAAATAAAGTGCATGACATATGTGTACAATTCGTGAGTGATAAGAAAATTAAAAGAATGACTCATAATCTATTATAATCTTTCACAAAGGGTAGCCTTGTACAACTTTGTACACTTAGTACATTTTCATTGTACTATTAGTGTAATACAATTGCACAGTGGCGCAATAAATGAATAAATAATTTTTTTATTTTCATATAAAAAAAATAGTACTAAACAAGGTTTTCAATTTTCATTTTTAAAAATATTTTTCATTTTTTAATTAAACGTATTTTCAAAAAGAGAATATAGAAAATAAAAATTATTTTTAAAAAATAAAAATAAAAATAAAAATTAGAAAAATATTTTAAAACCAAACTCAAATATAATCTATATAATTTTTAACTACTTGTTTTCATCTAAAATAAGTAAATATATCTTTCAACTATTTTATATAAGAAAAATTCAATCTCTACTATGTATTGATATAATTCACTTCTAAAATTAGATCATATGAAAACATTTTAATTGAGTACTTAAAATAAAAACTCTTCATCCATCCTCTTTCTTTCTTTTTCTTTTTCTCATTTTAATAAATTTTCAGTTAATTCAAATCATTCAAAAAAATCCTTAATAAACAAATTTGTAACATTTTATGTAACATATTACTGAAAGTCATGTTCAAAAAGTTATTAAAATAAGGAAGGAAGAAAATTTAAAAAAAAAATTAAACTTTTTATTTTATAATAGTAAAAAAAAAACTTTAAAATACTTTTTAGTATAAAAAAATTAAAATAGTGAATATATTTATTTTAAACAGTATTTTAATCATTAAATTATTTACTTCTAAATGCAAAGATAAAAATAAATGTAAAAGATAATTTTTATTTATTTAAATTAATATTTTTTTAGAAAGTATTTTCCAAAATAGTCTTTGAATCATTAATATAATTTTTGTTTATTTATAATTTAAAAATAAAAAATAATGTTGATTTTTCAATTATTTATAAAAGAGTTTAAAAAAATAATGAAAAATCCAAAAATTGTTAAATAAGAAATAATAGTGGCAATGGTAGAATAAAGACAAAAATGAGTAAGTGGGTATTTTTTCGATTACTATCTCATATTCTTATAATCAATTATGGGTGGTTGGAGGACCTTATCTTGGTTATAGGGTTGAAAACACAATTGTCCCAAAAAGAAATAAGGAAAAACAAAACAAAACAAAATGAAAAAGGGACTTACTGAGTAGCAAAGGGACTTACTGACGAATATACTATTCGTCACCCACATAAACAAGGTGATTCTCCATTGCAGACTACCATGTCAAGCTCTCAACTCCCTCTTCCTCTTCCTGAGTATTTGCAAGAAGATGAAGTAACTCAGGAACACAGGGACTTACTGTCCTCCCTCCCCAGAGAGAAGGGTTGGGTCACATCTCATCTCTTTCAATACCAAGGCTTTTGGCATACATCCAGGCATTTGAAAGGGGTAGTGGCATGCCAACAACACTTCCAAGCTCACGATCCTGACATCCTCCTTGTCACCACTCCCAAATCAGGCACCACGTGGTTGAAGGCAATGGCGTTTGCCTTATTGAAAAGGGTTAGATTTCCTGATGCCCGACACCACCCATTGCTCACAAACAACCCTCATGAACTCGTGCCCTTCTTAGAGATTAAGCTCTATGCTGAAAGCAAGGTTCCTGATCTCACCTCATTTACTGCTCCAAGGCTCTTTTCAACTCATTTACCATTCACATCTCTGCCAGAATCTGTGAATACCTCAGGTTGCAAGCTTGTGTATCTATGTAGGAACCCCAGGGACACCTTCGTGTCATTTTGGCAGTTCACTAATAAGTTGAGACTCGAGAATATGGGGACTAATCTGCTCGAGGAGGTTTTTGATAAGTTCTGTAGGGGAGTGAGTTTGTCTGGACCCTTTTGGGACCATGTGTTGGGTTATTGGAAGGAAAGTTTGGAAAAGCCTGAGAAGATACTTTTCTTGAAGTATGAGGAGATGAAAGCACAACCCCATGTTCAGTTAAGGAGACTGGCTGAGTTCTTGGGGTGCCCATTTTGCCCAGAGGAAGAAACCAGATGTGTGGTGGATGAGATATTACAGCTGTGCAGCTTTGAGAACTTGAGCAATTTGGAGGTGAATAAGAATGGGAAACTGTCATCAGGGGAGGAACACAGCGCATTCTTTAGACGAGGTCAAGTTGGAGATTGGGTGAACTATTTGACAGCTGAGATGCTTGATAGATTAGATCATATAACTGAAGAGAAGCTCCATGGTTCTGGTTTAAAATTTGAGGTATCTTAAGTTGTATTATTTTGCTCCTCTTTTGCAAGAATGTGTATTTTGACATTGTTTTGGCCCTTCAGTGTCGTTTATCTGAGTAGCACGTCTACTTGGTTTTTCATTTTCATGTTTGTTTGATGATGGTGGAGGCTATGACATTGGTTTCATGTTTAGCTTTAAGAGAATATGACATTGGTATCTCAAGTTGTAAATTGACTTATGTACGATTATACTTGACAACATTTAATTGCCATAATGGCATTTTTCGAACTCTGAATTTTTGGACAGCATTAATGGAACATTTGAACTTGAATCTAAAAGAAAGTTAGGTGGTGTTTTATGTTTTTTTATTTTTTATTTTTTTTCAGCCTCAAATATAAATATATCTGAATTTAACTTAAATTTGAATATAACTTATTACCATTAAGTTTTTAGGTTGTTTATTTATTTTATTAATATTTGAATGTCGTTATTAAGTATTAAGTTATTTGTTTTTATTCATATTTGAATATGAAATTATTTTGATAAAATTAAATATTATTTTTATTTTATTTGAAAACTAATAATTGAAAAAAGATATAATTTTAGCATATTTCTAAAATATTATAATTTATTCTCATAATTAAAATTTTATAATAGTTAATTATGTGATTAGTTAAAAATTAGTAATAAAATAATAATTGGGGTTTCTAGTTATATCTAGTAGCTAAAAAAAGTTGTGAATTTTTAAATTAATAGTTATTTGGATCTGCTTATATTCAGATTTACAGAATTGTGATTGAAATATATATTTCATTATTATGATTAATTCATAATTTTCATATTTTAAATTTAGGAAATAGTATGAAATCCTAATTTTATTTTTTTATTTTTCAAAATTAACTAGAGTTGTTCATTTTGGTGGATACTTAGATGAGTTTGAATTATATTGTTTAATTCTAATTAAGGAAAATCATTGAAATTAATGATATTTTATTTCGATTTTATTATATGATATTTTGAAAATTCATAGTAAATTTATTTATAATTCAAATTTGTGATTTTATTGTCATTTTCAATATTTGTGAAACATCAAATCTAATTTGATTGACCATTAGATGAATTATAAGGTAAAATCTGAGGTTGCATGGGGAACAATTTGGTTTGGTTTTGGAATTTCGTAAATTCACTTTAGATTATTATTTTTATCTAAATTAAATTATTTT